>NC_037354.1:28137584-29554365 GCF_002263795.3 Bos taurus | reverse complement strand
TTTCTGAAGGAAGATATTTTTTAAAAGATATTAAGACATAGCTTCATCTCTCCATTTCATCTGGCCTTGCAAAAACAATCTCGGAAGTCAACAGCAGGCCTGAGATTGATACCAAGCAGGACTCTGTGGGGCCCCGGGGCACAATAGCTTTTCTTTGTCCTTCATTTCTTGATTATAGGAAATGGGCTTTATTTAGCCTCTAAGACCTTCACTTCAGTTCAGTTTAGTCGCTCAGCTGTGTCCAACTCTTTGCGACCCCATGGACTGCAGCACGCCTCAAACTCATGTCCATTGAGTCGGTGATGCCATCCAACCATCTCATCCTCTGTTATCCCCTTCACCTCCTGCCTTCAATCTTTCCCAGCATCAGGGGCTTTTCCAGTGAGTCAGTTCTTCACATTAGGTGGCCAAAGTATTGGAATTTCAGCTTCAGCATCAGTCCTTCCAATGAATATTCAGGACTGATCTCCTTTAGGATGGACTGGTTGGATCTCCTTGCAGTCCAAGGGACTCTCAAGAGTCTCCTCCAACACCACAGTTCAAAAGCATCAATTCTTTGGCACTCAGCTTTCCTTATAGTCCAACTCTCACATCCATACAGGACTACAGGAAAAACCACAGCTTTGACTAGATGGACATTTGTTGGCAAAGACCTTCACTGAGTTCCAAAGGGCACGTCCAAACAGATGCTAATTAGGGAAGGGAGGGGCTGTAGAGACAGGGAGGAACAGTCAAGAAATAATAGTGGAACCTTGGGATAGAGTCCTGGTTCCCCCTCAAGGGATACACATAGCAATATCTTCAAGCTGTTTTGCAGAAACTGAAATTCAGGCCAGGTGGGAGAAATTAATGGCATGATGCCCACAAGCACCTACACCCCAAACCAGTTGAAACGTTGACGATGCTGACTCCCATTTACCTTACCACCAACCATCAGAAGAATGTCCATGAGCTGATCACATCTTTAAACCACAACTATAAAACTCCTCACTACCCCCTCCAGGTCAGAACATGCACTTTTTTATTGCTAGGCCCCCTCTGCCTGGCCTAGCAATAAAGCTCTTCTTTTCTACTTCACCCAAAACTCTTGTCTCAGAGATTTAATTCCGTTTTGGGGTATAGAGGCTAGATTTGACTTCAAGATCTTACTTTTCCTTAAGCACGAGACTTGTCAACACAGCCAAGCAAACTACATTTAAAAACAAAGAGGTTTTCAAGGAAGATTGTTGGTGCCATTGTTTAGTTGCTCAATCTTGTCCAACTCTTTTGCAACCCTATGTACTGTAGCCTACCAGGCTCCTCCATGGGACTTCCTAAGCAAGAATACTGGAGTGGGTCACCATTTCCTTCTCCAGAGAATTTTCCCAACCCAGGAATCGAACCCATGTCTCCCACATGGGCAGGCAGATTCTTTACCACTGAGCCATACAGTGAAACCCAATGTCGGGGATGGCAGTGGGAGGGGGAGGGTAGTGGGAGGGAGTTGCAGAGGAGGCAACGGTGGCAAAGAGCTGTTAATATGGCAATCATTCACCTAAACATGATCAGTATTTCATGCAATTGTATTGCAATGATTTATCATAAGTCATTATAATTGCACTGTCCAATATGGTAGCCTGAGCCACATGCAACAATTTAAACTTAAAATTAATAAAATTTAAAATTTAGTTCTTCAGTTGCATTAGCCACACTTCCATCCTCAACAGCCACATGTGGCTACTGGCTGTCCTATTGAACAGATAGACATAGAGCATTTCTACCATCATAGAAAGTTATTTTAGATGGTGCTACCCTTTAGTATGTTACCAAGCCTTCTGGCAACGTATCCTCTTGGCTCAAATTGTATTACACATTTATGTAGATAACAGTTTATATTCTGCCTGGCATCTTTTTCCTTTATGGCGTCTCAAAAGACCATCATGTTTATGAGCAGCTAATGCTTTTACACGTTCTTCTATATGAAGTTTGTACTAAATATTACCTTGGATACTAATTAAGTGGGATTTGAAAGTAAAAACACATTGGCACAGTTAAGGTTAATGGCTTAATCCTTTAGCACAAGAGACAACTTCAAGAGCTTGTTTGAAAGACTTTTATTGAAGCACAGGGATGCCCTGCTTCATTATCCATGAGCATAGTCTATTCTGCTCCCTCTGGGAACGGTGCCATTGATATGTCCTTCAAGTTCCTGATACTTAGAAAACGTTTCCAGGTCTTTGTATTTCTTGCTATGAGAGTAAACTGCTAATAAAAGGGAGATGGTTCTTTTTCCTGATAATTCTAGAATCACCAAGATCTATACTTGATTTTTAATCTCTTTCTTATAAATTAACTTAATTAATTCTCTTTCATTTAGGAAGATTGTCAGTAAAAAATAAAAATGATTGATGGCGTACAAAAAAAAATAATAACTTCACTGGTTACCAGCGGGTAGATGAGGGAAAATTAGAATCAGTTTGTAAACAGACACAAACTTTCAGTTACAAGAAGAATAAGTTCTGAGGATCTAATGCGTGACATGGTGACTAAAGTTGATAACACTATATTATACAATTGAAATTTGCTGACAGTAGAACTTCAATATTCACACAAGCAGACACAAAGATTGTCAACCCTCTCAATAATGTATTTGGATTGCATGGTGAAGAGATTCTGTTTTAGCAACATGATTAAAGGAAATGCTATGAAAATTGTTTTAAAAATAGCTTCACCAATGATTGTTACAGTAGTTCTAACTCTTGTATTTACAAGATTCTCACATTTCCAAATAAAGATTTAAGGGCACAAGGCAGGTGGGGAGTGTTGGAACAGTAGATTGGAATAAAAAGAGCTATTTTTGGTTGTCTTAGTATGCCTTTCCTTGTTTTCTTTTCAAAACTTGGCTTACATATGGACGCATGAAATGCATGTGATATGGTTTTGTTGTTGTTGTTGTTTATTTGTTTTGGGGGGGAGTGGCAGGGGCATGTTTTCTGTTGGCCTCCTGCCTGCAGGATCTTAGTTCCCTGACCAGGGATCAAATCCACGCCCCTTGCAGTGGAAGCACAAAGTCTTAACCACTAGACTATCGGGCAAGTCCCATCATTTTAAAAGTGTCATTCCCACCTCCAGCAATTTACTAATTTGAGAAAATTAACTGTCCCTTTAAAATTCCTTTGAGGCAGGAGCTTGTTTTTTTTTTTTTTTTTCTCCTTACATGGTGGAGAGTAGAAAGAGGAGGCAAGCTGTTCTGTGTCTCTTCTTACACAGGCACAAACCCCATCTTGAGGTCTCCATGCTCATGACCTAATGACTCCCAAAGACACCATCTTCAAATGCCATCATAATGGGCATTAGAATTTCAACGTAGAGATTTTGGAGTTCAGTCCATAACATTCAGTCCATAGCAACAGGTTTTGGTTTTTTCACTGAAGGAAGGAAGAGTTCGAACTAGAATATACTGCCAGCTTCTTACATTGACCAGAAGCCTTTAGCTTCCTATAATTATAACAACTCACTCCCTCAGCAATAATTTAAAGCTGCACTTTTTGTACTAAGAGTTTGTGGACTATTCCTACATGATAAATAAGGGGGCCCAAATGTCTTTAATCATTTAGAGCAATGAGAACAAAAATCAAGCAGCATTAAATAAAAGCAAGATCTATGAGCTGCAACTCAGAAACATTTTGTATCAGCGACTTCAGAACTGAAGATGTAACAAAAAACTGAGGTTGGTCCCAAAGTAAAGGAAAAATTGTTTTCAGGCAGTTGAGAAAATAATTTAGTAACATGAGCAATCAGCGCTGAGGAAATCTCCTTTGCTCAATCTATACCAAAGATGAGAGAGGAAGAATGAGAGAGAAAAGGATAGAAATCATTCAATCAAAGAAGACAGAATCAAAATAGTAGAGGAGAGAACGTTATACAGGGACCTTAGTCCAGCTTTTTGCAAACCAAATCAGCAGTAGATTTTTCTAATAAAATTTTCAAGCAAAATGAATCATGCTTTTAACATCGTCTGTATGGGTTCCAGATTGTTTGGAAGAAAACTACCATGTAAATCCAAGATAGAAATAAATATCATCAATAATGCCTTCTATAAACTTTAAGATTAGAAAAAATGCTATTATCCCTTGGATGAGTTAATCTTCCTCTCTAGAAGACAAGGGTGTGATTCAGAAATGTAATGTCTATTCCTCCTTTCCTCCTTTTTAAAAGAATTTTATTGAAGTATAGTTGACTTTTAATTTTTTTTTTTCCACCACACCACGAGGCATGTGGACCTTAGTCCCCCAACCAAGAATCAAACCTGCACCTCCTGCACTGAAACAATGGAGTCTTCATTACTGGACCACCAGGGAAGTCTCATTCCTCCTTTCCTTCTATACCTTAGCCTCAATTCAGGTCTGGAAGTTGGCTATACACACACAAATGTGCAGAGATTTTAGTAAATGGAAATCTATTGTTATAAGGCACAAAATTGATGGTATGGTTTATATACCTGTGTCTGGTTTTATGGTTCCTACTCACTGATATTTCCCCATAGTCCTCAATTTCTCATTATGTTTTTGCAGAGCTTCAGTGGAATTTAGCAGTAATCAGTCAATTCCATTGTCCTTGTAGACATCATTCTTCCATGTCAGCTGCAATGATTTTCCCTTCCATCAGGACATTTTCTACCTGCCCACCAGTGAAATCCTTTGCAACCAGGCAACCACCTTGCTCCATGGGCATCAACAGCCAACCCAACACTCAAGACATGGTTCTCTTTGTCCACCAGAAAAGGAGCTAGCCAGTCCCAAGTCTTCATCTTTTTTCTGTTTTCTCGGAGCTTTCTCAGGACCACTTACATTTGTGTGGATCTACTGAGAAGCAGGTGTCAAGACTGGATCTGAAGTGCAAGAGGAACAACGTAAGGTGGGAGAATCTTCAGATGAGAATGCAGAAATGATGCTATGAAAGGAAAAAGAAGAGGAGTGGCCAGGAAGAGATCTCAATGGCAGCACGATTCTAAGAAGGCAGCCTGCTGGGATGTCTCCAAACAAACATCCTCTGCTGGAAGAATCCTGTGATGCTGCCAAAATACACTATCCTTCAAAATATTGCAATCCACACTCAGTAGCTGGGGAGCAGTCCAAAGGAATGTGGGTTTGATGGACTTTCCTTGGTGGTACAGTGGATAGGAGTCCTCCTGCCAATGAAGGGGACATGGGTTCGATCTCTGGTCTGGGAAATTCCACATGCCTCAGAGCAACTAAGCCCACCCGTTGTACACCACTGTTACTGAGCCATGCTGAGCCTGTGAGCCACAGCGACCGAGCCCACGTGCCGCTGCTACTGAAGCCTACGTGCCAAGAGCCTGTGCTTTGCACAAAGAGAAGGCACAGCGATGAGATGCCTGTGCGTCCCAACAAAGTATGGCCCCTGCTCACTGCAACTAAAGAAAGTCTACATGCAGCAACGAAGACACGACCAAAAATAAATAATTATTAGTAACAATAATAAAAGAAATGTGGGTTTGACATGATTGTGACGGTGGATCCAGAGAGGCCACATCTGGGATCATCATTATACTGCCCACAACAAAAGATCTCAGTGGCCCATTTTCAACTTTTTCCCTTGGCTCTCCCCTCCAAGACCACCAGCACCACCAAAATACACAGTAAAATTTAGATAAAGGAAATTAAGCCAGATAAAGGAAGGATCAGGGAGGTGAGATTTTAGAGGTACCAAAAGACCCTCTTGTACTCATCCAAAAGTCTCTCATCATCTATTTGCCTGATGGAATTCCATTAACCCAAGGTGAAAACAGACCTAATTCCCCATGAATAATGTGAACGTGTGGCTCTTCTCTTAAGGCTGTTTTGTTTTATGGCTGATCTCTCAGTGAACTAAGGAATAGTTAATGGAGAAGAAAGATTCTTTTTTAAAAAAGAGTCATGACTATAAAACTAGGCTAAGTTTTGCATTGCCACGAACATGCTGTCCAACCTTGGGGATGTTAAGTAACATCTGTGGGATTCATCAGGGAGCAGAACACTGAGTTGCAAAAGTCAGTTCTCAGCATTATGTTCATTTGGGGGGATACAGTCATCACCCTATAGGAGCTCAGTCGTGACAGAGCTTTGAACTGAATGTTCTCCATGCTACTCTCAGCTTTAAAATTATATGATTTCACAGATTTTCTTAAAAATGAATTTTAACTTTGTTAATTTAGTTGCTGGAATAGCTGTATATAGCATGTCACATAAAATCATCTAGGGAGTGGATAATTATGTAGGTTTGGGGTGAATAAGATTTGTTATCATTAAAGCAAGTGTGTCTGTGCTAAATCGCTTCAGTCATGTCCATTTGTGACCCAATGAACTGTGGCCCAGCAGCCTCCTCTGTTTGTAGGATTCTCCAGGGAAGAATACTGGGGTGGGTTGCCATGCCCTCCTCCAGGGGATCTTCCAGAAACCAGAATTGCAAGAGACACGTGTACCTCAGTGTTCATCGCAGCACTGTTTATAATAGCCAGGACATGGAAGCAACCTAGATGTCCATCAGCAGATGAATGGATAAGAAAGCTGTGGTACGAACCCAAGTCTTGGTTCTCCAGAAATTAGTCATAAATTTTTAAAGAATAATTTGGTCCTAATTCATTTCTTACTTCTATATACCTAATTGATTGAAATTTCTATAACAAGGCTTCTATCACCAAGGCTTGAGGGGTCTACCCTCAAGCTAGGACTGAATTCATGATCTTTCATTTCTCTTTCTCCCTTGATTAGCAGTAGGGTGTTGAGAAAATAACTTGAAAGCTTTTAAAATCCTGTATGATGAGGCACTTCCATAAAGATAAACTCTTCCTTATCCAATCTTATATTTCACCTTGATCCAGCATCTCAAGACTCAGTCCCATATGTAACCCAGACCACGCAAGTACATGTTAGGTAAGTCTTGACATTCCTTCATTTTCTCTTAGCTGGTCCAGAACTTCCATGACCAAGTTATGCTGTAACTTCACCCTAGTTATTAGTCTGATGACCAGGATGGGAGGTCCTAAGGGGGATGCTCATGTCTTGCAAGGCAGAGACCTCTGCACTATCTTTAAGCAACAGAAGAACATTAGCCTACAAGGGGAACCTTTAATAGTTTTACAGTAGCCGTTAATGGATCATGTCTGTGGGCCCAGAGAACCTTTAACCAGGGAAGTTTCTTTTAAAGACTCATGGGTTCACAAGGATAATCCAGGAAAATCTTTCCATCTCAGGATTCTTAACCTTAATCTCATGTGTAAAGGGTACATTTTGCCCTAGGTAAGGTCAGGGTCAAACAGACTAAATTTGAACCTTTGCTATAAAAAATTCCCCAGATTTGAGACACACCGTTTTCGAAGAGCTCAAGCCCTCTGTGTCGCTCTTTGCCTGGCAAAGCAATCGAGCTCTTCATTTCTGCTGCTGCTGCTAAGTCATTTCAGTCGTGTCTGACTCTGTGCGACCCTATGGTCTGCGGCTTGCCAGGCTCCTCTGTTCATTTCTACTTCATCCAAAACTCTTGTCTCCAAGATTCGATTTAGCACCAGTGCACGGAGGCCACATTTTCTGCATCAGTACCCATGTTGGGCATCTAAGCTATAGAATTTTAAGATAATAAATTTTTGCTGTTGTAGGCCACTTAAGTTTGTTGCAGCTTTGACTCCGAAGGGTACTTGATTATCAGTTTTTGCATAAATAGCTGAAGTATAGCTCAAGTACCTGCTTTATCAGCAGCTTGAAGAAATAGTTTTTATTTTAACCTTTCTTTCTGTCACCTAATGCCTGTAACAAGGACAAACAGCCCCATATACAGGATGATTGAAAGTACTTTTATCTATGGGCTTCCCTGGTGGCTTGGTGATAAAGAATCCACCTGCCAATGCAAGAGACGTGGGTTCGATCCCTTATCTGGGAAGATCCCACATGGTGCAGAGCAACTAAGCCCATGTGCCATGACTACTGAGCCTGTGCTCTAGAGCCCAGGGGGCTGCAACCACTGAGGCCCTCACCCCCTGGAGCCTGTGCTCCGCAAAAAGAGAGGCCACCTCAGTGGAAGCCCTTGAACTGCAACTAGAAACTAGCCTCTGCTTGCCGCAACTGGAGAAACCTGTGTACACAGCAACAAAGACCCAATGCAACCAAAAATCATCATCATCATCATCAATTAAATTACTTTTAAGTACCTTTATCTAATCCAACCTTAAGCTCTTTGGGCCTTAGGCACAGCCCCTTCCCTAGAACTGCATCATGCTTCCATCATAAGGGAATGCCTCCCTGCCCCCAGCCCACCAACTATTTTTGGACCTAATGTTAGCCTCTGAAAATCATCATATTTGCAAAACGTTGGGTGGTAATCATCAAGAAATTGTATCATTTTAATTTTCCAAGGGATTTTAGTAGTAAAATCAAGCATATAAGTTCACTGTTCACTTCTAGAGCAGAGTTACTCTATGGCACTATTGACATTTTGGGCCAGACAACTATTTGTTAGTAGGGGAAGAGGGGGCATCGCATGTATTGTAGGGTGTCTAACAGCATCCTTCGCCTCTGCCCATGAGATGCCAGTACGAGCCCTACAGTCTATCTCCCCTTCCCCGGAGTCATCACAAGCAAAAATGTCTCTAGGCACTGTCAAATTTCCCCAGGGAACAAATTACTCCCCACCTCTCCCTGGGAACCATTGTCCTACAGACAGATTTATGCAACGCAGACTTGATAAGGTGCTTAGGCATTCTTCAGTCTTGCAATCTAATTTTAAAAAACAGGACTTCTCAAAGAGGTTATGTGACTTGCCCAAGTGAGTGGCAATGCCTACTTATACATCTACCATCTCCCTGGAGGTGCTAGAATAGACCATTTGAAAACTAAACATTTTTATGAGTATTAATTAGTTTCCAGAGCTTCAGCCACCTCTGCAGACAACTCAAATAAAGCCCTGCAGGTTGACCCAGTTTTCTTATCCTTCTGTGGATTTTTTCTTTAAGGTTTCATCCTTCAGAACTTTTGTGGCTAAAATTGCCTCTAATAATGGATGTCAAGAAAGCATTTCTGCTAATTAGCAGGGGTGACATGACAGGGCTCTATGGAGCCACAGAGTAACTCCACCACAGACATCTCTCTCCTTTCCTTCGGCGGAAACACCTTCTTCCTCCTTGTTCTTAGAGGATGGAGGGCATAGACTGAGAAGTCCTTCCCTTCTGGGACAAGGAGGTCATTCTTCCCACTTCCTCAGAGGTTTGATCATTAATCAGTCATCATCTGCCAGGGGTTGGTTGGTTTTGTTCATTTGTAGTTCCATTTTTACTGGGTAGAAAAAAACATCAGTAGCAGTCATGGAGGCGTCTAGGTGGCTCCAATCGTCATTCTTCCTCGGATTTTGAGGCATAACAATGTCAGTAGAATTAATTCAATTGCTTCCACTGTTTTTCATACATCACTCACTCACACGCTCCTGTGTTAACACACACTGAGAGCACAGAATACACATTTACATAGGCATCCACCTACACAGGAAGAAAAATATGCTAATTTTTTTTTCATTCGTATCTTTTATCTGTGGTTTTTGGATCACTCTGAAAGCATATTTAAAGAATACCAGGAGGGTGAGACAACCAGCCTTTATCAAAACGCTAAACATTAAGCACCCTGAGGCATCTGCTTCAGTCCTCGGAAAACATGGGAATTTGCTAAATGATTAACCAACAACCTAATGAAATTTTGATTTTTCTATTTCATGGTGGTGGGGAAAACTATACACATTCAGCAGAAACTGTACTTGGGAGCTTGTTTGGAGGTTCTAGCTGGGGAGAGCAGCTACTTGTATACCCTTGATTGAAGACTGGTCCTCCTCTCTCGGGGATGGTTGTCCTCTTTGGCCAAGCATGCAGCTTCGGGAGGGGTGCACACGGAGCAGCGAGGGAGGAAGGGGACAGTCGCCCAGCCAGCCAGATCAGCCGAATCAACCCTGGCAATCAATAGGGTGATAAATGTCGTAATCAGATTGCCTGAACATCCAAAACTGTACTTGGACTTTTAATCTTTCCCCAGGCTAGTGACCCACTCTCTTGAGATACTGAGCAGAGGAAGCTGAAGTTCCCAGCAGCCCCATCATCACGAGAGTGAACAACTGATACACTTACAACCATTCTGCACCCAGACAACCATGCCCCTTTCCACTTTCAGTACAGTATTTTAAAAATGACATGAGATATTCAACACTTCATTATAACATAGGTTTTGTATTAGGTAATTTTGCCCAACTATAGGCTAATAGAAATGATCTCACAATTAAGGTAGGCTGCTCCAAGCTTTGATATGCTGTAGGTTAGGGGTATTAAATGCATTTGGAGTGGGGGGCTGCATCAAGCTGCTTGTGGGATCTTTGGGATCTTCATTCCCTAAGCAGGAATTGAACCTGAACCTTGGCAGCAAGAGTATCAGTCCTAACAACTGGATCACCAGGGAATTCCCTCAGATGCATTTTTAACCTAACAATGGCTTATGGGGATATAACCTCATCATAAGGAAGACCTTAATAGAGGCTGCTGCTGCTGCTAAGTCACTTCAGTAGTGTCTGACTCTGTGCGACCCCATAGACGGCAGCCCACCAGGCTCCGCTGTCCCTGGGATTCTCCAGGCAAGAACACTGGAGTGGGTTGCCATTTCCTTCTGCAATGTATGAAAGTGAAAAGTGAAAGTGAAGTCGCTCAGTTGTGTCCGACTCTTCGTGACCCCATGGACTGCAGCCTACCAGGCTCCTCCGTCCATGGGATTTTCCAGGCAAGAGTACTGAAGTGGGTTGCCATTGTCTTCTCCGTAACAGAAGCTAAATAACCTATATCACTCTAGCCACATTTTACAGTGCAGTAGATGAAATCCAAATTGTGGGAATGCTTCTCCATGGCCAGAGAGCTGGAAAGATGTCAGGCAGGCCCTATTCGGGTTTCCAGTCACAAACTGACCCAGTGCAGTTTCTACTACACCACACTGTTGATCTACAGCAGATACTAGCTCATCCTTCCATCTTTAGCTCCCATTCCCATTCCCACACGGATGACTGTTTTTCCCAGAATCATTGGAATGATGTGCGTGTCTTGGGTGATGGTGGTGCAGGCCAATGATTTGGCTGATGGTTGGTAAAAAAAAAAAAAAAAAAAAAAAGAATAAGGAGATTTGAGTTCGTTTTACAAAAGGAGCTTTGAAAAAATAAAATTTCTCTACAAAGGATGTTATTTCCCATCCCTGGGGACTTCAGGTGTCCAAGAGAACTTTGCAGGACACAAAGCCTTGCAGATTCATATTTGGAATGTTCCCACATAGATTAAGCAACCGTAACTGGTCCCCGGGTCCTCTTTCAATTTGAGGACCAAGGATCAGTACAGGAAAAACCCTTCCTCCCCATGTCCTTTCCTGTCTTTCATGGTTGGGCAACTGGGCTTTCATCTCTAGCAAATTGGGGAGAGACCCAAACACTCCCTTGGTGGGAACAAAATCCAGTTAAAGGACAAACAATGAAACTGCCTTTCATACTGACAAGCTTCACATTTCACTCGTTTTTCCCCTTTCTCCACGCTTTGCTTCATCTGGGAAGAAAACTTATTTTTAAAAGCACCAAACCCCCTTTCTGTCAGGGAGCCTGACCGGATTGATAAATCAGGGAGGTCATCTTAATGGGGGTGCTGTCAGCAAACGCCTGCCTTGAAACAAATCAATGTGACAAAGGAGAACGTTCAAGAGACCCCTGTGTCCTGTAAGAGAAAAGGAACAGGAGATTCGTTTCCACAGCAATATTGGACTGGACTGGGCCCCAAGGAACCTGCCTCAGAATTGGAAAGGGTTGTTAATAAGAACATCAGACTATCTGGTCGCTTCCTCCCTAAAGGCTGGGGGAATGGTTTGCACAAGCCTCTGGGCATCCCTGGCTTCCCCCATTCCCAGCCCTCCCCATTTCCTGTCTGTGTTCTGCCAGGCTCCAGGTGTTGCTGTCTGCTCCAACACATGTCTGGCTGCCGCAGATGTGCTGGGTTTAAATAAGAATCGGATCGCTTTCTTTCTGTCTCCAGGCAGACAGTGCCATTTGTCAAACTCAAAAGTGCCCATTGGTGTAAAGGATTTGGGGAGAGCCGGAGGATTGAGTGAGGAACAAGAGACTGGTGTGGCGCATGAGCCTCGGAAGGAAACCGGTTTGATCCATCAACTGCTAGGCAGACCGGGTGCCCTCCTCCACCTCCAGTAAATTCCGCGGAGCCTGCCTGGAGCAGCTGTCTTGCACACAGACGGGGCAGGCTACTGAGGTCCATCCAGATAAATGCAGAAGCCTAGTCGGTTCCATTTCAAGGAGGAGCATCTCCATTCATTTCCAAACTGAATGCCCTCTGCTCTGGGAGTGAAAAGTGAAAGTCGCTCAGTCGTGTCCGACTCTTTGCAACCTCATGGACTATACATAGTCCATGGAATTCTGGAGTGGGTAGAATCCTCCAGGCAAGAATCCTGGAGTGGGTAGTCTTTCCCTTCTCCAGGGAATCTTCCCAACCCAGGGATTGAACCCAGGTCTCCAGCATTGCAGGCAGATTCTTTACCAGCTGAGTCACCAAAGAAGCCCAAGAATACTGGAGGGGGTAGTCTATCCCTTCTCCAGCGATTCTTCCTGACCCAGGAATCAAACTGGGGTCTGCCGCATTGCAGGCAGATTCTTTACCAGCTGAGCCACAAGGGAAGCCCCTGCTCTGGGAGCCTCACTATAAAAACCAGATCCCAGTATTATATATTAATGCATAGGTGTGGAATCTAGAAAAAAATAAAATGGTACAGAGGAACCTATTACCAGGGCAGGAATAGAGATGTAGATGTGTGTGTGTTGGGGCAGGTGGGGGGAGGAGGGGGGAGGGGAGGTATGGACTCAGAGGAAGGGGAGGGTGGGATTAATTGGGAGAGATTAGGGTTGCTGTACCTACATGATGATGTGTAAAAGAGATAACTAGTGGGAAGCTGCTGTATAGGGCAGGAAGCTCAGCTCGGTGCTCTGTGATGACCAGAGGGGTGACTGGCGGGTGGTGGGAGGGAGGTCAAAGAGGGAGGGGATGTATGTATACATGTAGCTGATTTGCTTCATTGTACAACAGAGACTAACACATTATAAGGCAATTATATACTCCAATTCAGACTTAAATTGAAGAAAGTGGGGAAAACCACTAGACCATTCAGGTATGACCTAAACCAAATCCCTTATGACTAAACAGTGGAAGTGAGAAATAGATTTAAGGGACTAGATCTGATAGACAGAGTGCCTGATGAACTATGGATGGAGGTTTGTGACATTGTATAGGAGACAGGGAGCAAGACCATCCCCAAGAAAAAGAAATGCAAAAAAGCAAAATGACTGTCTGAAGAGGCCTTACAAATAGCTGTGAAAAGAAAAGAAGTGAAAAGCAAAGGAGAAAAGGAAAGATATAAGCATCTGAATGCAGAGTTCCAAAGAATAGCAAGGAGAGATAAGAAAGCCTTCCTCAGCAATCAATGCAAAGAAATACAGGAAAACAATAGAATGGGAAAGACTAGAGATCTCTTCAAGAAAATTAGAGATACCAAGGGAAAATTTCATGCAAAGATGGGTTCGATATAGGACACAAATGGTATGGACCTAACAGAAGCAGAAGATATTAAGAAGAGGTGGCAAGAATACACAGAAGAACTGTACAAAAAAGATCTTCATGACCCAGATAATCACAATGGTGTGATCACTGACCTAGAGCCAGACATCCTGGAATGTGAAGTCAGGTGGGCCTTAGGAAGCATCACTACAAACAAAGCTAGTGGAGGTGATGGGATTCTAGTTGAGCTATTTCAAATTCTAAAAGATGATGCTGTGAAAGTGCTGCACTCAATATGCCAGCAAATTTGGAAAACTCAGCAGTAGCCACAGGACTGGAAAAGGTCAGTTTTCATTCCAATCCCAAAGAAAAGTAATGCCAAAGAATGCTCAAACTACCGCACAGTTGCACTAATTTCACACGCTAGTAAACTAATGCTCAAAATTCTCCAAGTGGATGTTCAAGCTGGTTTTAGAAAAGGCAGAGGAACCAGAGATCAAATTGCCAACATCTGCTGGATCATCAAAAAAGCAAGAGAGTTCTGAAAAACATCTATTTCTGCTTTATTGACTATGCCAAAGCTTTTGACTGTGTGGATCACAACAAACTGTGGAAAATTCTGAAAGAGATGGGAATACCAGACCACCTGACCTGCCTCTTGAGAAACCTGTATGCAGGTCAGGAAGCAACAGTTAGAACTGGACATGGAACAACAGACCGGTGCCAAATAGGAAAAGGAGGACGTCAAGGCTATATATTGTCACCCTGCTTATTTAACTTATATGCAGAGTACATCATAAGAAATGCTGGGCTGGATGAAGCACAAGCTGGAATCAAGATTGCCAGGAGAAATATCAATAACCTCAGATATGCAGATAACACCACCCTTATGGCAGAAAGTGAAAAAGAACTAAAGAGCCTCTTGATGAAAGTGAAAGTGGAGAGTGAAAAAGTTGGCTTACAGCTCAATATTCAGAAAACTAAGATCATGGCATCTGGTTCCATCACTTCATGGCAAATAGATGGGGAAACAGTGGAAACAGTGGCCGACTTTATTTTTCTGGGCTCCAAAATCACTGCAAATGGTGACTGCACCTATGAAATTAAAAGACACTTGCTCCTTGGAAGGAAAGTTATGACCAACCTAGACAGCACATTAAAAATCAGAGACTTGACTTTGCCAACAAAGGTCCATCCAGCTATGGTTTTTCCAGTGGTCATGTATGGATGTGAGAGTTGGACTGTGAAGAAAGCTGAGCACCGAAGAATTGTTGCTTTTGAACTGTGGTGTTGGAGAAGACTCTTCAGAGTCCATTGAACTGCAAGGAGATCTAACCAGTCCATCCTAAAGGAAACCAGTCCTGGGTGTTCATTGGAGGGACTGATGTTGAAGCTGAAACTCCAATACTTTCACCACCTGATGTGAAGAGCTGGCTCATTTGAAAAGACCCTGATGCTGGGAAAGATTGAGGGCAGAAGGAGAAGGGGACGACAGAGAATGAGATGGTTGGATGGCATTCCTGACTCAATGTACATGGGTTTGGGTGAGTTGGTGATGGATAGGGAGGCCTGGCGTACTGCAGTTCATGGGATTGCAAAGAGTCGGACACAAATGAGCGACTGAACTGAACTGAACTGATATACTCCAATAAATAAAATAAAATAAGTTGCAAGTCTGGACCAATAAGCAAACAAAACACCCTGACTCTGGTCTGACTCTAACCTAGTAAGAGGGGGGTCTTCCCTCAACAGGGGTGCCATCAGGGTAACCAACACACAATTTACACCAAATACTGTTGGCCAGTCTCCTACACATACAATGCTCTCTGGCCACTCAGCGACTTCACTTATATTGTTTCCAAGAAAGTCTCTCCCCCTGAACTATGTACTACGACACAGCTCTTAAGGAGATTTCAAGTTGCTTTTAGTCTGTGTGAGAGAATTTAATTAAATGCTCATCAAACTTGCTTCTTTGTTTTTTCTGGGCTCACAGTTAAAGTTCATTTCCAAGCCTCTCACATAATCAGGAAAAGCTATGAGACCAAACTCTGGAAAAAGGAAAATAGGCAGAAGTGCTTTTTGCCACATCCAAGCCTGACCCATGAAAGACCCATTCAACCCTCCTCAGTCCTTTCTTCCCTTGCCTACTGGCCTGAGGCAAAAAAAAAAAAGAAATCTCAAGCAGGATTTCAGGAACCCCCCTACTTGAGGCCCTAGAAAGAATCCTGGGTCTGGGGATGTGACTAGGGAGCAGAGATTTTCCATCAACCTGCCCTGGACCAGGACAGGCACAGAAACACAAACCTCTGTTAAGTTAATCCATTGAGATTTGGGAGTTGCTTGTTAAAACAAGGGCTTCCAAAGAGGCTACCCTGGAGAACAAGGGCTTCCCAGGTGGCGCTAGTGGTAAAGAAGTGAAAGTGAAGTTGCTCAGTCATGTCTGACTCTTTGTGACCCCATGGTCTGTAGCCCACCAGGCTCCTCCGTCCATGGGATTTTCCAGGCAAGAATACTGGAGTGGGTTGCCATTGCCTTCTCCAGGGGATCTTCCTGACCCAGGGGTTAAACCTGGATCTCCCGTATTGTAGGCAGATGCTTTACAGTCTGAGCCCCCAGGGAAGTTTGCTAAAGAATCTACCTACAAACGTGGGAGACTTAAAGAGGCACAGAGTCGGACCCGACTGACACGACTTAGCACAACCCAGCTTGGTGAACACAGACCGGCAGGACAAAGATTTATGTATGCTGCCTTCCACTTCGATCAGCCTGAAGGAAACCAAACCTTAAGGCACTTTTATACCCCCAGCCTCAGAAGATGGAGAGGATGAACCAGGGACAGAAGAATAGGGAGACATCTGTAAAATGTGGTAATATATGCTGCTGTATGTCATATGGAAAAACTAAATTAGATCTATGGAAGTGAAAATATGAAAGTCATGTCCAAATCTTTGCAACCCCATGGTCTGTAGCCCACCAAGCTCCTCTGTCCATGGAATTCTCCAGGCAAGAATACTGGAGTGGGTTGCCATTCCCTTCTCCAGGGGATCTGCCCCACCCAGGGATCAAATCCAGGTCTCCCAAGTTATAGGCAGTCTTTACCATCTGAGCCATATAGTGGAGGTCAAGTGTGCAGTAAAGAGAGCACAAAACAATTGTTTAGGACCAGGAGAATCTGGAAAGTCTTCATGGAAGAATTACAAAAGATAAGTAGAATTGCCACAATTAGAGTAGAGAAAAGGGCATTCGAGAAAGAGAAAAATCTGCTGGTTAAGCAAAGCTGCCTTGAATTCCGTGGCTATTCTGAGTGGCAAGTGGTAACCCAAAGGAACAATTTTTTTTAATGGTTAAAGTGGTAAATGCCATGTTATATATTTTTACCACAATTTAAAAATCCTTACCATCTTGGAGTGGAGTTTATAATCTAGGAGAGAGAGAGATAATCAAATAAAAATAAAAAAGTACATTCTAGATCAGCTTTGAGTCCATCTCTGTTTTACAGCTAAGAAGCCAGAGGATACAAAAGATAACAAGCATTTACTCATTAGGACCCTCATGACTCACTCCTGGGTCAATGATTTTTCCACTGAGCCAAGTGTTAATATCGCTCAGTCGTGTCTGACTATTTGTGACCCCATGAACTGTAGCCTGCCAGGCTCTTCTGTCCATAGAATTTTCCAGGCAACAATATTGGAGTGGGTAGCCATGCCCTTCTCCAGGGGATCTTCCCAACCCAGGGATCAAACCTGGGTCTCCTGCATTGCAATAAGATTCTTTACCATCTAGGTGACCCCCACTTCCTTTTATTATTACTATTATTATTTATTTGGCTGCGTCGGGTCTTAGTTGTAACAAGCCAGTTTAGTTGCTCCAAGGCATGTAGGATCTTCCTGGACCAGGGATCAAACCTGTGTCCCTTGCTTTGGCAGGCGGATGCTTAACCACTGGACCACCAAGGAAGTCCTGAACCAAACTTTCTTTTTGAAGTAGTTCTGCTACCTCTATTTTAACTGAACCATTTGATAACATACTAGAAAGAGAACAAGTTCTGGAACCTGAGTTTAGATTTCAGCTCAGTTGCTTCCCAGAAGATTTCCTTCTCAAATGGAAATAACAAGACCTGCTTCACAAAGATTAGCTGTAATTTGCTACATTCACCTCCAGGTACAAAGTAGGAAGATGATGTAAATTAGCTCCCTTTCTAAAAATAAAGGTGTTTTGGTTTTGTTTTGTATTTAAGAAGTTAAATGATCTTTACCGGAGTTTTAAAAAAATCAACTCTGACAGTCATATGAAAATTAGATTTGAGAAGCCGCAGATTGGTGTTAGAGACGAGATAAGAAGTTATTGCACTAAGGGACGGCGAGGGGTCCTCCCAGAGACCCTGGGAGCTCTGAGTGGCTTTAATGGTAGAAAATTAGTTTGACAAAAACATTTGGATTAGCCAATGAATCACCAGGGTACTGGGCATAATTGCGCCATGCAAATGTAGGTAAAACTTCATTGTGGTTGGGGAAGTTTTAAAATTGAATCAATTCAGCATGAAGGATTTTCATGGTAGCCACAGAACATTGCAGTAACAGAGAATCTTACTTCCTGTTATCATTAATATCAGTCTCTGAACTTCCCTGGTGGTCCAGTTGTTAAGAGTCTGCCTTGCAATGCAAGGGGGCGAGGGTTCAATCCCTGGTCGGGGAACTAAGATCCCTCATGACACATAGCATCTAAGCCCAAATGCTACAACTAGTGAGCCCACATGCTATGGAGCCCACATGCCACAACTAGAGAGCCCATGCACTGCAACCAAAGATTCCACATGATGCTGTGGAGGTCCCAAGTACCATAACTAAGACCCAACACAGCCAAGTAAATACAAAAAAAAAAAAAAATTAATATCAGTCTCCTGTGGGTAACCTCTGACAGTAACCAATGAGGAAGTATACAAGAGCAGGTCATATACCATAGCATCGGGAAAGCTGAGAATGCAGCAAATAATTGGAAGAATTCAGCTAGACCAGAAGAGTGCAATCCTATAAGACACTCTTGAGCTTTAAACCTTCCCAGAGCTTCTTGTTACCTACAGAAAAGCTTCCGGGACGGTGATTCTTAGACCTCGTGCATCTAAATCACCTGAACCATTAAAAAGGCATATTCTTACTCTGGCCTCGCTCATGACCTATTGAATTGTCATCCGAGTAGATAAGACAGGAATTTGCACCGTAAGCACTGCTTCCTTCTCCCCTACCCTGTGATTTGTGATTAACACAAAAGTTTCAGAACCACTAGCCTGAAAAATAAACTCATGGTTCCCAACATGATGCTTATAAATCCTTCATAAACTTGCCCCAACTATTAACATTTTTTAAAGATTTTCATTGGAGTGTAGTTGCTTTACAGTGTCATGTTAGTTTCTGCTGTGCAGCAAAGTGACTCAGCTATGCATACACACATAACCCTCTTTTTTGGATTCCCTTCCCATTTAGGTCACCACAGAGCATGGCGTAGTGTTCCCTGTGCTGTACAGTAGGTTCTCGTTAAAGTATTAGTCACTCAATTGTGTCTGACTATTTGTGACCCTGGATTTCCCGCATTGCTGGCAGATTCTTTACTGTCTGAGTCATCAGGGAGGCGGCTCAGACAATAAAGAACTTGCCTACAATATGGGAGACTCCCTGGGTCAGGAAGATCGCCTAGAGAAGGGAATGGCTAACCACTCCAGTATTCTCACCTGCAGAATTCTACGGACAGACACCCTGGCGGGCCACAGTCCATGAGGTCGCAAAGAGCTGGACATGACTGAACACTTTCAGGTTCTCGTTAGCTGTCTATTTGGTATATAGTAGTGTGGACATGTCAATCCCAATCTCTCGATTCATCCCACTGCGCCTCCCCCACCTTTGGTGTCCATGCGTTTGTTCTCTACATCTGTGTCTCTGTTTCTCTTTGAAAATAGAGAAAGATTTTGTACCATTTTTGTTTGTACCATTCTCTAGATTCCACATATATGCACTAATATATGACATCTGCTTTTCTCTTTCTGGCTTACTTTACTCTGTATGACCCTCTCTAGGTCCATCTACATCTCTGCAAATGGCACGGTTTTGTTCCATTTTACGGCTGAGTGATATTCCATTGTATTTATGTACCAGATCTTCTTTATCCATTCCTCTCTTTATGGACATCTAGGTTGCTTCCATGTCTTGGCTATTGTAAACCATGCTGCAATGAACATCGTGATGCATGGATCTTTTGCAATTATGGTTTTCTCTAGGTATATGCCCCAATTACCTTTTTTTCCTCATTATTCTCTTCCATCTGTGTTCTAGCATACAAATGAATAACCATTTGTGAGCCTACTGAACTTTTCTCCAGCATCAACACCCCAAAATATATTGTTTCCTTTGTCTAGACAGCTTCTTTCCTAACCATCTCGTAACATCCCATTCATATCAGTAAGTGGTAGATACTATATTACCCTTCGAAAAACATTGAGAAATCAGTCCCCAAAGCTCTAACTGGATCTCTGCTGTGAGCTTCTGGCAATACGTCAGTAAATTCCACATCCGGGGTATGAACAGGGAAAGTGATTGAGTCTGGTTTGGGTTTCTCATTGCCAAGCAGGCTCTACTGTGTAATAGCAGCCCTGACTCTGAAAACCCCCTCCCCCAGGTAGAATAAGATGGGTTCAATGACACATGATTGTTTTTCATTCAATGTTTGAGTGAATGGTTAGACTAGATGAATTGTCTTAATCACCTCCCCCCTTTTCATTTTGGTTAATTTGAACAGTCTTTTATGCCCATTCAAATTATGGCCAATTCAGTTAAAAGCGCAAACTGTCTAAATGTTTTGAGTACTAAACAATGGGTTAATTGAATAGATTTTTCACTCTTCAGCTGAGTAGTATTGTGGGATAGAGCCATGGCCTAACATAGAACACAAGACTGACCTTCTGTCTTTGCTGAACAGCCAAAGCAGGTGCAGTTCAGATCGATGGGCCATTCCAAAACAGGCCTGGATTATTTATACAGGTGGACTAGCCCATCATGCCCACAACCCAGGCAAGCAGGTGGGACCACAAGGAAAAACATTGGGTGCACCTGTCTCCAAGGGTATGCCACACCACAGAGCCAGCCAAATAAGAGGCCAGGAGTTAAGGAATTCTGCCCTATCTCAGAGAATACTGTCCTAGGGCAAGCTTTTTCTAGCACATAGGCTGCCGGGGGCATCACAGGCTTTTAGACATAATTGCAAAATCAACAAATGGGCCTTTGTCACACTTCCTTCGTGTTTCCCTCCAGCCATGGCTCTCACAATGACCACAGACTGCCTACCAAGCTCGACTTTCCCCTGACACCATCTTAGATCCAAAATTACTTTGGCCTCTACCCATCAGTGAGAACATATCCCTTCAAACATGCAGCTCTTAGGAGACCCTCTGATCAGGGTGCTGGTAGTTTAAGGCTTTCCCACATGGGGTCCTCTCTACCCACATGGCTCCCTTTGTCTTGCATCAGCTAAATGTCATCTTCTCATTGAACCTTCCCTGACCACCCCAACCAAGGATGCTACGTCCTTCCCCCATCCTCTGTCCTCTATCACATCACCCTGCTTCTTTTGTTGCACTTCTACCATTGCTCAATTGTTTATTTACTTCTTTATTGCTTATCTCTTTCAGCGTATTATAGGCTCCATGAGGAGAGGAACTACACACTATTTACTGCTCCATTCACAGCTGCTAGTACAAATGCTGGGCGCATAGAAGGCACTTAGTAAATATTTGTTGAGTGAATAGATGACTGGCATAACTGCCTCACGAAGGACTTATATTTTTGGAAGAGCAGCTTCTTAACAACCGAGACCAAGTAACAGTTAATGAGCAAAAGAGCAATTCCCTTTACATCTTTTTCTTTTGCTGTCGAACCTATGCTACATGTTTGTATAATCTTTTTCAATGTTTAAAATTTTTTAATTTATTTTAATACTTTTGGCTGTGCTGGGTCTTGGAGCTGCACAGGCTTTTTCTCTAGATGCAGCAAGTAGGGGCTGGTCCCTAGGTGCGGTGCTCGGGTCTCTCAACGAGATGGCTTGTCTCGTGGCAGAGCACAGGCTCTAGGCACGCTAGGCTTCGGTGGTTGCAGCTCAAGGGCTTTTGAGTCTGGGCTCAGTAGTTGTGGCCTGTGAAACCTTCCCAGACCAGGGACTGAACCTCTGTCCACTACATTGGCAGGCAGATTCCTAACCAGGGAACCACCAGGGAAGTCCTGTAAGATCTCTTTTAAGAGATTATATAGTATTGTATGCTTACGTACACACACACATACAGAATGTTGGCCGAGTCACACAACTCTCTAGAACAGAGTTCTGACGCTATGTCTACCCAGTGGGCAGTTGGACTGGGCTACAGTGACCTTTTATTTCCTTCGTCTTCCTCCCTGCTACTGATTGTCTGGGCCAGATTAATCACAGAGTGGTCCAAATGGATTACAGAGCTGGCTGGAATAACTGGTTTGGAGTGTGTGCATATTACATAAGTTGACAAACAGGCAAAAGAGTAATGGGGGGAAAAAAAAACCTTTCAGTTCTTTGTACGCTAGTGTTTGCTATCATTCAACCCTGATAATACAGAAGTAAAATATTAATGCACCCACTTAACACTAATGTCCATAATGATAATGTACGCCATTGTAACCAATTTAAGGCCTGCAAAACCAAACGTTATAAACATAATTTCTTAGTTTTCTTTTATGATAATTGGTAGTAGTTAGCATTAAATTGTAATACCCAGCTTCAAGACAGCGTCGAAAAGCATCAGCCCTCAACCAGAGTTCTCCTAAGGGGAAAAAAATACGCTGGAGTTACATGATGAAAAACTCACTAAATAAAACAAACCTGCTTCTTTTACGTCTCTCCATGTACACACGCATACACAGTTCAGGAAACAGACAACTAAGCGTGTGAAGGAAATCGAAGACCATGGCTAACAATGACAAATCCCAGAGTCACCGTCTTCTGCATGGCTGGAAATCACCACACCGAATGGAGGGTAAACAGCGCCATCTCACAGACAGATGAAGCGCCTATTCGAAACAAACAGCTCAGAAAAATACAGAGGAAAAGGGGGAAAACTGGGAACAGTGGCAATCTTTATCTCCAGTGAGCAAAATGAGCTTCTTAAAGATGGCAGTCGGAAGAAAAAAAAAAAAGAGCTTCTACCACCATCAACCGGAAAAGAGAAAACCCACAGCCTGTCTCAAGGCCACCGACTGCCAAGCCCCTGCAGAGTCTTGCTCAGCGCCCTCTAGAGGTCATGAGGGGTGTTGGCGCTGGGTTGCCGGCTGAACCCTGAGCTTGTGACCCCGGAAATGTCATAGACCAGCAGCCCGCAGCATCACCAGGGAACTTCTTTGAAACGCAGTTTCTCAGACTCCACCCTGCTGCTACTGCTGCTGCTAAGTCTCTTCAGTCGTGTCGGACTCTGTGCGACCCCATAGACGGCAGCCCATCAGGCTCCCCCGTCCCTGGGATTCTCCAGGCAAAAACACTGGAGTGGATTGCCATTTCCTCCTCCAATGCATGAAAGTGAAAAGTGAAAGTTAAGTCGTGTCCGACTCTTCGTGACCCCATGGACTGTAGCCTGCCAGGCTCCTCTGTCCATGGGATTTTCCAGGCAAGAGTAGTGGAGTGGGGTGCCATTGCCTTCTGTGCAGACTCCACCCGGGACTTACCAAATCAGAAACTCTAACCAACAATCCGTTTCCACAAGGCCTCCAAGTGATTTTATCTACGAGGCTGAAAGGAGAGAACCATCGCACTGAGCGTGCAATTTTGCTGTTGGGGAGACACTGCTTTGGGAAAGATCCCCAGTGTTTACCGAACTTGCTTCAAGTAATAAATCCTTCCTCCAATGAATCTTTGACTTGAATGTGTCTTTTGGCTTGACACTCACCGAGAGGCAAATCCAGTTTTCAGGTAACAAAATTTATAGAGGTTCAGTCTTTGATACTGAAAGGTCAGTGCAATCTTTGCCTGCGTTTGATCATATTAAAGAAAAAAAAAACTTGAAAGAAATTCAGCTGACTTAAGTTTAAATCTTCGCTTTGCTATTGATTAGTCATGTGACATAGGACACGGTTCTAAAACATTTCTACCCACAGTTTCCTCTTAGGTAAAGTGGGGACTAAACAGCTATTCCTCAGGTGAACATACAGAGGATTAAGCAAGATAATTTTGCCACTGATTTAGTGCTGTTACCTACACATAACTAACATTTACTGAGTGCTTATTATTAATGAAAAAAATGCCTTTTAGAAGAAAATAATTTACCTAAAACCCAAGGTATCTTACATGATTTCTTGTCTGAAAGTATATGGTCAGAACCACCCAAGATGCTATTCTCTTCTTCTCTGCTCATCCTCTACTCATCAGTCCCTGATTTATTTACACTCTACTCACATGATTGACTTCCCTCCTAATCATAGAGCCTAATCAATAAATGCCTACTTGCCCCAGCCCCAGCTAGGGATAGTTCTAATCTTTATAACAGAATGTCTCTTCTATGATAATTTATCAAAGAGGTAGCGAAGGGGGCATGTTTCACTCTTGGCTTCCCTGGTAACCAACGAGCCAACATGAAGTCAAATTTGCTCTATAACTGGTAACCTGGTAACCTCTTTCCCTCTAACTCCACCATGCTGTCATGTCCAGCCCCTCACTGGCCACCCACTGTGGAGTATTGCTCCAGGACCTTTTTGCTTCATACATGCACGATCCCCTATCCAGTAAACCACTGATGTCACTGTCTCCAGGCTCTTTCTTTGTTCTTCAGGCTTGCAGGTTTGTGATGAGCAGCTCATCAGAAAGGCTGATGGTCACAGGGTCACTAATTTCTCTACTTCCATCATCTCATTTCATTCCTGCTCTTCTCAATTTGCATCACTTCTATATTTCTTATTCCTGTTCTCTTTTTCCAATACTATTGTGTATTGGTCTGCCAATTTCCCATATTTTGCCCTTTTTAATCTGTATAAGAAACATAACTAGTGATTTACTTCAATTTTGAATGAGGTATTTTAACGATAAGGAAAGCTGAACACCAAAGCATTGATGCTTTCAAATTGTGGTGCTGGAGAAGACTCATGAGAATCGCTTGGACTGCAAGGAGTTCAAACCTGCTGCTGCTGCTGCTGCTGCTGCTGCTAAGTTGCTTCAGTCGTGTCTGACTCTGTGCAACCCCATAGACAGAAGCCCACCAGGCTCCTCTGTCCCTGGGATTCTCCAGGCAAGAACACTGGAGTGGGGAGGTCAAACCAGTCAATCCCAAAGGAAATCAACCTGAATATTCATTGGAAGGACTGGGGCTGAAGTTCTAATACTTTGGCCACCTGCTGCGAAGAGCTGACTCATTGGAAAAGATCCTGATACTGGGAAAGACTGAAGGCAAAAGGAGATGGGGGCAACAGAGGATGAGATGGTTGGATGGCATCACCAACTCAGTGAACATAAGTTTGAGCAAACTCTGGGAGACAGTGAAGGACTAGGGAGCCTGGCATGCTGTAGCCCATGAGGTTGCAAAAGGTCAGACGTAACTGAGTGACTGAACAACAAAAAAAGATAGGCAACATTGTTACTCAACTGTGTAAGATTGATCTAGCTCTCATTACCAGGGAGAATGGAATAGCTAGTAGCACCATTGAAATAATTAAGATATCGTACTAGAAAAAAAAAAAAAAAAAAACACATCAAGCTAAGAGTTAAGAGCCTGGCTCTTTCACTAACTGATTCTCTAACTGAACAATTTGTGTTACCTCTTTGGGCCTCAATTTCCCTACTTGTAAATCACATGGTGGACTTTTTCTTGAAAAAGAGCATTAAAATATATGTATACATTCTTAATATCTTGCAATCAGGTTAAGATCCTGGAGAGCTAGTGGGTAGGGGGAAAAGGATGGGGAAAAAAAGATGAGACTGTGAGCAATGAGGTGCTGGTCCTGATGACAGGGCCAAGAAAAGAGTGGGTGATAGAAATCACTCAGGAGACATGGTGATGACTTTTAAAATATTTTTTTTTTTCTTGCTTGCTTGCTTGCTTGCTTTCACGGTGCCAGGTCTTAGTTACGGCCCATGGGTTCTTTCATTCACTGCATGTGTGATCTAGTTCCCTAACCAGGGATTGAACACAGGGCCTTGCACTGAGAGTGTGGAGTCTTAGCCACTGGACCACCATGGGAAGTCCCAACATGGTGTTACTCTGTAAGACTTTTAGAGTTACTATGTGACACTCCATCATCTGCTCGTATATCCTAATCTATAGCTAGTGCACTAGGCTTCCCTGCTGGCTCAGTGGTAAAGAAGCCACCCACCAATGCAGCAGATTCAGGTTCGATCCCTAGGTGGGGAAGAAGGAAAATGAAGGAAATGACAACCCACTCCAGTATTCTTGCCTGGAGAATCCCATGGACAGAGGAGCCTGGAGGGCTACAGTCCATGGGGTCGCAAGAGTCGGACATGACTGAGCAACTAAAGAGTAGCAACAATAGCTAGTGCTCACCCGTACAGGTTAAAATCACAGGACTGGGATATACATTCAAGGCAGGCAGTTCACTGCAATTTGGGTTTCCAGAAAAAAAAAATAATAATAAATTGGAAGGAAATTCAAATGAATTGAGATGTTCCATTTTCTCTACACTATCAGATGCATTTATTCTAAGAATATCTGTACAATCATCAACTTCCCATTTTTAGGCTTTTACAATCATTGGGTCTTATTCATAATGATTACCATCTTTGTACTTTCCTCTAGTAAGTGAAATTAGCATTCTCTCATGAACTGTAAATGCTAAATTGCTAATAACCTCCCTGGGGTTTTCTTCACATGATGATGCCTTCAATGATTTCATCATAGTTTAGCATATTAACATATCACAATTTACACACTTAAGCATAATAAGTTCCCTAAGGCTTGATCTAAAAATGGTAGGTGTATTTTTAAATAACTCAGTAAAATCTTGGATAAACATTTAACCAAGTGACCAATTCTAAAGAAACAGCATTTTATTTTTTTTAAGGAATTGTTACTAGGAACAGAACTTAATATTTCTTAGAGAATTCAAAATTTTGTAACAAAAAACTGAATGTCTGAAATCTCAAAAAAATGCAATTACAAAAGTCATTTTGAAAGAACTTATATATGTTAATTACTACCAGCAAGGGCCATAAAACATGAATTTCACACTTTGATTAGTTCCAGGTAGAAAGCACCATAGAATCTAATATTTATTCCATTGGAAAAGTAAGAAAACAACTTTCAGTAAACCAAAGGAAGTACCTTCTCTTTTTCTCAACCATTTTATGGACTCTGGGGAACTAAGATACACTGAAAGAGGTGGCAGTGAGCAAAATAACAAATTATATTACATGATCAGGGAACATAAGGACACTTATTTGCCTACTGTTTCAAAACCACAACTCTGCTATATTTAAAATCTCTGTGAGACCAAACTTCTATATACATTCTAGTTTAGGGATAAAAAAATTCTGAAAAATCAAAATAAAACACTGTCAAGAGATTTCATGTAAAACTCAGATACCAAGAAAGGCCATTTAGAAAATTCTGTCTTTTCTGTATTTTCAGCTAAAGGGAGAAACGTAAATATCTTCTTTAAAGAAAAGAAGAAACAAGAGAACAGTATAAGAATAAATTTTATTGGGTCATTTATTTTTCTGGAGTTGAGCTGTAGGAGTTGCTTGTGTATTTTTGAGATTAGTTGTTTGTCAGTTGCTTCATTTGCTATTATTTTCTCCCATTCTGAAGGCTGCCTTTTCACCTTGCTAATAGTTTCCTTTGTTGTGCAGAAGCTTTTAAGTTTAATTAGGTCCCATTTGTTTATTTTTGCTTTTATTTCCAATATTCTGGGAGGTGGGTCATAGAGGATCCTGCTGTGATGTATGTCGGAGAGTGTTTTGCCTATGTTCTCCTCTAGGAGTTTTATAGTTTCTGGTCTTACGTTGAGATCTTTAATCCATTTTGAGTTTATTTTTGTGTATGGTGTTAGAAAATGTTCTAGTTTCATTCTTTTACAAGTGGTTGACCAGTTTTCCCAGCACCACTTGTTAAAGAGATTGTCTTTAATCCATTGTATATTCTTGCCTCCTTTGTCAAAGATAAGGTGTCCATATGTGCGTGGATTTATCTCTGGGCTTTCTATTTTGTTCCATTGATCTATATTTCTGTCTTTGTGCCAGTACCATACTGTCTTGATAACTGTGGCTTTGTAATAGAGCCTGAAGTCAGGTAGGTTGATTCCTCCAGTTCCATTCTTCTTTCTCAAGATAGCTTTGGCTATTCGAGGTTTTTTGTATTTCCATACAAATTGTGAAATTATTTGTTCTAGCTCTGTGAGGAATACCGTTGGTAGCTTGATAGGGATTGCATTGAATCTGTAAATTGCTTTGGGTAGTATACTCATTTTCACTATATTGATTCTTCCAATCCATGAACATGGTATATTTCTCCATCTATTAGTGTCCTCTTTGATTTCTTTCACCAGTGTTTTATAGTTTTCTAGTCTTATGGACTCTGTGGGAGAAGGAGAGGGTGGGGAGATTTGGGAGAATGGCATTGAAACATGTATAATATCATGTATGAAACGAGTCGCCAGTCCAGGTTCGATGCACGATACTGGATGCTTGGGGCTGGTGCACTGGGACGACCCAGAGGGAGGGTATGGGGAGGGAGGAGGGAAGAGGGTTCAGGATGGGGAACACAGGTATACCTGTGGCGGATTCATTTCGATATTTGGCAAAACTAATACAATATTGTAAAGTTTAAAAATAAAATAAAATTTAAAAAAAAAGAATAAATTTTAGCATTTCACTCACTCATTCATCCATTCATTTACTCAGTATGAAGCATGAAGCATGTACCATCTTAGTTCCTCAACCAGGGATCCCACCCACACCACCTGCATTGGAAGCATGGAGTCTTAACCACTGGACCACCAGGGAAGTCTCTATTCAGTATATTTTAATTTACTGTTCTGTGCTAGGCACTGTGCTAGGTGTCAGAGATTCAGTGGTGGGCAAAATAGAAGCAAACCCTGCCCTGAGGACACCTAATGTCTAAATGCACAATTAAAGGGTTGTTATTTATTATACTTTCAGATAAGGAGGTGCTGTGGGTGCTCTGAGAACATAGAGGTAATGTGACCAAGAGAACAGGGATGGTGTTGCTAAGGAAAACACATAGAAGTTGCCATCTCAGAGGATGGAGATGAAGATGGAGTGAACCATTCTCTAAGGACCAACACTCTCCATTACATGAGACCAGACAATGACTTTTAGCACCCAGCAAGTTCAATGGTTCACAGGTGAAGGTCATGTTTTTTCTTGTATTTGATCTTCTCACTAACTGCTAGATAAGAGACAATCATAAGTTAAAGCATATTAATAGTGAATATTGACCCATCAATGACTTTGCAATATGTATGGATGAGAGGAGCCTGATGGTCTATGGTCCATGGATTCACAAAGAGTTGGACATGACTTTGCAGGCACCCACACTAGCACACAAAACTTATACACAAAATGTGATTATAACTTTTTTTTTTTAAAGAAACATCTCAAAACATCAGCGTCTGATGAGTATTTTTCATTGTAAAGTGATGATTAGGAGAGTACTTATTCTACTAATGCTATCATTGCTCAAAACACTTTTGAAATCTTGCTTTAAATTTGGCTTTAGAGCATTAGACCCATTCTTTCAAAAATCTCCCGTGGTTGAAAATGCCAGACAGCAGTGATTGTTTTTTTGAAAGCAATCGTAAGGCTTGAAGATAAATAACTTTTACTTAAGAGGAATAATCAGAATTAAGGTGAAGCTATAATAGGAGAAGATTAATTTTTGTTCATTCATGATGTGATGAGAAGTGATAGGGGGAAAAGTAGTGACTAAATAAGATGAGAAACATTAGACACAGAACTCTCCAGAAAGGAAAATAAGCCACTGTGGGCACTCCTAGATTTTAGCAGGATATTGAGTTTTCCAGAGAAGAAAGCAAAATCTTTCATTTTTGAACGCTTAGTGCCCAGTACAGAGAATAGCATGTAGTAATCACCCAACAAACGTTTGAAGGATGAAACTGAAGCAAATTGCTTCCATTATCTTGCTGGAAGACAATAATCGTGCCTCCCAATATATGAACCACAAAAAAAGAAGAAGGAGTACAGCAAAGGCTGAGACAGTTGGATAACATCCCCGACTCAATGGACATGCATTTGAGCAAACTCTGGGAGATGGTGAACCGCAGAGAAGCCTGGCGTGCTACTGTCCACAGCATCACAAAGAGTCAGACACAACTTAGCAACTGAACAGCAACATACATACATATATATATAAGCAATGCAGATAGCATTTAGAATATTCCTACATGATGATCTCATTCATTTACCATTCCTGGAGTCTTTTTAATAAACTCAAATTCCCAAGTCCATCTTTTAATTTAGAAATTATCATAATTGGGCGAGGGGCGTCCCTGGTGGCTCAGTGGTAAAGAATCTACCTGCCAGTGCAGGAGATACAGGTTCGATCTTTGGTCCTGGAAGATCTCACATGCCGCAGAGCACCTAGGCCAGAGCGTCACAGCTGCTGAGCCTGTGCTCTAGAGCTGAGGAACCGCAACTGCTGAGCCCTCGCACTGCATCTACTGCGGCCCACGTGCCTTAGAGCCTGTGCTCCGCAACAAGAGAAGCCACTGCAGTGAGAAGCCCCCTCTCGCCACAACTAGAGGAAAGCCCTCACGGCAGCAAAGACCCAGCACAGCCAAAAAAGAAACAAACAAATGAAATTATTATTTTTTAAAACAAAGTATCATATTTTTTTCAAAAAAAATACAAGGGATAATATAACAATCACCAAGTTTTTTAAGGACTCTCAAACACACCAATAAAAGTATAGATAATATTCCTTAATGTAGTAGGCAGGACAAGAAAAAGTACCCAAAGTGTACTTGGAAAAATCGTGTCCTTTCCTATCTGGCTGCATGTAACTTTCCTCTTTTTCTTTTACTTTCTATTTGTGTGTTTTCCTGACTCTTCAAATTATACCTTTAAAACTTCACTTTTACTTTGTGCCTCTGTCTGGCTCTTGGAAAGACTTTTGTAATTTGGTGTTAATGGCGTATTTTGAACTGTAATCTCCATCTCTCTTATTTGGAGTACATTTTTCTCCCAAATTTCTCTTCCTTTCCATTCGACCCAAGCTGCAAATAATAATAATTTCTTCCAAACTCCCACCTTGGCGGCTCTTTTATACACTCCATCTTACTCCCAGTTCTGTCCTCCAAACAGATCCTTTAGAATAAAAAAAAAAAAACAGCAGAAAAGCCTCTCATTTTAAGAGAGAATCAAGCCATTTGTGCTATGTCATTTTACTGTGTTTAGGTACTATGGTTATCATGTTCTAATGTTCTATGCTTCTTGGCATCAAAGAACATTGCTTTATTGTGACATTTTCAAATGAAAACTATATGACAGTAACAGTTTCCAAAGACCTCTCATTTACCTTGGCAACATTTACGAGTAGTGGGGGAAAAATACATAAAACCACCGCTTTGAGCAAAACGCCACAATGATTATTTAGCAAACAAGCTCGCATATTAGAATGGCGGCAGGGAGATTGCTTCTACAGACTAAATTACACTTTACACACAGGCGCTACTGAATGGCTTTCCGCAGAGGTTACATTTAAATTATAGCTCTTGCTAAGCAAACATCTCACGGTTTGTGTGTGAATTTGAATTATGCATCTATCAGGCAGCATGTTTATGGGGAAAAAAGTCAAGTCGATAGATTGCTAAATTGCTGCAATATTTGTAAGGGACAAAAATGGCTGGAATGTTGGACAACGAAGATGGTTTGAGAGCAGTCCCACTTACTGTCCAGTAAGAAAATGCTTTGGCAATTCTGGACCGCAGTGGATGATCGACCTTTGGCTTCATTCAGAAGCATCCAAAACTTGCTTTCATGCTTTCTCTTTAGAAATATAATTTGATACCTTATGCTTGGAGACTCTGAAAGTGGAAAAGCACATTGTATGACTTCTAATTTTATTCTAATTCCCAGAAATAAGGCAAATGCACATGAGCTGATTCAGGGAAACAGACTATTAGACAGTAAAAATAGATAGATAAGAAGAGCATAAAATGACCCAACAAAAGGGCATTCAACCTCTTAAGAACCTACCAAGCTCCCAAAAACATCCTAAAGAACAATCATGTATCTGCAGCAGAATGTGTCTTATCTGTATTAGTGTGAATACATCCTTGATAAGGGTTTCCCGGGTGGCTCAGGGGAAAAGAATCCTGCCAGTGCAGGAGACGCAAGAGACATGAGTTCACTCCCTGGGTTGGGAAGATCCCCTGGAGAAGGAAATGGCAACCCGCTCCAGTATTCTTGCCTGGGAAATCCCATGGACAGAGGAGCCTGGTGGGCTACAGTCCATGGGGTTGCAAAGATTTGAGCGCAACTGAGTGACTAAACAACAGCAGCAATCCTTTATAAAGGCGAGAGAAGGAACAAAATGGCTTCACAGTTCCACATAACTCTAAGACTGTGTGATTCTATTGCTGATATGTTAATGTGTTTTGCCATCAATAGCCCTTGGGAGGGTCACGATCTTTCATGTCTTAAGACTGACAACTCTTCTGCATGTTGGAAATCCAAGTCAGGGGTCTGCTGCAATAAGAACAGGTTTACCACAGAGGAGTGTGGTGGTGAGATGTTTCAATCTGTTCCTCAGAGAGCAAACATGTCTCATGGTCCCCAGTCCTCCCTGGGCAAAGAAGATGGGGAAGAAGGAACTGCTAACTAACGCTCTGTACAGGCCAGCAAAGAGCCCAGAAGGAAAGAACTGGGGAAACCAAGGATGAAACTCTTGCCATTTGATGGTCTAGAAAATTCATAGGTGCATTCAAGTCCCCTTTAATACCTTTGTGTGTGAGTTTTAGATTTTAAAAGTGGTCTGTATAATTGAAATTTCTGTAACATTCTTCAAATGACAAAATTGCAGAGATGGAGAAGAGATAAGAGATACTCCAAGAGCGTGTAAGGGGAGAAGAAAGGAGAGGGAAGAAGGGGTCTGTGGCTATAAAAAAAAAAAAAAAAAAAAAATCCTTGCAGTGATGAAACTGTTTTTATCTTGAGTGTAGTGCTGGTTACACAAATTTATACATGTCATAACATTGCACAGAACTCCTATGGATTGAATTGTGTCTCCCCCTGCCCTGCAAAAAGATATCCTAATATCTTAGTCCTAGATATCCTAATCCCCAGTACCTCAGACTATGAGGTTATTTGAAACAGAGTCACCACAGATGTAATGAGTTAAGAAGCAGTCATACCTGGGACTTCCCTGGTGGTGCATGGTTAACATTTCATCTTCCAATCGGTGTGGTCGATCACTTGTCTGAGAGAGAAGATTCCACATGACTCACTGCCAAAACACCAAAACATAAAACAGAAGCAAGATTGTAACAAATTCAATAAAAACTTTAAAAATGGTCCACGTCAAAAAAAAGTGTTTTTTTAATTTTTTAAATAAATAAGTAAAACAGGGAAATCAGAGGTCAGTGCATTGCGTCAATGCCAGTTTTCTGGTTGTGCTATGGTACTATAGTTGTGCAAGAGTTACTGTAGGGGGAAATGAAGATTTTCAAGCTTTCTTTATGTTATTTCCTATAACTGCTTATGAATCTATAATTGTCTCATAACAAAAGCATAAAAATGTGCTCTGAGTTCAAGTACATATATTCCTCAATATACCCTCAAGAAATATTTAGGTCAGCTAAATATAGCTGATTAATTTAGCTAAATTAATCCCAGTTTTAAAAAATGAAAAAAAGTGGGCTCAAAGAAATTAAAATTTCCCAAATTCATAAGGATCCTGAGAAGTTCAGTGTTTACATCATTAGCAGTCCATCTTGTTCTGCTATGCCATGATTTTCATGTGCATAATTCAATTTTTTAATTGATTCAGGCTGACAAAGATTTCAAATCAAGAGGGGGAACGATCACCAGATTGCAGAACCAATAGTAACTGTAGAGAAAAAAAGGAGAAAAAACCTGAAAGAAGAGATATGGTGCACCTTGCCTTTTTTTTTTCACCCAAGGAGAGAAGACCCAACACTCTCTATGTATTTTAAAGTGGAAATGCAGAGGTGAAAGATGGTTCAGAGGCTGGTCATTGAGAAAAGACAAAGGAAAGGAAAAAAATGTTCTGCCATTTAGGTCATGTGGAGATCCCTCAGAAAACCCCAGACAGATTAAGGCAGGACAACTGTTAAAGAGAGAGAGAGAGAGATAAATCAAGCATCTAGAGCTTATTCACCCCCAAACCCCACAACACTAGCAGTGCCCACACAGTTGTCACTTCTTAATTGCATTCAAAAGTGTCAGAAACGGGGAGCGACTTGCCAGCCTTATTACCTGTGCTAGGCAGCTGTTCTTCAAGACTCTCAGGACAGAAGACACGGAAAACAGCGGCAGCTGGACGGCAATTCTGGAAATAAATGCCTTGAGGGATAAAAATTCTACTTCTTGTCCAGGCTTAACAGGAAAATGGGGAGAAAGGTACCAAATGATGTCCAGAATCACGTGTAGATCAGAAGTAAGAAAAAAGACTACAGCAGTGCTGGTTGCCTTGAATGATCACAGATCTTTTTATTCCTGAAAAGTTTGATGGAGATGGAAAGCCCAGATTAAATGTTTTAAAGCAAATAGATAAAGAAGAGAAAATGGTAAAACATTTGTCCTAAGGTGGAAAGGATTACAAGTCTTTATAAACTAGGTTTTGAGAAAATCTTTTTGCTCCTTTGGCTTTCTGGAGCCATCATCCAGCTACTCTTTCTTTTAAAAAATTTTATTTATTTGGTTGCATCTGGTCTTAGTTCCAAAAGGTCAGTTTTCATTCCAATCCCAAAGAAAGGCAATACCAAAGAATGCTCAAACTACCACACAGTTGCACTCATCTCACATGCTAGTAAAGTAATGCTCAAAATTCTCCAAGCCAGGCTTCAGCAAGACGTGAACCGTGAACTTCCTGATGTTCAAGCTGGTTTTAGAAAAGGCAGAGGAACCAGAGATCAAATTGCCAACATCCACTGGATCATATAAAAAGCAAAGAGTTCCAGAAAAACATCTATTGCTGCTTTATTGACTATGCCAAAGCCTTTGACTGTGTGGATCACAATAAATTGTGGAAAATTCTTCAAGAGATGGGAATACCAGACCACCTGACCTGCCTCTTGATAAACCTATATGCAGGTCAGGAAGCAGCAGTTAGAACTGGACATGAAACAACAGACTGGTTCCAAATAGGAAAAGGAGGACGTCAAGGCTGTATATTGTCACCCTGCTTATTTAACTTTTATGCAGAGTACATCATGAGAAATGCTGGACTGGAAGAAACACAAGCTGGAATCAAGATTGCCGGGAGAAATATCAAAAACCTCAGATATGCAGATGACACCACCCTTATGGCAGAAAGTGAAAAGGAACTCAAAAGCCTCTTGATGAAAGTGAAAGTGGAGAGTGAAAAAGTTGGCTTAAAGGTCAACATGCAGAAAACGAAGATCATGGCATCCAGTCCCACCACTTCATGGGAAATAGATGGGGAAACAGTGGAAACAGTGTCAGACTTTATTTTTCTGGGCTCCAAAATCACTGTAGATGGTGACTGCAGCCATGAAATTAAAAGACACTTACTCCTTGGAAGGAAAGTTATGACCAACCTAGATAGCATATTCAAAAGCAGAGACATTACTTTGCCAAGGTCCATCTAGTCAAGGCTATGGTTTTTCCTGTGGTCATGTATGGATGTGAGAGTTGGACTGTGAAGAAGGCTGAGCACCGAAGAATTGATGCTTTTGAGCTGTGGTGTTGGAGAAGACTCTTGAGAGTCCCTTGGACTGCAAGGAGATCCAACCAGTCCATTCTGAAGGAGATCAGCCCTGGGATTTCTTTGGAAGGAATGATGCTAAAGCTGAAACTCCAGTACTTTGGCCACCTCATGCGAAGAGTTGACTCGTTGGAAAAGACTGTGATGCTGGGAGGGATTGGGGGCAGAAGGAGAAGGGGATGACAGAGGATGAGATGGCTGGAGGGCATCACTGACTTGATGGACGTGAGTCTGAGTGAACTCCAGGAGTTGATGATGGACAGGGAGGCCTGGCGTGCTGTGATTCATGGGGTCACAAAAGTCAGACACGACTGAGCGACTGAACTGAACTGAACTGGTCTTAGTTCTGGCACACAGGATCTTTATCACACCATGTGGGCTCTTTTGTTTTGACCCAAGGACTCTCTAGTTGCACTGCGTGGGCTCAGTTGCTCCATGGCATGTAGGATCTTATTTCCCTGACCAGGAATCAAACCCTGCATTGCAAGGTGGAGTTTTAACCTGTAGACCATCAGGGACGTTCTCATCCAACTACTTTTTTGAAGTAGGGGTTTCATGGGATGACTATTCAGTTCTGCTGATCAGCTCTCCTTCAGGCAGAGCAGAGACACTGTTCAAATGCAATCTGCAAACACTGTGTTGGCAAAGGAAATCCAGAGCAGATTCCTGTGGATGTTTGCTTTCTCCCTTTGAGGAAGCCCATTTTTTTTCTTGCAATTGTATCTGATGAGAGGAAATGCAGAAGTAAATGGAGCAGAAGCCAATCAGAATCTTCGCTGTGGGCTTATTCTTTATTGACTCATAGGCTACCTGCCCTGAGACAAATATAATTATGAGGAAATTATCCTCTGTCCCTCAGGGGGGAAAAGATCCAGGGACATATGATGTCCTGCTGTTCAAGTTTACAAAGACTGTGTAAATTCAGACAGTTACAGTTGCAGCATTAAGAAAGGAGTTGGACAATTACAGTCATTTTGTTTTATACACAAGTATTTCTCAAAATTTAATGAACAAGTGAATCACCTGGAGATTCTGATTCAGAAGGTACAGGATAGGGCTGAAAATTCTGTGTTTCTTCTTTTTTTATCTTTTAAGTTTTTCTTTTGTTTGTTTTGTTTTACTAGCTTGATGAGATTTAAGAATTTTCCACAGTTTATCACACAGTCAAAGGCTTTGGAGTAGTCAATGAAGCCAAAGTAGACGTTTTTCTGGAATTGTCTTACTTTTTCTATGATCCAGTGGATGTTGGCAATTTGATCTCTGATTCTGCTGCTTTTTCTAAACTCAGCTTGAACATCTGGAAGTTCTCAGTTCAACATACTACTGAAGCCTAGCTTGGAGAATTTTGAGCATTACTTTGCTAGCATGTGAGATGAGTGCAATTGTGTGGTAGTTTGAGCATTCTTTAGCATTGCCCTTCTTTTGCATTGGAATGAAAACTGACCTTTCAGTCCTGTGGCCACTGCTGAGTTTTCCAAATTTACTGGCATATTGAGTGCAGCACTTTCACAGTATCATCTTTTAGGATTTGAAATAGCTGAACTGGAATTCCATCACCTCCACTTGCGTTTGTCATAATGATGCTTCCTAAGGCCCACTTGACTTCACATTCCAGGATATCTGGTTCTAGGTGAGTGATCACACCATCATGGTTATCTGGGTCATGAAGATCTTTTTTGTATAGTTCTTCTGTGTATTCTTGCCATTTCTTCTTAATATCTTTGGCTTCTGTTAGGTCCATACAGTTTCTGTCCTTTATTGTGCCCATCTTTGTATGAAATATAATTCCTTTGATATTTCTAATTTTCTTGAAGAGATCTCTAGTCTTTCCCATTCTATTGTTTTTCTCTATTTCTTTGCATTGTTTACTTAGGAAGGCTTTCTTATCTCTTCTTGCTATTCTTTAGAACTCTGCATTCAGATGCTTATATATTTCCTTTACTCCTTTGCCTTTGGCTTCTCTTCTTTTATCAGTTATTTGTAAGGCCTCCTCAGACAACCATTTTGCCTTTTTTTTTGGGGGGGGGGGATGGTTTTGATCACCATCTCCTGTAGAATGTTACAAACCTCTGTCTATAGTTCTTCAGGTACTCTGTCTATTGGATCTAACCCCTTGAATCTATTTGTCACTTCCACTGTATAATTGCAAAGGATGTAATTTAAGTCATACCTGAATGGCCTTGTGGTTTTCTCTAATTTCTTCAAATATGTTAAATGGGAGGAAAGTTCCAAATAATTATATACATGATTCTCTTCTCATAAAGCATAAAACAACTAAAATAAAGATATATAATTTTAGTTATAAGCGGTGCTAGTGGTAAAGAACCTACCTGCCAACGCGGGAGACATAAGAGATGTAGGTTTGATCCCTGGGTTGGGAAGATCCCCTGGAAGAGGGCATAGCAACCCACTCCAGTATTCTTTGGAGAAAGAAATGGCAAACCACTCCAGTATTCTTGCTGGGAGAACCCCATGGACAGAGGAGCCTGGTGGGCGGCAGTCCATGGGGTCTCAAAGAGTTGGACATGACCTAGTGACTCAACAGCAATACAAAATAAAAAGCTTAAACAAAATATGAAGATGGTGACCTCAAGTACAGGGAGGAAAGGAGAGAGGATAGAGAGGCCACGTGGGTAGATGAAGACTGGCAAGGTCCCAGCTTTCATGTAGGACAGTAGTTTTACAAGAGCTTTTTATGTTAAATAAGTAATCTAACACAGAATGTGAGTGGATGGTATGTCATGAGCCAAAGACTATGATTAATCTACTTTTATGCATTTGAGATCTAAGGTAAATGAACAGAAAATAGAGAAACTTCCAACCCATGAAAGCTAAAAAGAAAAATATCCAAATAAAGGAGAAGAAGAGAGATGAATAAAGATAAAAATAGACATTAATGAAATAAAATAATAACACAATGAAAACATTAGAATTGATCAATGGGGAAGAAAAGCTTGTTCTTTGAAAAGATCAATAACAGAGACAATCCTTTGGAGAATATGATCAAGAAAACAAGAAAGACCAGAAGTGTGCCAGGAGCTGTCCTAAATATGCAATCAATCAGAATTTGTCTTACAAAAATGTTATTCAAATTTTCTGGTCCACAGAGTACTAGGGTAGAGAAAGGGAAAGAATAAAAGTGGATTTTTTTTCTGGCGTCAATAACCATAATTCTAGCTCCATTGTTTGACAGTTATTTTTTCAAGTGATTTCCAAGCACTTTGCATATCTTTATATGCATATCATTCCTACACCTTGGACTTTAAATCAGCCTTTATAGCACCATGATCATCTGAGAGACCACACGTGCCAACTCTGTGTCCCCACGCATCTGGTTTACATCCAGCAGGAGCAAAAGGAAGAAGTTTGGGGATTTACTGGAGGGGTTCCAAGTACTCCTTGTTATTACATTTCCTTTTTCCTGTTTGTAGTGCAAACAGGAAGTTCAGATCATAATTGTTTTACCTCTGCCCATTTAAATGTGCTATTAAAAATCATCTTAATGAATAGATATTACTATCTGGTGATGACTGCTCTGACCCTCCTGTGTAACAGCTCCATTTATGTCTTGTTTGATGAAAGTTCTCCACATCCACAAAGCAAAAGGGCAAACTGATTTATGAACAAGACTTATTGTCACAGCAGCAGATTTGTATAATGAGAAATATATTAAACCTAATGAAGGGAGAGCGTGCCTAGCAAGGCAGCAATGCGTTGTGATTAAGTGATTCAATATCCCTCAATGGATTAATTTAGACAATGCACCAGGGTATGTAGCCACTGCCAGACCCCTTTGCTCTCATGACAAATGCTAAGCAAGGCTACATAGTTGTGCATATGTATTGGGTCTTTAAGGTGTGATGATAAAGTAAGGTGTCACCCTCAGGCCTCTACATTAACATGATGAATCCCAAAGATGCAAATGTCCTACCGATAGAGAACCTGGAAGATCTATCAACAGTGTCATCTTTTAATATCTGCTTACAGTAAAGCATTTACTAGAAAAGAGACACTTCGTTTTACCTTTTCAACGAAGACCAGCTTCCAGTATCTGACAAACACTAGATGCAACCCACGTTAATTCCCTCTCTGGTCCTCAGCAAAGCTCAGTCGCAGGATGATCCATCATAGGCTCTGGTTTTCAAACACAAGAATGCTAGCTATTATTTCACTGTCTACATTTACACACCCAGTACAGTAAGCGATGTCATTGGTGAGACTCGAAAGCCACAGTGATCCTGCCAGGGCTCAGCAGTCATTTCTGCAGTCTGGAACAAGTCCACTTTCCAGTTGTTTCTCACCAGTGTGACTGCATAAAGCAAAACCCTGTAAGCTTCAGTTAGAGAGAGTTGAATTCTCCATTAAAAATAGCATGCTTGCAACACAACGCTCTTGGGGTACCCAACTGCATCACACACCAAAGAGCAACATAAGCTGTCCTAGCCTGTCAGTGCCACGTGGAAAAAAAAACATTCATCAGTCTGAGAGTTTGCAAGTAATGGATTCAAAACTTCTAATGTTTTTTCCCATCCCTTTATTTTCCTCGAGGAGAAAAAATATCTCAGGAGTACCAGCACCAGAATTAAGAAGCTAGAAGAAAACAACCACTTACTTGGTGTCCAGCAGGCTTAATAGGAAGAATGAAATTTCCATTACCTTGGGTATCCATTCTGATGACTCAAGAACAGAGAGACATATAACATAATATTATATGTATTTACCAAAACTGGAAGAAAAAGAGGAAGTGTGACTTGTACATGAAGCAGGGGATTTAAAAAAAAAAAGCTCTCACACACACCAAAAAAAGACTAAATGTAGGTTTCAGCTTCCATTTTTTGTGTCCCTAGACTGTTGGGTTCCCCCAGGCTTAATGGAACCATCTGAACTGTTTGATGTGAGGAATACAAACACTTTAGATCTGGGGACAGGCAAGCTGAAATTGGGATCATACTCTGAAATATACTATGTGTTCCTGTGTGTGTTCTCTACTCCTTAAAGCATTATTATCCCTAATAATTACATCATTTCTGAGATACTTCTGCTAATACCATCAACCAAAAGGACACATTTATTTATCAAAAGTTCCTCACTGAGCTCTAAGGACGGTGGACCCTGGTACTAAAGAAGCATTTTTGGATGAAGAATGTGCTAGGTAGGGGAGGACATGCAAATGAGGAAATAGAAGCAGGAAAAGAGATCAATCGCTCTGCACAAGCCCGTTGTAATAGATTGTGAAGCCTTGGGCAAGGCCGTGTAAGGCACACACAGAAGCCACAGTGGCTGAGTGTTAAGTCTGATGTGGAAAGAGGAAGAGACTTTTCAAAGAGGCAACTGAGGGCTTCCCTGGTGGCTCAATCTGCCTGCCAATGTAGGAGACATGAGTTCGATCCCTGATCTAGGAAGAGCCCACATGCCTGGCAGCAACTAAGCCCGTGTACCAAAACTATTGAGCAAAACCTGTGCTCTAGAGACCAGGAGTTTCAACTACATGCGCTAGAGCCCACAAGAGGAGAAGCCACCACAAGGAGAAGCCTGTGCACCACGGCTAGAGGGCAAAGCTAGAGAAGAGCCTGCGCGGCAGTGAAGACCCAGCACGGCCACTAAATAAATAGCTACAATTACAAAAAATAGAGGCAACTGATAGCTGGGTTACACCGTGAGTACCACCATGTAGGGTTATGAGTAAAAGGGCTTGAGAAACATAATGTTCAACAGAATCACTGCCAAGCATTAGGTAACCCCCGCTGGCATGAGTCTTTGTTGAGACCAGACTGCTTCCCTAGAATGTCTTTTGCTCCTGAGAAGATAACGACCTAATGCAAATAGACCTTTCTTTTTTTCAAAGTCACGTCATTTCCATTCACCCAGGAAATAGCAAATTCACTTCTAAATGTTTCAGAAAGCAAATCAAGGAGCTGGAGGCCCGAGCACAGCAATGCAAGTAATTTAGTCCCAGGACTCAGTAAGACTTCCCTCAATACTCAAATGTAACTATGAACTCCGACAATTTAAACAGTACTATGCACCAAACACTCCTCTAAGTACTTTACGTATACTAACTCATTTCCTATTCACTACAAACTCATGAAATAGACATTTCTAAATGGGATAAGTTGTTATCCCATTTAATAGGTGAAGAAAGTCAGGTATGTAAAGATCAGATAACATTCCCAAAGATGCATAATAATTGGTGGAATGGAATTCAAACCCCAGGAGCCTGACCCTCAAATCCTAGACTATACTGCCTTTCTTTATCTGTATTAAATAGATAGAAACAGAGATAGGTAAAAAATGCAGGTTCAAACAAACATATACAAACATAAAATTAAAATTTATAAATAGAAATACAAAAACAGAAACAAATATAGATACAAACGTAGATATGGCTACCAGAAATATGGACATAGATCTGAAAGAGGAAAAATATATACTAGTTTGTAAATAGAAAGAACTTGGGGGGAAAGGAGCTGAGAAAGGATTTGAGTGGTGGTTATGTTCAGTTCAGTTCAGTCTCCCAGTCGTGTCCAACTCTTTGCAACCCCATGAACCACAGCATGCCAGGCCTCCCTGTCCATCACCAACTCCTGGAATCCACCCAAACCCATGTCCATTGAGTCAGTGATGCCATCCAACCATCTCATCCTCTGTCGTCCCCTTCTCCTCCCGCCTTCCATCGTTCCCAGGATCAGGGTCTTTTCAAATGAGTCAGCTCTTCGCATCAGGTGGCCAGAGTATTGGAGTTTCAGCCTCAGCATCAGTCCTTCCAATGAACACCCAGGACTGATCTCCTTTAGGATGGACTGGTTGGATCTCCTTGCAGTCCAAGGGACTCTCAAGAGTCTTCTCCAACACCACAGTTCAAAAGCATCAATTCTTCTAAATGCTTGCATTTGTCGAAATTCATTGAACTGTATACTTAAAATGAGTTCATGTTGTTATATGTACGTAAGTCAGTAAATTTGACTGTTTTAAGTTCCTAAGAGATCTATCCCCTCCCACTCCTATTTTTCAACAGGAGAAACTGAGGACTAGAGAGATTAATGTCTTCACCGATGTCTCATTGCCCTGGTAAATGTCACTGAGATGGTCCTAAAACCTTAATCTAGAGCACTTTGCTTTTTTACAACCAGGCATGGAACAAGAGAAAAGGGATGAAATGGACCAGTTATTCTGTCAAAGAGGACAAAATGTTGAAAAAACTTTGCCACTTGCTGGGGTGGCAAGAAAGACCTTTTCCGTTTTCTTTTTTTCTTGGTACAGAGATGGAGAGAATCATGACACCCATTTGGTACAAATTGTCTTCAGCAATTAAACTCCTATGTTGCCTCTTCGTCCCTGAGTACTCAAACGACCCCCTTTAAGGCATTCTTCCAGTAGAGAGAAGATCCTTATACTTCATGTTCAGAGTCATTCATTCCCTGTTTTAAAATTCCTTTCAGAACAAGCCTTCTTACACGCTGAGATATTGAAGTTTAGCATATTGATGTTTTTCACTTACTTTAAGTAATATAGGTATATATGTAGCCGATTCACTTTGTTGTACAGCAGAAACTAAAACAACATTGTAGAGCAATTATACTCCAACAAAAAAAAGTTTAAAATAAATAAAATCAACATAATTACCCATTTAGGATACACATAGCCGTCTCAATACCAAAAATAACAATACTACCACCAAGTATATGTTTATTGAAAATAGCTTTTTTTTTTTTTTGGTTCTCTTTCTCCTTAGAGTCATTCACTAGTGATCTATAGCCAAATTAAGGTATTTTGGAGCCATTTGAAGTAATTTCTGTTTTATGTGGTTTCCCAACTTGAAATACTATTTTGTTCCTTTGTTTCATTTTGTTTTGATTTTGGTTTGTAGAGATGGCTTTTAAAATTTTTATCCTCTTATAATTATGTAACATACTTACATGATTTCGAAGTTGAATGTACAAAATGTGGTATACATAAAAGTTTTCAATTTTTTAAAAATGATTCAGCTAAAACGAACAATGCGTGTATATTTACAAGCAGATCTATACCCATGTGGAGAGAGGTGGGAGGATAAAAGTGGCAAGACAGTAACTATCTATAGATTCAAAAACGGTGTTAAATAAAATGGTGGAAGTGGCCAGAAAGAGAAGCAGCAGCAGAAGGGAATGTATTCATTAGAGACATCAGCTCATTGCAAAAGGAATAGGAGGAGGACGGAGTGGAAAGCACGAGAGGTGAAGGTCAGGGGAGAGGAAGTGAGGAGCCAGAGGTGGAGGAGAGGAAGAAGAAGGAAAACAGAGAGGGAGCCAGGGCTCCTCCTCACAGAACTGAGAAGCTCTGAGCTCTTCTTGGAAGTGGCTAAAGAAACATTTCAGCATTTCCCCAAGTTGACTTAGAAAATACTCAGTTCACTGACTTGGATAAGTGCATCTGTTTTATTTTATTTTATCTTATCTTATTTATTTTATTTTACTTTACCTTATTATTTTATTTTAAGGAATGCAATATTACTATTCCCTTGTTGCTCAGTTGGTAAAGAATCTGCCTGCAATGCAAGAGACCTGAATTTGATTCCTGGGTCAGGAAGATCCCCTAGAGAAGAAAATGGCAACCCACCCCAGTATTCTTGCCTGAAGAATCCCATGGACAGAGGAGCCTGGCAGGCTACAGTTCATGGGGTCAGACACGATTTAGCAACTAAACTACCATATACAGTTAGACACGACTTATGACTAAGCCAATATATAGTAATATATATTTTTTCAGAAATGTTCAGAATTAGGGCATGTGGTTATAACTGAATTTTTTATGAAGAAAAATTCATGAAGAATTCAGAAAAAAAATTTTTTTTTTTTTTTTTTGCCTCACTGCATGGTGTGTGGGATGTGAGATCTTAGTTTCCTAACCAAGGATCGAACCTGGGTCCCCTGAAGTGGAAGGGAAGCTCAGAGTCTTAACCACTGGACCACCAGGGAAGTCCCTGTGTTCTTTTGTTTTAATCTGGCTGCGGTGGTGGTTTTTACTGAGGTACGTTTGATTTACGCTGGGTTATGCGTATCCCTGTTAGATATGTCAGCCAGTCTAGGAGTGGGAGAAGCCAGGCTCCACCGGAAGGGGCAGTCTCCCAAACCCGTGTTGTTCCTGGGAAACAAAACAGAAAGAAAGAAAACTCCTCGTAAACAATAGTGCTGTCCACGGAGAGTCTGGAATATGAAGGCTGGAGAAGCCAAACATTGATAAACTTAATTAAATTTCTAATGAAAACAGAGGCAGCCTGTAGCAATTACTCTCTGTAACTGAGACTAATATTCCAATTAGGCTAATTCATCCCCTGATGCTCTAAACACAGTTATAGGTTTAATCCATATTTCTTCCCTCCTGTCAACAATGGATTTCCATCATTTTGGAAGCTCTGCTTTCAGGATGAAAGCGAGGGCTCTTGGCTCCTGTGAGCCGTGATTGCAGTCAGCCTCGTGCTTTCAATACCACTCGGTTGGTTTTCTCTTCCCTCCCTTCTCTGAGACACCAGAATCTTCCTGCTCCTCTCAAAAGCCGCATTTCAGATATCCTTAATCTTGTTTTTCTTCTCACTGCCGAGTGAGTCCTCCTCCAAATTTTTAAAGTAAAATAAATGCGACAGAGAAAAGATTTTGTTCTTTCTCTGCCCTGAAGAGAAGACGAACAAGCTGTCCACCACGGCTGATGATTAATGCGGTACAGCCTGTGTACTCAGCAGAACACACCCGTGTCTTTGTGGGGTGTCTGAGGTGCAGGTTACCCCGCTGGCAGCCACCCAAAGAGAACCCCATGGTGAGTCAAGCTGGGCAGGGTATTCGAGGAACCAGGCAATCTGAGTCTGTGCCTGTGCCACTCCACTTAGTACCAGGAGAAGTTATTCTGAGCCCGTGTTTCCTCATATGTAAAATGAGAATAGTTAGAATTTTCTTAGGTTCTCGGATATGGGTGAAATGAGACAACATAGCTACTTTTTGTTGCTTTATCATTATATGTCCAGAACAGCGAAAAGCACTTTACATATATTATTTCATTTACTCTTCTCAAAACTCCTTTGAGAAAAGGAAATCGCAGCTTATAGAAAAGAAATACCTGGGACTTCCCAGTGGCGCTAGTGGTGAAGAACGTGCTTATCAACGCAGGAGACGTGACAGACGCAGGTTCGATCCCTGGGTCGGGAAGATCCCCTGGAGAAGGAAATGGCAACCCACTCAAGTATTCTTCCCTGGAAAACCCCATGGAGAGAGGAGACTTTTAGGCTATAGTCCTTATGGTCACAAAGAGTCGGACACGACTGAAGCGACTTAGTACTGAAGCACTCCCTGGCGGTCCAGTGATTAAGACTCGGAGCTCCCAATGCAGGGAGTGAGGGTTTGATCCCTGGTTGGGGAACTAAGATCCCACATGCAACTTGGTGTGGCCAAAAAAAAAAAAAAAAAGGACATACCTTGCCCACATGGATGATTTTGACCCTGCCATATAAGTAAACAAAGGATGCTGTGGCCTTCAAGCCATCACCCACTGCAGGGGCCCAACTGTGCACCCTGGGTGGGGGGAGATTCAGGATACAGAAGAGCAGGATACTAGCCTTAAATAGGGAGAAGGCAATGGCACCCCACTCCAGTACTCTTGCCTGGAAAATCCCATGGACGGAGGAGCCTGGTAGGCTGCAGTCCATGGGGTCGCTAGAGTCAGACACGACTGAGAGACTTCACTTTCACTTTTCACTTTCATGCATTGGAGAAGGAAATGGCAGCCCACTCCAGTATTCTTGCCTGGAGAATCCCAGGGACGGGGGAAGCCTGGTGGGCTGCCGTCTCTAGGGTCTCACAGAGTCGGACACGACTGAAGCAACTTAGCAGCAGCAGCAGCAGCCTTAAATAACTAAGCGTGTGCTGTGCTAAGTTGCTTCAGTCATGCCGGACTCTCTATGACCCTATGGACTGTAGCCCACCAGGCTCCTCTGTCCATGGCATTCTCCAGATGAGAATATTGCAGTGGGTAGCCATTCCCTTCTCCAGGGCATCTTCCTGACACAGGGATCAAACTAAGGGGCATATCAAAGGAATGATTTTGATGAGCCCAGACTGTTCCATCTTCCCATGCATAGAAAAATGCTAAATTTACTAACCTGAGATGTTTGGTTTCCTTTAATTAACAGTTATAGTTGGAAGTTTTTGTTGCAAAAACTCCTATATATCCTGAATCCTTCCTCATCTCCTAGGAGCAGTCCCTCAGAGGCACCTAAAAGGCTGACTTCCAGACTTAAGGGCTCTGCAAGTCTGACAAATAGAACATAGATTCTATCCCAATTTTTAGGTTGTGCTTTTTTTTTTTCCAGTTGACACCCAAGTTCACAGGCAAGGCCAAGAAGAAAAGTCAAGTGTGTCTGATTCCCAGGTCTGCTCTCCCCTCAACCAACACCTTACTTTATGTTTCATGACAGGAGAGGGCAAAACTGCAGAGTATTTTTAAAAGCAGTTTCATTATTTTCCATTAAATACATTTACTTGCACTATTCATTTTTAAGTTGTCAAACAGGAATCTCCCTCAATATGCTTTAATGAACACATAAAAGTCATTTGTAATGAGCACATTGTTTATATGTCAATGGTATTACGAAGGGCTTGAAAATAGTTTGTTTTCTTAATTAGATTAAACAGGCTTCCTGCAATCTTCTTTACTTTATTGATTTACTTAATGAACCTTTTTTTCCATAGATAGTACAAATGTAAATTTCAGCTTGGCCTGTGAACAAATTATCTTAAATTCTGAATCAGTGGGGCTTTAATTAATGAGGCTTTATATCACTAGTGAGGCACAGAGATTTATTACATGAAAATAGTCATCAGGAGAACAACTCTCCATGTGTGGCCAAGGAAGATGGTCTGGATCAGGTCATTGGAAAAGTTAAAGCTTTCTTCCCACTTTCAATCGGGTGACCTGAGGTGGCTGCAGCATTGCTACCAAAGGGTTCAGTTAGAAGCAACAGGTGGGAGTGGGTTGCCATTTCCTCCTGCAGGGGATCTTCCTGACCCAGGGACTGAACTTGGGTCTCCCGAATTGCAGGCAGATTCTTTACCATCTGAGTCACCAGGGAAGCATTATTATAAGCATTCTTTAATCTTCACCATCACTCAAACTACTAAATATTTTGGATATGAGGAAGCTAAAGCTTGGAAATTTCAAGTAATGCCTGGTGGCTCACCTGGTAAAGAGTCTGCCTGCAATGCAAGAGACCCGGGTTCAATCCCTGGGTCTGGAAAGATCCCCTGGAGAAGGAAATGGCAACTAACTCTAGTTTCTTGCTTGGAGAATTCCATGGACAGAGGATCCCGGTGGGCTAGAGTCCATGGGGACGCAAAGAGTTGGCACAGCTGAGAGACTGACACTTTCACTTTCCTTCCCCAAGCCCATGCTACCAGTAAGCAGAAAAGCTAGAATGGGTCTGGTCTGGAAACCGACCCCAGAGCCCACAGCGAAACACACAGTGATGTGATATTGAAGAGAAAGAAGGAATCTGGAAGGCAAAGACCCACAACCACAATTACAGGCGCAGCGAAAAACTATGAGCAGACACGGCCAACTTGAAGATGCCAGAGCCTCAAAGGAAGGCTTATGTTGTCCTCAGACAACTGTAATCAGAGAATCACAAATAGCCAGCAACTGGCATGAGCCCAAGTGAAAGGTGTGATCCGACTTGACAAAGGGTTTTTTGTCTCAAGGCAGGACCCTGTGTCTGAATGAGGACCTGCCCAGATTCCGTGGGTAAAGCAGAGAAGTGATACCTGTGTCCAGCACATCCTGCTAAGGTCAATGAGGACAAAATGGGATTACAGGAGAACCCAACAGGGGGCGCCAGAGAGCCCCTCTCTACCCTTGGAAAATAACTGCCACCACCGTTATTTGTAAAATCATTGGAGAAATAAAATATTTTAGCAGAGATTATTTAAAGGGCTTCCTTGGTGGCTCAGACAGTAAAGAATCTGCCTGCGATGTAGGATGCCCAGGTTCAATTGCTGGGTCAGGAAGACCTCCTGGAGAAGGGAAAGGCAATCCACTCCAACATTCTTGCCCAGAGAATCCCATGGACTGAGGAGCCTGGTGGGCTACAGTTCATGGAGTTGCAAGGAGTCGGTCATCGCTGAGCAACTAACACTTTTGGAGAACCTGAGTACCAGTGTTACCCTGACCTAGGCTAGAATCCTTGTTCTGCCAGTTGTCATTACTTCTGTGATGTTGAACAAGCAACTTCACCACTTAAAGCTCTGTACTCACATCTGTAAAATAGTGGTACCAAAAATAGTAGTTGACTTCATAAAGTTGTCATAAGGATTAAAATAAATCACATATATATGGGCTGTATTAAAATAAATCAGGTATACAAAATGCTTAGCAAGTGCCTGGGTCACAGTGCTCATAAATGCTGGCGATTACTATTATTTATGCTTTTAAATACTCTTTCACAGTCACAGTTTCATCTGAATTGAGAAAATCTGGTACCAGGCTCAGCATACAAATGTGAGAGCACGTAAAGACAGCAAAATTTTCTTGGCTCTGTGTCTGTTCCAGTCCTCCAGTAAGTGATATTTCCAAACAGAGCTGGCAGGCCAGGAACTAGCTTGCCAATGACCATTTACTGTTTCTTCCAGGGACAGAGGAGCCTGGCAGGCTACAGTCCTTGGGGTCACAAAGAGTCGGACACAACTGAGTGACACATACCCACGCCCAGGTAGAAAAAGACAACAGTGGAGACATCATTTGTTGAATTTGGAAATTTCTCAACTGCGAAGCACAATGACGTTATGTTCTGTGCTCTCTCTTTGCAGAGTTGCTGAGGAGACACGAGGGAACGACCCCAAGTTAGCCTTCAGGAATTCTGAGCCTCTACCTTCTCTGTACTTACAATGCAGCAGAATTTAGAACAAGTCCCTAAGGCATGTCAGTTGACACAAATAACTGACTTATGTGTAGCTGTTTTAAGGTTGAACATGCACTGTCTCCCTAACACATTGTAAACTCCTTGAGGACTCAAACTTTTGACTGATACTCCTGTCACTTCCCCTGGAGCATCTAGGATGGTGATGTATGCATAAGAAGTAACCAATAAATATGTAGTGATTCATTAACAGCAGAGACAGGATTCAGAAAGCAAACGCAACTGCATCCAGGTGGAGGGGACCTAAGAATCCTTCGTTGCTTCATCCTAAACAGCTCTGGGTACTGTGTGTGTGTTGGAGAAGGCAATGGCACCCCACTCCAGTACTCTTGCCTGGAAAAATCCAATGGACGGAGGAGCCTGGTAGGCTGCAGTCCATGGGGTCGTGAACAGTCGGACACGACTGAGCGACTTCACTTTCCCTTTTCACTTTCATGCATTGGAGAGGGAAATGGCAACCCACTCCAGTGTTCTTGCCTGGAGAATCCCAGGGACAGGAGAGCCTGGTGGGCTGCTGTCTATGGGGTCGCACAGAGTCGGACACGACTGACGAGACTTAGCAGCAGCAGCGTGTGTGTGTGTAATGAAGAACTTTATGGGAGTAAGCAGGAGTGATCAGGGTGCTTTTCCAATGCAGGAATTGGAGTTCCAGTGTTGTTCCAAAGCAGCCCAATTGCACTAGGGAGTAATGGACTGCCAAAGAATGCCAGCCTGCGTGACACCGGAGCCCTCCAGTCCTGGCTACTGATTCAGGGACAGTGATTTCTCTGCATCACAGAGCAACCACCACTGTGGCTCAGAAGAGAGAGAATGGTGTGCCTTGGTGCTGACCAAAAACCCTCTCCAGGGATCTCTGAGTATGAGATGTGACCATCACAATCAGCAACTCAAAAGACACTCTTTGTGTCTTTTGGAGGATCTCTTTGCCTGGCTGTGGGTTTAGAACTGCTGGCTGCAATGTGGATGAATAAATAGATGGGCACTGGGGACCCCTTCCAACACAATGATTTTATTATCCTCCCACTGACCATAGCCTCCAGCAGACAGTCTGGCATCAGGAGCAAAATATCAAATAAAATGAAGCACCTGATAGTTAAAATTTTTGAAAGAGCCATTTGGCAACTTCTATTCCTTGCTGGTTGACAGTGTAAACTTTGCTTGGCAAGTGGAAAAGCTGTACCAAGCAAACCCTATCTCTGGCCATTAGAAGCACTTTAAAAAGCTAATATAATCAATTATGTCTTTTAATTTGCCAGGCAGCATTTACAGGGTTTAATTTTCTGCTGCTACACCTTCCAAATTATCTTCAGGTGGTGTTCAGGATCTAATAGAAACATGCATTGATATTATCTATGTTGATTCCCCACAAGCACTGGCCCTCAGACCAATTCCCATTCCTAGAGGTGAAAGGTTTGTACAGTGAGGAAGAAAAGTCATAAGATGTTTACTCAATTATTTTACAACATTCATATCATCCTCCTTCCATATTCCCTACAAAGTAATATAAAAACCAGCTTCAATAATAATGGACCAAATGCAGAAAAATCTCTTTAAAGGGAACACATCAAGCAAAAATTGAGATCTAAATAAATAAGAGAAATAAAAGCCTAAATCTCTTCTCATGTCCCGATATCATATGAAAAGAAAATTCCCTTGTAGGAAAAGAAATTAGATGTAGGATTTTGGTCAGCATAAAACACATATGCTGACCTATTGGATGTCTTTGAGCAAAACCTCAAAGTACTAATACCAACTAGATTGTGATATTTTAAATATCATCATGGTTTAGGAGATAATGCAGGGTGTGTCCCGCACAACAGAGGAATTACTTCTCAACAGAAGGATGAAGTTCACAAATAATTCTTCCCTATATCTGGAGAGCATGAGAGTCACATGTAATGACAGTCGTACTTTCCTCTGTGTCATCAGGAAGGAATCATATAGATGCCAAGAGCAACCATCGTCTTAGAAAACTGCAACCAGACAGTGTCAGAATGACAGACATACATGGTAACATTGAAAATCTGGAATAAAGGAACAGAACTCATTGGTTTTTCCTGTTCTCTCCATGGACTGGAAAGGACCCTTACATTTGGCATATATAAGCACTGGCTTTCAGTTCTCCCAACAGACATTTCATTAAAAAGAGTAACCTTGGAGATTTACTCCAACCATCCTGGAGTTTGTCATTATTAGAGCTGTTCCCCCTCATATTTTCAATGAGTCAATAAAATTCTGTTCACTTACAGTTCATTTTCCAAATTAATTAGTTGTTTTTATTTTTATTGGAATCAGTCTTTTTTTTTTTTTTTTAGTTTGATTAGTGATAGCCCATCTCCCAGAGTCATGTCACTGATGAAATAGTTTCTTTGAACTCAATGCTGAACCACAAAGTCAGAATGGAGTTCATGGGGAATCCCAGCAGGAAAAAAGATGGAGAACAACCAAAAGGTCAGGAATCTCCTGAATTAGGCAGGGAAATTTTGGAAATGTTTGCCATAAGTTAATAGATTATATGGCATATATATTTGGGGGATTAATATATATACACTATACTATATACAAAACAGATAACCAACAAGGACCTACTATGTCACACAGGGAACTCTACTCAGTATTCTGTAATAACCTATGTGGGAAAAAAATCTGAAAAAGAATGAATATACCTATATGTGTAACTAAATCCCTTTACTGTACACCTGAAACTAACACAGCATTATAAATCAGCTATACTCCAATAAAATTTAAGTTAAGAAAGACACTCACAGATGTAGAGAATGAGCTTACAGTTGCCAGGGGGAAGAATGGCAGAAAGAGATAGTTAGGGAGTTTGGGATGGACATGCACACACTGCTATACAGAACCTACTGTAGAGCACAGGGACTTCATCTCAATGTGATGTGGAGCGGAGGGGAGTCTGGGGGAGAGTGGATACATGTATACATATGGCTGAGTCTCTTTGCCATTCCCCTGAAACTATCACAACATTGTTAGCTAAACCCCAATACAAAATAAAAAGTTCCCCCCCAAAAAAGTTTATATCTTCCAAAAAAATAAAATTTAAGTTAAAAAAGACTTGATAAATGTATAACTGAACCATTTTGCTGTACGTCTGAAACTAACACAACATTTTAAATCAACTGTACCCCAATATAAAATAAAAATTAAAGTAAAAAATATTTGTATACAAGCAAACCTCAAAAAGGCCTTCCCCAGTAGCTTAGCAGTAAAGAATCTGCATGCAATGCAGGAGACTCGGGTTCTATCCCTGGGTCGGGAAGATCCCCTGGAGAAGGGATGGGTTACCCACTCCACTACTCTTGCCTGGAGAATCCCATGGACAGAGGAGCCTGGCGGGCTACAGTCCATGGGGTCACAAAGAGTTGGACACGACTGAAGTGACTGAGCATGGACATATACCTCAGAAATACTGCAGGTTCAATTCCAGATCATCACAATAGAGACAATATAGCACTACAGGGAATCACATGAATTTTTTGGTTTCCCAGGACATAGAAAATTTATGTTTGCACCATGTGTACAATAAATCAAAGTACAGTAAAACGAAGCCTGCCTGTAATGTTATGGTCCAAATGTTTGTGCTGCCTCCACATTCCTCCTAACCCCCCAAAATGACAGGATTAGGAGGTCAGCTTTGGAGAGATGCTTAGGTCATGAGGGTGGAGCCCTCATGAATGGATTTAGTGCCTTTTAAAAGAAGTTCCAGAGAGCTCCTTAGCCCCTTTCTTTGCTTCAGATGAGCCGACTTCCAACCAATGGCTACTTTCTCTTCGGTCCCCTCTGTGGTCCTAAGAGTGGCCTATAGCCAGCTATGAACCAGGAAGGGGGCTGTCACTACAACACAACCATTCTGGAACCAAGATCTTGGATTTCGGAGAAGGCAATGGCACCCCACTCCAGTACTCTCGCCTGGAAAATCCCATGGACAGAGGAGCCTGGTAGGCTGCAGTCCATGGGGTCGCTAGGAGTCGGACACGACTGAGCAACTTCAATTTCACTTTTCACTTTTCACTTTCCACTTTCATGCATTGGAGAAGGAAATGGCAACCCACTCCAGTGTTATTGCCTGGAGAATCCCAGGGACAGGGGAGCCTGGTAGGCTACCTTCTATGGGGTCGCACAGAGTCGGACACGACTGAAGTGACTTAGCATAGCATAGCCTCCAGAACTGACAGGAATAAACTTCTGTTGTTTATAACTTATCTAGTCTATGGTATTTTTTTATAGCAGTCTAAAAAGACTAGCAAACACAATACATAACGTTTTCTGAAGATAATAATAGATATATATGAAATCTCAGTCAGTCAGTTTTGTCACTCAGTCATGTCTGACTCTTTGCAACCCCATGGACAGCAGCATGCCAGGCTTCCCTGTCCATTACAAACTCTGAGAGTTTACACAAACTCATGTCCATTGAGTCAGTGATGCCATCCAACCATCTCATCTGCTGTCATCCCCTTCTCCTCCTGCCTTCAATCTTTCCCAGCATCAGGGTCTTTTCCAATGAGTCAGTTCTTCACATCAGGTGGCCAAAATATTGGAGTTTCAGCATCAGTCCTTCCAGTGAATATTAAGGACTCATTTCCTTTAGGATTGACTGGTTAGATGTCCTTGCTGTCCAAGGGACTCTCAAGGGTCTTCTCCAACACCACAGTTCAAAAGCAACAATTCTTCAGTGCTCAGCTTCCTTTATAGTCCAACTCTCACATTCATACATGACTACTGGAAAAACCATAGCTTTGACTAGGGGGACCTTTGTTAGCAAAGTAATGTCTCTGCCTTTTAATATGCTGTTTGTGTTGGTCATAGCTTTTCTTCCAAGGAGCAAGTGCTTTTTAGTTTCATGGCTGCAGTCACCATCTGCAGTGATTTTGGAGCCCAAAAAGATAAAGTCTGTCACTGTTTCCACTGTTTCCCCATCTATTTGCATGAAGTGATGGAACCAGATGCCATGATCTTAGTTTTCTGCATGTTGAGTTTTAAGCCAACTTTTTCACTCTCCTCTTTCACTTTCATCAAGAGGCTCTTTAGTTCTTCTTTGCTTTCTGCCATAAGGGTGGTGTCATTTGCCTATCTGAGGTTATTGGTATTTCTCCAAGAAATCTTGATTCCAGCTTGTGCTTCCTCCAGCCCAGCATTTCTCACGATGTACTCTGCATAGAAGTTAAATAAGCAGGGTGACAATACACAGCCTTTACATCCTCCTTTCCCTATTTGGATGCAGTCTGTTGTTCCATGTTCTAACTGTTGCTTCCTGACCTGCCTACATATATCTGAAAAGGGAGGTCAGGTGATCTGGTATTCCCATCTCTTTCAGAATTTTCCACAGTTTCTTGTGATCCACACAGTCAAAGGCTTTGGCATAGTCAATAAAGCAGAAATAGATGTTTTTCTGGAACTTTCTTGCTTTATCAATAATCCAGTGGATGTTGGCAATTTGATCTCTGGTTCCTCTGCCTTTTCTAAAATCAACTTGGAAGTTCATGGTTCCATCTGGAAGTTCATGGTTCATGTACTGTTGAAGGCTGGCTTGGAGAATTTTGAGCATTACTTTGCTAGAATGTGAGATGAGTGCAACTGTGCAGTAGTTTGAGCATTCTCTGGCATTGCCTTTCTTTGGGGTTGGAATGAAAACTGACCTTTTCCAGTCCTGTGGCCACTGCTGAGTTTTCCAAATTTGCTGGCATATTGAGTGTAGCACTTTCACAGCATCATTTTTTAGGATTTGAAATAGCTCAACTGGAATTCCATCACCTCCACTAGCTTTGTTCATAGTGATGCTTCCTAAGGCCCACTTGACTTCACATTCCAGGATGTCTGGCTCTAGATGAGTGATCACACCTTTGTGGTTATCTGGGTCATGAAGATCTTTTTTGCATAGTTCTTCTGTGTATTCTTGCCACATCTTCTTAATATTTTCTGCTTCTGTTAGGTCCATACCATTTCTGTCCTTTATTGTGCCCATCTTTGCACAAAATGTTCCCTTGTTATCTCTCATTTTCTTAAAGAGATCTCTAGTCTTTACCATTCTATTTTTTGTTGTCCTCTATTTCTTTGCATTGATAATTGAGGAAGGCTTTCTTATCTCTCCTTGCTATTCTTTGGAATTCTGCATTCAGATACTTATATCTTTCCTTTTCTCCTTTGCCATTTGCTTCTCTTCTTTTCTCAGCTACTTGTAAGGCCTCCCCAGACAGCCATTTTGCCTTTTTGCACTTCTTTTTCTCGGGGATGATCTTGATCCCTGCCTTCTGTACAATGTCACGAACCTCCATGCATACTTCTTCAGGCACACTGTGTATCAGATCTAATCCCTTGAATCTATTTCTCACTTCCATTGTGTAATCATAAGGGATTTGATTTAGGTCATACCTAAATTTAGGTCTAGTGGTTTTCCCAGCTTTCTTCAATTTAAGTCTGAATTTGGCAATAAGAAGTCCATGATCTGAGCCACAGTTAGCTCCCAGTCTTGTTTTTGCTGACTCTATAGAGCTTCTCCTTCTTTGGCTGCAAAGAATATAATCAATCTGATTTCCATATTGACCATCTGGTGATGTCCGTGTGTAGAGTCGTCTCTGTGTTGTTGGAAGAGGGTGTTTGCTATGACCAGTGCGTTCTCTTGGCAAAACTCTGTTAACCTTTGCCCTGCTTCATTCTGTACTCCAAGTCCAAATTTGCCTGTTACTCCAGGTATCTCTTGACTTCCTACTTTTGCATTCCAGTCCCCTAAATGAAAAGGACATCTTTTTTAGGTGTTAGTTCTAGAAGGTCTTGTAGGTCTTCATAGAACCGTTCAACTTCAGCTTCTTCAGCATTACTGGTCGGGGCATAGACTTGGATTACTGTGATACTGAATGGTTTGCCTTGGAAAGGAACAGAGATCATTCTGTCATTTTTGAGACTGCATCCAAATACTGCATTTCAGACTCTTTTGTTGACTATGATGGCTACAACATTTCTTTTAAGGGATTCTTGCCACAGTAGTAGATATAGTTAAATTCACCCATTCCAGTTCATTTAGCTCACTGATTCCTAAAATGTTGATGTTCACTCTTGTCATCTCCTGTTTGATCACTTCCAATTTGCTTTGATTAAGGACCTAACACTCCAGGTTCCTATGCAATATTACTGTTTATAGCATCAGACTTTACTTCCATCACCAGTCACATCCACAACTGGCTGTTATTTTGCTTTGGCTCCATCCCTTCATTCTTTCTGGAGTTATTTCTCCACTGATCTCCAGTAGCATGTTGGGCACCTACTGACCTGGGGAGTTCATCTTTCAGTATCCTATCTTTTTGCCTTTTCATACTGTTCATGGGGTTCTCAAGGCAAGAATACTGAAGTGGTTTGCCATTCCCTTCTCCAGTGGACCACATATTGTCAGAACTCTCCACCTAAAGGTTGAGAAAAAAAATTGTCCATCACTGACTCGATGGACATGAGTTTGAGTAAGCTCCAGGAGTTGGTGATAGACAGGGAAGCCTGGTCTGCTGCAGTCCATGGGGTTGCAGAGTCAGGCACAACTGAGCGACTGAACTGAAAAATTGAGAAAAAGTATAAAGAAGGGAAAAACTGTCCTTTTTTTATCCATGGATAATCACTATAAACATTTTTCTGTACATCCATAATCTTTTTGCATGTAAAGATATATCTACTTTTTAAAAAATGGTGTCTGCTCATCAATTCTTCTTTTTCACTTAATAAAATATCATGAGCATTTTCTTAAAAAGTTCTTTGAGATCATTATTTTTAATGATCATACAGTATTCTGGCTATAGATGTATTGTAATTTATTTTACCAACACACCCCCCCCCTCCATTGTTTGACATTTAGGTCATTTCCATTCTGCTGTTGTTTTTTAAAAAAAAGAGGTTGTGATAAATATCATCACGCATAAATCTTTGGGCACATCTCTGGTTACTGCCTTAAGATAAATTCTCAGGCATGCCAAATTGCTCTCCAAGAAGTTGTTCAAGTTTACAGGCCCATCAACCATGTAGAAAAGTGACCCCAAGTTTTAATAAATGCTCACTTAGAATGGCTAGAGAACCCTACAAACTTATTAGAAAGGGAAAGCTATATTTTAAAGGGCATGTAAACCATATTATCTATCTTATTCTCATGTGGGATTAATTCCAGGGGAACTTAGTTTCAAGGGTATTATTTTACTGGGTGGCTTATTTTAAATATTGGTGCTTGGACTTCCCTGGCCATCCAGTGGTTAAGACTCCACCTTCCAATGCAGAGAGCGACCGGTTTGATCCCTGGTCAGAGAGGTAAGATCCTAGATGCCTCATGGCCAAAAGCCCAGTTTTGTAACAAATTCAATAAAGGCTTTAAAAATGGTCCACATTTTAAAAAATCTTTAACATTGGTACTAGTGGATTGTTTAAAAAGATGACCTAAGAAGTGTGAGATTTTGAAAATGCATTAACCATTACTTATGATTTTGTGCCTTGAATTTCTGGCTCCCTGAATATATTCTGCTTTTATAAAGAAAATTGATAGAAAATCATATTTTTTTAATCTGCAGAAACGATTCCATAGCTCAATGTATAGAATTAAACCCTATCCAAAGGATGAGACACATCTGTTTTCATGTAAAAATCCAAGGTCAAAGAGGTACCTCGGACCTCATTTATGCTCTCAACTGCTATGAATGGCAGAAACAAATCCAATGGGAATATTTCCATCTTCCAAATGGAGTAACTGAAATGCAGATGTGTAAACTGACTTTGCTATCATTACAGAAATTAGTGATACTACCGCAAAACTCCAATTTCTTTATTATGATATCATATAGTAGAATATCCTACCATGCTTTTAAAAAAATCAGAATCCAACACATAGCAATACCTGTGTTCCACATGTCTCAACAAAGGAAGGTCTTTTCCAAGGTGATGGATAGCAGGCAGGAGCAGATGGCCAGGAGGAGAATGTTCCAGCCGGGGGCTCTGAAGGACAGATGGGTTGCAATGCCCTGAGTCTCTTGACCACATGCTCAGTGATCCACAAGCTTTAAGAGCCTTGAAGAGGTGGCTACTGTCATCTAGCCAGGGGGTTGCAATTGTAGAGCCATACACACCCCAAACACAGAGATCAGAGTTATTATTGGTCAGAAATTTGGTGTCTAATTGAAAATGGACCTGGTTCTCTGGCAAGATCCTAAGAAAAATAGTTCAATTAAAAGTTGATACAACTTTGATCACAATGCTGCCTCTATATAAATGTGTGTGTGTGTGTGTGTGTGTGTGTGTTAGTCACTCAGTCGTGTTTGACTCTTTGCAACCCCATGGGCTGTGGCCCATCAGGCTCCTCTGTCCATGGGATTCTCCTGGCAAGAATACTGGAGTGGGTTGCTATTTCCTTCTCCAGAGGATCTTCCTGATCCAAGGATCAAACCTAGGACTCCAGCATTCCAGGCAGATTCTTTACTATCTGAGCCACCAGGGAAGTATATTGTTGCCTAATTCAGCATATCAAGATCCTAGCTATTTCTCCTTTTTCATCTCAAAAATTGTCTTCTCTTAGATCCCCCAGCCAGAAACTATCTTAGCCACACATGGTCTCTCCAAGTCCTTCACGTCCATATCTCATTATACTTAATATTTCTTGTTTTGTATTAAAATAACGTATATGCACGCGTATGCTGGCCTCAGTGAGCTGGTAGTCTAGCTGAAGACATGCCTGTTTTATTTTTCCCACCCATCCTATAGAGTTTTACACAGTATATTGGAGCAGAAGTACTTTAACAAATGTTTATGGAATAACTGAATAAATGAAAATGCACTAGTTATTTCCTGCCAATTCTATGATGTAGCTCAGATACTAATCAACAACTCTCTTGAACTTTTGCAAGCCTGCCTCATGGACCAGAAATAAATTATTATCTCCGCATAGATTTCACCCTCCAGAGCAGGGGGCATAGGGTCAGGGAACTAAGATCCCACATGCTGTAAGGTATGGCCAAAAAAAAAAAAATCCATATATTTCCCCTAAGACACAAAGCTTATTTATTCCAGCTTTAAATTTTTGTTTTTATAAATGTATAAATGGACACCAATGGGAAAGATGAGAAATAGCATGCTGACAGTACATTGTACTAACAAAATCACCATTCTGGGAAGTTTTCTTCATCAGGTTTTAAAGCAGCCAGATTTTCAGCTTTATAGATATTAAGTTTCCCATACTTGTCCAGGAGGGCCCAAGTGTAATAGCTAAGAGACAGTGTTGATGGTAAAAATAAAGCTATTGCCCATGTTAATATTGCATTTCTTCAAAAACATGGTTCGAAAGGATACATGCATCCCAATGTCCTTTGCAGCACTGTTTTCAATAGCTAAGACTTGGAAGCAATCTAAATACCCACCGACAGAGGAATGGATAAACAAAATGTGGTACATACATACAGTGGAATGTTCAGTTCAGCTCAGCTCAGTCGTGTCCGACTCTGCGACCCCATGAATCGCAGCACACCAGGCCTCCCTGTCCATCACCAACTCCTGGAGTTCACTCAAACTCATGTCCATCGAGTCGGTGATGCCACCCAGCCGTCTATTACTCGGCTGTTAAAAAGAATGAAATAATGCCATTTGCAGCCACATGGATGGACCCAAGGATTCTCATACTAAGTGAAGTAACTTAGATAAAAACAAACATCATATAATATCCCTTATATGTGGAATCTAAAAAAAATTATTTAAACTAGCTTATTTACAAAATGGAAACAGACTCACAGACTTAGGGAAGAATGAGGGGGCATGGATAGTTAGGGAGTTAGGACTGACATGTGAACGCTGCTATATACAAATAGATAACTGACAAAGACCTACTGCATAGTCCAGGGAATTCTATTCTAAACTCTGTAATAACCTAACTGGGAAAAGAATTTGAAGAAGAACAGATAAACATATGAAGAACTGAATCACTCTCCTGTACACCTGAAACTAATACATTGTAAATCAACTCTACTCCAATATAAAATTTAAAACAAAAAAATTAACATGTATTTCTTCTAGAAACAACTACTATATCCAGCCCATGTCCTTTGTTAGCATGAGAGCTTCCCAGTGGCTTATGAGAGATTCATACCTCAACAGTAGCCAAAAAGCTCAGAGTAGACATCTAGAAAGACAGTAAACAAATCAATACTTTATTTTTAAACCATATGACCTTTTTGAATAATCTTAAATAAGAAGTTTTTCACTTTTTGTTATAAATGAAATATGTTTGTAAAGGAAAACACCCAGAACCTACTACACACCTGGCCAGGCACTCAACTGATAGGAGTGTGCAGACGGAGGTCTGGCCAGAAAGGAAAACAAAAACAAAACAGTCTTCATAAAGCATGCAACCACATGCAGTGTGTTAGAAGAAATATATATGTATATAATGCAGTGCCATGGTCATGAGACCAGAGCTACTAGATTAGTATCCAGGATATGTTAGCACAGAGCTGGGACAGATTAGTTTAGTGTGGGCAGAAGGCTGAGCAGAGATTTTTGTAGGGGAAATGTTGTACTTGCAGCTCTCTTCTGGTAACAACAATCGGGTATGAGCAAGATATACTATACAGAATAAATCACTAGAACACATTTTACACCAAAGACATTCAGGCTGAGAATGAAGATTTTGGAAAGTTGCTGAAACCACAGGAGCCCTGGTCAGAAAACCAGTTAAGTCCAACATCTCTTATAACATCATTAAGTCAAAGAAGACTCCTTTTATATCCTCAGTACTTGTGTGTGCTGAGGCAAAGCAATATGTGCTTAAAGAAATGAAGGACAGGGATTCAGAAGATATGGGTTCAGTTCCCAGTTCTGTTACAAACAGGAATACATCCTCATCTATTAAAGTGACTCTTTGTGAGTTACAAGTGTGTTACAGGGGAAAGATCAAAGAACCTTGATGAGTACAGCAGCTGGTCCCTGATGAGCTCAAGATCACTGCAACGTAAAACATTATTACCGAAATCATCTTTGACAGATGATTTATGATTTTAGGTTTTCTTTAGTCCCTTTGCTAGAATATGGTGGAATTGGTTATAACTAATAGCTGCCCAGACAACTGTCATCAGAACCATGTTTTCTCTGAAATAATATATATATCCCATATATATATGTATGTATGTGTATATATATATATATTCCTTGATATCGAAAAGAAACCTATCATGCTGCCATGTAATAATAAAGGTCTAGCTTCTAATCCAGAGGTCTTCAAACTCCAAGTTTATGAAACTCTGATTTCAGGAAAATTTGCCAAAATTTTGGGATAGAAACTTCTAGAAATTGCTGATTTTTTTCATTGAGTAGATCTAACTGAAGATATATGATTAATTTTTTAAAAATACTACATGAACTTGTATAGATATGTGTTTGTATAAGTGTGTATGTGAACACTCATTGTTTATACTGTAAAAACTCAATGTAATTTTACTTTTTATTTATGTTACCTGTCACTGCATAAGAGCAGTTGCATTCGAATATCTGTCAATTTCTTGTTTATTTACTGCAATTTTAGCCTTAAATATTTGGATGCTGTGTTAGTTGGTACAAAATTTCCAGTGTAATGGTGGTGTACACCATTACTAATATAAACTGTTTATTTTGGATTCATGTAATGCTTTTTGTTTTGAACTCTTGTTTTCGAATATTAATGGTTATGACCCCTGACTTTTATCACTGTTATTTTTAGTCTGGAGGTTTGTTTGCCATTGTGTTGTCTGTTACTTACACGCGTACATTCATCTGCCAAAGACGGCTTTGTCAATTGATTTGTATTTGATCTTTTCAAATTATTTTATTTAAATCTGCCCCTCATATAATCTGAGACATTTTGTTTTACTTTGTGAATTTACTCCATTTATACCCATTTTCATAAGAAACATAAGTTTATTTTTTATTAATATTTTATTAATATTATGCTTTGTTACTGGTTCTGTTTTTTAATTTGGTTAGTTGCTATTTTTTTCTTGTAGTCCTAGTAGTGTAGTATTTTCTTAGTGCTAATTTTTTTTCCATTCTGATAATCTAAAAGATATGTTGTCAGTCTCTTCTTCCAAGTTCTCTATAACTTTAAATTGTATGATTCACAGAGGGACTCCCTGGTGGTTCAGTGGTTAGGATTCTATGCTTTCGCTCCTGAGGGTGCAGGTTCAATCTCTGATCAGGAAACTAAGATCCCATAAGTTGTGAGGCCACAGAAAATTTTAAAAATAATTTTTTAAATTACAATGCTTCAACCTCTGTTTATTGACTTATCAACTCTGTCCAGTGTCTTTTGACTTCCAATTATGAAAGATGAACAAATTAGTCCCCTCTCTTGTACTTCTAACTCCGCGCTTCCCTGTCTCCCTGCAGATTTTCTAGTTACTATCATTTTATATTGTCAAGGCTTATATCAGTTACATCCTCTTCTGTAACCAGAACTCCTGTAGTTTATTTATTCCTTAACTTTCTTATATTTTTAAATAGATTCGCTGGTCACCTCCAGATCTTTCATACTGTTGCTTCGCCACCTCTGATTCCCTTATTTAATTTCCTGTATTTGGCTGCTAGATTCCATCATAAAGTAATTGTTTAAGAGGATTTATGAGCATTACATTCTTCAATTACTTGCATGTTTAAGAATGCCTTTCTCTTCACTTGAAAGTCAAGTTGGTAGAGAACACGATTTTTATGTCTTTTTTTCATCTCTACAGAAATGTGTAGACATTTAGCTGCTCTATTTTAAAATAACATACTATTAATAGAGCATAATAAGCTTCACATCTACCCTCATGCTTTTCCTACCTGGATTTCTACAAGAGTTTTCTTTCCCTCCAAGTTTACTAATTAGGCTACAACTCAATACCTTTTATTTTGAACTTTTTTTCTTTACTTGAAACCATGTGCTTTTAAGACAATGAATTCTTGAAAGTTTTACTGCATGTGAAAGTTACTCAGTCATGTCTGACTCTTGCAACCACATGGACTGTAGCCTGCCAGGCTCCTCTGTCCGTGGGATTTTCTAAGCAAGAGTACTGGAGTGGGTTGCCATTTCCTTCTCCAGGGGATCTTCCTGACCCAGGGATCAAACCCAGGTTTCCTGCATTGCAGGCAGATTCTTTACTGCCTGAGTAAGTAAGTAAGTAAGTAAAGTCACTGAGTTGTGTTCGACTCTTTGCAACCCCATGGACTGTAGCCTACCAAGCTCCTCTGTCCATGGGATTTTCCAGGCAAGAGTACTGGAGTGGGTTGCCATTTCCTTCTCCAGGGGATCTTCCTGACCCAGGGATCAAACCCCGGTCTCCAGCATTGCTGACAGACGCTTTACAGTCTGAGCCACCAAGAAAAGTTTATTAGATTTTATTAGTCTATTAGTTTTATTAGCATATTTATCTCTCATTAAAAATAATTATTAACTTACTGAATTCTGCTTTGTTTTACATATCTGTTTCCTCTTTGGAATTGAAACTGAGTGAGCCCCTGTGGGGCTCCTAGGCCTCGAGACCCCATAGTCCCCTTGTTTCTTGCAGGCAAGGCTTCAGCCTCCATAACTTTCCTTTAGTTCCAAAAGGCAGATTCGAATAGGTGCTAATCAAGAGAAGAACAGCCAGAAAGCACCTGAGGCAAGATGAAAGGGACCAGAGAATCTCATCAAGATGAGGTCTAATCACCTGAGACCATATTAAGGGAGTTTGAACCCTCAGATCAGATCAGATCAGTTGCTCAGTCGTGTCTGACTCTTTGAGACCCCATGAATCGCTGCACACCAGGCCTCCCTATCCATCACCAACTCCCGGAGTTCACTCAGAATCACATCCATCGAGTCAGTGATGCCATCCAGCCATCTCATCCTCTGTCATCCCCTTCTCCTCCTGCCCCCAATTCCTCCCAGCATCACAGTCTTTTCCAATGAGTCAACTCTTCGCATGAGGTGGCCAAAGTACTGGAGTTTCAGCTTTAGCATCATTCCTTCCAAAGAAATCCCAGGGCTGATCTCCTTCAGAATGGACTGGTTGGATCTCCTTGCAGTCCAAGGGACTCTCAAGAGTCTTCTCCAATACCACAGTTCAAAAGCATCAATTCTTCGGTGCTCAGCCTTCTTCACAGTCCAACTCTCACATCCATACATGACCACTGGAAAAACCATAGCCTTGACTAGACGGACCTTTGTTGGCAAAGTAATGTCTCTGCTTTTGAATGTGCTATCTAGGTTGGTCATAACTTTCCTTCCAAGGAGTAAGCGTCTTTTAATTTCATGGCTGCAGTCACCATCTGTAGTGATTTTGGAGCCCAGAAAAATAAAGTCTGACACTCTTTCCACTGTTTCCCCATCTATTTCCCATGAAGTGATGGGGCTGGATGCCATGATCTTTGTTTTCTGAATGTTGAGCTTTAAGCCAACTTTTTCACTCTCCAATTTCACTTTCATCAAGAGGCTTTTTAGTTCCTCTTCACTTTCTGCCATAAGGGTGGTGTCATCTGCATATCTGAGGTTTTTGATATTTCTCCCGGCAATCTTGATTCCAGCTTGTGTTTCTTCCAGTCCAGCGTTTCTCATGATGTACTCTGCATATAAGTTAAATAAACAGGGTGACAATATACAGCCTCAATGTACTCCTTTTCCTATTTGGAACCAGTCTGTTGTTCCATGTCCAGTTCTAACTGTCCCTTCCTGACCTGCATACAAATTTCTCAAGAGGCAGGTCAAGTGGTCTGGTATTCCCATCTCTTTCAGAATTTTCCACAGTTGATTGTGATCCACACAGTCAAAGGCTTTGGCATAGTCAATAAAGCAGAAATAGATGTTTTTCTGGAACTCTCTTGCTTTTTCCATGATCCAGTGGATGTTGGCAATTTGATCTCTGGTTCCTCTGCCTCTTCTAAAACCAGCTTGAACATCAGGAAGTTCACGGTTCACGTATTGCTGAAGCCTGGCTTGGAGAATTTTGAGCATTACTTTACTAGCGTGTGAGATGAGTGCAACTGTGTGGTAGTTTGAGCATTCTTTGGCATTGCCGTTCTTTGGGATTGAAATGAAAACTGACCTTTTCCAGTCCTGTGGCCACTGCTGAGTTTTCCAAATTTGCTGGCATATTGAGTGCAGCACTTTCACAGCATCATATTTTAGGATTTGAAATAGCTTAACTGGAATTCCATCACCTCCACTAGCTTTGTTCATAGTGATGCTTTCTAAGGCCCACTTCACTTCACATTCCAGAATGTCTGGCTCTAGTTAAGTGATCACACCATTGTGATTATCTTGGTCGTGAGGATCTTTTTAATACAGTTCTTCTGTGTATTCTTGCCACCTCTTGTGAATATCTTCTGCTTCTGTTAGGTCCATACCATTTCTGTCCTTTTTCAAGCCCATCTCTGCATGAAATGTTCCCTTGGTATCTCTAATTTTCTTGAAGAGATAAACTCCTCATCAAATCCTCCAAGGTTGGGACACACAGGTGTCAAGGCAAGAGCCTGCTGTGTCAAAGCTCTGCTTTTCTGCTTCATCCCAAACTCTGATTCCAAGACTCGGCAAACTTTCAGTAACAATTCTGGTGACCACAAGGGAACTGACTTGGAGGCGGTCTTGGGGCAGGAGTTCCTAGAGGACAGGTTACCTGGGACCCTTGCCTGGAAAGGACAAATCCCAGGTCAAATCCTTGTTCACCATCCCAGCAGCTGGAATACTGAGGCAGGATTAGACAGTGGAAGAGGGATGATCCAGCAGCTGCCAGGCCCTTTCTGCCTCATGGACAGTTGTCTCCTCCTGCCTGGACCATGCTGGACTTCCTACTCTGAGAAATCATTTTCAGTGATTTTGGGGAAGGAGAAAAGATAGCATCCGACATCGCCCCACCTCTGCTGGAATCTGGGTAAGTCCCTGGGAGCGCGTTTCCAGGCTCCTTTGATTTTATCCCACTGAGGAACTTTGGTTCTGTCTGGGAAACGTCCAGTTCCTGTCTGGGGATTTTTCTGCTTCGGAAATCCAGAATGTAAGGCACAGCTTGGATGAAGGTCATGGGCCAAGTGGAACATGGAAGCGGCTACTCTGAGCTTTCTGCTACCTGCTTTTTCTGGCCTAAGGCTTCCATCTGCTGACAAGGATTCCGTTTTGTTTTCAGTGTGTGAGTGATCAAACATGGGAAGGACTTTTCCTCCTTTTTCTTCTCTTCCTTCATCTTCTCCTGCTTCTTTTTTTTTTTTTTCTCTCTTTCTTCTTCTTGTTCTCCTTCTTTTTCTTATTCACCTCCTTCTCCTTTTACTTTATTTTTCTTCACCTCCCCGTCCTTATTCTCCTTCACCTCCCCCTTATTCTCCTTCACCTCCTTATTCTCTTTCACCTCCTTATTCCCCTCCACCTCCTTCACCTTCTTTTTTTTTAACTTCTCCTTCTCCTCCTCCCTCCAACTGATAGTTCTCACCGCCCCCAACCCCAGAGAAAATCTGGGCAGAGTGGTCAACCTATAGTTCTAAACCTATGACTATGAAAAAAATAGAAATTCTATTGTAATTCTGTTTGCCCAACATACATGGCTGAAAATGAGGAAAGATGGCCTTTGAATGGTAGCCTAAATCACTAGACTATTCTCCAGCTAGAGCTGTTTTGTCACAGGAATAGAAAGACAGGAGAAGTTCCATAGGTTCAGGCATTCATGCAGTTTGTAATGAAGTGAGCAGCTAGGTAGCAGGCTGATGATACAAAGAGGAAGGAAAGACATTTTGTCTAGAACTGGTTGTTTCTGAAAGGAAAGGAAAATTAGGAACACAGAAAAGAGTTGTACACGTGGTGTTTGTGGGACCATGTTTGCTGTTTGTGTGCGAGTGTGTCAGTGTTTACACTGACCCGTTTTCGAAAAAAGGGCTCATGTGCAACAACACCAGAGTGTCCTTCCCTATCGTGTCTGGTTTTGCCTGTGAAAGAATGTTAGTTGCGATTTTGCGTTTTGGACTAGCCTTGTTAGGGGTGATCAGAGCTCTCTTCCAAATCTTATAATCCCCCTCCCCCAGAGTATTTTTACAGAACTGAGAGATCTTCAGCTATGTCCCCATTAAAAGAAATCATTCCTTGCCACTGTGTTCAGGCCCTCTGGAACACTTCATCTATACCAGTCTCTAGTTTTTGAGACTGAAGAAAAAGGTGAGGAAAGAAGACCTCTTCAAACTCAAGCAGAAGACCATGAGATTTCTGGTTCTCTCTTTCAATTCAGTTCAGTCGCTCAGTCATGTCCAACTCTTTGGACCCCATGGACTGCAGCATGCCAGGCCTCCCTGTCCATCCCAACTCCTGGAGCTTGCTCAAACTCATGTCCATTGAGTCGGTGATGTCATCCAACCAGCTCATCCTCTGTCATCCCCTTCTCCTGCCTTCAATCTTTCAATCTTTTCCAGTATCAGGGTCTTTTCCAATGAGTCAGTTCTTCACATCAGGTGGCCAAAGTATTGGAGTTTCAACTTCAGCATCAGTCGTTCCAATGAATATTCAGGACTGATTTCCTTTAGCATGGACTGGTTGGATCTCCTTGCAGTCCAAGGGACTCTCAAGAATCTTTCTCCAACACCACAGTTCAAAAGCATCAATTCTTTGGTGCTCAGGTTTCTTTATAGTCCAACTCTTACATCCATACATGACTACTGGAAAAACTATAGCTTTGACTAGATGGGCCTTTGTTGGCAATGTAATGTCTCTGCTTTTTAACATGCTGTCTAGGTTGATCATAGCTTTTCTTCCAAGGAGCAAGCATCTTTTCATTTCATGGCTGCAATCACCATCTGCAGTGATTTTGGAGCCCAAAAAGATAAAGTCAGCCACTTTTTCCATTGTTTCCCCATCTATTTGCCATGAAGTGATGGAACCAGATGCCATGATCAGTTTTCTGAATGTTTAGTTTTAATGTAACTATTTCACTGTCTTCTTTCATTTTCACCAAGAGGCTCTTTAGTTCCTCTTCACTTTCTGCCATAAGCGTGATGTCATCTGCATATCTGAGGTTATTGCTATTTATTCCATCAATCTTGATTCAAGCTTGTGCTTCATCCAGCCTGGCATTTCACATGATGTATTCTGCCTATAAGCTAAATAAGCAGGGTGACAATATACAGCCTCAACACACTCCTTTTCCTATTTGGAACCAGTCTGTTGTTCCATGTCCAGTTCTAACTGTTGCTTCTTAACCTGCATACAGATTTCTCAAGAGGCAGGTCAGGTGGTCTAGTATTCCCATCTCTTGAAGAATTTTCCACAGTTTGTTGTGATCCACACAGTCAAAGGCTTTGGCGTAGTCAATAAAGCAGAAGTAGATGTTTTTCTGGAACTCTCTTGCTTTTTTGATGATCCAATGGATGTTGGCAATTTGATCTCTGGTTCCTCTGCCTTTTCTAAAACCAGCTTGAATATCACAGTTCACATACTGTTGAAGACTGGCTTGGAGAATTTTGAGCATTACTTTGCTAGCGTGTGAGATGAGTGCAATGGTGTGGTAGTTTGAGCATTCTTTGGCATTGCCTTTCTTTGGGATTGGAATGAAAAAAGACCTTCAAGTCCTGTGGCCACTGCTGACTTTTCCAAATTTGCTGGCATATGGAGTGCAGCACTTTCATAGCATCATCTTTTAGGATCTGAAATAGCTCAACTTGAATTCCATCACCTTCACTAGCTTTGTTCGTAGTGATACTTCCTAAGGCCCACTTCACTTCACATTCCAGGTTGTCTGGCTCTAGATGAGTGATCACACCATCGTGATTATCTGGGTCATGAAGATCTTTTTTTGTATAGGTCTTCTGTGTATTCTTGCCACCTCTTCTTAATATTTTCTGCTTCTGTTAGGTCCATACCATTTCTGTCCTTTATTGAGCCCATCTTTGCATGAAATGTTCCCTTGGTATCTCTCATTTTCTTGAAGAGATCTCTAGTCTTGCCCATTCTATTTTTTGTTTACCTCTATTTCTTTGCATTGATCACTGAGGAAGGCTTTCTTATCTCTCCTTGCTATTCTTTGGAACTCTGCATTCAAATAGGTATATCTTTCCTTTTCTCCTTGCTTTTCACTTCTCTTCTTTTCACAGCTATTTGTAAGGCCTCCTCAGACAGCCATTTTGCCTTTTTGCATTTCTTTTTCTCAGGGATGATCTTGATCCCTGCCTTCTGTACAATGTCACGAACCTCCATGCATAGTTCTTCAGGCACTCCATCAGATCTAATCCCTTGAATCTATTTCTCACTTCCACTGTATAGTCATAAGGGATTTGATTTAGGTCATATCTGGATGGTCTAGTGGTTTTCCCTACTTTCTTCAATTTAAGTCTGAATTTGGCAATAAGGAGTTCATGATCTGAGCCACAGTCAGCTCCTGGTCTTGTTTTTGCTGACTATATAGAGCTTCTCCATCTTTGTCTGCAAAGAATATTATCAATCTAATTTTGGTATTGACCATCTGGTGATATTCATGTGTAGAGTCTTCTCTTGTGTTGTTGGAAGAGGGTATTTGCTATGACCAGTGCATTCTCTTGGCAAAACTCTGTTAGGCTTGGCCCTGCTTCATTTTGTACTCCAAGGCCAAATTTGCCTGTTATTCCAAGTATCTCTTCACTTCCTATTATTCCATTCCAGTTCCCTATAATGAAAAAGACATCTTTATGTAAAAGTTAATTTGTAATTTAATTGACTTCACTAATTGACTATTTAATTGACTTAAAAGTAAGTGGTTAAAAAATAAGCCTAAATGTCTAGAAAACTGATCAAGATAAATTTTAGGACCACATGACCTGGGATATATTCAGTATTGAACTGATATCTGCTATGGAAGGTAGTTTAAGCTTATTTGTTTGATTAATATAGACAACTCTTTAGAGTCACCAATGGTGAAGCAATGCAAGTGAGATAAGAGCTTTTGGGTAAGTGAAGTGAAGTGTTACTCAGTCATGTCAGAGTCTTCACAACCCCATGGACTGTAGCCTGCCAGGCTTCTCAGTCCATGAGATTCTCCAGGCTAAAATACTGGAGTGGGTAGCCATTTCCTCCTCCAGGGGATCTTCCCCACCCAACCTGGGTCTCCTGCATTGCAGGCAGATTTTTTATGTCTGAGCTACCAGAGAAGTGTATAGGAATAAAAAGTCTTTAGGAATAATTGTTTTAGGAATGTGTACTTAAAAGTATTCTCCTCAGCTACTTGGTAACTTAAAATTTTAAAGTTAAGTTAAATCTTAGAAGTTTAATTAAATAGGTAGGTCATTTTCAAATAAAATATGAAACATTAATTAGTGAATAGTGGCTTCCCCTTGGCAGAGAGGAAAGCTAAAGATGCCTTTTTGAGATATTCTCCATAAGAAAACATATGTTTTTAGAGTTGTGCATGATCAGGATTTTCTAAGATTGGATTAAATCTACTTGTGTAAGTGGATTTTGTTGGGAGTGGACTAAGTACAGTTTTATTGGAATACTGCTTTTGATAACAGCTTGTAAGTCCCTTTGCCTTTAAGTGATCTATATTTAACTAAGATTATTTGGCATGTTAAATGTAATTCTAGTTATTGTTACCAGTTCATTTACCAAGTTACACTGAAATCAGGTGCTTAATTTTACCCTTTTAACTCTTTATGTCATTTATAATTATTGTACTCTGATGCCTTTGCAAAGATGCTTCATCTTCAAGAAGACTTATGTGAAGGATGCCTTTTGACAAATAAGTTCTCTGATAAATTTCACGTCATACTGCTGAGCTGCATGTGGAAAAAAAAATACTTAATGAAGAATCTGATGCCGTCATAAATAGCTAACAAAGGATTGGTTACTAAGTGAACTGGTGAGTATAGTTATAATGTTTATGGGTTTGGGAGTTCTGCATTTTTTCTTTTTTTTAAATCTGAATTATTGCTGGTTTTGAGTTATGTTTTCCAGATAGGGAAAGCCTTCTTCCCAACCCCCTGCTCAGGCTAATTATTACTTAGAGCAATTGGGTAAATTACACATCCGCAGGTAAAACTGAAATAGTTTTTTCTCTCTGCCCAGTCCCTCCAGAAACTGGAGACTCTTGGCTTCTGAGCAACCTTATCAGGTGAATAGGAAAGACTGTCTGCTGGCACGCGCAGGAATGTGATATTCGGGGAACTTCTGAAAAAGAGAGAAGGCAGTGGCACCCCACTCCAATGCTCTTGCCTGGAAATTCCCATGGACAGAGGAGCCTGGTGGGCTGCAGTCCATGGGGTTGCGAAGAGTCGGACATTACTGAGCGACTTCACTTTCACTTTTCACTTTCATGCATTGGAGAAGGAAATGGCAACCCACTCCAGTGTTCTTGCCTGGAGAATCCCAGGGATGGAGGAGCCTGGTGGGCTGCCATCTATGGGGTCTCACAGAGTCAGACACGACTGAAGCGACTTAGCAGCAACAGCAGCAGAAAAGAGAAATCCACCAAAACAGAATCTGATATAGGCCTTTGGCATAACTTTCCAGCACCCAAGAGGTCTTTTGGATATGTAGTCTGAGACTCCTGAGGAATTATGCCAGAGTCATTGTGGAGGGGCCTATCTGGTCAATGGACTAGATTTCCTTCAAAAACAAAAGTCTTGGCTTGACTATGTTCAATGGAGATGAGGGTAATTTTAGGGGAAAAGATTATGTTTCAAAAGATGTAAAATTCTTGATCTGTTAATTAAAGTCTGTATGTTTGGGAGAAGAGGAAAATTATATAGTGAAGTTATCAAAGTGTAATTACTCTTGATGCCTCGCTGCTTGCTTTAGATATACTGCTAAAAGCACATGTACCATGCCTGTGTGACAGTTGGGCATAGATGATACAGTGTATGGTCTACTTCGCATGAGGTGGCCAAAGTACTGGAGTTTCAGCTTTAGCATCATTCCTTCCAAAGAACACCCAGGAGTGATCTCCTTTAGAATGGACTGGTTGGATCTCCTTGCAGTCTAAGGGACTCTCAAGAGTCTTCTCCAACACCACAGGTCAAAAGTATCAATTCTTCAGCGCTCAGCTTTCTTCACAGTCCAACTCTCACATCCATCCATGACTACTGGAAAAACCATAGCCTTGACTAGATGGACCTTTGTAGGCAAAGTAATGTCTCTGCTTTTGAATATGCTATCTAGGTTGGTCATAACTTTCCTTCCAAGGAGTAAGCGTCTTTTAATTTCATGGCTGCAGTCACCGTCTGCAGTGATTTTGGAGCCCAGAAAATAAAGTCTGACACTGTTTCCACTGTTTCCCCATCTATTTCCCATGAAGTGATGGGACCAGATGCCATGATCTTTGTTTTCTGAATGTTGGGCTTTAAGCCAACTTTTTCACTCTCCTCTTTTACTGTCATCAAGGGGCTTTTTAGTTCCTCTTCACTTTCTGCCATCATTGGAAAAGACTCTGATGCTGGGAGGGATTGCGGGCAGGAGGAAAAAGGGATGACAGAGGATGAGATGGCTGGATGGCATCACCGACTTGATGGACGTGGGTTTGGGTGAACTCCGGGAATTGGTGATGGACAGGGAGGCCTGGCGTGCTGCAGTTCATAGGGTCGCAAAGAGTCGGACACGACTGAGCAACTGAACTGAACTGAACTGACGGCCTACAAAGGATTTCCTCATTCACATACCTCTGAGCTTGTTCAACATATCTGATCAGTTTTCACGCAGCGTGAATTAACCAGGCAAATATAAAGGAGGTCTAGCACCAAGGGACACGATCTACACCTTGGCAGAGAGCTAAATCAACGCAGCACCGAGGGATAGACATTTTGATCATCAGTGTCTTCTATTGAAAGGCTTGGAAGCAAAAGGGGAAATGACAGAGGAAAGAAATCTACGTGTAGTGAGGTATGAGGAAGTCACTACAGCCTGTCCACGGTCTAACTTTTAAAAGCAGCCTATTTTGCGGCCTTTCACACATGCCTTGTGCATGTGCTTTGTCAGTGGTGGGGGGAAGGCATCTGAAAGCCAAACTGGAGTTACTAAGGCAAAACTAGTGGCCACTGCGGATGTGATTTCAGGCCTGTATTGTTGTGAACTTGAATTTTCTGAGCTTTGTCAGACTCAAGGATGCCACCAGGATTTAAAAATTCCCCCTGCCCTCTTCAAAGAGAGTTTGGCTAAAGATTTAAGAGGATTACACCTGGATCAAGGTTGAGTGGAGGCCTTCCCAGCCAGAAGGAAATGACAAAAACTCTTAAGGACATTCCTATATACAGACCTTCCTTCTACTATTCAAAGCCAACAATGAATCTGCTTTCATTGCAGAAATAACACAAACAGCAAATAAAGCTTTAGTATTAAAAGGGAAACTTCAGTCATCACAGGGACCCCAAACTGCAGAAAAGGCTAAGAAGATGAATCACACCCTGAAGAAAATTCTCTCCAAGCTATGCCTGGAAACTCATCTAAAATGGGACAAGGTCTTGACAATGTACTGGTGGCCCCTAGAAGTGGGCTAGGATTGAGTCCTTATGAAATTATGTACAGGAGACCAACATTGCTAATGCAGGAAGAAAACAAACAGGTGTCCAAAGCATTGGTCAATCGCTAACTGCTATGAATGGGTTTGTGTTCCACAGGTCTCCTCCTCACCTGGAAGCTCTCTTTCATTCCTTCAAAGAAAGAGATCAGGTGCTGTTGAAAGTATGAAAAGAGCAAGGACGTAAGCAGCAACTTAAAAAGAAATTGAAGGGATTCTATGACATTCTTCTTACTACTCACACCACCCTAAAATGGGATGGAGTGAAATCATGGGTGCATCGCACCAGAGTAACAAGATTACCATAGCCTGACCAGCCAAGCGTGCCTATGACCAGAGAGCAGGATCCTGAGAAGTAGGCATCATTTCTAACTGCTAGATATGTGGTTAGGTTCCTACTTTCAGGTCTTGATAGGATTGCCTTGAATGGGTTTTTCCCATACAAGGAAAGGTCTGAGAGCCTAGTCTCTCAACTACAAGTTCCAGTAGTCATTCACCAGAGAAACTCATCAAGATTGGGGCCCAACTACCTGAGATGAGAGTAAGGGAATGCAAGCCCTGATCACACCCTGATCTAGTTAGTTAGTTCAGTCGCTCAGTCGTGACTTTGTGACCCCATGGACTGCACATGCCGGTTTAGACCACTGTTATAAAACCTTCATCAGATACTCCCAGGTTGGGACCCATAGTTTTTGAGAGCAGAAGGCCCACTGTGTCTGTCTGGCAAAGCAATAAAGCTATTCTTTTCTACTTCACCCAAAACTCTGTCTCTGAGATTTCATTTGGCACCAGTATACAGAGAAGCTGAGCTTTCAGCAACAGAATCATTTTTATATCTTGGTTCTTCCCCCATTTGACTTTATGTGATTTTTTTCAAGCATCTTCTCCATACCTCAGACTCCATCTATTCTACTTACTGCTTCTAACATGGCCTTTCATTCTGATAAAATGTTATTGGTTGTTTTCAGTTCCCTTCCTGAACTCTACCATCCATTTTTCATTTTTGTTTTTTGTCATTGAATTCCTACATCTTTTTATTTCAGTTGTTTTTCCTCAAATTCAGAGTATTATTTTTATTTTCTCTCTAGCATAAACACTAACTATATAATCTTAAGCAAGTCAATTGCATAGGAAAACAACTTCTCATCTCTGCAACAAAAGACAGTAATATCTCTCTGACAGATCTGTTGTGAATATTAAAAAATGTTCAACACACCTCTTAATCTATAAAGTACTTTACAAACTATTAACAACAAATGGCACATGATAACCGCATAGCAGTACATTTTTTTCCTAACCACTGCAAAGGTTATAATATTAATACAACAAAACCACTACTACCACCATTTACTAAAAACTTATCAAGTCCAACACACTGCATTTCTCACATACGTAGGTCATTTAATCTTGTCAATAATGCCATGAAACCAGTATTGGGATGGATACAGTATACATTTTATATTGGGGATTAATGAGACTTAGATTAATTTGCCCAAAGCCATAGAGTTTGTAAATAACATAGAGTTAGGATTCAGATGAGTGTATCCAATGCCAAGAACATGCTTTTCATATCACTCTAAGCCCTAATAAGAAACAGACTAAAAAAAATTTTTTTTTAGTTTCAAATTCCATATTAATTACAACCTCTTCTGGTAACCTCCAATTTATTAATTGGTGCTTATCCGTGTATCTTAGGTGTTTTTCTTTAATAGATTTTACTTTTTAAATTTCATTTTATTTATTTTTGGCTCTGCTAGGTTTTCACTGTTGTGTAACCTTTTCTCTAGTTGAGGTCAGCAGGGGCTACTCTCTGTGATGCATTGGCAGGCGGATTCTGAAGCACTGGGCCACCAGGGAAGTCCTTAGACTTTGCTTCTTAAAGCAGTTTTAGGTTCATGGGAGACTGAGTGGAAGGTACAGAGGATTCCTGTATTCCCTCTGCTCCCTGCACATGCACAGGCTCCTACGCCATCAACAGGCCCCATCAGGGTGGTCCAACTGTTACAAATGATGAACCACTACTGATGTCCTTACCACTCAAAGCCCATAGTTTAATTAACTTTTCTAATTTATTTCTCTGCTCTTCCATCTCCTGATTCAATCTTATTCCTTTGGAATACCAGAATTGGGAGACAGAGGCCATAAAGGGATTGGTGAATAAAAATTTCTCTTTCTGTTCTCCTTGTCCCTCTGCTAACATTGAACTGTTATTCTGGAGTTTGTTATTTTTTTCTCTTTTGGCCCACACCACATGGTTATGGGATCTTTGTTCCCTGACCAGGGGTTGAATCCAGGCCCTCAGCAGTGAGATCACAGAGTCCTAATCACTGGACCGCCAGGGAATTCTCATAGAGTTTGTTATTTCTTTTGAAGTGATATTTTGTCTTTACATTAGGTTGCCATTTTCAAGGCTCTCACAACCATTAATATCATGGAGGTCTCATTACATTTCATTGGCAAGTTCAAGGAAGCCTGCGTCTTCACGTCTAGGGCTCAGCTGGGAAGGAGATGGGTTTTGGACACTATCTTCTGTAGACCATCCATGCCATTCCCGTTCTTACAGAGTTAATAATTCACCCCTCAGCTTTAATTTAAAAGTTTCTAATTCATTAACAATGCAATTTTCAAAATGAGATTTGGTATGAGATGCTTAATAACTAAAATGCTCTATCAATCTTTTCCCCCCTTAGAATCTAGCTTCTAGGCTGGGATTTCAGACAGCCAAGCTCACGCGCCACGGGGCAGTCATCCGAACGTAGATGTCAGAATAATACTGACACCACAGTCCTCAGCAGCACTTTACAGTTTACGAAACACATCCATATGCATCGTTTCACTTCAGCTTGGCAACATCTTTGGAGAGGACCTGGGTCTGCCTGTAATTAATGAGAACCGTGAGTTACTGTTCTCTGGTCTCACCTTGGAGGTGGCAGTATTCGTCTAACCCAGACTGAGGCCTCTGGCCATAGACTACATTATGCAGCACTAATGATGCAATTAATTCCTACATTAGCTGACACATCATTCCTTAAAGTAAAAATTCCCAAGTTGAAATCATAAAAAAGTTGAAAAGCCAAAGCGGAGGGCCAGCTGAAAAGACTGTATAAGGAGTCTTAATTCATTCCCAGTTTCTGTCTATTGTATTGACAAATACACTACTTTAATCTCTCCCTACCAGACCTCGTACACAGTGGTCAAGAGACCACTTTATTAGAGTTCCTTTTTTCATCCTTTGGTTGTGAGAAAGGTTATGTGTACAAATACCTCACCACCAGTATTAAAAGGACATACTGGCAGGAAAAAAAATGATATAGTCAGTCTTGCTAAATTAGTTTACCTAAAATTGTATGTGTGAGTGATTTTAATCAAAATCTAATTTCCCCTCTTTTTAGAGTAACTGAAATGAGATTTTTCTAATTTACTTTTTGCGGTTCAAGTTTCTCATAATTCTTCGATGGTCGTGACAGCACCGTGAACACGTCTGCCGCTACAAAGCATTAAAAAAAAATTAGATTTTCAAATTGATGTACTAAATTAAAAATGTTTAATGTTTCTCATCAAAAGGCACAGGAGTATACATGGGGCCTCCAGTACAGTTAAAGGCGTGATATTTTTTTCATCTGTTTCTTTAATTCACAACCCAGGGCAACTGTACTGTGAAAATTAACAAGCTCTAAGTAAAGAATCCTTGTAAGCAGTATCCTCTCAGATGCTTCCTTTTAATCTCCGTTCATGCCTTGACATGGTGACCCTAAGGACGTCATAATAAAAATGGATGATGGTGCCTTGGGTTTGTTTCTTGTTCATCTGCTTGTTGTGTATGGTGTGGGTTTGTTTTTTTGTTTTTTTTTTTTGCTTTGTTTCCTTCTCCCCCAGCTGGAGTTTGCTAGATGTTATTAGGGCTTCTGAGTCTCTGAATAATTGTAACTCTCAGGCTTGACTAGCTAATTCCAATGATTTAGAAAATCATATTACTCCTGTAAATTGGCTGTGTTGTTATATTAAAAATCCAAGCCTCTGCCCTTAGTAGATGTTTGCTGCCTAGCTCAGAGCAAGGCTGGACATATTCCAGGGGCCACATATGCAGACTTAGGAAGATGACTCTGAAGGTGAAGAAGGTTTGGGAAGGCTTTTGGGTGGGGAGCCTGAATCTCAACCCTAGTATACAATAAATTCTCTCCAAGTATAATAACAGGATTAGAACTTAGCAATTTTTCCAGTAGTCATGTATGGATGTGAGATTTGGATGATAAAGAAAGCTGAGTGCTGAAGAATTGATGCTTTTGAACTGTGGTGTTGGAGAAGACTCTTGAGAGTCCCTTGGACTGCAAGGAGATCCAACCAGTCCATCCTAAAGGAAATCAGTCCTGAGGATTCATTGGAAGGACTGATGTTGAAGCTGAAACTCCAATACTTTGGCCACCTGATGTGAAGAGCTGACTCATTTGAAAAGACCTGATGCTGGGAAAGATTGTGGGCAGGAGGAGAAGGGGATGACAGAGGATGAGATGGCTGGATGGCATCACCAACTCGATGGACATGGGTTTGCATAAACTCCGGGAGTTGGTGATGGACAGGGAGGCCTGGCGTGCTGCAGTCCATGGGGTCACACAGAGTCGGACATGACTGAGCGACTGAACTGAACTGAACCCCAAGAAGCACTGCAATGGAATTGGTCCCCATGGTCCTTTCCACCCTCCTCCCCACTGCTCACCCCCACCATATCCTCCACCTGCCTTTGTTTTTTCTTTCTTGTGGAAAAACTTTAGCCAAAAGTAAGTTTAGTCAGAAAAGTAAGAACACACAGAAATGAAGGAAAACAGTCATAGGAGACCAAATAATTGTAATGCAGTCATTAAGCATAGTCAAGGGCTTCCCTGGTGGCTCAGTGGTAAAGAATCTGCCTGCCAAGCAGGAGACTCAGGTTCGATCCCTGGGGTGGGAAGATCCCCTGGAGAAGGAAAAGGCAACCCCCTCCAGTATTCTTGTAGGGCAATTCTGTGGACAGAGGAACGTGGCAGACTACAGTCCATGGGGTTGCAAAAGAGACACAACTTCGCGGCTGAACAACAATAACAACTAAACATAGTCAAGGGCCTCTAGTTCCTTCTCAAGGGCTATAGATAATATTCTGAGCCATATCCTGCGAGCTGTCTTGTAGATACTGAAACCCCCACCAGGTGGAAGAAGTTACTATATGGTGACTAGACTGCAGTCATGACAGAAACTGCCACAACTCCAAGAACTGGCCTCAAGGAAATGAGATAAAAAACAAGCCTGGATCAGAAGATTAACTGGACCTGAAATAACCAAAATTTTATTTGGGTCAGACCACCGATGACCAATTGCAAGGTGACCACCAGAACAGACTGTGCTGTTTCTGCATGCAGCCCCTCCCTCTGTCTATAAAAGCTCTTGCCCCCTGATTGTCAAGGAGGGGAGTCAGCTTTTGGGCAAGAGTCTGCCCTCTGCCCCCTAGTTGCCGGCCTTCAGAATAAAGCAAACTTCCCCTTTCACCAGCCTTGCCCCTCTATTGCCTCTTAAGCAGCGAGCAGCCGGACCCTCCTTTTAGTTACAGCATGTGGGAGTTGAGAACCACTTCTTCCAGTGAAACCGAAGTTTAAATATTTCTGAGACCATTCTGGGTAAGATCCAGTTCTCAAATACTACAGATTTCTCTGCTTTTATAAAACATGACATGATGTCCAACTAGAGCCAAGACAACTACTCCTATACTCGCCCTCCCTCCAGCACCCCTGGCATGGATAGTTAGTGAAACTGGGTCTCCAGGAAAAGGAACAGCTTGACCTAAGGCCACCCAGTAAATCCTGGCAGAGCCAAGCTGGGGCACTAGGGAACCTGGCATGCAGTCCAGTGCTATCTCCAGCCCCACGGAAATACTCTCCTACCCAGGACAGGAATCTCCTGGTGTCTGGTTTGGTTCATAGCGAAACCATCAGTCCTGACCTTACAAGTAAGCTCACACATGTTACCATTTGATGCTGAGTGACCTCAGCCATCCCTCTGGATCAGGAAAAGATAAAGAAGAGAGAAGGCAAGACTATAGTTTCTCTGGCCCCCAGAAGATCAAAACCTTCAACACATTTTTCTAAAGCCAATTAACAACTCTAAATTGTTTTCTCTCTCCTACCCACCCTTCATCAAACTTTATCAATTTCTCATTCTTTTCACCCAGCTCACTTCACTCCCTTGTTGTTGTTTAGTCGCTAAGTCATATCCGACTCTGCAGCCCCATGGACCGTAAGCTCTTCTGTCCATAGGATTCTTCAGGCAAGAATACTGAAATGGGTTGCCATTTCCTCCTCCAGAAGATCTTCCTGACACAGGGATGGAACCCACGTCTCCTGCATTGGCAGACGGATTCTTTACCACTGCTCCACCTTTGTTGCTGTTGTTCAGTCGCTAAATCGTGTCCGACTCTTTGGGACCCCATGGACTGCAACAGGCCAGGCTTCTCTGTCCTCCACTGTCTCCCACAGTTTGCTCAAATCCATGTCCATTGACTCAGTGATGCTTTCCAACCATCTTGCCACCCTTAGGGGAAACTTAATTTTATGGGCTGTTAGGGCTACCTAAGAATCCGCCTGCCAAGCAGGAGACAACGGGTTCAATCCATGGATCTGGAAGATCCCCTGGAAAAGGAAATGTCAACCTACTCCATTATTCTCGCCTGGGAAATCCCCATGGACAGAGGAGCCTGGCGGGTTACAGTCCATGGGGTCGCAAAGAGTCAGACACGATTTAGCAACTGACCAAGCACTAGATAAATAAAGCTGTGCTATAATAAGCTATCTAAGACATTAACCTTCTAGGTAACAAAGTCTTAATCCATCTGTGGAGTAAATATCTCCAGAAAGCACCTACCTGCAAACACTAATGGTGGGAGTTTTGCTTGCTGCCATCCAGGAGAAGAACCGTGGCAAGTCATCTTGGCCTTAAGGTCACACTACGCAGATGGCATACCTGGCTTTGCTTCTCCGTCAACAGGTAAGGGTAGTCAAGACCCTAGCCCATTTTTTTTCTTCCTTCATGTGAGCTATCACTTGATGCCACTTGAGCCAAAATTCTCCTTATCCCTTCCCTCCCACCCACTACCAACAACTGACTTTCATTTCTTGTTTCAAAACAAAAATGAAAAAAATCCCATTATTCTTTATCCCTATTCCCTTGTTCTGGGATTTTCAATATATCACTAGGCCATTTTATAGTTTCCAATAATTTAGTAAATTGTTTGCTTTATGGAAGCTGCAATTAAGCCAAGTAATATTGTCTTGAGGTCATTTCTCTCTTGGCATCGTTTAAGCCTGATCCAAAGTGCGCCTCTTCTTGTCACCACTGCAGAAAAGGTGATAGCTTCTTTCTGCAGAATGTGGTAGATACTGGAGCCTGAGGACAAAGGAAAAATCAATTCTCCTAGAAAATAGAAGTTTAATTATAAAGGAATTAGCCTCCTCTACTAGGGTGTGAACAAGCTCCTAAGAGCAGAGCTGGGTCTTATTCATCTTTGTTCAGTCCTCTGCAGTTTACTTATGGTAGGTATTCAACAAATGGGCTTCCCAGGAAGCGCTGGTGATAAAAAAAAAAGAGAGAGAGAGAAAGCCACCTGCCAATGCAGGAGACAGCAAGAGACACAGCTTCGTTCCCTGGGTCTGGAAGATCCTCTGGAGTAGGAAATGGTGACTTACTCCAGTATTCTTGCTTGGAAAATCCCATGGACAGAGGAGCCTGCTGCTGCTGCTGCTAAGTCGCTTCAGTTGTGTCCGACTCTGTGCGACCCCATAGACAGCAGCCCACCAGGCCCCGCCGTCCCTGAGATTCTCCAGACAAGAACACTGGAGTGGGTTGCCATTTCCTCCTCCAATGCATGAAAGTGAAAAGTTAAAGTGAAGTCGCTCAGTCGTGTCCGACTCTTCACGACCCCATGGACTGCAGCCTACCAGGCTCCTCCGTCCATGGGATTTTCCAGGCAAGAGTACTGGAGTGGGGTGCCATTGCCTTCAGGCTGCAGACCATTGGGTCACAAAAGAGTCAGATATGACTGAGCAGCTGAGCATGCAGCCATAGGATAAGAAAATAGGAATGAAGGTTCCAGTTATTACAAAGATAGAATCTGGAGAGCAGAGGGTGCTCAGTGACTCACTGAGTAAAAGAGATTCAACTCCAAAGAACCTCTTGGAGTTTTCAAGTTAAGCTAAAACTTCAAGCTGAAGCAAACAAGGAAGCAAAACTTCTGAATCAATGGCACAGATATGAAGAGAAATCTTGCAAAGATTCCAGGATTCTAGAGCTTCATAATGATTGATAAATATGCATCCAGGAATTCTCTGGTGGTCCAGTGGATAAGAATCTGCCGGCCAGTGCAGGGAACATGGGTTCAATCCCTAGTCCAGGAAGCCTAGAGCCTGTGCTCTGCAGCAAGAGAAGCCACTGCAATGAGAAGCCCACCCACAGCAGTGACGAGTAGTCCCCTGCTTGCCACAACTAGAGAAAGCCTGCACGCAACAACGAAGATTCAGCAAACCAAATAAGCAAATGAAAGCTGGAAAAGCTTCAGAAAAATGCATCCAGCAAAATCTTGAAAATACCAACTCTTCATCATTCCAAACATAGTAAACACTCGTCTTTAAGGTCTGGTAGTAGAGAAAAACACTATTTCAGTTTTATCTCTGCACCGAATTTTACACAGGATATCATGTAAATAAGAGTCTAGAGACAAAGGTACTTGTGAAACCACTTAAGGGAATTAACAGTTTTTAAACATTTTCAGAGCTCACACTGATGTATCAACAATAAAAGTTAATTACCTATCAGTCTGATACATTCACACAAAGATCTATATTTGGCAAAACACCCTGGCAACATTTTGTTAGCCTAACGTATTTACTGTGCCCGTTTGAAAGTAATAAAAATGGCATTTCTGAAAAACTATCCCATAATTCAAACTATTCACTGCCCCCCCCACCCCCCGAGCACAGGAGATTTCCCTGTAAATCTCAAGAAAAATTTCTCCCTTGTAAAAGTGATGCTGATTGGCACTTTAAGTAATGTTAAGTATAGGAGTCGAGACACATTAACTAATCATAGTTTTAAACTATTAGAATTAGTTAGACAGGAACTTCCCTGGTGATCTAGTGGTTAAGAATACGCCTTCGAAAGCAGGGGATGCGGGTTTGATCTGAGATCAGACTGAGATCCCCCCTGCTGCAAGAAAACTAAACTCGTGAGCCACAACTCAACTAGAAAGAACTTGGCATGCGTCAACAAAGATCTGTGTGCCACAACTAAGACAACACAGCCAAAAATAAAATAAATATTAAAAAATAAAATGTATTTGTTAAAGGAAAAAGAAGAACTAGTTAGGCAAACTTTAACCCCCACACATATTAAAAAGTAGAGACATTACTTTGCTGACAGAGGTCCCTATAGTCAAAGCTATGGTTTTTTCCAGTAGTCATGTATGAATGTGAGAGTTGGACTATAAAGAAAGTTGAGCACTGAAGAATTTATGCTTTTGAACTGTGGTGTTGGAGAAGATTCTTGACAGTCCCTTGGACTGCAAAGAGATCCAACCAGTCCATCCTAAAGGAAATCAGTCCTGAATATTCATTGAAAGGACTGATGCTGAAGCTGTAACTCCAATACTTTCTTTGGCCACCTGATGCGAAGAACTGACTCGTTGAAAAAGACCCTGATGCTGGGAAAGACTGAAGGTTGGAGGAGAAGGGGATGACAGAGGATGAGATGGTTGGATGGCATCATCGACTCAATGGACCTGAGTTTGAGCAAGCTCCGGGAGCTGGTGAAGGACAGGGAAGTCTGGCTTGCTGCAGGCCATGGGGTCACAAAGAGTCGGACACGACTGAGCGACTGGACAACAACCCCCTCACAATACTGATGAAGAAGTAGTTCCACAGAAGTTAAACATTCTGCCCAAAGTCAAACAATAAGCTGTAGAGTTGGGACTTGAACACTTTTGCCTCCTTCCTCCCAAACTATAGTAAATTCAGAAGATGCCAGATCCAGGGCTTTATGCTGCCATCTTTCGACAATTCCGGAATGACAGAGAAAGTTGCTATGGAACTGAGACCCACACTGACTCCAGTACTCTACCTGCACGATGATCCTGTCCACCCCTGTTCAACTCTTCCATAGAACAGCTCCTTTTCTAAAATATAGCTTGTGCTTCTGTACCATCCATAAGCCTGTTTTGTGGAGGCATGCAATCATACACAGGAAACTTCCCTCCTTGGTAGTTTCATGGGGAAATAATGTAATTTTTTCCCACCTTAGCCCCAGAGCCATCAGTTGACAAGTCCACCATAGACTCTTGTGGTAAAGTGAAACATAAAGACTCTCTGGGTAGCAGGTGTTTCCTTTTCAATGACAGCTTAACTGGGGAGGAGTGGAGCAGGGCATGGTCGTTTCTCTCTGCCGTTTGCATAGGACTGAGAGCCAGCACAAACCTGCCTCGGTGGCATCGCAGGTCAGACCACTAGGTCAGGAATTTCCCTTGCAGCCAGTGGACGGAGGAAGGGCTGGCTGCAGCCTAATCTAATTACACACCTGTAATTAGATTCAGAAAGGGAGGAGCCAGAGGAAAGAAGGGCACTCCTGGGGCCGTGGTCCATGATGAGGGCTTTAAGGTGGCAGAAGGGAACAAGATGTGGACCTCGCCTGAAAATAGTGGCCCATCTACATGTATGGAGCTAAAGAAAAGTGTCGTGTGATGGGATGAATGGAGAACAATAGGACTCATACATAGGACTGGGGTGACTATTTGCCCCATCGTTTTCTCTTTTTCTTTTCTTTTTGTGATATTTATTTGGCTACACCAGGTCTTAGTTGCAGCACACAGGATCTTTAGTCGCAGTATATGGGATCTAGTTCCCTGACTAAGGATTGAACCCAGGCCCCCTGCATTGGGAGCACAAAGTATTAACCATTGGATCACCAGGAAAGTCCTCCCATCCTTTTTTCATTCTGTAGATTTATGTCATTCAGCTCCTCCAAGTGGCTAAGAACCTGTTAGAGAGTGGGAAACTAAAAGCTAATGTGCTTTAGCTTCTGTCTTCAATAAATTTATCATCTGGAAAACTGGGGAATATATATACAAATAACTCTGAAGCACAGTAAAATATGACCTAAAAAGAAAGTACTTTCCTAATTCAAAAGCAGCAGAAGATACTTTTCTGATTGGGGGTAATAAGAAAGGATTAAGGGGAAAATGAATTTGCTAAAAGAGTGGAGTTTCTATAGATTGGGGAAATAAAAGAATTTTTTATGTTTAACAACCAGGATAAATCAAAGATTAGCACGTCATGGAAATAGATCTATTTCATGTCAATATATAACCTTCTTAGGGCAGCCTTATTTATCATGTAAGAGATACCTCAAAATCTTAAAAGGATAGAATGATTCCTAGAATAATCTATATCCCCTGCTTCTAAAATGTCTTGGCGCATAATAGATCATCAACAAATATTAGATGGTTGAAGATGAATACGAATTGATTTTAATTAGGCCAAAGATCCATGTCTAAGGAAACGTGATATCAGTGAGGAATTGGGCTGATGAGAGGTGAAACGATGAAAAGGCAGATGTTGGGCATTTTCATTCAAAGCATTTGATCTTTCTCAGTGGTCCCTGGGCAGACTGATGCAGACCACGGAAATGAAAAATAAGAGTATTTCAGGTACAAACTGCCAAGACTTAGTTTTGTGAATAAGTGTTTAAAGCCCTCAGGCTATTAAAAACAGTGAACTCTCCTACTTAAGTTTCTAGGCACATTTGGAAAACTTCACATGATCATTTGGCTCCGACAAAGCTTTTCTACAGGGAGAAGGAGTGTCATCAAATAGAAATAAATTTTGTTCTCTTTGATCATCATATGTCTCACTGTAAATTAATAAATTACCATTGTGTTTCATGGATCAGTGTTTGATGAACTTTGTATCCTGATTTCTCCAACGTGGCTGAGTTTACTCATTTCTGGAACACCAAAAGGATCAGGCTTCTGGTTTTCAGGGCTGAGAGCAAGTTTCTGGGCCATGGGGAGCCCAGCAAGTTCATGACATTCTGAAAGATCTCTCAGGAGTCAGCCTTCTGACATCCTTTAATTAGCTGAATGGGAATGTGCTATGCTGAACCACACTGCACAGTTTTTGGAAAAATTAAATTGAAATTCAATAGTTTTGCACAACTTTCCAAGATGAGAAATAGATGAACTTTCAAACTGGCAGAGGAAATATTAAAAGCCTTTCTCTCCTATACTGATTGAAAGACCATCAAAGCAGAGTATAATACTAAGGGCATGTGTTCTGAGGTTAAACTGCCTGGGTTTCAGTGCCGTTCTGCCATCTACTGGCTGTGCAATCTTAAGGCAGTAATTTGATGTCTCTTCTAGTTTCTTCATCAGTAAAACTGATGAGGTATCTATTTATTATTAAATAATTGTTAACTTTTTATTACTATTATTTATTGTGAGTTACAGAGGAATAATACTATTCATCTAATAGGATTGTTAGTATTTATAAATATTTCGGATATCAGCTACTATTAAAAAAAAAACTGACAATACCAAGTGTTTGACAAGGAGGCAGAGGAACTGGAACTCGCATACCTTACCAGTGGGAATACAGAATGGTACAGCAACTTCGGAAAACACTTAGAATCTGAAGAAAAATGAGTATATGTATATGTATAACTGAATCACTTTGCTATACACCTGAAACTAACACAAAATTGTAAATCAACTACACTCCAAAAATAAGAAAACAAATGAACAAAAAAAAGAAATAAAAACACAGTTGAAAAGTAATCCATAGCCCGCCAGACTTCTTCCTATACCTGAAAAAGCAATTTTTAATTATAAAATGGCTTCATACCCTACATTTTGTTTTGTTTTTACTTAACACTATATTCCAAAAAAATATAGATCTGCACCCTCCATGTTCATGATTGCTAATTTATGCTACCAAGTCTCTGCTCCTGAATATTTACTTTGGCTCCAATTTTTGGCACTATAAGCCAAACTGTGTGGAATATTTCTGATACATGCAGCATATCTTTATACACACATTATTTCTCCATGGTAAACTCCTAGAATGGGAATTTCTGTATTTCTTTAAATGTATATTATACAATTTTTCATTCAAATTGCCAAATGATTATATAATCTCCAGAAGATTATATAACTTATTTACAGCAGCTGTGAATGAAGTCTGGGGCTGTGATTCTGTGGTCCTTTTCCTTTAAGATCTGACAGATCTGTTTTCCTAACTACTTTATAGATTATAAAATGTTCACCTTTTTTTTGAAAGATTAATTCAACTTCAAACAATATGAAAATATGCTGTTTTTATTGGGTGTCAAGTGATGTGAAACATAATTGGGAAGGTAAATCAACTGGAGCATCTAAAGTTACTTTTGAATTATTTGGGGGTACACTTCTGCTGGCCACTTTTATTGGGTAGTTCTGGGAGAGGTGACTTCATTTTGTAAGGGATGTATGCTCCCTAGAAAAATGGTAGTATTTTTTTATGAGTGTCTCCAGGACAATTAATCATGACATTTTCCAGTCTTGTTTTACTCTTCAGCATATTTATAAATGGCCTTGAGTTAAATTCATCCCAGTGGCCTTTCCCTTTGGGGTAGGAAACTAAGTCTTTGATTGACTACTTTCTTCTATAGTAGACAAATGGATAGCCTCTGCATTTCCTTGGTCTGTTTAAGTCAAATATTTTGGGAGCCAATGAAGAAACACCACCCATTACAATCAGGCTGAAGCTACAAACAAAACCCTCACAAAGGATCTGTTCTTTACTTTGTAAATCTTGTTTCATCACCATATTCCAATCTGTCATTAAAGTCTAATACAGTTTTGCAAGATACCTCTAGGCTCATTTAAAATAAGTCTTAGTCAAGAGAAATGAAAGCCAATTGAATGTTCAACAACTCAGAAGACAAGAAATAGTAAAAATGAATGTATACTTTGCTCAGTAAGAAAAACTGAGTCACTTCAGGGAAATGAAACTTTACAGCTGCTAGCCTGTAATTTTCCAAGAAAATATTGCTTATAAGACCTTGAGTTACTTTCTTTAAAATCTGAACTTTCCAGATAATTAGATTCTAATTCATCCTACATTAATATAATTCAGAAGATTTGTCAATTACACCACGGAGATAGAAATAGCAACCTGGTAAGAGTGTTTGTATAATACACTGATTAATTACATAACGCAATTAGGATTGTTTTTCAGTTAATGTACATTAACATCCAACTCTGTGCCAGGCTTTGTTTTAGGTGGTGGGGACACACAGCAGGCCCTTGTGATAAATCGCCATTGTCATGGAAAGCTGAGGGGCAGTCCCTTTGTGACGGTGGGACCCTCATGCTTGTTCGTAATGTAGTGATGACTGAGCAGAAAGCAAATTTAGTACCTCTCTTCCCTGGCTGATCCCTCAGCCCTGTAGTGCCCTAATAATTGAAACATTTTAACTCCACATGTTCTGGGAAAATGATTTCAGCTAAAATAGTTTCAGCTGTTTTGAAGGTGATGGTGCCAGTATAGGGGAAATTATAATAGTAGACATTTCTCAAATAATCAGAACCAGTGATATATCCTAATTGCTCAACTCTTTCCTGAGATGAGGGTGGATGGGATGACAGTTAAGGGGCCTGTCCCATGTGAGGATACCTAAAAACCTGCTTCTTGGGGCCCTGGAAACTTGCCAGGCCTCTTGTGCCTCCCATTCTGCAAGAGAAGCAATACCTTAACATGCCTTCTGCTCCACTTTCATTGAGATCCATTGTGAAATATGAGAACAATGCCCTTGGGATTGTGACAAGGATAAATGACTGGGGAAATAAGGAAAGGGAGAGAGGGATGTCTAGCTACGATTTTCCTGGGACCACATCTGAAGGAAAAATGATCTGTGCTTCATACTTACCATTTCCAATACAGTAGTTTAAGGTTTCATCACCACCTTCTATTTCCTTTTCAATGGAGCATTTCTCTCCAAGGTGTTTATTCACAGCATGTTGGTCTTAAGACCCACAAAGTCTTAGAGCTCAGAGATGCCTTGGCGATCACCTAAGCTAAATCCCTGGTTTTACAGAGGTGTTCCCTGGCCTGCCCCACAGTTACTGAGGGAAACAACAAGGCTAGTTATGGAGGGAAATGGGCAGCCCTGATCTCCTGAACCCCCATCCAGGCTCCTCCAACACCACACATGACCTCTTTTTCAAGACTCCCACTTTCAAATCTAACAGTACCTGCAAAGCTATAAGGGAACTATACCTTAACTCCTCCAAAATTGCCACTTATGTCTAATAATATAGTCTTAGCTTTCCTGTTAACATTATTCAAAGACATCACCTTTGAACCTTCAGTGTCAAAATGGTACAGATGAACCTATTTTCAGGGCAGGGATAGAGACACAGAGGCAGAGAACTGACATGTGGACAGTGGGGAAGTGGAGTGTGGGACGAACTGGGAGAGCAGGACTGCCATATATACACCACCATGTGTAAAATAGATAGCTAATGGGAACCTGCTGTATAGCACAGGGAGCTCAGCTCAGTGCTCTGTGAGGACCTCGAGGGGTGGGATGGAGTGGGGAGAATAGGGCCAAGAGGGAGAAGATGTATGAATATGTGTAGCTGATTCACTTCACTGTACAGCAGAAACTAGCACAACATTGCAAAGCAATCATATTCCAACAAAAAAAAAAAAGAAAGGAAAAAAAGAAATTACACGGGAATGAAGCAAGTTGTTAACATCAGAAGGATAACAAGAAAATACTTCTGGGATAAAATGTACGCTTTTTTGGTCAAAAATCCCACAATGAAAATGTTTATTCCGTGGATCAGCACTCCGGGAGTTCAGTCACTTGTATGGCCTAAAAGTGCTTAGACTTTAAAAAAAGAAATACCAATGGTACATTCACTTCAGTTTCAACCGTATTGTGGAAGTTGATACATATCTTGCAATAATCTGAAGATGTGTAAATCATGGTACCTGCTCCCAGGAACTTAAGAGCCAATAGAGAAGATGTGTATAAAAATAAAGAGAGACTATGTCTAGGATTTCCAAGAAAGGAGAATCTTTACAGAGGTGATAAGAATTTGCTTCCTGGCAGAGGGAACATTTATGCTGGACCTTAAAGAATAAGATTTGGGCAGGAGACATACTGATGGATGGGTTGTTTCAGATAAAGGGAAGAGTCTGGTAACAGGAAACTGCCAGCTCTGCCTAGCAAAAGCTGAGATTCCAGGTGACTGAGTTACTGGATACATCCGTAGTGCACAGTGGGAGAAAAGACTTCAGTTAACAGGAAGATACTTAGTGGAAGGCATTAAAGACCTCACCTGGAGTTCTTCTTTTTCCCTCTAATTTGGTGGGCATTTCAGACTTCAGGGGAACAAGGGTACATGTACAGAAGCATTTGTTCCACTTGCAAAGTCTTGCCCAGCGCAGTTCGCATCCTGCTTGTAGTTTCACTGCTTTATCGATCCACCAGCAACGACCTCAGTATGTTTGGGTGGACAGGAATCAGGAAGTCTGCAGCCTATTTTGCTGTAGTTCAAAGATGTTCCAAACACCTCTGTGGTTCCTAATTACAAACCTTCCCGTGGTTGCAGGAGCTGAGTTTTGGGCATCCTTAACCCAGCAAGAAAGCTTTGAGAGTTAACAGACTGGGTGTTATCATTTAATTCAACTTCATGTTTTTAACTTTTTATATCAGAATGCTGCCAATTAACATTATTGTATTAGTTTCAAGGGCACAGCAGAGCGACTCAACCATATATATACATGCATCCATTCTCCCCCAAACTCCCTCCCATCCAGGCTGCCACATAACATTGAGCAGAGTTCTCTGTGCTCTACAGTAGGTTCTTGTTAGTTATCCATTTTAAATACAGCTGTGTGACCTGTTGATCACAAACTCTCTAAGTATCCTTTCCCCCAGCCCTTCCCCCTAGTAACCATATTGTGAGTCTGTTTCTATTTCAGAAAAAAAGTTCATTTGCGTCATTTAAAAAATTAGATTCTGCAAATGAGTGATGTCATACAACATTCGTCTTTCTCTGACATATTTCACTTAGCGTGATACTCTCCAGGTCCATCTGTGTTGCGCAAATGGCATTATTTCATTCTTTCTCATGGCTGGGTAACATTCCATTGTATATACATTCCTTAAAAAACTACAAATAGAGCTACCATATGACCCTGCAATCCCACTCCTGGGCATATATTTGGAGAAAAACATGGTCTAAAAGGATACATGCACCCCAGTGTTCGTTGAAGCACTGTTTACAACACCCAGGACATGGAAGCAACCTAAATATTCATTGACAGATGAATGGATAAAGAAGGCATGAGATATATATATATATATATATAAAATGAACTTCATTTTTATAACCTGTCCAAGATTGTTGTGGTTCTTCCTATAAACAATTAGAATAAAATATTCCAAATCCAGAGTTATCCAGTACCTCAGCCTAGAGTCTCTGAAGGACCATCTTCTCAACTCTGTACCTGAGGACTTCCACGACCCTAATGAAAAAAGAGGATTTTCTGCACATTTTCCTGAACCCCACCCTGTGTGGGATTTATCTGTTCCCCCAGGATGCTGTCTGTCAAGGATTACTCATTCGTGTGGGTGGTAGAGATATGACATAAACATCTAAGTCTTAACACTGTTTTTCCATCACTCCAGCGAAATCCCAGAAATGACTCACCTGTCATTGGCACATGTGTTATCTTTATGCTGAACCACAGGAAAAAAATCCACATACTCAGCTCTGCTTGCACATGGGCAGAAATGTGTTTGTCCTTTTTTAAATATTTATATATTTATTCAGCTGCTTTAGGTCTTGCTTGCAGCACACAGGATCTTCACGGCAACATTCAGGATCTCCTACTGTGGTGCACTGACTCTCTAGTTGTGGGCCGGCTCAGGTGCTCCGCGGCATGGGGATCTTAGTTGCCCATCCAGGGATCGAACCTGTGTCCCCTGCATCGCACGGCAGATTCTTAACCACTGGACCACCAGGAAAGGCCCTGTCCTTCTTCAGATGTGGTCTTAGACTGTAAGCCCCTTTGCTGGGCAGAAGACGGTATTAGGTTTTTCCCTCGTTTCGCAGCAATTCTATTGCTTCCTCCTTCTCTTAGATGTCTCTTTCTTAGTTCCTAGCACAGTGTGCTGCCAGAGGGGCTGAAACATCTGGAAAAAAGAAAAACCTCCCTGCAAAGAGCGAAGCAAGTCATACTCTACCCGCTTGCTAAGGAAGACTTTGACCAACTCCATTTCAGAGAGAATAAAACTCTCCCAGCTGTATCTTCAAAGAAAGAGCAGCATTTTCTACCATGTTATAATCGTCCTTAATCAAAGTGCATTCCTCCACATCCACTTTCACCTGCTTCATTAGCTATGATTTTAATTTAAATATTAGATGTTACAGAATAATAGAATGCTTAAATCCTTCCATCCTAATTGCATTAAGGTGTTAAGTATCTCTGTATCAGTGACTACAGTGCCAAGTTCTGAGCAGGTTACAAACTAAATCTGAGATTATGTCTACATCCTAAACTAAAGATCGTATGTTGTTTCCCCCCTAAAGCAATGCTAAAATAATCTAGCTGGTTATTTTCAACTCCAGGTTGCAAAGTAATAGCAGTTCTCTTTATGGATATGTGATGTGAACTATTGACAAAATTACCCCGTAATTACTATGTGGAGTCAAGGTAATTACATAGCAATTGTCCTATAATTATTGGATTTTGTATCTGATTTATAAACTGCAGTATGAATTACATGGTAATTAATACTAGGTCTTCCCAGTGTAATTTAGTTATTATTCATTAGTTCATTAGTAAATCTTGTATTCACACAAATCAGTGTGTTTCAACAATAGAAATCACTATATAAACCTCTAAGACTTGGGAATCTGACTCATGCATTAAATAACTCAAAAAAAAAAGTGTAAAGATATGGTTTGACAAAATTAACCAAAGAAGTGCTCAAACGTGATCTTAATCCAAATTACAGTATGTAGGAAACATACACGCACAACCACCCACACATACATATATTTATCCTTATATTTATCTATCTATGTAAGCTATCACCAGTTTCACATCTGTTCCTGATAAATGTGGGCATTGCTTACTATAAAGCCTATGAGTGAAAAAAAGCTATCAAACATCACTCAGAATATTTTCATACAGTTGTCTGCATCTTTGGTCACAAATAATAATCACCTGGGGAGTTTTAAAATACTGATTTTTGGATCCACCCCCAGAGATTCTGACTTAATTGATCTGAGTCATTAGAAGTTTTAAAACTTCCCTAGGTGACTACAACATATAACCCAAATGATTCTTATTTGCAGCCGTGTTGAGCACTACTGGCTTTGAAATATTGCTAGAGACAAGACTTAAAGATTGCTTAATATTTGCAATTTCCAAATCCCTGAAGTTAATTTTTGAACAAAAAAATCAAAGAGTTTTAAATATATCACTGTTGATAATAAAGCTTATGTGGCTTGCCTACCTTGTTAAATGTGTTCTATAGCTTATGTTAATTTAATTATTTATTTTTTAAAATTTTTATCAAAGTACCCACATACATATTTTTAAAAATTGAACAGTGCCATGGAGTAAAAGTAAAAAATAAAGATAAAGAAAAACAGTGTCATGGGGCTCATAATAGAAATCAATATTTCCTCCATTCTAATACCCAATTCTAGAGACAATATTAACTCTTTTGCCTGTATAAATAATATGCTTATACTGCTATACTTGATTTTACAATTTTATAGTTTATCATTTGATGTCCATTCACCTAACTTATTTCCCCCACCACACACACCACACCCTCCACCAACCTCCCAAAGCATTTAAACCACAGTGTTGGTAAAATTAATAGTAAATGCTCACATAATTTTGATGGTAAATAGCCTTGACATCTGTAACTTGCACTACTTCAATATTTATAACTGAATCATGGAAAGAGGTATATTTGTTCAATATTCCATATGCCTATCAGTAATTCTTCTCCCAAAATATCCAACAGAACTCTGAAACATTTTTACTAATAAAAAGCCAAGAGCAATTGAGCACATGTACCAGAAACTATTTTAAGCCCTCCACATGTATGAATTTAATCCTCACCTCAACCCTATGTGGTGGACCATTATTATTCCATTTTGCAAAAAAGAGAATTGAATTCATTAATTTGGCTATGAGGATAGTAAGTGATAAATTGAGTTGAAAGCCAGGCATTCTAGCTTCTGACAGCTGAGCTCCTCACCCTCACAGAATGCAGGCAGATGAAGAACCTCATCCACCTCTGCCTGGCAATGCTCCAGTATGGAACAGCTGCTTTTGAAAATTCTGTTCTGTCCTATTGCAAATATTTTTGTTATAAGGGTAACAAAATACCCTTCTACCCTTGTCATGGGAATGCCCCTCACCCCCTCCCATGGGCATCTTGTTTCCTGGACCTCATGTCATACTCCTTCTAGTGCTGGACCCATTTTTATATTTCTTTTTTTGGCCATACCACATGGCATAAGGGATCTTAGTTCCCCAATCAGGGATCAAACCCACGCCCCTTGCAGTGGAAGCTTGGAGTCTTAACCACTGGACCCGCAGCAAAGTCAATGCAAATTTTTTTTATTAATTACAGTGAATACTTAGTTAATCCTTCATACATGAAAACTCATGCTTTTTACTTTGCAGAAATTTTATTAAATTATTTCTTTGTTATGCCCTCTATAATTTCTCTTTTCTTTTATTCTAAAATTCCTATAATTGACACCAGGGCTCTTAAACTGAGCCCCCAATTTTTATCATTTTTTCATTTCATACATTCTGGGAATTTTCTCCAACTTTATCTTCTAAGTCTTCAACTGAGCAGCACTGTTTACAATAGTGAAGACATGGAAGCAACCTAGATGTCCATAACAGGTGAATGGATGGAGAAGTTGTGGTATATATACACAGTGGAATATTACTCAGCTATAAAAAAGAATGCATTGAGTCAGTTCTAAAGAGGTGGATGAACCTAGAGCCTATTATGCAGAGTGAAGTAAGTCCAAAGGAGAAAGACAAATACTGTATATTAATACATACGCATGGAATCTAGAAAGAATACTGATGATCCCTCGTGCAGGACAGCAAAGGAGACACAGACATAAAGAACAGACTTTTGGACTCAGTGGGGAAAGAGAGAGTGGGATGATTTGAAAGAGCAGCACTGAAACATATACATTACCATATGCAAAACAGATAACCAGTGGGAATTTTCTGTATGATGCAGGGAGCTCAAAGCAGGTGCTCCGTGACAACCTAGAGGGGTGGGAGGGAGGCTGATGAGCGAGTGGACACGGGTATGCCTGTGGCTGATTCACGTTGATGAGTGGCAGAAAATCATCACAATATTGTAAAGTGATTATCCTCCAATTAAAAATAACGTAAAATTTTTAAGAAAAAATATTCTGCTGTTATATTTTTACATTCCAAGAGTTAGGCCTGGTTCCTTTATGTTGCCTTAGGGTAGGGGGCAGGGGTTGTTGTTGCTTTTGGTCAGTCTATCCTATTTCAGTTTTATGGATATATCTACTTTTATGGATCTGAGAATATGGACCATAGCTTTGCTGGTTGTTTTGTGTGTTTTATTTTAAAATTTTCCTTTGCTCTCTGCATTGTTTCTGTGGTCTCGAGTTTATTCTTACTCACTTTGGTTGATTTTTGACACTGTCATGTTTGACGCTTTTCTTGATTATGCAGTGATCCTTGTCTTAATGCAATATTGAGGACTGAGGCATTGAGCAGCTAAATGGAACTTCTGGGTATAAGGTAGATAGTCAATAAGTGAGCTCCACTATCATCTGTCAGGGCCTGACCTTTTCACTGGGGGACATCCAAATGTCAGTATCTATAGATCTTTTTTTCTAGGAACAGCCAACTTCAGCAGAGAGGAAGGTCCCAATTTTCTGCCATGCCAACATAAAAGCAGTAAGTACCTGGCTACAAGCACTCTTGGAATGGTGAGGGCTGGAGATGGCCAGGGAGCCGTGGGTTCTGACATTTTAGTGTATGCATTCTCATTTCACATCTCCTGTTCTTTTTAAGGCAAATTGCTCCTGCTCATCACTATACCCATTATCCACAAATCCGGATTCTCAAGGATTCAATTTCTCTAGAAAACCCAGGTGTCTTTGCAAGGGTTTAGAAGGCATCCTAAGGGCTCTAGTCACCCTTCCTGCAGACCTTATTCAATCCTTCTGTTTTCTCATCCGCTTTTTTAAAGATTTTTTTATATGGACCATTTTTAAAGACTTTATTGAATTTGTTACAAGATTGCTTCCATTTGATGTTCTGGTTTTTTGGCCACAAGACACGTGGGATCTTAGCTCTTTGGCCAGAGATCTAACCCACACTCCCTGCATTGGAAGGCAAAGTCTTAACCACTGGACCACCAGGGAAGTCCCTCTCCTCATCCTTTATCTCAGCTTTCAGGTATCTCAGTTTTCTCAGATTTTCTGGGTAGTCATGCAGCAAGACTTGTTCCTTGCTGGCTTTCTCTTCTTCAAATTCTTCATTTCTGATTTCCTGCTTTATTTAGATTTCTATGTTTCCATCTATAAAGATGGAAAATGTTCTATATTTCAAAAAGATTGTTTAATATTTGTTAGCTCTCACATTTATTTTATGAGTATAAAGTTTTTGTTTTTTTCCTCAAAGAAGGATTTCCAGAGGTAAAAACAGATATTTTGTTTGCCAGCTTTCATAGAAAAACTCCAGTAGTTCAGGCTAGATCTTGGTGGGGAACAGAAGACAAGCTCAAGCTGGATAACAGGAAAGTTTAGTGAAGCTGTCTCTTTAGGAAGGTATGAACAAGGACAGCTTAGCAATCTGCTAATGACAGCATGAGTCATTAGCACCCCTAAGGGTAATGAACAAAAACAGAGAAAACTTACATGAACTCAGAGAAAAAACTGGATGAAGAGAGATTTGGATGGAGGATGTGACTTATTAGATTATCAAAAGGGCCCCAATTCTTTTCTTGTGCAAGGGCATAGCATCCCTTTGCAATGCAGCTTTGTAGTTTTTTTACTAAAAACCAGAGTGTCTTCCCCTGCCCCAGCCTTTGAATATGAGCTGATCTTGTGTTTTATCAGTCAACAGAATATAGCAGATGAGGCCCCAAGACCTCTGGTGTGTTTCACTTGCTCCTTTAAAATCCCACGCAGGGACTTCCCTGGTGGTCCAGTGGTTAAGAACTTGCCTGCCAATTCAGGGGACACGGGTTTGATCCCTGGTCCAGGAAGATCCCACATGTGGTGCAATTAAACCCATGTAGGACTATTGAGCCCTAGAGCCTGTGCTCCACAACAAGAGAAGCTGCCACAATGAGAATCTTGCCCACCACAAGTGAGAAAGCACCCGCATAGCAATGAAGACCCAGCAAAGCCAAAAATAAATAAATAAACCCACCCAGCTTCCTTGAGAATGACCTAGAGGCTTGCTGGATGACGAGACACAAAAGTCCTTATTTCCTTTGTCCCAGCTGATAGTCAGACAACCACCAAATTTCTAAAGGATGCCATCCTGGACCAATCAATAGCCAGGCCACCTACAAACTGACCGCAGATTCCAAAATGACCTGGCCACGCCAGGCTCAGACCAGAACTAGCCAACTGAGCCCAACATAATTTTCCATCCCACAGAACCATGATCTAAAGAAAGCTTGTTTTTTTTTTAACAGTCATTAAGTTGGGAAACACTTTTTTTAATGTAGCAGTTGCTGATTGATATAAACTTTTACTCAAGAGAAGCAGCCAAGGTAGAAAGTCATCAGAATAAATGTCCTGACTTACTCTTCCTGCCTTTCCTGTCACCTGTGAGTGCCTGCTATTCATCTAACTGCAAAGTGAGAGAACTCATTGATAGGTTTCATATTGGTCAGTCTCCCAATGCACAGAGTGGGATAAAGAAAGTCAGAGGGTGGGCTTGAAAGAAGAAATAAGGAGAGACTCACCATACCTACTCATCTGTTTTCTAATTCAATGAAAATCTAGAGTTTTTAACTGTAGACTTAAAAAATATTAACAACCTAAAAGTTGAGAGTTATGTTTCATTCAGCAGAAATTTTTAGGACTTAAGCCCAGGAGACAACATCTCAGTTAACCCTGAAAGAACTTCTCTGCAGAGGTGAAGGGAGGTTCTAGGTTATATAGAAGTTTTGTGACAAAGGGCAGGTAGTCTGAATGTCAAAAGATTATTGCAAATTAAAGAAAACCAGATGTCCCAAGCTAAAGAACTTTGTGCTTTTCTATGTATAGGAAGATGCAAGAGTCTGGGCTCACTGAAATCATTCCTTTGATATGCCCTTCAGCTATCTAGGGTTAGTATCCTATGTTTTCACATCTTGTGTTTCCTCCGGGCTCACCGTGGGGAGTGGCTGCAGTCTGATGGCTGATAGACGGCAGGTATTCTTTCCTTCCTGAGTTCCTTCAGGGCTCACCATCTGTGGTGGCTACACTTGCTAATGACTGTGACATCATTTGTTTACTGATACAGCAGGGAATATTCCACTTCCCATAACCAAGTGTCTATAGTTACCCTGGAGACTCCAAAAAGAATATCAAAACAAGATTTGGGAACAAGGAATTTTTAGGTAACAGCTATAAGAAAAAGATGGGAAGGACTGTGTTTATGCCAAGTCTACTTTCTTGTATAGACTCAGGACAAGGATTAATATCTTGTTCTGCCTTCTCAACACATATTTGCAATTATACATTATAAATCATAGGAAATTCCCTGGCAGTCTAGGAGTTGGGACTTAGCACTTTCGCTGCAGTGGCCTGAAGTTCAATCCCTGGTCGAGAAACTAAGATCCCACAAGCCGTGTTGCTGCTGCTGCTAAGTCACGTCAGCTTGTCCAACCCTGTGCAATCCCATAGACAGCAGCCCACAAGGCTCCCCTGTCCCTGGGATTGTCCAGGCAAGAACACTGGAGTGGGTTGCCATTTCCTTCTCCAATGCATGAAAGTGAAAAGTGAAAGTGAAGCTGCTCAGTCATGTCTGACTCTTAGCGACACCATGGACTGCAGCCTACCAGGCTCCTCTGTCCATGGGATTTTCCAGGCAAGAGTACTGGAGTGGGTTGCCATTGCCTTCTCTGCCACAAGCCATGAAGTATGGCAAAAAAAGAAATTATAAATCATGCACTCAAGGTATGATCTGTTTAGAATATTATGGTAAGCCTTGATTATATAAAAATCCAGCTAACCTAAACAAAATTCAAATTTCAGTCACACTTCATGGTTTTTTCTTTTAAGTGTGAGAATATTAATCAGAGTGGATTAGGTGTGGATGCAAGCCATAGAAAACTTGAAATAACGTGACTTAAATAAAATAGAATTGTATTTCTCTCTCACAGAAATGATGTCTAGAGGTAAGCAGTTTGGGGCTGGGCTCATTCTAACTCCAGACTCTCAACATGAGGCTTTTACATCATGGTCCCAAAAGCCTGCATGCTCCCATCATCACATCTGCATCCCAGGCAGTAAGAAGGGGAGAATGGAGTAACAGAAGCGCCTGTCTGTTGCCTGCAGACACTTCCCTCAAGCCTAACATATCTCTCCAACTTGCATTCCACTGTTCAGAGCTTAGTAACCTGATGGCCCCTGGACACAAATAAGGCTAGGAAATGTACACTTTAGGGCCATGTGCTCAGCTGAATACTTGAGGCCTAGTGTAAAGGTGAGGGGGGAAGCAGATAATAGAGAACAAATCATAATTAGTCTCTACCTCAACTTCTATTAACTAACTTTAATTATTCAACTACTAAGGTCATGTTATAATCAACACATCTCCAACTTGGTGGCCTATATATACCAAGTCTACAGTAAAGACGTCACTGATGAGCAGATTGATCATTTGGAATCTGTGAACATCTTTAATTATCAATTTCATTTTTGTGTGTGACATTGAATTTCTAAGGCAGGAATGTGGACAAGAATGGTTTGGTGCTGTTTTGTTTTGGTAAGAAAGATGCAATGGTGTCTTCTACTTGACCCACAGTAAACATTAGAGATAATTTTGGCTGCAAGTTATAGAACAGTGGCTTAAACTTTGCAGAAACATATTTCTCTGACACAAAGTCTAGCAGTGTATAGTCCAGGATGTAAGGATGAATTCAAAAACCTATTAGAAATCCAGGGTCCTTCTTTCTTTTTTTCTCTGCCATCTTCAATTTGTAGCTTTCACCTGTGATGGGAGATATTTACTCAGGTTTCACCTGTCACATATGTGTTCCAGCTGGCAGGAAGTAACAAGAGGTGAGGGCAATGTATATCTCCTCTCAGAGGTATTTCATGGCCAGAAGAGGGTAACGGGCATTGCAAGTGGGTAGAGGATGGGGAAGAAATAGAATAAGATTCACAGAGTGTTGATAACTGTTAAAGCTGGGTAACAGCTACCTAGCAATTTATTATATTATTCTTTCTACTTTCCTAAAATTTTGGCATTTTCTGCAAGATAAAAGTTAATCAAATAAAATGAAAAATATCAAAAGGATAGCTCTGGAAGCTTCGCATGGCTTCTCTTTATATACCAAGAGCTAAACTTTATCACATGCCTACATCCAGCTGCAAAGAAAGCTGGAGAATGCAATCATTAGTCCTTAGGTCCATGTGCCCAGTTACAAAGAGCTTTAGTTTATCACATAGAAAGAAGGGGACCATCAATACAGGGGGACAACTGACAGCCTCTGCTATGCTCACATATGATAGATTATGAGCACAAAGTGAATCATTAATATCTGCCCTCCAATCCCTTCCATAACATGAAGGTGGCATTACTGTTCAGCATGTATGTAAAATAGTGTAACAACAGTAAAGGGCTTCCCAGGTGGCACGGTGGTAAAGAATCCACCTGCCAGTGCAGGAAACTTGAGACTCCGGTTCAATTCCTGGGTAAGGAACATCTCTTGGAGGAGGAACAGGCAACCCACTTCAGTATCTTGCCGGGAAATCCCATGGACAGAGGACCCTGGTGGGCTTCAGTCCATGGGGTCGCAAAGAGTCGGAAACGACTAGCCACTGAGCACAACAGGAAAATGGGGCCAGAGTACCTGACTGGTGGTAGACACTCGATACATGTTAACATCCTTTTTCTACTGATTCTGAAGACCAAATGCTTCAGATTGATAGATAGAAATATATATATGTACACATACACACACACAAATAGGACTTTGATGATACAAATCACTTCAGGAGAATAAACCATCCTCAGTGAATTACAAACATTCTAAGAGCAGTCCTGTGTGTCGGGGTGTTAATCCTCATGCTACCTAAGCTTGCACTCACCTTTTTTTTTTCCCTTGGCCATGGGATCTTAGTTCCCCGACCAGAAACTGAACCCTCGCCCCTGCAAAGGAAGCTCAAACTCCTCACCACTGGCAAGTCAGGGAAGTCCCTCTCACTCATCTTGAACAGAAGTTCTCAAGCACTGGTGAGCATAAGGATTTTCCAGGTACTTGTACAACACAGACTCCTGGCTCCCACGCTAGACCTCCTATTCCCACAGATTCCAAGGATCTTGTTTTCACAAGAAACTTAAACAAGGAACCCAAGCAGTTGGTCTCTAGCAGAGGGGGACTGAAAAAAGATGAGTGGCACACGTTATGAGGCACTTCAAAGATGCCTGTAGGAGAATTCGATTCATCGGTCTTCAGATTGGTTTTCCTAGGAATGCAGAAACTTTTTTTTGCTGTGTGTTTCCCAGGAAAATTCTAGCACAGCCATGGGAGAGCAAGTGCAAACACCTTACACTGTCCCTGGAGTCCCATTTGCCCTCTGCAGAAGCACTGGGTCTCCAGACCACACCTTCAGCCACACTGCTGTTAAACAAAAGTCTGGTCGTTTAACCCGAAGCCATTGCAAACTCGCTGTGAACAACATCACCATGGACACTGGCATTGTTGTTGTTCAGTCAATAAGTCATGTCCGACTCTTTGCAACCCCCATGGACTGCAGCACGCCAGGCTCCTCTGTCCTCCACTATCTCCCAGAGTGTGCTCAAATTCATGGACACTGGCTTAGAGATGCTTCAGTTTTCAAAGAGAATGTGAGTGGTGGAGCCCTGTAATGCAGGTGGAGGGTATAAAGCGAGAAGAGGGAAGAAGTAAGATTGTAATTTAAAAATGATTTATGAATGCAGAGAAGAGTGCTTCAGCTAATCGTTTAGAAAGAAGCTGGCTGAAATTCTCCTTCATACCCCTCATCAGGGCAAGGTATCATTAGACCCCAAGCAACGCTGGACACACCACATCCCAAGGCCACTCCTGCTTTCTTTCCATGTGAGCTCTCACCACCTTGTAGGGAGAGAGAAAGCCATCTAACCTGGTGACTCTGGATGGCGTGTTAGGCAAATAGCGTTCCGCTTCACATCAGGTGATTTCTTCCCAAGAAATCATCGCTGTTATAATAGCAAGACAATTAGGGAAGCAGTGAGAAGGATTTGATTAATACCGCTTCCAGTTTTTCTCATCTAACAGGAAAGTGGGTTTCTATGCCAGAACAGTCAAGAGGCTTAGATCCCAAATGGGAACAGGAGTGGCGGTGTCTTTTCATATATGCAGTGATGTATCTATGCGAGTGTGGATGTGGGTGGATGGGGGGGTGTGTACATTTTAATTGCTTATTATAAATCAAAAGTAATTAGGTGCATATTTATTCATAGTTTCCTGACTACTTTGCAGATCTGTGGGAAGTGTTTATTGCAAGACAATTCATTTCATTTCACTGCAAAATACCACTGTAGGTATACAGGGAGTGAAGCTGTTCAGACAAGAAGGGGGTAACCCGTAGACTGTCCAACTCCTAAAGTCTCAGTGCCCTCAATGATGGTATAAGGGCTATGAAACCTCAACTTGGAAAACATCCTAGCTACTGAAAATGTGCTTTGCAAAACCCACATGCGCATACATGTACACATAAGAACGTTTTCAATACGGCTTAGCATTGCTTCACAAACATAATTCTAACGTGAATATCCTTTAATATATTGTCTTTTCCTATTCGTTGGGAAAAGTCTATTTTTTCTGCATCCTGTGTAGTAAAAAAAAAAATTGGAGCACTCCAGTGTTCTTGCCTGGAGAATCCCAGGGACAGGGGAGCCTGGTGGGCTGCCGTCTATGGGGTCGCACAGAGTCAGACACGACTGAAGCGACTTAGCAGCAGCAGCAGCAGTACAGCCCTATCGGAGAAGGCAATGGCACCCCACTCTAGTACTCTTGCCTGGAAATCCCATGGATGGAGGAGCCTGGTAGGCTCCATGCAGTCCCTGGGGTCACTAAGAGTCAGACACGACTGAAGTGACTTGGCAGCAGCAGAACAGTCCTGTAGGCAATTTGATATAAAATAAGACTATCTGCTTTTTTAAAATTTTTTATTTGCGTTTAGTTGCTTTACAAGGTTGTGTTAGGTTCTGCTGTACAGCAAAGTGAATCAGCTCTACATATACATATATCCCCTCTGTTTTAGATTTCCTTCCCACTTAGGTCATTACAGAGCCCTGAGTAGCGTTCCCTGCGCCACACAGTACACTCTCATCACTTATATATTTTATACATGGTAGTCTGTATCTATCAGCCCCCTGTTTTTCTCTGTGGTTCCAACACTAAATACTTAATTTGCAAAGAATTTCAAACCAATATAAAGAAAACATAAAAAAAGAATCATAGGAATGAATCCTCTGGAACACCAATGATTTTATTCACCTGACTTTTAATTATGAGCCGGCGCTTCAAACATCACGTGGAGACTGTCTTAATCATTAAGTCCTGAACTCGCAAGTTAGCATGTTTCTCCCACCTGCGTTGTTTGGGACATCATCGCCCACCGAGAACCGTATCTATTGAACCAGCTTCCTTCCAATCATTTCCCTGATTGCTCTCTCTCTTTCTCTCATTTTCTCTGAACGCACGTGTGCATGACAAACACACATCCATATGTCTTCTCTAGCCATCAAATTCCATGTCCCCTTGGGCCCAACCTTCCTTAATTACGGAGTATATAAGCATAGAGTCCTGAACAATCGCATACATTTTGGGTTTTCCTTATGGAATGTTGTCCCATTTCTATTTAGTCTTTTAAAAAAATTGTTTTTCCAGCTTAAGATATAATTAACATATAACATTGTGTAAGTTTAAGGTGTACAAAATGATAACTTGATATATGTATAGATTATGAAGTGGTGGCCACAATAAAGTTAGTTGACACCTAACTTTTAATTAGTTATGTGTGTGTGTGGTGAGACCATTTAAGGTCTACTCTGAACATTTTTCAAGTACACGTAACAATATTGCTAGTTAGAGTAACCATGCTGTACACTAGATTCCCAGAACTTATTCATCTTATAACTTCTCATAACTGGAAGTTTGTACCCTTTGACCAGCATCTCCCCATTCCACCTCCTCTCTGAGTCCCTGACAGCCACCAATCTGGTCCTTAATGTATACGTCTAGGGATATGGATAGGTCTGCTGCTGCTGCTGTTAAGTCGCTTCAGTCGTGTCTGACTCTGTGCGACCCCAGAGATGGAAGCCCACCAGGCTCCCCCGTCCCTGGGATTCTCCAGGCAAGAACACTGGAGTGGGTTGCCATTTCCTCCTCCAATGCATGAAAGTGAAAAGTGAAAGTGAAGTCGCTCAGTCGTGTCCAACTCTTAGCGACCCCATGGACTGCAGCCTACCAGGCTCCTCTGTCCATGGGATTTTCCAGGCAAGAGTACTGGAGTGGGTTGCCATCACCTTCTCCACATGTATAGGTCTACACTTAGTGATTTACTGTGAAATATCATAAATATAATTACGCTCAAAAATGTAATAGGAGAAGGTGAGGGTGGGATGATTTGAGAGAACAGCATTGAAACATGTATATAACCATATGTGAAATGGATTGCCAGTCCAGGTTCGATGCATGAGACAGGGCACTCAGGGCCGGTGCACTGGGATGACCCTGAGGGATGGGATGGGAGGGAGGTGGGAGAGGGATTCAGGATGGGGGACACATGTACACCCATGGCTGATTCATGTCAATGTGTGGCAAAAACCACTACAATATTGTAAAGTAATTGGCCTCCCAATTAAATAATAAATTAAATTTTTTAATGTAATAGGATAATTTAAGATACTGGCCTATTTTAGTTATTATTGTGCAATAAAACACCCCCAAACTTCCTGCTTTTCTTAGGAGGAGACATTATTTTGGGGGATCTTATCAATTGATTGGGTGCTCCTTGCAGAACTCTCTCTGTGCACACCATGTGGCTCACCCAGCTGGAGGGGCTGCTGGCAGTGAGGCTCAGCAAAGACTCGGATGGCTCAGCCCCTCACTCTCTGTGGCCTTTCATCCTGGCTTTTGACATGGCAATGGCCCAGGGCCACATTCCAAGAATAAAGCCCCAATTTGCAAGCATTTGACTGTCTTACTTGGGTCATTGGCCAAAGCAAGCCAGTGACCCAGGTCAAGTCCATGTGGGAGAGGAATACATAAGTTCTTGAAAACTATAAGGTAAGACCCATTGGAAGTTAACAATCTTCCAAGTGGCCCAGTATCATATAGTTGCCCAAAGATACAGGATACTGTCCCTTCCTATAAAGAATCAGGTGTATGAATTCAGTCTAAAAATGTTTACACTCTGTATTCCGTAGGACACATTTTACCTTGAAGACAAATGATAAACACTCCTGGTTATAAAAAATGATTGATCATTTCTTTAATATAAGATACACATACCTCCTGCCATGAACAAAAATGAGAAATAGAGAATGAACAAGAGTAACACAAAGAAGACATTTCAGGATGGAGTCCTTTTTCTTATCAGCTAACATTTCCTGTTCATACACTGTCCCTAAGATTCTGACCAACTACTGTGACTCTGTCTAGATTGGTCTGAGATTTGCAGGTGTCCTCTTCCAACTTTTCCTCTTTATCCAGTGTCCTTACTTTGAAGTGTAGGAATAGGTTGTTACTGGGGGAAAAAAATTTAAGGGTAAGGAAAACAAGCTGATGAAACTCCAGTTTCCTGGGAAAGAAGAAACAAAGAAATACTTTTTCTAAGTAATTTGTATTGGACTATACTTTCTTTACAATGTTACAGCAAAATGAATCAGCCATGCATAGACATAGAACCCCTCCTTTTCGGACTTCCTTCCCATTCCGGTCACCACAGTGCATTAAGTAGAGTTCCCTGTGCTCTACGGTACGTTCTCATTTCTTGTTGTACAGTCGCTGAGTCATCTCCGACTCTTTTTGTGACCCCCTGGATCGCAGCACTCGAGGCTTCCCTGTCCTTCACTATCACAGTTATCTATTTTATTAACAGTGTATATGTGTCAATCCCAACCTCCCAATTCTTCCCACCCTTTACTTTTGCCTTTGAAATCCATACATTTGTTCTCTACATCTATGTCTCTATTTCTTCTTTGCAAATATCATCATCTATACTGTTTTTCTATATTTCACAAATATGTGCTAATAAATGATATTTGTTTTTCTATTTCTGACTTACTTCACTCAGTATGACACTCCCTAGGTCCATCCACATCTCTACAAATGACCAAATTTCATTCCTTTTTATGGCTGAGTAATATTCCATTTTTGGTAACTCAAACAATAAAGCATCTGCCTACAATGTGGGAGATCTGGGTTCGATCCCTGAGTCGGGAAGATCCCCTGGAGTAGAAAATGGCAACCCACTCCAGTACTCCTGCCTGGAAAATCCCATGGACTGAGGAGCCTGGTAGGCTACAGTCCATGGGGTCAAAAAGAGTCGGACATGACTGAGCGACTTCACTTCTTCTTCAATATTTCATTTTTTAAAAAATGAAAGAAAAGAAAGAAAACAACTTCCCTAAGGTCACACAGCTAATATATTGCAGGATTTGGACCTAGATGGTCTGGAATCTAGAGCTGACATACTCCTCAGATCAGGAAGAAATATATCAGACAATTAACAGAAGTTTCCTGGATGATGAACTGAAGATAATTTACATTTTCTTTTTAAAAATGCCCTGAAATTCCCAATTTTTCCTAATAATGATAATAAATTCATGCAATTTAAAAAAATAATAATCAAGTGGGATGAAACACCCAAAAAAAGAAACCCTGAGAGAATCAAGCAAGCAAGTGGTACCCAGGGGGAACTTGTGGAGGAGCACAGTGGCTCTTATTGGCTGGCTCTCTGCCTGAGTTATTCCTCAGGGGAATAACATGAATAGTTTTGTGCCTCTTGCCCTTCTTTGTTGATCCCTAAGGACCAAGGGAAGTTCTAAGCCTAATAAATTACTAGAATTTTATCCAGAAAGTAAACTTCATAAACTGAACCAAACACTTTCATTTTAAGCACATGTGGACATTATTTATAAAAATTTTAATACTAACCCCAGGGAAGGAGGTTTTTCCTAGGCTGAATTTTTGAGGTTGTCTCATTAACAGACTCCCTGCCATGACCTTAGTTGCAATCTCATCTGAAACAATGCTGCAGCTGTTCTGTAAAACCAAGATCTTCTAACACAAGAGATGTGATGCCAAGGAGAAGTACCATCAATGTAGTTCAGATGAAAGTCACTTCCTGGAAATGGGCTGCAGGAGCAAAACTCCCCTTCCTGTCAAATCTCCAACCCCAAACGCAAGTAACTAGAGGCAGGAGCTTGGGCTCAAAGCCTGTTTTAATGCACTGGGCTATCTAATCCTATAACTGGATCCTGTTCACTATTAATTAAGTAGTAAAGTTAGACTCCCTTTGAGGCTTAAACATCTGCTATGGAGGAAGACTAAAATCTCTCTGTTGAAAGAAAACCAGAATCGCGTGGGAAATTCTCAGATGGTCTGGATCAACAAGAATAATTTTATTGTAGGCTTGACATTAAAGGAACTAGGGTGAGTCAATCAAGCCAAATACTTTAGCTCTGCAATACCAATGTGTGGTTTATGGAGCCAACTCTAGATAAAGCCATGAATTGCTATCTAATCCACACTTAAGCCTCCTAATATTGAGAGCTCAGGATCCGTGCTGTCAGCCCATGCTTGCTCTAGCCATGCCAAAATAGAGCTGCTAAAGACCTGAAACCTATTGTTGCAGTACCATCTGGGCCCAAAAGCAGTGAGCACCAGCCCACGCCACAGGTCTCCATGGTTACTGTCTACTCTCCTGTAAACCTCTTCTAACCTGGCTTCTGCCCCCATCATTACTCCTCAACAGCTCTCCCTAAGTGTACAATGGCTACATCACAAAATTTACAGATTATATTTAGTCTTCACCCTTATTTGACTTTGCTTTTGACCAAAATATTATCTATTTTATTCACTTTTAAAATATTTCTCAAATAAAATTATTTATGATAGCTTCATTTTTAAAAAATGTCTGTTAAGTATGTAGCAATGCCCTTTTTTTATTCTTGATATTGGTTTCTTTATTCTTTCCTTCTTTTTAATCCAACTGAATTACTCTTCAATTTTACTTTCCAGTTCACTAGTTCTCTCTTCAGCTGCATATACTGTTGTTTGGCCCACATTGTCTGCTTCTTTTTAACTGACAAAATTTCATTTTACTTTAACATTTTTATTTGGTTGTTTTCAAATCTATATGGTTACTCATCTATTGCCATGGTCATTGTCATTTTTGTCATTCCATTCTTTAAAAAACCATCTTTAAATATTCATGCATAGTGTGGTACACAGAATAACATACTTCCCCCTACCCCCTGCAATGATATTCTCATTCTAATAGCCTAAAGCTGTGAATATTAACTTATATGGCAAAAGGGATTTTTCAGATGTGATTAAGGACCTTGAGATGGGGAGATTATCCTGGATTATCTGGGTTGGCCCAGAGTAATATAATCACAAGAGTTCTTTTATAAGGGAAAAGCAAGAAAATGAAGTCAGAAAAAGGAAATAGGACAACGGAATCAGAAGTTAGAGTGATGTACTTTGAAGATGCAGGCAAGGGCTGTGAGCCAATGAACGCAGGCATCCTCTAGAAGCTGTAAAAGTAACAGAAATGTTTTTCTCCTTTGATGCCTCCAAAATGAACACGTTCCACCCAACACCTTGATTTTATATGTCTAAAGTCCAGAACTGTACAGGAATAAATCTGTGTTGTTTTAACCCACTAGATTTGTGTTAACAAGATACAGTAACAATGGAAAATCAATATACAAAGTTATATCCATATATAATAGTTTCATTGTCTGAAATCTTTTTTTTTAATACTTAAGCTTTTTATTTTTTTAATATAAATTTATTTATTTTAATTGGAGGCTAATTACTTTACAATATTGTATTGGTTTTGCCATACATCAACATGAATCTGCCACAGGGGTACACGTGTTCCCCATCCTGAACCCCCCTCCCACCTCCCTCCCCATCCCATCCCTCTGGGTCATCCCAGTGCACCAGCCCCAAGCATACAGTATCCTGCATTGAACCTGGACTGGTGATTCATTTCACATATGATATTATACATGTTTCAATGCCATTCTCCCAAATCATCCCACCCTCTCCCTTTCCCACAGAGTTCAAAAGACTGTTCTATACATCTGTGTCTCTTTTGCTGTCTCACATACAGGGTTATCGTTACCATCTTTCTAAATTGCATATATATGTGTTAGTATACTGTATTGGTGTTTTTCTTTCTGGCTTACTTCACTCTGTATTATAGGCTCCAGTTTCATCCACCTCATTAGAACTGATTCAAATGTATTCTTTTTAATGGCTGAGTAATACTCCATTGCGTATATGTACCACAGCTTTCTTATCCATTCATCTTCTGATGGGTATCTAGGTTGCTTCCATGTCCTGGATATTATAAACAGTGCTGCGATGAACATTGGGGTACACATGTCTCTTTCAATTCTGGTTTCCTCGGTGTGTATGCCCAGTAGTGGGATTGCTGGGTCATAAGGCAGTTCTATTTCCAGTTTTTTAAGGAATCTCCACACTGTTCTCCATAGTGGCTGTACTAGTTTGCATTCCCACCAACAGTGTAAGAGGGTTCCCTTTTCTCCACACCCTCTCCAGCATTTATTGCTTGTAGACTTTTGGATCGCAGCCATTTTGGACTCTCCCACAGAGTCCAAAAGAACTAAGTGTTATCTCTCTCCCTCAAGATGACTTGTGTGCTCATAATGTTGGTTTTGACCTGTGGAAAACCTCAGAATCTAAATTGATAAGACATTCCTCTTTACATTCAGTTCAGTTCAGTCACTCAGTCGTGTCCGACTCTTTGAGACCCCATGGACTGCAGCACACCAGGCCTCCCTGTCCATCACCAACTCCCGGAGTTTACTCAAACTCAAGTCCATTGAGTCAGTGATGCCATCCAACCATCTCATCCTCTGTCATCCCCTTCTCCTCCCACCTTCAATCTTTCCCAGCATCAGGGTCTTTTCCAATGAGTTGGTTCTTTGCATGAGGTGGCCAAAGTATTGGAGTTTCAGCTTGAGCATCTGTCCTTCCAATGAATTTTCAGGACTGATTTCCTTTAGGATGGACTGGTTGGATCTCCTTGCAGTCCAAGGGACTCTCAAGAGTCTTCTCCAACATCACAGTTCAAAAGCATCAATTCTTCGGTGCTCAGCTTTCTTTGTAGTCCAAGTCTCACATCCATACATGACCATTGGAAAAACCATAGCTTTGACCAGACAGACCTTTGTTGGTAAAGTAATGTCTCTGCTTTTTAATATGCTGTCCAGGTTGGTCATAGCTTTTCTTTTTTTTTTTTAATTTTATTTTATTTTTAAACTTTACATAATTGTATTAGTTTTGCCAAATATCAAAATGAATCCGCCACAGGTATACATGTCTTCCAAGGAGAAAGCATCTTTTAGTTTCATGGCTTCAGTCACCATCTGAAGTGACTTTGGAGTCCAAAAATATAAAGTCTGTCACTGTTTCCACTGTTTCCCCATCTATTTGCCATGAAGTGATGGGACCAGATGCCATGATCTTTGTTTTCTGAATGTTGAGTTTTAAGCCAACTTTTTCACTCTCCTCTTTCACTTTTATCAAGAGGCTCTTTAGTTCTTCACTTTCTGCCATAAGGGTGGTATTATCTGCATATCTGAGGTTATTGATATTTCTCCAGGCAATCTTGATTCCAGCTTGTGCTTCATCCAGCCCATCATTTCTCATGATGTACTCTGCATGTGAAAATGAAGTCACTCAGTCGTGTCTGACTCTTTGCAACCCCATGGACTGTAGCCTATCAGGCTCCTCCATCCATGGGATTTTCCAGGCAAGAGTGCTGGAGTGGATTGCCATTTTCTTCTCCAGGGGATCTTCCCTACCCAGGAATTGAACATGGGCCTCCCGCATTGCAGGCAGACACTTAACCATCTGAGCCACCAGGGGAACCCCATACTCTGCATATAAGTTAAATAAGCAGCACTATTTGTATATTATTATTTAGCTTTGCTCTAGTTTTGCTCAGAGGCCTAGCTTCTCTGGGATCTCCACCATTCATTCCCAGTCTCACAGGGTGTATCTGGGAGTCTGGGGTTTAACCCCCTCATTTTCTCAGCTACCCAAAGCACTTTGTTTCTATAGTGCGTGCGTGCATGTGTGCTCAGTCACCAGGCTTCTCTGTCCATGGGATTTCTCAGGCAAGAATACTGAAGTGGGTTGCCATTTCTTTCTCCAGGGGATCTTCCCGACCCAGAGATCGAACTCACGTCTCCTGCATTGGAAAGCAGATTCTTTACCGCTGCACCGCCTGGGAAGCCTTATTCACCTATCCTCAAAAAACACACTTAACAGAGGAGAGTTATGCAGGTGCAGATGGTGTAAAATCCCTGCAGACAGCCTCTTCAAATGCGCTCGTTGTTTACAATTTTAGTTTCAGTTTATATTATTTCCTTCTCTTTTTTTAACTTGCCCCTTGAAGATCTTTCTTCTTCAGAGCCCAACTACGCAAAAAAAAAAAAAAAAAATAGTGAGAATTCCATTTTTTTTTTTTTCAGTAGAAAGCCTTTTTATTTTGGGAGGGCCCATGGTTGCTCATTCTCCATCTGGTAACTACAGTAAAAAGCACAAAAAAATAAAGCAGGTAGAAGCAGAAATTAGCTTCTGATCTGGAAAATTAGCCTTGATCTGGAAAATGCTTTGTTTTCTAAAGCATGGAACAGAAATCACCAGGAGTGGATTACTTTGCATTTTTGGTCAGGAGTATAACTTCACTCTCTTACTCCAGGGCCACATCAACTATCCAAATTTTGGGGACCTCCCTGGTGGTTAGGACTAACCCCCTCCCGGGGGTTAGGACTCTGCACTTCCATTGAGGGGGGCATGGGTTTGAGCCCTGGTTGGAGAACTAAGATCTCACATGCTGCACAGCGAAGCCAGAATTTTTTTTTTTTAATTTCTAAAATTAAAAAAAAAAGACTATCCAAACCTTTTGTTCACAGGGATTCTGAGGATCTCACGATGTCCTAGACTATCATTCTGGTCCATGTTACTGATGACATCACATGAGTAGAACCTGGTGAACAAGAAGCTCCAGGTACCTTAAATGTCTTGGTAAAACACAGGTGTGACGGCAGATGGGCAATAAACGCCAAGATGATTCAACTCAGGGACCTGTCTGGAAGTCCAATCATGTAGACTGGACATCCTCCAAAGTGAAAGACAAGTTGTTCTACTTTACATCCCCAAATACTACCAAAAAATAAAATAAAAGGGCTGAGCACTTGGGGTCAGTTCAGTTCAGTCACTCAGTCGTGTCTGACCCTTTGAGGCCCCATGAGATGTAGCACGCCAGGCCTCCCTGTCCAACACCAACTCCTGGAGCCCACCCAAACTCATATCCATTGAGTCTGTGATGCCATCCAACCATCTCATCCTCTGCCATCCCCTTCTCCTCCTGCCCTCAATCTTTCCCAGCATCAGGGTCTTTTCAAATGAGTCAGATGTTCGCACCAAGTGGCCAAAGTATTGGAGTTTCAGCTTCACCTTTTGAAATCAAAACTTGTCATTTTTGATGTGTTGCTCTGATTCATGTACCAAGGATGAAACTTCTTCTATAGTTTATTTATTTATTTTGATTTTGGGTTGTGCTGACTCTTTGTTGCTGTGTTCAGGCTTTCTCTAGTTGCAGCAAGCCAGGGCTATTCTCTAGTTGCGGTGCTCAGACTTATTGTGGTGGCTTCTCTTGTTGCAGAGCACAGGCTCTAGGGCTCATGGCTTCAGTAGTGGTGGCTCAGTGGTTGCAGTTCACGGCTCAATCGCCCCACTGCCTGTGGGATCTTCCCTGACCAGGGATCGAACCTGTGCTCCCCACATTGGCAGGCGGATTCTTAACCACTGGACCACCAGTGAAGCCCAAGGATGGAGCTTTTAACTGAAATCCAGAACTAGAGGAAATCTTTACTGATCCAGGTTACAGTGAGCCCTGGCACTGATTTGGTTGCTTTTTGTTTGTTTATTTGTTTTGTTTTTGGCTCAGAAGATTCAGTGATTCTTGCAATACCTATGACAAATTGGAATTCTGTGAGTGATGCCCTGGTATGAAAAGTTCTGCAGTGATTTTTTGAGCAGCAATGATATTAATATCTGTTTGGGAGTTAAAGATATTTCATTATAATGATAGAAGTGGAGTCGATTTCATTCATATCAGCAGGTCCCTCTTGTAAACTCAATCACGTGACATAGTTTAATCATTTTAAATTATTTCTGAAGCCTCCATGACAAAACTCAATCCTGCACAGGGGCTAGTAGTTAAGAAGTCAGTCCAGGTCAGTTTCTAGAAATGTGTAATATACAGACTGCATAGTAGATCTTGTTAAGACACAAAACTAAGTGACAGAAATGCAGTAAAAAAAAAAAAAAAAGAGTAATTCATGAACTATCAAAAAACATACTGGTCTTCCTCTTCTCCCATTTAAACAATATTCTCTAATTTTCATTCTGTGATTCTAGAGTTTCTTTCTCTCAAACATCCGGGAATTCAAAGACTTGATAGTGACAGTAAGATGATTTCTTTCTGAACGCTGGTTAATCTAAAGTTCGTTTCTTTCAGCTCCTTAATTCAAATGTAGCTCACAATCAAGGTTCAACTGACATCCCTAAATACAATCATTTATTAAAACAACCAGAAGAGAGAATTTTCTACCATCTTAAAAAGATATGATTTCCATGATAATAACAGCAAATTACAAGAATAAGAGAAAAATTAATTTTAATACTGGTAGTGTCTTCAGTGAAATTTCTCTCCTTCTGCTAATGCATAATGACCACAGAGGAATTGAATGGGCCCCCGATGGGAAATGTAAGAGCACATCAGATGGGCCTGATGATAATGGATAGAGCCTTAAATTAAGGAATAATAGGTACGTGAAGCACTTAAAACTGGAATAACTGAGATCTTACTGTGGCCATTACTTTTGGCCTTAACAATGATCTCATTTTAGGGTTTAAAGCCACATTTTGAAGGGAAAGAGCAGAGAAACAGCTAGTTTCTTTTAACTAGTGAACAAGGTTTTGCCTCTCGATTTATGAAAATACCAGAACTGTTCACATTTTAAAGTCTATGCTTTATCTCTGTGATGATGGAATATAAAAAAATCACGGTTTATACACTATTGGTACTATTTATAAAACAGATAACTAATGAGAACCTGCTGTATAGATAGCATAGAAACCCTGAGTGAACTGTGACCTGAATGAAAAGGAAATCCAAAAGGGAGGGACTATTGGTATATGCATGGCTTAAGAGTCAGACACGACTGAGCGACAGAACTGGACTGATGGCTGATTCATCTTGCAACTTTCATAAAAACTGATTTTAAAAAAATAAAAAGCATTGACAGATTTGAGTCATAGCTCAGCCTCCTGGTTAAGTGACCTTGGCTGACACTTTAACTTTTCTAATCCTCGGTTTCTTCATCTGAAGTATGGTTATAACAATAATATTAATGCTCAAAGCTATTTTGAGGATTAAAGAGCATGTCCTCCTTCCTTCTTCTCTCGTTAAGGTTGCAGAGTTTCACCAGGCAACTTTCAACTGGTCTTATATTCAGGAAACACTCAAAGTATAAAGGCAGAATGGGAGGACGCACAACACTATTTCCACATCTTTCAGTAAATTCTCCTATTTCACAAGTATTTCTGGCAATATTGCAAAGATCATAATGTGCCCTTCGTACTTAGGCCTTTTTTTCCTTTGCCATTTAGACTTCAGTGACATGGATGATGATGGAGTGTGAGGGAGGAAAAAGAGCCCTGAACACGGCAGCCAGGAAACCTGGATTTGAGTGCCAGCTCTGCCAGTGGCTCAGCAGGTAAACTGTCAATGCAGGAGATGCAACAGACATGGGTTCAATCCCTGGGTTGGGAAGATCCCCTGGAGGAGGAAATGGCTACCCACTCCAGTATTCCTGCCTGGAGAATTCCATGGACAGAGGAGTCTGGTGGGCTACAGTTCATGGAATCTCAAAAGAGTCGGACACAACTTAGCAACAAAACAGCAACAAAAGTCCTATGTGGGAGGCTGTGTTTACTATCTTTATTACCTAGATGGGGAAACTAAGGTTTACAGAGAACAAACTTATTTTTAAGAAGATACTTTTAAGCATCAAGAACAAAGCTAATGCTTTTGATTGGCTCTTCGAGTTTGCTTGTTTGGATCAAGCTCCAGATAAAGCCCAGCCTTTCCAACTGATGCACATTTTGGCTTGTCAGGCTTGTTTAATTTATAAACACCTGCTTTCTTTCTGTCTTTCTTCTTTCTTTCTTTCTCTCTTTCTTTCCTTGCTTCCTTCTTTCTTTTTAAAAAAATATTTATTTATTTATTTGACTGTTCTGGGTCTTAGTTGCAGCACGTGGGATCTGGTTCCCTGACCAGGAATCGAATCCAGGCCCTCAGCATCGGAAGAACGGAGTCTCAGCCACTGAACCACCAAGGAAGTCCTCCTTTCTTCCTTCTTTTTCTTTTTATCTTGCAAATTACTTGTTAAGGAAACCGAATCATTTGTCTTGTACAGATTCCAACATTCTGACTTCCACTAATTACACCTCCATGTTGTCGTCAAAGGTATTGCTTTGTTCTTCGAACTTCCTATACTGCTGGCTTGACCTAGAGGAGTGACCAGATTCAAGTTTGATTTCTTAGCAAACTGTTTCTTGAGAAGTGTGTGCTCTTCCATGATGAGGTCCATAACGCCTGATTCTTTCTCTTTTTATAGTGTTAGCAGCCACAGATGTTCAACGTCTAGATCCAGTAGTTTCACTGCTGCTGCTGCTGCTGCTAAGTCGCTTCAGTCGTGTCCGACTCTGTGCGACCCCATAGACGGCAGCCCACCAGGCTCCCCTGTCCCTGGGATTCTCCAGGCAAGAACACTGGAGTGGGTTGCCATTTCCTTCTCCAATGCATGAAAGTGAAAAGTGAAAGTGAAGTCACTCAGTCGTGTCTGACTCTTAGCGACCCCATGGACTGCAGCCTACCAGGTCCTCCATCCATGGGATTTTCCAGGCAAGAGTACTGGAATGGGGTGCCATTGCTAGGGGATGACAAATGGTGATATTCTAATTTCATCTTCCTTCTTCATTAACTAGCAGGAATACTTCTATAATGATTACTTTCCCTAAATCTACCATTCAATTATCCAATCATACAGTTCATGGGAATAACAGCATAAATGCTTGATTCTTTCCCTTTTTCTAATTTCTAAATTCTTTCTCTTTTTCTAAAACTAGTATTTAGAATACCAGTTTTCTAAATAAGTGGATTCACTGGCAACCTTCCATGATGAACAGTTAGGTTTGTTTTCTCAGGGTTATTATTAACTGATGGTAAACTCATGGATTTAATTCTATGTGTATTTAAATTTGGGCTTCCCTAGTGGCTCAGAGGGTAGAGAATCTGCCTGCAATTAGGGAGACCTGGGTTCGATCCTTGGGTTGGGAAGATCCCTGTGTTGGGAAGATCCCTGAAGAAGGGAATGGCTACCCACTCCAGTATTCTTGCCTGGAGAACTCCATGGACAGAGCAGCCTAGTTATGTTTACTGATATTCATTTAATCCATATTTGGTGAAACTCAAGTTGCTTCCTGAAACTTTTTGGCAAAACCCTAGTGGTTCTTGATAGCTGCATTGCTATTTGCCCAGACAACATTTTCCAAATTAATTTCATGTTATTTCCTTTCCCAGACATCTTTCCAAGGATTGCTGGTTCCTTTTAGTAGAAGTGGTATTTAAAGACAACAATCTGCACGTTGCCACTGAATTGAGCAGGGCTTCTCAAGTGGCTGTGTGATAAAGAATCCACCTGCCAATTCAGGAGATGCAGGTTCTATCCCTGGTGGGGAAGATCCCCTGGAGAAGGAAATGGCAACCCACTCCAGTATTCTTTCTGGGAAATCCCATGGACAGAGGAGCCTGGCAGGCTATAGTCCATGCAGTCAAAAAAACTTGGACATGACTTAGCGACTGAACAACAGCAACAACTGAATTGAGCATTCCTTCTAGACCTCTTTCATGGACAGAACTAAGAAAACAATTAAGACAAAATACATGATGAGTTTATACTCATTTCAATACCACTTCAAATTCAGACCTCAAAGTTCATACTTAGTATTTTCAAATTTACATCTCTATTTCCTTTCTCCCACATAAAGAAATACAGTTCTCAATGATGCCAGGAATGATAAAATTAGATTATCCACAGACACTTTTTAAATTCATTCTACAATATACACAATATTTACAAGAGCAACTACAACTATTGCCGATCATATTAAAAGCATAATCAGTTTAAGGTGTTTTTTTAACAGTTCTTCTTGTTCCTACAGTACATGCCACTAGAAACGTACAGTCAACTCACTGTGTTTTAAAGTCCTTTGAGTATATGCATGGCTGAGTCCCTTTGCTGCCCATCTGAAAATTCCACAACATTGTTAATCAGCTATATGCCAATATAAAATAAAATGTTAAAAATAAATAAATAAAGTCCCTTGGAAGAGCTAGAATTCTAACTCAGGGATTATGATTCACCTAACTTACTCCCCAGTCTATATACCATTAGTCAGGACCCGAAATTTCCAACCCACTTGAGACAGATGATAAGAGCTTTTAGACAGGACAAGCTTTGAGATCCCCCACCACTTCTAGGGCTTCCTGGGTAGCTCAGCTGGTAAAGAATCTGCCTGCAATGCAGGAGGCTCCAATTCGATTCCTGGGTTGGGAAGATCCTCTGGAGAAGGGATAGGCTACCCACTCCAGTATTCTTAGGTTTCCCTGTTGGCTCAGACAGTAAAGAATCTGACTGCAATGAGGGAGACCTGGGTTCAATCGCTGAGACCCAGGTTCAATCCCTGGGTTGGGAAGATCCCTTGGAGGAGGGCATGGCAGCCCACTCCAGTACTTTTGCCTGGAGAATCCCATGGACAGAAGAGCCCAGTGGGCTACAGTCCATGGGGTCACAAAAAGTAGGACACAACTGAGCGACGAAGCACAGCACAGCACCATTTCTAACTTAATACACTCCTAACACCACAAGTACAGGTCCCACCAAAGCTGTGTGCATGGCAGATCTATACTGTGATTACTTTAGTTATATAAGCCAGTTCTTAGTGCCAAAGATTTATGAAATTGATGAAACTTCATGTGTTTTCCTAAGAAACAAATTAACCCGTGCAGAAATACCAAGCTTCGCAAAAGCCATTGAGAGTTTTCTCAACCAGTACTGTATACCCCAACCTTCCTCCGAACAGTTTGACTTCTAAGAGCATCTAGTGATAATTCCAAAGATCACCACCTTCCCTGTCATCACTTTTTTCTATTAATAAGACAGCACAATACGGTGCTTTTCAATTTATTAAGTAATGTCACACTGTTTTGAACCAGTTTACATTCCACCAGAAGTGGATAAGAGATCCCGTTCTATTTCTCCACATTTTCACAAAGGGTAGAGAGAGACCTTTTATTAACTTTTGCCCATCTGGTAGATATGCAATAAAGTTTCATTGTGATTTCAATTTGCATTTCACTGAATACTAATGACATTGAGCATCTTTTTATACGTTTATTGGTTATAGGTTACCTCTTCTCTGAAATTTATATTCCTGTCTTTTGCCCATTTTAGAATTTAGTTGTTTTCCTATTGCTTAATGATTCACAAGAGGTTTTTATATGTTCAGGATACTAAATCTTTGTCAGTTACATTCATTGAAAATATCTTCTCTCAGTTTATGGTTTGTCTCTTTATGGTGTCTTTTGATGAACAGAAGTTCTTATTTTTAATGTAGTTGAATTTATCAAACTTTTCCTTTATGTCTGTGCTTTTTTTTAACAATCATCTTGTGAAAGAAGTCATTCGTAGCCAGAAGTGATAGATACGCTCCTACACTTCTTCACAAATGTTTATAGTTTTGACTCTCTTAACTTTCATGTGTGCGTGTGTTCGTGCTAAGTTGTTTCAGTCTTGTCTAACTCTGCCTACGGACTGTAGCCTGCCAGGCTCCTCTGTCCCTGGGATTCCTAGGCAAGAATACTGGAGTGGACTGCCGTGCCCTCTTCCAGGGGATATTCCCAACCCAGGGATTGAACCCACGTCTCTTACATCTCCTGCACCGGGAGGCGGGTTCTTTTCCACTAGCACCACCTGGGAAGCCCTCTCAGCTTTCATATTCATCTTTAATTCGGTAGGCCTGTATTGTTGTGTATGGTTTGAAGTAAGAGATCCAATTTTATTTTGTTCATATGGATCATGGTTTGCTAGATAGACAGTTCCTTTTGCTATCTGATGGTCTGCAGTGCTTCTTCTGCTGTATATGAAGTTCCCATGTAATCATGAACCTGCTTCTGATCTAACTACCCTGCTCTAGGGGGCTATTTGTCAGTTCTCTACACCAATGCCACACCATCTTAATTGCTCTAGCTTTATAATGAACCTATTTGGAGCTTCTCGGGTGGCACTAGAAGTAAAGAACCCACTTTCCAATGCAGGATACGCAAGACACAGGTTCAATCCCTGGGTCAGGAAGATCCCTGGAGAAGAAGATGGCAACCCATCCGAGTATTCTTGCCTGGAGAATCCTATGGACAGAGGAAGCTGGTGGTCTACAGTTTATAGGGTTGCAAAGAGCTGGATAAGACTGAAGTGTCCTAGCACGCATGTACAGTGAACTATTTACAGGGCAGGAATAGAGATGCAAACAGAGAAAGAACTCGTGGACATGGTGGGGAGGGAGAGGGTGGGAGGAACTGAGAGAGTGGCACTGACATATAGACACTATCGTGTGTAAAACAGAGCCAGTGAGACACTGCTGAACAGCACAGGGAGTTCAGCTCGGTGCTGTGATGACCTAGAGGGGTGGACGGAGGCGGTGGTGGGAGGGAGTCCAGGGAAGGAGGGAATATATGTGTACATGGAGCTGATCCATGCTGTTGTACAGCAGAAACTAACACAGCGTTGTAAAGCAACTGCACTCCAATAGATAGAATAATTTTTTAAAAAGAAAAATCTTGATATCCATTAGGTAAGGGCCCCATTCTACACAACATATTTTTTGCCATTTTTTGAGGAGTGTCTTGTCTATTTTTGACCCTTCCCCACTCTACATAAACTTTAGAATTATATTTCCAAGCTTTCCAGAAATACTAAGATTTTTGTTGAAATTTACTAAATATATGTAAATTTTGTTCAATCTGGGAATTAAATTTAATACAATCTTGGAATAACTGACATCGTCATGATATTAAATCTTTCCATCCAAGAACATTATTATATATAATTTAGAAAACATTAAGCAAGACCTTGTTGACTACCTATTCATAGGTATGCATTCATTAAAAGTATAAAGAAAAGAAATTGAAAGTATAAAAACAGGAAATGATTCATTCAACATCCAGTGGTCGTCTGTGAGTACAAGAGAGGAATGTGTGATAAGGCTTTCTCAGAGAAAACACAAAGGCATTTCTAAGGTAATAGTTTATTTCTTAACCTGAGTGGTGGTTATGTGAATGTTTATTCTAATATCATTCTTTAAACTGGATATATACATTTGATAAACCTTTTTGTATACATGCCATGTTTCACAAGATAAAATTTAAGACATGCAATAAAGGAGGTATTCTCCAAACCAATTGATTTAGGACAAAAGTGTTACAATTTTGAAACTTTTTCTTCACATTATACAAACCTGCAGGAATTGTCTATCAACATTTTCAAAAATAGCTATGCCCCTCTATGTACCATGTGGAAAGGCTTTTTTTGCTTAAAAAAAAAAAAGTGATTTTGACATTCAAATTCAACTCCCAGCATTTTAGAGTGTACTGTCTCTTGGTGAATTTGAATCATGCCTCTTGTTCTACAAGTAAAGTTCAAGTCAAGATGAGTATACCTTCATTCATTCACTTATTTGCAAAATATATGCATCATTCATTGTGCTGGGAGTCTGGAAAATATAAGAAGATAAATATGGGCATTTCTGAATTGCAAGAAGGATTTATTAAGTAAAATGAAATAAGATAAATCCTCAAAAAACTGTAGTACCTGATTGAAGTGGAAGGAGGAGGAGGAAGAGGAAACAGCACAAAATTTTGCAAGGGGGTTCAAAGAGGGTGAACTGACATCTGATTGAAGGACATAGGATTGGGGAAATAGTCATAAACTTTTTGAGTCTTTAATAAGACTATTCTAGGGGTGTTGTTTAGTCGCTAAGTCATATTTGATTCTTTTTCAACCCCATGGACTATAGCCTACCAGGCTCCTCTGTCCATGGGATTTCCCAGGCAAGAATACTGGAGTGGGTTACCATTTCCTTCTCTGAGGGATCTTCCTGACCCAGGGATCAAAGCTGCATCCCCTGCATTGGCAGGAGGGTTCTTTACCACTGAGCCACAAGGGAAGCTTTATTTCTTTAGTTTAATAACATGCAAGAAAATATGTATAGATTTCAACCTTTTTACTCATCTTCCAAGTTTCTGTCTGGTTGAAAGAAGACAACTGTTAGACTTGTAATTACCAGGCCTGTTCTTTTCTGGCTCCACACTGTCTTGGTTTCAGGTTTTCAAACTGCAAAGACTTCCATCTCTAGTCCAACCCTACCATGATAGAAAACCACACAGCCTTAGGAATTGCAAACGGAGCACATTTTGAGAGGGCAAAGAGGTTGCTTTCTCACAAAGGTTTTACCTGCATGAAAGCCTGGAGCCAACCCTGCATAATTTATATACACCTCTGAGAACAAGCCTGAAAAGAAGCCAGTGCTAATTGACTGAACTGACCATTCAGTTGGCTGCTCTGGTTTCATGGAAACCTGCTCACACATTCAATAAGTTCACTGGGGGTAATACATTTTAAAAAATGATTATCTGATATCATATTGCCTATTGTCTGCTATCTACTTCCTCTCCAACTCCCTCCCTTGGACCCTAAATGGCTGTTTGACTAAATTTTTCTGTTTTCAATTAGTTTCACTGGTTCTTTGTTTACATGACCCATTAATATCCCACAGTCAGTGGAAAGGGTGTTCAGTTGCCAAAGGGGCTTAAAAAATTCCTAAGAGATACGAAGATGATGGCAGAAAGAGGCTGCCTGTTCTACAAGGGGTCCTACAAAGCTAATGTCATTTTTCTCATTTCATATCCCAGAGCCAAAGTCTTCCATGGGACAAACCCAGCAATCATTGACATTTCCAAAATGGCAGCACTAGTGATGTGAAGAGTGCTTCTCCTCTGAAGGCGCTGGTGATTTTTAAGCCTGGGAACAGATTGGAGGCTGTATTCTTGGCCCAATAGTGCTGCATTTGCACTTATTAATGCAAAAGTATGTAATAATTAAATTCGGGACCAGCAGCAACTGCTGCCATGAGAAACTTAGCTCCCAACTGTATACTCAAGGAAAGTCCAATTGCCCACTGAAAGGATTAGTAGATCCATATACCATTCTGAATCCTGGGCACTGTTTCAACCTCCCCCAGATTATGTAAGTTGATAATAAGGAGCAGCCTGAAACATTGGCAGAGTAAGTATGAGCTGGGAAAGCCAGAGCAGATGAAAATGTATTCTGTCTCTTTGAAACAGCTCTTTCCTTAGGATGTCTTTAAGATTGCAATTGATGGGATCACATCATGCTATGCTGGGTAGGCTTTACGAAGTCATTTTCCTAGGTTTTTAGTTTACACTGCAGAGCTGACTCAGGAAGCTAAGCTTCTATAGTAGCTTCATGATGGTTCATTAACTGTGTCACCTTGACTGGACCACAGGGAATCCAGATATTTGATCAAACATTACTCTGGGTGTCTGTGAGGGTGTTTCTGGATGAGATTAACATTGGAATCCATAAACTATGTAAAGCAGATTGTCTTCCCTATATGTGTGAGCTCCATCCAATCTGTCAAAGGAATGAGAACAAAAAGGCAGAATAAGGGAGAATTCACTCTCCTTGTCTTAATGTCTTCTAGCTGGGATAATGGTTTTCTCCTGTCTGAGGACTCAGGGTCAATTCTCCTGGTTCCCAGGCCTTTGAGAAAAGGCCTGCAAAACTTAGACTGGGATTGTACCATAAGCTCTCTTGATGTCTCCAGCTTGCCAACTGCAAATCTTGAAACCTCAGCCTCCATAATCCCATGCACCATTTCTTTATAATAAATCTCACTTTTACCTCTCTCTCTCTCTCCCACCCTCCACCCCCCCAACCCCGCCTCCCTCTTCTATTGATTCTGTTTCTCTGGAATGGACTAATACTGCCCACTATCATACAATCTTTGAATGAGGACTCCATTTGTAATAATACAGACTTCCACATGTCCATTCAGCAACTGTAGATCCTAACCATCAAACACTAAACAAGCACTGATTTCTTTTTCATTCAGAAAAAATAATATTTTTGTTTTAAAAAATGATTACTGAACAGCCTATACGTCACTCAAGCACAAGGGCTTCCCAGGTGGCTCAGTGGTAAAGAATTCACCTGCCAGTGCAGGAGATTTGGGTTTGACCCCTGGGTCAGGAAGATCCCCAGAGAAGGAAAGGGCAACCCACTCCAGTATTCTTGCCTGGGAAATCTCATGGACAGAGTAGCCTGGCAGACTACAGTCCTTGGGGTTGAAAAGAATTGGATATGACTAAATGTATGTGTCTTTTTGTTCTGCTTTTTGTTCTTTTTGTTCTGCCTTTTTGTTCTACTCAGCCCTTCAACAGATTGGGTGGAGCCCACCCATATAGGGAGGGCAATCTGCTTTACATAGTCTATGGATTCCAATGTTAATCTCATCTAGAAACACCCTCACAGACACCCAGGGTAATTTTTGATCAAATATCTGGATTCCCTGTGGCCCAGTCAAGTTGCTAAAACAAGCCACTAAAACAATGTCTGCTGCTTCCAATCCTTTATTGCTAGGACTCCGCGAGGAGTATAGGATCAGACAATGGGCCTGCATTTGTGGCTGAGTTACTCCAATTGGTTTGCAAAGCAGTAATTAAATGGAAACCACATACAGTGAATAGGCCGCAAAGCTCAGAAATGGTTGACAGAATGAACCAGACTATCAAGGTAACTCTGGCAAAATGGGTACAAGAGACTGGCACCACCTGGATGGACAGGCTGCCATTAGTGTTAGTGAGGATCAGAATGACCCTCTGGGTCGCATGGGTATTCCCCCATGAGATAATGTTCGGGAGGCCTCCCCCACTTATTGGGAAGTAAAGAGAAATTTATTACAAAGAGGAAGGAGGGAGGTGTCATGGCAACTGGAACATTCACACATGTACTCAAGTACAAAGGACCTAAAGGACCCACTCAAGGACCCTGACTCACAGCATCATGCTGCTGCTGCTAAGTCACTTCAGTCGTGTCCGACTCTGTGCGACCCCATAGACGGAAGCACACCAGGCTCCCCTGTCCCCGGGATTCTCCAAGCAAGTGTACTGGAGTGGGTTGCCATTTCCTTCTCCATCACAGCATTATAGATACAAACAAAACAAGTAGCCTTCAAACTTATGAAAACAAATTCCCTTGAGTACTTGATTCTTTTTTTAATTTGTATTCTCCTATTTAATTTGCACTAGGCTTTCCCTTGGTGGGTCAACCCACTTCAACAAATGATAAACCAATGGCGACTTTACAGTAATCAAGAAACAGGAGCTAAGCCTTACCGCTGAGCTTACACCAAGGATAATTTGAAACATTCTTGAATTGTCAACATTTTCATGGATAAGAACATTATGGAACAGGAACTTCCCTGGCAGTCCAATAGTTAAGACCACCTTCCGAAGCAGGGGGGTGCAGGTTCAATCTTTGGTTGGGGAGCTAAGACCCCACAGGCTTCTTGGTCAAAAAAAAAAAAAAACATAAAACAGAAGCAATATTGTAACAACTTCAACAAAGACTCTGTAAAAAAGAATATTATGAAACAAAAAACAGAGAACTTGAAATTCTATACACAGAAGTCCTATTGAAATCAAGGTTGATTTGATGGAGTATAACTAAATATATGAAGTAGTAGACCTTTGTGCTATGCGACTCTGAGTTCTCTTGAGTGCCTTCTCAAATTCAACCACAGCTTGGAAGCAATTCCAGTCACCCCAACCTTCCATGACCTTGACAGACTCTCTCTCCTTGAACGATGTCCCTGCTGGTGTCTGACATTCAACTGTGGATACCCCCTTGTCCTAAAACCAGAAATATTCACTGGCTACATCTCCAAGAAAATATTATTGAAAGAAAGCATTTTGCACCGACTTACTAGTTCCAGTTCTCACCCAAAAGTCAGAATTAAAATGTGTCACATTACCTGAAGCCACCCTAAGGAGTAAGGTGAGTGTTTAAGGAGGCATATTAACCCTAGTGACCTTGGAATGTCAAGGCACTTGCCCTGGGAGTCACGATTTCCAAGATCTTTCACCATTGCCCCCAAAGAGTCAATTTAATTTTCAGTAGGCAATGCCCCACCTCCCTTGTACCTTACAAGGTTTCCTACTGAGAGAATAAATTGAATTATCATTTTCATTTAGCATATTGAACACTTTTGCAAAGCGAGTGAAAGTATAGCAAGACTAGGTCCTGTTAAAAATGTTTAAAAGGGGGGAAAAGGATTTCACATTCCTGTCTAGACAGCATCGTTCGATATGACCTATCAGGAAATATTTTCATAGTTCTCTATCTGCTGAAATAGTCACATAGAAGATAGGGGACAGGTACATAAGTTTTTCCTCTCCACTACCCCGCCCCCCAAAATCCGGGTCACGGTTGAAGTAAACTGTCCCAGAAAGACTCTGCCATCTGAAGTGTGGGCGTTCCCATCACCCCATGGGCCAGAGCAGGAGGGCACAGAGGCCTCCGCAGAAATAGACCTTGGATAAATGCAGCTTTCAGAAAAGAGGAGGGGCAAGCAAAGGAAACTAAGCACCGAGGGTCCTGTGGATGAATCCTGGCAAGGCAGAACCGTCCCTGGCAACAAAAGCCTCAAAATAATAAAATGCAACATTTACATTGCCCATTTGCATTTAGTGCACGTTAAACTTCCTAGCATACGAAAGATAATGACAGATGCAAAGTGAGTGCTGAATGCTGCAGGTCTGTCAGTGGGGACTGGGCGAGGTGCCAACTCCCCAGATTGAACCAAACAAGGCCACTCCATGCAGGGCTGGTGGAACTGGGAAAGAAGTGGATCCAGGACCTCTGGACCTGCAGCGAAATTGACAGAAACCCGGAAGCTAAACCTGCGACAGTGAATCGATGGCGGCAGTGGTGAGTGAGTAAAGGAATGCAGGTTCTTTAGTCTTCAAGTAGACTTGAGATGGTCCATGTAGCTTGATCTGGCATTTTATGGCCGTCTTCTGCACAGTTTTCTATCTGGGCAATGTTGTCTACTGGAACCAAAGTTTCTTGAAACCCAAAATGGGTCAATACCAGCATGGCTGGTATTGAGGGGTAAGAGTAGGTGTGAGTCACGCAAGGGGATTGCATTCCAAAGCAGCGCAGCCTGCCCCTTGGAGACTCCACTGTTTCGAGCTTTTTCCTGTGGATGCATTCTGACACCTCTCAGGTCCCACCTAAAATGTGCTATTGATGGAGTGACCGACTTTTTGACAGCCCAGAAGCCCTTTCTTAGGCAAACCTCCTCAGGCTCTCTCTCACCAGCGTCCCAATGCCATGTATTTGGAAGAAACATTGATTTTTCGCCAGCCAACAAATTTATTCCAGCTGCATTAGTGAGACTGGGTGGACGGAAGAGTGGAGACCAGTGACCCACTTTCAGATCTTCCATCTCTCTCCGAGTCTAAGCCACAGACATGGTGGGACCAGGACAAGGGAGGCGGGGTGGGGGTGGGGGGGTATTGTTGAAACCCTCAGGCCAACCTCTTAGCTCTCTCTCTGCAACTGCCCTGGAAAAGGGCGGTCCCCTTTGCTTTCCAGCAAAGCCTGCTGCAAACACATCACTCTTTTTTTAGGTCGCTGGCAAGCTCTCGCATAGCTGGAACCTAAGCCCCAGCCTCCTTACCCCAGCAGAAAGAGAACAAAAGCTTCCAGGAGCTAGAAACAATGAGCTCCCCATCCTTTCCCCCCTCCCCGCAGTCTCCCACCCTATCCTCACTGGTCCCACCCCTTTTTCCTCCTCCCGGTGGAAAATCACCCAGAGAGCTTCTCTCTCATCACCAGGGCTTTATTTATTTCCTTACGAGGGTGATGGCGTTTACCTGCCTTGCTTTTCAGAAGCTAAAACGCTTTGGCAGCCAAGAATGAAAGTGTTTGTCTTAATTCTGCCCTCTCGGCAGGAGCCGAGGCAGAAAACGGCTCGCCGCTTCCTCAGCTGCTGAGGCTGCCGCTGTTGTGGTGGCGAAGATAAACAGCCCATCAGCGCGGAGCTGAAAAGAAATAGAGAAAAGGGGACGGGAGTCGTTTAATTACTTTGAATGGCTTTTTGTGTTCTGTGTGATTGCTTCCTGTGATACAGTAGTTTCTCATTCTCCATGCAAGCTCCGTGTTTCTATTCAGAAGAATAAGATTGGAGCAGGAAATTGGCTTTCAAGAGTGAGAGTGAGAGAGAAACGGCTGAGAGGTCGCGACTATTTCCATCAGAGGAAAAAGCGAGGGACGGGGCATTTCCAACCGCGGCTGAGCTGAGCCCGGAGGTGGGCCAGCTGGGGAACCTTGTAGTCTGCTTCTTTACTCCGCCCTGGGGCAGGGGGATGACCTCACTTCGGTTCAGTTCAGTCGCTCAGTCGTGTCCGACTCTTTGTGACCCCATGACTGCAGCACGCCAGGCCTCCCTGTCCATCACCAACTCCTGGAGTTTACTGAAACTCATGTCCATCCAGTCGGTGATGCCATCCAGCCATCTCATCCTCTGTCGTCCCCTTCTCCTCCCTCCCTCGATCTTTCCCAGCATCAGGGTCTTCCAATCAGTCAGTTCTTCACATCAGGAGGCCAAAGTATTGGAGTTTCAGCTTCAGCATCAGTCCTTCCAATGAATATTCAGGACTGATTTCCTTTAGGATGGACTGGTTGCATCTCCTTGCAGTCCAAGGGACTTGAAAGAGTCTTCTCCAACACCACAGTCCAAAAGCATCAATTCTTCTGGAGCTCAGCTTTCTTTATAGTCCAACTCTCACATCCATACATGACCAATGGAAAAACCAGTCACTGGGAAAGCTGTCCACCAGGTTGGGCAAAGATAGAGCATCACGGAGTTTAGGACAGGTCAGAGCAGCATCAGGGAAGGTACACAAGCAAAGCCAGGGTTATTCTGGGTTGCAGGCCAGTGCCCTGTACTCTTCCTACCTAGGAAAGAGAGAATGTATGTGTGTGTGTGTGTGTGTGTGTGTGTGTGTGTGTGCAATTCCCTTTCAAGTTACCTATGATAGGATAGATCTTAGTATCTAGGCTGAAACCCAGGAGATGGCTGCTCTTTAGTTCTATATTTCTTAACCTTACTGTACTATTTCCATAAATTGAGAACATGTGGTTCATAATAACAGTTACCTCTATATATGACAAAATTATATGATCAAAAGAGATACCTAGCCCTGAGTCTCAAAGAAGCAAAGGTTCCTGTTTTATGCAATCACTATGACCCTTAGCCAAATTCATCTATTTTTTCCATTTACATTAAATTGCCTTCTAAGAAAAAAAAAAAAAAAACTTGAATCCGCTAAAGGAGTTTGTTATTAGAGGAAGCTGTATGATAAATCCTTTTGTAATACAAATAATATGTTTCTGTAAATTCTAGTTTTTATATATTGGGTTTTCTTAAATTACAGTAAAGCTGTGCTGGGGCATTTAAGTTAAGGATTGAGATTTACAAGCCCATCTAGAAAATTGAGAGCCCACTGTGAGAGCATTCTTCAAAAGGCAGGGGTGGGGGGGCAAAGTTTGGAAAAGAGAAATTATGTCATCTCTACTGATGAGTTCACAGTGACAAGAAAGGTAGAGCCCTGAGGTACCTGGAACCTTTACACAGGCAGGCAGGTTGGGCAGTTCTGTGAAGCAAGCCCTGTAGATACACTTTGCAGTCTTCAAGGTAACAGACTCATAATAACATCCACCATTGTTATTACAAGATGCCCATAAACGTGCAGCATTAAAGTCTGGGCAATTCTTTTAGCCAAGGAAGCCACTGAGCTCTGAAATATCATCCTTCTACACTCAGAAGTCGAAAGACTCAATGTTTGCTTCAAATCCAGAAACCCACACAGCACCAGTAAATGTGAAGAACATCTAACACCAACAGGCAGAGAATTGGAGAGAGTTCACGAAGGGAAACTTCTCCAAGACAATGCAACACAGAAAAATTGCTCAGCCATTCAAGAAAAAAATATGCCTACAAGAGCATTCCAAGCAGTACAACAGGAGAAGCTCAGGAAAGAGATTAACAACTACAAAGCACAACAGAGTGAGGACGAAGTGAACCACAACTGCTGGAGGAGAGCTGTAACACAACAATGAAACGGTGGGAATGGAAAACCTATCTTTCCTCCTCCCTTATCTCCATATGCCTCTCCTTGAGTTCTTGCCTTCAAGTGCCCTGTCCCAGGGGCCCTTATGCTGCTCTTGGCTGAGCTCAATGTCCAGTCATATCAACCCCCATGCCTACCTCTGGGAGGAAAAGACCTGAAGATGGAGGAGGATCACAATAGCAGAGCTGCAGCCTCGATGCAAAAGGTAGGTTCAGAATCATACATGAAGGACTACCTGCAGCCTCAAGACAACTCCTGAAAGCCATAAGGCAGTGGAAAAGGCTCTGCCATGCAAAATCATCCCATGGGGTGGTCACGATGTCCGGGGCTCCGCAATATTCCCACTTTGTGTCATTGTAATAAGAGTGAAATGGAGCAAGACACTTATGGTCCTCGCTCCCCCACCCCCACCCCATGTCCTCAGTCTGTCTTTTGTCTGTGGAAAAACTTTGCCAGAAAATCAGAGAAATGAGAAAATGTAGAAACAAGGGAAACAGTCAAAGGAGACCAAACAATGATAGTTTAGCCATGAAGCAAAGTCAAGGACTTTTCATTCCTTCTCAAGAGCTATAGGTAATATTCTGACCCATATCCGGTGAGCTGTCTTACAGATACTGAAACCCCCATCAGGTGGAAGAAGTTAACTACATGATGACCAGACTGTAGCCATGACATCAAGCCCCTATTCCAAGAACTGGCCTCAAGGAACTGGGAACAAACTGACCCTGGAACTGAAGACTGACTGTACTTAAAACAATCAAGATGACGCTGGTCAGATCACTGCTGACCAATTTCAAGATGACTGTCAGAACTGTTTCTATATGTAGCCCTCTCCCTCTGTGTATAAAACCCTTGTCCACTGGCTGTCAGTGGGGGTGACGGGGGCGAGGGAGAGAGTCCACCTTTGGACAGGAGTCTGCCCTCCCCTACTCCAGTTGCTGGCATCTAAAATAAAGCAAACTTTCCACCAAACTTGCCTCTTTACTGGCTTTTGATCAACGAGCATCCAGACCCCACTTCTGGCTACAAGAGGAAGAAAGGGGTAAAAAAAAAACACAAATTTGGGGCCCTGAGTATCTCAGCTGGAAATGGTGTATATCTTGTAAGAGTGTTATCCTTCAGAGTCCCCAGGCCACCCTATGGTACCAGATCAGGAAATTGCCAGGCAGGGGCCACGTGGCACGTTGATGGAGGGCAGCAGAAAAGGTCAGAGGGGGATAGATAGCAAGGAACACACCCCATATACATCATATTGGTGGATAGAGGAGACAGGAAGTGGCATCGGGCATTTAGTAAGCACGTCCAGGAACACATTCATCAGAACAGGAGGTATGTAGGGGATGGAGGAGCACTGACTGGGATAGCCAACTTATAATCTCACCCTTGATACTTTTTATTTACGATTTTTTTTTCATGTGGACCCTTTCTAAAGCCTTAACCGCATTTGTTACAATACTGCTTCTATTTTTTTATGTTTGGGGTTTTTTGGCTCCCCAGCATGTGGGATCTCAGCTCCCCAACCATGGATCAAACCCACACTCTCTGCAAGTGTAGAAAGTAGAGCGTTAGTCACTTGGTTACATCCAACACTTTGTGACCCCGTGGACTATAGCCCGCCAGGCTCCTCTGTCCATGCAATTCTCCAGGCAAGAATACTGGAATGTGTAGCCATTCCCTACTCCAGGGGAATCTTCCCAACCCAGGGCTCAAACCCAGGTCTCCTGAATTGCAGGCAGATTCTTTACTGACTGAGCCACCAGGAAAGCTGCACACCCCCAGAGCTGGAAGGCAAAGTCTTAACCACTGAACTGCCAGGGAATTCCCAGTCTCGATACTTTTTGACCATGAACTTTTGGTCACATTTGCGCAACAACAACAATAAAAACAAAACAAACAAAACAAAAAAAAGCAGGTCCATTTGACCTTAAGACCTTGGAAAGAATATCAGCCTGAGAGTCCAGTTCTAATCCAGGCCGCTCTTCAACTTCTTTCTTTAAGCTTGACTTTTCTTCACCCTACAGTAAGAATGGCCTCTAACATTCTGATTCCATGATTGCTTTTATCCTTTCAGTTCAGTTCAGTTCAGTTCAGTCGCTCAGTTGTGTCCAACTCTTCACAACCCCATGAATCACAGCACGCCAGGCCTCCCTGTACATCACCAACTGCCGGAGTTCACTCAGACTCACATCCATCAAGTCAGTGATGCCATCCAGCCATCTCATCCTCTGTCGTGCCCTTCTCCTCCTGCCCTCAATCCCTCCCAGCATCAGAGTCTTTTCCAATGAGTCAACTCTTCGCATGAGGTGGCCAAAGTACTGGAGTTTCAGCTTTAGCATCGTTCCTTCCAAAGAAATCCAGGACTGATCTCCTTTAGAATGGACTGGTTGGATCTCCTTGCAGTCCAAGGGACTCTCAAGAGTCTTCTCCAACACCACAGTTCAAAAGCATCAATTTTTCGGCGCTCAGCCTTCTTCACAGTCCAACTCTCACATCCATACATGACCACAGGAAAAACCATAACCTTGACTAGACGGACCTTTGTTGGCAAAGTAATGTCTCTGCTTTTGAATATGCTATCTAGGTTGGTCATAACTTTCCTTCCAAGGAGTAAGTGTCTTTTAATTTCATGGCTGCAGTCACCATCTGCAGTGATTTTGGAGCCCAAAAAAATAAAGTCTGACACTGTTTCCACTGTTTCCCCATCTATTTCCCATGAAGTGATGAGACCGGATGCCATGATCTTTGTTTTCTGAATGTTGAGCTTTAAGCCAACTTTTTCACTCTCCTCTTTCATGCGTTCATCAAGAGGCTTTTTAGTTCCTCTTCATTTTCTGCCATAAGGGTGGTGTCATCTGCATATTTGAGGTAATTGATATTTCTCCCGGCAATCTTGATTCCAGCTTGTGTTTCTTCCAGTCCAGCATTTCTCATGATGTACTCTGCATATAAGTTAAATAAGCAGGGTGATAATATACAGCCTTGATGTACTCCTTTTCCTATTTGGAACCAGCCTATTGTTCTATGTCCAGTTCTAACTGTTGCTTCCTGACCTGCATACAGGTTTCTCAAGAGGCAGGTCAGGTGGTCTGGTATTCCCATCTCTTTCAGAATTTTCCACAGTTGATTGTGATCCACACAGTCAAAGGCTTTGGCATAGTCAATAAAGCAGAAATAGATGTTTTTCTGGAACTCTCTTGCTTTTTCCATGATCCAGCAGATGTTGGCAATTTGATCTCTGGTTCCTCTGCCTTTTCCAAAACCAGCTTGAACATCAGGAAGTTCACAGTTCACGTATTGCTGAAGCCTGGCTTGGAGAATTTTGAGCATTACTTTACTAGCGTGTGAGATGAGTGCAATTGTGCCGTAGTTTGAGCATTCTTTGGCATTGCCTTTCTTTGGGATTAGAATGAAAACTGACCTTTTCCAGTCCTGTGGCCGCTGCTGAGTTTTCCAAATTTGCTGGCATATCGAGTGCAGCACTTTCACAGCATCATCTTTCAGGATTTGAAATAGCTCAACTGGAATTCCATCACCTCCACTTTTGGTTATTCTACATGAGTGTAGTATAGTCCAGGTGAAGGAAACAAATTTTTTTCAGAGAAAGGGCTGAATAAGTCAACAAATAACCCAAATGTTGCTCCCCTAATGGACTAGCCTAAAGAGAATGTTTCACAAACCAAGTGGTGGTCCAAGGTCTTAGAGTATCCATTGCCTAGAAATGTGAAGACTAGAAAGAGAACATTGTATTAAACTGTAAAATCTTCAATAATGTGAAGAAGGTAAAAACAGATTTATTTGCCAAGTCTCAAAATACTAGTATAAGGGGATATCTTTTGAAACTTTACAGAGGAAGTTGTTTACCCAAAGGGTAATAAACTTAGCCAATGCATTACACCAACAGGTCGTACGGGAGGAAACAAATGTATAAGCGCTTCAAACAGTTCTAGAAAGTTTTATGAATGGCCAAATCATGACAGGCAACAACATTATAGAGGACTGGAAACACTGAAGGTTTACATCTGGGAAAACAATAAAGTTGGCCCTCATCCCTGAGGGCCTTTGAAGTCAGGTTAGGAAAAAATCGGCTCAATGTTCTGCCGAGAGTGTGGCAAGTCTTCATTTCAGTAAAATGAAAGGAACATCATAACAAGGAGAAAAAACGATGCTCTGGATGAAAGACAACTGAAGATTGTGCGGAGTTGTGCTACACCAGTGATGGTAGCGGGTGTTTGGTTCAGCCCCGTCATGATGTACTTTGCCTCTGTCTTTGAGAGGGGATTGGATTGACATGTGATGAATTCTAACTTGGGTCATATCGACCCAAGTTGTATGAGATGTTGGCTCTAATAAGGAGATTCTAGGAGGAAAATACCCATGTTAGTCCAAATTACTGTTTATTTCTGTTGCTGTTGAGTTTAAGCCCTGTGGACTACTCCCTGTGGTTTCTCTTCGTGACTTAGGGGTCACCCAAACTTTGGTGCCACTGGAGTCACCATTCTGCACAATCACCTGCGCATTGTAACCCAATCCCACACCGTTGGAAAACAAAGAGCTCAACATGCATCGTCTGAGACGTGTCACAGTCTCACTGCAAGTCTCAATATGAGAAGACGTTCTCAGGTTGAAAACACGTTAATGGGTGTTCTGCCTAGGAAAGGATTTTTCGAAAGGGGCCCCAGTACATTGCCTTTTCTCTTTGCATTTTAATCAGCTTGTCATTTCATTATCTGCATTCTGTGTCGGCTGTTTGGGATCATTAGGCAAAACCTAGTGATCGCTGCCTATTACTCAGTACGTTTGCTCTAATAAGCTTTCGTAAATAAAACCCAAAGAGATGAAAAAGGCCAGTGGCTGATTACATGCAACCAATTTGGTCTCATTAGGTTCTTATAAGGAGAAAAAGTAAATATAATCTTTATAAATCATACAGCTATAGCAGAGATGCCTGGCAAAATTCATTAGTTAAGATAATAAGAGTGAAGACCATTTAAACGTGCGTAACAGTTTGGTTTTTGAAGCTGTTAAGTACTGTTTCATCCATTATAAACTTTTACAAAACTCACAGATGTAATCAGGCAGGGGAAATCATATATTCTTCCGTGATTCCCTAAGGTTTGGGCTTAATAAATTGCTATTAAAACAATGATAAAAATAACTAATGCTTGTCTTGAATCTTTCATTCAAAGACCCTTGAGTGACTCGTAAAACATTAATTTATTTTCCCTTGATGCCCAAGGCCTAGATAAAGTTTATTCAACCTCTTTTACAGAGGGTACCATTAAGGCTCAAACAGATAAAATGATAAACTAAAATTCAAAACAAACAAAAAACTACAGCAAAATTGAAAGCCAACAAAGAATATACCCTAAGGTTATTCCTTCTCAAGTCAAAGTAAAGTCAGAATTTTCATTAAAAAAAAAAAAAGACCGTTGCCTCTTTTATTACTTTGCCCTAGGCATATCTCGATTTGATTCTTGGGTGGCAAGTAAGGCAAATGTTCATGGCTAGACTTGATTATTGCTTCCCAACTGAAGAATCTGTTCCGGATAAAAATAAAACAGCTATGGAGAGAGTGTAGAACTTGGAGGCAGGCCGCCTGGTTTTAAGAAGTGGCTCTGTTCCTTCACTCTGTGAACTTGAGCAAGTCACTGAATGGACCCAAGACCCTCCCAGGTGAAGTAGGGATAACACTGCTATTTGGAGGGAAGGAGATGATTAATATCAGAGAGAAAACGTCTTTGCAAACTTTATAGTGCTGCCAAATATTATCTCTTTTTTTCCCCCAGATCTTTCCCTCTCGTTCGTTGCAGTCAGCCCTCCCCTCCATAGGAGCAAGGGCTTGACTCCAGAAGCCCCAGCTCACACCAAAATCCTCAGGTGCTCCAGTCCTTTACGAAAAACAGTGACCTACAGTGCATGTGGTTGGCCCTCCTTACTCGTGGATGCAAAATCTGCGGATGTATTAATAAAATTTGCAGATGCAAAGTCCACAGATACAGAGGGCAGACTGTATATGCTATGATGTGGTGAGAATTAGTCCCGTCTCCCAAAATTCCCACCTTATTTTTTGCACACACCTTTAGGACTGTTCTCAAGCCTTTGCCTAACGGGTCAGTAGGATGCCCCGTTCACAGCACCAGGAAAACAGAGGCTGTGTGAATGAATGAGCACGTCCCCCTGCGTCTCCACGTTACTACCTCTAGTTAGACATCAGAATGTGATCCGCACACTTGGCCTAAACCTGTCAGCAGAGGAGGAGACAGGTTTTCTAGACAGCCAGGAAGAATGGACAGGGAGAGGCAGTAATGGGTTCTCTTCGCTCTGTCCCTTCCCCATTTGGGTCACGTTGCCATCTCCCCTGTAACATCACTGCCCACCTGCTCCCTTCAGCCCTGATTTCCATTATTAAGCGCTGCCTTCCGGGTCCAAGGAAAGGCCTCTACCGCAGCCCAGGTTCCCACCGCAGTAAACATCCCAGCAACAAAGAGAACTGAGAGGGTGGGGGCGGGGGAAGTAAAACGGAGAGAGGCGAGTATTATCTTGGGGACTTCAGCTCTCCAGTGAATTATCCCTGAGCTTGCTATGTGCACATAGAGCAAAGGAACTGAAAGAACCACTGGCTTTAAACAAAGCATACAAGGTTAAACAACATATCGTGTCCTTTGGGCTGCATGGAGCGGCTGTGCCTAGGTGGAGAGGGTCGTGATGTTAGGAAGTGGGTAACAGGAGAGCAGCAGGAAGAGGCAGCTGTATTTTATTCAATATTCTTTTTCTCCCCTCCCTCCATCTTAAACATATCAGGGATGTAGCTACAAAGTGCTTCTTACAACAGGTGCAACAGCGCCACCTAGAGGCCAAGAGGTAGTAACCGTCCCTCCAGCCAGGGAGAGGCCAGTACTGAAACGGATTACCTCCGTCCCCTGGCACTGCCTTTTTAAGGAAGCTTCCTCCCACTGGGCTCGACGCCAGATTCCCCGGAAGGCAGTCCGCAGACAAGACTTGGAGGAGCTGCCTGCAAAGCAGAGGATACCAGGGGCCGTCTTTGCAGACAACATGCAGCACAGGGCAGCTCCTCCTGAGTGTAGCTCCTAAACATAAAAGCAGAGAAGACCTTCTGGAGCATAGTCTCCAGGCCTCCCCTACTCCCATCAAAATGCAAATTTCCTGTAGTTTTTCCTTCCTCTGTCCTATGCTTCGCCTGTTAGGATAATTCATGCAAATTTTATGCATTTTGCTCAGAGGCATCTAATTAGACAGATTAGCTCGAAGACTCAGTAACCTTCTATTTTATTCTTCTAAAAAGGAGGTTTTGTCAGTTAGGAACCTCTCACTCTGACCGGGCAGCAGGCTCAGCCTGTTGGCCTGCGAACTGGAGCTCACAGGTCTGCCCCCGTGCGAAGTCCACAAACATCTGCATTTTGTGTGTGTATCATCATATGCTTGCTTTTAGGGGCGCTCCTATGCCTTCACGTCCAAAGTCTAGCACAAATGCATGGGCGTCAGTCAATGCACCCAAAGTGCCCTTTTCCACAAGCCAAAGGGAAGTGAAAAGTTAGCTCACAAAGGTCCAAGGAGTAGGAACACCTGATTGGCATAAGTGCCGAACAAAGGAAATGAAAGAGAAAAACATGCCTGCGTGTCCTCCTTTGTTCCAAAAATGAACTCCAATTCTTGTCAGCATGCTGCCAGCCTGCATTCCAGAAGAAAAAAAAAAAAAAAAACTCACTTATCAGGGAAAGATAAACCAGAGACGGGAAGGCTAACAAGCTCTCAGATTGACAAAAGCATCGTGGGTTGCCATGGAAAGAGATCTTTTTAAACTGTGAGGGTCATTATCCCCTTCCTTTCAAAATCCACCAGGTGTGTCAGCCGAGGATCTCATTAGACAAACAAGATTCCTCGGAGCAGCATCTGGAATGACCTCCCAACACGCTTCCTTCCTTGAAGAGTCTGCCAACTCCCAAGAGCCATTCATATGTGCATCTAAGTCCCCCACTTGGATCAAACTCCCTGAAACAGACACCCACTCTCCCAGCACACAGCAGTCAGTAAAGCTTTTAGGTCAGAGAGTACAAACTCACCTGCCTGTCTGTGCCATTTGATGGCGGCCAGTTGGCCAGAGATGGTGACAAGTTGCAGAACTCCACTTGCCTATCTGTAAGGAACAGCCATTACTCAATTTCAGCCACTCGTCACCCAGAGGCACAGTATTGCTGGATTGTTTTTTTAACACAAGTTTCCCTCATAGCTCAGTCAGTAAAGAATCTGCCTGCAATGCAGAAGCCCCAGATTCGATCCCTGGGTCGGGAAGATCCCCTGGAGAAGGGAATGGCAACCCACTCCAGTATTCTTGCTTGGAGAATCCCATGGACAGAGGAGACTGGCGGGCTACGGTCCATGGGATCCCAAGAGTCGGACACAACTTAGCAACTAAACCACCACCAAAATCTGTAGGTGTATGTGAAATCACCTGATTTTTAAATGCTGGTAGCAATTTAAAAAAAAATGTAAAACCTAGTGCTGAGCCAAATAAAACTTGACCAGAGGCCTAATTTGACCTTGAAAATGCCAGGGCAACCCCTGCGTTGGGTCATTCACAGACCCTGAAAAATGTCTTCCAACCCCAACCAACTCTTATACCTTCCTTGCCTACTGAGGGCAGAACATTTCAGATTTCCATGCTTTTGTTTATCTTGCTTCACCTATCTGAGTTGGTCTTTCCTGCAATCTCTGCTTGTCAAAATCCAATATCAAGGTCCAACTCAAATGTCAGTCTGTTTGTGAAGTCTGCCAGGATCACTGCAGTCAAAATTAATCATTCCTGTAACACTTCGTTTTTATCTTTTTTTCTTGCACTTAGCAGATCGGCCGCACAGGAGGGGTAAGCAGTGCTGGTGTGAGTCCCAGTCATGAGTCCTGGAGACTTTGTATTTTATCCAATGCATCCTCTCTCTCTGCCCAGTGCCCAGCACGGAGCCTGTGTGGATGGTTGGTTCGAATTTTCTTTGGGCAAGTTATTACATGAGAAGCAATACATGCAGTTCACAGACTAAAAAAACTAAAAAACTCATAACACTTCAAAGATATTTAATTCAATCCCTGCCTTGTATTAATCATGTCAGGTGATCAGATGATAAACCCCGAGTACTTCTGAAATTGGGTTTATTGTTGTTCAGTTGCTAAGTTGAGTAAACCCGTGGACTGCAGCACTCCAGGCTTCCCTATTCCTCACCATCTCCCGAAGTTTGCCCAAGTTTATGTCCCTTGCATCAGTGATACCATTCAATCATCTAATGCAATCAGGTCTACACAGTGGTGATTAAATCAACAGCTATTCAAATAAGGTGCATCACTTTGCCAGACCCCAGAGGTGTGTTATTATTACCATGAATATTATGACTTCCAAAGTTCTTTTTCTTTTTTTTCATGCTTTCATCCTATGTACCCACTACACTTTCTGGCACAGAGAAAGTGAAGTGAAAGTTAAATTGCTCAGTCGTGTCCTACTCTTTGTGACCTCATGGACTATACAGTCCATGGAATTCTCCAGGCCAGAATACTGGAGTGGGTTGCCATGCCCTCCTCCAAGGGATCTTCCCAACACAGGGATCAAACCCAGGTCTCCAGCATTGCAGATGGATTCTTTACCAGCTGAGCCACAAGGGAAGCCCAGCACAGGGAAAGGATTCAATAAAATATTTGTGGAGTTTAATCATCATCATTGAAACAAGTCTCTAATGAGCACCTACTTTAAAAAAACAGCACACTCTGGGGTGGTGATGCAGGCAACACCCTCTAATAGCTACAATACCATTGGAAAGCAAAATATATTTAAGTGAAAAAAATTTTTTTAACACCATCCATAGGTGGTAAATGCTGGAAGGTATTTCTTGAGCTCCATTCCCATGGCATACCTTTTGCTAAATGCTGGGAATTGAAAGAGAGCAAAAGGCAGTGCCCACCCTCGTGGAGATTTGAGTGTTACATAGAGGATTTCGAAATGGAAAGGTCATTGTGGACTGAGCCATCGGAAAAGGTGCAATTTGAAATCACAGGGAGCAGGAAGCTAGTAAATTCTAGATGGAAATTGATGCCCTATTGTTTTAACGTTGAAGATGTTGATGGAGGGAGAACGTCAAATAAACTGAAATGTTGCAGAAGGGAAAATATTTGAAAATAATGTTACTCGAACATCCCAGTGGCCTTTCTGGGACACAGGAAAGTAAAACTTCCTACTGCTGAACCTTGGGATCACGCCTAGCTACGACCAACAGTGATGATCCAAGGGAGGGATGAGTCGGGGGGGTGTGAGGTCCAACAGGAAGACCAGCTCTGCCTGGTGCCTGTGGTTGCCCTTGACTCTCTCCATTCTGGGGACACAGGTGCTGAAGGAAGGAATGGGTGAGACAGACCCCCTGTTCTACCCTAGCATCATCTGGCTTCTGCCTTTCATGTCTCAAAAACACTGCTCTCTATCTGTCTCAGTCCATTCAGGCTGCTGTAACAAAAATACAGTTACCTGGGTGGCTTATAAACAGCAAAAATGTATTTCTCACAGTCTGGAAGCTGGAGAGTCCAAAGTCAAGATGCAAACAGACTGATTCCGATGAGGACATTTTTCATGGACAGCTAAGCTACCTTCTCCCTAAGCCCTCACATGGCCGAAGGGACAACTTAGCTCCCTGGGTGGGCCCTCTTCTTACAATGGCACTAACCCCAATTATGAAGGCTCCACCCTCATGACCTAATCATTCCCCAAAGGCCCTGCCTCCTAATGCCATCACTTGGAGGTGAATTGGGGGCAACACAGATGTTCAAACCACAGAAGTATAGAAACTCCCATCTCTCTCATGGATCACCTCTGTCTATTCACAAACTTTCCAATCCTTGGGTACAGCTTCCCTCTTGGGGCTAGGGATAGGATTATGACCACAACCATGACCATTGTTCACCCCTTCTGTTGCCCAGCTTGCATTTGGTCAGTTGGTCAGGAAAAGCAGTGACAAAGGAGTAAGAATAGTCTTGGTTTCAGTGTAAGTCTTTCTCTCTCTTCCCTCTCTTTTTTTTTTCAGCCAAGCCACATGGCACGTGGCATCTTAGTTCCCTGACCAGGGATTGAACCAACCATGGATGGAACTTGCACTCCCTGCAGTGAAAGCTCAGAGTCTTAACCACTGGATCTCCAGACTTTCTCTTCCAAGAGAGTAAGTTGATATCATGACATGTATTTGCCTTAGCCCACGAAACAGAACAAGCCATCCACCAGACCTGAATATGTATAGCTTATAACTATCCTATAAAACAGACAAAATACAGTTAAGGAAATAAGAAAGAATGAGAAAGGTGGGGGGGGGGAGTGGAAGAAAGGAGGAGATCAGCATAACAGGTAAACAAATAAAATAAGAAGGATTTATTGAGAGAATCTGAGGTGCATCTGGAGTTGCTGGAAATAAAAGGATGAGGAAAAGGGGAAAAAAACAATTAGATAGGATCAAATCCCTGCTTTGCAAGCCCATGCTCTGACAATAATTTATTCTTTAAAAAAAAAAGAGGCAGAAGGAGATCAGAAGATGGGAAAGAAATAATCAACACAGAAGTGAAGGTGTCAACCTGAACAGATTTCAAGCTGAAACAAAGAGTTTATATGATTATCTGTAATTACATGGAGATGTATAAACATCTTGGACGAGTGGTACCAGTAGAACTCCAGCACTTCCTAGTGCCTTATTAGTTTAGTCTTTTGATATTTATTTTACGTTCTGCCAGCAAAATTTTTTGTCCTAGCTGATGTGTTTGGCAAATCCTTTATTTGGGATGCTTCCTGATTTCAATATTTTTAGCTGCAGTGGTTTTTTAATCATGAGGGTATTGTTTCTAAAGCAATTATTTTATGTGCAACCAAAAGCAAAACTGAAGCCCAGTCCAGATTCATCTGTCATCCTCTAAGCAAGGGGCACAGCAGAAAGAGGCAGAAAACTGCCCTTGAGGACCAGAATATGAAGGGATTTCAGATTTTTCTTATAACACATGGTAGGGGGTGACCTTTGCTGCTCTCACCCAATGTCATTGATTGAAAGCGGCAAACTGCAACTTCATCTGTGTTCATCAGAAATGGAGTCTCATTTACTCCTCCCACCTTGAAATCGAGCCTCTTTGCAATCAGCCGGCTTTCTGAGTGGCCTACAGTTCGGATGAGAGGCAAAAGAATTAACATCTTTCTAGAACGAAATGTTCGACTGTTTTTCTGAGGAAGCAGTGGCACCCCTGGTTTGGGGTATAGAGGCTTGGAATTAGCACCTGGAAGGAAGAAGAACTGAAACTTCCCAACTGATCTCATCTTAAGCCATCTCTAGACCGACATCTTCAAAGGCCCCCTCACAAAGGGACAGGAGCAAATCCATCCATTCCCTGAGGTCCCTGTTGCTGGTTTCCATTGCCACTTCCCCCAAAAAATGATGGGAAAAGACAGGGTCAAGTCCTTTGTGGCAAGGCAGATGTACACACAGCCATCAGCCGGTAGAGAAACAGCCCTAAAGACTGGGCTCCAGGGTCAACTCCATGTTTCAAGCCCACATCTAGGCATCAGATGGCTTCTGTCACAAAGTGCTTCCTTCCAAGAATATTTAAATTGATTCAATAAAGGCATTGTTCAGAGAGGAAACATGCAGTACAACCAACACAGTCATTTCTACAGCAAACGAATTACGGGCTGAAGAACAATGCGAAGTCTCTTTGACAATTGTCCGTGGGAAGGTGCTCATTTGGAGTCATTACCTCATGTGTCTGTCAGAGGGGATCTGCGCCAGGCCATCATGAGGCACGTTCCCTTTCCTTCCGAAACAGTGTTTGGTGACTTGGCTCTATCACAGCTGTGAGACTGTGGTTCAAGGAGCTGCTTCAGATCCAGCTTTCTGTCTTTCTAGAAAGTTCAAAGCCAACCAGGCTACAGTTATCAGGGCAGATTTTAAAACCCGCAAGAAGATTTTAAAACCCGCAAGAAGATTTTAAAACCCGCAAGAAGATTTTAAAACAGGTAAGAAAGGAGACAGAGGGGCAATCCCAGAAAAAGAGTTTTCTTGGGGAATCCCACTACAAACTGAAGGCAGGAGTTGCTGCCCTTAGGGGTGGGAGGGAAGGTCCTGACAGCTGCTGTGGTTGCCTCAAGGAAAGTGTTATAACACCGGAAGGCAGGGAGCCTGAGGTAAAACAGCCAGACGGTCTCCATCCCAGCATTGATTTTATTCTGTCACTGTGTCCCTTCTGCTCAAAAACTCTCCATGGTCCCACTGCCTTCACAATCATATCCCAGCACACAGTTCTCTAGAGTTGACAGGATGGCACCAGCCAACCTTACCTGCCTTCGGTGTTCCCCCTCTGTGACAGGTATCTTCTGTCCTGCCCTCCACACCCGAGATCTACCTGTCTGCACTGACTGGCATCCTGGGGGCCTGACCTGTGGGATCCCATCCAGTTCCCGCGGGAGGTGGCGTCTTGGTTGGACTCAACCAATAGGGAAAGAGGGGCGGAGCCAGGCAGGCGGGTCGGAGGGACGCGGCTGAGGCGTCCATTGTCCTAGTCTCTTGCAGCCGCGCCCCTCTTATAAAGGGCAGGGGTCCCTGAAAGGCAGCTCCGTCTACACTGCGCTCGCTGGTTCTAATGACCATTCTTTCCCTCAGTTCTAGAGGATGAGGTTAATAGCCCTCCCTTTTCCGTCACCCCACTGCTTCAGGTTGCTCATAAACAAATCATGCTCCTCTTATCTATTTGGAACCCTTCATCTGTTGGGACTCTCGCTTTCCCTCAGTCTGCCTCCTTCTGGATGAGAAAACTGAGTTTCAAAGAGGTCAAATTGGGAAGTTCCTCAGGACGTGAAGCTAATAAGTCATTGAACCAGGGGTTGAACCCCACCAGTCTAGCTCCAGGAACTTCTAGGGTAAGCCCTGACAGTAACACACTAGGCTGGAATTGCACTGTCACCTCCACTCCCATCAAAGTCCTATCCACCCCACAAGGTTGGGCTCAAGTTGCCGCCTCCCCACGACATCTCCCTGACTTTGTATCTCCATTATAAATTCAATTTCTACAAAGCAGAGTGTCTGTGTCCTCCCCTTGGATACATAAAACACATTGTTTCACCAAGTCCTTTCAGGATTCAGGGGTTTGCTCTTGTTTCTCTGATGAACAGCACAGCTCTTGGAGGACAAAAATTGTGGCTTCCAAATATTTCCCATTGTCCTTAGCCCATTGAAAATCCAGTGGCCTGTATTAGCTGAATACACGAACAGGAAGGAATTTCTATGGCTATTTATATTGCCTGTCAAAACGAATAATTGCCCCAGCAATTCTTCTTAAATTTAAACTTGGGGGGAAAAAATTGAGCAGTGAAGAGAAAGGTGACAAACTAAATAAATAGCAGTCACCTGGGAACCAGTGTATTTCCTTTACAGCAAAGCTTGCTTAAGATTCCAGTGAAAGTCTTTTCTGAAGAGCCGTTCTAGCTTGGTAGCTACAAGACAAATTTCTGGGGCTAGATGGCCAAGTTCAAGTCTTGGTTCTGCTACTTGTTAACTGTTATGTTAGGAAACGTAGCTAGTCAAGCTCTATGAGCTTAGTTTTCCATCTATAATATGGGGAGAATAGTAGTCCCCACCCCTATCTTGTGAGGATTAAAGAAATTAACACAGAGAAGCACAGAATCTGATATACTGTGTTCAACATATGTCCTTTATTTGCAATGGTAACATGATTATCCTGTCCTGTCAGAACTCTTCCCAGGACTTCCTAAGACCTGGAAGTTTCCAGGAAAGGCAAGGTAATACTCTCTAGTATTTATTTATACAGACTCTTACCTTAAGGAGTTAATAAGCTCCACAGACTTAATCTCAGTCTAGTGAATATGTGACAGTGAAGTATTTTCATGTACAGTTGGAAAAAATGGGGAGGGCATTTTTGGTGTATTAGATACTATTTTACAATTGAGGAAACTGAGGCACCAAAAGCATGCTGCTATTGCTAAGTCACTTCAGTCGTGTCCGACTCTGTGCGACCCCATAGACGGCAGCCCACCAGGCTCCCCCGTCCCTGGGATTCTCCAGGCAAGAACACTGGAGTGGGTTGCCATTTCCTTCTCCAATGCGTGAAAGTGAAAAGTGAAAGTGAAGTCACTCAGTCGTGTCCGACTCTTAGCGACCCCATGGACTGCAGCCTACCAGGCTCCTCCATCCATGGGATTTTCCAGGCAGGAGTACTGGAGTGGGCTGCCATCGCCTTCTCCAACCAAAAGCATAGAAGAGCCTAATTATATGCATGTTGACTTGGCGCCTGCAGTTCACCCAACTGTGCACTCAAGACTGGTGGAGGATGCAAATAAGCAGCACACCACCTATCTAAGATGACCCAGTACAGCAGAGTCTGAGCTCTGACCCAGTTTTTGACACATCACCTAGTACTCAAAGATCAAGAAGCAGCTCCAGGAACTTCCCTGGCGGTCCAGTGGTTAGGACTCAGCACTCAAAATATAGGGGGCATCGGTTCAATTCCTGTTCAGGGATCTAAAATCCTGCATGCTGCACTGCACATGTTTTGCCAAAAACAAAAATGGAAACTGCTCCACTTTTTGAGAACAAGCTATCAGTCTCTTGGGAGGTGGATGGGTAGATATCCATCAGAAAAAAACTATGATAAAGCTGGGGCCACTGCAAATCCATTGAATAATGCATCTGACCCTGATTCGCTCTTCTCTTCTACACCTGCCAGTCAGCCAGTGACCCCTTCTGTGTTGAAAGGCCGATGGGGTGAGAAGAATTCCTTGACAGGAGAGCAAATAAAGCAACTTCCGTCCTTGATGGGTCTCTTTCTTCTTTATAATCTTACCTTTTTATTACCTTCATTAAGCATGGCATGCACAGAGGACCTGAAAAAAAACCGAGAAAGAAACAATCTGAGTGTGGGTTTGGCAGCCGCTCTCCTTCCCCAGAGAACTGAGCTTATACACATAGTTTATTACCTTCTCATGCTCCTGAACACTGCTTACAGCCATATAATATCTTCTGGTGGGTAAATGAGGAACAGCTCTCTCTAGTCTGTCAATCAATTCTATTTTCCCCTTGAATCAAGGAATTTAACAGCTTACCCCTCTGACAGCTGAGGCAGGGTTTTCTTCCTGCTTTCCTGCCAGGGTTCTCATAGCAGGAAGAGGAAGAATAAAAAAAGCTGTGTCCTGGAATTGCCTTGGCCCTGTGGCCACCAGAAAGGGGAAAGTCAGTACACATTCCTGCAGCATCACTAGCTAGAATGTGGCTGCTGAAAAGAAAAAGCATTCACCTTTAACTAGAGCTTGGCTGAGGCAAAAATGGTGTCCTTTCATTACGGTGATCCAGACAGACTCCAGATTGCAAAGGGCAAGAGGATAGTGACAGAAATAGAGACAGAAAATAGAGGGACTTCCCTGGTGGCTAAGTCCAGTGACAAAGATTCAGCACTCCCGGTGCGGAGGGCCTGAGTTCAATCCCTGGTCAGGGAACTAGATCCCACGTGCAACTAAATACCCAGTGCAACCAAATAAACATAAATAAATAAAAATGTTTAAATGGACAAAGGATATGAATAGACATTTTAAAAAGAAAAGAAAATAGAGACACATCAAGGATTAAACTATCCATCTCCCTTTCTGAGAAAAGGCACCCCAGCCCATGCTGAAGAAATGTCTGGTCATCTTTAATTTTATTGTAGTTATTATTTAATATTGGTTATATTCTCTGTGCTGTACAATATATCCTTGCAGTTTGATTATTTTATACATAGTAGCTTGTACCTCTTAATTCCCTTTCCCTAATATTCCCTCCCCTTCCCTCTACCTGCTTGTAACCACTAGTTTTTTTCTCTACATCTGTGAGCTTGTTTCAGTATTGTTCACTAGTTTGTTTTACTGTTTACACAAGTGATATCATACAGTATTTGCCTTTCTCTGTCTGACTTGTGTCACTAAGCATAATACTCTCCAAATCCATCCATGTTGCTGCAAATGGCAAAATTTCATTCTTGTTTATGGCTAAGTGATATTCCATTCCATTTCCTCTCTCTCTCTATCTGCCTGTCTATCTTTCGATCTATCTGTACAACACATCTTCTTTATCCATTCATCTGTTGAAAAGCCACCCATTTCATACTGAAGAAATGCCTGGTCATCTTTAATTTATGTCAAGTTTTACTAAACCACTACTGTCTCTAAAGTATTTGACTAGATTCTTGGGAGAAGAGATGCAGAGATAAACAGGAGGGCTTGTCATCTCTCCATGGTGACATGTGGACCTTACCTCCTTCAGATCTTTGCCCAGATCTCCCCTTCTCAATGAGGTCCACCCTGACTATCTACTATTTTTATTTTTTAAATATTCATGTATTTATTTATTTGGCTGTGCCAGGTCTTAGTGGAAGCATGTGGGATCTTTTAGTTAATGGCATTCAGAATCAAGTTCCCTGACCAGGAATTGAACTCCAGCCCCTTGACTGGGAGCATGGAGTCTTAGCCACTGGGACAACCAGGGAAGTCCCCTGACTGCTTTCTAAATGCTGCCACTGTCCCCCTCCAGCACTCCTGATACCTCTTATCTTAGCATTTTTCTTCCTTTAGCACCTATCTCCTTCTGACAAACTTTATATTTACTTACTTTATTATGTTTATTATTTATTATCAGTTTCCACACACACACACACACCATCCCCAGGACAGAGAATCTTTGTGAGTTTTATCCCCTGATGTACTTTAAGAACCTAGGACAGTACCTGGCCCATGGTCAACATTCAATGAATAGTCATTGAACAAAAAAATTGTTCCTCTCAGAGCCCAAATACATTCCTTTCTACATCCTGAAGAATCTGCTGGAATTATTAAGGAGAAACTGGCCTTTTCTGCACTGAATGCTTCTAGGAATGTAGACAATAAACCACCCAAACCCTTGAACAGGTTTTGGTTAATGAGTGAATGCATCCTCACAGCTCACACATCTCACTGTGTGATTGACTTGTCACAAAACAATGTCCTATGGTTTCCCTTCACAGATCATCCCTCAGTCAATAAGCATCTGGGTCATATGAGCAGCTTGATTCAGATGTTTTATTTCTGAGCCTGATGTAATATCGTTTTTATTTTTTTAGCAGAAGTACATTCATGGTGTGATGCAGAGGACATGTGCATTTAGGAAACACATTCTAGAAGTTCCTTCAATTCTCTTACATGCCAACAAGCACAAATTCCAAAGGTCTCTAATAACTTTCAATGGATTACACAGTTTAATCATTAGCAGATTCCTGGAGTCTGATCCCTGAATGAAGTTGTAAATATCCACCACTCCCCTAGACTCAGCAACTGGGTTCTGAACAAGGGAAAACTCCCAGCCCATCCCAAACACACTCATGGACCAGCACAGATTCAACACTGCTCCTACCCAATACTCCTTCCTCAGGCTGCCCTCAACTGGCATATCCCAGTTTAAGGACCACTTCTAGAGCATCCATCCAGGAACTGTGGCAGGGAGCCAGATATTTGTGTCTTAGGATAAATGATCTGAATTTCCTAGGTATGAAAATGTTCTCACAAAGCCACAAAAATTGGTTAATGGCAGTGAGATAAGATCACATTTCTTCCCTTGCTGGACCTCACAAGTGACCCCCACAACTTGATGCACCTGCCTTTGATTTTTCAACCATTCTCCTCCTTGGGCTCCCCTTTCATTTATGATGGGATTACTCAAGGACTGATGTTGAAGCTGAAACTCCAATACTTTGGCCTCCTGATGCAAAGAACCGACTCATTAGAAAAGACCCTGATGCTGGGAAAGGTTGAAGGTGGGAGGAAAAGGGGATGACAGAGGATGAGATGGCTGGATGGCATCACCGACTCAGTGGACATGAGTTTGAGTAAAGTCCGGGAGTTGGTGATGGACAGGGAGGCCTGGTGTGCTGCAGTCCATGGGGTCGCAAAGAGTCGGACACGACTGAGCAACTGAACTAACTAACTGAGATAACTAACTCCTAAGATAACCAGTTCCAGAGAAAATAGTGGCTCTGCTAGCTGATTCCCTGGATTCCCTATTTTAACTTCTCAAAAATTAGACCTTCGTGATCTTTCAGTTCAAAAATTATCCAAATCTCTTGTTAATATGATCCACCACGCTAAGGTCTTGAAGCTGTAAAGACACACCAGCTTTGCAGACCTGCCTTTCTACCTCTGAAAGAGAAAAGGTACCAGGAGAATAAGAAAGCACTAATTCTCTGCATAAAAAAAAAAAAAAACCCTCATTAAAGGCCAGGTATATCCACCCTGTGGCCCAGCAGTAATAATGTTACCCCTTGGGCTTGACCTAGTTATTGGAACTATGAAATCTTACACCATCATCTGTCAAAGCCAACTAAAATCCCATTCTCTCACTATTTAACTCTTACCTTCTCACACATGTATCAGTTACTTTTTGCCAGGAAACAAACCCTTCCAAATATGGTGGCTTAACTGCATTGCCATTTAGGCCATGATTCTGCAAGTCAGCTGTCTGGGCTGACTCAGCAGGGCAGTTCTGATGTGAGCTCAGCCCACTCTCAGCTGGGATCATTTGTGCCTCTGAAGTCAAAGACTGAGGTTCTGAGTGTTGGCTCAGTGCCAGCTGAGGCAGGAAGGAAAGTGGGCCACGTGTCCCATTCTACAGTGGGAGGCCCTGTCTTGATCGCATGAAGGTTCAGGGTCTCATCATACAAAGTGAAAGAAAGTGAAATCACTCAGTCATGTCTGACTCTTTGCGACCCCATGGACTGTAGCCTACCAGGCTCCTCCATCCATGGGATTTTCCAGGCAAGAATACTGGAGTGGGTTGCCATTTCCTTCTCCAGGGGATCTTCCCGACCCAGGGATCGAACCCAGGTCTCCCACATTGCAGTCCAACGCTTTACCGTCTGAGCCACCAGGGAAGCCCCTCATCGTACAAGCACCTTGCAAATCTGTGAATGCTTCATGTCTGTTCATGTTCAGAGCAAGGCACAAACCTAGCCGAAGAATTGAGAAAGACTCCCTTTTTGAAAAAAGCTACAAAGCCACATTGCCAGGGCATGAATCCAGGGAGGGTAAGAAATTGCGGTCATTGCTTGCAATGTTCCACCAAGATATGCATGGAGATGGTTGTGAGAAGCGTGAAGTGCTGACATAGGGAAAAGATTGGGGATTTCATAATCACTAAGTCATCTAGTCATCTCTGATCGCCTCAAGAGACTGTTGGTTGAAGACGCCTGAGTCACACCTACCATGTACCAAGCAGCCTTCTAAGCAATGATGACAAAAAACAGATAATGTCCCAGCTTACCATCTACTGCAGGACAGACAGACAATAATACATAAATGTCTGAGAGATCTGGCTGTACGTGCTATAAAGAAACGAATAATAGTTAAAGGTGTGAAGAGTAACGAGAGTGGGTGTTGTTATATTTAGAGTAATTATGGATGGTCTTATGGATAATATATTGAAGAAATACTTGAACGTTGATGGGACAATCCATATGGATGGCTGGAGATGAACATTCCAGACTGAGGAAAGGGTAAATGTGAAGTTTCGAGGCAAGATTATCTCTGCCTCACTGAGTCACAGCAAAGACACTAATGTGGCTGGCGTGGAGCCTGTGAGGGGGCAGAGAGAGAGGATATTCGGCAAGTGCGCATGGCCAAACTGCCCTGGGAAGTTTAGAATTTATTCTGACTATGAAGACTTTATTCTGGCCCTTGGCCAGTTTAGACCAGAGATGGGGGTGACCTGATCAAAGTTCTTTTAAACGATCGCTACACCACAGAAGGCAAGAGCAGAGGAAGGAAACCAGCTGCCAGGCCATGGTTCTGGTCCCACTGGGTTCCCAGGCTTCATGGGTCACAGCAAGTAAATACACCCCTCAGTTCTGTTTCTGACAGCCCATGTTGGATTCCAGTTGAATTTGGCAAGAGGATGGGGTGGGCGGGTTTGGGCATTAAGTCTTTACTGAATTTGTTACAATATTGCTTCTGTTTGGGGTGAGCTTGGGGGTTTTCCCTCAGTTGTAAAGAATCCACCTGCAACACAGGAGATGAAAAGTTCAGTCCCTGGGTTGGGAAGATCCCCTGGAGAAGGAAATGACAACCCAGTATTCTTGCCTGGGAAATCCCACGGACACAGGGGCCTGGCAGGGGCGGACTGTAGTCCATGGGGTCGCAAAGAGCCAGACGTGACTTAGCGACTGAACAACCACCACCAATATTGTCATTCACCTTATTTTATTAGAGAGGGAAGCTGGAATCCAACCATCTCTGCACAGAACGCCCATAATGACTGATTGCACAGCCTGGGAGTATTGACTGGCAGGGGCGAGCAGGGTGCAGAGTGGGTCTGCTGGCAGGGGGTTAGGAAGAGAAATTTACCTTCTCACTGTGAAGTTCACTTAAAAATAATATAAAAGCACATTTAGCGATGTTGTAGTAAAGAGGATCCCAGTAACTGGAATTTTTCACAGATTTCTCTGCCACATACTCATAATGGGTGGGGTGGCAGGTGGCCAAAGGAGGGGGCCAAAGCTCCCACAGCGGCCCCATGCAAGGACCAAGGCCTTCCCATCCCCTCTCCATCCATCTCTGACTCTCTCCAGGTGGGCAGAAATGCCACTGTTCATTAGAGCAAATGTTTCAAACTCCTTTTAAGAGATGGCTCACAAAATGATCCTCCAGGATTTACTTCTGATGGCCAAATTAGAGAGCTGGAAGTTTAAGTGAAAAGACTGAAAGGCCCTAAGGGAAGACAGCTAGAGAAATAAAGAAGTTCTGACACTGAGTCTGGGATGTCTGTCCTCCTGAGAGCTCCTTTATGTAATCCATAATCGTTATCAGGCTGCCTCGCTCCAGAGCCCCATGCTACCATCATGATGCTAGGTAGCTCTGAGCCTCGTGTTCTCTCATCTTTAAAAAAATGAAAACATTTTCTGAGTCAGTGTTTGTTAAGTTGGATGCCAACTTCGGAATCGCCTGGGGAGTTTGTTTAAAATTGCAGAATGGGACTTCCCTGGTGGTCCAATGGTTAAGAATCCACCTCCCAAAGCAGGGGACATGGGTTCAATCCCTGGTCCTGGTAATAAGATCCCACACATACAGGACAACTAAGCCCCAGGCAACACTTAGACAGAAGCCCACCCCTTACTGCAATGAAGAGTCTGCATGCTGCAACTAAGACCCAACACAGTCAAAAATAAATGTATAAATAAATATTTTTTAAAAAAGAAAAGAAAATGTAGAACATTGGAACCCACTTGAAACCAAGAAAACTGGAAACCCAGAATCTGTTTTTGTAATAGTCCCTTCACAGTCAAGTTGGAGAGAGAAATTTCTGTGACACACAACTCACCCACGCAGAAGAGGAGGCTACAGTCCATGGGATCACAAGAGTCGGACACAACTTAACGACTATACCATCGCCACCAACCTGAAAAGTCAGTTAGGGACTTCCGGTCCAGTGGGTAAGACTCCACTCTTCCAAAGCAAGGGGTCCCAGTTCCATTCCTGCTCAGGAACTAGATCCCACAACCAAAAAGCTCACGTGCCATAAGGAAGATACTGCAAGCCGGAACTCAGACCCAGTGTGGCGAACATAAATAAATACGTGTTTTCTCAATACCACCATTAAAAAAAAAAAAAGAGTCAAATTGCACAAAGTCTAGTGATCACCACCACCCCCCCCCACCCCCAGCCCATCACCCAGGTCAATGGAGCTCTACGCCAGGAGAAATGTGCAGGAACATTTTAGGTTGTCACAGAGGCTGGGGACTATGGGCAGGTAGAACGTGTAATTGCTAAATGGTCCATAGCTCTCCAAACAGGTCCAATACAGGAGAGTTGTCCTCCAGGTACAAGAATGGTAGCCATGGAGAAACACAACCCCTTACCCATAGGGGAGGTAGATCAGCATCTAGGTCAAGAGTTCTAATGGTTCTGCGTTCCCCTCCCCTCAAAACAGGAAGGAATACTGAGTAATCAGGGTCTCACCCAGCTCTCTCTAACTCAGTTTCAACTGCCTGACCTTTTTTTCTTTTTTTGGCCAAGGAGAAGGAAATGGCAACCCACTCTAGTATCCTTGTCTGAAAAATCCCTTGGACAGAGGAGCCCTTGGGCTACACACTCCATGGGTCGTAAAGTCAGATACAACTTAGCGACTAAGCGACAACAACCTAGCATGCAGGATGGGACCCCAGCCCCTCGCAGTGGAAGCACTGAGGGTTAACCACTGGACCACCAGGGGATTCCTCTGTCTGAGCATTCTTACTGAGATTCGGTTTATAAGAACTATGGCAAATCCAGATGTTTATCTCCAGTGGGGGAGAGGAAACATACTGGTATTTGGGTTGTCCTCCCATCATCTATCTGAATTATATTGAGTGTGTTTTTGTCAATTACGTAGAGAATTCAGACCAGGGCAGTTTATCTCCAGCTGTGCATGATCTTCTTCCCTAACTGGAGCATGAAAGATTGCAACAGTGTAAACAAAGCCAGGACTAAAATATGTTCCTTCTATGAGTCTGTACCTAGTAATGGTTATATTAATCACCATTATCATTGTAGTTATCCTCCTCTGCATCATCAGAATCAATTCAGCAACTGTTTCTCTTGGTGATGTCTCCTTATTACAACATAGTATTAATTGTATCCGAGTTGATTTTCTGCTCCTACTGCTGAACAGCTGTGTGGGAGTAAATACCCCTCAATGAAACATCAGCTTAGGCTGCCAGGACTCAGGAAATTTATCCAGATGTGAGCAGCAAGTCCAGGGGGCAGCTGTGGAATAGAATACACCAGCATCACCTGGAAAATCCCATGGATGGAGGAGCCTGGAAGGCTGCAGACCATGGGGTCGCTGAGGGTCAGACACGACTGAGTGATTTCACTTTCACGCATTGGAGAAGGAAATGGCAACCCACTCCAGCGTTCTTGCCTGGAGAATCCCAGGGACGGGGGAGCCTGGTGGGCTGCTGTCTCTGGGGTCACACAGAGTCGGACACGACTGAAGTGACTGAGCAGCACCAGCAGCATCGATACTAAATTCTGTGATCGGTGTCCAGTCTGAGGAATTCTGAGAATTGCTTTCCAATACTGTGAGCCATCCAAGAGTTAACAGCTTGAGTTTTACTTTCTGTTTAATATAGGTCAGAGACATTATCTCCGAAGGAACTTTTGTCTGGCTCCCTTTTAAAAATTAAAAAATAAAAATGCAACCTCCATCAAGAGAAAAACCACATGGATTCCCTAAACATCTGATTAAAAACTATAACTATCCCAAATTTCTATTGTGGTTCTGGAGAAACAAAGCTGTCTCAGCACTTTGATTTTTTTTTTTTTTCTTAAGTACATTTCAAAACACTTTAGTTTGTCACTTCCCCAAATTAGAGCTCTTGCACTTTTTTCCCTAGACAGACCAAGGCAATTACATTTCAAAGCAACAGCTATTTCTGACTCTCCCTTTAGAGTCACCAACTGGCTGGTGAAATGCCAGAAGACCTGTTGATTTGTATCTCTTTTGCTGCTTTGTATCTGTTTTGTTGCCTCTGGGGTTCACAAAAGGCCTTTACTTTACTTTATTTTGTTTCAAGGATCTAGCAGGAAGTTAAGATTCAGGTCACTTAGCCACTCCTCTTAACTGTTTGTTCTTGTGACTCTGGTGAGGTTACCTGAGCTACCATTTCTTCATCTAAAAGAGGAAAGAAGCGCTAGTCTTTCGGCTGCTCCCTAGATGAGCCGTAGTGAGGTGCAGAGGGCTACCGTGGGGCTGATCGCAACAAGCCCTCTCACGTCCTCTAGGACAGGGGTCCCCAACGCTGGGTGCTGGTCCATGGCTTGTTGGGAACTGGCCACGCAGCAGGAGGTGAGCAGTAGGCAAGCGAGTGAAGCTTCATCTGTATTTACAGCTGCTCCCCACACTTCAGAAGTCACTGTCTCTCAGCACTCCCAGGTGGAACAGTCTAATTGCAGGAAAACAAGCTCAGGGTTCCCACTGATTCTGCATTATGGTGAGGTGTATAACTATTTCATTATATATCACAATGTAATAATAATAGAAATAAAGTGCACGATAAATGTGACGTGCTTGAATTATCCCGAAACCATACCTCCACCGCCCTGGTCCATGAAAAAAAAACTGTCTTCCATGAACCAGTCCTTGGTGCCAAAACAATGGGGATGGCTGCTGTAGGAGGGCACATCCAGGGGAAAGCCGCTGGAAAGCCTACATGGTATCCAACAGAAGACTCACAATATCTCCTTTGACCCTACTCTATCCTTTCTAAGAAACTGTCCTAGGAAAGGCCCTCATGTCTGGCTCACATATGGTAAGTTTTTACATATGAATGTAGTTTGCATCATTATTTACAAGAGTGAAAATTTGCAGCCAATCTAAATATCAACAATATAAAACGATGGTTGATAAATAGTGAATGATGATACCTCCATTCGATAAAATATGATGGCTCTATTAGATTAAGGTTGTCAAAGATTTTGTAATGCCATTGGAAAAATTTCAAACTCGTTTTTTTTTTTTAATTGGGGGAAAATTGCTTTACAGTGATGTTTGGTTTCTGCCATACAACAACACAAATCAACCATAATTATACATATATCACTTCCCTCTTGAGCCTCCCTCCTCATCCCATCCCTCTAGGTCATCACAGAGCACCAGGCTGGGCTCCCTGTAAACTAGTGTTAAATAAAAGAGTAAAAATCACTCGATTTGACTTTTTTCAACATTTAGCATCCACACAAATGTGTGTGTGTGTGTGTGTGTTTAACATGCACGTGGATAAGGGGTGTGGTGGGAGAGACTGAGAGAGAAAAAATACACTAAAAATATTTATCATTTGATAAATCATGCTCTTTATCATGCTCTTCTGTGATTTTATTTCTTCATGTTTCTAATTTTCTGAATTTTCTAATAATATTCATTACTTTTATAATCAAAAAAATTCATATTATTTTAAAAGCTTAATTGATGAGTGAAACCATTAAAAATTATACTTTAAAACAGTTTGAAAATATGGGGAAATGCCTATTAAAAATGTCAGGGTAGGGAATTCCCTGCTGGCGCACTGGCTAACCCTCAGCGCTTCCACTGCCTCAGGTACTTCAGTTCCTGATGGGGGGCAGAGGTCCCACAAGTCTCAAGGTGCAGCCTAAAGTAAAAGGAAATACACTAAAATATTAGCTTTCATATTTCCAAATGGCAGGATTAGAGTGACCTAAACGTTTTCCTTAAATTTTTCTGAATTAGCACACAGCAAACAAAAAGGTATTTCTTAAAGAATGAAAAATACAAAGGTGCTGAGATTGGCAAAACTGAGCACTTTAAAAATAAAACTCTTTTAAAATAGTTTTTGCACACAGTTAAAATGAATTCCCTCCTTGTAGATATAATACATATGGCTTAATTAAGATTTTTTTGTTTATCGTTGAGTTACAATACTGTGTTAGTTTCAGATATATAGCAAAGTGATTCAGATATGCATATATGTGTATATGTATGCTTCTGCTGCTGCTGCGTCGCTTCAGTCGTGTCCGACTCTGTGCGACCCCATAGATGGCAGCCCACCAGGCTCCCCCATCCCTGGGATTCTCCAGGCAAGAACACTGGAGTGGGTTGCCATTTCCTTTTTTTCAATTATTTTCCATTATTATGTTATCTCAAGATATTGAACATAGTTCCCTGTGCTATACAATAAATCCTAGTCATTTATCTATTTTATATATGGTCCCTCGTGGCTCAGAAGTTAAAGCGTCTGCCTGCAATGCGGGAGACCTGGGTTCAATCCCTGGGTCGGGAAGATCCCCTGGAGGAGGAAATGGCAACCCACTCCGGTATTCTTGCCTGGAGAATCCCACGGACTGAGAAGCCTGGTGGGCTACAGTCCACAAGGTCGCAAAGAGTCGGACACAACTGAGCGACCACTCACTCACTCAGTGTCTATCTGCTAATCCTATACTCCAAATTTATTCCTCCCCCATATAGCACATATATTTTAATACATGGAATGGGAAGAAACTTGCCTTATTCTGAAGCAAGTGAAACATGGCCAAGCAAAATATCTCCATAACCCAGGAGAATAATTAGAGCCAGCTGTTGCACAAACAGCCAAACCTTCTATCTCTCCCAGACGTGGAGCCACCATAACCAGCCAGCCAGGGAGGCTGTGGGCATTCCCCTCACTGTGTCGGGACTGGGAGAGCCTGATGAGGTGAGGCTTCCGAGCAAGCAGTGGAGTGTCCAGAAGTCTCGTCTCAGCACCCAGCAGCACCGATTCCCCAGCCTGCTTAGAACAGCCTCTCATATTCATGCTAACGGTGTGGAAAATCAAGCTGTGATTCATTAGACATATGATTGTGAAGGAGAAAAGCATCACTCTGGCTTTGAGAAAAGTTGCAGAACCCTCATTCTGAGAAACACATTTTTTCAAAAAATAATTACATCCTGAGGACATGGGATTCACGCTGTAAAATGGACCCATTCCATAATCCATGACATATATACATGCACTTGTACCTATATTGAAAATCTTAGATAAATAGGTATAACCTATTCATCTTTGTCATATATACATATATATAGAAAGGAGGGGAAATGCAGATTCTATTAAAATTATTAAAATTGAATTTTAACTTTACTAAGTATTTTTGAGCTTTTTTTTTTTCTGTGCAGAGACATGGGGAATTTTTTTTTAAGTCGGGTTTTTCCCCTGTCTGGCCCATAAAGAGGCTTGGACCCCCTAGTTTATAATCCCCTAAACCGGCTCAGCCTTTGCCCGGCTCTCGTGGTCTCGGTGTCTCCTTCCGAGCACACAGAAAACTGATGGCTCCATATGTGATGGCAGGCGCTGTCTACCCGAAGCATATGTGTTCAATCAACTTTAATACCCCTACAGTCCGGAGGAAGGGAAATGCTAGGCCCTGGGAATAATCATCGTTTCCATTACATTAGCGAGGTTTGCTGGTGTGCCAGAGGGGCAGGGCTCTCTCCATCACTCTGCTAACACTGGCTGGCAGCTCGGAGAAGAGCATGGGTGCCCATCCAGGCAGGAAGTGAAATATATGCCTTCTCCTCTCGCTCTTCCCGATCATCTTCCCTCTATTTTCCCCCTTACCTTGGGGTCACAGAGTCTACTGTGGTTCATGAAGAAAGTGGCTGAGCTGTTTTCATCAACGCTGCCTTAGTAAGACTTTCCATTAAGAGAATAAAATCAAAATGGGTGTCTCATGTACACACTGCTATATTAAAAAAATAAATAAATAACCACCCACAAGGACCTACTGTATAGCACAGGGAACTCTGCTCAACGATGTGTGGCAGCCTGGAATGGAGGGGAGGTTGGGGGCAAGTGGATGCATGTACAGGTAGGACTGAGTCCCTCCACTGTTCATCTGAAACTGCAACAACATTGTTAATTGGCCAAACCCCAATACAAAATAAAAAGGTTAAAAACAGAAAAAAATCAGTGGTCTTTACAAGCCAGGGATATATTGGTGAGTTCACAGGAAGTCCAAGCAAGGAAGATCCTGAGAGTACTGGGGACCCATCAGATAGGCCAGCAGCTGCCTGGCTGGGCTGGGATCTCCAGGTTCGCACCATGGCTCAGAACAGGAGTGTAGGGGTGCCCCCAGCTCCCACGTGGGGAGAGGGTGCCTGAGAGCCCCGGAGATGACACAGAAGCCTGAGTTCTTTTCTGGGCTCTCTCGCTCCCCATGCAAACCATGTGAGCTATTTGATTTCTCCAAGTGTTGATCTCCTCTTTTGCTAAGTGGGAAGAAATATATCTGCACTTTCTACTCATGGCACTGTTGTGACAATAACAGGGATAATATTTCTGAAGGCTCTTTGTATGCATGACAAACTAGGATAGTAACTAAGAAGTGACGTGAAAGAGTATTGAAGTTTTCTATATAGTTGACCCTTGAACTGCATGGATCCACTTATACACAAATATTTTTCAGTAGTAAATACTAAACTACTACACAATCTGCACTTGGTTGAATCTGCAGATAAGGAAGGTTAACTACAAAATTACACTTGGATTTTACACTGAGCAGAGGATCAGGATCCTTAGCCCTGAGTTCTTCAAAGACGAATCATATATAGATTATCTCCAAGCTGAGCAGGGTTGGGAAAAATGCACCTTCCATTACACTGTAGGAACAAGGACAAACAGGTTTAAATTTTGGTAAATTTTGCAATTTACCAGTCTATTTCAAAAGGCATTCAATATGCACATTCCAAGGCACCCACTTCATTGCTCTTATTTAATTTTCACTTGCAGCATGCCAAAGTGACATGCAGATTGAACCCTAGACTCTTATATCTCCTGCGTTGGCAGGTGGGTTCTTTACCAATAGCACCACCTGGGAAGCTCTCAACTCAATACTTGTCAGGGTAATTCTAGTGTTGAGAATGTTGCCAATGACATTTGTATTCCAGTAACTTCATATAACGGAGAAGGCACTGGCATCCCACTCCAGTACTCTTACCTGGAAACTCCCATGGACGGAGGAGCCTGGTGGGCCGCAGTCCATGAGGTCGCTAAGAGTCGGACACGACTGAGCGACTTCCCTTTCCCTTTCCACTTTCATGCATTGGAGAAGGACATGGCAACCCACTCCAGTGTTCTTGCCTTGAGAATCCCAGGGACGGAGGAGCCTGATGGGCTGCCACCTATGGGGTCGCACAGAGTCAGATACGACTGAAGCGACTTAGCAGCAACTTCATATAAAAGTAAAGTAAATTATATAATTTTAAGTTGCTTATTGACTATTTTATATATAGCAGTGTGTATATGTCACTCCCAATCTTCCAATGTGTCCCTCCCTGCTCTCCCCTTGGCAGAGGCTGCCTGCTTAAAGACACTGGCACAGGTTGGTCTAGTGCCCACTCACGCCAGCAGTCCTCAAGCTTCAATTTCTTCTTTAAGAGGGAGTTTGCTCCATCTATAGAAAGTATGTTTTACTTGTCTCAGTTTTAACTTTTTGCCATTTGTTCCATGGCACTATAGAGCGTGTGTGTGTGCAGGCTAAGTCACTTCAGTCGTGTCTGATTCTTTGCGACCCCATGGACTGTAGCCCGCCAGGCTCCTCTGTCCATGGGGTTCTCCAGGCCAAAACATTGGAGTGGGTTGCCATGCCCTCCTCCAGGAGATCTTCTTGACCCAGGGATAATCCCGCGTCTCTTATGTCTACCTGTATCTTCAAATGGGTTCTTTACCACTAACAACCCCTGTGGAATCGTCCAGGCCAGAATATTGGAGTGGGTAGCCTATCCCTTCTCCAGAAGATCTTTCTGACCCAGGAATCCAACCAGAGTCTCCTGCATTGCAGGCAGATTCTTTACCAGCTGAGCTATCAGGGAAGCCCAGTATAGAGCATATACAGTCAAATCATAGAGACAGGAAGTAGAATGATTATTATCAGGGGTTGAGAATAGGAGGAAATGGGGACTTCTTTTCAGAACAATGTGAGTCTATTTAACATTATTGAGCTATAAGTTTAAAAATGGTTAAGATAATCAATTGTATGAGTATTTTATCATAGTTAAAATTTTTTAATTATAAAAATATTTATAGCATACATTTCTGTCATGTCAAGAAGAAATCACAGTCTGAGTTAAAGATCACAAACTGATCTCTTGAAAGCTGCTTGTAATCCCCTGACATGCCTTGTTTGGTCATAATAAGCTTTTTTAAAGTATGCTAATATCTTAAAATTCCACAGAAGATCCAGATTTCAAGTGCCTTCTGAGAAGGCGGGAGACCTGGTGTCTCTGACTCACTCCCAAAGGCCACCGTCATCTGCGTGGAATAGAATTTCCTCTGTTAGGTGTGACACGCGCGCTCCAATTCACCACATCCCTCACCCCTCCCTATGGTTTTGTAATGAGGTTTGTTAATTTCTTGGTCCCTGAGGCATCTGGGCTTGCCTCCCTTGTTAAGCAATGGGACCATGGCAGAAACACCCAAGATGACTGAGAATGTGTGCTAAGATAATCAAATAATACAAGAATGTCATGACCAAGGGAAGTTTTGGAAGACAAAGAAACTAAAATCAGCAAAAGGTAGGAATGACCGATCTCAAGACCAATAGTCAAAAGATCTGGGTTCTAATCCCAGCTCTGCCACTCAGCGAAGAGGGGCTCCAGCCACAGCTCGCCATATCTTTGGGCTTCTGAGTCCTCATCTCTGACCCAAAGGAGGAAAGCAAACTGATGTCTTAACATCTTGTAGATCAAAGACATGGGTCAGTAAAACACAGCTCAGGTCAAATCTAGCCAGCTGCCTGTTTTTGTACAACCCACTAGCCAGGAATGATTTTTTACATTTTTTTAAAGTGGTTGGAGGGGGAATAAAAGCCAAATGAAAAATAATGTTTCATAGTACAGGAGAAGTATATGAAATCCTAATTTCAGCAGCCATAAATAATAAAGTTGTATTGGAACACTGCCACCTTTATCCATTTACATACTGTCTGTAGCTGCTTTTACACTCCAGCAGCAGAGTTGAATAGGTGCAGCAGAGACTGCGGTCCACAAAGCCTCAAATATTTACTAGCTGATTCTTTATCAGAAAAGTTTGCTGAGCCTAGTCTAAAGAATCCTTCCAAGCTCCTCCATGAATATATCAAATGCTACCAGAGAATTCCTCACTCGTGTTCATATAAAGCATTCTTTCTAAAAGAAGTTGAAGGTTCCAGGTGATTATTTCAGTAGCAAGCTGTTTAAAATATGACCAAAGTATTTACATAGGCTCTTTTTCCGATGAAAATAGTAACAACTCACTTAAACACACTGTCTGTTGCAGGCACTTCACAGGTGTTACGTCATTCAAATTCTCTGCAATCCCTTGAAGCAGGTTTCATCATCCCCCTTTTTAAGGTGAGCAAACCAAAGCTTAGGAAATTTAAATATTATTCCCAAGGTCAAGCAGTCAATAAGTGGTCAAGTGAAAATTCAAGTCTTGTCTGACTCCAAAGCCTAGTTCATTATAAACGCCCTCATGTAGAAATCGAATACCCATCCCCAGAGAAGCCAGACTGAAAAATAAATTGAGATTAACACCCCACCTCTGCACCCAAATTTTCTTTTCTCATCAAACTCATCCCATCCCTAATTCTAAAATCCATGCAAGTATCAGATTTCAATGACTGATTCTCCCCTTAAATTTCATCTTTCTCCTTCAGAAACATTGCCATGGAAGCTGAGAACACCCAGTATCCTTTCATTTGCTGATGGGATGATAAGTCCTTATGAAAATAAAATAAAATAAAATAAAATAAAATAAAATCCCACCAGCCACCGATGTGCTCAGTCAGTGGCAGGTAAACCCATGCTACCTTAAAGTGGCCTTAGTACATTCTTGCCACTCTTGATAGCTGTTTATTCCCAGTCTTAAAGCTTCCTTTTGAAGAGGCAGTATTTTTTTTCACTTCTGTAGTTAAATAGGATTTTCTGGAAATAAGGGAAACTCCTCAAGCAGTACACATGTGCCTTTAAGCAAAAGTAAATCACAAATGAAGGGATAAAGAAAAAGAGTGGAGATAGAACAACGGTAACAGAAGTGAAAAGAGACAGACAAGTAGATGGAGGGAAGAAAGAAAAGAGGAAGAATCGGTCCATAGAAAAGACAGAAGAGAAGATGAGAGGACAGAGGGAAGAAAGGAGAGAATCATTTTGTCCCAGAGGAGAAAGAAAATGCCCAACCACCCCATTTCCCTAGACCTTTTCCCACCTGGATTTTTCAGCAACAGTTCCAATTTGAATCCAAATAATGTCTGAGATTTGGGATTCTCTAGTAAACTAGCTCTGACTCCCTAATCCCAGCACCGGATGTTCAGGGGTGTTGGGAGTTGGAGTTAATTAATTCAGCCACCTGTAACACTCATTCAGATGTTGTTACCATCTCATCTCAGTGCAAAGTTATCAGCAGATGTTGAAAGGGCTTTCCCCGCCTTGAACTTCCCCAGCTCTGAAAAGCTGTGTCTTTGCCTTCATCAGCAACCTCTTTCACCCCTGGCTCCTTCATTTCCAAGTGCAGATCTTGGACCTTGATTAGGGATCCTGGAGAAGGAATACTTCTCTACACTCTCTAAACTTTTTTATCTATGACCTCTTTACTGTGCAGGTTGCATGCCTGTCTTGCTATGGAAAACAGAAAGAAAAACCTGTATTAGGTGAAGAGGGTGTGATTTCAGTTTCTCAAACACAAGTTCTTGTTACTTTGTGAGAGAGGGCAGATTCAAAATAATTTTGCAAAGGAAATTTAGGGCTGACCTGATGGCACTCCCTTAATTTGCCTTCACACGGATGAAGAAACCTGCTTTTCAAGAAAGTGACCTTGGGATTTCTCTGGTAATACAGTGATTAAGACTCCATGCTGCCAAGGCAGGGGCGTAGGTTTGATTCCGAGTCAGGGAACTAAATTACCACATGCCTTGTAGCGTAGGCAAAAAAATAATAATAATAATAATTTTTTAAAATAAATGAACAACAAAGAAAGAAAGTCACCTTGCTGGTGTCTGCTTAGATTTTTGCTGTAATGTCCAAGTGCAGTGTTTATAGGCACTCACCCTGAAAACATTGAGGATAGTCATTAGGGAGCTTAAAAATATTAATAGTAAACTCCTGAAACTTCCCTGGCAGTCCAGCAGTTAGAAATCCACTCTTCCACTGTAGGGGACATGAGTTCCATCCCTGGTCGGAGATCTAGGATCCCCCATGCCACTCAGCCAAAAAACAAACAAGCAAACGTGTGTGTGTGTGTGTGTGTGTGTGTTTATACTAACTACCAGTATTAACTGCAAGTTTTAAGAGGTATAATATACAAGGTGGTTTGTTTGAAGGACACCAATTAAAATCACTCCTCAAACTATTTGCTTAGAATATTCTAGGACCTTCTCCGGAGAAGGCAATGGCACCCCACTCCAGTACTCTTGCCTGGAAAATCCCATGGACAGAGGAGCCTGGGAGGCTGCAGTCCATGGGGTCGCTAAGGGTCAGACATGACTGAGCGAGTTCACTTTCACTTTTCACTTTCATGCATTGGAGAAGGAAATGGCAAGCCACTCCAGTGTTCTTGCCTGGAGAATCCCAGGGACGGGGGAACCTGATGGGCTTCCGTCTATGGGGTCACACAGAGTCCGACACGACTGAAGCGACTTAGCAGCAGCAGCAGCAGGACCTTCTCCAGCCAGGATAACATGTGAGGGTCTTTCTGAGACAGATAAGACATCTAAGTAATCTACTATTTTGATCCTATTTAGCAGCCACTCCCCAAAAATATTTTATATATATTTCTACCTATGTTAGAGTTGAGAGAATTGAGACTAAATTTAAATTTGGGGAAGAATTGAAATTAAAACCCACGTCCATGACTTTAAGCCTATAGTTCTTGCCACTTTATCCCATTTCTCCAACTTTTAGAAATAAAATAATTTATTCCAGGAACACAGATCCCCTCTAGTTTGCACAGTAAGTGTTTGACCAGTGCGCAGTTTAAAAATCTCCATACATCTCCTCCCACCTTTAAAAAACAAGGCCATTGTGTAAGCAATCTGATTAAACAGACTTTGTAATATCCCAGTAGACATTGAAGGACATTAAAAATGGTGGTCACTAATAAGCATGCTGGCGTTGCTATCTGCATTTTAAAGGATCTCTTGAGAGAAGGAGAAAGGTTGGTCAAGCACAATTATCTTGTATAGCAGTTAAAATTTTAACTACTCCAATATGTTGGTGGTGAGATTTAATCTTAGGGTAAGGATACCTTTAGCAACCACTGGGATTTATCATGCACACAAAGCAATTTAGACACACATGGTTCTTGCCTTTTAGAATCTTTCTCAAATGGGATTCCTCTCCATGGATCCTCATTTGTATGGGTGGAAATTCTTGCTAAGAAAACAAAATGTCTTTCAAAATCCCAGGTTGTTACCAACTTGTCATATTGGAAAGATAATACAATTTCAGCTGCATATTCCCTCTCCAGTCACAAGTTAATGAGATAATGAGCTCAGTTTAATTTCCTGGTAAGGACACCATTTTCAAATCACAAGGGCCCCTGACAATTCTGGCATTTCTCGCTGCCTTTTTAGTGTCTGCTTTTTTTGGCACCCTTCATTTGCAAAGGAAAAATAGAAGATGCTAGTTCCAATTTTAGCATAATCTTTCCCCAATTTAAATTTCATCTTAGCCTATATTTTATTCATGTATCTGGCCCCACTGTCCACTTTTTCATTCATATATTACAGAAAGAGAGAGAAACAGACAGGCAGAGACAGAGAACCTGCAATGAACAAGATACCCTACTAGGAACTAAAAATACAGAGCCCAGTAAGAGCCTGTTCTTAGGCATTTAGCCTCGTGTAGAAAACTGACCGAACCCCCATACGCAATCTGTCTGGTGGATGAGGTGTAGCCATGGTGGGTGAATATAATCCTGCTTGGAGGAATCAGCAAAAGGCTTCTTAGAGAAGGCATATCTGAGCTGAGCCTTCAAGGATGAATAAGAATATCCAGCATAAGTGATGGAAGATACAGATGCTCCCTAAACTCTTTAAATGTATCAGGGACTTAGGACATATGGCTGAAAAGCCAAAGTGGATGAATATATCCTGATCCGATGAGGAACTTGAATCCTAAGTAAAGATTCTGAACTTTATTCTATAGTTATCAGGGATTTTTCAGCAGGGGAGTCACAGCATCCAATGTGTATTTGAGAAGAAAAAAAAATTTGCCGGAGTGGTTCAAGTAGAGTAACAAAAAGTGAAGTCAGAGAAACTTGGCAAAACATTTCAAAGACAGAATAGGATGTTGGGATAGAAAAAAGAGAAAAAGGGGTGTGTGTTGGACATTTTGCCTCCTCTTCGGATCCCAAGCAGGTTGCCCATGAACACTGCCGTTCTCCGTTCTTCTACCCTTTAAACTCTATAAACAGTTGCCAAAACCTTGTGCACACTTTGGCTGAAAGCTAACAAGGGTCCCCTGCATCCATCTGAATCTCTTTTTATTTTTGAAAATGAAGACTGGCAGATAATAATATCTCATCGGCTCAGTCCCCCAAATACCAGCTGGTGGCCTCTTCAGGATGACCCAGAACAAGGAAGAGGGGGTGTGGATGACCGTGTTTGCCGCTGATTAAGTCTGACTGCGGGTACCATAAGCTGCCCCCCGGCCAGCTGGCATGCTGTCACCTTCCGGCAGACACCTCACGTCCATCTTCATCTGCACCAAAAGGCAGAGGCTCACACCTTTCATCAGAATAATGAGCAAAGATGCCCACAATAACGAGATAGGAATCTTTGGGGAGATGGCATCTCTTCCTAATCATTCCATCTGATCAATTCTTCATTCTGTCTCTAGCAAGTTAGAAGGGGCTCGGTGACAGACATACCTAGCCTCCTGACAATCTCTCCCAATTCCGGTTTTGAATTAATTCTCTGAATTGGTACGGCGAAGTCTTCAGGATAATTTAGGGCAGAGGTCTCCAGGCAACACAGTGGAATTTAGTGACATGGCTGAGTGTTTCCAAGTTACTCCTCTTGATGAGATCTCTCTGGAGAAGGTGAGCACAGCCTGATAAAGGAACTATTCCTGCCCTCTGACACTTTAAGATCTTTAATTTTAATTGGAGAAAAATTTCTTAACAGCATTGTGTTGGTTTCTGCTATACAACGACACAAATCAGTCATACATACATATATATATATATATTTTATACACACACACAAGCGCACACACACATATATATATATCCCCTCCCTCAGGGGCCTCCCTCCCCTTCCCCTATTCCACCCCTCTAGGTCATCACAAGAGCTTCCCTGATAGCTCAGCTTGAAAAGAATCTGCCTGCAATGCCAGAGACCTGGGTTCAATCCGTGGGTCGGGAAGATCCGCTGGAGAAGGAAATGGCAACCCACTCCAGTATTCTCACCTGGAGAATCCCACAGACTGAGGAGTCTGGTGGGCTACAGTCCACGGGGTCGCAAGAGTCAGACACGACTTAGGGACTAAACCACCAGGTCGTCAGAGAGCACCAGGCTGGCACCCTAATATCTTAACTAATTTTTTGGTCACAGTTTTACTGAGCTATAATTCACATACCGTAAAATTCACCTTGTGAAAGTATACAATTCAGTAGGCTTTAGTATATTCACAAAGTCAGGCAACCATCATCACTATGTAATTTTAGAACATTTTCATCACCCACAAAAGAAAGCCCACATTCATAGCAGTTACTCTTCTTTGCTCCCTCCCTCCAGTCCCTGGCAACCACTGAACTACTGTCCGTCTCTCTGAAATTACCTATTCTGAACAGTTCATTTAAATGGAATCAGACAACATGTGGCCTTCTGTGTCAGACTGCTTTCATTTAATAGAGCATCTTCAAAGTTTGTCCATTTATCATTGGACCTAGCGACCTCGTTTCTGGGAACAGGTCTAAGATACATTTGCATATGTACTAACTGTGTGTGTAAACATTTTTTTCCAGCATTGTCCGTAATAACAATGTGTTTGAACAGTGCAAGATTCCCTCGGTGGGGAACCATTTAAGTTACTTACGGTACATTCATATAATAGATTCTTACACAGTGTGACTTAGAATGTAGAAGCTATCTATATACAGCTGTTATGGAAAGACTTCCAAAATGCATTGTTGAATGAAAAAAAAAAAAAGATTCAGAGGACTGTTTGGGTGTATTTCCTTTTGTGTAAAATGTTGTGTGTTGGGGAAATAAAAATACACGTTCCTATTTGCAGAGGATGGAAACGGGCAATGGAGACATGAATAGAATCAAGATTGTTAGCGTGTACATTTTATGTTGTTCTGATGTATGCTCCATCTGCATGTATCACTGTTAAAATTGTTTTAAGTAGGCAACTGTGAAGATCGTAAACCTTCTCCAGGTAAGAAAAAGCCTATATCTCCCTTCCTTTTAAAAGCACCCTCCGTGTGAAGAACCATCCTACATGTTGGTGGGAATGTAAATTGGTACAACCACATTGGAGAACAGTTTGGAGGTTTCTTAAAAAGCTAAAAATAGAGCTACCATATGATCCTGCAAAACCACTCCTGAGCATATATCTGGAGAAAACCATAATTCAAAAAGGTTTATCTACCCCAATGTTCATAGCAGCACTACTTACAATAGGAAAGACATGGAAGCAGTCTAAATGTCCAGAAACAGAGGAGTAAATAAAGAAGATGTGGTACATACATACAACGGAATGTTACTCAGCCATCAAAAAGAATGAAATAATATCATTTGCCGCAACATGAATAGATCTAGAGATGATCATACTAAGTGAAGCAAGTCAGATAAAGACAAATACATATGATATCATTCATATGTGGAATCTAATTTTTTAAATGATGCAAATGAATGAACTTATTTACAAAACAGAAACAGACTCAGAGGTATGGAAAATGAACTTAAAATTACCAAAAGGGAAATGTGGGGTGGGGAGGATAAATCAGGAGCTTGGAATGAACATATATACATGGGACTATATGTAAAATAGATAACCAACAAGGACCTACTGTATAGCAGAGGGAACCCTGCTTAATATTCTGTGATAATGTAGATGAGAAAAGAATCTGAAAAGAATAAATGTATGTATAACTGAATCGCTTTGCTGTACACCTGAAACTAGAAAAACATAATCAACTGTAATCCAATAAAGCGTTTTAAATAAATAAATAAAATCTCCCTCTCTTCATAAGGTTCTCTTTTTGCCTGTATAGATTACCATGTGTATATATGCTCACACATGGAGAGAAAGGCTTGAAGGAAACTGGAGACTTTCTATTAAATCTACTGAAGGGATAAAAAGTCTCAAAGCCATCCAGAAGTCCCTAAGCCCTTGAAAAAGCTGGAGAGAATGTTTCTAAGCCATTCCCAGGGATCAATGGTTTCTTATTCTGTTGTGAGTGTGTGTTAGTTGCTCAGTGGTGTCTGATTCTCTGTGACCCCATGGACTGTAGCCCGCCAGGCTCCTCTGTCCTTGGAATTCTCCAGGCAAGAATATTGGAGTGGATTGCCATGTCCTCCCTCCTCCAGGGGATCTTCCTGACCCAGGGATCGAACCCAGGTCTCTGGTATCTCTTGCATTAACAGGCAGACTCTTTACCACTAGCGCTACCTGGGAAGCCTTTATTATTCTCTGGCTTCCCCACCACTCTCCTAGGTTGGTGTAGCCTGAGGAAATGCCTGTGTGTGTGCTCACCCCAGGCTCCTGTTGTTTTTAGCCACCTTGTTTGCTGTTCTTGGTCTTGGCAGCTCTAGGAAAAGAATACAGCCATTCTCTCATTTCCTTCTCAATGCTTCCTTTGACCTGCGTAGTTGACCCTAAGTGGAGAAAGACGCCCTGACTCTTCAAGTGGCTTCAGCCATCTCCATTGAGGCCCCTCTACTTTTAGACCTAAGAGTTACTCCAGGGGGTCTGCTACCAACAGTAGAGCAACTAAAGAAAAATAGTAACTGTTATTGTGGGGGTTTGAATGGTCGGTGAAATGACTTTACATGAAAACATGACCTCATACCACTGATCGAGACTTTCACTAGACAATGGTGAAATGGAGGCAGATGGAATATAAAAAGCTTTTCTTAGTTATCACTGTACCTTTGAGATATGTAGCTTTTAGGAAAGAGAAGAAAGTATCTTTCCTGCAGAGAAAGACTCCCTGGCTAGTCTTTTTGTTCTATTCAGGCCTTTAATGGAGTGGATGATATCCTCCCATATCAAGGAAGGTCATCCCGTCTACTGATTCAAACTCTAATCTTATCTGAAACACCCTCACAGACACACTTAGAAATAAAGTTTAATATGTGCTCCCTACATCCCCGTCAAGTTGACATATAAAACTGACCATCACAATCACCATCTCTATACAAATCATTATCTGTACCAATTCTTTTGTTCAGAAGAAGAATGAGGGACTTCCTGGTTAGGACTGAGTTTCCACTGGAGGGTCCACAGTTTCAATTCCTGACATGAAACATGACCAAAAAGAAAAAAAGAAAAAATTTGAACAACTTACAAATGTCTCCTCCAAATTCCATGCTTTTGAATGTGTGTGTGTTTAATAAGCATAATTATATAGGCAAAATCCTTAAACCTATTTAAAATAAAAGTATTACTTAATGGTAATGTTATTTCAGGCCATTCTGCTTCTGACATTCTCTGAATCGGTTTTAAAAGGCTACACTTATTTAAAACAATAAATGAAAATGCAATTAAGATATTTCCCAATAACACTGAGTTTTTAAAAATCAGCCTACAGACAATATTATTGTGTAATCATATCTCTATTTTTAAAGATAAATAGATGTTTTCCTGTGAATACAGAAGGAGGTTGTAAGAATACAAAATAACTTAATTACTAAGATTTTTAAAATTCTTATCTCTGGGTGGTCGAACTGTGGGAGAGATGCATTGTTTGCTTCTTGTTCGTCTACATTTCCTAAACTATAAAGACCATGCTTTATTTTAAAGAAAATAAAAGATTTTTTAAGCAGAAGAATGTCTCATCTCCTCGAACAATCATGCCAGGAGTTTTAAAATCTGAACCTGTGCTTGTTGTCAACCTTTAGATTTTGCCAAATGCAGCAACCCACAAGAATTTTTAAGGAGTCTAGTCTCATAACATACGGTGTCCTCACAAAGTTAGTTGAGTAAATGTTCTCTCAAATACATGGAATGAACCAAGAAAGAAGATGTCTTTTGGTCCACGCAACCTTGAATCCCACCCAAGAGAGAAATGAAAAGCCACAAAAAGACTAGAAGGATTTGAAAAGAAAAGGACTGGATGGATCTGGACAGGGTTTGGCTCCAGGAGAGGGGAGTCTGATGAGGGGTGGAAGAAGGAATGTCAGGGAGATATATGTTCCATCTTTGGAACTTGAAAATTCTTCAAAACAGAACTTAAACTCAATAAGTGTGAAAATCATGGTTAAAGAATGGAATTAAATGTTATAAACACCAACACAGTAAAAATAGTAGTTGGGAGGTTGGGAGGAGAGGGGAGGTGCAGAAAGCTGTTCGGAGTGCTAATTTCTTCATCTTCATAGTAAGGAGCCGTTCAGCACCATCAAAAATGGAAGTATAGAGTTGTAAAACACACACAAGGGTTTCCATTTTCTAATTTTTTTTTCCCTTGTCTTTGCTCATAACCTTAACAAGATCTTTTCAAAACCTAAAAACTCTTGAGGTGAGGAAACATTTATGTAAGTCCAGCAACACCTAAAAATTCACTTGTTTCTTCTGCTTCCGTTGACTTCATATAAAACTAAAGCTAATATGTTGCACAAAAAGCAGCAATATTGGCTGGATTCTATTTTACGGAATTACTCCTTTCTCTCTATCAAAATGTACAGTGCCTATTTATAGAAGGACGAACATTTTAATGCGACTGTGGAAAAAACCTGGGAGGTGGAACTGGGGTATGAGAACTTTTGTTCTTTTTCCTATGCTCTTCTAATTTTATTTTAAAAATTATCAAAAATAAGAAGTAAACATATATTTCTATAATAAGTATACAGATTCCTATATGAAGAAAGCAGTCACCTCAGAGACAGAGGGTTGTTCTTTATGTATTCATCTGAAAAGGATTCTGGCGTCTTCGGAATAAGAATCTTTTTAGAGCTGTAATTTCACCCCTCCCCGCAGTGCCCTCTGTTAGACATGAGGGGAGAAACATGGTCTGATTCCAAGTTTCAGAGAAATCTAAGACTACTAGTAATTTTTGTAATTGTCCTTGTTTGGTTGAAAAGAATGAAATAATTAACTTGGCATATTTGCACAAAAATCTATCCAGATTCCAATCGGGAGAAAAAATAGAGAAGAAAACAAAAAGAATGAAACCGTTTATTGACAAAGGCATTTTGCCACTCTGTATCCATCATACCCATATACTCGTCATCTCAATCCACCACACTCACAGGCAAACAAACCTCTCTCTCGTATCTCTTAAAGATGCTTATTTACTTTTTCAAAGACTTGTGCATCAGATTCCATCATAGACCCCTGAAAGAAATTCATTTAACTTTCAGACAACCACTGCTCCCTCATCTGCTATTGTCAATGGGTCAACTTTAAGAATAAGGACTGGATGTGGGAATATTAGAAAAAGATGATCCACCCTAGCCAGTTAACTGTGGTCTTGGCTCACCAGAATCTTCAACAGGGTGATGAGGGTCGAAACAAAGCACATTGACACATACCAGTTGTCATATGCCAGAAGACAGCCGGCACTCAATTCCCAAAGGCACATCCTGAATAGGTAGAGAAGGAGATAACTAGTGGAAACTTTTCATAAAGAAACCAGCAGTTCTATGCCTATCTTACAACTTGCAGAGTTCAAAGTATTCATGGTTTATATTAGATCTGTTTTCAAGACTCAAAAGATGAAATAGCTCATGGTCTAAGAAACAGGGTTGATTATATTAAATTTCACATCAGCCAGAGGCACTCTTTCTTCCTTTATTGGTTTGTAATTTGTTTATACGTGGCCTCATTCTGAAAAAGAATTTGCTATTGACTGGGAAAATGTGCACAGGACCAACCGTGGTCTGGAGGAAACAGTCTCCCAGCCTCTGGTTCTTCAGGCTCATCTTCCCCATCACTGCCAACCCCACGGCAGACAAGGAGCCACACAGACCCAGGAGTCTCCTGGAGCTTTGCCTGCATCTCCTCTTCAGATTCTTGGATCTACAAGATCCAACAGACTCCCTCCAATCCTAGGATGAGGTACTTGTTCCTGATCCCCACAGGATTTGGATCTTAACTTTTCTTGTTTCTTCCAGTTTTCAGCATCTTATGAGCCTTCAGCCAGAAAGCTCCCCCGAACTCTGACTCCACAGAACCCAACACCTAACATGGCCCTTTGACTTCAGTCCCTTTTGAGTCAACTCCGCTCACCCAGAGAACAGTACTGAGGCCAAAACAGGATGTGCTGGCATTGAAGAGAGATATTTCCTTGTAGGCTCAGGTGGACCCACCTCCAATTCAGTCTGTCTGTCTCTCTTTCTCTCGTACTTTCTCTCTAGCTGCAGGGTCCTTATCTGCAAATGAAAATTGTAATGTCTGCCCTGTCAACACCCAAGTTCATGTGTTGAGCAAATCTAACAAATTGCTGAATGTAAATGCAGTTTAAAACCTTGTAAGAGGAGCTTCCCTGGCAGCCCAGTGGTTAAGACAGTTCTTCCAGTGCAGGAGATGCAGGTTCAATCCCTAGTCAGGGAAACTAAGATCTCACAAGCCTCTTGGTGTGGCCAAAAAAGAATTTTTTAGTAAACAAAATAAAAACAGCAGGGAAAAAAAGAAAAACCCTTAAAAGATAAATGTAAATGAATATAATAAGTCAAAACCTTGAATTTCATTTTGGTCTATTTTAAATGTGTTAACTGTATAATTTTTTTAAAAAAGAAAAATAAAAACTTCTCTGTTGGAAAAAAAGAAAAAGCTGAATTACTATTCTGTCAGTAATTTGCCATGATTTGGGATAAGTTCCTTGACCTTTCTGAACTTCAATTTCATCGTCTGTGGTCTTAATCAATGCTCTTTTTAAATTGTTTTTGCACTTAACAGAAGCCTCCTTTGACTTGAGGAAAAGGAGATGAGAAATAAGAACACCAGTCTTTTATACAGAACCCAAGGACAGGAAGTCCACTCGGGCTTCATGGACAAAGAAGGCCAAGAGACACAAAGTGCTCAGGAAGCCAGTCTGTCCCTTCACCTCCTTTTGACCTCATGAGTCATCACATCTATGTCTCTTTACGGACAGACTTTCTCAGAATCTCCAGGCATAAGGCATAAAACGATGGTCACCACTTCAGTCAACTGGTATCCATCCCTGGGGCAGAACAGTTGATTGATTGACCTAACCTGATCCAGGATCTACGCCTGGTCCATTCATCAAAGGTCAGGAGAATGGTATCGAAAGAAAACATGGCCACTGGGACCTGATGAGAGAGAAGCATTTCCAGAGACGAAGGGCCTGGTCTCCACGGAGATCAGAAACATGTAGTGGGTGCCATGCTGTGCCATGAAATTCCTCCTTCAGAACTGAATGGCTGGCTCCCTCAGTGTCTGGGGGTGCTGCCCACAGCTATCAGCACTCTTTGGGAATTGTTCTTGAACAAGGGGAGCCATCTTGCTTTGCCCCAATTGCACCCCTTCCCAGAGACACCACACATCTAGGGATCTGAGCCCCTCTCCCAGTGTGGGACTCAGAAAGGCCATCCCAGCTCCAGAACTCCCTGTGGGCTTGCTGGGGCCTCTGTAGTGACTACACTGCATCCCTGCTTTTCCCTTGACCCAGTGCCTGCTTCCTTCCTCCCATTCCTACCCCAACTCAGGCGTTAAACCCTAATAAATTTCCCTAGTAAATTTCCCACATGCCAGTCTCCACCTGAGAGCCTGCTTCTTGGAGAATCCAACCTGCCATGTGTATGCACTACGTTTGTAACACAGAGATGCCACTTTTAGGTAATGACTGTCACATGATTCCCATAGAGAGCACTCAATATTAGTTTCTTCCACTCCTATCGGCTTTCCCAAAGGTCAGTTTCACAGCAAACCTGCTACTAAATTCTCCAGGATCAGGGCTCTTTTCTGTGTGACTCTGATTTGAGGCCAGAAATGGTGACGACCCCCGGAATCAGCTTCCCTGTATCAGATGGCAAGAGCCACGCAGAGCATCAGCAGCAGGACCAAAAATAAGAACCCGGAGATTTTGCCTGTCCACAACCTGGAGCCCTACTCCTTCTACAGGCCCATCTGCACGATCTCACCTGGCCTTACTCTTTCTGGAAGGTTAAGCAGCAACCGTGCATTCAGCACCCACTCTGTACCTGACTTATATCTTAGATGGACAGACGAGGTTTGCATTTATAAAAGTATAATCAGCAACACAAGACACTGCAATGATGGATGTGCCCAAGACTGGAGCAGACCTTGAATAGAGGCATTTAGAAAACAACAATATCATGTCTTAAGAGATAAGGGAAATTTTCATGGGAAGATACCATCAAGGACTTGAAGAATAGAATGGATTAATGGATTTAGAGCTTTGGATAGCCAAGGAAAGTAGTGAGGCTGATCCCTGAAGCAAGCAGTTCAGTTCAGTCACTCAGTCGTGTCTGACTCTCTGCGACCCCATGAACCACAGCACTCCAGGCCTTCCTGTCCATCACCAACTCCCAGAGTCCACCCAAACTCATGTCCATTGAGTCGGTGATGCCATCCAACCATCTCATCCTCTGTTGTCCCCTTCTTCTGCCCTCAATCTTTCTCAGCATCAGGGTCTTTTCAAATGAGTCTACTCTTCGCATCAGGTAGCCAAAGTATTGGAGTTTCAGCTTCAACATCAGTCCTTCCAATGAACACCCAGGACTGATCTCCTTTAGGATGGACTGGTTGGATCTCCTTGCAGTCCAAGGGACTCTCAAGAGTCTTCTCCAACACCACAGTTCAAAAGCATCAATTCTTCAGTGCTCAGCTTTCTCTATAGTCCAACTCCCACATCAGTATATGACTACTGGAAAAACCATAGCCTTGATTAGATGGACCTTTGTTGGCAAAGTAATATCTCTGCTTTTTAATATGCTATCTAGGTTGGTCATAACTTTCCTTCCAAGGAGTAAGCATCTTTTAATTTCATGGCTGCAATCACCATCTGCAGTGATTTTGGAGCCCCAAAAAATAAAGTCAGCCACTGTTTCCACTGTTTCCCCATCTATTTGCCATGAAGTAATGGGACCGGATGCCATGATCTTAGTTTTCTGAATGTTAAGCTTTAAGCCATTTTTCACTCTCCTCTTTCACTTTCATCAAGAAGCTTTTTAGTTCTTCTTCACTTTCTGCCATAAGAGTGATGTCATCTGCATATCTGAGGTTATTGATATTTCTCCCAGCAATCTTGATTCTAGCTTGTGCTTCATCCAACCCAGCATTTCCTGCAAAACAAGATAATATTCAGGCCCCCGGGTGGAAGTCATCTCCATGTATCTTGAAGCTCTTGAAAAGCAAGAGAGGACTGAGGCCCCCACAGTTGTTCAGGCTGCAGCCCAGGACAAAGCATATTCAAGGAATCATGAATGTTATGTGATGCTTATGATTTAAATAATCAGATGGCCCCAGAGGGGAGGATGGCTAGAAGGAGAGATTTGAGGTCCCTAGACCACCCACGGTTCTTCACAGGGACTGTGCAGCCTGGCACTGGACTTTGAGTCTGCAACCTTAGAACTCAATTAGTTACATCATTTTCTTTAAGCATCTTAGAAAGAAAAGAAATAGAGAAAGTGTCATAGATTCTAGAAAATTCACTCAAAGATCAAAACCCGAGACATCTTCTGATGAAGACTAGATTCATGTCTGGAGCAATACAGTAGGGTAGGCATGCAGCTAAACACCTTACAGACAAGACGGAACGGGCATAATATTTGCAACAACCTGAGGAAGTACAGGGAGAAGGCAATGGCACCCCACTCCAGTACTCTTGCCTGGAAAATCCCATGGATGGAGGAGCCAGGTAGGCTCCAGTCCATGGGGTCGCTAAGAGTCAGGCACGACTAAGCTACTTCACTTTCACTTTTCACTTTCATGCATTGGAGAAGGAAATGGCAACCCACTCCAGTGTTCTTGCCTGGAGAATCCCAGGGACAGAGGAGCCTAGTGGGCTGCCGTCTATGGGGTCGCACAGAGTTGGACAAGACTGAGGCGACTTAGCAGCAGCAGAGGAAGTACAGACAGAATTATTTCCATTTGCAAGTGGGGAAATTAAGACCCAGGAATGTTAAGGAACTTTCCCATCATCCAAGAGCTAAGTATTGAAGTGCAAACTTGCACACCACCACCACCAGAGCCTGGGCTTATTCCCTCTCCTTCTACAGCTGCCCTGTGTTCACTTACAGGTGGGAGTGCTGTGGTCTAAGGCTTGAAATAAGGTCAATATTATATGCTTTCCCAGTATCTGGTGTCACGTGTTTGGCCATCCTGGAAATTCTAGGGCAAGAATTCCTCTCTCACTTATAGGGTCAATAGAATACATTTAAATCTAGCCAAGCCAGAAATGAGAGGCAATACCAACTGGGCAGTGGCCAGTGGCTGGTGGAATACTGTAATAAAATTTGGTACAAGAACAAAGATGAGAACAAACAGAAGACCAAATGATGACCCTGCCTGATTTGTGTGTGTGTGTGTGTGTGTATCTGTGTGTCTGTGTGTCTGTCTGTGCAGGCAGGCACATTACCTCCATCAACTCTGTGAAGCTGGGATAAAGAAAAACATTCAAATGAGGCAGGAATGAGTAATTGACGATCATAACTGTGATTATAAGGCATAATTACAATTAGCTGCACAAGAGTGCTAATCATGGAAATAATTACATGTCAGCTTTCCTCCTAAAGAAGAGAGAATATAATTAAGTGGCCCGAAGGAGGTGACGAAAACACGTCTCTGGGTGATAGAGGTGTGGGGTGAAGGGCTGATGTTTGAAGGGGCAAAGCTTTCTCAGTGTCTGAAATGTATCAACCAATTTCTTCCACCAAAATATAGGAAAGTAGGTAAGAATAAAACATGGCTTGAGGCTTTTTTTTTCCAAACAAAACAAACCCAAACTTAAGATATGAAGCAGAACAACATAGTAATTGAAAGTCAGACAGACTTGAGCTCAACTTTTAAAATTTTTACTCATGACCAGCTCTCTGAGATTCAACAAGTTCAGTAACTTCTCTTCAAGCCTCAGTTTCCTCCGTAATAAAATATTCATCATGCATGCCTCTCCAAGTCGTTGTAAGGAAATAAAGCTTGTAAAACTCACATGCAGTACCTTACCCATAGTAAGCTCTCAATAAATGTCTGCAATTGTTACATAACAGAGAAAACAGAAGAAAAGACAGGTGTGAGAAAAATCCAAGGATGTCTTGCTGAGTTTTTCTGCTTTGGTGCCTGTCTGAATTCAAAAGAATCCTAACATTTCTTTCCTGTACTTCCAGAGTTTCTTGTTTTCTTCCTGAAAAGCTTCTATTTTTTATTTCCCTAAAGTCAATTGATTTTAAGGTGTGAGATGGGAGGTGGGTTTATAAACTGTGTTTCTTGGGAACGTGGTGACAAGTGGCTGAGAGAGGCCAGGTCAGATAGAGCTGCTGGTGTTTGCTTCCTCAGATGCTGGCTGGCAAGCTGTCCCCATCTCATTCATCTACTCACCCATTCATCCATATATTTTCTTTGTTTTTTTTTTTTCAATAAAGGCAATGGCATCAGTTCCCTGTCAACTATGCATACAGCAATGGGTAAGATAAACATATGTATGTGCTTATTGTGTTAACATGAGAATCTTCCTGTGTATGTTTCAGCTGAGTCTTGAAACTAAGAGATGCCGTATTCTTAAGTGAATACATTGTAGACATTTGAAAGGAAGAGGAATGTTATTGCTGTTCCTCAGTGGCTCAGCTGTGCCCAACTCTTTGCAACCCCATGGACTGCAGCACGCCAGGACTCCCAGAGGGATCCATTTCTTGAATCAATGACTTTGTTTCACCACGGCTTGTATCCATCCACTTGGCTTCCAGTGCTCTGCCACGCTGACTCAGGACTTCTGGATCTGGCTATGTGACTAACTTTGGTGATTGGAATATCAGCAAATATGATACAAGCAGAGGCTTCAAAAGCGCTGTATAATTGAACTTGCTCACACTCCTGCTTTTCTGTCATTGCCATAAATACGTGACCAGGCACGCCTTCTGGTGGATGAAAGACACATAGCACCATCACCCCAGCCGAGCCCAGCCCAGATCCAGAAACGCAGTTGACCTCCAGATATGTGAGCAAGCTCAGATGAACAGCACCCTAGCAGACCACACGAAGGACACGGACAACAAATATGCACATCGTTATATACCATGAAGTTCTTGCGACAGAATTCTTGTGACAATAAATAGCTGATAAATTTTATAATACTCAGTTAGAACGAACTTGTGGTTACCTGGGGGAAGAACAGGGGGAAGGCATAGTTAGGGGGTTTAGGATCAACATGGATATATTGCTATATTTAAAATGGGTAACCAACAAGGTCCTACTGTATAATACAGTGAACTCTCCTCAATGTTATGTGGCAGCCTGGATGGGAGGGGAGTTTGGGGGAGAATGGATACATGTATATGCATGGCTGAGTCTCTTCGCTGTTCACCCAAAACTATGATTTCAGTTCAGTTCAGTCGCTCAGTCGTGTCCCCATCTTTGCAACCCCATGGACTGCAGCAGGCCAGGCCTCCCTGTCCATCACCAACTCCCGGAGCTTACTCAAACTCATGTCCATTGAATCAGTGATGCCATCCAACCATCTCATCCTCTGTCATCCCCTTCTCCTCTTTCCCTCAATCTTTCCCAGCATCATGGTCTTTTCAAATGAGTCAGCTCTTCACATCAGCTGTTCAAAGTATTGGAGTTTCAGCTTCAGCATCAGTCCTTCCAATGAATATTCAGGACTGATTTCCTTTAGGATTGAGTGGTTGGATCTCCTTGCAGTCTAAGGGACTCTCAAGAGTGGTTGCTGCTGCTGCTAAGTCACTTCAGTGGTGTCCGACACTGTGCGACCCCATAGATGGCAGCCCACCAGGCTCCCCCATCCCTGGGATTCTCCAGGCAAGAACACTGGAGTGGGTTGCCATTTCTTTCTCCAATGCATGAAAGTGAAAAGTGAAAGTGAAGTCGCTCTGTCGTGCCCGACTCTTAGCAACCCCATGGACTGCAGCCTTCCAGGCTCCTCCGTCCATGGGATTTTCCAGGCAAGAGTACTGGAGTGGGATGCCAAGAGTGGTTAGTTATGGTTAATTGACTGTACTCTAATATAAAGTTTAAATTTTTTATATTTTATTATGCTCAGATAACTCCTATGACCTTCACCCACACCAAAGGCATAGAAGTGGAAGAAGAGGAAAGATTTAGAAGGAAAATTTCTCTTTAAAAAGTTGTACTGTATGCTCCATTCCCAAATGAAGGAAGCAGGATTTCAGCAGGACCACTCAGAGAACTGCAGTCTGATGGATCTGGGCAGGGGGTGTGCTGGCTGAGTGTTGACAAGTCAGCTGAAGGAGACAGACTCCAAAGATAGCCACCTGCAAGCCCGGAATTTGTTAACATAAAGGATGTATGAGAGTTTCAACTTGGGTACTACTGACATCCAGGAATAGATCATTCTTTGTTGTGTGAGGCTGCCCTTTGCCCTTTAGAAGATGTGAACCCAGGTCTCCCACATTGCAGGGAAGCCCAAGAATACTGGAGTGGGTAGCTTATCCCTTCTTCAGTGGATCTTCCCAACCTAGGAATCAAACTGGGGTCCCCTGCATTGCAGGCGGATTCTTTACCAACTGAGCTATGAAGGAAGCCAGGAAGCCTGAAGGTATTGCCAAATTCCCAAGCGCTGAGGAAGGAGTAAGTGACCAGGCAGAAGGCAGGTGTCTCCAGCTGCTGGTGAGAGATCTCCAGCAACTAGGAGGTAAAGCATGTCCAAAGAGCCAACCAGAGTAGTGTAAGATAGAAAGATTCTATTTTAAGTATCTCCCAAGCTTAGCTGGAAGCCAGCTCCCAACAGTGTCCATTAAATAGTATTCTACCCTTCTGGTCCCTCCTTCTGCCTCTCATCTCTTACCTGGAAGGATCAGAAATAACAGGGAGACAGAAAGAAACAGAAGATGTAGGAGAAGCTGACCACCCCCTCTTCATCTGCTGGAGGCTTCCCTTGTGGACTTGGCTAGGGCTGGAGCAGGGAGAAGTCTTAGCTGTGAGTGAGAATTGACTCACTGGTGACTATCAGGCAGTAGGCGTTCTGCTTTCTGTAACTATTAATAGGCTGTTTGTTACTGAAAAGAATTGTTGGATTTTATAAGACCTACGAGTGACCAGAAAAGTCAGCAGATGCTTGAGGTGTTATCCCATGGCATCAAAACCAGCTGCTGTGAAGAGTTTTAAAGAGGCAATGGTGGGGTGGGGGTTGGGGAACAGTATTAGCTCTCTGGTTAATTTCCATTCATCTCCATTGTTCAGAGGACCAGATACCCATTCCCCTTGGTAGAATCCCTTGTTACCACAAGATCAAGATCCATTCCATTTCTGCCCACCCCATTAGTTCTAGCATACACCCAGCATTCTCTGCTCCCTTGCAAAACACCCCCACAGGCTCGATGCATATGCAACAGCACCAACCAACACAACCACCCACAAGTGTGGAGCACCACAAAGCTAAACGCTGACTGTTGGGGACTTTTGCACGAGTCATCTCAGGCCCCTCAGAACACTAGTGACTGTGGGTTTAACTGACAGTGGTCCTAAAGACTGTCCCTCTTGGGTGGCCAGCTCCCAGTCTGTTGCCATGAGTGGCTACATTTGAAATCCTCCCCTCCACGTGTTCCCCACCCCCGACCTCTGCTGCTTGAGCAGCAGCCTTGTGGCGAGGTCACAGGGCCACAAGCCGTCATTCAGCAAGGCAGGTCCTCGCCTGCCTCAGGCTCCCAGGGGGTGAGTGTCATGAATCACAGAAGTGTCCTCCCCTGGGAGCCAGGGTGACAAGGTCCTTGAATTTATCTCACATGAAATGAGCTGGATTATTTGACTAGGCTGAAGGAACTCAGTCCATTAATTCTCAGAGATAGCTCTTGGCACTTGAGGATTTTATTCTGAGCCCACATTGCTGACACCCCGCCTCCGTCTCCTTTCCTGAACCCTAATGGCATGCCAAGGGGCTTCATTTGCACTCCCCGATAGCTTGATGCTACAACAAAGCATAAGACCACCCTTCATGCAGGAAGAATACAAATATCACTTAGCCTTTTAATGCTCTTTTATTAAGCCCCCTGCTCTTGCTATCTCACTACTCCCAGCCAACTCCCACCTTCATTTCATGTAACATCAAAAGTGTAAACCATAAAAGAAAAAAACTGATAAATCGAACCTCATGAAAATAAAAAACTGAAAAAGAAAAAAAAAACACCTGTGAAGAAAATGACAAAACAAGCCACAGAGTTAGAGAAAATAAACATTACACTACATATTCAACAATGGACTCAGATCTAAAATATATACAGGAGTCTCAAAAATCAGCAATAAAAAGTAAACAATTCAATTAGAAAATTGGCATTGCACTGAATAAACACTTCTCTGATAAGAATATACATATGGCAAAAAAAGCACATGAAAACATACTCGACATTATTAGCCAGTAGGGAAATGCAAATTAAAAGCATAATAATACATCATGACACAGCCATTGAAATGGTTAAAATGAAAAATAGTGGTAATATCTTATGCTGGTGAAGATGCAGAGAAACGGGACCTCTCACACCGCTGGTAGGGCTAGAAATGGTTGAGCTACTCTGGAAAGCAGCTTGGCAGTTTCTTAGAAACTAGTAAGGCCTTACTGTATGACCTGACATTGCACTCTTGTACATCTATACCAGAGAAATAAAAAATTATGTCCAAAAAAATCCTGTACGTGAACGTCCATAGAAGCTTTATTTTTAACAGTCGATAAATGGAAACAACCAAAACGTCCTTCAACAGGTGACTGGTTAAACAGTGGTACGTCCTCACCATGGAATACTACACAGAAATAAACAAGGAATGGACTTCCCTGGTGATTCAGTGGCTGAGAATCCACCCTGCAATGCAAGGGACACGAGTTTGATTCCTGGTGAGGGAACTAAGATCCTACATGCTGCATAGCAACTAAGCCCGCGTGCCTAAGCAACTAATGAGCCCTGGTGCCACAGCCAGAGAGTCCATGTCCCCAAGAAGGAGCCCACATGCCACAGCTAAGACCCAAGGCAGTCAAATAAATAAAGAAAAGGAGCAAACCACTGATACAAGTAACAGATGGAGCTCGAGGGCATTCTGCTAAGTTTAAAATATAAAAATCAGTCTCCAAAGGCTAAATACTGCTTGACTGCACTTACATGACAGTCTTGAAATGATAGTATTACCAAGAGAGATATAACAGAGGCGTGATTGCCAGGGGTTAGGGCTGAGAGCGGCCATGGGTGTGGCTATAAAGCAAGAGCACGAGGGAATTATTAGTGGTGATGACAGAATTAATATCTTGATTGCAACCATGGTTTCATAAGTGTACACATGTGATAAAGTTGCAAAGAACTGCACATACATGTTCTTATCGTTTAGTCGCTAAGTTGTATCTGACTCTTTTGCGACTCCATGGACCATAGCCCACCAGGCTCCTCTGTCCATGGAGTTTCCCAGGCAAGAATACTGGGGTAGGTTGCCATTTCCTTTCTCAGAGGATCTTCCAGACCCAGGGATCAAACCTGTGTCTCCTGCATTGGCAAGCAGATTCTTTACCACTGAGCCACCTGGGAAGTGCTCTATATACATCAGATCAGATCAGTCGCTCAGTCGTGTCCGACTCTTTGCGACCTCATGAATCGCAGCACGCCAGGCCTCCCTGTCCATCACCAACTCCCAGAGTTCACTGAGACTCACGTCCATCGAGTCAGTGATGCCATCCAGCCATCTCATCCTCTGTCGTCCCCTTCTCCTCCTGCCCCCAATCTCTCCCAGCATCACAGTCTTTTCCAGTGAGTCAACTCTTCGCATGAAGTGGCCAAAGTACTGGAGTTTCAGCTTTAGCATCATTCCTTCCAAAGAAATCCCAGGGCTGATCTCCTTCAGAATGGACTGGTTGGATCTCCTTGCAGTCCAAGGGACTCTCAAGAGTCTTCTCCAACACCACAGTTCAAAAGCATCAATTCTTCAGTGCTCAGCCTTCTTCACAGTCCAACTCTCACATCCATACATGACCACAGGAAAAACCATAGCCTCGACTAGACGGACCTTTGTTGGCAAAGTAATGTCTCTGCTTTTGAATATGCTATCTAGGTTGGTCATAACTTTCCTTCCAAGGAGTAAGCGTCTTTTAATTTCATGGCTGCAGTCACCATCTGCAGTGAGTTTGGAGCCCAGAAAAATAAAGTCTGCCACTGTTTCCACTGTTTCCCCATCTATTTCCCATGAAGTGATGGGACCAGATGCCATGATCTTCGTTTTCTGAATGTTGAGCCTTAAGCCAACTTTTTCAGTCTCCACTTTCACTTTCATCAAAAGGGTCTTTAGTTCTTCTTCACTTTCTGCCATAAGGGTGGTGTCATCTGCATATCTGAGGTTATTGATATTTCTCCCGGCAATCTTGATTCCAGCTTGTGTTTCTTTCAGTCCAGCGTTTCTCATGATGTACTCTGCATATAAGTTAAATAAACAGAGTGACCATATACAGCCTTGACGAACTCCTTTTCCTATATGGAACCAGTCTGTTGTTCCATGTCCAGTTCTAACTGTTGCTTCCTGACCTGCATACAAATTTCTCAAGAGGCAGATCAGGTGGTCTGGTATTCCCATCTCTTTCAGAATTTTCCACAGTTTATTGTGATCCACAGAGTCAAAGGCTTATATGCACACAAATGTGTATATCTAAAACTACTGAAATCTGAATACGTTTTGTGGGTTAACATTTGTACCAATGTCAATTTCGTACTCTTGATATTATACTCTAGCTATGCAAGATGTTACCGTTGCAAAAAAAAAAAAAAAGGGTCTTTCCTATATATGTATTTTTTTCTTGTAACTTTCTAAGAAACATTGTTTTTAAACAACATATTTTTCTAAAGACAATTTTCTTTCTAATCACACTAAAGATAGCTTCAGAGATAATTCCATTTGGATTTATTATTTTTAAATTATAATCTGGGTTCAGTTACAGAATTTCCTTCCCTAGAAACTAATCTTATTCTTTCTCTGTTTTAGAGCATCCAAGTCTCTTGAGATAAGTTATATGGAAAAGGGTCTTGTAAAACCAGGAGGTAATCATTAGTAATATTATTATATTAGTTACTTCTTCTGTACGCTTATGAAGGATGAGCAGCTTCATCCTGAAAGAAAACAGACCCTGGAAGAAAGATTCTCTGTGCTGAGTTACAGAGAAGGAAATTAGAGTTAATATAAATGTAAATTCTGCTTTCATTTTCAAAGAATATGTGCTTCTCCCCATCATGACAGGGCCAGCATCAGAAAAGAAGCAAGAATACTGCATTAAATGGGCTATGAAAGTGAGGCTGGGACTTCCCTGGTGGTCCAGTGGTTAAGACTCCACAGTTCTGATGCAGAGGGCACAGGTTCAACCCCTGGTCTGAGAACTATAAGATCCCACATGCTGTGTTGTATGACCAAAAATAAATTAAAGTAAAAAAGATGAGGCTGACCCCAGAGTTTATCTTCACAGGTCCAAACCCCAGCCCTACCACATTCCAGCCTTGTGATAATGGCCATGCGACTACATTGCTGTGCTTCTGTCTCATGCTCTTTGAAATAGGAATAAAAATACCCCCTACCCCATATGTTTGTCATAAGAATCGGTGACATCCTCATAAAAACAATGCCAGGGCTTGGCACACAGTAAATGCCCCATAAATGCTGGAGTCTACGCCTCCTATAAAAAACAACAACAAAAAAAAAACTAAACACATCAAGTTGAAGAAGTTGGCCACACCTATGAATTCCCTCTTACTGTGGACCCTGCCCCAAATCTCCCACTACGACCTCCCTGGACTCCAACAGTCACTGTGTTCCAGACCTTTCCCTCTCTTACCCTTTTCAAAAACTTACTCTTTGTAGGATCCATTTCCTCCTGATGTAAATGGTGGCAATTGGAGAAGCAGAACCTTGAGCAGCTGTGGTTGATACCCTGGATGTAGGACCCGAAGCACAAACAGAGAAACAGAAAAGATGCTCTCCATTCAGACTCCTCTTGGTGCAGCCACGGGACCCAGGGCAGGTCACTCTACCTCCCAGGCTCGTGTCCTCACAGGAAATGAGAGATGAGAGGGTAGACCAGGTCAGACATCTGCAAGCTTTTTTTGTAACAGGCCAGAAGGTAAACATTTTAGACTTTGGGGGCTAGGTGGTCTCTGCTGTAACTTCTCATCTCTGCTGCCATTAGGAAAGCAGACACAACACAATGGGCTTGTCTGGGTTCTAATCAATTTTTACTTTAAAAAACCAGTTTGGCCTAACAGCTACAGTGTGTTGAGCCTGGTCTAGATCAACAGGTCCAAATTATCTCCCCACTGGGAATCCCTTTTATCAGCTGTCACCTTGTGGGTGCCATACTTAGAATTACTGTATCTATCAAATCCACTGCATTGAGTCTGGATAGAATTAGGTCTCCAACTTAACTATAAGTATACTATATGATGGGCTTCCCTGGTGGCTCAGATGGTAAAGAATCTGCCTGCAATGCAGGAGACCCGGGTTCAACCCCTGGGTTGGGAAGATCCCCAGAGAAGGGAATGGCAACCCACTCCAGCATTCTTGCCTGGAGAACTCCATGAACAGGGGAGCCTGGCCAGCTACAGTCCATGGGGTTGCAAAGAGTCAGACACGACTGAGTGAACAGCACTTTCACTTTCACACTGTATGATAACTATTTTATATTTTTACAAAAATAAGCTTTTATATATATATATAAACATATTATAATCCCAACCAGAGTTTTCTAGTTGCAGGCAAGAACCAGTGTTAACACACTAGGTTAATACATTTCTGACCAAAATAATAAAACCCAACATTCAAGTTAACCTATTTGACCTAAACATGGATAAATATAGGTACAGAAAACCACTCACAAATCTAATAAAAACTTCAAAACAGCTTAGAGGTCTAGGAGTCCCACTGAGTCAGACCCTTCACATCACTTTCGTTTTTAAAAAAATATTTGTTTGGCTGCATTCGGTCTTAGTTACAGCACGTGAGATGTTTCACTGCAGTGCAGACTCTCTCTAGTCATGGTGCTCGGGCTTAGCTGCTCTGAGGCATGTGAGGGTCTTAGTTCCCTGACCAGGGATCGAGCCTGGGTCCCTTGCATTGCAAGGTAGAGTCTTAACCACTGGACCATCAGGGAAGGTCCTCATATCACCTTCTTTAATTTCATAATGTCCAAGCCCTGGTGTGTGACTGATGGTATGGCCTTGGATTGGTCTCGTCTCATTTCTAGGGCTTTTTGCTGCCTCATGAAGAGAACGCAGTTGGATGGTCTCCACAATCCTGTCATTTTGTGATTCTAAGACCCTAATCCTTCAAATGCATTGGCTAGTCTAGGAGACAGCTCCCCCAGGTAACCGCTATTATAAATACTATCAAAATGCATGTCTCCTTCCTAAGGACCCTTCAGGATGATTCCTGAAGGCTGTTAGGTATCAACCCTCAGGCTTCAGCCCCCAAGAGGACACAGGGATGTTTGACTTAAAGCTGGGTTATGTGAATTCTTCCAATTATACCACAAAGCCTGGTCCTGCCCCCTAAGGCTTCAGATTCAAAGTCTTTTCTGAACATTCCCATGAGTGAGCCCAAATCTCTGATGACTCAGAAAGGACCCTGATTTTTTATGAGACAGCAGACTGCCTTCTGCCTGAAGGGAGTTCGGGGAAACACGTTAGGTCAAACACAATAAACAAAAATGCAGCCCTGGGTCTCCCGCTCTGGCAGTCTCCTTCCTACCATCCTGGTTGGGAAGATCGCAACACACAACTGTTTCACACTCACAGGGAAGGATCAGTAGAAAGGCCAAAGGTCAGAAGAGAAGCCAGTCAGGAGCAGTCAACAAGCACACCTGCCTGGCAGGTATACAGCCCTGTGTGCTGGCAAGCCAGGCAGCATAACTCTGTGCATGCGACGCAGTGGAAAATCCCACAGGGCTGCATTCTAAACATGACTGACGCACGTGAATTTTGGAAAAATGAAGGTCGTGAGTCAGACCCCGCCTCCACCTGTGCACCCCGCCCCCAGTCTTCTCAGCTGCCAATTCTAAGGCACCTTGCATATTCTCTTTCATGTTTGTTGAGTGGCCTTGCTCCTCCCGATTTTTATACCTTGTAACAGAGGCCAGGAAACTTTTCTATAAAGGGCCAAAGAATGTCAGGTATGCTGTGTGTCACAGTTACTTAGCTCTGCCACTCCGACCTGAAAGCAGCCACAGACATCGGGAAACGAGTGAACGTGGCTGAGTTCCAATCAAGTTTCATTTACAAAAACAGGTGGCCCCTGGATTTAGCCCTCTGGCTATAGCTTGTGGATACCTTCTCTACAATAATACTTAATGGTTCCCCCCACCCAGAAAAAAAAGCCTATGCAGGAGGCACCTTTATTATGTCCACTAGACAGGTAAGGAATCCGAGGCACAAAAATGAGAAATACTAACCCAGGTCCCTGAAGGTAGTGAGTGCCTGTGCTGGCTGCACAGGGAGGGATCCACCATCCAGACCCACAGCCACAGTCTCTTGACCATCTCCCTGGGCACTGCCTCACAGCTGTGTGTTCATCCACCCCGAGGGCTCCATCCCTTTGGAGTCGCAAGTGGGTCTGGCCATTCTGCTGTCTCTGTGCTGAACAGTCTCTAACCAACCCCCCACCAGACAAGGAAGAGCTATGCATCATGCCCTGTAGGTCCTCCCTACAGGTGGGTTCACTGACAACAGGAGTAAATTGATGGTTTTTACCTGTGTAGTAGGAACTTTATGGCCAACACCGTCCCCTTCAGTGACCCAGGTTAGCAAATAACCCAGAAACCAAGAAATCATCACCTGGCCTGGCTTGTGGGCGTGTTCATCCCAGACCAAGGTCCTCTCTCTTCCACCTCCAGAACCAATTTAAATTCATTTGATCCTAATCATTTTTCTCATCATCGATATGACCACTTGCATAAAAATTTTTTAGACTAATGTATCTTGAGAGGATCAGAAACTTGCTCATATAGGCACCAATCTGTATAATACTCTTCATGCACGTGTGCATGGTAAGTTCAGTCGTGTCCAACTCTCTGCAACCCCTGGGACTGTAGCCCGCCAGGCTACTCTGTCCATGGGATTCTCCAGGCCAGAATACTGGAATGGGTTGCCATGACCTCCTTCAGGGGATCTTCCCAACCCAGGGATCCAAACCACATTTCTTATGTCGCCTGCATTGGCAGGCAGGTTCTTTGCCATTAGTGCCAGCTGAGAAGCCCATAATACTCTTCTCTGTGGCCAATTACACCTGGTGCTCTGGCTTCCTCTAGAAATCAGTAACCATCAGCCACCCAATGGACAGCTGCTAGAAAATCTCCCTCCCAAGCTATCAGTTGAAGATGCCTGACTCGGGGCTGGCTCACAGGGGTTCCTTTTTTTTAACTGCTGGGCCACCTTTGTGAATCTTTTAAGGGCACCAACTTTCTCCCAGAATCACTCTGATGCATGTCCCCGAGGCCCCAGCTTTCTCTTCTCAGCCCTCCATCCATGCATCAGCACTATGGTTTTTCTAATCAGCTCTGTGAGACATAGACGTAAAATCAAAGCCCTAAAGAAACTGGGACTCATGGAGTAAAGTAATTCGGATCTCTACCTGAACGTATGGATTGAATCCTGATTTCCAGCATGACCACAGTCAAGTAGCCAAGAAGACCATTTACCACCAGCAATCTGCCTATGTTTCCCAGGTCCTACCAAGATGCTGTATGGAAACTGGCTTTCCCATTCCCAGTTTATTGATCTCCTCTTGAGTTTAGGTGAACAAGAAATAGGCTACCTGACCAAGCCTTGAGTCTAGAAGATCAGACCTTCGGGAATAAATGCACCAATCATGGTAGCTCCAGCAAGCCCATTAGGGATTTCCAAGGATCTCTCCAGATTCAGAAGCAACATCTCCTGCAATTCTGAGGGCCTCCACCAGGACTAAATATATCTATATAGCCCAAGTTCAGCCCAAGACCACAGAGAGTCTTTGCAGCTACCTACTCTTCAAAGAAGAATCACTTTGAGCTCGGATTCTGTTCACCACTTCAAAGAGAGTCCTCCTCTTAGGAAAACTCCAGAAGTCATCCTTGATAAGGATTCAGGAAAATCTTCCTGCCCACACCCTGGAAGCTGCAAAATAATGCGAAAATCTCAGAAAGATACCAATAGAAGTCTTTCAAGGGCAATCTTTATCCCACAGATACTACCAGATTTCTGGAAAGCTATTTAATGTGGGAGAGACATCTGTATTATTAGACTCACTGACAAATAGATAGATTATAGGTACAGACTACATGCATACAGAGATGATACATAATAGACAGACACACATACTTACATATCTATATACATATATATTTAATTCATAGATAATAGATACATTATATACATGATAGATGATAAATATATGTATACATACATACTTACATACACAGGTGATAGAGAGATAGATAAATAGATAATAAATAGATCCATACATATATGCATAATGAATACATACATACAGAGATGATGAATGTGTGTGCTAAGTTGCTTAAGTCGTGTCCACCTCTTTGTGACCCCATAGACTGTAGCCCGCCAGGCTCCTCTGTCCATGGGATTGTCCAGGCAAGAATACTGGAATGGGTTGCCATTCCCTTCTCCAGGGGATCTTCCCAACCCAGGAATCAAACCTGCATCTCTTATGTCTCCTGCATTGGCAGGCAGGTTCTTTACCACTAGCACCACTTGGAAAGCCCTAAATAATGAATAGATAAATATAAAATGGACTAATACATATATACATACAAACTTCCATACATAACTGATAGACCAACACAAAGATATATAAATTCTATGAATTATCTGAAGGCAATGTACAAATGCTTTTGGCTCAACAGAAAGATGAAAAACATGGCATGACCTCCTTGTTTCTATAGGGACTAACAAAAAGCTAAACTGTCCCTTCTCTGGGTCTTAATGCACAATTATAATAAATTCAATGTAACCTGCATCAATTAAGCTCTTTCCATGTACCTGGCTCCATGCTAAGAGATGAATCCCTTAAAAATTTCCCAGTCGAGCAGAGAAGACTCACCAACGAATAACCATCATATCAGGCAGCTATAATAGTACTATAATAAAGATACAAAAGTGCAGAAAAATAATAGGGTTGTTTGCTTTGTTTTCTCAAGGACCATGAATTTTAAAAATTTACCGAGGCATCCAGTGAGGGCAAGGGCTAATTGGCAATCTTCAGAGCTTAGAAACAACAAATGAAATGAAAGCAGGATTTCTCATTCCCCAAAATAAAACATACTGAATTACGACCACAGTTACCTTTGCAGCACTCCTACAAATGATCTAAACATCTCTTCTTCATTTATGGCCTGAAAAACTCTGTAATCATAGGTCAAAGTCTAGAGGAGAGACTGAAATAAAAGCTCTCCATCTTTTCACTCATCGTTCTTTCATCTCTGTACCTCAGCCTCCCAGGTCATTAAAGCCCTTCATTTCTAGATTTCTGCAACAAGAAAGGCTTTTGCTTATGGGCCAGCCCAAGATGAATCAGGATAATAGCCTTCCACAAACACTTGAAGGGATTTACTTCTCACATCCACAAACATGTTATTAAGCCCTTGCCATATGCCTTACACTGTGTCAGATTCTGAAATCAAGAGAACAAGACAGGACCCACAGTCTCAGTGAGCCCAGAGTCTAGTGGTAGGGGGAAGGGAGGAAGGAACAAGCAATATTTGAAAGTGATGAATGCTCTAATATTTTCAGGCCCAGGGGATCATGTGTGCATGCATGCCAAGTCGCTTCAGTTGTGTCCAATTCTTTGCAACCCTATGGACCGTAGCCCACCAGGCTCCTCTGTCCATGGGGATTCTCTAGGCAAGAATACTGGAATGAGTTACCATGCCCTCCTCCAGGGATCGAACCCACATCTCTTGTGTCTCCTGTATTGGCAGGTGGGTTCTTTATCACTAGCATCACCTGGAAAGCCCCAGGGGGTTATAAATTCAGTCAGTTCAGTCACTCAGTCATGTCCTACTCTTTGTAACCCCATGGACTGCACCACAGCAGGCCTCTCTGTCCATCACCAACTCCCAGAGTCTACCCAAACTCATGTCCATTGAGTCGGTGATGCCATCCAACCATCTCATCCTCTGTCATCCCCTTCTCCTCCTGCCTTCAATCTTTCCCAGCATCAGGGTCTTTTCCTATGAGTCAGTTCTTCACATCAGGTGGCCAAAGTATTGGAACTTCAGCTTCAGCATCAGTCCTTCCAATGAATATTCAGGGCTGATTTTAAATCAGGGAATTATGTGAGCATCCAAATACTACTTCTTACACACAAGGATAAAGGGAGAGGCTGGAAAACCAACAATATTTTAGGAACAGTCAGTTACTCTAGTGCTTGGGGTTTGGTTTCCTACATAACCTCTAGTCCCCTTTCTAATTCATCTCTCCTCCCACCACTAGCTAGTTCTCCTGACGTTTAATTGTAATTGTGTTAATCTCCTGCTCAAAGATTCACAATTCTTCTCTTGATTATCAAGCAGAGTCCAGATTCCTTAGCATGGCACCTGAGCACTCCCAAACCCAACCTCCAGCTGCTATTGCAGCCTTGCTTATCTATTCAGTAAATATCTAGTAAGTGTCAGGCACTGTTCTGGACATGAGAGATACTAGAGAATGCAAGACCATCAAGATTCCTAGCTGCATGAGACATAAATAAGCTACAAGGATATGTTGGAACTTTCTTGGTGGTTCAGTGGTTAAGACTCCAATCTTCCACTGCAGGGGGCACAGGTTAGATCCCTGTTCAAGGAACTAAGATCCCGCAAGCCCCAGGACACAGCCAAAAAACAAATAAATAGGCTACAAAGGTATATTGTATAACATGAGGAATACAGCAAATGTTTTATAATAACTACACATGAAGAATAATCTTTAAAAATTGAGTCACTATATTGCATACCTGTAACTTATATAATGCAATATAGTGACTCAATTTTTAAAGATTTTTCTTCATGTGTTGCTGCTGCTAAGTTGCTTCAGTCGTGTCCAACTCTGTGCGACCCCAGAGATGGCAGCCCACCAGGCTCCCCCGTCCCTGGGATTCTCCAGGCAAGAACACTGGAGTGGGTTGCCATTTCCTTCTCCAATGCATGAAAGTGAAAAGTGAAAGTGAAGTCGCTCAGTTGTGTCCAACTCCTAGCAACCCCATGGACTGCAGCCTACCAAGCTCCTCCATCCATGGGATTTTCCAGGCAAGAGTATTGGAGTGGGTTGCCATTGCCTTCTCCATTCTTCATGTGTAGTTATTATAAAACATTTGCTGTATTCCTCATCAACTATACTTCAATGTTTTAATGTCAATTAGAAATTTTCTAAAAAGATTCCTAGTAGAATAGATAAGCAAGCAAGCAAAAATTTTAAATGGTGATGAATGCTGTGCAGGAAAAAGAAATTGAGTGACAAGATGGCAGCGGAGCTGGTTAGAAGGGGTGATTAGGGACAGCATCAGAGCAGGTGACATTTAGGCTGAGATGTGAATAACAAAGGGCAAGTCACATGACTCTCTAGGGGGTAAGGGTGTCAAATAAAGAACCAGCCAAGATAAAGACCTGACAGAACCAAAAAGAAGACCCCGGAGGGCAGATTAACTCATCCATGAGGAGCAGTGAGAGGACTATGGGGAGAGGCCACAACTGGACCACTTAGGCTTTGCAGGAAAGGTAAGAAATTTAGATTTTTCTTCCATGTCTGATGAGAAGACATTAGCAGATTTTAAGCAAGGAAGCAAACCACTGTGATATTCAACTTCACAGGGGTAGTTTGGCTACTCTGAAGACAAGAGATGGAACCAAGGCAAGGGAGGAAGCCAAGAGCCCAGTTGGAAGCTGAGGTCAAGTTCAAGTGAGAGATGATGGTGAGTTGGACCAGAATGGGAGAAAGAGAGTCAGAGCGATGAACGGATTCTTGGTACGTGGGAGATGTAGAGTGCCAAAATGTGCTCTTGGATCACACATGGGAGGCAGAGGAAACAGAGGAGGGAAAGATATCAGAGACGACTTCCAAGTGCTTGGCGAGAGCAAGCAGGCTGACACGGTGCCATTTGTACAGTTCTGTCATGTCCTTTGAGTGCCCCTCAAGCCCCCAGGCACCCTAGAGTCAGCCTAGATCACATGTCACCTCTTGCACACAACCTACTCTTTTCTAGTATGTTTCATTGTCCATTTCCTTCATTTCTGCATTTTCAAACCCTAGACACCGTTCAAGACTCACAACCACTGTTCTCTCTCCTGAATTCATTTGCTGAAATTCTCTTATATTCACAATGCTTTTTCAAAAATATCTATTTATAAAATGTATTTATTAAATATTTATTTGGTTGTGCCAGGTCTTACGGAAAAGGCAATGGCACCCCACTCTAGTACTCTTGCCTAGAAAATCCCATGGATGGAGGAGCCTGGAAGGCTGCAGTCCATGGGGTTGCTGAGGGTCGGACATGACTGAGCGACTTCACTTTCACTTTTCACTTTTATGCATTGGAGAAGGAAATGGCAACCCACTCCAGTGTTCTTGCCTGGAGAATCCCAGGGACAGGGGAGCCTGGTGGCTGCCATCTCTGGGGTTGCACAGAGTCGGTCACGACTGAAGTGACTTAGCAGCAGCCAGGTCTTAATTGCAGCATGTGGGATCTAGTTCCCTGACTAGAGATGAAACCCGGGTCCACTACACTGAAGTGTATAGTCTTAGCCACTGGACCATCAGGGAAGTCCTCCCACAATGCTTTCTGGACTTCAGTTACCACATGTATTCCATCCCACCTTGTACTAGTGTTATTAATATTGTTGCTCAGTCCTGTCCGACTCTTTGAGACCCCATGGGCTGTAGCACACCAGGCTTCCCTGTCCTTCATCATCTCCCAGAGCTTGCTCAAACTCATGTCCATTGAGCCGGTGATGCCATCCAACCATCTCATCCTCTAGTGTATAATATTACATGTTATAGTGATACTATTGTGTCCATGTAGGCCATCTCTACCCATAAACTATAAGCCTCACCTGCGACTATCTTCTCTTTATCTTTGTACCCACCATGAATCTTTTCATCCACAAACAATTGTTGAAGGTACGGATAATATTGCCACCTAATGCCTGGAAAATCCCATGGACGGAGGAGCCTGGTAGGCTGCAGTCCATGGGGTCGCTAGGAGTCGGACTCAACTGAGCGACTTCACTTTCACGCATTGGAGGAGGAAATGGCGACCCACTCCAGTGTTGTTGCCTGGAGAATCCCAGGGACGGCGGAGCCTGGTGGGCTGCTGTCTATGGGGTGGCACAGAAACCTAAACTAGAAAATCCTTGTTTAGTTTCTCAGTCCTAGACTGCCTTATGACAACTCTTAGGGAGAGCTGGGGGATTATTCTATTTTCCCCATGAGAGAAGTGAAGTTTGAATAACTTGTCTAAGAGACACCAAGGTGCCAGAATTAGCGTTCATATCCTTGGAGTCTGACAGTATTACAGTCACGTGGACTGTATCCATTCCCACTTTGGGTCCTACAACGAGCCCACACAGTACCTTGTTTCATCAAACTTAAAATGCCAATTCTGAGACCCAATATTATTTTATGGAACACTAAAAAAGAAAAAGTGAGGTCCTTGAAACTTTGACACCTGCCCAAACACCATCTGTTACAAGGGCATCCTGATTTCAGAGATGGTAAAATGTGAGAGAGGAAAAAAATGTGCATCTTCAAACTCCATTTTATAAGCGAGGAAACCAAAGCTTAGAGGTCATGAGCACTGGTCATGAGCAGACACCAGGCACGGGGCAGAGTTCAGAGGCCAACTCGGGTTTCTCAGCTCTGAGATATGTAGTCTTGACATATTAGCAGGGCGTCCTGGTTGGTGTCTCTTGGGTATTTCTTTTTAATTTTTATTTATTTATTATATTTTTGGTTGTGCTGGGTCTTCCTTGCTGCGAGAGGGCTTCCTCTAGTTGTGGCGAGCAGGGGCTACTCTGTAGTTGCAGAGCATGGTCTTCTCCTTGCAGTGACTTCTCTTGTTGCAGAGTCAGGCTCTAGGCACACGGGCTTCAGTAGTTGAGGCTCATTGGCTCAGTTGCTCAGAGACATAAGGCATCTTCCCCGACCAGGGATCAAACCTGTGTCTCCGGCATTGGCAGGCAGAGTCTTATCCACTGTACCAGCAGGGAAGTCCTTCCTGGGGTTTTCTAAGGAAGCGCAGTCACAACAGGTGAACATAAAGAAATAAAGATCACACATGGAGCCCAGGCTGAGTCTGTGTTGGACACTAATGCACTGGCCCAAAGTCCACAACTTCCTGGGCTTTATTGAAATTAGGAGGGGACACCATCTGGCTGAGCGCGTTCTCTGTGGGGGGCCCTGCCCAGAATTGTCACAGATAATGGTAATTTATGTTTTCTTCCACACCTGCTCTCTTTCCTGCTTTAGTCAGCTGCGAACTCAGCTTCTCCCCAGGGCGAAGTGAGGGAGGGGCCGAAGCAAGGGGAAGGAAACAGCTCTTGTTCACAGCAGCTCAGCTAAATTGCCTTTGCCCTCTTTTGCATAGAGCAATAAAGTGTTCTAGAAAATGCAGCATGGATTTTTAATTTTCTCCTTGTCACTGGGTGCTGTAATCACATAATTAACCAAGTGCTAGAGATAGTCATTTATAGCAAATGGGCAAAACAACCACAGAGGTGAGCTACCCGGGACCCGAAAGGTTTCATCTGCCTCTCGAAAAGCCGCGTGTGGACAGAGCTTCACCAGTCCTGGACTGGTTGGGACTCGACGCCCAAAGAATGCAGCGTGAGGATACAGGAAGGTCATGGAGTCTGTCCTTCCAGATGAATTGCTGTCGGCTCAGTGGTTTAGAAGGCCTTGAGGTAACAGGGATGGGACCGGATGCCAGGCCAAGAGGCCACAGGCTACCTGTGCTCATCAATCCCTTTACCCGGGACATGCGCCGACGGGATGAGGAGCATCTATCTGCCTGGCCCCTGTCTCACCCCGAGACGCTGTTCCTGTCCGACCCCTCTTCCTTCAGGTACATTCTTTCCTTCCTCCCGTTGTCCACCCCCTCACCCATGGCCCCTCACTGCCACCACTAGCGGAGCATCTGACATTGTGTATCTTGGAAACAAATAGCAAGAAGTTATATATATATATATATATATATATATATATGGGGTTCCTGGTGGTTCAGACAGTACAGAATTGGCCTGCAATGCAGAAGACCCAAGTTTGATCCCTAGGTTAGGAAGATCCCCTGAAGAAGGGAATGGCTACCCACTCCAGTATTCTTGCAGGGGACATAAGAGATGTGGTTTCAATCCCAGGGCAGGGAAGATCCCCTGAAGGAGGAAATGACAACCTGCTCCAATATTCTTGCCTGGAGAATCCCCATGGACAGAGGAATGATCTATCTATTTATATTTATTCATTTTTATATGTTTATATATAGCTACCATATATACATATAAATGTAATATATACAAATAAATAGATCTAGATAGATATTGGAGAAGGCAATGGCACCCCACTCCAGTACTCTTGCATGGAAAACCCCATGGACAGAGGAACCTGGTAGGCTGCAGTCCATGGGGTCGCTTAGAGTCGGACACGACTGAGCGACTTCACTTTCACTTTTCACTTTCATGCATTGGAGGAGGAAATGGCAACCCACTCCAGTGTTCTCGCCTGAAGAATCCCAGGGACGGCGGGGCCTAGTGGGCTGATGTCTACGGGGTCGCACAGAGTCGGACACGACTGAAGCAACTTAGCAGCAGATAGATATTACAGAAAATACAGTTGTCTGTATTTTTAAAAGCCTCTGATGTCCACCAGACTTTGAGGACCAGTGCAGTGGACTGAAGAAAGGGGAGAGATGGATGGTAACTGCAGTCATTTTTGAACAGCAGTTGCCTCTGATTAAGGCTCCAGCACTAATTCAGGCAAGGACAGTCATGCACATTGGGAGCATCTGCTGACAAAGGCTAACTTGCCCTCATTTATGGCTCCCTTTCCCATGAAGAGCCCTAGCCCTGAGGCTTGGGTGACAAGTTGTGAAGTTTTTTGGGTTTTTTTTTTGCTTGTTTGTGGGGGTTTTTTGGCCACAAGCGTGTAGCATTTAGTTCCCTGACCAGAGATTAAACCCCTCCCCCTTGCATCAGGAGCTCAGAGTCTTAACCACTGGACCAAGCAGGGAAGTCCCAGAGGCCAGAGTGAAGTGGAACACAGTATATTCAAAGGATGCCTATTACCCTGGATTTTCATTTCCTGGACATGTTCTTCAGGCCAGCTTCACCTGATAAAAGCTCAGAGTCTCCCTAAAATGAGAGAAAAGGAAGTGATTGTTGGCTCCCTACCCCACCTCCTCGCCTTGAAATTGTTTTTTTCCATCCTAGCCCACTGGCTTTAATTAGGAGTGAAGGCTGCATGCAGAGTGGGAACAGCAGGCGGCCTTAGCACAAAAATGTGTTCAATAAACAACTTTGGATGATCAGAGGTCACCGCATCTGTGTCTGCGTCCTTGTCCCCCGGCTCCTGATTTCTCTCTGGCCATTTTGTCTTACCATTTATACCTCATTAGTTATACAGAAGCCACCAGTTCAGAGTCCTGTGGCTGTCGGCTTGCGGGGGGCGGGCGGGGTGGGGGGGATGGGGAGAGTCGGGAGGGGCGTCCTGTCTTCAGGAGAGGCTGAGGATCAGGAGGTGGGAAGTCAGAATAAATGAAATCATACTGCATGTTCACAATCGGCTGTTATTAAGGCATCTTATAAGTAGCTATTATACAAATGCATTACAATGACCAAATCCTGCAGGCTTGAGTGCCTTTATGCTCTGGCCAACAGTGGGTAATTTTTTGGACCCAAGAGGCATCAGCTACATTGAAAAGAGCATGAAGTGCATTGTTGCTGTTCAGTCGCCCACTCATGTCCAGCTCTTTGCGATCCATGGACTGCAGCACGCCAGGCTTCTCTGTCCTTCACTATCTCCCAGAGTTTGCTCAAACTCATGTCCATTGAGTCAATGATGCCATCCAACCATCTCATCCTCTGTCGTCCCCTTCTCTTCCTGCCTTCAGTCTTCTCAGCATCAGGGTCTTTTCCAATGAGTCAGTTCTTCACATCAGGTGGCCAAAGTATTGGAGCTTCAGCTTCAGCATCAGTCCTTCCAATGAATATTCAGGATTGATTTCCTTTAGGATTGATTAAGTGCATATTGCTAAGTAAAAGAAGCCATCTGAAAAGCCTTCACGTCTGATGATTCCAACTCTACAACATTCTGGAAAAGGTACAACTTCGGAGACAGTAAAAAGGTCTGTGGTTTTAAGAGGGAGGAGGCAGAAAGGGATGAACACATAGAGCACCAAGGATTTTTAAGAAACTATTTTGTATATTATTATAGTGATGGATATATGTCATTCATACATTTGTCCAAATCCATGAAATGGGCAACACCAGACCAAACCCTAGTGTCTGTCAACAAGGACTTTGAGTGATGATGAGGTACATTGCTTGATGGTACCAAATGTACCACTGTGGTCAGGGGCTACTGTACATGTGTGAGAATGGGAACATGTGTATGGGAACTTCTGAATTTTCTGCTTCATTTTGCTGTGAACCTAAAACTGCTCTTAAAAAAAAAATAAAGTTTAGGGACTTCCCTGGCAGTCCAGTGGTTAAGACTCCACACTCCCAATGAAGAGGACACAAGTTTGATCCCTGGTCAGAGAACTAAGCTTCACAGCATGACCTAAAAGAATTTTTCTTTAATTTTTTAAAACAAATAAAATCTATTCATAAAACAAAGAAGGATTAAACTTGGACTTGAAAGAGATGGACTCTAATTTTATCATGGTATTGGTCACAGGCTGGCTGTGTCAACATGGGCAAGTTATACTAGACTTCTCTGGGTCTCAGTGACACCATCTTTAAAAAATGTAGAGGAGCTCGGAGAGACATGTGTGAAATTGTCATGCACACCCCTGGAGGAGGGAGCAGGACCCTGCCCATTGCTGCACTGTTGTTACTTTCTGCCTTCCCTCACTTCCCTAATTAGGGACTGTTTGAATCTGCCCCTTGGAACCCAGGGATGGTCTCAGCCACTCCCTGCCTTCCCAGGCCTTCCCCAGTAGCTCAGCTGGTAAAGAATCCGCCTGCAATGCAGGAGACCCCAGTTCGATTCCTGAGTCATGGAGAATCCCCTGGAGAAGGCATAGGCTACCCACTCCAGTATTCTTGGGCTTCCCTGGTGGCTCAACTGGAAAAGAATCTGCCTGCAGTGTGGAAGACCTGGGTTCAATCCCTGGGTTGGGAAGATTCCCCAGGAGAAGGGAAAGGCTACCCACTGCAGTATTCTGGCCTGGGGAATTCCATGGACTGTATAGCCCATGAGGTCACCAAGAGTCGCACACGACTGAGCAACTTTAACTTCACAGCCACTCCCTGTCACTCTCCTATCATGGCAAATAGGACCGTCAGCTGCAGGAAAGCAAGCTCAGGGCTCCCACTGATTGTGCATGATGGTGAGTTGTATAGTTATTATATCTCACAATGTAACAATAACAGAAATAACGTGCACAATAAATGTGATGTGCGTGAGTCATCCCAAAACCATCCCCCCCACCAGGTCCATGAAAAAATTGCCTTCCACAAAATCGATCCCTGGTGTCAAAAAGATTGGGGACCACTGTTCTAAACTAGGAGACAAAGTAATGACCGATCCATCAGCAGACTAAGGGAATGCAAGGGTCTGGGGACTGGCCATACTCCTCTGTAGCCACCTCCTCAGAAAACAGGAGGGCTGCCGGTCCAACCCAAAGTAGTTTCCTTAACTTGTCCCAGAAGGAGGAAGTGGGGTCCCCTGGGGAAATATAATGGGCGTTTCCTGCTTGCCTCCACTTTATTCCTTTTCTGGGGATTCCCTGTCCCCCCCGAATGCTCAGCCTGCACGCAGGGACTCCTCTGTGACTGTTCCAATCAATAGCTAGCTAATGACGGTCTCCTTCTGTTTGCCCCTTGGCTGTGAGATTGCAGAAGGTACAACGTGTGTGCACCTGCACGCATGCATGTGTTGTCTGCACAAGGATCTTCGGTGTTCTTCAACTCTCTGGACGCCCAGGGGTCAGTGAAGCAGGAAGAAAGGGAGCCCCTGGCTCTGGGCTAACAGGACCCTCACACCCTCCTCAGACTCTCTTAGGCACCACATACTGGGCTGACAGCCACCACCAACCGCAGCCACACCTCCCCATGTTTTTCCCAGGCTGAAATGTTCAATCCATCGGGCATGCCACCCACAGAAGCTGGGGCCGCCGACTCACGGGGTTTGAGGGAAGCAATCACCACCACAGCTCCTTCTCCGGGCAGTTTCGTTTGAACCCAGTCCACTGCATGAAGCCCATTACACATCAATCCTTCTGAGGTCTTTCCTCCCTCGATGGCTTTATGCTGCACTTGGCTAACCCGTAACTCCCAGACAAGTCACATATATTCAGAAACGCAGCCACACAGAACCAGGCTGCCTGGGGCGGGGGAAGCATCCTCCTGAAGACACTCAAGAAGATGCACAACTTTCCCCCTGTGTTCAGGACCACTGAGGGGACTGCAGCCTCGCTGACCAGGTCAGATGGTGCAGAGCCCGCCCTGAGGAGATGACACGTCAGAAGAAAAGAGACATCCATCTGCAGTGTCCCCTCTTGCAAGCAGGCAGGCCATGGTAGTTGAAAGGACAATGGTTTAGTTTATTTGCATTTTGTTTTTAATAAAATAGGGGCTTCCCTGGTGGCTCAGACGGTAAAGCCTGCAATGCTGAAGCCACGGGTTCGATCCCTGGGTCAGGAAGACCCCCTGGAGAAGGAAATGGCACCCCACTCCAGTATTCTTGCCTGGAAAATCCCATGGATGGAAGAGCCTGGTAGGCTACAGTCCATGGGGTCACAAAGAGTCGGACATGAGTAAGCTACTTCACTTTCTTTTCTTTCTTTAATAAAACAAGCCACAAGAGTCCAGTGTCCTGCACTTTTTCAGGCTGCACTGCTATCCATATGGGGTGACTTTCTTTAAGCCTCACCTTTTTCTTTTTTTTTTTTCAGTCGTTTTTTTAATTGGAGGATAATTGCTTTACAGTGTTGAGTTGGTTTCTGCCTGATAACAACATGCATCAGCCATCAGTATGCACGTATCCCCTCCCTCTTAAGGCTCCCTCCCATTGCCTCTGTATCCCACCCCTCTAGGTCATCACAGAGCGTGCAGCTGAGCTCCCTGCGCCATACAGAGCTTTCCACTAGCCATCTATTTTACATGTGGTAGTGTATGTACGTCGGCGTGGTTCTCTCAGTTCATTCCACGCTCTCCTTCCCTGCTGTGTCCACACGTCCCTTCCCTATGTCTGTGTCTCCATTCCTGCCCTGCAAATAGGTTCATCTGCACCATTTTTCTACATTCCATATATATGCGTTAATGTCTTTTTTTGTTTACATCTTTTTAAAGGTAACTGATCTTGAATCTTATGCATTCTCCTCCCAAGCCCACTTTACTTATTCACACTCACCTGTCTGTCCACTCCACCTGCCCAAAACATAAGCACTTAAAACAAGTTCAACATCCTTCTAGAAAAGACCAGAGAGGCCAAATCTTGTAAAAAAAAAAAAAAAAATTCTCTTGAGTAAGTCCACTGAGGCACTGGGGGTGTTAAAACCGCGATAAATAAAAAAAGGGAAATTCAGGATTCCCTGGAGGTCCACTGGTTGAGACTCCATACTCCCAGTGCAGTCGGCACCGGTTTGATCCCTGGATGGGGAAGATCCTGAACGCCGTGGCCAAAACATAAATAAATAAAAGTTACTTCCCTGATGGCCCAGTTGTTAATGCTCTGTGCTTCCACTGCAGGGGGTGCCGGTTTGACCCCCGGTTGGGGACCTAAGATCCCAAATGCCACTTGGCCAAAACTTAGGGGAAAAAAAGAGGGAACTGAGGGGGAGGGGCAAAGCATACAGAGGCAGAGGTCAGATACAAAGACATGTGTATGGAAACTCCACCCAAATAGGCTATATAGGCATCCTTATGCTTCAAAATTTTAAAAACCCAGGGCCTCAACCCACGCAGTGAACTCCATCCCCTGTGCAAAACAGGGAAATGGCGCGCTCAGGATTCCAGCATCCATATTTAATTTGTTAACACGCGAGACATCAGAGGCATCACTGTGAACTGGAGGCATCAATATGATTTAAACGGCTGCCACTTAATGCGGTGAAGAGGAATCAATTGTGCCCTGAAAACAGAAGACAAGGAGGAGCGTCATCCTGTCGGTTTCCCGGAAAATAATGAGCCCTATTAATAGTTGTTAACATGAATCAACGGATCACTCCTCTGTCAGCGGCTGTCGGGCTGGGCCCCCGAATCAATCAGTTAAGAGAAAGAAGCTGATGATTCAGGGAAAGTCTCAGCCAGAGAAAGAGGGCAGGGCCTTGGCCCCTGTTCCAAACAGAGCCAGCTAGCGCCTCTGAGGGAGGAGAGAGCATTCAGCCGAGCAACAAGGCCGAGGGAAACATGCACCCATCAGGGACAGAAGGTCAACCAGAAAGCCCCGTACGGGGTTCATAGCCAAGACAGTGAGAAAGTGAAGTCTGAGGCTCCGACTTTGCGACAAAGGCTCCGACTCTTTGCGGTCCGGTGGACTGTAACCCACCAGGCTCCTCCATCCATGGGATTCTCCAGGCAAGAATACTGGAGTGGGTTGCCATATCCTTCTCCCAGGGATCTTCCGGATCCAGGGATCGAACCCAGGTCTCCCGCATTGCGGGCAGACGCTTTAACCTCTGAGCCACCAGGGCAGACCCCGAGAGGGCATTAAAGCGTAGGACTCCCAGCTCCCTAAAGACAGAGAGTTTTGATCGGCCGCCGTTGCTGCTGCTGCTGCTAAGTCGCTTCAGTCGTATCCGACTCTGTGCGACCCCATAGACGGCAGCCCACCAGGCTCCCCCGTCCCTGGGATTCTCCAGGCAAGAACACTGGAGTGGGTTGCCATTTCCTTCTCCTTTGATAGGCTAATACCATGCTAATGAAAGGGTTTATGAAGCCAGATCTAACCAGTTAGGAAGACTGCCGGGTTTTGTTTAGGGTACAGCTTAAGTTTTGATGGTGTGGTCCCCTACCAGGTATGTGACTGTACAGGTGTGTTTTTCCTCTGCATTTCTACAGGTTTAAAATATACTCACACAAAGTATTTTGCAATGTCCACCTCAAAGGATGCTGTTGTTGTTTCGTCACTAAGCCCTGTCCAACTCTTTGCAACCCCAGGTACTGAAGTCCTCTGTCCATGGGATTTCTCAGGCAAGAATTTTGAAGTGGGTTGCTGTTTTCTTCTCCAGGGGATCTTCCCAACCCAGGGATCGAACCTGAGTTTCCTGCATTGGGGGCAGATTCTTTACCACTAGCGCCACCTGGGAAGACATGTCAAAGGATAAAGAGCTTCTCAGTTCAGTTCGGTTCAGTCTCTCAGTCCTGTCCGACTCTTTGTGACCCCATGAATTGCAGCACGCCAGGCCTCCCTGTCCATCACCAACTCCCGGAGTTCACTCAGACTCAGGTCCATTGAGTCCGTGATGTCATCCAGCCATCTCATCCTCTGTCATCCCCTTCTCCTCCTGCCCCCAATCCCTCCCAGCATCACAGTCTTTTCCAATGAGTCAGCTCTTCGCATGAGGTGGCCAAAGTACTGGAGTTTCAGCTTTAGCATCATTCCTTCCAAAGAACACCCAGGACTGATCTCCTTCAGAATGGACTGTTTGGATCTCCTTGCAGTCCAAGGAACTCTCAAGAGTCTTCTCCAACACCACAGTTCAAAATCATCAATTCTTCGGTGCTCAGCTTTCTTCACAGTCCAACTCTCACATCCATACATGACCACTGGAAGAACCATAGCCTTGACTAGACAGAACTTTGTTGGCAAAGTAATGTCTCTGCTTTTAAATATGCTATCTAGGTGGGTCATAACTTTCCTTCCAAGGAGTAAGTGTCTTTTAATTTCATGGCTGCAATCACCATCTGCAGTGAGTTTGGAGCCCCCAAAAATAAAGTCTGACACTGTTTCCACCGTTTCCCCATCTATTTCCCATGAAGTGATGGGACCAGATGCCATGATCTTAGTTTTCTGAATGTTGAGCTTTAAGCCAACTTTTTCCACTCTCCTCTTTCACCTTCATCAAGAGGCTTTTGAGTTCCTCTTCACTTTCTGCCATAAGGGTGGTGTCATCTGCATATCTGAGGTTATTGATATTTCTCATGGCAATCTTGATTCCAGCTTGTGCTTCTTCTAGCCCAGCGTTTCTCATGATGCACTCTGTATATAAGTTAAATAAACAGGATGACAATATACAGCCTTGACGTACTCCTTTTCCTATTTGGAACCATTCTGTTGTTCTATGTCCAGTTCTAACTGTTGCTTCCTGACCTGCATATAGGTTTCTCAAGAGGCAGGTCAGGTGGTCTGGTATTCCCATCTCTTTAAGAAATTTCCACAATTTATTGTGATCCACACAGTCAAAGGCTTTGGCATAGCCAATAAAGCAGAAATAGATGTTTTTCTGGAACTCTCTTGCTTTTCCAATGATCCAGCGGATGTTGGCAATTTGATCTCTGGTTTCTCTGCCTTTTCTAAAACCAGCTTGAACATCTGGAATTTCATGGTTCACGTATTGCTGAAGCCCGGCTTGGAGAATTTTGAGCATTACTTTACTAGCATGTGAGATGAGTGCAGTTGTGCGGTAGTTTGAGCATTCTTTGGCATTGCGTTTCTTTGGGATTGGAGCTCCTGTAAATCACAAAGAATAAACAGAAGATCTCATTAATTATAATTACTGATATTTATGAAAACTTTACTGGATGCCAGGCATAGCCTGAGAGCTTTCAATTGTTGTTATTGGTGTTCAAGTCGTTAAGTCATGTCCAACTCTTTGCGACTCCATGGACTGCAGCATGCCAGGCTCCCTTGTCCTCCACTGGGTCCTGAGTTCGCTCAAAGTCATGTCCACTGAGTAGGTGATGCTATCTAACCAACTCATCCTCTGCAGCCCCCTTCTTCTTTTGCCTTCAATCCTTCCCAGCATCAGGGTCTTTTCAAACGATTCGGTTCTTCACATCAGGTGGCCAAAGTATTGGAGCTTCAGTATCAGTCTTTCCAATGAATATTCAGGGTTGATTTCCTTTAGGATTGACTGCTTTGATCTCCTGCTGTCCAAGGGACTCTCAAGAGTCTACTAGCACCACAGTTCAAAAGCATCAGTTCTTCGGCACTCAACCTTCTTTATGGTCTGGATCTCACATCCATAGATGACTTCTGGAAAAACCACAGCTTTGTCTATATGGACCTTTGTTGGCAAGGTGATGTCTCTGCTTTTTAATATGCTGTCTAGGTTTGTGATAGCTTTTCTTCCAAGGAGCAATCTTCTTTTAATTTCATGGCTGCAGTCACTGTCCACAGTGATTCTGGAACCTAAGAAAAGAAAATCCGTCGTTGCTTCCACTTTTTCCCTTCTATTTGCCATGAAGTGGTGGGACCTGATGCCATGTTCCTCACTTTTTGAATGTTGAGTTTCAAGCCAACTTTTCACTCTCTTCTTTCACCCTCATCAAGAGGCTCTTTAGTTCCTCTTCACTTTCTGCCACTAGAATGGTATCATCCACATATCTGAGGTTGTTGATATTTCTCTCAGTATTCAGTTACCTCCCTTAAATCTCTCAGATACCTTAGGAGGTAAATAATGTTACACTCATTTGACAGGTGGAAAAATTGAGGCTTAGACGATTTGAGTAAGTTGCCCAAGCTCTCACAACTAACAGATGATGAAGCAGTGATTCAGACCAGGTTTGTCTGTTGAAAGTCTATACTTCAACACTATGTCAAATCAATTTTTCACAGGCAGCCCATGAAGAAAGAAATACGAGGGATCAAAAAGCATTTTTTAAAAATTTCATTGTGATAGTAACCAAAAAGTCAAAGCCAAAAGAATAATGATGCATTTATCTATTTTTTTTTTACTTATCAGGTAGACAAAGACTAAGATTAACAAAGCCTAGTGATAATGACTTTACAGAAACACTGACTCATTTATGCAGTGTTGTTGAGAATGTAAGTTATAAAACCATCCTGGAAGGTATTTTTTCAAAATATATAAAAATGTAATTTATGCATACTCCTTGAACATCTCCACTCCCAGGAATTACCTTTATAGGATATTTAATGAGTAAGATGAGATAAAAAGGCATTAATCACAGCATTGTTTTTAAGAGCTAAATAGTGTAAACAACATAAATGTCCATTTATAAGAATTGCTTCAATAAATTATGAAATATCCATACAATTGAATAGTACTCAGTCACCTAAAATCATGGGTTTGATCTATATTTACTGACACAAAGATATCTATGAAAAATTGTCGAGTCAAGAAAGCAATTACAGAAATGTATATAAAATATAAATATTTATCATACACACATGCAAAACAGATTTTCTAGAAAGACATTTGTGAGAATGGTGTTAGTGCTTGCTGATTTTTAGGTTATGCAGTCTCTGGGAGCTTTTACTGTATTTTGTGCATTTTTATGTATTGTTTGACTCTCTTTGAAGAAGCTCTATTGTTTTTTTTTCAACAATAAGGTTATTTCCAAAGGGAAAAAAAAAAACCCACATCTTCTATTTTCTAATTTAACATAGTGTAGGATAGTCCTGGACTTGGAACATTTTAAAATATGAAACATTATATATGGCGAGAATATGGGCTTTGCAATATGACTTCGGGTACAACCTTGCCTTTTACTAGCTTTGTGACTATATTAACTTTTCTGTTGCCATAATAAATTATCACAAACTTAGCAGTTTGAACAACACAAGTTTAGGGACTTCCCTCACGGTCCAGTAGTTAAGATTGACACTTCCACTGGTGGGGACATGGGTTTTGATCCCTGCTTGAGGAACTAAGATCCCCCATGCCTCGCAGCCAAATACACACGCATATACACACAAATGCATTATCTTACAGTTCTGTAAGTCATACCTACAGACTCACTGAGTTAAAATCAAGGTGTTGGCAAGGCTGCGTTTCTTTCCAGAAGTTCCAAAGGAGGGTACATTTCCTTGTTCATCCAGTTATTGGCAGAGCTCTGTTCCATGTGATCATAGAACTGGCTTCCTTGTCGTCTGTAGCTAAGAACAGTTCACGGCTTCTAGAGGCTTCTAGAGGCTGCCATATTTCTTGAAAGCCAGCAATATGGAGTCAAGTCCTCACTCACATCTGACCCACCTTCTGCTTCCCTCTTCCACTTTGAAGGATTCATGTGGTTTGACTGGACCACTCAAATAATAATTCAGAATTATTAACCCACTTAATCCAGAGTCACTCTCCCTTTAAGTCTATCTGCATATTCCCTCATGCTGTATATAGTAACATACTCAAAACTGCCAGGGATAAGGGCATCTTTGTGAAGCCACTGCTATTATATTGTAGATTATACAGAAGGATTCAGGCATATAAACCATGCAAGATGGGGCAAGGCATAGAGTGATCAACAGAGACATGTTTAATAGATGTTTAAAGGGCAATGAAGCTCCAATTCACACCCATTAAAATGGTTATTATCAAAAATAACTTCTAGTAAGGGGAAACTGGAACTCTTGGGCATAGCGAGTGGGAACATAAAATGGCACAGCCAATGTGGAAAACTGGTCAGTGGCTCCTCAAAGAGGTAAACATAGATTTTAACAATTCCACTCTCAAAAAATTAAAAGCTGGGACTCAAACAAACAAAAAACAAAAGTTGGGACTAAAACACTTAGACACCCACGTTCACAGCAGCATTATATAGAATAAGCAAAAGAGAAACAACCCAAGTCTCCATCAACAGATATAAACAAAATGTGATACACACACACACACACACACGCATGAATATTTTATAGCCTTCAAAAGAAAGGAAATTTTGATACATATGATAACATGAAAGACCCTTGAGGATATAATGCTAAGTAAAATAAATCAGGCACGGAAGAATAAATATTATGTGTTTCCACTTACATGCTGTACCTACTCAAGGCAAATTCATAAAAACAGAAGAAATAAGTGAGGTTCAGTTCAGTTCAGTTCAGTTCAGTCGCTCAGTCATGTCCGACTCTTTGCGACCCCATGAATCGAAGCACGCCAGGCCTCCCTGTCCAACACCAACTCCCGGAGTTCACCCAGACTCACGTCCATCGAGTCAGTGATGCCATCCAGCCATCTCATCCTCTGTCGTCCCCTTCTCCTCCTGTCCCCAATCCCTCCCAGCATTAGAGTCTTTTCCAATGAGTCAACTCTTTGCATGAGGTGGCCAAAGTACTGGAGTTTCAGCTTTAGCATCATTCCTTCCAAAGAAATCCCAGGGCTGATGTCCTTCAGAATGGACTGGTTGGATCTCCTTGCAGTCCAAGGGACTCTCAAGAGTCTTCTCCAACACCACAGTTCAAAAGCAAAGGTTAAAGGGAATAAGTAGTTTGGTATTTAATGGATACAGAGTTTCTGTTTGGGATAATGAAAACATTCTGGAGACAGATGGTTGCACAACAGTCTGTAAGTATTTAATGCCACTGAGCTTAATAATGATTAACATGATCGATTGTATGTTGTGTACACTTTACCACAATTTTTTAAAGTAAGAAAGGGAAATTTTCATTCTATGAGAATGAAATTTAAGAGAGCACTGGTAACAAAAGTTACTGAGAAATTATTATGTGTGATTTGGGCTTTGAAGGGTGAATAGGAGTTCACTGGACAGTGAGTCAGAAGTCTGACTTTATGTCCTGCAACCACAGCTTCCTTTGATGTGGCTCTTTTTCTTCATCTGTAAAAGTAATAAAAGTTCTACCATGCACTTGTGGTGAGGATCTCATAACATGCCTGAAATAGTTTTACAAACTACAGGCTGCTTTTCCAATATAAATTTACTGATGACAAGTGATATAAAGTACAAGGATGGAAAGCAAGATCTTCGTGTTTCCATTTTCTCAGTTTTGGCCAGCCCAGGGTATTTTCTAAAGTTTAAACATGATATGTACTTCTTCCTGTCCATGTGGGATGAAGTCAAGAAAGATATTAAGGCAGAGAAGTAATACTAGTTAAAGAGCAGGATTTTGAAAGTATGTTCTTACTTTAACAGATGAATAGTATCTAGCCATTAAAACTGAGAAACAGGAAGATAGGAAGAAGAAATGGGAGAAGGGATTTAGTATCCGGCTACTGACACATAATATAATCCAAATTACATCACTGATGTACAACTGTGTAACTATACACAAGAACCAGAGTCAATGTGCAAAAGTGAAAATAGTTGCATAGAGATGTAGGGCTAGGGGTCATGTTTTTCTATTTTTTTATTTCATTTTACATTGTTGGATTGCTTTTGCCGTAACAAATGAGGACAAGAGAAAAAGTCATATGTTCTTTCGTAAACATTTATCAGCTAGTTTCTCTGCTGACTACTTACCCACCATCCCTGCCTCATCCAGCTTCCAAGATGCTCAGAGGCCCTGTACCGTTAAGCCCTGGGGGCCCCGAGGGTAGCATTTGCTTCTAGCAATGACAGAAGCTTCCATAGAACTGGAGGATGCTCCAAGGCCCCTTCAGGGTAAAGAGCTGCCGCCTTCTATAGATTTGTGAGTCAGGGCTCCAGGGGATGCTGAGGGCACAGGCAAGGCCATCATATTGTGTTTGGCTCTGGGCTCTGATTCAAAGGCTGCGGTTTCCAAGGCCCTCGCCCTTCCCGTTCTGAAAGAAAAGGTACTGACTCCGGATGCTTATGACCCTCTTTTTTGATTTGCTCAGATGCTGGCTGAGTTAGTGCAAGGACATTATTTCTCAGAGCGGGGTTCCCCCAACAACCTCTCCAGGCAGCAGCGGGCCATAAACTACTTCGGCCCCTAAGCTCACGATGAGATCCAGAGGAAAGACGAGGACTAGCAGGTTGATTTGATGCCCTCGTGCCATCTCCCCAGTCTGTCAACCTGGAGAATCAAAGAGTATTAGCATCCCCGACAGACATCAGAAGCCACAGCCTATAAACAGAAGGATCAGAATCAGGGAGACTCAGTTCCACTCTGCAGACAGAAGGGCATCCCCATAGATAGAGGACCCTTAACCCTGTAGCAACATGGGCTAAGCCTTTGATTCTTCCAACATTAGGACCCCTGTTCCCAAGGTGGCAGCGTTGCGGGTGGGCGTGCAGGTTGAATATAAACATGAGGGAGTCCGACTAAGCAGGAAACGGGGGACCAGACCCACACACCCAGTCTTGTCCCTGTCATGTGGACCACGGCCGGTGGGAAGGATCACCTCTCTCTCAAACACATGATCTGCTCCCAAGCCACATTCCTAAGGAGCTGTGCCTGCCCCTGGGGAGCCCTTTCCCAAATGCACAAACTTCTGCAAAGCTCCCCAAATGCAACAACACTGGTCTTGCCTGTGCAAAATGAGAGAGCGATCCAGCGCGTATCTGTGCCCTGTATCCCAACAGCACAGAAATCTGCCTAAAAACTGAGCATCCACTGTCCAGGCAGAGAAGCCTAGCATTTTATTTTATTTGACTCTATTATATTCTTTTACTTTATTCTATTCCATTCTATTCTATTCCAAAAACTCTTTAGACACCAACAAACTGCCCTAGACATCATTTAACTTTCAGATCAGATTTTCCATTTAGGTCCTGCCGTCCACAGTTCTCACGTTCAGTCATTTTCCCTTCCAAGTTTCACTGTGTCTGACCCCTGACGAATGCCAGCCTTTCTCCTTGACTCTCCCCATCAGAGCCCCGTCTCGACTTCCTTGCCTCACACCTTCTTTCCTCCAACCCTGGCGATTCACAGAAAAATGTCATGATGCTCCTAACCAGGCCCTCTGTCTAAAATTCACAATTTTAGAACTATGCTATGGAGCCCCTGAAACTGTATGAGAATTTAGGAAGGTGTCTAAAATGCTTCATTCCATAGAATTAAAAATCCAGTTTCTGGAAGGAGTCTTCATCTCATGCAATTCATCTCATGCAATTTTATCTTCAAAAAAGAAAATGAAGCATGACTCAGCAATTCCACTCCTGGGTTTATAGCCAAAAACCCCAAAAACACTAATTTAAAAAGATGTGCTGTGCTGTGCTATGCTAAGTTGTTTCAATCGTGTCCGACTCTTTGCAATCATGGACTATAGCCCGCCAGGCTCCTCTGTCCAGGGGATTCTCCAGGCAAGAAGACTGGAGCGGATTGTTGGTGCCTTCCTCCAGGGGATCGTCCATACCCAGGGGTCAAACCCACATCTCCTGCATATCTCCTGCACTGGCAGGCAGGTTCTTTACACCTGGGAAGCCCTTTAAAAAGATACATGCATCCTAATACTCATAGCAGCATTATTTATAATAGTCAGATATGGAAGTAACATAAGTGTCCATCAACAGATCAATGGATAAAGATGTGGTGTATATATATATATATTTATACAATGCAATATTACTCAGCCATAAGAATGAAATTTTGCCATTTGCAGCAACATGGATGAACTTGGAACTTGTGAATATAACAAAAAAAGAAGCAGACTCACAGATACAGAGAACAAACTAGTGGTTACCAGTGGGGAGAGGGAAGCAGGGAGGGTCAAAATAGGGGTGGGGAAGTGGGATTGAGTGTAAGACAGGCTCAAGGATGCATTAAACAACACGGGAAATACAGCCAATATTTTGTAGTAACTGCAAATGAAAAGTAAGCTTTTAAATTGCCTATTTTAAAAAAGGAAATGAAGCAACTGAGGCTAGAAATATTAAGTGACTTACCCCAAATCAGACAAATGTTTGGGCAAAACTAGGAAGAGAGAGCAGTCCTTGCAATCTGTCCCTCCCCAGATCCTGCCTTTACCCATCTACCAGAGAGAAAGCAAGCTTCTATACAGAGAAAGTGCCTCTGATATTCTCAAGAAAGGCAATACCCAACAGACTGAGATGATGAAGCTATTGTGCTTTCATGAATGACTGTTAGCACACCGCCCCTAGGGGCCTTTGCTAGAGAACACAGGAAGGAAAGAGCCATTGAATGTGGACTTCAGAGTCCACTAGCTGGGTTCAAACCCCTCTTCTGCCATTTCCTAGCTTTGTGAGCTTGGGCAAGTGCTTTAGTTTCCTGATCTGTAAAAATGGGAACAGTAATAATCTGATCCCAGAGTGTTGAGGTGAGGATTAAATGAGACAACTCAAGGAAGAAGTGTTTAACATGATACTGACACGTAACTTAAAAGAAGTCCTTCTGCCTTCTGCTAATAACCTCCCAATCGCAAAGTGTATTATAGCATATTTATTTTATGCACATGCAAGCCAAGGCTAGTCAGGCTAATGTGAAAGTCTAAGATTCTATCTGATTTTCATGACCACCAGCATCACTCAGTATATTCACAAATGTTCCAGGAAGAAAACATGCACTGGGCACAGCCAATAAGTATAAAAATTGCTAAGTCAAGTTCATTTAAAAATCACATGGTAATTCCCTAGTAATTCTGGGTTAATTGCATATTAATTACCATCTTGTTATAGCATCAATGAGCCATACATTTGATGTGGGAACCTGCAGCAGAGATTAAACACTAAAACGAACCTTCTCCGACTGCTGCAGGAAATGATCCCTGATCACTCCATATAGTCAATGTTTTTCAGAAAAACTTTCTATGTTACTCCTTTGTTTTCTTCTTTTTTTTTTTTTTTGGCTGCATTGGGTCTTAGTTGCAGCACACAAGATCTTCATTGCGTCACGTAGGATCTTTAGTTGTGGTGCATGGGCTTCAGAGTTTGTGGGCTCCATAACCACTGGGCCATCAGGGAAATCTTTACGTTACTTTTTTTTTTTTTTAAGAGGTCAGTCATTACCCTAAGTGGTAAAGAAACCATCAATGCATGGATTGGCAGACACAAGAGACACAATTTTTATCCCTGGGCCAGAAAGATCCCCTGGAGTAGGAAATGGCTACCCACTCCAGTATTCTTCCCTAGAAAATTCCATGGACAGAGAAGCCTGGTGGGATCCATGGGGTTGCAAAAAGCTGGACACGACTGAGCTACTGAGTGCACACACATACACCTTTCAACTAGAGTTTCTTCTAGTGTAAGTATGTAAAGAGTAGCCAATAATATCGGAGAAGGCAATGGCAACCCACTCCAGTACTCTTACCTGGAAAATCCCATGGATGGAGGAGCCTGGTGGGCTGCAGGGGGTCCCTGGGGTCTCGAAGAGTCGGCCATGACTAAGTGACTTCACTTTCACTTTTCACTTTCATGCATTGGAGAAGGAAATGGCAACCCACTCCAGTGTTCTTGCCTGGAGAATCCCAGGGACGGGGGAGCCTGGTGGGCTGCCGTCTGTGGAGTCACACAGAGTCGGACACGACTGAAGCGACTTAGCAGCAGCAGCAGCAGCAGCAGCCAATAATATCCACCACCTGTAACCAACTGTTCTCCCCCAAATCCACTGGATTAAAGTCCTTTATGATGAATGCTCTACCCTACTGACTTCTACAGGAGTGATGGTTTAGTAGCTGCAAGTATCTTGGTCCATGCCCCCACCTCCTTCCTGGGCTTTTAGAAGTTGAGTTGTCCATATTTTCTGCATTGAAATACGAATGCAAAAAGTAAGTCACATGAGCCCAGCTGGATTTCTTGGGAGAGGAATTATGTATAACAAGACAGTTGGCAAGGTTATATCACTCCGTGAAAGCTGTGATTTCCCTGCAATTGATTTCCTAAAGATAACTCACTGTTTTCGTGCAGTGAAAGCTAATTTAACCAGAAAGATGAGTCTCTTCAGAACACCTTGATTGGCAATTGTGATAAATTTCTATAATTACTATTGACTCAGAGGAAGATTTTCATTTGTTAAGAAGTTGCTGAAATGACAGCCTGGTGATGGTTTAAGAAGAGGAAATGGGAACACCACGCGCTGTTCTCATCGTTACAAAAGAAAACACTGTGCCCAACACAGGTACAGATTTTAGAGAGTCCTTGAAGACCCCACTGAACCTCAGAGAGACTTCCACATCCTCCGTAATGGGAAATTCTCATAGAAACCATAGTTCTTAGACCCAGAGAATCTGGCTCGTCCTCTTAAGAAACAAAGCCGGAGCTGCATCACTGCTTCCATAATGGGGGTAACTAAGTGTTAGCATTCAGTCGTGTCCAACTCTTTGCAGCCCCATGGACTACAGCCCACCAGGCTCCTCTGTCCATGTGATTCTCTAGGCAAGAATACTAGAGTGGGTTGCCATTTCCTTCTCCAGGGGATCTTTCTGACCCAGGGATCAAACCTGGGTCTCCTGCTTCGCAGGCAGATTCTTCTGTTTAAAATCAAATAATATTAACAGTCCAATGTTAGACAATTGGTTAAATGAATTAGTATAACTCCAAGTGACGTCATATTATGCAGCCATTGATGTGATTTTATGGAGAGTTAAAGATGCAGGAAAATGACTGCAGCAGGTTTTTCACTTGGCCACACCATGCAGCATGTGGGATCTTAGTTTCCTGACCAGGGATTGAACCTGAGCTCTCTGCACTGAAAGCACGGAGCCCTAACCAAGGAACCACCAGCCAGGGAAGTCCCTACAATCTGTTTTTCAATACGAAAAGTAAAATGCAAAATTACACCTACAGTGTGAGCTCAGCCATGTAAAAATCTGAATAAAAAAGAACAGGAAGGAAGTTTGCCCCAGAATGTTAACAGTGATGGGGTGGTGAGAGGAGCAAAACAATAATGAAAAAAAGAAATTCTACTTTTTTAAAAGTTCACACTTATAATAAGGGGTTATCTTAAGTAAGTGGGCTTACTGAAGAGAGTCAAATTACAGATTTATCTCCTTCCTAAGTAAAACTGTCTCTTGCTGTTGGGACTATCATCCAAGACCATCTTAACCAGCATTGTCAGCACCACCAAAGAGCTCGCTCATAAATTTGCTGTGTTTCTACATGACACATACAAAAACCAAACACGCACTACTCTTCACCTTCAATCATTTCACAAGCTAAGCTAATCTGCATGTGAGCTAAATCACTTCAGTCATGTCCAGATTCCTGCGACTCTACTGACTGTAGCCCGCCAGGCTCCTCTGTCCATGGGATTCTCCAGGCAAGAATACTGGAGTGGGTTGCCATGCCCTCCTCTAGGGGATCTTCCCGACCCTGGGATTGAACCCCCATCTCTTATCTCTCTTGCACTGGCAGGCAGGTTCTTTACCACTAGCGCCACCTGGGTCTACTCTGACATAAAGCATAGACTTCTATATAATTTGACATATAAATGTAAGGCATTACCAGTATGATTATAATTTCATAATTATAATTATTAATATTCCTAAATGCTCTTTTGTCATTAACTCATCCAATCCACTCAATAATTCTGAGAGACACAAAGGATTATTATCCTCATTAAAGATGAAAAAACTATGGCTCAGAGAGGTCACAGAGCAAAGTAATTATTTAAATCCGAATCTCCCATCTCAAAGACTAGGATTCTTCCTACTTTACCATATTCATGGTAAGCTTTACTAACTAGGAGTACTTAGTAAATTAACACATTGTACTGGGATCCACACTGTCCATCTCTATTTAAAATCTGTTTACCGAGGACTTTCTGGGTGGGCTAGTGGTTAAGAATCTTTTGATCCCTGGTCCAGGAAGATTCCTCATGCCCACAGAGCAACTAAGCCCATGCACTACAACTACTGAGCCCATGCTCCAGAGTCCAGTCCTCCAGCAAGAGAAGCCCACACGATGCAACCAGAGAAAGTCCAAGTGCAACAACAAAGACCCAGGGCAGCCAAAGATAAAAACAGATAAATTTTAAAACTGTTTACCCAATACCCATAGTACCCAGAGCAGTCGATGGATTCAATGCAATCACTGTCAAAATCCCAATGGCACTTTTTCAGAAGTAGAACCATCCTAAAACTCATAAGGAATCTCAAGAAACCCTGAATAACTGAAACAGTTTTGAAAAAGGAGGACAAGGTTGGAGGTGTCACAGAATCTACTACAAATGACAGTAATTAAGACAGTATGGTAAAGACAGACTTATAGACCAATGGAGTAGAAGAGAGAGCCAGAAATGAATTCTTGCATCTATGGCAAATGATTTTCAACAAAGGGGCCAAGACTGCATAAGGGGAAAGGACAGTCCCTTCAACAAATGGTGCTCAGAAAACTGGATATCCACATGCAAATGAATGAACTTGGACCCTTACCTAATACCTTAATTTTTGTATAAAATTTTCGTAAATTAATTTTTGTATAAATTAATTCAAAATGAACCAAAGACTTATATGTAAGACCCAAAACTATAAAACTAGAAGAAAACATTGTGGGGAAATGTTGGGACCCTGGATGTGTGATGGTTTCCTGGATATGACACCAAAAGCACCATAATAAAAGCTAAAAAAGACAAATTAAACAAAAACTTCTGCACATGAAAGGAAAAAATCAACAAAGAAAAAAGGCAACCTAAGTAATGAAAGGAAATGTTTGCAAATCATATATCTCATGGAGTTAGTATCCCAAAGATATAAGGAACTTCAACAATTCAACAATTAAAAAAAAAAAAACAAAAAACCATTTTTAAATGGGCAAAGGATTTGAGTAGGCAGCTTTTCAAAGTAGATATATGAATGTCCATATAAAAGACATTCAGACAATCATAAGAGAAATACAAATCAAAACCACAGGGACTTCCCTGGTGGTTCAGTGGCTAAGACTCCACTCTTCCAATGCAGGGGGCCCAGGTTCGATCCCTGGTCAGGGAACTAGATCTCACACGTTGCAACTAAGACCTGGCACAATAAATAAATACAATGCCTCTAAAATGAAAATAAAAACCACAATGAGCTATCACCTCATACCCATCAGAATGGTCACTATCAAAAGAACAAAAAATAACAAAAGTTGGCCAAGATGTGGAAAAAATGGAATTCTTGTTGATGGAAATGTAAAACAGTGCAACCATTGTGGAAAACAGGACAGAGGTACCTCAAAAACTTAAAATTACCACATGATCCAACATTCCCATTTTAAGGGTACATTTAAAAGAATTCAAAGCAGTATCTTGAAGAGAAATCTACACACACATGTTTATCTCAGCATCATTCACAATAGCCAGGAAGTGGGAGTAACACAAATAGCCAAGAGGTCAATCAACAGATGACTAGATAAAGAAAATGTGATCTATGCATACAATGGAATGGGGAGGGGCACAGTAAATTAGTGTTTGGTGGGTATAGAGTTTCAGTGTTGAAAGACGAAAAAGTTGTAGAAAGCTGTTGCACTACAATTAAATACATTTAGCAGAATATTCACTTAAAAATGGTTTAAATGGTAAATTTAGTGCTGTGTTTTTTACCACACACACAAAAAAACATTTGCTTACCATTAATGCTACTTATCAAGGGCTTTTGGCATTTCAATGGGTTTTCTTTAAATGTTCATTGTTAGAAACATTAAAAGAACAGAAGCAAACAAGCTATTTTGCTTCCTGGTCCAACAAATATGATTTTAATGTGTTAAGAGTTGCAATTGAAATTTTAATTAACTACAAGCTGAATCTACTACATAATGACAAAATACGATGTTTTATTTGTTCCTCTTGGACAAGTTACTTTTTTTAAAAATTCTTAACTGTGCTAAAAATATAACACAAAATTTACCATCTTAACAATTTTTGAGTGTACAGTTCAGTAGCATTAAGTATATTCCCATTGATTTGCTGACAGATCTCCAGAAATTTTTTTTTTTTGTCTTGCAAAGCTACAATTCTACATCCATTTAAAAATTTGCCATTTCTCCTTTGCTCCAGACACAGGCAATCACCATTCTGCCTCTTCTGTCTATGAATTTGACTACTCTAGGTACCGCCTACAAGTGGAATCACAATATTTGCATAAATGGCAAAATACAATTTTTAAAATATGTGAAATGTTGCCTTGCATCAACTTTTAAGGAACTCGCACATTTAGCACTCTGAGGGAAACCAAACGGAAAAAAAATTTTTTTTTCAGAAACCAGAAACTATTCAAGGTTATCATATTCTGGAAATTTTCTAGAGGTTTAACCTCTCTATGCCTGTATTTCCTCATCCATAAAATAGAGACAGTAATATTGGATATTACTGGGGATACCTGTGAGGGATACCTCAGAGCACGGCATGAGAATTAAATGTATTAATACACATAAAGTGTCTGGAACAGAGGCAAGCACAGAGTGTAAGGTATAGTTCTGGCCGAGGCAGAAAGAGGAAAGACGACCTCAATAGAAGTAGGTTACCTTTATTCAGGCAAGGAGGGGCAACAGCCGGCCTAAGCACCAGGCTGAGCACGGAGAGGGATCAGGGAGGCTCCATATTATAGGGAGGTTTGTGTAAGCGATAAGGGACACGTTAAGGAGGCGGGATGTTTTTGGTATACTTTAGTTGAGATGGCATTTGTAGTTGGGCAGGAGGTAAGTCTTTTGGGCAGGTGAAGGCAATGCCAAAGAATGCTCAAACTACCACACAATTGCACTCATCTCACACGCTAGTAAAGTAATGCTCAAAATTCTCCAAGCCAGGCTTCAGCAATATGTGAACCATGAACTTCCTGATGTTCAAGCTGGTTTTAGAAAAGGCAGAGGAACCAGAGAGATCAAATTGCCAACATCCGCTGGATCATGGAAAAAGCAAGAGAGTTCCAGAAAAACATCTATTTCTGCTTTATTGACTATTCCAAAGCCTTTGACTGTGTGGATCACAATAAACTGTGGAAAATTCTGAAAGAGATGGGAATACCAGGCCACCTGACCTGCCTCTTGAGAAACCTGTCTGAAGGTCAGGAAGCAACAGTTAGAACTGGACATGGAACAACAGACTGGTTCCAAATAGAAAAAGGAGTACGTCAAGGCTGTATATTGTCACCCTGCTTATTTAACTTATATGCAGAGTACATCATGAGAAATGCTGGACTGGAAGAAGCACAAGCTGGAATCAAGATTGCCTGGAGAAATATCAATAACCTCAGATATGCAGATGACACCACCCTTATGGCAGAAAGTGAAGAGGAACTCAAAAGCCTCTTGATGAAAGTGAAAGTGGAGAGTGAAAAAGTTGGCTTAAAGCTCAACATTCAGAAAACAAAGATCATGGCATCCGGTCCCACCACTTCATGAGAAATAGATGGGGAAACGGTGGAAACAGTGTCAGACTTTATTTTGGGGGGCTCCAAAATCACTGCAGATGGTGATTGCAGCCATGAAATTAAAAGACGCTTACTCCTTGGAAGGAAAGTTATGACCAACCTAGATAGCATATTCAAAAGCAGAGACATTACTTTGCCAACAAAGGTCCATCTAGTCAAGGCTATGGTTTTTCCTGTGGTCATGTATGGATGTAAGAGTTGTTGGACTGTGAAAAAGGCTGAGCGCCGAAGAATTGATGCTTTTGAACTGTGGTGTTGGAGAAGACTCTTGAGAGTCCCTTGGACTGCAAGGAGATCCAACCAGTCCATTCTGAAGGAGATCAGCCCTGGGATTTCTTTGGAAGGAATGATGCTAAAGCTGAAACTCCAGTACTTTGGCCACCTGATGCGAAGAGTTGACTCATTGGAAAAGACTCTGATGCTGGGAGGGATTGGGGGCAGGAGGAGAAGGGGACGACAGAGGATGAGATGGCTGGATGGCATCACTGACTTGATGGATGTGAGTCTGGGTGAACTCTGGGGGTTGGTGATGGACAGGGAGGCCTGGTGTGCTGCGATTCATGGGGTCGCAAAGAGTCGGACACGACTGAGCGACTGAACTGAACTGAGGGGGTGGACGGTTTCTGGACAGGGGGTGATAAGTCTTCTGGGCAGGTGTAGGGGGTGGAAGGTTTCTGGACAGGGACTGATAAGTCCCAGATAGATGTAACCGGCCTGGAGCATCAGGGTGGGACCTAAAGTTCTGTTTTGTTTTCTCCAAAGTTAGATGATTCAGCAAGGGCCTTTGAAACTGTTGTTTTCTTTCCTAGGCCCCAAAGACTCCTTCACAGAGTAGGCACTCAACTTGTACGAAATATCATGATTTTTACAAATATTCTATCGGTATTGATAATACACCATAATCAAGACACAATGTCTACTCTCAAGAAGCTGATAGTCTAAGAATTTAAATGTTCTGCATAAAAGTCAGAAAATGGGAGGAATTTGCCAATTACTATTGTTTAACAAGGCATTCTTCAAAATATGAACAGAATCAGGAAAAAATATGTAAAAAAATAATTTCTCCAGCTGACAACTGAGTTGGTCTTTAGTAACACAATGTTTATTTTCAGATTGCAGCCTGGCCAAGATGTAGGCACTAACATTATTTTGTAGATACAATTAAAAGCAGATCTATTTTCACTGAGGGCAAGAAGTTAACAAATTCTTATCTCTGAAATAGCCACACAGGAGCTTGTACCACAACTACCTTATTTGCCTGCTCTAGAGACATACTGAAAATGTTAAATGATTGTAAAGCAGTAAGAGTAGTCTTTCTCTTCCTAATGAAATTCTAAAAAGCTACAGTCTGTTGTAATGCAAACAAGCGTTTCTGCCGTGGCAGATGCATCACACACAGTCAGCCAACCGTGGCTGAGAAGCGCTTGAGGCCAGCAATGCTGCCACCTGCTGTAAGGAAGTGAAATCGCTTTCCGTGGACGGAAAGAAGAAAAAGATTGCGGATGCCCTGGCAACCTGGAGAAGGCAACGGCAACCCACTCCAGTGTTCTTGCCTAGAGAATCCTGTGGGTGGAGGAGCCTGGTGGGCTGCCGTCTATGGGGTCGCACAGAGTCAGATATGACTGAAGCGACTTGCAGCAGCGGCAGCCAGGGCAACCGGGAGTTCCTTGATTTGGGTAAAGAGCTCTACGATCCCAGTAGCTCAGCACATTATTGAAGCAGATTATCCTTCTACCTACCTAAACTCACCTGGTGGTTTTGCAAACTTACCCCAACTTTCATGTTTTACTAACTTTGCCTCTTATACAACAACTCGACTTTCAGTGTTTCTTTCATTTCATTGACTCAAGATGGGTTATTTAATGTATATAATGTATTTAATGTATATTCTGACACTGTAGTGTCAGAATTTACAGTGATGAGCCGCATCTCCTCATGTCTCAGGTACAGCCTGTGTACCACTCAGTTCAGCTCAGTCGTGTCCGACTCTTTGCGACCCCGTGGACTGCAGCACACCAGGCCTCCCTGTCCATCACCAACTCCCGGAGTTCATTCAAACTCATGTCCACTGAGCTTGTGATGCCAACCAACCATCTCATCCTCTGTCGTCCTATTCCCCTCCTGCTACTATATATAAAATAGATAACCAGCAAGGACTTACTATATATAGCACAGGGACTCTGCTCCTTATTCTATAATAACCTAAATAGGAAAAGAATTTGAAAAGATTAGATACACAAACATATATGTATAACTGAGTCACTTTTCTGTACACCTGAAACAAACACAACATTTGTAAATCAACGGCAATTGTATATGCCGTGCTTAGCCGCTCAGCCGTGTCCAACTCTTTGCCACCCCATGGACTGTAGCCCCCCAGGCTCTTCTGTCCATGGAGATTCTCCAGGCAAGAATACTGGAGTGGGTTGCCATGCCCTCCTCAAAATCAACTATACTTCAATTAAAAAAAAAAAAAAGCAGAGACTTCCCTGGTGATCCAGAAGTTTAGACTCTGGGCTTCCAATGCAAAGGGCGCTGGTTTGATCTCTGGTCAGGAAACTAAGAGCCCACATGCCATGCAATACAACCAAAAGATTAAAAAAAAAAAAAAAGCCTGTGTACATGGGAGTAAGATAATAAGTGCATAGCAAACTTCTTCCTCAGGGAATACAAATACGCACTTATTACACATCTCCTTTTAAGTTGTATATATGCATCCACCTAGGCGGGCTGCCGTCTATGGGGTCGCACAGAGTCGGAGACACTGAAGCGACTTAGCAGCAGCAGCAGGCATATTGAGTGAGAGACTATTTGCTTAATATGTAGGCAGCAAAAAATAATTAGGGGACTTTCCTAGTGGTCTAGTGGTTAAGAACTTACCTTGCAATGCAGAGAATGAGGATTCGATCCTAGGCCGGGGAACTAAGACCTTACACGCCAGGGAGCAACTAAGCCCGCAAACCACAACCTCACGTGCCACCACTGAGACCTGAAGCAGCCAAATAAGTAAATAAATATTTTTAATAATTTGTTAAATATAAAATGGTCAGATCCTCTTATTGCATCCGAATTGTACATACACTGACCCTTAACTACAATGAAGCAAAGCAGAGACAGAGCCAGATTTCAGAAAACTTATGACATAAGCCAAGTTGATCTGCAGCATTCTGGTCACCTTTTGGAGATGTATTGTCCCTTCTCGCCTGCTTCCATGCCCATGACCTTCTGATGAGCCTTAGTCATCCAAGTTGTCTTTCTGAGACACTCAACAAAGCATATTATAAAATCTGGGACCTCGCAAACTCAGTCAGACCTTCCCAGATTCCTCTTCAAGCACCACCCACCACCACCTCATCAAAACTTACTACTCTGGGAACCTCCCTGATGGACACGTGCTGTGCTGTGCTATGCTAAGTCACTTCAGTCGTGTCCGACTCTTTGCGACCCCATGGACTGCAGCACCCCAGGCCTCCCTGTTCATCACCAATTCCCAGAGTTTACCCAAACTCTTGTCCACTGAGTCGGTGATGCCATCCAACCACCTCATCCTCTGTCATCCCCTTCTCCTCCCACCTTCAATCTTTCCCAGCTTCAGGGTCTTTTCAAATGAGTCAGCTCCTCGCATCAGGTGGCCAAAGTATTGGAGTTTCAGCTTCAGCATCATTCCTTCCAATGAACACCCAGGACTGATCTCCTTTAGGATGGACTGGTTGGATCCCTTGCAGTCCAAGAGACTCTCAAGAGTCTTCTCCAACACCACAGTTCAAAAGCATCATTTCGGTGCTCAGCTCTCTTTATAGTCCAACTCTCACATCCATACATGACTACTGGAAAAACCATTGCCTTGACTAGACCGATCTTTGTTGGCAAAGTAATATCTCTGCTTTTTAATTTGCTGTCTAGATTGGTCATAACTTTCCTTCCAAGGAGTAAGTGTCTTTTAATTTCATGGTTGCAATCACCATCTGCAGTGAGTTTAGAGCCCCCATAAATAAAGTCTGCCACTGTTTCCACTGTTTCCCCATCTATTTCCCATGAAGTGATGGGACCAGATGCCATGATCTTAGTTTTCTGAATGCTGAGTTGTAAGCCAACTTTTTCACTCTCCTCTTTCACTTTTATCAACAGGCTCTTTAGTTCTTCTTCACTTTCTGCCATAAGGGTGGTGTCATCTGCATATCTGAGGTTATTGATATTTCTCCTGGCAATCTTGATTCCAGCTTGTGCTTCATCCAGCCCAGCGTTTCTCATGATGCACTCTGCATATAAGTTAAATAAGCAGGGTGACAATATACAGCCATGATGTACTCCTTTTCCTATTTGGAACCAGTCTGTTGTTCCATGTCCAGTTCTAACTGTTGCTTCCTGACCTTCACACAGGTTTCTCAGGAGGCAGGTCAGGTGGTCTGTATTCCCATCTCTTGAAGAATTTTCCACAGTTTGTTGTGATCCACACAGGCAAAGGCTTTGGCATAGTCAATAAAGCAGAAATAGATGTTTTTCTGGAACTCTCTTGCTTTTTCCATGATCCAGAGGATGTTGGCAATTTGATCTCTGGTTCCTCTGCATTTTCTAAATCCATCTTGAACATCTGGAAGTTCATGGTTCATGTACTGTTGAAGCCTGGCTTGGAGAATTTTGAGCATTACTTTACTAGCGTGTGAGATGAGTGCAATTGTGTGGTAGTTTGAGCATTCTTTGGAATTGCCTTTCTTTGGGATCGGAATGAAAACTGACCTTTTTCAGTCCTGTGGCCGCTGCTGAGTTTTCCAAATTTGCTGGCATATTGAGGGCAGCACTTTCACAGCATCATCTTTTAGGATTTGATACAGCTCCATTTTTTAGGGTTTGATATGGCTCCATATAGTTCCATCCCTGGTCAGGGAATTAGATCCCACGTGTCTCAACTAAGAGTTCGCATGCCACAACTAAAACCTGCCTGTGTGCATGCTAAGTCAATTCAGTCGTGACTCTGTGCCACCCTATGGACCCCGGGGGATCTTCCCAACCCAGAGATCGAACCTACATCTCTTATTTCTCCTGCATTGGCAGGCGGGTTCTTTACCACTAGCACAATCTGGGAAGCCCAACTAAGAGCTGCCTGAGCAACCAAATAAATAAATACTAAAAAAAAGAAAGAAAGAAAACCTCACACACACACACACACACATACACTAGTCCTTTTGTTTAAAAAAAAAATCCCCGGTTTTTAATTGCTGAATGATCTGTTTAATTGTTTCTGGCAAATCACATAAACCAAAAGCCAAGTTACTGTAGCTAATTACTTGATACATTAGCTACCCTCAAATATTTGTATGTTGACAAAGGCCTCTGTCAGTCCCATCACTTAATTAAAGGCATGAATAACCAGCAGGATTTTAGGTGCCATGAATACTGACAAAGCCAGTAGGGAAAATACGTAGATGGATCAGATGAGGAAAAGCTTTCAGTGACAGCATTTATGTCATAAAATATAGACAACAGCCAACTGTTTTACCTATGTCTAGGGGTTTTTAAACACATACACCTGTTTATGCTGTATACCTATATACATGTACACACCCACACCTCTAAACACACAGAGACTCCCCAAAGGAAAGAACACGCCATCCGCCTGTAAACACAAACATCCTTAAGTGTCTCTAGACACTAATCATGCAAGAGATGAGAAGCAGTACCTGGTTGAGTTCACATGCTCTTTCAAAAATACAGTAGCTGCCCTTCACCCACAGTGGAGTGGCCCTGGTAGCAAAGTGAAACATACATCATTTTTGGCATGAACCATCAGGCAAGTGCTTTCATCATGTTGGGTTAATGTTCCATAACTTTTGCTCTGAGCTTCCACACTGAAAGCAGGAGGCTGTCCCTATATGTCAACATGTTTCTTTGAAAAGACTTAGATGAAGCAACCCTCTAAAAAAGAAACCCAGGGACTTGCCTGGTGGTCTAGTGGCTAAGACTCCATGCTCCCACTGCGGAGGACCTGGGTTCAATCCCTGGTTGGGGAACTAGATCCCTGGGAAATGCCCCAATGAAGATTGGAGATCCCGCATACCACAACTAAGATCCAGCACAGTGACATAAATAAATAAAAATGATTTTTAAAAAAATTTTAATGGATAACTATGTAGGAGGACCCTTTGCCAGATGAGTTTTCCTTACAGCTCCAGCAAAGCCCAGATTGAATGGCATCTCTTATCAGATTCAGATGGTGCTGAGTAATCTCTGAATTTGTTTTCCTAAGCTCAGAGATGGATATTATTCGCATATTACCACTCACTATTTGGCCCTGGTAAATAACCATTTGCTCTCTAACTTGGAATATATGAGAGAGAAATCCTATAATGTCGGTTATGCACTTAAAATAAAATTGTGTGCTCTGAGCTTTAAACAAGGTATCTCTGGGGCCCCACAAGAAAATATCACTCTGCACACAGAAATATTTCAGACGACAACAGCATGAACCCCAAAAGCATAAACTCCAAGGTGGGGATCTGGGCCATCACCTGTAACATTATTTACCTGCTATTTACATTTTCTTTGGTTTGGCTGCTGAATTCAAAAGAGCAAGAGAATACATTTTGGTACGTACATGGCATTTATTATACATCTGCATTTCATTTGGGGAACACAAAGGAAAAAGAACAGAATGCTTGACTTTAAAACACTTAGCCTTGGTATGATAACTCATTTCTCCAGTCCCCAGCAGGCTGAAATGTAAAAGTCCGGATTGATACCTTACAGTCACAGTACATGTGGGCTCCTAGCACCCACCAGAGACATCACAGCCTGCTGATAGCATTTCTCCTTCAGGGGTGCCCCAGATTTTAAAATTCAGCCTTGACTAAAAAATGTAACTGAAGCCAAAGGCTACAAAACCTAATTAGCAGGATAATGAGCACCCTTGAAAAGAACCGGAAGACAGTTGAATGGGAACTTTGAAAAGACAAAGTATTCTATTGGATACTCCATCTTGTTTAGGCTTCAGGAAAAGCTTGGTGAATATTTACAGGCAACCCATGATAAAACTCTAAGTTAAATGTAGACTTTTGCTGTGACCTGTCAGCATAAAGTTGAGTTTCTGTCTGAGAAGGTTTCCTAAGAATATCAAAGAACATTCCTGTGATATTGAGAGATTTAATAGTCCTGGGAAATAAATATTTATTACAGTATTTCCTACAGAAAACTATTAGAACACTAGATTGCAAACTATTTTTCTCACAGAAGATTTTAACCATCTACTTTGTGACAATCTACTTTCTATGACCTCACTGTTTTCTTACTTCATTTATATATAATTGAATCAGCAAGTCTTGTGACTCCAAGAAAATCATCTCTTTTCAGACTTTTTCCCTTTTTAAATAAATCTTCTGTATTCTAAAAGTTTTATCTCTCTAAAATAGATTTAAAATTATTTATATTTTAAATTTTCTGGTTTTTTTGTTTGTTTGTTTTCTTCTTTTCACAGCTTTGGTAATATTTCCTTTAGTCTTCAAACTAATGAAGAGATATACCTCATCCCAAAAGACTAGGTAACTCAAGTATTTGTTGGACACTAAATATATTGTCAAATATGAATCAAATCCCTTATGACTATAGAGTAGAAATGATAAATAGATTCAAAGGATTAGATCTCATTGACAGAGTGTCTGAAGAGCTATGGATGGAGATTCGTGCCATTGTATAGGAGACAGGAATCAAGACCATCCCCATGAAAAAGAAATGCAAAAAAGCGAAATGGTTGTCTGAGGAAGCCTTACAAATAGCTGTGAAAAGAAGAGAAGCAAAAAGCAAAGGAGAAAAGGAAAGATATACCCACTTGAATGCAGTTCCAAAGAATAGCAAGGAGAGATAAGAAAGCTTTCCTCAGTGATCAATGCAAAGAAATAGTGGAAAACAATAGAATGGGAAAGACTAGAGATCTCTTCAAGAAAATGAGAGATACCAAGGGAATATTTCATGCAAAGATGGACACAGTAAAGGATAGAAATGGTATGGACCTAACAGAAGCAGAAGCTATTAAGAAGAGGTGGCAAGAATACACAGAAGAACTATACAAAAAAGATCTTCACGACCCAGATAATCATGATGGTATGATCACACTCACCTGGAGCCAGATATCCTGGAATGCAAAGTCAAATGGGCCTTAGGAAGCATCACTATGAACAAAGCTAGTGGAGGTGATGGAATTCCAGTTGAGCTATTTCAAATCCTGAAAGATGATGCTGTGAAAGTGCTGCCCTCAATATGCCAGCAAATTTGGAAAACTCAGCAGTGGCCACAGGACTAGAAAAGGTCAGTTTTCATTCCAATCCCAAAGAAAGGCAATGCCAGAGAATGCTCAAACTACCACATGATTGCACTCATCTCACACACTAGTAGAGTAACACTCAAAATTCTCCAAGCCAGGCTTCAACAGTACGCAAACCATGAACTTCCAGATGTTCAAGCTGGATTTAGAAAAGGCAGAAGAACCAGAGATCAAATTGCCAACATCCGCTGGATCATCGAAAAAACAAGAAAGTTCCAAAAAAAACATCTATTTCTGCTTTATTGACTATGCCAAAGCCTTTGACTGTGTGGATCACAATAAACTGTGGAAAATTCTGAAAGAGATGGGAATACCAGACCACCTGACCTGCCTCTTGAGAAATCTGTATGCAGGTCAGGAAGCAACAGTTAGAACTGGACATGGAACAACAGACTGGTTCCAAATAGGAAAAAGAATATGTCAAGGCTGTATATTGTCACCCTGCTTATATAACTTACATGCAGAGTACATCATGAGAAACGCTGGGCTGGATGAAGCACAAGCTGGAATCAAGATTGCCGGGAGAAATATCAATAATCTCAGATATGCAGATGACACCACCCTTATGGCAGAAAGTGAAGAAGAACTAAATAGCCTCTTGATGAAAGTGAAAGAGGAGAGTGAAAAAGTTGGCTTACAACTCAACACTCAGAAAACGAAGATCATGGCAACTGGTCCCATCACTTCATGGGAAATAGATGGGGAAACAGTGGAAACAGTGGCAGACTTTATTTATGGGGGCTCCAAACTCACTGCAGATGGTGATTGCAGCCATGAAATTAAAAGACGCTTACTCTTTGGAAGAAAAGTTATGACCAACCTAGACAGCAAATTAAAAAGTAGAGACATTACTTTGCCAACAAAGGTCCATCTAGTCAAGGCAATGGTTTTTCAAGTAGTCATGTATGGATGTGAGAGTTGGACTACAAAGAAAGCTGAGTGCTGAAGAACTGATGCTTTTGAACTGTGGTGTTGGAGAAGACTCTTGTGAGTCCCTTGGACTGCAAGGAGATCCAACCAGTCCATCCTAAAGGAAATCAGTCCTGACTGATGTTGAAGCTGAAACTCCAATACTTTGGTCACCCGATGCGAAGAGCTGACTCATTTGAAAAGACCCTGAAGCTGGGAAAGATTGAAGGCGGGAGGAGAAGGGGATGACAGAGGATGAGGTGGTTGGATGTCATCACCGACTCAATGGATGTGAGTTTGGGTAAACTCCGGGAGTTGGGGATGGACAGGGAGGCCTGGCATGCTGCAGTCCATGGGGTTGCAAAGAGTCGGATACAACTGAGCAACTGAACTGAACTAAAATATATTGTATGAATATTTGTTATGGTAAAAGCAAATTTTTAAAAAATTTTAGACTCGTGTGCCAAGATTTAATTTAACCATATTCTTCATGGTACACTGTCATAATTATCTGTAAAAAACTTCCTTATTTAGTTTATATTTACTTTTATTTCCATCCTTACATAGCAAACAAATTAGTCCCTCTCCACCTCTTGGCTTTATGGTGGTGGTTTAGTCATTCAGTCGTGTCTGACTTTTGCAACCCATGGGCTATAGCCTGCCAAAATCCATGGGATTTTCCAGGCAAGAATACTGGAGTGATTTGCCATTTCCTTCTCCAGGGGCTCTTCCCAACCCAGGCTGAGATTCCAGCGAAGACCTTGGCTTTATAGTGGTGGTTTTTAACCTGCTTCTCTGGAGAGACTCAGATTGCCTTCAACTCCTGATCTGCACCTGTTACCAATGGATTGCCTGCTCAGCAAAAAGGAATATGGGCCCTTTTTAATGTTTTTTTTTTTCTGTCAGCTGACACAATATTAAGCCTCATCAGTAAAGGGAGGAAGATGAAGAAACTGTTCAGGAGGAAGGGGTTTCTTTCCCAGTTCTGCTCTTTCATCAGGGGTCTGACCACAGGCGGATCCCACGTGCGGGGCTCCTGCAGTGTGCAGCGGTTAACAACACCCTGAGACCAACAGTTTTCCCCAGAACTGTCCCTGGGGACAGTCAGGCAGTTCTGCAGCAGCAGGCCTCCAGCACCCAGCAGACTTCAGGAGGACTGAAGACTTCGCTATCACCCTCCTCCACGCAGTTGTGTTCTTAAGTGTTTTTTTAATTTATTTTTGTAATTGGTGAAAAATTGCTTTACAATGCTGTGTTGGTTTCCTGCTATACATCAATGTGAATCAGTCATAATTATATAAATATATATTTCCCCTCCCTCTTGAGCCTCCCGCCCCTCCTGCCTTCCCACTCCTCTAGGTCACCACAGAGAGCTGGGCTGGGACCCCTGTGTTATACAGCAGCATCCCACTAACTATCCATCTCATACACAGCAGTATGCATATGTCAATGCTACTTTGACAATCTGGCCCACCCTCACCTTCCCCCACTGCGTCTACAAGTCTGTTCTCTACTAGGTTCATCAGTACTATTTTTCTAGATTCCATATGTGTATATATACATGATACTTGTTAATATGGGATACTTGTTTTTCTCTTTCTGACTTACTTCCCTTTGTATAAGAGGCTCTAGGTTCATCCACCTCATGAGAACTGACTCAAATTCATTCCTTTGTATGGCTGAGTAATATTCCCTTGTGAGATATATATATATATATATATATATATATATATATATATATGTATACCACATCTTCTTTACCCGTTCATCTATCAATGGGGATCTATGTTGTTTCCATTCCTGGCTATTGTAAATATTGCTGCAATCAACACTGGGATACATGCGTCTCTGTTAGAATTGAGGTTTTCTCAGGGTATACGCCCAGTAGTGGGATTACTGGGCCTTATTCCTAGCAGTTTTGCAGTGGAGAGTTGGCAGTAAGACACCTTCCACCAACAGCTTTGTCCAGCACCCTAGAGGGAGGATTTCTGGAAAACTCTAGAGGACAGATTTCCAACAAGTTACACTGTCCAGGCCCCACAGTGACTTCTCTGCCATCCGTGAGCCACAGACATGCCCTTTCCAACGAGGTCTAGACCCCAATCCTAGAAGACGGCGGGCCCCTCCACTGGGCTCCTGATCTCAGGGATTAGGAAAGGGATCCATTCTCTCTTTCTCCTCCTTCTCCACCTTCTCCTCCCTCTCTCTTTCTGTCTTTCTTTTCTTCTGTTAAACTTAACCTTGAAGTGAAAGTGAAAGTCTCTCAGTCATGTCTAACTCTTTGGGACCCCATGGACAGTCCATGGAATTCTCCAGGCCAGAGTACTGGAGTGGGTAGCCTTTCCCTCCTTCAGGGGATCTTCCCAACCCAGGGATCAAACCCAGGTCTCCCACATTGAGGGCAGATTCTTTACCAGCGAGCCACAAGGGAAGCCCAGCTTAACCTTGGGTAGATATTATCCTGCAGTTGCTAAAGACTACCATAGGAAGCCTGCCAGTAAATCTGACTATAAAGCCAGGAGATGGAGAGAAACCAATTTCTAATGACATTACCTAAAGCCAGCTTTACTCTGGGAGTTTTCAGCAAGATGAGCTAAAAGTCTCCCTTTGGCTTCAGTCAGTTGGAAATGGATATCGTATTATCCACAACATAACTTACCATTTAGAAGTCAGATGGGGCATAATTTACCGATCTTGCCAGCTGAGAAACAGCACAGTGAGAAGTGATTCAGCAGAGAGGGAGGGACTCAGCTCGCCCTTGGAGTGAATTCTAACCCACCACATAACCAGACCCTACCTCTGCGTCACCACCTGTCCCTCACCACCCAGGGCAGAGAGTCCCCAGACTTGAACTGGGCAGGATCTAAGCGCATCAGAGTTGGGAAAAGTGTAAACATTCACTTCAAAGTCTTCCTTAGGTTTTAAACTTCTCTCTCTCTTCTCCAACTCCCTTCTCTTGCTCGAAAATAAAAAGTGAAAGAGCCGCTGCCAAGAAGGACATTAAATCAAGCGAAACAGAAAAAGGCAAAGAGAGGGAAATCAAAGGGAGAAATTCTGAGCACCCACAAAGGCTTCATTAGGCTCACCACAAAGACAAGCTCAATTTCTTGCTTATTGATATTAACAAGTTTGATGCGAGTCCAACAGCAAAGCCAGGCAAAGCTGCTTGCTCTTACTGGGGGCGGGGGGTCGGGGGGTGGTCCCAGGATATCTGCAGCTGCTTGTAAATTGCTGAATTCCACGAAAGGTCATCTTTCTTGATTGGTGTTCATTTCTTTCTATGTGCCACCAATCAAGTGCTGGCCAAGCGGATGGCTGCCGGCCGGTCCTGACCTGCCAGGTCCGCAGCTGCCACCTCATCCCAGAACTGGTCCACCCTCCCCTGCCTTGAACATCCTCCCTCCAGGAGCGGCTCTTTAACTAGACACCATAGGGGCCCAATGGGTATTTCATGAATAAATCTATGTGACTGATAAACTGCGCATAGCGCTATGGGAGGGGCTGGGTGAGAAACAAAGAAATGTAACTTAAGGAATAAAATGAATACAGCTTACATGGTACAAAAACATAGCAAATACAGACAGTGGCAGAGCTGAGATTCAAACTCCCATCTTTATATCCAGAGTTATGTATTCCATCAACATGCTGTCTCTCTGGGGACTTCCCAGGTCCAGTGGTTAAGACTCCAATTTCCCAGTGCAAGGGGCATGGTTTCCATCCCTGGTCCTAGAAGATCTCACATCCTGGTGTGGCGTGACCAAATAAATAAATTAATTTTTTAAAATCTTGATATCTGTCTGGGAAGAAAGGGGGCCAAGATGGGAGGAATCAAGCAAAGAGACTGAGAGTTTGGGGAGAAAGAACTAACCATAGCATTGTTGGTTTTCTCCCACATGGCAAGCATTCAACAAGATTTCTCATGTTATATTTCACCTTACTCCTTACAACAGTATGAGTGAGTGAGTGAAAGTTACTCAGTCGTGTCCAATTCTTTGCAATCCCATGGACTATACAGTCCATGGAATTCTCCAGGCCACAATACTGGAGTGGGCAGCCTTTCCCTTCTCCAGGGGATCTTCCCAACCCAGGGACTGAACCCAATCTAAAAGTAGTCATTTCTACTGAAAAGGATTCCAAAATTCAAAGAGGTGAAACAATTTCACTGAGGTTGTAAGCCTTACAAATGCCAGTGAAAGTGCAAGTGTTAGTCGCTCAGTTGCATCTGACTCTTTGTGACCCATGGACTGTAACCCACAAGGTTCCCCTGTCCATGAGATTCTCCAGACAAGAATACTGGGCTGGGTAGCCATTCCCTTCTCCAGAGGATCTTCCCAACCCAGGGTTCAAACCTGGGTCTTCTGCATTGCAGGCAGATTCTTTACCATCTGAGCCACGAGGGAAGCCCTATAAATGTCAGAATCAGAATTAAAACACATTCCTATCCAAAATCCATACCCCTCAAATGCCAAGTAAGATCATCTCTTCCCACTCAAGTGCACCAGCGACTTGTTTTATGACAAAATCCTGACATTGTGCCCATTTTCTACTACATTTTTTTAAAATTTTAGAAACCTTGATGTAAATATGATTTAATCCTAGAGAAACAGATATGTCTTTAGAACCTGTTTTATTCTGGATGCATGTTCGGTAATTCAACAAACATTTACTGAGAGCCAGGCACTCTGGTAGGTCCTAGAAATGCAAAGACAATTAAGACATAGTTCATTTCTTCAAAGAGTCTGAGACTCTGGGAGAAAATGGACAGAAGTAAAGTGAAGGTCACTCAGTCATGTCCAACTCTTTGGGACCCCGTGGACTATACAGTCCATGGAATTCTCCAGGCCAGGATACTGGAGTGGGTAGCCTTTCCCTTCTCCAGGGAATCTTCCCAATCCAAGGATCGAACCCAGGTCTCCCACAATGCAGGCAGATTCTTTACCAGCTGAGCCACAAAATGGACAGAGAAATAGACAATTACAAAATAGTGTGCCTACTTCCCTTTAGTTTACAAGTCTATACAGGCCGTCAGGGCAGCCCAGAGGGAGGGAAATTAGCCTGAACCGGGTGATGAGGAAAGTCAGGAAGTATTTCTGGCAAGAAGTGATGTATGAATGGAGGCAATTTGTATGAATCCAGGGTAGCACTATGTTTCATAATCAGACTCCCCTATAGCCTTAGCTGACCTTCTTCATTTCCTCCTTTCTGATGCCTGGAATCACACAATGGCAGGATCTCGGCATTGGAGATCCTGCCAATTGTGACTCTGCTGACAGAAACCATCTTCTATAACATTAGGTCAGAAAGATAGATGTAATCCAGGTGTGTGGACATAAGAAGCCATCATACCAGCCTGAATTAGCTTGGTTATGAATTTTCTCTTAAGAGAAAGCCCAACATCTTTTTTTAATGCACTGTTATTTGGGGTTTATTCAATCCTAATCCTAGCTAATTCAGAGTAATGCTGATATTATTCTCAATTAGACACTCTAAGAAGAGACTTCAGCCTAGTAAAAGAGAGAGAAAAGATGGCTTCAATGTAAGACAAGATCTTAAAGTGTCTGTGAGACCAAGGAGAGGATAAATGCTCAGTAAGTAATAATGGCCATGGAGCTATAAATAAAGATTTTGAAGGGGATCAGGATTGGTCACCCCAAAATAGGTCACATTGGCCTAAGGATTATTTTTACTGGAGGAAGTTGATAATCAACAGATGAAAGAGAAATTCTGTGTCCTCCCTTTATCTGCCTGAAAGCAGGGCGTGAATTTCCCCTGTGAAGGTGGACGCTCTCCCAGACAAGGGAGAGGACCGCAGCTCGCATCACTGAAGTTGGCAGTGGAGATGAGTCTGCAGCCACAGACCTCTAAAATAATCTTTGTCTTCCATTAGTTTCTAAAGCAGGGTGTGCTAAGCTACTTCAGTCATGTCCAACTCTTTATGATCCTATGGACTGTATCCCTCCAGGCTTCTCTGTCCATGGGATTCTCCAGGCAAAAATACTGGAATGAGTTGTCATTTCCTCCTCCAGGGCATCTTCCCAGCCCAGGGATCAAACCCACATCTGTCTTGTCTATCTGCACTGGCAGGCATGTTCTTTACCACTAGTGCCACCTGAGAAGCCCATCAAAGAACTTACTGGAAAAGTCAACTCCAACATGCTACCCCAGAAGATTTACTTCATCAGAAATTCTGGGAATGGGGCCTGGAAATCTGTCTAATAAATTCCACAGACAATCTTGATATACACACAAGTCTGAGATTAAAGAGACAAGCTCATTTGCTAAGACTGAGAAGGAAGTGGTGAGGTTAAAGACTTCAAGAGGATGGGAAACTTTGAAAGAACTACTGGGAAGAAAAAGAGAGATTGATTGAGAACTTAGAAAGGATAGCCTGAGATATATTCTGCCAAACTCCAGGTGCTGAATTCTAGTCCTGGGTGTAAAAATGGAGTGCGAGGTCCAATAGGATTTTGATCAAAAAAAACAAAAACAAAACACAGTGTAATATAAGCAATTGCAATAGGAATTCTTTGACAGCATGTATTGGGCCATAGGAATAACTGATGACAAGAAGGCATCCCTGAAGGGAGAGAGAACACTGCTTTTATTTATTTTTGTAAGCCCTTTATTTCTTTACTCTTTGGCTGTCCTGGGTCTTCATTGCTGTGTTCGGGCTTTCTCTAGTTGCAGCCAGCCAGGGCCACTCTCTGACTGCGGTGTCTCCTCTTATTGCAGAGCACCAGCTCTAGCATGCGAGCTTAGTAGCTACAGCATGCGAGCTCAGTAGTTGGGGCGCATGGGCTTAGTTGCTCTGCAGCATGCGAGATCTTTCCGACAAGAGATCCAACCTGTGTCCCCTGCACTGGCAGGCAGATTCTTATCCACTGTACCACCAGGGAAGTCCAGAACACTGCTTTCAGAGTCCACATAACCTGGATTCACTTCCTAGCTCTGCCACAACCAGCCATGGGAGTTCAAGAAATTTACTTAATCCTTCTGAGCCTATTTCCTCAACATGGGACTGGAAATACAACAGCGATATGGAGGCTCCACCTACATTAAATACGGCACATGGAAATTCCGAGCTCAAAACCCAACATGACAGAGCTAATGTTATGCATTTGTGTATGTGTCAGATTGCGTCATATTAATGTGTGAACCCTGTAACATTTGTTCCTTGATCTTGTCACTTTCTTGGTTCTCCTGGGCTAAGCTGGACTCTACTTAGGTTCTCATTTCGGGACCCAGGATACCCCATAGGCTCTTGGCAGAGAGTGGAACAAAGAGAGTAACCCCATTGAAAGCTTCTGTTTGAGGACTTCCCTAGTGGTCCAGTAGTTAAGAATCTACCTGCCTATGGAGGAGACACAGGCTCAATCCTTGGTCTGGGAAGATCATACCTTGAAGCAGCTAAGCCCATGCACCACATCCGCTGAGCCTGCATGTCTACAGCCTGTACTTCGCAACAAAAGAAGCCACTGCAACGAGAAGCCTGCACCATGACAAAGAGTAGCCCCCGCTCGCTGCAACTAGAGAAAGCTGGTGAGCAGCAATGAAGACTCGGTGCACCCATTAAAAAAAAAAAACAAGTCTCTGTTTGGCAGAGAGAGGAAGCTGTTACATCCACCCACACTCCACTGGCCAACTCAAGTTATAAGGCCCAAACCAAAGCCAGTCAAATGGGCGTGAGACTTCTTCTCAGGAAGACGCGGCATGGGTGGAGAAAGAATAAACAATGCAAACAAAGAATACACTCTATTACCTATTATAATGGCTCTGAGGAATTTCAAATGGGATCTGTGGGGCTCTAGTTGAAAGCAAAAGTCAGAGAACAGCCGGAAGGCAATGTGGGCCCCGCCAAGATGGTAAAGGTTTGCCACCGTCTGGAAACTTACTTCCTTTTGCTATGTCTACATGTTGGTTTTTTCTGATTGGTGACCACTGACGGTCAGTGTATTCATTTGCTAGGGCTGCCATAGCATCTCACCATTCTGGAGGCTGGAAGTCCAAGGTCAATGTCCAAGGTCAAGAAGTCAGGGGGTTGGTGTCTACCGAGGACCGAGGGAAGGCCTGTTCCAGGCCTCACTCCTTGGTTTATAGGTGGGCAACTTCATGTTCACACGGCATTCTCCCTGTATGACCGTCTGTATACAAATTTCCTTCTTATTAAGGACTTAATAAAAGATCTCCTTTTATTAAAGGACTACCCTACTCCAGCAGGGCTAAGTCATAATTAATTATATCTGCAAAGACACTGCCTCCAAAAAAGGTCCTATTCACAAGCCTTTATATGTGAAATCTAAAAAAAAAAAAAAAAATGGTGCAAATGAACTGATCTACAAAACAGAAGTGGAGTTAAAGAAGCTGAAAACAATCTTATGGTTACCAAGAGGGGAAGGCAAGAAGGGATAAATGAGAGATTGGGATTGACATATACACACTACTATATATAAAATAGATAACTAATTTAAGACCTACTATACAACACAGGGAACTCTACTCAGTACTTTGTAATAACCTATATGGGAAAGAATCTAAAAAAGAAGGGATATATGTATATGTGTAACTGACTCACTTTGTTGTACAGCAGAGAGTAATATAACATTATAAATCAGCTATACTCCAATAAAAAAAAATTTAAGTCCTATCCTAGGCTATTGGGGGTTAGATTTTAATGTATGAGTTTGGAGAAACATAATTCAACCCATAAGAGGCAACAATAAAACCCTCACAAGACCTGGCTTGTTTTCCAGAAACAAGAAATTGGACAGCAGTTCTTTCACTCCACAGACTTTCTGGCTGAGAAACGAACTCCAAGTAGTGAATTTTAGCGGCTCACAAAGGGGAATCGTGAACTGAGTCCCCTCAGTACCCTAAACTGGGAACTGCCACCCCCGGTTCACTGGTGCCAACAGGGCTCAGAACACCTTTTGAATGAACCGGTTCTGCAGAGACACGCAACATCAGCGAGGATTGTCAGCCCAGCGGATTCACCGTCTGAGATGCATACATGTAAATACCTGAGCTCCTTCTCCCAGAGACCAGGGAGAATCCAGGCTGCCTGTTTCAGACCAAATGTGTGCTCGGCTGGTATCCATCCCAGAGAGACTGAGTGGGAACTGGAGGCGGGTTCCCCACCGTCCTCACGTGTGGTGGTGGCCACAGGAGTCACAGCCGACAGGTGAGACCTCTGTTTGGGGCACCTGAACGTCTCCACTAGAACTCTGCCCGCTCTCAACACCTGTCTTCCCCCAGCCTTTCTTCTTTTAATAAAAGCCACAGTCCCTTTCGGCACCTCCAAGAACAACGCCTGCCCATCCCCTTCCCCAGGCGCATCTCTCTCTCTCTAGAAAGGTTACTCCTTTCACCAGTAGACAATGGGAGCTTTCAGATGATGCCTTCTGCCCTTTCGCAGAGTAAATTACCATTTTTCGTTCAGGTGGGATTCATGGCTTCCCCAGTTCTGTCTCTCTCCCATCCTGGTGATTCTTTCTGCTTTCTTTATGAACTCGTGCCCTTCTCCTGTACCCACCCGCCTCCTTTCTACACACACACACACACACACACACACACACACGTTTGCATATTATGACCTGTATATAAAGACTCAACCAGGCCGCTCAGAAAGGAGCGACCGCAGCTGCCATGTGCCCAGTGAAAGTCATACACTGACTGTAATAGACACGGGGGTCACCTTCCAAGCCCCGCCTGGATGCTGAGCACACACACCTTCTCCTGTTACAGTTTTTCTCAGCATCACAGTCCCATGACCCAGCCATAATCACAGGCAGGGGCTCAGGCTGGTCTGCAGGGAAGGAAGCTGGGCTGGGACGGGGTTGGGTGGGGGTGGGGGGGGGTGGGGAGGGGTGGTTGGTGGGGGGCGGGAGTTGGTGGGGGTGAGGTAGGGGGTGGTGGGGGTGGTGGGGGTGAGGTGGGGGTGGTGGGGGTGAGGTGGGGGGGTGAGGTGGAGGGGGTGGGGCGGGGGTAGGTTAGATTCAGGCTCCAGGCAGGAGAGGGAAGCTCCTGGCCCACAGATGTGCACTCATCAGTACTCACGACCTAGAACCACATTGGGCTGCACAGACTGCAGCGTCTGGACAGTGCCTCCCACAGCCAGGGCTGAGGGCCTGACCTAGAATCCCTCATTGTAAAGACAGCATGTTAACACAGTCAACTAATTCTCATTAGAGAACAAGGTTGGGGTTACCAGAGGGGATGGGTGCCCTTTAATAAGAGGGAACCTCAAGCTTTCTTAAGATTTTCTAACATTATTTCACCTTCTTACTTAATCTATGATATCTAAGTTATTTTATATAGAAAAATATACTATTTTAGATCTATATGCTTTGAAAGATTGTTATTATAAAATTTATTTAATATACCCTTAACAATATATATTCATTTATTCAATAAATATAGATTGAGGTTCTGATGTGAGCCTCATCCTGTGCTAACTCATAAAGATGCATTTTAACTGATCCTCATTTAGTAAATCTGTCGTTTAATTTCCCTTAAATTTTTTATACAGAAAAAATATTTGGGGGATGGACATACACACACTGCTATATATAAGATAGATTACCAGCAAGGACCTACTGTACAGCACAGGAAGCTACAGTCAATATTCTGTAATAACCTATATGAGAAATAGGTTATCATATAGAGAATATGAGAATATGAGAATCCAACAAAGAATAAATTCATGTGGATGGATAACTGAATCACTGTGCTGTACAACTGAAACTGACTCAGCATTGTAAATCAACTGTACTCCAATAAAATTAAAAGAAAAAATAAAAGTATGTCCTGAATAAACAACAAGTTCCCACTGCATAGCACAGGGAACTATATTCAAAATCCTGTGATAAACCATTATGGAAAAGAATATAAAAAAGTATGTGTGTGTGTGTGTGTGTATATATATATATATATATATTTGAATCACTTTGTTGTATAGCAGAAATTAATACTGTGAAGAAAGCTGAGCGCCAAAGAATTGATGCTTTTGAACTGTAATGTTGGAGAAGGCTCTTGAGAGTCCCTTGGACTGCAAGGAGATCCAACCAGTCCATTCAAAAGGAGATCAGTCCTGGTTGTTCATTGGAAAGATTGACGCTAAAGCTGAAACTCCAATACTTTGGCCACCTGATGCAAAAAGCTGACTCACTGGAAAAGACCCTGATGCTGGGAGGGATTGGGGGCAGGAGGAGAAGGGGACGACAGAGGATGAGGTGGCTGGATGGCATCACCGACTCGGTGGACATGAGTTTGAGTAAACTCTGCAAGTTGGTGATGGACAGGGAAGCCTGCCATGCTGCGATTCATGGGGTTGCCAAGAGTCGGACAAGACTGAGCAACTGAAATGAACTGAACTGAAATCAATGATACTCTGATAAAATTAAAGAATAAAAGTCTGTCCTGGATAAACAACAAGGTCCCAGTGCATAGCACGGGGAACTATATTCAGTATCCTTCGATAAACCACTATGAAAAGAATATAACAAAGTATGTGTGTATATAAATATATATATACATGTAAATGTATAAATCACTTTGTTGTATAGCAGAAATTAATACAACATTGTAAATCAACTATACTTCAATCAAACAATTTTTTAAGTTAAAAAAAGAAAAATATTTTTGTTGTCAAAAATGCTAAAATGGCAACATATCACACTGAAAACCGAATTTATGTCAAAATATGTATTCAGATCAGCCCTGTGTTAAGCTATTAAATACAGGCAGAATCTGCCTACACTCCCTAAACATCTGAATTCATTATTTTGCATTAAAATTTGGAGGGGTTTAATATTTGTATGTTTTATTTCTAATTGTCAAGATGAGAGAACGTGATATTTGCAAGTACTGTTGGCCCTTGAACAGCCCATGGGTTAGAAGCACCAACCCTGCTCAAGTCAAAAATCTGTGTACAATTTATAGTCGGCCCTCTGCGTCTGTGTTTCCTCCATACTATCTGACATTCTGCATCCTCAGATTTAAACAACCCAGGATCTTGCAGTACTGTTGTATTTCGATTTTTAAAAAGTCCAAGTACACGTGGGCCCACACAGTTCAAACCCACGCTGCTGAAGTGTCAACTGTACTTTTCTGCAAATCACACTTTGAGTATGAATTGCATTTATTCCCATTGAATGAAAAGGAAAATTGGTATATACCCACCACTCTATTTTCTCTGTTTAACCTACGTTTTAAGCCAGAGACATTTAATGTATGTCTAAAACATTTGATCAGTAATGGAAGATAACTCAAACTGATGATAAAGATCTACTGGAATGGAATTTGAAGAAATATTTTCAATTTCTACTCCTAACTTGCAATGTTTTAAAATCTGTGTTCCTTACATTTCCTTTCTTCAACCAATGGCACATTCTGGGAATAGAGTGAATGATAATTGAGACTGAAATAGCCAAGGGCATTCAACTAAGGAATGACCCGTTGGCCAAGTGGGGAAAAACATAAGGAATTCATTTAACACACACTCAGAAGACCTCATATTGTCCCCCATTTAAAGGGCAAAGACTGTCCAAATACTATTCTGTGTATTTGCTCATAGAAATTGAAATCTGCTACTGCTGCCGTTAGTGAGGTCACTGGAGAACACCTTTGGAAACCAAGCACCTGGAACACTCTGGACGTGGTAGAACTCACTGGCTCTTTTCAGTCCTTCTATAAATGTTTTGAGCACATCCCCCTACCCAAGAGGTCATCCATTCCATCCAGTAGAATGTGATACTATGGGTCTTGCTTGAAACCTTTTGTTATCTTTCCAGAGATTTGGATATGAAATTCAAATCCCTTTGCAAGAAATTCACAACACAACGCGAGTGCGGTCATTCCACCTGGGCTTTTTGTGGACAGCAGTCTCACATGTAATTCTCTACTTTTGCTGGGATGTGTCCCCCAACTCTCTGTTGGGGTGTTTCCCCTTATTTTTTCATTGTGTTAACACCTCCATATCCTTCTGAAAGTCCAAAGTTCCCTCTTATTAGCAACCTCCCTGATCACAGTAGCTCCTTCCTCCACCCATACAAGCTTCCTTTTCTGAAAATGCATTTACAACACCACTGTAATTCTTGCCTTCCCACTTACAGTAACGACCATGTGATAAGGGATGGCTCCATTCTCATCTTCCCCTCATTTCCACTTAGTTAGGATTTCTGTGGAAAAACCAACCCAAGAATATCAAAGGCTGAGAACCACAGAGATTGTTCTTACTACTTGTTAGGAGGAGGGCCGGCTGTGGCTTCCCTCCTTGTCTCTGGTCAGGGGTTGGGAGAGGGGGGTGGCAGGTCAAAGGAACAGTCCCCACGGGGAACCTACTTATTCCTTGTTAGAACAAGAGAAGTGGGAAAGCAGAAGAAACATTCTGATGGTTCCCAAAGCTTCTCCAGGGAACTGGCACACTGCCCTTTCCAGTCATATTGGCACAATCAAATCATATGCTAAGCCCGACACAAGTGAGGTGAGAAAGCACCCTCCTCCCAAAGTCATGCACGGTAAACTCCATGACAGCAAGCAGAGATGGAGACTCTTCTTACAGGAATGGGGAGAGACAATAATTGGGAACAATAATGCTACAGACCAAGAGCTTCCTTCTTCCATCTTCACCGGTTGGCATTAAGTCTGTTCATGGTTGTCTGGTGTGTTTTTTTTTTAATTTTGCTGAGGTGGAATTGATTTATAATGTTGTGTTAATTTCTTCTGTACAGCAAAGTGACTCAATTATATGCATAGATGTATACATAAATATAGTCTTTTATCTACATTCTATATTTACATACATATTCTTTTTCATATTCTTTTCCATTATGGTTTGTCACGGGCTATCGAATATAGTTCCCTGCGCCATACAGTAGGATCTTGTTGCTTTTTGTTCAGTCGCTCAGTCATGTCCAACTCCTTGCGATCCCACAGACTATAACCCGCCAGGCTTCTCTGTCCTCCACTGTCTCCTGGAGTTTGCTCAAACTCAGGTCCATTGAATCAGAGATGCTACTGTTGCTAATCCACCCTATATATAATACATATAATTTGCCTCTGCTAATCCCATACTCCCAGTCCCAGATTTCCTATTTTCCTGTGTTGAGCCCCCAGAGACGTATGTTCTTTCTCCAGTCCCTCTTCAAAACCGCCACTTTGATTTTATTTCATAGGATTGTATTCCTACTTCTCCCCAGACTGGCCGTATGGAAGAATTCAGTGTTCCAGCACCTCCTTTACAGTCTCTACAGCCCTTCTATTCCTGGTAAAGATAAAAGTGAGCAGGACAGCTAGAGAAACGGCCAACCGTGGGGAACTGAGCAATCTCAAAGAGCCCCCCGACCTCACCCAGAGTCAACACAGTCATAACCTGACTGCCTTTCTTAGCAGATACGTGGAATCTTCAAAACCTTTCTCAAGATGAAGTCCCGGCCCCCCGCAACCTTCAGTCTTTTGTCGCAAACCCTAAAATATCAGAACAGTTGGGTTTGGTGTGACGCTAACAAAACTGAAGCTTCAAAGTTGTATTTTTTTCCTATGTGGCCAGAACAAACGACCACAAACTTGGAAGCTTAAACCAAAGCAGATTTACTCTCTCCCCATTCCGGAGGCCACAAGTCTCAGGTTGGAATCACTGAGCTCACATCACAGGGTCTGCAGGACCACACTTCCTCTGGAAGATAAGAGGATATCTGTTCTTGCCCCTCCCAGTTTCTGGTGGCTTCCAGCACTCCTTGACTAGTGGCCACTTCCCTCCAGTCTCCGCCTCCATGGTCAAATTTCCCTTTGCCTCCCTCTTCTTTTGAAAAAATAACTTTTACTGCCTCATCAATAAGATTTTTTTTTCATTTGACTGTGCTGGGTCTTGGTTGTGACATGTGAGATCAAGTTCCCTGATCAGGGATCAAACCTGGGTTCCCTGCAGTGGGAGCTCAGAATCTTAACCACTGGACCATCAGAGAAGTCCCTGCCTCCCCCTTATGAAAATACATGGGACTGCATTTAGGGCCCACTCAGATAATCTAGAATAATCTCCCCATCTCACAATCCTTTTTCCATACAAGAGAACAGTTTCTGTGGAATCGATCTTTGCAAGGACCACTTTCAGCCTACCCAAGGGCCCTCACATACACAGGCTGTTCTCCATAACTGGAAGAGAGGATTCCCAGAGGCTCCCCTGGCACCTTGGGTACCTGCTGGAACCCAAGAAGGGGCCCAGTCAAGGAGGACTTGAGAAGCTGAAAGGAACTTTTCTAAATGATCAGCCAAACTCACTAGGACCACCTGTGCTGGAAGAAATGCTGAAATAATTTTCTATCCATTCTATAGAACATATAGTATCATTCTTGCCATATAAAGAGGCAACTGAACCAGCAAGAGCCAAGTCTGTGAAAATATTTCCAGTCTGTCGTTTAGTTAAATTCATAAACATATCATTTATACTCTGGATTTGTGAATTGTTTCAACAGCAGTTTTGTGATGATCTGGGCTAGATTGTGATTATTATTCTCTGGATGGTCCATAGCATCCTGTCTCCCAGTTAGCCAGCCAAATCTTACTTGAGATGCAGCTGTGAAGGGATTGGCAGATGTAAACAAAGGACCCCAAATCCTCAGGTTAATCACAAGGGGTAAGGTGCAAGTTGGGCATGACTGAATCAAGTGGGAGCCCTCCAAACAGCCCATGATGGTTCACTGAGGCTCAGAACTGCGGGGAATAGAGGGGAAGAACTGGGAAAAGCAGTCCTACATGTCCTGATGCTCAGCTCAGTTCACTCTAAGGACTTCCCTGGCGGTGCAGTTAGGATTTGGCTCCTCCAAAGCAGGGGGCGTGGGATTTGATCCCTAATTAGGGAACTAAGATCCCACATGCTGCACAGCCCGGCTAAAAAACGCAAAAAACAAACAGGCAGCCTACACGTGGGAAATGAAAAGAAGCGAAATAGTCCTCTGATGGCTGGAAGCTGACTGAGCCAAGACTGGTGAGTTGGACCGGAAGAGAAAGGAGGCTGAGAGAGAACCTCACAAATGAAAGAGGCCAGGAGAATCTCTCTCGGCCCATTTTTCTCATCAGAAACCCTGCTCCATTCTCAAACTGCTTCATCAGCGCAAAGCCATCCGCCGAGGACTGGATGAATGCAGTCTGAAAGAAGGTCCTGCAGATCCAAGCCTGACTGCCAAATGGAAAGCACCCAGTCCCAAGAACGCGTGTGTCCTAATGTGTCTGGAGGCTGGGATGCGGTCGCAGGCATCTGCATCCCAGATGCAGTCTGGATCTGGATCAGTCTGGATCTGGATCAGTCTGGATCTGGAAGCAGTCACATCTCCCCAGCTCTCTGAAGCCCGCAGGAAGCAGGCGGGATGGCAGAGGGTGTGCCCTGTGGCTGCAGCACCTATTCCGACAGATGTCACTGTGGTTGGATTCTCGAGTCACCCTGGTCTCTGAAGTCTGGGAAAGAACGGCGCTGCACAAGGACTCTGCTCTCCTGAATGGTATCTACTCTGAGGACATCAGGGATGGGCCGCAGATGCTCTGAATCCGAGCCCTCCGTGGTCCAGTCCACGCCCATTTGCTGCACTTCTCCCAACACCCAGCCCAACCCCGCCTCCTCCAGCAGTAGGGGTGGATGCCTTGGAACCAAATCTAGAATTTCACGACAATTGGAACCTGGATCTCATTTGAAAGACAAAAAGATATCATAATTCCACATGCTTATGACTTCTTCCTTTCCCCAAATCCAATGTCATGAACACAAAATTGGGGGGAAAAAAAAAATACACAGTCGCCAGAAGGAAAACACTGATTCTTGCCACCTTGTGGTAGTTCAAGTGCAGAAAGACAGCAAGGGAAGGGACTTGGAGCAAAGGTCATCTTTCAGTTCAGTTCAGTCGCTCAGTCGTGTCCAACTCTTTGCGACCCCACGGACTGCAGCACCCCAGGCTTCCCTGTCCATCGCCAACTCCCGGAGTTTACCCAAACTCATGTCCATTGAGTCGGTGATGCCATCCAACCATCTCATCCTCTATCGTCCCCTTCTCCTCTTGCCTTCAATCTTTCCCAGCATCAGGGTCTTTTCAAATGAGTAAGTTCTTAGCATTAGGTGGCCAAAGTATTGGAGTTTCAGCTTCACCATCCGTCCTTCCAATGAATATTCAGGACTGATTTCCTTCAGGATGGACGGGTTGGATCTCCTTAGAGTCCAAGGGACTCTCAAGAGTCTTCTCCAACACCACAGTTCAGAAGCATCATCAGTCATCTTAGAGGGAGGAAAAACGCAGTCTTGCGTTTTCAGAATCTTGCCACCAGGTGGCGTGTGGCGAGCTTTTGAAAAAAGAAAAATCAACGATTTTGCATAAGCGGCATGTATTTTCTTCCAAGTGCAAATAGGAACTTTGCTTTCTAGGAATGTGAGACTAAGCCCAGAAGAAAGGAATTTGAATTCAGGTCCAAGATTATGGAAGCTTTTTTTTTTTTTTTTTGGCCAGACTTCTGCCTTCTGTTTGCTCTCTGGAACTGTCAGCGCTGAATGGTAATCTGTGGTTATACCTGATCCTTCCTGATCAATAAATGGTTACATTTTTCAGTGATAAGTCACCTGTGTTCTCCATGACCTTGAATGTGGGTAATGGAAACTACTGTCCACTCTTAAGAGATGAAAGGGTACTGCTTTTCATGTGTCCAGAATATTCATGCTTCAAACAGAAAGCTTTGGCCAGAACTGTGACTTGTACCCTGCCATGTAAAAAAAGCATTAAGGTTGCCTTGCATTGTAAGATGTTTAAAAATTTACAGAACAAGAAGGGACACTGGAGTCAGAAGTCCTGAATATCCTTTCAGGTTCTAACTCTTAAAACTGTGCAACTTTGGTCAAGTCACAAGATATAAAAGCCTCAGTTTCAATAGGAATTTGCTTATTCTAGGCACCTAATACGATGGAATGATGATACTCATTTTTGTTTGGTAAACCAGGTGAGAAAATGTTTGTGAATCCCCAAGATCTAAGATGCTCAACTTCACTAGTCATCAGGGAATGCCAATCAGAATCTCAGTAAGATACTGCTTTACACTTATTGAAAGTGAAAGTGAAAGTTGCTCAGTCGTGTCCGACTCTTTGCGACCCCGTGGACCATACAGCCCATGGAATTCTCCAGGCCAGAATACTGGAGTGGGTAGCCGTTCCCTTTTCCAGGGCATCTTCCCAAGCCAGGGATAGAACCCAGGCCTCCTACATTGCAGGTGGACTCTTTACCAGCTGAGCCACAAGGGAAGCCAATCAAAATCACAGTAAGATACTGCTTGACACCTACTGACACCTATTAGGATGGCAATTTTATATATATATATACATATATAAAACAGAAAAATAACAAATGTTGGTGAGGATGGAGAGAAATTTTAATCTTTGGGCATTGCTGGTGGGAGTGTAGAATTGGGTGACTGTTGTGGAAAACACTCTGGCAGTTCCTCAGAAAGCAAGACATAGAATTATTATTTAATTCAGTCATTTCTACTCCTCAAAGAAATTGAAAGCAGGAATTCAAAGAGACACTTGCACATGAATGTTCACCAGCATTATTCACAATCAGCAAAAGATGGAGGCAACCCAAGTGTCCACCAGCAGGTGAATGGATAAACAGAATGTGGTGAATTCCTACAATGGAATATTATTCAGCCATTAAAAAGGAATGGAGTTGGGTTGTGTCATAGCAGAAATGAACTTTGAAAACATTATGTTGGGTGAAACAAGCCAGTCAGGCACAAAAGGACAAATATTGTATGGTTCCATTATATGAGGTGCCCAGAATAAGCAAATCCCTGGAGACAGAAGGTAGATTAGAGGTTACCAGAGGCTGAGGAAGGAGAAACGGGAAATTATCGCTTGATTATTACAGAGTTTCTATTTGAGGGTAACAAAAAAGTTTTGGAAATAGATACTGGTGATGGCTGCATAACATTGAATGTAATTAATGCCACTCAATTTTACACTTAAAATGGTAAAATTTTACATGAAAAATTGTTTATATATATTATATATATATATATATATATATTTACCACAATAAAGAAAGTTTTAAAACAATAATTGGGTGAACTTGGGCCAATTTAGCATTCAAAATCAAGAAAAGAGTTGGGGATGGGAACTGGTTACCCTAAAGCAAGTTTTCTGAGAGAGAAGCTGCCGTTCCCTTTATGACCTAGCCTCAGAAGTCATACACAGTCACTTTTACTGCATTCTTTTCTGAAAAGTTGGTAAATACAGACCACATCCAAGGAGAGGATAAATATCAAAAAATAAACAAAAAACAAAAGGAAAAATATCAAAAATGTTTATGGATAGCTAAAAAAATGTTTGGCTATATTTTAGTACCACCGCACCTATCAACTCAAGAAAGAATTAATTTAAAAACACAAACCGCTTCCTTCCACTTGGTGAGGATCTTTCCTTTCTCAGTGAAGTGCTCCGAGCAGTCCTAGGTCCTGAGACACTCCCAACATCAGTTATGCTTGACTTTAACAACGTTTATGATCGGCGTGAGCCCTTTCTCAGCTAGAGGGAAGTGCAAACAGCATTCCTGGCTCAGATGGCCCCGAGTTGAATGTAAGTGGGAAATAAGTAACCGGGTATTACAATGCAGTGTGATGGGTACCATGATAGAACTGTGCTTCTGGGGGCTACAAAAGCACATAAAAGAGATAACTACACCAGACTGGATAGTAAGAAGACAGAGAAAAATACTTACTGAGTGAGCTCACCTTGGAGTCAGGTTTTAAATGATGAGTAGCTACTGCCAAGTAAAAAAGCAGGGAAAATAGGCTAAGAGATCCCAGACTCTGTCAATGGTATGAAGATGGGGGGCGGCGGGGAACAGATATTTTGGAACTTGCACATGATTCCTTGGAACTGGCATACAATAGGATTCAGAGTGTAAAACATTTGGATAGGCAGGGGCTGGTTTTTTATTTGTTTGTTTGTAGATTTTTCACTAAAGCTGGTGGGAAATGAGAAACCACTTTAAGCAAGGGAGACAAATTAAATGTGCACTTAAAGTCACTCCCGGGCAGTCCAGTAGTTAAGCCTCCACACTTCCACTGCAGGGGGCACAGGTTCGATCCCTGGTTAGGGAACTAAGATCTTTTATATGGCGTGGTGTAGCCAAAAAAAAAGGTGGGGGACACTACTCAATTAGCAATGTAGAAATATATTTGAAGTTACAGGGAAGGAAAATTTGCCACTCAACTTGCCTCTTCAGCATGTAGATTAATTCAAGCTGAAAACAATCAAGGCCCTCAACAACAACAACAAAAAATTAATCAATAGAAAGAAAGAAATGGGAAATTTTAATCAAACCCACCTGAGGATTGTAACCAGGGAGACAGTCTTTCAGAAAGCTCTGAGGACTGTTTCATCCATTGGAGGTCAAAGCACAGTTTTGGAGACAAAGAGCTCTGTGTCAAATGGCACAGTGACGGTTTACACGACCCATAGCTGGAGGTGCAAGGCAAGAGTGTGTCATCACAGCCTCTCACAAGATTCAGGAAGGCTGTTATCTCCTAAGGAGGTCTGATCGATGCAGGGAGGAGGCCCCAACAAGCAGAGAAAATGTTTATGTTTAAAGTTTTCTTACCTTGCCATAAAATATGAACTTTATTTCATCAGCCCAAATGACTCAGGAATAAACTTTGACCTTCCCTCTTAGCTGCTTAAAGAATTTAAATAGAGGGTCTGTTCCTGGACTAAAGTGATCACCAGAGACATCGGCAAAGAATATGGACCAAGCGTGGTGGGGTAAACCCCTAGAGATCAGAGTCCACTCTGGGTCTCACCATCACTACAAGCCCAGCAAACATTTATTTACCAAACATCAGCTTTCCCATCTCCATGTGAATCACCTTCCTCCCTTTTGAAGTCCCAAACCACTACCCCCAACAGCCTCTTTTGACTTTGGTTGTAGATGGTATTTAAGGTGAGAGCTTGGGCCATTTTACTGAGTTACTCAGTTTCCCTGGATCTCTCACATACATACATGTTACTCAGCTTTTGTGTGACCTTCTCCTGTTTGCCTCATGTCCATTTAATTCTTGGACCAGTCAGAGCATCTGGAAGAGTGGAGAAAAGTTTCTTCCTCCCCAACAGGATAAAGTAGAAGGCATTAGAGCTGTGTGGGGGCTGTTGGAGTCCAAGTAAGAAATAAGGGGGACCCACCCACAGAGTGACTGTGATGGCAGAGAGCAGAGGCGATTTGAAAGATTAACAATACAGAAGTGATGTAATTTGGTGACCCGTTGAGTCAGGTGGGGATGGGACAAGAACCAAGACAGCCTGCTGCTAAGTCGCTTCAGTCGTGTCCGACTCTGTGCAACCTCATAGACGGCAGCCCACCAGGCTGCCCCGTCCCTGGGATTCTCCAGGCAAGAACGCTGGAGTGGGTTGCCATTTCCTTCTCCAATGCATGAAAGTGAAAAGTGAAAGTGAAGTCGCTCAGTCGTGTCCGACTCTAGCAACCCCATGGACTGCATGCAGCCTACCAGGCTCCTCCATCCATGGGATTTTCCAGGCAAAAGTACTGGAGTGGGGTGCCATTGCCTTTTAGGATTAGGGACCAAAAGGTAGCCTCATACTAATACGACAGGAAATAGAGCAGGAAGAGAGGGAAAAAGGAAGAAATTAGTTTGGTTTGGAGTATATCGGGTTTGATTGCTTCTAAGATAAACACTAATTTGAAAAAGTCCCTCATTAGTTTGGGCTCACTGGGCAGAGACTAATTTGGTTTAATAGAAAACTAAATTATGGACTTTATGTGAAAAGTTATGATTGTGTTTTCATCGGTTTTGCTTTATTTTCTTATGATGATGATTTTTTAATTTTGCTTTATTTTGTTTTTATTTCAACTATCTCCAATTTGACCTGCCCTATGGAATCTTCTTTTGTAAACATGTAAGAATTTTAGAATTGTTTGGATTGAAATGGTAATTTCCAAAATGCTCGAAGGTAGTAGAAAACTTCTTTTCCTGCATATTTCTTAAAATGTCTCTTTCTAATTGGTTACACAATGATGCATCCACATAGTAAAGTACTGTGCAGCCATTTTAAATGATTTGTATTTTTTAAAAATATTTAATGAATGAAGAAATAATCATGAAAACACCCTCAAGAAAAAAAGAGCCATTTACAAAATAATAGATGTGATATGATTCTACTTTTCATAAAAATATCTGTGTACCTATACACAGGGAGAACGTGGAATGCAAACCAGTAAAATATTATTCAGCCTATCTCTGAGAGTTGGGATTTTGGACTGATTTTTTATTTTATTATTGTGCCTTTATGAATTTGCCAAATTCAAGGTGATAAATATTTACTATACTAGAGTTTAAAAATTAATATAATTTCCCAAATGTTTGGTCTTATAAATTTATTCTATCCTTACAGTGGCAAACCTTAGAACAAAATAAATTCACTTAATCAGCAGAAGTTACCTTTGGATGACGGGAATAAGAATAATACATTTTATTTATAGTCTTTTGCACTTATTTCCCCATAATGAAAAAGTTAATAATTGCAAACAAGTTTTTTAGAGGAAATAGTTCTATTTCCTTTCTGTCTCACAAAAGCTTGTTGTCAGGAAAGAATCTGATGTTGTTCGGTGTGAATTTGACACTTCTGCCCCAGAGATATTTGCGTTCCCATTATGTTCTCTAATCAAGAAGAAATCCAGAGTTCTATAAAGTTTAGATGTCATGTAGCTTTGCTAACCTACCTCCCCACCAGATTTTCAAAAAACCGTTTTATCCTCAAAGGAGATCTTCTCTTCACAAAGTGGCCCTCTGCTTTGAGGGACTAATAGTTCTGTGTCCGTGGCTTTCCCTTTTGTTCACAGTTCCTTTCTATGTTGACTCTTTTGTGTTCAGTCTGCGACTCCTTGGCTGGTAAAGCCTGTTGGCTGCATGGAGCTACTTATAAGAAAAACCAGAGCAGCCTCCAGTGGTTGAAGAGGTGAATTCCTCCCAGATCTTTTTTCTTTCTCCCAACCCCAAACCCTGCTTTTTGCTTTTTTTTAGTCCCAGTTTCTTTACCCTCTCCCAGATTTTCTGAGGCAACCCAACTACAAGTCTCCTGATCTGTGATGCCCTAGGTCACACATGCTTTGTCAGATCATACATTCTGATTCTTGGTTCAGAAAATGTGGTCCCCATGGAAGACCTCCTTCAGTGATTCCTAAATCTGTTTGTGCTTCTTTGTGCCCACTTAAATGAGAGAAGACACACACACACATACACATGAAACATAAATAAAGGAATTAATGAACCGATCAATTCTCTACAGGTTCAATGCCTGGATGGGAGGGGAGTTTGGGGGAGAATAGATACATGTATGGGTCTGGCTCAGTCCCTTTGCTATCTACCTGAAACTATACCAACATTGTTTATTGGCTATACTCTATATAAAATGAAAAGTTAATTTTAAAATAAATTAGTTCTCTATGGGGGACGGGCAAGTACCTGCTTGACTCAGGGTGGAATAATAATGATGTCTACTTGCTCAGCGCTTACTGTGAACGGATGCTAAGTAAGTGCTTTGCTGAGCTTTATCTCATTCAATCCTTACAACCAGCAAGTCGCAGTATAAATGAGCAAACTGAGACTTAGAAACTTTGAACTTGTCCACATCCCTGAGGCAGAAAGCCAGGATGCACCCTGGGTGTCTGAGGCCAACGGAAGCCCCTGGTCTCCCTTTGTAAATATGCTTTTGGCCCTGGTGGGATGATTGTGGGGGAGTCTGGAAAAGGCTTCTTGTGCCTCACGATTCAACTTGAAAATAACCCCTTCAAAACCTGAGGGCAGAGACCAACTTTGGTCCAGGGAGAATATATGGGGTTAAGGGGACTTGGACAGTTTTAGTCAAAAACATTGCTTTAAAACATTAAGATTAAAAAAAAAAAACAACTTTTAAAACGCCTGTTAAGTCTTTGGTTCTTTGTTAATCTATTACATTCAGAGGGGTAAATCGTTATTTCATATATATGTTTGAAATAATGCTGAGTGGCATCTTTAAAAAAAGAACCCCTTCGATTTGCATCTCACTGTGTGTGTATGTGTTTGTCTGTGGGTGGTATCTGTGTGGTATCTGTGAGCCTCACAATAGCTCTATGAGGTCAACAGAGATTGAAGGCGATATTCACCTGCACCTACAGGTCAGGAACTAAGGCTTCACAGGATTAAGTGATTTGCACAGACAGCAGGAAAAGCCCTTCGAATTGGAACCTGTATTCAAACCCTGCATCCCTTTATTTACTCCTGCTCGACTATGCTCTGAAAGGCCCCACTGGACACAGAACCTTTCCTTCCGTCATTAGGAACAAGTCCTTGATGCCAGCTGAACTGGAAGGAAGTGACTCAGTGTGAATCGCTGAGCTTTCTAGAGGGCCAAAGGCCAGTCTACTTCCCTCTCACCGATTTTCACACCTTCCTCTTTTTGCTAACCCCCTTTTCCTCCTCTGTTCCCCCCAATTGCCCCAATTGCTTTTAAACCATTTGGGAGAGTTCATATATGGCTGCCTTCCAAGGTCTACACAGAAGCTGTAGCCACCTGGGCACGTTCCCAAGCAGAATATTCTACGTACATAAGTTATACCAGTGTAGGTGTGGGGAGAAGAGAAAAACCGGGTTTCATTTTTCTCAACCGCCTAAGGGAAGCGCTGAGGTTTCATGACCTCCTTCAGCTGTTCATCCAACACAGTCTATTGCAAAATGTCTTGTCTTCCTAGAAATAACAGCTGAATTTTCCCTTTGAGTGACAACACAAGAATACCGTTATCCATCTAACAATAGCTAACATTTATTCAAAGCTTGCCACACGCCAGATACTATTTTAATTTATTTACAGACATAAATTCGTTCATCATTATCAACTCATCCCCTCAGTTATTTTGCAATGCTGTGAAACAGCCATGCCCAAGAGGCTGTTGAAGTATGGGGGACAATTTGTTTCTGCCTTTTAATTCTCAGATTTGTCCCTTTTCCTGTATCTCTGTTTAAGTTATTAAGTAGCACCACTCTAGATTTCTGATTTACTTTTTTTAATTCCCTGTGGATTTAGAAATATATACCAATCATATTGGAATTATATCCAGAGAAAGGTAAACTTGTTTTCAGTTCAGTTCAGTTCAGTCGCTCAGTCGTGTCCGACTCTTTGCGACCCCATGAACTGCAGCACGTCAGGCCTCCCTGTCCATCACCAACTCCCAGAGTCCACCCAAACTCACGTCCATAGAGTCAGTGATGCCATCCAGCCATCTCATCCTCTGTCATCCCCTTCTCCTCCTGCCCCCAATCCCTCCCAGCATCAGAGTCTTTTCCAATGAGTCAACTCTTTGCATGAAGTGGCCAAAGTACTGGAGTTTCAGCTTTAGCATCAGTCCCTCCAATGAACACCCAGGGCTGATCTCCTTCAGAATGGACTGGTTGGATCTCCCTTACAGTCCAAGGGACTCTCAAGAGTCTTCTCCAACACCACAGTTCAAAAGCATCAATTCTTCGGCGCTCAGCCTTCTTCACAGTCCAACTCTCACATCCATACATGACTACTGGAAAAACCATAGCCTTGACCAGACAGAACTTTGTTGGCAAAGTAATGTCTCTGCTTTTGAATATGCTATCTAGGTTGGTCATAACTTTCCTTCCAAGGAGTAAGCATCTTTTAATTTCATGGCTGCAATCACCATCTGCAGTGATCTTGGAGCCCAAAAATTAAAGTCTGACACAGTTTCCACTGTTTCCCCATCTATTTCCCATGAAGTGATGGGACCAGATGCCATGATCTTAGTTTTCTGAATGTTGAGCTTTAAGCCAACTTTTTCACTCTCCTCTTTCACTTTCATCAAGAGGTACGTAGACAAAAATATACTCAGTATAACTATTTCATTCATTTTAGGCACCACAGCCCTTATTTTTAACTTTTTTTGTAGAAATAATTTCAAATTTATAGAAAACTCACAAGAATAGTATAAAAAAATTTTATGCATGCTTCATCAAGTTTTCACTAATTCTAGCTGGAATTCCCAGTGAATTCACTGAATATAATTTCTCAGGATCACTGGTAAAGACTGTGGCATTATAAGTGTGTAGTCTGTCATACAGTAAACCTCCCAACTTTCCTCCCCTCATGGATAATTAAGATTCAGCTAAATTAATTTCTGTTATCTTTCCTGAACCTGCCATCAGAAGTACAGAAATCATTAAAAATGTCACTGAGATGATCAACGTGATGTACTATAGAATTTAACTTTTAGGCCATTTTAGGTGGAAGAAAATTAATCCTGGCTTAAAACTATACTATTCACTTATTCATTACAAGTATTTATTGCTGGCAACATTTGGTAACAGACACACATGATTAGAAGTCCCTTTTTACCTACTTGTACGGTACTCTTGCCTGGAGAATCCCAGGGACGGGGCAGCCTGATGGGCTGCCGTCTATGGGGTCGCACAGAGTCGGACACGACTGAAGTGACTTAGCAGCAGCAGCAGCATGCTGTAATATGGAAGCACATATTAAGCACATCCTTGACCTCATCAAGGATGGAGGATTCTTCAATAAAGTGAAAGAAAAAAAACCTCTGAATTTCCCTCCAATCTTCCCTCCTGCAGCCAAATTACAGATCATTTAAGATTTTTTTTTTCAGTGATTATACTTCATCTCTGGAATTTGTGTTGCTAAAATGAGTAAAGAAGATTGACAGGTAAGCATTGTACCCTGCACACAAGAGACTTTCAATGTTCAAGCTAATACTGAATTAAACACCAGGCTGATCTAAATTAAATGCTGACTTAAACACCAGGAGGGTTTGACCACTGGTGAGAAAAATGTCAAGATGATCCTCCTCATTGTGTCTCTCAACCACATTCCCCTTCATTCAGCCCAGCACTGGGCATAGCTTTTAAATTTGTATGTATTCATTTATTCATTCAATATTTAGATTGCCAGTCCATTTTCAGAGTGTGGGACTAACAGATACAAACTACTCTACATAAAATAGATAAGCAATAAGGATTTACTATGTAGCACAGGAAATTATACCCAATATCTTATAATAACCTATAATAGAATATAATCTGCAAAAAACATTTTTTTAATTTTAAATTGAAACAGAAAAAAACCCACTGTGTTGTGACAATAAATGATGATTTGAGTACATACTAAAATCATTTTCACCTATCCAGCTGAAAAAACATTAAAATGTTTAATAAAATTATACTGGAAAAGTATAGTGTCATTCCTAATGTTATGATTTACCCAGGGCCATGTATGAATGTTCTCGTCAAAATGTTTAAAGACTACCTGCAGCTTCTGACAGAATTCTAAGTTTATAGAAAATATAGGAATAAAGGAAAAATTCGAATGATACTATGATAAAAGCAAGTCTAGTATGTGGGACATCCTTTAAGACAATTGTGACCCTATGGACCGTAGCCCACCAGGCTCCTCTGTCCATGGGATTTCCCAGGCAAGAATACTGGAATGGGCTGCCACCCACTCCTCCAGGGGATCTTTCTGTCCCAGGGATCAAACCCTCCTCCCCTGCATTGCAGGCAGATTCTTTACTGCTGAGCCAAAGGGAAGTCCAAAGAGCATAATAAACAAAAGGAATCCATGAACCTTAGTTGGGCCACTGGTTAAACAAATACACTATTAAAATTTCTCCTCAGTTGGAGAAAATTGAATACAGACTGTGTATTAAGAAATATTAAAATAGCATCAAACTCACCAGGTCTCATAATAGCACTGTGGTTATATGTGAGAGTGTCCTTACTTTTAGGGGATATATGCTAAAGTATCTGAGTTGAAAGTATTTTGCAGGTCCATACATTAGCGATATAAATGTAAACATATGATTATCCATAAATACTTTATATATTATCTACATAACTATATATAATAGGAACAGGAAATAAAACACATACATATTTATATAAATATATGTTTATAATATATACATACAAAAACAAGTAGAAAAGGTAGAAGTGGCAATATGTTCACAATTGTTCAATTTAAATGGTGGATGAATAGTATTATTTCATTGTAGTTCTCTTTCTTTCTTGTTTTTAATGAGTAAGTTGCCCAAGACCACAACTGATAACAGACAGACTGCTGCTGCTGCTGCTAAGTCACTGGGATTGAAACTAAGACAGCACGCTTCCTTTTTCTTTATTTTTTAACAATACTATTTTATTTAATTTATTTTTTGGCCATGACATGTGGCATGTGGGATATTAGTTCCCCCACCAGGGATCGAACCCATGTCCCCTGAAGTGGAAGTGTGGAGTCTTAACCACTGGACTGCCAGGGAAGTCCCTTATTTTCAAATTTTCTGTAAGTCTGCAGTTTTTTCAGCATAAAATGTTGATGAGAAAAATAAAAAAGGAAACCTTGACCTACCAGAAACTAGAAGGGTGGCACAAAGTAGCTGAAACAGAAGCTCCCATGGGGTACCGAGACGAGATTTGGACCCCACGAGCTGAGTTTTCAGCATCTGAGCAGAGACAAGAGCTGAGAGAGAGGCGTGGTAGAGAGCCAGGAGCGGGGAGTAAACTTCCTACCAATAAACAGAACCCACCACCTCACGTCTGAAGCCAGAGTGATCCCCTGACCCCTGGCTGTTGCCATCAACAGGAGGATCCACACGAGACAAGAGCCCTGAGTTCTCATAACACGTTGGTCCTGGACTCAGATGTGAACTGTCTTCTGAAAACAAAACCCTGAGACAGGGTTTTGACTCAACTGAACTAAGCTACCATTCCACAGTTCGATGAGCTAAAACCCACTGTCCAGGATTTGTAATAATGTCAGGAGAATATTCATTGCAGCACTATTTATGGTAAAAAAGAGATTGAAAACCAACCATATGTCCATCAACAGACCGTTGGTTGAATATCCTGTGGTATCACTACACAGTAAATGAGGAGGTTATATTTTAAAAGGGAGCCATAATATAACCTAATATTAGAAGAGATATTCCATCACTTCTGCTGTATTCTATGTACTTTGGAGAGATGTACTAAGTACATCTATGTACTAAGTCCAGTCTACACTGAATGGCTCAGGAAGATCTCCTGGAAAAAGGAATGTCAACCCACTCCAGTATTCTTGCCTGGAGAATCCCATGGACAGAAGAGCCTGAAGGGCTACCGTCCATGGGGTTGCAAAGAGTCAGACACGACTGAACAACTAACAGTCACTCTAATAAGCAATAAACTCAGTTTTGGGAAACCAAGAAGTTATTTGGATACTAATTTGGAAGCCAGCAGTCTATAAGGACAAAGAGAAAAAGTTAAAGCCAACAAAGAGAAAGGGCAGATTACAATAAAGGAATGGCAAGAACACTGGAGAAAAAAGACTTTTCATCAGCAAAAATAAATGCTGAAAGACAACAAAGTAATATCTTTAATGTGCTGAAGAAACATAATTGGGAACCTAAATTTCTAAAGTCAAGCAAAATATCATTTACAAATCAAGGCAAATTAGAAATTTTTTGACATTCAAGCACTTAGAAATTACTACTAACCATCTCTTACAAAAAGAACTACTAAATGAGAAACAACAACAAAAAAAGAATCTAGAAAAGATGAACAGGTAAAGAAGCAAGAGTTGGCAAAAGAATTAAATATGCTGGTAAATCTAGATAAATATTGCATGTGAAAAAAACGAGAATATCAATCATTTTTTGTGTGTTTTCAAAAGCCAGCTGGTATTCCCAGTTAAAGATAGCATATTAAAAACAAGCATTTAATTCTGCTTCTTCCTGAAACCCTGCAAAATTGACGGTTGAAAGATTTCTTTAAAGAAAAAAAAAAACATAAAACCCACCAGAATGAAAAGAACAGGAACTATTTCAGCAGTGACAAAATATTGGATGCTGAAGAGCAGAAGGCAAGTCTGTTGGGGAATATTGGTGATCAATCTGATTTACACATCAGAGCAACCAAAAGGCCAAGGAACAGAAACTCCATATATCTCTGGAAGATGAATTAAAAGCATAGAATGGATTGGAAGTCTTTTTAAGTTAAACTCCACAGACCTCATATCACTGAAGTCCAGGCAACTGTGCCTTCCCAGAAGAAGTCAAGCTTATTCTTTAAAGTAAAACAGAGGGTCTCTTGACTACGCAGGTATCAGGCACATTTGAGCATGGCGGTAGCATACTAAGAACAGATGATGCCCAGGAAACATCGGATCCAGTTCCCAGCATGAGAGTAAAGGAGATCAGTCCCAGAGGAACAGCCCTTCCCTAGTGTTGAGAGCAGCCTAACCAGATGGGGATCCACCAGAAGTCTCCAGAAGACACTTATAGGACTTCCTGGGGGCACAGTGGTTAAGGATCCACCTGCCAATGCAGGGGGGACAGAGGTTTGATCCCTGGTCCGGGAAGATCCCACATGCTGCAGAGCAGCTAAGCCCCTGAGCCACAGTTACTGAAGCCCAAGTGCCTAGAGCCTGTGTTCTCCAACAAGAGAAGCCTCCGCAATGAGAAGCCCTCACACCACACTGCTCTGCCACATCTAGAGGAAGCCTGCAGGCAGCAACAAAGACCCAGCATGGTCAAAAATAAAATTAAATAAATAAATGATTTTAAAAAGAAGAAAAGACTTATGGAAACAAATAATACTGAGAAAATAACTGATATGCTTACTGACAAGAAATTTAGGCACTTGGAGAAAAGTATGAAGCCAAATTAGTGAGATATCCATTGAAAATTAAGCAACAAAACAAAAAAATAATTATTAACTGAAGGGAAAACAAAGTGATGCAAGAAAAAAAAGCAATCATAGCAGACAACGTGGTTCAACTGTGAATAATAATTATTTAGTTCTAATATCTTAAATACTGATTATTTATATAACAAAATTATGATATAGCTGTATATATAAAAGTGCATAAAGAGGGAGTGTGTGTGTGTGTGTGTGTATATATGTATATATATATATATATATATATAGGGGGAATGAAATAGCAGAGAAATAAACCCTCAACATACATAGTAAGAAATTAATAGATAATGCCTAAAACTGGAAAATCAATAAATAGCAATATAAACATAATGAGAGATACAAAAAATTTAATACTTGAAATTGTTCAGGGTGTTTTCCTTAGGATATGGATGGCGGACAATAAGCAGGAGGTTGCTATTTTTGTATAAGTATTGCAGAGTGTGTTGATTCTTTAAATTATGTGCCTTATGTGATTGATGACTAAAACAAACAAATGTTTTAAAGCTGTATTCAAAGTAGTGGATAATAATAATAAAGAAGATAGGAGAGAAAATGTTTCTAAGGGAAATTAAAATCAAAATCCTTGTGTTATTCAGGGAGGGCATAAAAGTACCAATTAAATTTAGACATTAACTTTCAAATCCACTGAGCTCAATAACGTGGATAATGAACACTAGATAAATTTGCCCAAAGAAAGAAAAGGGGTAAAGAAGAAAGAGAAAGCACAAGAGTTAGAAAACACAAAATAAGATGGTGGAAATCATTTTTTAAATACTATAAATATATAAACAAACAAAAAATTAAAAATAATACAAAACACAATAAATATAAAAAGAGTCATTGATTAAAATACAGTTTAATTTTTAATCTAGCTAAAGACAATTTATGAGTTAAATTCAAACAGAAGAATTATATGTAAAGATACATTATTCCAAAAAAGATAGATTTTTTTTTAACTCTTAGAGAAACTGCTTATTGACTAAAACATTTTAAAAATAACAATGAATTTTTAAAACCTTGTGAACTGTGTGTAGCTAATAATACAGACTGATTACTATACCCCCATAAAACTGACAGAATTGGAAAAAGAAATTAAGAAACCCACAAACACGTGGCGGAAAATAATAGTAAACGATTTTTTTACTAAAAATTCCCTCCCTCAAAAGCTGGTAAAGGGGCTTCCCTGATGGTCCAGTGGTTAAGACTCTTGCCTTCCAATACAGGGAGCATGGGTTCAATCCCTAGTGGGGGAAGTAAGGTCCCACATGCCTTGGGGTGGGGCCAAAAATTAAAAAAACAAAGCAGCTGGTAAAAACAAGAGAGGAAATTAAGAATTTAGAATATTTAAAAGCTTATATAGAAAGGAAATAAAGAAACCTGTGATCCCAAGCAGAGATTGAATATTCTCTTCAAGCACTAGCGGGACATTCATTTCCAGTAAGGAAGTCTGGACTGATTTCACAGAACTGACACTTTAATTCACACTGATGGTAGAAAACGCAGGAAATGTAGACAGTTTAAAGTGCAAGACAAAAGTTATCTATAGTCTCACTCTGAGTTCAACTCTTTCACTCTTCGGCATATTTCCTTTCAGTCTTTTTCGAAATGTGCTTTCATACATGCTTTTCTTTTTCTGTTTTCTTCTTTTCTTGGTAATAGTGATGTTTACTGTGTATTCCTTTTATATCGTTTTGTTCGCAACTAACTTTTCACTTTCATGCATTGGAGAAGGAAATGGCAACCCACTCCAGTGTTCTTGCCTGGAGAATCCCAGGGACGGGGAAGCCTGATGGGCTTCCGTGTATGGGGTCGCACAGAGTCGGACACGACTGAAGTGACTTAGCAGTAGCAGTAATGATGCCGTAATTTACCGCTCTAGGACCTACCAGTCTCCCCAGAGTTTCTTTTCATCACAAAATCAGGCTAATGGAAAGCACATCCACTCTACGGGATAAATGTGTGGTTCTTAGAAAAAGGGACTATTCATACTGATAAGATGTGTCCACCTCTAGGTAAGTCAGCGAACCGGGCTACAGAACACTTTGGAGGACCGACGGAGAAGGAAGGTTTTAGAGTTGAAGCAAAAACCAGATTCTCAGGACCCCTAAAGGACCTACTTACTAGCCCTCCTCCCCAGTTCAGAGCCAGCAGCAGCCCCGGGGCGGGGGAAACCAGCCGGTTCATCCCTGGTTGACGCCTGGGAGAACCGACACGCAGATCACACGCAGGGACCTGGGGAAGACGGGGTGCCAGATGGGGGCGGAGGAAGATGCCAAAGCATGAAGGGGGCTGGGAGGATGGAGATCTGGAAGGATAAGCCAGCATCATCCGTACGGGGCATCCTCAAAGCCAGCATCCATACGGGGCATCTTTCCTCCATTCCGTTCTTTGCCCCGCCTCCCCTCACCACACCCCCATCGCTAAATGCAGTCATACCTGTCGGTGCTCTGTGGCCTGAATCTGTCCACGAAAGGGGCCGTTTAAACCTGCAGCCGAGCTCGGGGTGGACCAGCCGGGGCCCGACAGGCGTGGCAGTGCGGAGGGCGTGATTGGGGGAAGCCAGGTCAGTCTCGACCTGCATTTCTCTACTTACGGCAAAGGATTACAGGGCGTCGGGTGACCCCCCGGGGGACTAAAGGCCGCCTCCCCCACCCTCCAAAGCCTGCAGAGCCTGCCACCAGGGAGCCACGCCCTCTGAGGGACCAGTGGGGGTGGGGTGCTTGAGAATGCCTTGCTCTGGCTTCCAGCGGGTAATTGCTGTAAGTTCTGCTACATTCTTGGCACAAAATAGGGCTTGATACACTAACTATTGGGCTTCCCAGATGGCCCTAGTGGTAAAGAACCTGCCCGCAAAGCGGGAGACTTGCTCTCTGTCCCTAAGTAGGGAAGATGCCCTGGAGGAAGGCATGGCAACCCACTCCAATCGTCTTGCCTGGAAAATCCCATGGACAGAGGAGCCTGGTGGGTTTCACAGTCCACGGGGTCGCAAAGAGTCAGACACGACTGAAGTGACAGCACGCACGCACGCTATTACCATGATTTTTCCTTATGCTACAGTGCTCTGGGGCCCAGGTTTTGGTTTTAAGCAGTTCTAGGTTTAAAACCATGCCCAGATCCCAATGATTAGTTATTTGGCTGCTTCGGAATGGGTTTACCACCACAGAACCTATTTCCTCAACTAGGAAATGGAATTAATAATATCTACTTTATGGGATTAAATTAGCTAACAGATGGAAAGCATTTATCCCAGTAGCACAGAGTACATAGTTAAACCGTAGCAGTTAGAACTACCGTTTAACGTGTATTTCCTAGTCTTGCCTGTTTTTCCTCCTCTTTGCTCATACTGAACTCTTTCTCCCTCTTTCTATGTAACTTTTTTTAGAAGAAGTATTTCTTTAGAAACCACTTGGAAGTCTATTCCTATCTGCCTTTTTTTTTTAAAATCATCTCTGTTCTTTTCATTGCAGTGTGGTGAATCCTTTCATAACTTCTAATAATGGGAACAGGCATTTAAATAAATGTAGCAAATCACGAACTTACTAGCCCATATACCCCTTGCTAGAAGTCATTATGAGTGCAAAGAAGGAAAAGAACAAATCAAAGTAGATCAAGAAAGGCTTTGTAGAAGTGACACTTCAACCTCATCTTGAAATATAAAATTTTGGAATCAGATAGTCCTGGGATTGAACCCCTGTTCTGGCACTAATTAGCTGTGGGTGAGTTAACTAATCTGGCCAAGTTATCAGTCTCCTCCTGTATTCTATGAAGATAATAACACCCACCTCAAAGGGAAGTGGGATTAAATGAGTTCATAAATGTGGGAATCCAAGGAATTGATGATAATAAGTTATTGATACATGCTTATTCTCTTTCCTTCTGCTCATCACCTGTCGAATCCTCTCCATTACCTTCTTACTAACTCTTTCATCCATTCTCCCTCCCTCTCCATCTTTAGTTCAGCTGGGTGTCACCTGGAAACATAATAAGCCTTCTAAGTTACCAAGAAAAGTATGAAACCACTTGAGTTGTAGGTTGACCCCATCCTCATGAAGATCTTGATCTATGGACAATTTCTATGTAACAATGGTTATATCTGGCCAAATTGTCTATAGTATGCTTTAAAGCATGTTTTCCCAGCTTTCTGAGAAAAGTGCAATGCAGGGTTGAAAGATTTAGATCTCAGCTAAAGACTGAGATGAAGTGTATCATCTACAACATCTTCTCAACCTACCAACCCTAAAGTCTCCATCACTTCTAATGAGGTTAGTGTATGACATATGCTCTTTAACAGTTTGATTCAGAACCATTTCTTCTTTTTAATGTTTACCTTTTGTCAGCACCATGTGGTATATGGGATCTTAGTTCCCCAACTGAGTGATTGAACCCATACTCCCTGCACTGGACATGCGGAGTCTTAACAACTGGACCACCAGGGAAGTCCCCTATGACCATTCTTTACCAAAGTTTTCCTGAATTGACAAATCTCAATTTCCCAGGAGAGTTTTTGTTTTCAGTGATGAAGATTTCATTTCTTCATGTAAACTTCCATACAAAGAAGGCACAAGGAAAAGGAGGAGGAATTGCATTTGCTTCTCTAGAGCAGACAAGACTGGGTGGAAGGGGAATTACCAGCATCCCCGTGATGGAGCTGACCTGGGGACTGTGTCACTTTCTCCGATTCAGATTTCAAAGCCTGATCTACTCTCCCTCTAGGAATGGAGTCTGTCCTGGTTTCAGCTACAGTAGGTATACCATCTACTCATCCCCAGCCAAGTCCAGCCTGACCTTGTCTTCTTCCTGCCTTCCTCCCACCAGGCAGCTCTCCTGGAGGCTGAGTCCTTTTAAAGCATCACCTGATACCATTCATTACTGCCCCCACCCCACCCCCATCACACAGTGAGCCAGGCCCTGGGGACCACAACACAGTCCTTGCCTTCGAAGTGTTTACAATCAGGGGAGTCAACAAGGTACTTAGGGTAGAAAAGCAAGTGAAAGCTAAGTATCACCAAAAAGCAACATGTGAATTTCTTCAGGAGCAGAGGAAAAGGAAATTCACAAGGAGCTGGGCTGGTGAAAATGGCTTCCTGATAAAAAGCCAGGGTGCTGAACTGGTGGTTCAGTAGTTAAGATTCCACATTCCCAATGCAGAGGGATTGGGTTCCATCCTGGTCCGGGAACTAGATCCCACATGCCGCAACTAAGACCCAGAGCAGCCAGATAAATACCTTTTCAAAAAAAGAAGAAATCCACTGTGCCTTCTCTATTGTGTGTGTGTTGGGGGGTGGGGAAAGCAGATGGATGAAGGGGCTGACACTTGTTCAGAAAGCCCTTGAGGACTTGAACTTCCCAGGCAGGCACCCAGGCTGGGACCTTCAGCTCTGGCAATGCCTAGGGAGTGCCCTGGGCAAATTACTTAGCCTCTGGATGCCTCCATCTCCTCCTCCCTAAAATGGGTACAATAACAATATCCTCTCCTCCCTCAGAGACTTTGATGAAGATAAAAAGAGTTAAGATCTGTGAAACACAGGGTACACCGTGCTTAGTAAATACGAATCGGGGTTAAGGACAAGAGTTATTTGTGCCATAGTGTTCTGGCGCAGGAGACATGTACAAGTGAGTGGGCATCGTCCTGGAGTCTGTGTAATTAATGCTGCCTGGGGAGGAGCGTGTGTGCTCAAGACACCGTCTGGGACGCCTTACATAATGTTAGCTTTAGGCAGAGTGCCTGTCATTGGCGCAGCTCCGAAAATACACATACACACGAGCATGCCCGCGAGGCGGGGCCGCAGGGGGTGCGGGCTGCGTGGCCCACGCCGCCTGTCCGCTCGGGCCCCCGGGCGCGAGACCGGGTCCCTGCGTGTCGCCGACACACGCGCACACACCGACACCAGCCCCGCTTCGACGTGCGTGTCATGGCTTAAAAATAGATGCTAATCCGTCAACCGGTCTGCCAAGCCAGACCGAGGCGGCGGCGGAGTCATGGCCGTGGGGCTGCCTGCGCCTGCGATCCGCCTCCGGGACTGAGACCCGCGCCGCCTCCCGAGGTAGCGGGGCCGCTGCGGGTGGGCGAGGCGCCGGGGATCGGGGCTGGGGGGCGCCGGGCAGGGGACGGGGGGCGCTTAAAAGGGGCCTGGGAGCCCGCCGGTGGGGCCCTGCCGGGGCTCCCTCCCTCCGCGCCTGGCTGTCTGGGTTGGCGAGGGCTGGGCGACAGCCATGAACCTGTTACAACCGCAGCAGAGGGAAGGGGGCAGGGCCGCGGACCGGGGCCCCCAAAAGCTGGCGGATGGGGTTGGAGCGTGTCCAGGGACGGAATGGGGAGAAAGCGAGTGCCACGGAGCTCCCGCTACATCTGGGCTGCTTCCCGCTTTCTTTCCACCATTCAGCATCACACAGGCAGCAGCATTCTGTTCCCAGAAAAGGTTGTTTGGGAGCCAAGTGGTGAGGTCTTTAGGCCTGCGGAGCGAAAGTAGATGATGATAATGGTGATGCTGATGATGAAGATGTCGATCCTGATGGTAATGACAGTAATGGTGGTGGCGATGGTCGTGATGGTGATCGTGCTGATGGAGGTGGCCGTGATTGCTGTAGTGTTCTCTTTCTACACTCCTTCTGATCAGCCATTGGGGAAAAAACTCTCTTCCTAAACAACCCCTCAACACCCTAAGATCCAGCCTCCCCTCGCCAGTTCTCATCCTAAGACCCCTGGTTCTTATGCTTTGTGAGTGTGGAGCTCTCCTGGCCCTGGGGGGACAGGGGGATTGGGGAAAACAGGGCCCCTGATGAGACTGTGGGGGAGGGGTTGGGGGGGATGGGGGGAGGCAAGGCGAAGATGGCCTCTCTCTAGGGACCTTGCCTTGAGTCCTTGGGGCAGAAGACAGGAAAAGGAGTGGGAGGGGAATTCTTCAGAGCAGCCCACCTTTGCTCAGGGCCAGGATCACCATGCAGAGGAGGAGGAGGAGGAGGAGGGGTAGAAGAAGAGATAAGAGGCGCTGAAGGAGGGGGACTGTTGCTACAATCCCCCCTGCCTGCAGCTCCCAGGGCAAGTCTCAAAGCATGGCCCTTCCCAGCTCCACAGCTCAATGCGTGGTCCCCACTGTTCACAGAAAGTCAGGCACGTCTTCTCAGGCCCCTCATTGAGGACCCCCTTGTGCTAAATAGGGTCACTTGATTTCACCAGCAACACAGGCGCTAATCCACACTCTGAGCTCCTGGGCCAGGCAGGAGCTCCCATTTCTTCCCTTTCCTCCCTCCTCCAGCCCTTCACCCTCTGCCTCTCCCCATCCACACACCCACACCCACACACGCACACACACACAAACACACACACAGTACTCCAGCCCTGCCTGGACCCAGAGAGATGAGGTTTAATCAGTGATACCTGTCATGCTATCCAAGGGAGGCTGCTTTGCCTGTGGCGCACAGATAACTGGCGCTTCCATCCATGAACCTGGGTCTTCAGCGAGTGTTTTTCAAAAACTTCAGCTTCCTCTTTACCACTCTTCCCCACGCGCCCCATCCCCCCAGCTGGACTTCCCAGAGCAGCTGAGGGCTGAGGCGGCGGGAGGGCAGGAAGGGGTTAAAGCAGCCCATCTCCACCCCGCCCCCACCCTACCCCTGAGGCCGGAGGGGCTGTGCCACGGCCCCAGCTGCTGCTGCCTTCAGGCCAACTCCTTCTGGATGGATCCAGAATCTCCCCCCAAACTCCCCTCCCAGCTCCCCAGCCTGTCTGCCTGCAGCCCCAGACAGATGAGACCCAGAGGCGGGCTGGCAAGGCTACCAGCACTGGGCCCTGCCACCCAGATGCCAAATGTGTGTGTGTGTGTGTGTGTGTGTGTGTGTGTGTTGACTGTGTCTGCGGAGTGGGGGCGGGGTGGTGGAGCAGACGCCCAGCAGCTGGGCCGCTGCCTCGGCCCGTAAACAAGAACATGTGACGCTCCCACCTCCTTGCCTGGAGCCAAAGAGCAGGGCGACAGGAGCTGCTGCCGCTCAAAGGAGACGACCGTCCAGAGCGCCCGCCCCGCCCAGGGCCAGACTTCACCGTCCTCCTCCAGAACCTTCTCCCCGGGGGCGGGAAGGGACCCCGCCGCTACGAACGCGCTCAGGCGTCATTCACACCCCCGCCTCTGCCGGCAGCTGCCACCTGGACACCCGCCCCGCCTCACCTCGCGCACCTCGGGGGCTGCCAGGCCTCCTGCCGCCTCTAAGATGTGTCCTGGCAACTGGCTCTGGGCTTCGGTGACATTCATGGCCCGCTTCTCCCGGAGCGGCTCGAGGTCTCCAGTCCGCGTGAGAGGCGCCCTGGAGGAGCCGCCCGCCGTCCAGCACCCCTTCCTCAACGTCTTCGAGTTGGAGAGGCTGCTGTACACCGGGAAGACCGCCTGTAACCACGCCGACGAGGTCTGGCCAGGCCTCTACCTCGGAGACCAGTAGGTACCGGGCAGACTGGGGCCACGGCTGTGTGTGTGCGCGTGTGAGCGTGTGTGCAAGAAGAAAGGAGAAGGGAGGCAGAGAGGCGTGGAGTTGTGCTGTTGGTTCCATTTGAGGATGGAAGGGAGGGGGTACACGGGTAGAGTGGAGCCTGGAGGGTCAGGGAGAGTGAACAGGATTACGTACATGCTAAGTCACCTCAGTCGAGTTGGACTTCTTGCGACCCCGTGGACTGTGGATCTCCAGGCTCCTCTGTCCATGGGATTCTCCAGGCAAGAATGCTGGAGTGGGTTGCCATGCCCTCCTCCAGGGGATCTTCCCAGCCCAAGAATCGAACCCACGTCTCTTAGGTAGGACAGGATTACTGATAGACCCAATTCTGGATAGACAGGCTCTGTTCAAGTAATCATGTCATTCATTTAGCACAATGCATGAGCATTTTCATATGCCAGTGCTGTGGGCTGGACATCATAGATGACTTATCTGACCTTCCATCTTTGTGCCCTGAGAAAAAGCTATCACTGGGGCCAGGAACAGTGGGTGGTAAGACGAGGGGTGCCCCAGATGACATTAATGGTAAAGAACCTGCCTGGCAATGCAAAAGATGTAAGAGACATGGGTTCGATCCCTGGGTCGGGAAGATCCCCTGGAGGAGGGCATGGCAGCCCACTTCAGTATTCTTTCCTGGAGAAGCCCATGGACAGAGAAGCCCGGTGGGTTACAGTCCACAGGGTCACAAAGAGTTGGACTGAAGCGACTGCCTTAGCACATAAAACAAAAAGGTGGACCAAGCCAAGCCATAGAGTATGCAGAGGCTCTGCCAGATGGGGGCGACAGAGAGACAGGAGTCAAAGAGAAAGGAGGCCCTACGGGTCTTTTCAGACACCTTTAGAGCCTACAAGGAGTTTTTCACAGGCTTTTTCTCTGTTAATCTTCACGATAGCCTGGTGAGATAGGTACCACTATCCCCAGGTTACACAGGAGGAATTGGAAGCTCAGAGAAGCTGGGACTGGCCCAAGGTCCCACGGGGCGTAAGTAGCAGAGCCCAGGACTTAGAGGTTCAAGTTCAGGGTGCTTTCTGCCCTAGGAGTTGGCACTAGACAGGGCATTCAATATGACCCTGTTGGCATGAGCTGAGGGCTGTGAACCACGGAAACCCCTGCAGGTGACACACGCAGGGTAACCATGGGCTTGGAGTAACTGGCAAAACACAAGAAGATTCTGGGCATCACAGAGAGTCTAAATGGGAAAGGGACTTCCCTGGCTGTGCAGTGTTGAGGACTCCCTGCTTCCACTTTAGTGTGCACAGGTTTGATCCCTGGTCGAGGAACTAAGATCCTGCAGGCCGCATGGGACAGCCAGAAAAAAAAAGTTTTACAAAAATAAAGTAATGAGGGAGTGGTGAGAACCATAGCAATTCAAGGTTACCAGGTTAAACGTGAGCTGCTCCAACAAGCCGTCCAGTGTCCAGATCCTCCCTGCCACGTCCAGACCCATTCACTGACCTCCTCTCTCTACCTGAATGCCCTGGTGTGAAGAAAACCCCTCTCTCCCAAGACGCCCCAATCTTTCTCCAGCTAGATTCCACCGTTGGCAGGTACTTCCTTCCACGAAATACAAACCCTGTTGATCTTTCTCACGGATCAAGTATTAATAAAATCCTGTGGCCTCCGAGCATCTTTCAATATGTTATCAGGGCTGCAGTTTGCTCTTCTCTTGCCGAGGCCAAAAATCTCTCCAGGACTCCCCAGCTTTGCTCCAGGACAAGACTCAGAGTCATTGCGCATCTCGGGTCCTCAGGAAGTGAAGGGAAGGCCTGGAGTGATGTTGGCCGGGTGGTGATCAGAGTACCGACCGGGGTGTCTGGTCCCACTGCCCAGCCTCACTCCCTCTAACCTCCGCTCCTCAATGCAGGGAAATAGCCAACAACCACCGGGAGCTGCGTCGCCTGGGCATCACGCACGTCCTCAACGCCTCTCACAGCCGGTGGCGAGGGACGCCCGAAGCCTACGAGGGGCTGGGCATCCGCTACCTGGGTGTCGAGGCCCATGACTCGCCGGCCTTCGACATGAGTGTCCACTTCCAGGCAGCCGCTGACTTCATCCACCGGGCGCTGAGCCAGCCAGGAGGTAGGAAGGGAGGGAAGCGAGGCGGAGGGGTGGACCCACGGACGCTGATTTAGAGCAAAGCCAGGACTCTGGGTGTGGAGAGAGAAAGAGACTTGAATGGTGTGATGAGATGCTCAGAAAAGAAAACTCTTCTCTCAACCATCTTTTCAACGCAGTCCGTAAAAAGAAGGAAATAATCCCAAATGTCGGGAGAGTGGCAAATTGCCCCTGGGCGGGAAGATTATGGGAGATGTATGTTTTAATTGTTGCCTTCTTTATACATTTCTAGACTTTCTAATGATTCTTGCTTTGCCTGTCTTGCTTTAGTGATCAGAAAAAAAAAATATATATATATATATTTAAGATACAAAAATATTTTATTTTTTAAAGTAAAAAGTATTTTGTTTAAAAAATATAAGCTGTATTGGGACTTCCCCAGTGGCTAAGACTGCTGTTCATTGCAGCGAAAAAATAAGAAAATATTTTTTAAAATAGGAAAAAATATATACTGATCACCCACACCCGCCCTCCCCCCAGAATGGATGGGAGCCTGAGGAAGGGCCAGGTTAGACACAAAGGATTTTCCATGGATGCACTCAGCAAGTATCAAGTGGAAACTCTACTTGGTACAAAGCTCAGTTTTGCATTAATCTTGAGTCTCTCCCTTCAAGCTCTTTTTTTAAAGCTCTATGTTATCTTTTAAATATTTATTTGTTTATTTATTTGGCTGTTCTGGGTCTTAACTGTGGCATGCGGGATCTAGTTCCCTGATCAGGTCTTGAACCGGGGCCCCCTGCATTGGGAGCTTGGAGTCTTAGCCACTGGACCACCAGGCAAGTCCCTCTTCGAGCCCATTTTGGGTATATGGATGCTGAACTGCTACAGGTTTTCCGTGTCTTCCCGTCTGTGTGCCCCCATTTGCTGGGATTCAGATTCTTAACATCTCCCCATCTGTGCCTCCGAGCATCTCTGCTTACCTGTCTTCCTCCTCACCTGCCCCCAGCCTCCTCCAGCCCAGCGCACAGTCCCCTAGCTGCCTCTCTCCGTCTGTCTGTGTTCACAGGGAGGATCCTGGTGCACTGCGCCGTGGGAGTGAGCCGCTCGGCCACCCTGGTGCTGGCCTACCTCATGCTGTACCACCGCCTCACCCTTGTGGAGGCCATCAAGAAAGTCAAGGACCACCGAGGCATCATCCCCAACCGGGGCTTCCTGAGGCAGCTCCTGGCCTTGGACCGCAGGCTGCGGCAGGGGCTGGAGGCGTGAGGGGTGGGGGAGGGCGGTCAGGCCGGGCCTGTGGGTCCCTGGATCCCAGCTGGACAGCAGAGGCCCAGGGGGCAGGTGGGGGGGAACTGAGTGAACCCATTCTCTCCTTAGAGGGCTGGGACGTGACCCCAGACCACAGCTGCTATCTGTTGCAAGGGGATGGGGAGGGGTGAGCTGGGCAGGATGACAGCCACCTAGCAGGGAGCAGGCCAGGGAGGGAGGCAGCTAGGGTCCTGGATTCCAGGCAGGGTGGTCCCAGAGATTCAAGGCCCCTTCCCCTCTTTGTGCTCAAGTGTTCCCCTCCCTCTCTGATATGGACCCGCTCTGCCCTGTGCCCCTGCGGGGACAGCAGGGAGGCGGCAGGCACGGCTGTGACGATGTCGAGTTGTGTAGGGCCAGGAGCAGAGAGACAGACGGTGATGAGATGGTGAGAAAAGCTGAGAGAAGCCTACAGACTTGTTACTCCAAACACGGCAGGAAGAGGTGTGGGAGGCTTGGCGCCATGCCAGTGGGTGCTGGTCGTGGCCCAAAAACAGCAGAGGTGCATGACTGCGAGTCTATCACTGATCACTCGCTTACTGGATCCAAGTGTCTCCAGGAAAAATAAAAACGGTGAAAACGACGCGCGCCTCTTGAATCACTGACGGCTTGTCTGAGTCTGCAGCTGTCTTCCTGAGGGCAGTCCCTGGCTCCCTCCTAAGGGTCATGGGCCCCCACCAGCCCTAATGCCTCCAGCGGTGCTTAAGGGGGATCATCCCTGGTGGCTCGGACAGTAAAAAGAATCCTCCTGCAATGCAGGAGACCAGGGTTCGATCCCTGGGTCTGGAAGATCCCCTGGAGAAGGACATGGCAACCCACTCCAGTCTTCTTGCCTGGAGGATTCTATGGACAGAGGAGCCTGACGGGCTACCGTCCATGGGATCGCAAAGACTTGGACACAACTGAGCAACTAACGTTTCCAGGTTTTAAGGGAGTTTGCTCCCAAGTCTGATTCCACATGCCAGCTGTAAGGGATATCTTGTTATTTCCATTTATGTCCACACGGGGACAGCAGAGGACCAAAAAGTCAGAGTTGCAACCTGGATTAGGACTCGGCACACTGGTATCTTCAAAGCTTAAAATATGTCTCTGTTCACAAACTCCAGTGTGTAAGAAATACTGGGGTGGTCCAAAAATCCCGAATGAGCTTTTTGGCAAACGCAATATAGCTTATTTTCAAAAAGGCAGCTTGCTTTCTATATCAAGTCCCCCATTCTCGTGGAAGAGCAGAATATTAATCTTAAATCAATCCCAGCCCTAAATCATGGGTTGGGTTTTTGTGTCGTGCCAAGAAATTGGAGACCAGGGGAGGGGAGGTGATGTGATTGCTTCCTCTTCTAATCTTTCCAGGTTTTCCTCCGAAGAGGGTAACATAATCCCCCTAGTAAATCTAGGCCAAAAATAGAGTCAACCACCAGAGCAAATAGTATGGTCTTTTTTAATATTCCAACTGCCAAACTGCCAGCCACCACAGCCTTCTCTTTTTTTTTTTTCCACCACATCCTTCTTTTTAAAAGGGTGTGTTTCCCAGAAATTCCCTGGCAGTCCAGTGCTTAGGACTCTGCGCTTTCACTGACAGAAGGCACAGGTTCAATCCCTGGTCAGAAAAGTAAGATTCCTGTGGCCAAAACAAACAAAAAACGGGCGGTATGTTCCCAGAACATCTGCATGAGTGGAAGAAGAGGATGGGATGTAAAAGGAAGTGAAAAATACAGGAGAAAAATCACTTAATATGACTAAAGCATAGACTCTACCCCAAAGTACAGAAACTCGGAATCTCAAAGCTCAAAGACGCCTTCACAGATGAACGATTTCCACTCTCCACAAGGCATAAATAAATTGCCTTTTCAATAAGTCACTTGATGATAGTTATCAAGCATTTATTTGCTTGGCCATTTTTTGTCTTTTTAACTGAAACAAAGAGAGATTATTTTGATTTGTTTATTGACCACATTGCAAGGCAGATGGGATTTTAGTTCCCTGACCAGGGGTTGAACCCATGCCCCCTGCATGGAATCTTAACCACTGGCCCACCCAGGAAGTCCCTTGCTTGGCCATTTTTGATGGTCGGGAATCATTACATGTTACTAGCTCTTAGTGTTAGAAAGCTCTCGTTTGACACTTGCATCCCATAATCACATTACAATAGTGGGAAGTGGGAAGATCTGACAGCTAGGACCTTTGGCCCCAGCACACAGCCATGAGGGTGTTGGTGACCCCAGCTCCTCTGCCCATGGGATTTCCCAGGCGAAAATAATGGAGTGGGTTGCCATTTCCAGGGGATCTTCCTGACGGATGGATCCAACCCAGGTTTCTTATGCCTCCTGAATTGGCAGGCAGATTCTTTACTACTAACACCACCTAGGAAGCCATATGTATATATACATATCTCCCATATATATGTATATATATGCATATATATATCCCATATATATGTATATATGTATGTATATGTATATATATAGGTATATATGTGTATATATATGCATATGTATATATATCTCCCATATATATATGTAAATATTATTATTATTATTTAATAACAAAAGCCATATTGTGGCTCTGGCCCAGGCACTCTTCTGTCTTTGCAGATATTAGGTCATTTAATCCTCATTAAAACTCACGTGAAGTGATTTCCTTGTCGATGTGTAGAAACAAGGAAATTGAGGTTAAGTAATTTTCCTAAGGATAAAGAATTTGCCTGCCAGTGCAGGAGACGCGAGAGACATGGGTTTGATCTCTGGGCCGGGAAAATCCCCCTGGAGTAGGAAGTGGCAACCCACTCCAGAATTCTTGCCTAGAAAATCCCGTGGACAGTGGAGCCCAAGGGCTCCAGGCCATGGAGGCCACGGAGATTCAGAGAGGACTGAGCACACGATACACACAGAGAGTAAGCTGAAGAGCTCAGACTCCAGCCCGGGAGCTCTGGCCATCACCCTGGTGTACGGCCCTTCACCTCCACCATTTAAGGGTACATGTGTGTTTTGGGGACCTACAGGGGTCAAGAGACAGAAGGGAAGGGCATAGCCCGGTGACCACACAGAATCCTTTCTCCCCTCCAGGGGGGCTGAGGGGGACACCTGTCACAGATGGGTCTCACTCAAACCTGCCCTAAGTGAAGTCGATCAGTCGTGTCCGACTCTGTGACTGCATGGACTGTGTAGCCTACCAGGCTTCTCCATAAATGGGATTTTCCAGGCAAGAGTACTGGAGTGGGTTGCCATGTCCTTCTCCAGAGGATCTTCCCGACCCAGGGATCGAACCCGGGTCTCCCACATTGCAGGCAGACGCTTTACCCTCTGAGCCCCCAGGGAAGCCACCACCTGCCCAAACCGGCATTAAAAGTCCATGCTCCTGGGACTTCCCTGGTGGTCCAGTGGCTAAGACTCCACTGTCCCCATGCAGGGGGCATGGGTTCAATCACTGGTCAGGGAACCAGATCCCACGTGCTGCAGCTAAGGTTGCCACATGCCGAAACTTAGACCCAGCACAAAGAAAAAATACATTAAAAAAAAAAAAAAAAATCCAGCCTCCTGCATCCAGTTCTCGCACAATGGACCCGTTGGACCCAAGCATAGAACTTGAACAGGAATAAACGCGTTCTTGTTAGACGCAGCCTGTTCCTCTAACCAGCAGAGCCTCCTGCCCCCGGGGAACGGTGACTCAAGCCTAAGTCATCGCCCTCCCAGCCGGCCCCATCCAGCGTCGACTAAAACCCTTGGGGCTGGCCCCAGGGCCCTTGGCGACTCTCGGGAGAAGGAGGAATGTTTGCCTGGTCCTTCACCCTGTGACTAATCCCAGCTGAGAAGCTGCTCAGGGAGCGGCAGTGAAGAGAGAGCTTCTGTTTCTGCGCGTCACGGCAGCAGATGGAGCCAGAAAGCAGACTGGCAGCTGAAAATATCACTGCTGGAGAGAATGCAGCCACACCTCACTGAAAGGCCCCCTACAAACAGATCCCTTGGAAAAAGGAAGCTTCGTGCGCTGTTGGTGGGAATGTAAATTGGTGCTGCATTGGAAACCAGTATGGGAGATTTCTTCAAAAAAAAAAATAGAACTACTGTATCATCCAGCAATCCTACTCCTCAGTATTTACTGAGGGGAAAAAAATGAAAGCATTAATTCAAAAAGACACCTGCACCCCAATGTTCATAGCAGCATTGTTTACAGTAGCCAAGATATGGAGACAAACTAAATGCCCGTCAACAGATAAATAGATAAAGAAGATGTGGTGTATATACCCAATAGCATGTTGTTGTTGTTTAGTCGCTAAGTCATGTTGGACTCTTGTGAACCCATGGACTGTAGCTTGCCAGGCTCCTCTATCCATGGCGTTTCCCAAGCAAGACTACCAGAGTGGCTTGCCATCTCCTTCTCTAGAGGATTTTCCTGGCCCAGGGACCCAACCCAAGTCTCCTGCATTGCAGACAGATTCTTTACTGCTGAGCCACCAGGGAAGCCCAGTTAAAAACTCAGCCATTAAAAACTAATAGAATTTTTCCATTCACAACAACGTGTATGGACTTGTAAGGTATTCTGGTGAGTGAAATAAGTCGGACAGAGACAGACACTGTATGATATCACTTACATGTGAAGTCTAAAAAATAAAGCAAAATAGGGAATATAACAAAGCAGAAACGGACTCACAGATCTAGAGAGCAAATTAGTGATTACCAGTGGGGAGAGGAAAGTGGGAAGGAGCACAGTAGGGCAGGGGCTAAGAGGCACAAACTACTATATATAAAATAATTAAATTACAAGGATAGTATTGTATAGCACAGGGAATATAGCCAATATTTTATTATAACTATAAATGGAATATAACCTTTAGAAATCGTGAACCCCTATGTTGTACACCTGAAACTTATGTGATATTGTAAATCAACTATACCTCAACTAGAAAGAAAATAGAAAAAAAAAAGAAACATATTTTAAGGAAAAGGAAGCCTGAACAGAAAAAAAGTGGGCTAGATTATGCAGAAAGATAAACCCTATTTATCATAAGTTTCTGTCCTCAGAACTTTTTTTTTTTTGCAGAAGAAATGAGCAAACAATGGAAAAGTTTAGGGAAAAGCCCTGTTCATTCTCTGAACCCCAGAATCTCTGAATATATTACCTCTGTGGCAAAGGGTATTTTGCACATGAAATTAAAACCAAAACCTTGGGATCCCCCTGGTGGTCCAGGGCTTAAGAACCTGCCTGCCAATGCAGCGGATATGGGTTCGACCCCGGGTCTGGGAAGATCTGACCTGCTATGAAGCAACTAAGCTTTTGTGCCACAGCTACTGAGCCTGAGCTCTAGACGCCTCCGACTGCAACAAGAGAAGTCAGAGCAACGAGAAGCCCGAGCACGAAAACTAGAGAGTAGCTTTGCTCTCCTTGCTCACCGCAACTAGAGAAAGCCTGTGTGCACCAATGAAGACCCAGCACAGTCTTTAATTACTTTTAAAAACCACGCAGACTCATGGTGGGAAGATTCCACTGAAGTATCCAGTGAGGCCTGATCACATGAGTCCTTAAAAAGCACAGAACCTTTTCAAACTGAGCTGGGAGATTTGTTCTGAGGACCCATTGCGGAGCTGTGGTGTAAGGAATGTGGGCACTTCCAGAAGCTGGAATAGGCAAGAAAATGGATTCTTTCCTAGATCCTCCAGAACAGAAGGTAGCCGGCTGACAGAGCTTGATTTTAGCCCGGTGAGTCTCATGCCAGTTTTCTGACCCACCACACTGTAAGATAATAAATGTGCATTGTTCAAGCCATGAAGTTAGCGGCAATTGGTTACAACAGCAATGGGAAACTGATCAGAGCCCCTTGACATGCCATGAACTCCACTTGGAAATGCCAGCACTCATCTCTGACTTGGCTTAAAAATTGAGAACTAGCAGGATTTCCCTGGTGGTCCAGTCGTTGGGACTTTGCCTTCCAGTGCAGGGCGGGTGCAGGTTTGATCCTTGGTCAAGGAGCTAAGACCTCTCATGCCTGGGGGCCAAAAAACCAAAACATAAAACAGAAGCAGTGTTGTAACATTCAATAAAGGGTTCACATTCAAAAAAAAAAAAAAAATCTGTAAGAGAAAAACTAAGAATTGGTGACACACAGAGGGAGGAATATGTGTTGGGCAAGGGCACTGTATCACTGAGCAAAACCCACCAGCAGAGGGTATTTTGTTTTCCATGCAACTTCTCGATAACCAGGAAATGTTGCACAACATTCGGATTTCCAGTCTCTTAAAATGTGGAACGGCACCGTGGGCCCACGTCTGCACGTGGCGAGTCTGAGCAGGGGCAGTCCCAGTGGGACAAGGACAAGCCTGCCCTCCAGTCATCCCTGCCCATAGCCTTTTTCTCACACTGGATCTGCCTCCCCCCGGAGATTGTTTGCCTCCAACCCTGGGGGTAAATCGACCTTCCATCACTATGTCGTAATGTCTTACCCAGAAATGTAAGAAGCCTGGGAAAGTGCACTGACCCTCATCTTCTCCCAATCTCCACCCCGCCCCAGCCATTCCTTTGGGTTTATTTCTTAAGTAGATGTCTATTTTTTAAATTTTCATTTTATTGGAGCGTAGTTGATATACAGTGTCGTATTACCTTCAGGTGTACAGCAGAGTGAGTCAGGTATACTTATACATGTATTCATTCTTTTTTAGCTTCTTACCTCACATAGAGTATGAGTGTACTCTTTCCAGAGTGCTGAGTCGAGTTCCCTGTGCCGTCCGATAGGTCCTTATTGGGTATCTATTTCCTATCTGGTGGTATGTGTGTGTTTATGCCGAGCTCCTGATTTATTCTTCCCTGCCACACCTTTGGTAACCATACATTTGTTTTTGATATCTGGAAGTCTGTTTCTGCTTTGTAAGTAACTTCATTTGTATATATCTTTTAGGTTTCACATATATGCGATATCATATATTATTTTTCTTTGTCTGACTCATTTCACTCCATATGATAGTCTCAAGGTCCATCCACGCTGCAAATGGAATGGTTACACTCTTATTTATTTATTTGGCTGTGCTGGGGCTTAGTTGCATAGCAAGAAGGATCTTTAACTGTGGCGTGAGAACTCTTAATTGTGGTATGTGGGATCTAGTTGCCTCATCAGGGATCACACCCGGGCCCCCTGCACTGGGAGTGTGTAGTCTTGGGAGCCACTGGACCACCAGGGAAGTCCCTCATTCTTTTTTATGACTGAGTAACATTCCAGAGGTCTGTCTAGTCAAGACTATGGTTTTTTCAGTAGTCATGTATGGATTTGAGAGTTGGACTATAAAGAAAGCTGAGCACTGAAGAATTGATGCTTTTGAACTGTGGTGTTGGAGAAGATTCTTGAGAGTCCCTTGGACAGCAAGGAGATCCAACCAGTCCATCCTAAAGGAAATCAGTCCAGAACATTCATTGGAAGGACTGATGCTGAAGCTGAAACTCCAATACTTTGGTCACCTGATTCAAAGAACTGACTCATTGGGAAAGACCTTGATGCTGGGAAAGATTGAAGGCAGGAGGAGAAGGGGACGACAGAGGATGAGATGATTGGATAGCATCACCAACTCGATGGACATGAGTTTGAGTAAACTCTGGGAGATGGTGATGGACAGGGAGGCCTGGTGTGCTGCAGTCCATGGAGTCGTAAAGAGCTGGACACGACTGACCAACTGAACTGAACATTCCATTGTCTATTTGTACCACATCTTCTTTATCCACTCATCCATCAATGGACATTTAGGTTGCTTCCATGTCTTGGCTATCGTAAACAGTGCTGCAGTGAACACAGGGCTGTGTGGATCTTTGGATTATGGTTTTCTTCGGATATATGCCCAGGAGTGGGATTGCCCCAGCCATTCTTAGAATGCTGTTTGTGGGCAGTGGTTACCAGCCTTCTGAATGGACTGGGATTGTTCCTTAAGGTCTCTGCCAAATTCCACTTCTTCTTCTGGAGCCAGCCTGGGAGAAGGTGGCTGACACCCCCAAATCTCTCTGGAAAGAACCTAGGAATCAGGGAGGGGAATATTTACCCATGCAGGAGCCAGCTTTCGATGGTCATGGACTAAAAGAAAGGACCTCTCGTCTCCCTAGGTAACTTTCCCTATGGCAGTCTGTATTCTTGAGAATTCTGAGAATTGGGGTAGGGAAAAATCAGAGTGGAGAGGCTTGTCCCCTTTCAATCACTGAGGGTCACTCACAAACCGGACCAAAGCTGAGCAAGTCAGAGCCTGAGCTCCTAATCCAGTTGAAGCCAGTGACAGCACAAAAGAGGACAAGAGGGTTAGAAAAAGCATCAGCCTGGGAGGGGAGGCTGCTTGCTCTGAGAATTTCCATGTCTCCTTCTGAGGGGTGGACCTCAAGGCCATCTGTGGTGTGCTGGCCTTCTGGATCATGCCTTCAGAGCTCCTCACTTAGACCCTGGTCCAAGGGTGGGGCAGGGTAGGGGGACCCTCACGTGCCTTAGGAGAAACGAGAGATACATCACAAGATCAGAAAAGGGATGAAGTGAGATGAGGCTAGAGACCCAGGGCAAAGGCTCATTTCATCTTCCTCCACTAATACCTGCCAGATACAAGCCTCCAGCTGCCCAGAAAGATGGAGCTGTGATCCAGCCCAGGGCAGGGAACACAGCTGAGTGATCAGAGCCTCAGAAATACCAGAACTGGAAAGAGACCAGGAGAACATCTCACTTGGGGGCTTTCTGATCATGCCTTACAGACCTCTAGTGCTTGAAACAGTTTTCTGTGGGCCCACTGATGGGATGGGGGAAAATCAGAGAGAAACTCCACAGGATTCAAACAGATCAGTTCTGTTTTTATATCTCTATTGCACGCAGTGTCTGCTTTTAAATATTACTTAACAAACATTCTGGCATACACACACACACACACAAATTGAAAACCACCAAGCTTATCCAATCCTTCATTTTATTTTTAATTAAAAAAAATAGGTTAGCTCATTGGGAAAATAATTTGAAAAAGAATAGAGACAGGTATCTGTATAATTGAATCACTTTATTGTATACCTGAGACTAAAGCAACATTGTTAATCAACTACTGATGCTGTTTAGAAGCTAAGTGGTATCCAATTCTTTGAGACCCTGTGGACTGTAACCCACCAGGCTCTTCTGTCCATGGTTTTTCCAGACAAGAATACTGGAGTGGGTTGCCATTTCCTCCTTCAGGGAATCTTCCCAACCCAGGGATCGAACCCGAGTCTCCTGCACTAAGCAGGCGGGTTCTTTACTGATGAGCCACCATACTACAATATAAAATAAAAAGTTAAAAAGTCAGTTAGCAAACATCATGTGCAATCATCTTCGTTTTTGTTTTTAGTTTATTTATTTTGGCCCAGCCATGTGGCATGCAGGATCTTAGTTCCCCAACCAGGGACTGAACCCCTGCCCTTGGCAGTGGAAGCACAGAGGCCTAACCACCGGCCTTGGAAAAGTGTCACTACAAGTCAGAGAGAAGGTGCCAACACTGGGTTGGGCACAGGCAGGATAGGTTGCTGGGCCTCCATCCACCCAATTCCATCCTTCATGTCCTCCTGTTACTATAGATCTGCCCAGAGCTTCAGGGCAATTGTCTAGCCTGAGACTCCATTCTTCAGGCTTCTTTGCAAATAGGTCTGACCCGGTGACTAAGCTCTCACCAGTGGAATGGGAACAAAAGTAAAACTTGAATTCCTACAAGGAAAATGCCGTCTTTCCGCTCTTTCGTCCCCTCCCACAGGGTTAGAACACAGGCTACGTGACTGGTCAGTTGGCTTCTCACAGACAAACAAGGAACATATCCTAGCACGGGGAGGAACAGCGAGAGCATGGAACCCGGGTCTCTGCATGGTTTTGTGAAGCAGAATTCACCTCCTCTCTTTGGAGTATTCCTGAGACAGAAATAAACTGGAGGGTCAGAACCCCTGCATTCTCACATCTCTGTGTGACAGTGGCCGTCGTATTTGTCTCTAGCTCAATAACAAATTACCCCTCAAACTCAGTGGCTTAGAACAGCACACACTGAGTGTCTCCCAGTTCCTGTGGGTCAGGAATTCAGGAGCAGCTGAACTGTGTGATTTTGCCTCAGAGTCTCCCAAGAATCTGCAGCCAGGACATGGGCAAAGGCAGAATGTCCACTCACACAGCTGCTAGAGAGACCTCTGTTCCCTGCCGTGGGACGTCTCCACAGGTGAGTGTTCGTGGGACATGAGTTCTGGCCTTCCCAGTGCAAGTGACCAGAGGGAGACAGACAGACAAAGGCAGGAAGAGAAGAAGCAAGAGAGAAAGAAATTACAGTGAAGTTTTATGACCCAGTCTCCGGAATCAACGACCGTCATCTCTACTTCACTCAGCTTGTTTCTAACAAGTACAAGTCAGTCCAGCCCGATCTCAGGACAATGGGAAGCAGGCTCTCTGTTCTGCTGTTGCCTTGTTTTGCCATTTCATTTTATTTATTGGGCTGCGCCAGGTCTCAGCTGTGGCATGCAGGATCTTCTTAGTTGCCACAGGTGGGATGTAGTTCCCTGACCAGGGATCGAACCCAGGCCCCCTGCATTGGGAGCATGTAGTCTTTGCCACTGCGCCACCAGGAAAGCCTCAGGTTCCCCATTTTTAAGGGAGGAGTATTTTAAAATGAATGGATGGGGACTTCCCTGGTGGTCAGGTGGTTGAGACCTCACTTTCTAATCAGGGGGTGAGGGTTGGATCCCTGATCGGGGAACTGGATTCCAAATGTCTCGTGGTGTGGCCAGAAAAAAAACAAAAAGTAAAAAAAATAACCTTACCCTGAGGGTTCTGATGAAGAATCCATGAAAAACGTGAAGTACTGAAGCCCGGGCTTGGCAGGCAGCAGGTCCTCTGCCCACGGTGTTTTTCTCTCAGCCTCTGTTTCATTCTCCAATCTCCACTCTCACATGTGGGATGATGGTTCCGCTCTGGCTTAGAAGATTCCTTCGTTCCAGAAATCCTAATTCACAGCAGGGCTGTGAAGGATCCCTGGGAAACCAAGCTAGCCTGTTTCCTCCCAGCCTCCGCTGGCACCTAGAAACTTCATCAGGAATGCTTAGGTGATACCTGGGGAGAGTGTGGGCATCATCCCAGAACTGACGATCCTCTAGGAGAGAGGAAGGAAGCTTTGCTTCCAGGGTCACACCAAAGCCTTATTCTCTCTCTCTCTTTTTTCTCTTTGGCTGTGCTGCAAAGCGTGTGGGATCTCAGTTCCCTCACCAGGGATCAAACCTGAGTCCCCTGTACTGGAAGCTTGAAGCCGTAACCACTGGACCCCCAAGGAAGTTCCCTTATTCTCTTTATTGGATTTCCCAGGTGAGTTGGGAGGGGCAGCATGTGGGTGCGTGCAAAGTCACTTCAATCATGTCTGACTCTTTGCGACCCCATGGACTGTAGCCCACCAAGCACCTCTGTCCATGGGATTCTCCAGGCAAGAATACTGAAGTGGTTGCCATTCCCTTCTCCAGGGGGTCTTCCTGAACCAGGGATCAGACCCAAATCTCTTAAGTCTCCTGCAGTGGCAGCTTCTTTACCACTAGCGTCACCTGGGATGCAGGAGTGAGTGAGTGAAAGTTGCCCAGTTGTGTCTGACTCTTGGCGACCCCATGGGCTATAGAATCCATGGAATTCTCCAGGCAAGAATACTGGAGTGGGTAGCCGTTCCCTTCTCCAGGGGATCTTCCCAACCCAGGGATCGAACCCAGGGACAGGGATAAATTGCTGCTCCTGTACTACAGCTAGAGAGTAGACCCCACTTGTCGCAACGAGAGAAAAGCCTGTGCAGCAACGAAAACCTAACTCAGCCAAAAATAAATAAAAGGGAAAAAAAGTTGCATCAATCATCCTAAAAACATTCTGGTATGGAGACTTCCAGAGGAAGGCTGGATCTTCTAAAAATTAAATGAGGGAAAGGCCTCGTTAGCCTGAATATATAATAAATAACTCTAAACTGCTTCAAAGAATTGAATATTCTTATGAAAGTTGTTCTCTTAAAAAATGAAAAGACTTGGGGAAATATGACAATGTGTCTAATTGTGAAGTATGACATGTTTATTTGGGGTCAATTACCACTTTTTACTGGGCTTCCCCAGTTTAAAAAAAAAAAAAGTCTGCCTGCAATGCAGGAGACATGAGAGATTCAGGCTTAATCCCTGGGTTGGGAAGAGTCCCTGGAGAAGGACATGGCAACCCACTGCAGTATTCTTGCCTGGAGAATTCCTTGGACAGAGGAGCCTGGCGGGCTACAGCCCATGGGGTCGCAAAGAATCCGAGACAACTAAAGTGACTTAGCCCGAGTATGAATCTTTTTATAACCAACATGGTTAGCATTCTCTTCCACATTTTAGGGCTGGATATGGAGGCGGGTCAGAGAAGGCAATGGCACCCCACTCCAGTACTCTTTCCTGGAAAATCCCCCGGACGGAGGAGCCTAGTAGGCTTCAGTCCATGGGGTCGCTGATTCCGACACGACTGAGCGACTTCACTTTCACTTTTCACTTTCATGCATTGGAGAAGGAAATGGCAACCCACTCCAGTGTTCTTGCCTGGAGAATCCCAGGGACGGGGGAACCTGGTGGGCTGCCGTCTATGGGGTCGCATAGAGTTGGACACGACTGATGTGACTTAGCAAAAAAAAAAAAAAAAATGGAGGCGGGTGGAAGAGTCTTAGTAAAAGGTGAAATGATGGGATCAAGGTTTCTGGTCTCATGTTCTTCCAGAGAATTAGCACTCTCTCCAAATGCATTTCTCTAGTGCTAAGAAGGTCATAAAGTGAACGGGCTTCTAGGGTTTGTAAGAGGAGGCTGAAGCGGGACCTTGGAAATGAAGAGTCCCTGACTCCTCAGAAGATTTTCTGGAAGTTCAGTCTTCAGTAGTACCTTTCTTTCTTGCCGTGGAAGATTTAGAAACATAATTCTCCTTCAGACTTCTTCAGACTTGGATGTATAAGCCATCATCTTCTTTACTGTCTCCATTTCATCATCATTAAGTAACCAGACTTCTCTCCTGATTCACAAGAAGCTGGGCATCATTGGTAGAGGTTGGGGGGAAGGTGAGTTATCTAAACTACACTGATACAATGTGAGAAATCAACTTTTTAAAAAATTTATTTATTTACTTTAATTGGAGGCTAATTAGTTTACAATATTGTGGTGGTCTTTGCCAGCATTGACATGAATCAGCCACAGGGGTACATGTGTCCCCCATCCTGAATCCCCACGCACCTCCCTCCCAACCCCATCCCTCTGGGTCGTCCCAGGGCACTGGCTTTAAATGCCCTGCTTCATGCATTGAACTTGCGCTGGTCATCTGTTTTACATATGGTAATATACATGTTTCAATGCTATCCTCTCAAATCATCCCACCCTCGCCTTCTCCCACAGAGTCCGAAAGTCTGTTCATATCTGTGTTTCTTTTGCTGTCTTGTATATAGGCTCATCATTACCATCTTTCTAAATTCCATATATATGCTGTATTGGTGTTTCTCTTTATGACTTACTTCACTCTGTATAATAGGCTCCAGTTTCATTCACCTCATTAGAACTGACTCCAATGCATTTTTTTATAGCTGAGTAATATTCCATTGTGTATATGTACCACAACTTCCTTATCCATTCATCTGCCGATGGACATCTAGGTTGCTTCCATGTCCTGGCTATTGGAAACAGTGCTGCGATGAACATTGGGGTACACGTGTCTCTTTCAGTTCTGGTTTCCTCAGTGTGTATGCCCTGCAGTGGGACTGCTGGGTCTTATGGCAGTTCTACTTACAGTTTTTTAAGAAAATCACACTTTTCTCCATGGTGGCTGTACTAGTTTGCATTGCCACCAACAGTGTAAGAGGGTTCCCTTTTCTCCACACCCTCTCCAGCATTTATTGTTTGTAGACTTTTTGATGGCAGCCATCCTGACCAGTGTGAGATGGTACCTCATTGTGGTACCAACTGTATAAAAATTTTATTTATTTATTTATTTTTGGCTACACTAGGCCTTAGTTGTGGGAATCTTTCCTTGTGACTTGCCAGCTTAGTTGCCCAGTGGTATGTGGGATCTTAATTCCCCAACCAGAGATTGAACCCACATCCCCTGCATTGGAAGGTGGATTTAAAAAAACAAACAAACAAACAAAAAACAGATTTATTATATTACCACTTTCCCTTATGGCTCAGCTGGTAAAGAATCCACCTGCAGTGCAGGAGACCTGGGTTTTATCCCTGGGTTGGGAAAATCCCCCTGGAGAAAGGAAAGGCTACCCACTTCAGTATTCTGGCCTGGAGAATTCTATGGACTATATATAGTCCATGGGGTCACAAAGAGTCAGACACGATTGAGCAATTTTCACTTTCACTTTATTATATTACAACTCTGTAGGTCAGAAGACTGACACAGGTCTCCCTGGGCTAACATCAGGGTGTCAGATGGGCTGTCTTCCTTTCTGGAGGGTCTAGCAAGAATCTTGTTTTCCTACCTGGGTTCCTTAGCCTAAGGAAGGGAAGAGGTATTCCTTACTTCCAGTCAGTTTCCCGTTCATAGGCTTGCCCTTCACAGGTGCCTAGCAGAATTCCTCAATCCATCAGCTCACCTATCAACACCTTTCCCCTGAACCATTAAATAGAACTATTGGGTAAGTAACAACACAACTGTTTTGTCTTTTCAAATCCTCTGCACTCTGCCAAGATCTCCGGAGAAAGAAATGGCAACCCACTGCAGTATTCTTGCCTGGGAAATCCCATGGACAGAGGACTATAGTTGGCGGGCTACAGTCCATGGGGCCACAAAGGGTCGGAAACAACAGAAAATATGCACTTTCATGTTCGGAGATCGAGACCAATTAGGAAGTTTTTGTAGATGTCCAATTAGGAGATGAAATCAGTTGGATCTGTACATGATGCCCTTCCAGAGTAGCTCAGAAAGAAAAAAAGATTGTTTTCAGACAACTACATAAGTAAGTGCTAACCTATTTTTGCAGACTGCTAAGTGATCTTGGCCTGATCCTTTGCTACTGTAACCATTATGCTATTAAATGGCAGAGGACTAATCTAAACAGTCTTAAGTGTTACAAACTCTCAAGAGTCAGGGAAAGTATTTTTCACCTTCCAATAGGACATTAAGTTGAATAGAAAGATGAGATTGAGTCATTCTTCTTTGTTTCCTTGCTTGCTCACTGTTTATCTTCTTATGCAATGTAAATCCCAGGAGAACAGGCTTGAGAACATTGATTGGTGGCTCTTCAGTGAAACAGTGCTTGTCCCAGAGTAGGCTCATGGTGAATATATTCTGAGTAAATGAAAGATAGAAAGACAGACGAAGTAAGGAAAAAGGAGGCAGAGGAAGAGAGAAATGAGGGGAGAGAGGGGGAAGGAAAGAAAGAAAAAAAAGGAAGGAAGGAAAAAGGGAGGGAGGGAGGAAAAGAAAGGCAGGAAGGCAAGAATGAGAGAAACAGAAAGAAATGACGGAATGTCCAGTAAAAGAAAGCATCACATTGGACAGGGAATTAAGAGATTCAGTCTTTCTTCTAACTACTGTTTATTCAACACCTGTGCAGTGCTAAATGCTGAAGATGCTGCCCTTATGATATTGCCAATGTCGATGTCTGGGTTTGATTCTGCTATTCAGGAGCCTAGAGCCCTGACAAGTCTACCTTAAGCTTAAACTGATGGGGCAGGTGGAGAGGATAAGATGACAACTAAAGCACTTTTCAGATTCACCTGCTTTAAATCTTGGCTTCAGTTCCTCTTTCGCTTTTTATTTTGTTCTTAAAACCTTTATTTTAGTCCCAACCTGGAAATAACTCAAAACATCCAACAACAGATGAAGGCAGAAGTTGTGATGCATTCACATAGTGGAATTCTATTCAGCAACTTTATTACTAACTTACTTAATGATTTGATTGGAGTGCAATTGACTTACAATGTTGTTACTTTCAGATGTACAGCAAAATGATCCAAATACATATGTGTGTATATATTCTTTTTCAGATTTTTTTCCATCATAGGTTATTACAAGAGAGTGAATACAGTTCCTTGTGCTATACAGGTCCTTCTTGTGTACCTAGTTCATGTATAGCAGCATGTTTCTGTTCATCCCAAAATTATAATTTATCCTTCCCTCCCTTTTCCTTTTGGTAACCATAACTGTTTCTGTGAGTCTGTTTTATAAATAAGTTCATTTGTATCAATTTTTTTTTACAATCTGCATATAAGTGATATGGTATGATATTTGTCTTTCCCACTTCACTTGGTAGGACAATCTCGAGCTGCAATGCTCCCTATTTTAGAGCGAGAAACGTGAGAGCCCACCACCTAAGACCACGTCCTTGCCCTCTGGACAGAAATGGGACCACTCCCTCGAACTGGCTTTCTCAAAGAGCCAGAGAAATGCTAAACAGTAACCGATCTGGAGGACGAAAACAAGGTGGCATTAATTGTTCACTTTCCTCCAGGTCCCGAGCGGAGGAGGCTGGCTCGGGACTGCTCGGGCCAGCGCGCCGCCCGATCGTCTCTGGACTGAAGGTGAGGGGGAGGCGCCCAAGCCTCAGAGATGCTCCCCACACTCGGATGGGGCGGATCTGCAAGTAATGCCAGGGGCCGGAGGAAGGCTCCCATTGGCTGAGGGCCGGTGACGGGAGGGGCACGGGGGCAGTATAAGGGAGGGGGTGTGCGTGCTCCGTGTCAGTTTCGGAGTCCTTGGCGTCTCACCTCCGTGCGGTGGCGTCCAGGGCTCGCCTCTGCCTAGGGCTATTTCCTCTCCTCTGCCCACCCGGCGCCCCGCAGCACGCCCCAGCCCCCGGGCCCTTCCTGCCTTTTCTCCGCTAGTCCTTAGAGCCGGGAGACTTTTCTGTCTCTCTTCTCTTCTTTCCCCTTTGTGGCTCCAAAAACCTATCGCGCCGAAGCTCCCGGCTCCGGAGGGAGTTCCACTTGTAGGGGAAGGGCGGCCGCCCGCGCAGCGCACCGGCCCCTCCTGCGACCCCACCGGCCGGCGCGCCCACCCCGCCTTCCCGCCCCGCACCTGCCTTCGTTCGCCTGAGGAAGCCAGCCGAGAGTTCATTGATGCACCCATTCCAGTGGTGTAACGGTGAGTCCGGGGCTCTGGAGGGGTTGGGGGAGCGGGGGCGCAAGGGACATGGGGCTGGCTGGAGACGAGGATAGGGAGGCGCCAGGTTTCAGATCGGAGGGCTCCTTCTCCCTCTCGAGCCAAGTTTTTACTGCAATGGGACCTACGAGGAGGCGTCCTGGCGCTCAACTCTGCTCTGCACAGCGCGGAATTTGAAAGGGGGGGGGGTCGGGGGGAGTGGGGATCCAGGTTTCACTCCGGGGCCTAGAAGGATCTCTCGGGCGGGCGGGGGTCGTGGGAGCCGAGGGGTTCCCGGCCTCTGTGCGGCGGCTTCGCACTCGTACCCGCCTCCCTGCTCGCCTTTGTGCGCTCAAACTCTTGTTCTTTGTTGTGGTCGTCGGCGGAGAATTAAATCCGCGCTCGGGCTCGGATCTCCTAGAGGGAGCTCAAGTTCCTGGTCTGAAACTTTGCAGGCTATTTTAAATATGTATACAGTGCAGCGTGCAGGACGGGGCGCGGGGGCGGCTTCCCCTGCGCCTTTGTTGGCTTCGCACCGGCTGCTCGGGGGCTTTGTGCCCGGGGATGACGCCGGATTAATGAGCGTGCCTTTATTGGATTGATAAAGCCGTGTAGATCTCCTGGCGCCCGGCTACCCTTGAATGCAGGGCTTGCCTGGGCATCTGTGCTCACTGGCCCCAAGGCCAGACCACGGTACCAGCTCCGGTGCCTAGGTAGTGTCCGCGCCTCCAGACCCAATCTCCCCTCCCTCCCCAGCCTGGTTGATACTAAGTGCATCTCACATTTAGGCTTTTTAGCAGTTTCCGTGACTACAGGTTGGGCTTGGGGCTGACTCCTTGTCCAGGCTACCTGAAGAGACGCCCTTCTAAGCGGGTCAGTTCAAAACTTTGGCTGCTAATACCCTCCAGTGACCCTGGGATCTTGACTGCCTTGTTCTAAAGCTTGGAGAGTTTCTGGAGAAAGGGGGGGAGGGCGGGCAGGGGCCGGGGGCAGGGAGAAAGAAGCAGCTGGCCTTATCTCTGAGTAGGGTAGGCTGGCTAGTTAGTGGGGGGGGGGGGGGGGGCGCGGAGAAATCCATTCTTGAGAGCAGACTCTTGCCAGATCTCGCATTAATTATTTCAAGAGGCTTTTGTTTTAAGGCAGGGTTTGGGCAGCCTGTGTATGAGGGGCTCCCATCCCCCTCTTCCTCTAGCTGGTAGGATCTAATTTCCTGAAAATGAACCAAGCTGTGTGTGTGATCGGAGGCATAGCTGGAGTGGGGGCGGGGGTGGGGGTGGGGGTGGGGGAGGACAGTGAACCCCCGCATCTGGGAAAGATTCCCGTTGGCTGGGAAAGAGAAGCATTTCCCAGATCCCCTGGTCGTTCTTGGCCAGCCCTTCTCTTGACGTCACTCCAGCTCCCAGCCCGCGAGCTGGGGGATGAGACATTCTGATGTCAAGGCTTTCATAGGTCGGGGGAAACAATGGAACAGACTTCAGGAGAAAAACCGAGGTAGCTAGCTGTCAGTGAACACTAGCCCTGCTTCTGGGCCGCCCGCTTTCATAGGTTTTTAGACCCGCAGAGCACTTGCTGCTTCATCTTTCCACTTTTTAAAACATGTGTTTATTTTTTGTTAATTTATAGTTGACTTGGGCTTCCCAGGTGACTTAATTGTAAAGAATCACCCTGCCAATGCAGGAGACACGTGTTTGATCCCTGGATCAGGAAGATTCCCCTGGAGGAGGGCATGGCAACCCACTCCAGTATTCTTGCCTGGAGAGTTCCATGGACAGAGAAGCCTGGCGGGCTGCAGTCCATGGGGTCGCAAGAGAGTTGGACGCGGCTCAGCGACTAAAACAACACAGTTGACTTCCTATGTGGTGTTTCTTTTTACTTCTTAAAGTGATGGAGAAAGGACTGTTCTCCGACTCCAGGGAAGAAGCAATCCCTCCCCGAACACCTTTGTGATAAATATCTGGAGCCTGTCATTCCTGGGGTTAAAAATTCTTTCCTTGTAAATTTAGATAAAAAGCTACAGCACTGTCAGCTTTTAGCCCAGTGTATCTTTTGTCTACTTTTTTGATCAGAATGCAAGCAAATGGACCATCTCCTCTTAGCCATGAAGCTCTTCTCACCCACACCTCTTTATCATAGAAAGTCCCAACTCGCTGACTCAATCCTGGAGCCCCAGGGAAAGCCTCTCGGCAAAATCAGATGATCAAAATAAACTGATACACTGCTGAGGCCAGAGTGCCTTCAGAGTGCATACATGCAAACCCTCTGTGTTATCTATGGTCGTTGCCATGCAAGGGAACCAAATGAGGTTCTTTGGGACCCTATGGATGCCAGGATACAGCAGAGGAAAGGTACATGGTGGAATTTCCCTGGTGATCCAGTGGTCAAACAGTTTGACTTCCAATGCACTGAGTGTGAGTTCAGTCCCTGGTCAAGGAACTGAGATCCCACTTGCCTCCCAGCCAAAAAACCAAAACATAAAAGCAATACTGTAACAAATTCAGTAAAGACTTTTTAAAAAAATAAAAAAGGTATATGGAGAGTCAAGGCAGATGGAGGATTAGACTCTCACAGCATCAGCTGTTGATGAGACGGGGCCGGGGGAGACGTACGTGCCTGGTGGGAAAGAAGCCTCTTTGGCACGGAGGACAGAGTTACCTGGAAGACAATCCCAAACACCATTTTTCAGAGTAGACAAAAAGTTGTTCCTGCCTGGCCAGTCCACCATGGTGTCTTCCCAGAAAAATCAATCTCCTTTGGCCCACAGAGATCAAATATTTGAGTGGAGGGTGAAGAGGTGGTGAAAACTTTCTAATCCATGCTGGAGGCTAAGAAGCAGGGGGTTAGCAAAGTTTAGTAGCTAATTAATTTTTTCCCAGCTTTAACCCGAAAGTCTCTCTGGACAAGAACTACTTTTGCTTTTTGTTTCCCCACAATGTCTAGATCAGTGTACAAGTCAAGCCAGCAAGCAGTACTTGTTGGTTGACTGGTCACCCGTCAGCTGAGGGCAGTTTCTGGGCAATTTTCCCAAACTTCAGTCTCCTTACTTTGAAGCGGGAGCTTTTGCCAAGAGGACTAGGTCGCCTTGAGAAAAATCAGGAATTACTTATCTGTTAACCAGTTACTGAAAAAAAGCCAAACGTGAGGGTAAGTGAAGTCACTCAGTCGTGTTCTACTCTTTGCGACCCCCCTGGACTGTAGCCTATTGGGCTCCTCCGTCCATGGGATTCTTCAGGCAAGAATACTGGAGTGGGTTGCCATTTCAGTCAAAGTACGAAAGTTTGCTATCCTCAGACCTAGGAGTGCTCAGGCTCGTTAGAACTCTCTGTCTCTGATCTCAGAATTGTATGTTGTTTAGTCGCTCAGTCGTGTCCGACTCTTTGCAACCCCATGGACTGCAGCATGCCAGGCTTCCCTGTCCATCACTATCTCCCTGAGTTTGCTCAGATTTTTGTCCGTTAAGTCGATGATGCCATCCAACCATCTCATCAGTCACACATCTACTATGTACCACACACACCTACTATGTACCACACTTTCCACGATGGAAATCTTTGTGTCTGTCTTCTTCCCTAGACTGTAATATCATCTAGTCTTTCCTTCCTTTTTCCTTCAGTGTCTGTCATGGTACTTGTCGTGTAATCAGTGTTTAATGCATGTTTGAGTTAAATGAAGCTGATTCTAGGAACTGTAGGGCAACCTAAGACAGTCAACTGAGAGTGCTGGAGCCAGAACATGTGATACAGGCTGTGAGCCCTGTAGAATTCGAGCCGGGGTCTGGGCTGGAGGGTGAATATCACAAAGACCAGCCTTGGGGGACTTTGGGAAGGGAGAGAGAGTTTCAGGCAGAGAAAGCTGCATGAGCAAAAGTTTGGAGGCAGGTGAAGACAGGGTTGGGCAAGAAATAGAGAGGAGACTGGTTCACCTTGGGTGATGCTGGGGGATACTGAGTTGGGGAGGGAGAGAGAGGACCCAGCGCATTCTTGTTTGGGAGCACTAGAAGCCTGAGTTTGGTAGATCATAGTAGAAAAACAGAGTGGGAGGATATGCCAGACATGTGGGCTAAATTAAAGGAGGGACTAGACATCAATTAATAGGGACTTGGAGTAGAACTGGGCTCCAAGTGTGTTTGGAATAGAGACTTGGCAGGAGAGTTGGCATACAGTCTGAAAGAGGTTTGGAGGGGGCTTGTTATATTGGTCACTAGATTGATCTCAGGGATGAAGAGGGTGGAGATGTGTGAGGTCAGAGATGACTCCGGTCTTTCGAGTCAAGTCTTCTGTGGAGTTGGGGTCGCAGCCTTAATTATGGTATAACATTTCAAAGTATATTAATGGCTCCTAACCACAATGTCAGGAAAGCACAGGAACCCGTATTGAAGGCCTGAGTCCTCCTCCCCCCTCTCCCTACCCGCCCACCCCGCCACGGCTTGTGAGATCTTAGTCCCCACCTCCCCACTCCCCTCACCCCCACCAGGGACAGAACCTGTGCCCTCAGCAGTGAAAGTGCAGAGTGCTAACCACTCAACTGCCAGGAAAGTCCCCGTAGGTCTTTGAAGCCAGGCCTTCTTAGCTGTTTGACTATAGGCGTTATTTAATGATTGAGTCTTTTTTTTCAAACCCTGTGGAGAGGGCGGGGAGAGTACATTTCATGGTGATGTTATTACAAAGGTTCAGTTGGTAGCATGAGATGTGTTTGGCTGGTAGCGTGTGTAAGGGCTTCCCGGGTGGCTCATCGGTAAAGAATCCGCCTGCCAGTGCAGGAAACTCGAGACATTCGATCCCTGAGTCGGGAAGATCCCTGGAGAAGGAAATGGCAACCCAGCATTCTTGCCTGGAGAATCCCATGGACAGAGGAGCTTGGCATGCTACAGTCCGTAGAGTTGCACAGAGTTGGAAACAACTGAGTGAATGAGTGCACACACACACACACACACACACACACACACACACACACGTATGGTGAAGTCTAGCCTTCCTGTCCCAACACTTTCTGAAATCCAAGACTCTGAGGCTTACCTTTCAGATCACTGATATTTTTGCCTGCTAGCAAGAAAAACCACTCACCTGATTTATGGTTAATTCCTTTTTCTTTTTTCCCCCTTATAACCATAATAGACAATTTTCTAACCCTCAGGACCAATGGTCCCGTGAAGTAGCTCCAGGATTGATTTTTCCAGCCACTTGACAGACAACATCTTTCATTCCTCCTCTTTCCTTGTCTTTTCTGCCACCAGCTTTATATTGAACTTCCCTCTTACCAGCTGTAACTTGGCTTCCACCATTCCAAATGCTTTGGAGAGATGTAACCCAAGAAAGGAAAATCTTGTCTTTATAGCAGATGTTCTTCTTTGTTTTTCTTCAGCCAGAACCTAATCACGTACCTTTTTGGTGGTGGTGTCATTTAGTCTCTGTGACCCCATGGACTATAGCCCACCATGTGCCTCTGTCCATGGGATTTCCCAGGCAAGGGTACTGGAGTGGATTGCCATTTCCCTCTCTTCTCCAGGGGATCTTCCCCACCCAAGGATCGAACCCCCATCTTCTTCTTTGACAAGCAGATTCTTTACCGCTGAGCCACCAGGGAAGCCCAATCACATACCTACCCCAACACCAAACCCTGGCAAAAGCAAGGTGATTGTCGCCTTCAGATCAATCAGGGTTTATTCCTGAGTCACGTGAGTGAAGCTTCTAGTGGCCACCTGTGCTTCCCACACTGAAGGGACCTTGTTGAAACATAGATTCTGATTCACTTTGATGGAGGCTGGCTTGAGATTCTGTGTTCTGCAAGCTCTGGGGACGCCACTGCCATTAGCAGACTGCATGGTGAGGCTTTGAGTAGAAAAGGGGAGGGTGGCCAGGAAAAATGAGCAGCGGCTCCCCCTCCCCCACCCCCGCCACATTCTGGAACGCGGGCCCAGACTCAGAGTGAACAATTTCTATTCTGGTCTGGGTGCAGCCTGGCTTCTGGAGCAGGTGGCTTAATAATGACAAATGACCTTTGCAACTTCGCTTTGCAATTTACAAAGCATATTTCTTACACCATAGTCTTCGGTCGCCTCTGCACTTTGCTTGTTTTCCTGTGGCAAAGGGGAGCTTTTCAACAAGGTAATTTCTCAAAGATTGAGTAGCTAGGGAGAGGTGGGATTGGAGCCCAGATGGATGCTTCCTCACCTGAGGCTCTTCGTCTTGCTAGTGCACCCTAGGGGCTTCTACCGGACGGAAGTGAGTTTTCCACTTCCACCCACTGCCCGATTCCTTGATCCCCTAGAAGGAGGTGCAGGTTGAAGTACCATGTGTAGGATCCCGTTTCCTAGATTGATTAAATCATTTACCCAAGATCATGCCACTAGTGTTAGGTCGAGGGTGTAAATGTAAGTCCCTGGAATGTAAATTGGTGCACCCAGTATGGAAAACAGTGTAGAGATTGCTTAAAAAACTCAAAGTAGAACTGCCACATAATCTAGCAGTCCCACTTCTGGGTATTTACCCCCCAAAAAAACCACGCCTTCAAAAAGATGGTTGTACCCCAACGTCATAGCAGCACTATTGACAGTAGCCAGGGCATGGAAGCAGCTGAATGTTCAACACGTGACTGGATAAAGAAGATGTGGTTCACACACACACACAGACACACACAGACATACACACACACACACGCACATATACACATAGACATACACACAGAGACATACACAGACACACACATACATACACACAGACATACACACACAGAGACATGCACACACACATACACACATATACACACAGACATGCACACACACACACATATACACATACACACACACAGAGACATACACAGACACACACATACATACACACAGACATACACACACAGAGAGACATGCACACACACATACACACATATACACACAGACATGCACACACACACACATATACACATACACACACAGAGAGACATACATACACAGAGACATACACACACAAACACACACATACATACACAGACATACACACACAGAGACATACACTCACAGAGACATACACACACATATACCCACAGACATGCACACACACATACACACACATATACCTTACACACATACACACATAGAGAGACATACACACACATATACACACAGACATACACACACATATACACACAGACATGCACACACACAGACATGCACACACAGAGACACACACATATACCTTACACACATGCACAGAGAGACATACACACACATACACATACACAGAGACATACACACACATATACACACAGACATGCACACACAGAGACATGCACACACAGAGACACACACATATACCTTACACACATGCACAGAGAGACATACACACACACATACACATACACAGAGACATACACACACATATACACACAGACATGCACACACACACATACACACACACACACACACACATATACCCACAGACATACACACACACAGACATGCACACATGATATTGGGTTCGTCCAAAAGTTCATTTGGGTTTTTCCATACAATGTTTCAGGAAATACCCAAACGAACTCTTTGGCCAATGCAATATAATCATGGAAAACTACTCAGCCATAAAAAGAGAAGAATGAAATAATGCTCTTTGCAGCAACCTGGATGGACCTAGAGATTATCATACTAAGTGAAGTGAGAAAGACAGATACCATACAATATCACTTATATGTGGAATCTAAAATATGACACAGAGGAACTTGTTTACAAAACAGAAACAGACTCACAGACGCAGAAACAATAGAAAACAAGCTTACAGCTCCCAAAGGAGAAAAGGAATGAGGGAGGGGTAAATTAGGAGTTTGGGATTAACAGATACCAACTACTGTGTATAAAATAAATAGCAAGGACCTACTGCAAAGCACAGAGAACTGTATTCAATATTCTTTAATAAGCCATCATGGAAAAGAATATGAACAAGAATACATATATGTATATGGATATCTGAATCACTTTGCTGAACATCCGCAGTGAACACCACATTGTAAATCAATTATGCTTCAATTAGAAAAAAGTAAGTCCCTGAGGGAGAGGCTTGCCATGTCTCGCTGCATCCTTGCTCACGCAGAGTGGCATCAGCCTCGGTAGTAAATTTCCCACTAACATAACACTTGCCCTCTCCTGTTCTCTGCAGGGTGTTTCTGTGGCCTGGGACTGGTGAGCACCAACAAGTCCTGCTCAATGCCCCCCATCAGTTTCCAAGACCTTCCCCTCAACATCTACATGGTCATCTTCGGCACGGGCATCTTCGTCTTCATGCTGAGCCTCATCTTCTGCTGCTATTTTATCAGGTGGGTGGCTCGCTGTCTGACCTGGGTCCCAGGGAGGGGGAGGTCCAGGAGGTGGCGGCCGTAGGTAGGGTGAACCAAGCGAGCCTCCTGTTGCAGAGTCACCAGCCTCCAGCCGGGGCTTCTTGCTTTGAGGACAAGACTTAACCTGCCGTTTGCTGGGCCCCTGAGGCCTGCTGTTTCTATTTGCATCAGCCTATCCAGTTGTCCAGCACATACAAGGTCAGCATGGATCAGCCTGCATCCCGCCTGCTGGCCAGTTCCTCTCATGTTGCCTAGAATGACCAAGTAATATCATCAGTGGTCCCTCGCCATCTCTCTCCACCCACTCACACCCTCTGGGTGGCCAGGGCTAAGGGAGTATCATTCCACCAGTGGCATGACCCTCTGCCCTCCTGGGAAATCCTGTTATCATCCTTCCAGATGCTAATATTAGCAAGCTGGTGTCTGCAGAGCTGCCTGTTTGTACTGCCTCTTACGTTTGAGGGAATAAAAACTGAAAACCGTTACGTCTTATCGCGTAGGGGTCCAGGGAAGGATTGGAGCTTAGCAGGGCGAGCCAAGCTCCAGGAACTGTTGTCTTTGCTTCTAGACAAGGGAATTGGTGGCTATCTTCTATCAAAAATGTAGAGCATGCCTGGTATTCAGGGTGGAAAATACAGTAGTGTTTCTGAACTAGGGCACCCTATGGGTATTAACAATTCCTCATTGTGTGGGTCTGTCCTGTGCATTGGGGAACATTGCACAGCCCTGACCAGTAGAATGTCATGGAGCCATTGTGATAAAACCAAGCCACACGCCCACACACAAGCATATGATTACCCAACACCTGGGTAGACGGACGTCAGCTGGGGTGTCTAGTATCTGATCAGATCACCTAAACAGATTAAATTAAGACGAAGGCCAAAGGAGTTCCCATTCCCCACAGAGATATCCCGGTGGGTTTGAATGGCTCGCCTGGCGGGAGGCTGGAGGGCTATCAGAAGCTTGTTTAGCAGATGCTTGTTCAGATTCCTCAGGCCGAGGAGCCCCTTCTTAAGAAGGGGAAGTGCCCTGGGGCCCTGCTCTCCTTTGCTTCTCATCCACTGCCTCAGCCCTCCTTCTTTTCTCCAGACTTTAAAAAGTCCCCGGGACTGGAATTTTCCACTTACAAGGCTTTTTTGCAGAGAAGGTAGTGGTTTATTTTCCCCTCTTGTACCACTGAGTCTGAAATTTGCATCTCATTAGTAAAGTGAGGGTGTGGGTAGATTTCCGGTATCTCAACACCCTCTTCCACACCCGCCCGCCCCTTTCCCCCAGCTGAAGTTTTCTTCCTCAAACTTTTCGTCTTCCTGACCAATAACCACCTCGCTCTCCGCATATGAAGCAATGTATGCAACTCCCCGGAGACAGAAGGTGGAGGCATACCCAAGATTTATGTGCGATGCTGGCAGGAGGCTGTAAAAGCAGGCTGTGTCTGGCCCCTACACACACACACACACACGCATGCATGCACATCCCTGCCAGGCTGCAGAGGTGGTCAAGAGAGGAAATTCTACAAAATCACTCTGAGCCGGTAGGTGGGAGACCCAGCTTCATTTCCCAGTTCTGCCACTAACAGGTGTGATCTTGGGGTTTAAGCTCCTCTTTGCCCAGGACTTCCTTGTGTGCTAGGCACCGTGCTGACCATCTTATGAAATGTTCATCTGCCTTAGTCCTCAGAACTGCCCTCCAGTTTCAGTATTAGTCTGCTTCGTAAATGAGGAAACTCATGCTCAGGCGGTTAAAGATGAAGTCCTGTATCCGGAAAAATGGTGAGATGGGCTTGTCCGATGACAGTTAGCAAGGGTCTTTCGGATTCCGGATGTTGGCCTTCCCAGATTCTTATTCCTTGAACGGGATCATCTGGGGCTCCCGTGGCCACCCGCAAGCAGCCAGACGCAGTGGTGTTGCAGAACGGGCTGGGAGCTCTGGGTACGACGGGTTTATTTTTTTTTTTTGCTTGGCTGGAGTTGGTGACCACATGATACCAGAAGCTTTCCCCCCGCCGTGGGGCTGCTTGGCGCCACCTGTTTTCCTTCTGCAGTCATCTGCCCCTTCGCCACCCCGCCCTCTGTCCTGCAGCCCAAAACCGGTGTGACCCTGGCGTCTCATGGTTCCTCAGCCTTGCTGGTATGTGGCAGCCTGGGAGCGCCTATATATAGAAAGACACACAAGCACAGAAGCCACTTCCTCTGCCTGCGTCTCAGTTTCCTCCTCAGCCAAAATAGGCCTGTGACTCCCCGCTCCTGACCTGCTGAGCTCATCGGCCCAACTCCCCCTCACTCCGTCTTCCCTGACCCCCTGCCACCCCCCGCCCCACCCTGCCGCCAGGAGCAGGAGCTGATCTCTGCCCTACACAGGATGGAAGGGGCCCCGTGAAATACAAATCGGGCAGGAAAGAAACAACTCTTTGCAGGACTTACCCGCATTGTTTGTTGCAAAAGGGGAAAAGCCAGGAAGCGCCCACTGGCAGTGGCTTGAAATGGGCTCATTGAATTCAGGGTATTTTTAGCTGCTTTGCTCACCCCAGCAGCTGAGAAGGCCACCTGTCCCGAGTTGTTGGCACTCCATCCCCGCTGGGATGGCCCAGGATCTCTGCTTTTTTGCTCTCGTTTTCCTTGCAACCCTTTTGGCCCCGTTTCATCCCAACCTCTACCTTCCTGATATGGAAATCTACAGGCAGAGTGAATCTAGAGCGTGACTCTGAAGCCTTCACTGTTCCAATTGATGGTCCTGGGCTCTCAGAGTCAGCTTCTGGAGAATCCTTGGGTAAGACCATTAAATGGAGCCATCCAGACAGAAGGGCCCCCAGGCGTCCTATGCCAGAGCAAGCAGAAAGGCACTGCGTGTACTGCCTAATTGTAGCCATGCTGCAGGCGAAGTAGGCGAGGCTCTGGAGATGTGACATCCCCTCTTTCTGAGCCAGGAAGCCGGCAGGCTTCTCGCCACTTCCTTATTTACTCTGTATATACCTGCTAAAAGAGCAGCAGTCTGTCCCTCAGAAGGCAGCTCTGGGCGGCCTGGCAACGAGAGCACGCTTCTTCTTCCCCAGATGAACCCAGTATCAGGCAGGTGGCCCTTGATCATTTAAGTGCATCCTTCCCCGCCCCTCTCATTTAGAAGTGGGGACACAGATGCAGGTGTGTACAGGAACGTGTGCAGGTAGGGGTGGAACAGTGGGAGCGCTGGTTAGACCCTCAGCCTGTCCCTCCAAGGACCAGAAACCCCACTCCGATGAGAGAGGAGTCGAGGGTCGGGGGGCAGACAGCGGCGGTGCTGCCTGGTGCCCAGCCTCGAGGCCGAGGGACACAGGCCCCACCCGTCCCCTGACCTCCTGTTAGGAGCTGTGGAGGTGGAGGCCGCCGATCTTATCTGCCCCCAGGCTGTGCACCAGGCTTTCTGCATCCTCCTTTGCTCTGGTTCCAGCATCTCTGCGTTGCTCTTGGAGCATCTTACCTTGTGCATGCCCTTCAAATAAGGCTAGTGATTGAAGATTTTCTTCCTCTAACTCAGACCAGCTTTTTTTTTTTTCATGCCAGCTATTACAGGCTTTGCGGGTCATATGATATCTGTCTGAACCACCCAGCCCTTCTGTACAGAAGCAGTCATAAAGTATAAGTGTGGCTGTGCTCCAGTAAAATTTTATGGCAAGCACTGAAAGTTGATTTTCATATAATTTCCACATGGCATGAAATATTCTTTCAATTCCTGCTTTCAACCATTTATGAGAGTAAGCACAGTTCTGTAACCAACAAGGACCTACTGTACAGCACACAGAAGTCTGCTCAGTGTAACCTGGCAGCCTGGATGGGAGGGGAGTTTGGGGGAGAATGGGTCCATGGATATGTATGGCCGAGTCCCTTCGCAGTCCACCTGAAACCATCACAACAATTGTTTGTTAATCTGCTATACCCCATGACAAAATAAAAAGTTTAGTTAAAAAAAAAAGAATAAGTACAGAGCTTCCCTGGTGGCTCAGTGGTAAAGAGCCCACCTGCCGTGGAGCAGACACGGGTTTGGTCCCCGAACCGGAAAGTTCCCACGTGCCGTGGAGCAGCTAAGCCCGTGCACCGCAACTTCTGAGCCTGTGCTCTAGAGCCTGAGAGCTGCAACTGCTGAGTCCACATGCTGCAGTTGCTGAAGCCCGTGCACCCCAGAGCCCCTGCTCCACAACAGGAGAAGCCTGAGCATCAAAGCGAAGAGTAGCCCCCACGTTCCCGCAACTAGATAAAAGCCGTCGAGCAGCAACAGAGCACAGCCAAAAATTAAATAAATTAAATTATATATATATAGGAAAGTACAGTTCTTCCCTTCTGGGCCTTATGAAACAAATGGTTAGCTGGCTTTGACCCTCAGGAAACCATGATTGGCCACCCCGGTCATAACCTGGTGGTTCTCTGATGTCTTCTTCCAATAACACAAATCTTTGGTAGAAATGATTCCTGGGAGAGAAAACTCTATCTGGTCCCCAGGTACAGGAGACCATAGAGCTCCCTGCACAGTTCAGAAGGTTTCTCTCACTGAAAATAAAACAGCAAAAAAAAAAAAAGTTATCAGTGCATCATCTCGGTCTCGGCCATTGGCACAGTGAGCCATTCAGAAAGTTGGTGGCTTGTTGATTGAAAGGGTGTTTTCCAAAACCCCATCCTATGCCCAGGAGCATGGTGTGTGCCACCTGATTGTGAGGCTGGCCACAGTTTGTGTTAAAGAGCTCGGGCTCTGTCATCAGGTCGACTGGTTAGAATCCAGCTCTGCTGCCAGGCAGCTCTGAAGTTTGGGCAAGTTACTTAGCTTCTTTGGACTCCGTGTTCCTTGTCTGCCAAGAAGCACGTCTCTCCCTCTGGAAGGTGTTTGAAATTGATGAGTGCGGATATGGATCTAGATCGGTAGAGATCGACGCCTAGGAAATCCCCCATCACAGTTATGCTCCTGCCATTAGTAACGGCATGTTCTGGCCATTGTGTTCTGGCCATTGAGAGTCCGGCTGTATGCAGGCCACCAGCTTGAAACAAAAAGAGGAAAACAAAGAAGGGATTGCCTGTGTTGCCTGGTGCTGTGAAGGGGGAAGAGTGTGCTCTGCCTCCAGAATACTTGTGTTCTCCGGGTGGAAAATTCCCCAGGCTCAACAGATGTTCTCCTGCTGCCCGGGCTTGGAGGAAATAGCCCTCTTAAGAATGTCTACCTGGAAGTTCAGTGGTGAGGGCTCCTCGCTTTTGCCGCTGAAGGGGGCAGGTTCGTCCCTGGTCAGGAACTAAGATCCCGCAAACCACGTGGTATGACGAAAAAACAAAAACAAAACTAACTTTTGCACACTCAGCAAGCAGATGGTTGATCTGTCTAGTTGGGGAGCCCAAAGGAAGTGACCTTCCAGGAAGGAAGGTGAATGAACTTTTAGGGTGCTCTGCCAGAACCCCCACCCCCAGTTGAGGGTAGGTGACAGTGAGTTTTGAGGCAGTTGAACCTGAGTCTGAGTCCTTAACCCCACACTGGTGACCTGCAGAGACTTCTATGCATATTTCGTGTCTACGGGACGCACCTCCCCACCCCCAGAAGGAAGTCCCAAGCCACCGGCCTGTCTCTCCTGCTCTGAATGGCTGTTTGTGCAAAGGCATAATGACTTCTTCTCTCTCCTCTTTCTTGCTCCCCCCAGCAAACTCCGGAACCAGGCACAGAGCGAACGATATGGATATAAAGAGGTAAATAAAGTCCTCATTTTGTCCTAAGACCTCTCCCCGCTCCACCACTACTAACCCAGCTAGAGATGGCCGGGGGAGGTGGAGGGAATAGGGCAGGGGCAAGATGAAGCTGGCCTGTTCTCCCCTCGTGCCTAGGGAGAGCGGGGGTCTCCCTGGGTGGAGCTGGGGGCTCCCTTCCTCGGCTGATACCACCTGGCTCCGTGTTTGGTTCCTTCTGACCCCAGGTCTCCCCTCTTTTTTCCCAGGTGGTGCTTAAAGGAGATGCCAAGAAGTTGCAGTTATATGGGGTGAGTGCCCTGGGGCAGCAGGCGGGGCGCCCAGCGGGTAAGGCAAACCTTCTCCAGGTCTGAAGACCTTTTTAGGAAGCTTCTTAGTCCCTGCCTTCTCGTCTCCTTGGGCCAAATAGAAGACACATCCCAGGAGGTGATCAGTATGCAGGATCTGTTATGTCTGGGACTGGGGCTGGCAGAAAACAAAGGGGGTCACCAAAGGGTTTGGGTACATGGTGACCTGTGACCCCAGGAAACCTGCTAGACGTAGTCTTACTGGGAGGGCAGTATGACCACCCCGGGCCAGACTGCACTACCTTTCCCTGCTCGGTGTCCCCATCTGGGTCCGGAAGGGGTCCCCTCTGTGTGTGCTCTGTCCTGGCGACTGTGGGTCTGACATGCAGGTCCAACCCTCTAGTTCTCCCCTGTTCCCCTCCATTCTCCCCCCCACCCACCCATCACACCCACTTTCTGGGACCCCTCAACTCCCAACTCCTTCAGGACTAGACCATTACTTCTTCCTTTCCCACCTGTGCCTTTGCGGTCACCTAACTCCTGTCCCAAGACTTCCGTCCATAACCACATGCACTCGTGCAGAGAGCGTGTGTGTGGTTGTCCGGGTGTGGGAAGAATCATGGATCTCATCATGCATAAGACTAACCTGGACATGGCCTCATTTCGTCTGTCTCTTTGGGGTCCATAGTCACGATGTCCCCAAGTTCTGATGTTTCTTAAGCTTTCCTCCAGAAGAGGAAATTCAGCTGGGATTGAGGGGTTAATATACTAGGATGCAAGGCTGGCTTTAAAGAATGGAAACCATATACCAGAGCCCCATCCTTACCTCTAGTTATGGCTAAATGCCCCCTGGTTGAAAGTCCTAGGCTAGAAAGACTATTACAAAAAAGGATGAAATAATGCTATTTACAGTAACACGGGTGAACCTAGAGATTATCATGCTAAGTGAAGTCAGAGAGATAAATACCATGTGATAACACTTACATGTGGAATGTAAAATATGATACAAATGAACTTATCTACGAAAGAAAAACAGACTCACAGACACGGAGGGCAGATTTGTTGTTGCCAAGGGAAAGGAGGGTAGAGAGGGGCGGATTGAGAGTTTGGGATTAGCAGATGCAAACTGTTATATGTAGGCTGGATAGACAACGAAGTCGTATTGTATAGCACCGGGAATATATATAGCACACATATATATATATTATATACTGAATATATATAGCTATATTCAGTATGCTAAAATAAACCATAATGAAAAAGAATATGAAAAATAACATATATAACTGAGTCACTCTGCTGCACAACAGAAATTAACACGTTAACAATTAAATGCTTTTTATCTGTATTATCTGGCATGGGAGCCACTAGCCACACTGTGGTTGTTGAGCACTTAAAATGTGGCTGCCGTGACCGAGGAACTAACCATTTAATTTCATCTACTTGGATCAGTCCGCCGTGGAGCATGGCTGCCATGTGTCAGGGTTAGTCCTCTCTTGGGTGGAGATGGGGTAATGTGACTGAGGATTCAGGGGGAGGCTCCTCCCCGTCTCCTCTCACATGGCTCTCTCTTCCCACAGCAGACCTGTGCCGTCTGTCTGGAAGACTTCAGGGGCAAGGACGAGCTAGGTGTCCTCCCGTGCCAACACGCCTTTCACCGCAAGTAAGTGTCCATCGTGGGGCTGTGTCCAGATGCCTTGGAGCGAAGAAAGCAGGGAGCATCTTCTAGAGGGGGGCTTCCCAGGCGATACAGTGGTAAAGAACCTGCCTGCCGAGAAGGAGACTCGGGCTCGATCCCTGGGTCGGGAAGATCCCCTGGAGAAGGACGTGGCAACCCACTCCAGTTTTCTTGCTTGGAGAATCCCATGGTTGGAGGACCCTGGCGGGTTACAGTTGGTGGGGTTGCAGAGTCGGACATGACTTGGAGATGGAACAATAACAACAGTCTTCTAGAGGCTCCAGTCCCTGCCCTTCCCACATACCCCTTGCTGATGCCCTGCATCCTGTCTGCACACCAGGCAAGCCGGAAGGGTTAGACCAGGGCAGGGATGGAGAGGTTCTTGTCTTGGGAAGCAGTGGGGCTCTATGAAGGGGCAGCCGGAGCACGCTGGTATCTTTTTAGGGAGTAACAGGTCGGCTTTTGCCCGCAGGTGTCTGGTGAAGTGGCTGGAGGTGCGCTGTGTCTGCCCCATGTGTAACAAGCCCATCGCTGGCCCCTCCGAGGCCTCCCAGAGCATCGGGATCCTATTGGATGAGCTGGTGTGAGCGCTGCCTCCGTACCAGGCTTGAAGGAGACCTCTAGCTTCGTGGGTGCCTGGTCCTTCCTCGCATCCACGGTGAACAAGACTGGCGGGTGGTGAGGGTCCCAGTCACCTGGAAGGGAGGGGATGCCAGGCTGGTCTTCCACTGTAGGGTGAGACCAGACTCACCCACTTCTGCCTCCCGAAGCCTTCCTCCCTGTTACCCCGTGCTGATGGCCTTGCCTTGCCGGGACTGGACTCTGCCTGCATTGTCCCTGCTCTGGGAACAGAAATCCAATCCTGTTTAGCCAAGAACTTGGAGTTCACCCTGCCTTGAGGGTTTCCCCGAGGAGGACGAGCTGCCCTGATCTCGAAGAAGGGGTGTGATGAGCTGTGCCCCGCCTGTGATCCCCCCCACCTCCTTGCCACCACTTCCCGAGGAAGGTTAGAAGGCAAGGGGGGAAAGACGGAGGAACCAGGAGCCTCCAGTGGAAGCCGAGGAGGCTCTATAGGAAATCGGGAAGTGCGTGGACATGCAGAAGAGTCAATGTTTACACGGGACCTGCAGAAACAAAGGCTGGCCGGCCGGCCTGCTGACTACGGTGTGGGGGTCGGGGGGTGGCTGGGGGGCAGCCCCAGCCCTCTCCTAGCATCTGAGGTGCTTAATCCATTCACTGTTCCTCGGTTGATCTCAGAGCTTCCTATTCCATGTTGGGGTTTGAGCGCCCCTCCCCTCCCCTCCCAGAGGAAGGGCCTTTTCTACACCCAGGTGGATTCCCCAGGGTTTTTTTTTTTCTTTTTTCTTTTCTAAAGGAGCAAAAAGGGGCCTGGGGATGAGGGGCTGTCTGAAGGTTAAGGTCGCGACGGACACCCTCTTTTCCTTTGTAAATAGTATTTTTATACTTCATCCTCAGCATCTCAGGCTTTATACATGGAATCCCCCAAATGGAAGGACTGGGGGTTTTCTCTGTTCCTCCCCCCAACTGGGTGAGGGTGGGGAAAAGGTATGTATTTAAAGAAAATTAAATTTAATAACAAGTTTCTCTAACCTCCTGCCTGTGGTTGTGGCCTGTGTCTGTTGGCCTTTTGGTGCCAGCAGAGGGAACAGAATCCTCCAGCAGCGTCCTCCCACTTCCCCTGTTCCCAGAGCGGACACACACACAGAGGTTCCTAATCCTTGCCAAGGAGAATTGGTATCAGGTTAGTATCTGTCTGGGCTTCCCAGGTGGCTCTGTGGTAAAGAATCTGCTGCCAATGCGGGAGAGACAGGTTTGATCCCTGGGGCAGGAAGATCCCCTGGAGGAGGAAATGGCAACCCACTCCAGTATTCATGCCTAGGAAACCCCATGGACAAAGGAGCCTGGTGGGTTACAGGCCATGGGGTCCCAAAGAGTTGAAAATGATTAAGCAACTGAACAAGCATGTAGTATCTATCTTTTTAGCATAGGTTAGGACTAACATCAATGTGCTTGAAAACCTGACTAAGCCAGGCTCACTCAAGTGATCACTAGAATTTTTTTTTTTTTTTAAAGCCGGTGTATGGCACCAGAGCATTCCAGCTACCAAGACTTGTCATTCATAGAATTGTCCTTGTAACTCACTGAACTCTTTAAAAAAAAAAGCCTCTATGCTACCATAAAGGCTTGATTTCTTTTGCTGCTAAGACTGGCTCAGACAGTAAAGCGTTTGCCTACAATGCGGGAGACCTGGGTTCGATCCCTGGGTCGGGAAGATCCTCTGGAGAAGGAAATGGCAACCCCCACTCCAGTACCCTTGCCTGGAAAACCCCATGGATAGAAGAGCCTGGTAGGCTACAGTCCATGGGGTCGCAGAGTCGGACACGACTGAGTAACCTCACCTTCACCTTAGCTGAGAATCACTGACCCATCCCAGCCTGCGCCACATCTAGAAATACTACGTTGTTAACTTTAACAAATTTCATTTATTTTTGGCTGTGCTGGGTCTTTGTTGCTGCATGTGGGCTTTCTCCAGCTGTGGCAAACTGGGGCCTGCTCTTCATTGCCGTGCGTGACCTTCATTAGTTGCCTGAGCCATGTGGGATCTTAGTTCTCCAACCAGGGATGGACTGCAAGGCCTCGGCATTGGAAGGGTGCAATTTTAACTACTGGACCTCTGCTTTGCCACTTCTTCCTTCACACTCTGGGTAACGCCTCTACCCGCTGCTCATTGCTACCACACTCTACAGGGTTGGATCTCTTCTTCATTGAGAGCATCACTTCCTCTAGTTCCGCCCACTTGCTGTAGTACTGTGAATACAATGTATTTCCTGAGCAAAACAAGAGTCCTCCCCCTCACTCTTGCCTCAGCCTCCCATTGGACGCATGAAGAGAAGGAGGTGGGAAACAGGTGGTCTCGAGGTGGGGGGAGGAGGGGCGGTCTCGACCTCTCCCGCTCCTCTCTCCCCACCCCCACTTCATCTCAAGGAAAGCTCCTCAGGGTTGAAGTAAAACCAGTGCCAACACGGGAGTGTCTGTGTTGCCGATTTGCATAGCATTGTCCTGAAGTCAAAACAATGCTAGGAATGGTAAGGTATGCCCTTCATGGGTTCCATGCAGCTTGGTAGGATGGTGCTGCAGCAGAGATGGGAACGCCGGCTAGTTTTTAGCTGATCAGATGGGATGTGGTCAGTAGCTGATCACCAGCTAAAATAGTCACAGGTCCCAACTCCATAGTCATGTGTGGTCTTGTTAGTTCAGCATTTCTAGATCTACTCCCTAGGCCAGGCACTGTGTCAGGTGTTGCTGGAAGACAGGACAGCCTTGGCCTTGGGGAAGGGCGTAAGTGCACTGTAATTTGGGTCAGGAGCTTGTCTGATAGATCCTTAGCTTAGACCCTGGTGTGGAAGTGACTGCAGAGGTGCCTGCAAGGTGGGGCTTGCCAATAACGTGGAGAAAAGAATACAAGGGTTAACCACCTGTAGGTGCGGGAGACCACACAATCCATGTGAAGTTGGGGTGAGGGAAGGCTGGGGATGAGGAAGGTCTCTATGGCGCTAGAAATCTGGAACTCGATAGCCCAAGAATCCTGCTGCTGCTAAGTCGCTTCAGTCGTGTCCGACTCTGTGCGACCCCAGAGACGGCAGCCCACCCGTCCCTGTGATTCTCCAGGCAAGAACACTGGAGTGGGTTGCCATTTCCTTCTCCAATGCATGGAAGTGAAAAGTCAAAGTGAAGTCGCACAGTCGTGTCCGACTCTTAGCGACCCCATGGACTGCAGCCTACCAGGCTCCTCCGTCCATGGGATTTTCCAGGCAGGAGTACTGGAGTGGGGTGCCATTGCCTTCTCCACAGAATCCTGAAGTTTCTTTAAAAATCTGGGTATGGGGGCTTCCCTGGCAGTCCAGTGGTTAAGACTCCTCCCTTCCAACCTGGGATGCGTGGGTTCAATCCCTGGTCGAGAAACTAAGATCTCACGTGCCCTGTGGCATAGCCAAAAAAAAGAACCTGGACATCAGTTGGCAGCAAAGTCAATGGTTTTCTAATCTGAGCACAAAATATTCATGGGCAATTACTGTGCTGAGTAGTTCCCATTACTGAAAATTTGCACCCTAAATGTGTTTCAAGGAGTTAAAGGAAGGAAGCTGAGTGATAATCATACATACCAGGATTATGACTTCAGTGAGGGTATCTGGTGAGCAAATACCATCCATCAGTCAAAAGATAAGGAGCACTTACCCACCAAGTTCTTTCACAAAATACATTTTGCTTTTCTTTCAACGTATATCCCTCTGAGTTTGGGATCAGGAAAGGAATGTTGAAAGCACATAATTTCGTACTCATAATTACAGATACAAGCATCAAAACCAAGGCACAAACTTGAATCCTGCATATCTAAGCATCGTTGATTTTCATGCTCCGCATAGCTTTGGTAGCAGATTGCTTGCTATGAAGATATCAAAAGGAGCAGGTGCTTTTAGCTCCTGGGCTGATGCAGTTGTGGAGGACAGGAAGTCCAGGTCACTGTCAAATGGTTTGTGGATGTTTTGAAATTCTGCAATGGATTGTTTCTTTTAAAGAAATCTTATGGATCCACCATTGACAAAATGCATAATTAAACTCAGAGCAGAATTTGAAAAGCACTGACTTGGATGGGATGCCCTTGCATGGGATAACTGATGTTGATGAACTGTGCCCTCCCATACCCCCTCTCTCCCATCAGTTCCTCCATCCGCACTGGCCCTTTCCCCCTTCTCACTGGGTCCTTTGATGCCTGCTCGATTGTGCCATGTTTCCCCTATAAACTTAACGCAACCCCTGCCTTTTACTCTGCTACTCTATTCTGTCTCTGGGCATCAGAATAACACCTGGAGTGCCCTTGACCATATCCCTCACAGGTGAAGCTTCTTTTAAAGCCATACACATGGTTTCAGAGGGACAGATGTGACCGAATTGGGGGCGAAAAGGACAAACGGATGACTAGTCATGCAAGCCTGTACAACAAAGCCATTCATGGGAAAAGAAGCAAGCTGTGTACCGTGCCCCAGGCCAACAATGGCATTCGATTCCCACTGATCCGATTTTATAAAGCATCATAGGCTTCCTCCTTGATAAACTGGCAGACTCTAGACAGGGAGGATGCCACCGATGTCACTTCGTGCTTTGTCGTAGCCCTCGATCCTGTCTCCATATGACAGTCTCAGCTACAAACCAGAGCCTGTGCTCGGCAGACAAAGGGGAAACCAACAGCACCCGGAGGCCCAGGATGATGGCTTCTGACCGTTCATCACCACCTATCAGCTCCCCGCTGGTGCGGCAGCCCAGCACATTTTCCGTTTTTTCTTTTTGTCCATGCCTCTCAGCTTGTGGGATCTTAGTTCCCAGACCAGGGATCCAACCCGAGCCCTTGGCTGTGAAAGTGCAGAGTCCTAACCACTGGACCCCAAGGGAATCCCCAGCACATTTTTCTTATCCATCCTCTCTTCTTTCTCTTTCCTTTCTTTCTCCCTCTTCCTCTGTTTGAGGCTTCCCTGGTGGCTCTGACGGTAAAGAATCTGCCTGCAATGTGGGAGGCAGATTCAATTCTTGGATCAGGAAGATCCCTTGGAGAAGGGAATGGCAACCCACTCCAGTATTCTTGCCTGGGAAATCCCACTGACAGAAGAGCCTGGCGGGCTGCCATCCATGAGGTCACAAAGAGTCGGACACAGCTGAGCGACTAACACTTTCCTCCCTTTAACCTCTTTTTCTCCATCCCAGCCTGTGCTCTGGTATGACACAGAGTCCCAAAGCCATTGCAGAACCCTCATGATGGGCCATCATTGTCATCAGTGGTTCAAAAGATATACCAGTTCTGAGGGGTTGATAGCCAAATGGTTGTATGAGCAACCCCAGGGACCAGCTCTGAGTTTCTATGTATTTAATATTACATGTGTTCATTAAGTCTCAAGAAGGCGGCTGATAGCCTCAAAGATCCATGGTGATGCTGATAAATTAAGGACATGATGCAATGTGAGAGAAGCCAAGAAATCCAAACCCCAAAGAAGGAAAAACCAGGCTTTCTTCAGTGGGAGACCTGGATCTGGAAACATAGTGGCTGTCAAGTTGGGCATGTTAGAAAAAAAAAAAAAATCCATACAAATCCAAAATGTAATAGTGAAGCTATACACAGTCCGGGACTCATCCTCCCAGCCTTCTTCAGTATTGAGCAAATCTCTCTGGGATTACTTTGCTCATATTTTATGTCTGCGCAAAACCAAAAAAGCTATAAAAAGGACCATGAGAAAAAAGCTGGAGTATTTTAAGTGTGGATGGATAAAGACCAAGGGGCAAGAACTTAGTGGTGACATTCAATATTATGTTGCAAGTATGCATCTCTATCATGGACTCTGACCTTCCAGAAATGTATTGTTTTCTTTAAGTTATCTTTGACCCTGAGCCACCAATTTTTTCTCCATCTGCAGAGCTTGCCTTCCTCCCCAGATTATTCATGAATCAGTCTCACACAAATCAACCCCCTCCCTCCATCCTTCTGAAAAGATGATTCAGCCACAGAGATGTCCATTCTCCGGTCCCCAGAGACCCTGCCTCCATCACTGTCCGTGTCCAGTTTGTTATGTGTGAAGCTTGTTGGGATGTTGAGAGCGCCGTTTGTCCAAGTCCCACATAGCGGCCTTCATGGGCACCATCTCTGGAAGTTACCTGGGAACGAAGAGGCAGGTGCCCAGTAACCTTGGAACCAGCCACTTTGATCCTCTCCAGGCTGAAGAGTCAGTTGTAGAGTGAGTCACCTGCATTCCACAACAAACATTTTGCTATTTCTGTTTTATCCCATATCTATCCGTCTAGCCTTTGTTCATATGCTATTCAATTGCATTTCAAAGCAAGCTTCAAATACCAGTACACTTTAACAAAAAAAATTTTTTTGACCACAGCCTGTGGCATGTGGGATCTTAGTTCCCCAACCAGGGATCGAACTCTTGTACCCTGCATTGAAAACACAGAGTCTTAACCACCAGACCACCAGGAAGTCCTTAGATAGCAGTATACTTATATTAAGTTGTATAGCCAACTTTTTTTTAAAACAAGTGAACTGAGTATAATCAGAAATCTGCCTCGCATATGAAGAAGATAAGCATTTTCTGAAAACTTGTGGATACATGGTGATGAATGACTCTGACTCAGGTTGGTTTGAGAAATAACTTAGATATGAAATCATTTTATATTGAAAATGTGATCGTGGCCATAAAGCACCTTCACTGCCTCAGGTAACATCTCACCTTGCTAAATTATACACTGGGTGTCCAGGCAAAAAGAGGATGAGAGAGACAGAACTATGCATCCAAAGTGTGAGACATCCTTCTCTTCCTGCACATATTAACCTTACTTGCACAGTTACCCATGGAATATTCTCATTTTGGACTTTTTCCACACCCTAAATTTAGCAAGCTAGAATTATCTTTAAGGCGCCACTTGAAGCAACTCTTTTGAAAGGAAGAAGCTAGGGGGTTGCGGGCTGCGGAATTCTGCATTTCCTTGTGGTTAAGATGCCTCGGTCTCAATTTAATTCTTCGGCCAAGACTCAGACTCCTCCTTTATTGTATGCTGAGGGTAGAGCAAAAACAGTCTCGCAGTAAATTCATTACAGGTTTGTAAGATTAAAAACGTATACATTCAGATTAAGAAACAGGCCATGCATTCCAGGCTTTGTGTGTTCTGGCCACGGTGCACACTGAATTGAATAATTGCCTTAACTGTGCCAGGCGGATTTCATTATTTAAAAGGAATTCTCTGTCTGAGTTTTTAATGCCTAAGAAAGTCTTTAAAAGGAGATCTAAGGACTTTTTCATTCATATACTTTGAAACACAAAAATCTTCATATAAAATCTTTTGTTTGTTTTTTTTTTAAGTACGACATGCCTATAGAATAAAATAAATTAGAAGAAATGTCTTTAAAGCCTGGCTGACAGTGCAGGAAGCTAGCGCAGATCAAGAAAGAGCCGTTTTGAATGAACGCGTTTTGCTCATAGTGATTTGTTTTAAAAGGGGTAAGGGCTCAGGGGTTGAGAAACAAACGGTTGCCTGGCAAGAGTCAGCGATGAACTGGGTCTGTGTTTTAGGAAACCAGGGGTCCTCTCCCTTCTGCTCCTCATTATGAGGTTAATTTGTTGAGTGGAATAAACAGAGCCAGCACCGGAATCCCAAGAATGGGTTTTAAACCCAACTCTGCCTCTAATTAGCTGGGAGGCACTGGCCTTATTTCTTACTCTCTTTAAAGCCTTGCTTTTCTCCTCTGTAAAATGGAGATCGTGGGAAATGCCTGGGAGTGTGGTTAGGAAGAGTACATAAAAGAACGCATAATAAGGCTCAAAGTCACTTTCAAATATAAGCTCTTTATGTTTCTAAAGTCAACTCTCCAGATAAGGGGACTAAGAGACAGAGGTCTCAGAAATAAGAAAGTCTTGTGGGTTTCTCCGAGTTGTCCTAATGAATACAGCATCCTTTACGGAGCAGAGACTGTGTGGCAGATGTTGCATTAATTTTTTTAAAAACCGGTGTATATTGCTTTACAATGTCATGTTAGTTTCTGCTGTACAGTGAAGTGGATCAGCTCTTTGTATACATATATCCCCTCCCTCTTGGACCTCCCCGCCTACTGCCTGCCCCATGCCGCCCCTCTAGGTCATCACAGAGCACTGAGCTGAGCTCCCAGTACTAAACAGCAGGTTCCCACTAGCTAGCTATTTACTCATGGTAGTGTGTATATGTCAACCCTAATCCCCCAGTTCATCCCACCATCCCCTTCCTCACTGTGTCCATATGTCCATTCTCTACATGTGTGTTTCTATTCTTGCCCTGCAAATAGGTTCATGTGTACCATTTTTCTAGATTCCACATATATGCATTGATATACGATACTTGTTTTTCTTTTTCTGCACTTATTTTGTATAAAGAAGATTTGCTTTACTTCACTGGACATAGCTGAGACCTATTGAATATGCCACTTATAGAGAAGTCATATGGATCATTGTACTTAGAGTCACATGTTGAAAAGTACGTATTTCAAAATTTTCCTCTTTATTCAACTGCCAGTGCATATTAAGTGCCTCCCATTTCCAGCCACTGTACCCGGCGCCAACCCACAAAACCAGTATGGTCCCTACTCCTAAGACACTTATAGTCTAACGGGAAAGACAGAGACAAAGCAAACCGAACAGACACACACAGCAACCACGACAAAGTGTGCAGTGCCTCCTAAATTAATGGGCCCGGGTGTGGAGGTGAGTCCAGGAAAGGCCCCTCTGAGACCAGAAGAATGACAAGACGTAGAGAAAGACCAGACAGAAGAGGATCTGTAAGGACTTTGAGGCTAAACAGGGCTTGAGTTATTAGAGAGCAAATCCAGTGTGGTTAGAGCTTCGTGAGAAGTTGGGGAAGACAGTATAAAATGAGGCTGAAGGGACTCAGGGGTCAGATCACGTCAGGGCCCGGGTGAGGAGTTTTAATTTATGATACTGGGATTTAAGCGCAGAAGTGACTGACTTGAGGTAGTGGTTCAATGGAGACGCTGAATGAGAACGAACGCCAGTGGCCAGATGGGAGGGAGGGAACAGCCAGGATGACCGTCAGGTTTCGGCCTAAAGGACTTGGTGGGTGGAGGGTTGCTTGCTCAAAAGGAGCAAGATGATGGAAAGAAAAGCTTTGGAGAGGAGGATTCAAATTTTAATTTAGAAATATTAAGTTTAGGAAATTCCCTGATGGTTCAGTGATTAGGACTGTCCACTGTAGAGGTCACAGGTTCTAGCCCTGGTCGGGGAATTAAGGTCTCCCAGGCCTCCCGGCCGAAAAAACCAAAACATAAAAAACAGGAGCAGTGCTGTAACAAACTCAATAAAGACTCTAAAAGTGGTTCACATTTGAAAAAAAAAAAGATTCCATGCTTCCACTCTCGGGGGCATGGGCTGGCTCTCTGGTCAGGAAGCTAAGATCCTTCAGGCTTTGCAGCACAGACAAGAAAGAAAGAAATATGTTTTTTTTTTTTTTAATATTAAATTTACCCACAAGACCTACAAAAGGAGACAGAAGGAGGTAGAGATTTGAGTGTGTGATTCTGAAGGTCAGTGGTGGGTATGGACATCCACAGTGGGGTTTGGACACCCTAACCCTAAACCACAGTGTTGAAGGTTGTGGTCAGTATGAGATCACCTCGGGAGAGAGGGTCAGCGATGGGAAAAAAAAAAGACACCTGCTCAATTCTGAGAAACTAGAGACTGTCAAGATCAGGAAAAGGCAGATGATCCCGGAAAGGAGTGACAGAGAGACAGGAGGAAGACCAGGAGGGGTGGGCTCCCCATAAGCAAGAGAAGATGGTGCTAAGGAGAGGAAGGTCAAGAGCCGGGTGTATCTTAGAAATCAGGTAAGAGGGATGTGAAAGTGTCCACTGAATCTGGCTGTGAAGGGGACGCTGACGGCCTGAACAAGAGCAGTTTTGCTGGATTTAGGGGGGTGCAGGCTTGGTTGAGCATCTTGAAAAGTGAATGAGAAGCAAGAAAGAAGCTATTGTTAAAAAACAGAAAAGAAATAAGTGGATCTAAATGTATATTAAATTGGTCACATAGCCATAAAGAAAAGGAAATTTATTTCAAGTGACTGGCATCTTGATGGCAGCTGATTGATCAGGGTGCTGGTGGCTGAAGGTTGTGATGGCTGTGGCAATTTCTTAAAATAAGACATTAGTGAAGTGGGCCGCATCGATTGACTTCCTTTCATGAATCATTTCTCTCTAGCAGGCACAGCTGTTTGATAGCAATCCATCCACAGTAGCACCTCTTTAACTCTGGAATCAGTCCTCTCAAACTCTGTCCAACTGAGTTTATCTCGTGTTCTAAATCCTTCGTTGTCATTTCAACAGTCTTCACGGCATCTTCACCAGGAGTAGCTTCTATCTCAAGAAACCATTTTCTTTGCTCATCCGTAAGGAAGCAACTCCTCAACCATTAAAGTTTTTTTTTTCATGAGGTTGCAGCAATTCAATCCCATCTTCAGGCTTTACTTCTAATTCTTTGAGAATCACCAAAAGGGGATGAGGAGACAGAAAGTGAAAAAACGCTGTTAGAAAACCGGGACCGATGGGCTTGCTTGATGCAAGTTTGCCACAAACCTTCAGTTTGTAAAAAAAGGCACTATCTTCAAAGTGAAATTATAAATAAAATTAGAAAATTACCATTTTGTAACCCCTAATAAAGCAGAGATCGTCTATGGCTGCTAATGCCACCAAGGGAGAGGCTGATAAGGAAGTTTATGTCAGATATTTCTCTCTTATCAATAATAGTGGGAAGTGACGTGCCTCCTGCGATACAGTCAGGACACAGCCCTGCCCCCCAAGGCTGCTCCTGGCCATGGTCCTGCCTCTAGATCTAACTAGCTCTTCACAGGAAATGGGGGCGATAGAGGAACAATTTAAATGACGCCAAACAGAAGCAATCTGCCAAATTCAGAGCTCTGGTCCCTTTACAGGAAGAAATGGTCCTTCTTCTTCAATGGCCCTTTTTTTTTGGTTTGTTTTTGTAAAGAGAGAAGTATTATAAAGTATTAAAAACTTAAGGGATACAACCAGATGTGAACTTTTCATAATTTAAGAAAAAAAATCTGAGTGAATGTTAAGTGGGGAGTTGGAGACAACACGAATAGGTTTGTTGTTTTCTTTCTTTTTTTGTAAGATATTTCGCTGAGGGACTTTCCCTGGTGGTTCAGTGGTTACGACTCCACCTTAAAAGACTCCACCTTAACCACTGAAGGGGATGCAGGATCGACCCCGGGTAGGGGAATTAAGATCCCACATGCCATGGAGCAAGGAAGCTTATGCTCTGCAACTACTTAGGTGGTGAGCCACAACTAGAGTCTGTGCACAGCAACGAATGACCCCACAGATGCAACGAGAATCCTGAGTGCCCCAATGAAGACCTGGTGCAGACAAATAAATAGACCTTTTGCTAAGCAGAGAAAGAGGGTAGCTCCAGAGGAATACGGCATCAGGGAGGACGTTTTAGCAGTGGAACAGAGTGAGCCTTTTGGAAACTAACGGTAATGATGGAGTAGGGAACATAGGAAGGTCATGCCATTGGAACGAGGTCCTCGAGGAAAAACAAGTGAGCGGGATCCACACCCTTGTGGAAGGAACAGCACGTGGGGAAGATGTTCTTTGATCATATACCACCTTAACAAAAGAAATGATTGTAGACGTATTACACTGAGAGCACAGGCACAAAAAGGAGGCCAAGTGAACCTAAATTTTAGGAGGGAGAAAGGTATATAATTGGAGATGCCGTGGGCTCATATCATAGTGAAAGTTAATTCACTTAGTCACATTTTCAATGTGACTACAACTGTTACTTTGATGGATGTTCAGTGTTTATGGGCTTCCCTGGTGGCTCAGACAGTAAAGAATCTGCCTGCAATGCAGGAGACCTGGGTTCAATCCATATTTACAAGACTCTTTTGCTTTATAGTTCTCTGTAATGTTATGTTATGTTTTTTTCAGTAGTCATGTATGGATGTGAGTTGGACTATAAAGAAAGCTGACTGCCAAAGAATTGATGCTTTTGAACTGTAGTGTTGGAGAAGACTCTTGAGAGTCCCTTGGATTGCAAGGAGATCCAACCAGTCCATCCTAAAGGAAATTAGTCCTGAATATTCATTGGAAGGATTGATGCTGAAGCTGAAACTTCAATACTTTGGCCACCTGATGTGAAGAGCCAACTCATTGGAAAAGACTCTGATGCTGGAAAGAGTGAAGGCAGGAGGAGAAGGAGACGATAGAGGATAAGATGGTTGGATGGCAACACCAACTCAATTGTCATGAGTTTGAGCAAGCTCTGAGACTTGGTGATGGACAGAGAAACCTGGCATGCTGCAGTCAATGGGGTCAAAAAGGGTTGGACACGACTGAGACTGAGCGACTGGACTGAACTGAACTGATACTGTTTCAAAAGAATTTTGGTTCATTAAGAGCCATTTGGTGCTTGTTCTACAGGTTTTATGAATGTATGTACTTTCAAAATAATTAGTATATTCTTAGTCCAAGAGTTATAGTCATAATCAATGTTAAAAATTTTATAGCCTTATATACAAAAGGATATAGTGGTTGCCTCACTCTCTGTGGGTATTCAAGGGTTTAAATATTATATTATCATTTTCTATTTGGCCTATAAGCAGAAAAGTCTCTCTGCGCAAGCAGTAATTATTTTACAGTGTGTTTCAGAATTCCTGTTATTAGCCATGTTTAGACCATCCAAGCCTTGAAAGACGTAGTTGGAATACAGTCAAGCTGTAATCACATGAGCTTTTCAGTTCAGTTCAGTTCAGTTGCTCAGTCGTGTCCGACTCTTTGTGACTCCATGAACTGCAGCACGCCAGGCCTCCCTGTCCATCACCAACTCCCGGAGTTCACCCACACTCACGTCCATCGAGTCAGATGCCATCCAGACATCTCATCCTCTGTTGTCCCCTTCTCCTCCTGCCCCCAATCCCTCCCAGCATCACAGTCTTTTCCAATGAGTCAACTCTTCGCATGAGGTGGCCAAAGTACTGGAGTTTCAGCTTTAGCATCATTCCTTCCAAAGAAATCCCAGGGCTGATCTCCTTCAGAATGGACTGGTTGGATCTCCTTGCAGTCCAAGGGACTCTCAAGAGTCTTCTCCAACACCACAGTTCAAAAGCATCAATTCTTCTGCGCTCAGCCTTCTTCATAGTCCAACTCTCACATCCATACATGACCACAGGAAAAACCATAGCCTTGACTAGACGAACCTTTGTTGGCAAAGTAATGTCTCTGCTTTTGAATATGCTATCTAGGTTGGTCATAACTTTGCTTCCAAGGAGTAAGCGTCTTTTAATTTCATGGCTGCAGTCACCATCTGTAGTGATTTTGGAGCCCAGAAAAATAAAGTCTGACACTGTTTCCACTGTTTCCCCATCTATTTCCCATGAAGTGATGGGACCAGATGCCATGATCTTAGTTTTCTGAATGTTGAACTTTGAGCCAACTTTTTCACTCTCCTCCTTCACTTTCATCAAGAGGCTTTTTAGTTCCTCTTCACTTTCTGACATCAGCTTTTACACTTAATTTAATAAACGGGAGCAAAAACTTCATTTTCACTTTAAGTCATCAGATCTATGGTCTTGGAAAACCTGAGAGGCACTACTAAATGTTTAGCCACAAAATCCCTGGAATTTACTGCATTCTTCCATTTCTCCTTAAAGAAAGGTTTAAAACTCTAATCTCTTTATACATAATCACATTCATACATAATTTTACTTAAGTATATAAATATCATCATGGATAAGCTTTGTAAAAAGATGTGGCCATTTTTTCCCCTTTCTGTTTGGTTCTCTTAAGCTCATGCATCTTCCTCTGCTCCTTCTTTATCCCATGTCAACATCCATGGTCATCTGTGCAGAGACTGTGGGATATAGACTGGCATATGTCTTCCTTATGCAAATATTCTTAGACCTGAAGGCATTAACTTTAAAGCACTGTCTGATAACTGGGAGATCATACCATCTCTTGCATCTTACACTCGCCACTGCACAACACTTTGTGGAAACCCCTCCTGCCTGGTCCTCTGGTTTAGCTCTATTTCATTCTGTTAATAAATGGCTGGGGAATTCCCCAGTGAGGATGCATCTTGATGAGCTTTCATTTTGTTTTCAGGGTTTTGCCTTACGAACAGTCACACAAGGAACCTTCTTGTTCCTTTGTGGTCTTAAACCCATATCCTTATATAGAGTTATTTGTATTTGATGGAGTCTCAAGACTACAGTTGCCACTGAATTCAGTTATTCTTTCAAGGGGTGTTGCCAGATTGCTTTCCAAAAGCTGGGGGAGGAGAAAGAGTTGAGGAGAGGGAGGCAACGTGGACAGCGTGCCTACTCCAAGGAATGAAGTTGTATAGATTGAATGAGGGGACAGGTGGAGAGTAAAGACCAGTCCAGTTGACATTATTATTAGTTCTTTTCCTAGAGACTGGGAGCTCCCCACGTCACCACCTGGGCTTCTGTCGAGGGGGCCCATTCACGAGGTACACAGGGGTAGTGACATTCCAGGATTGGGTACCCGGGGGGTCTACAGAGAAAAGGAAGAGCCAGGAAGAGCAAAGACTTGGGGATTTATCAGATCCAGTTTTAATCGCATTTTACCACTTTCCACTGTGAGATTTTGGGTAAGTTTCTAAACTTTGAAGTTTCAAAGCTTCAGTTTCCTCATCTGCAGGACAGAGATAATGATGCCAGCCTCGTAGGGTGACTGTGAGGAGGAAACATCGGGCTTGAGGCCCAGAGCAGAATGCCTGGTGCCCCCTAAAGGTGTCACTTTTTCTCAAATGCCTAGCTTATAGCTCTTCCCTCAGCAGATGAAAAGCTGTTGAAGGCAGGAACTTCATCAAATTCATCTGTGTATCCTTTTTAAAAAAGTATCTATTTCTATTTTTTGACCGAATGGCATGTGGGATCTTAGTTCCCTGACCAGGGATCAAACCTTCATCCCCTGCATTGGAAGCACAGAGTCTTAACCACTGGACCACCAGGGAAGTCCCAAGATTTGTTATTTTTCAAATGTGCACCACTTTTTAAAGTCTTTATTGAATTTGTTACAATATTGTTCTTGTTTTGTGTTTTGGTTTTTTTTTGGCCGAGAGGTATATAAGGTCTTAGCTCCCTGTGTGTGTGTGCTCAGTCGTGTCGACTCTTTGCGACCTAATGGGCTGTAGCCCGCCAGGCTCCTCTATCCATGTAATTCTCCAGGCAAGGATACCGGAGTGGGTTGCCATTCCTATCCAGGGGATCTTCCCGATGCAGGGATCAAACCCATGTTTCCTGCATTGGCAGGTGGCTTCTTTACCACTGAGCCATCTGGGAGGCCCTTGACCAGGGATCAAACCCACACCCTCTGCTTTGGAAGGCAAAGTCTTAACCACTGGACTGCCAGCCAAGTCCCACATCTTTGCACTTTTATCTATCCAATCCCTCACTTGGTTTTCTCTCCTACCAACTGCTTTAAGGTCTTTTGCTCAATAGTGTGTATGTGTGTGTGTGTGTGTGTGTGTGTGTGTGCATGCACACTCACGCTCAGTTGTGCCTGACTCTTTGTGACCCCATGCATTGTAGCCTGCCAGTCTCCTCGGTCTGTGGGATTTCCCAGGCAAGAATACTGGAGTGGGTTGCCATTTCCTACTCCAAGGACTTTTAATGAACCAGGGATCAAACCCAAGTCTCTCGTGTCTCCTGCATTAGCAGGCAGAGTCTTTACCACTAGGGCCGCCTGGGAAGCCCTTAAAGCGACACTGATTAAAATAGGAGCAACAGCACATCTTTTATCAGGGAAGATTTCAGACTTACATTAGAGAGGCTGCTAAGAAGAACACCCATGATCCACTACCCAGATTCAACATGATCATCTTGTTTCATCTCTCTCAATCACTTCTTCCCACCACCCCTCTCTGAAATATTTCAATGTGAATCCTATATATCAACTGATATCAGTTGTTCATGCATGCGTGCTCAATCGCCTCAGTTGTGTCCGACTCTCGTGTGAATTTCCAGGTGCTGTTCTCAGAGTATGATCTGGAGCCCCCTGAGGGTTCCCAAGACTCTATTAGGAGGTCTGCCAGGTCAAAACTATTTTTATAATAATATTAATATATTGTCTATCTTTTTCATTCTCATTCTTTCATGAAAGTATTTTGGAGTTTTGCAACAGACTGAATGCAGCAGCAGATCTGAGAATCCAGCTTTCTCCTATTAAACCAGATATGACAGCTGAAAATATTTACAGAAATGTTTACCAAAAAATATGGGCTTCCCTGGTGGCTCAGACAGTAAAGAATCTGCCTGCCACACAGGAGACGTGGGTTTGATCCCTGGGCTGGGAAGATCCCCTGGAGAAGGAAATGGCAACCCACTTCAGGATTCTTGTCTGGAGAATCCCATGGACAGAGGAGCCTGGCAGGCTGCAGTTCATGGGGGTGCAAAGAGTCAGATATGACTCATCAACTGGCACTTTCACACTTTTTCACTTTTTACAAAAAAGTAAAGATTTCTACTCTTCTTGACTTTTGTTTTATCTTGACAAATAGAATTGATTTTCATAAAATAAATTTTAGTTAACATATAATGAATGGGGTTATTATTGCCATATTTTTTGCAATTCAATGAAAATTTTGTCAGTTTTCATTTCTTGCATAGAAAAAATATATCTATCAAAATACTATCTAACAAAAGCAATTTGGAATCCTCAATACTTTTTAAAATTATTTTTTAAATTGATATTTAATTCACATACCATGGTGCTCAGTTGCTTCAGTCGTGTCTGACTCTTTGCAACCCTGTGGACTATAGCTTGCCAGGCTCCCCTGTCCAGGGGATTCTCCAGGCAAGAATACTGGAGTGGGTTGCCATCTCCTCCTCCATCATATACCATAGGACTGGCCAAGAATACTGGAGTGGGTTGCCATCTCCTCCTCCATCATATACTATAGGACTGGCCATTTAGAGTATATAATTCAGTAGATTTTAGTATATTTACAAGTTGGGCAACCATTACCACTAGTTAATTTTCAAACATTATTATCACTCTAAAAAGAAACCCCAAAGCTGTTAACAGCCACTGACAATTCTCTGTTCTCAGCCAGATTTTTTTTCTTTTTTTGGCTGCACTTAAGAGGCATGTGAGATCTAGTTCCCCGATCAGGGATCAAATCTGGGCACTCTACATCAGAAGCATAGTCTTAACCCCTGGACCACCAGGGAAGTTCCTCCTCAATCCCTTTCTGATTTCACTGATGTGTCTACCCTGAACATTTCCTATAAATGAAATCCTTCAGTTCAGTTCAGTCATTCAGTCGTGTCCAACTCTTTGTGACTCCATGAATCGCAGCACGCCAGGCCTCCCTGTCCATCACCAACTCCTGGAATCCACCCAAACCCATGTCCATCGAGTCGGTGATGCCATCCAGCCATCTCATCCTCTGTTGTCCCCTTCTCCTCCTGCCCCCAATCCCTCCCAGCATCAGAGTCTTTTCCATTGAGTCAACTCTTCACATGAGGTGGCCAAAGTATTGGAGTTTCAGCTTCAGCATCAGTCCTTCCAATGAACACCCAGGACTGATCTCCTTTAGGGTAGACTGGTTGGATCTCCTTGCAGTCCAAGGGACTCTCAAGAGTCTTCTCCAACACCACAGTTCAAAAGCATCAATTCTTCAGTGTCTGGCTAATTTCATTTAACATAATGTCTTCAAAGTTCACTCATATTGCAGCAGATATCAAAACCTCATTCCTTTTTATGGTTGAATTGTGTTCCATTGAATGTACATACCACGTTTGCTCAGCAGTGGATGGGCTTTTAAGTTGTTTTCATTTTTGGCTGTTATGAATAATGTTGCTAGGAACATTTGCATCTAAGTTTTTGTATGAATACATGTTTTAGTTCTCTCGGCTACATACCTAGGAATAGTTTCTGGGTCTCATATGATTAATTCTTTGTTATTCTATATTTAGGGGGCTTCCCAGGTGGTGCTAGTAGTAAAGAACCTGCCTGCCAATGCAGGAGATGTTAAGAGATGTGGGTTCGATCCCTGGGTCAGGAAGATCCCCTGGAGGAGGACATGGCAATCCACTTCAGTATTCTTGCCTAGAGAATCTCATGGACAGAGGAGCGTGGCAGGCTACAGTCCATAGCGTCATGAAGAGTCAGACACAACTGAAGTGACTTGGCATGCACGCATCCATGCAGTTTCTATTTAACTTTTTGAGAAACCATCAAACTGCTTTCCACAACAGCTGCACCATTTTACATTTCAACCACCACTGTGTGAGTGTTTCACCATCTCCACATCCTTACCAAAATTTATTTTCAGTCTTTTAGATTCCAGTTATCTTTGTGAGTATGACTCAATAGTTTTTAAAGCGTGTAAAGGCTTCTGAGGCTAAAAAATTTGAGGACTGCTTTTCTAACAAATAATTAAAAAAAAAACATAAAAGCATTTGTATAAATAAAAGTTCATAGAAACAAGACAGATTGGTGATTGCCAGAGGCAGGGAAGGGCACAGATGAAATGCATGAAGGTGGTCAAACGGAATAAACTTCTAGGTTTGAAATAAATATGTTCTGGGCATGTAATGTACAGCATGGTGACTATAATTAAAAAACACTGTATTATTTATTTGAAAGTTGCTAAGAGAGTACATCTTGAAAGTTCTTATCACAAGAAAAAACATTTAACTGTGTGGTGATGAACATTAACCAGACCTCTTGCGGTGATCATTTTGCAATACATATTAATCATTATGTTGTACAGCTGAAACTAATGTTAAAAAATAAACATAATAACACTACCAAATTAACAATAATTCCACAAAGTTGTATGATACTAGGGTAATCAAATTTGCCTGGGACAGACCCAATTTACACCTTTGTACCAGCATAACTATTAGAAGTGTCTCCTTTAACTTCAACATACCCTGTTTAGATGACAAATTATATGAACACGCTGAAATAGAACTATGCTCAAATTTCCCCAATCGTCTTCAATATATTTTTTACAATATGTTTATTGAAAAGAAGATACAACATTGCATTTGACTGAGGGGTCTCTAAAAACTATATCAATTCTCTCTTCTATCCCATTTCCTTTGTGCTAGTTATTTATTGAAGAAACTAGATAATTTGTGAAATTTCCCGTATCCTTAGTTCTGCTGCTCATATTGACTTGGTGTTTTGATCTGTTTCTGTGTCCTCCATGTTTCTTGCCATTTCACAAAGTTAGATCTAGAGGTTTGATTATATTTAGGGTCAGTTTTTGTGCAAGAATATTTCATAGACGGTGTGTATTTCCTGTTGCATTGCATCGAGGCACATGGCATCTGGTTGTCTCCCTTTCAATGATGTTAAGATAATCAGTGGGTTCAGGTTTTGTTAGCTTGATCCAGCCATTATAAGTTTCCCATCAGTGTTCCACTTCATAATTCCAATAGCCACGAATGACTGTTGCCTAGTCCCAGAGTTTTATTAGGAGCTGTGAACAGTAACTTCCTAATTCTACTAGTTCTGTGACATTTGCTGCCCTTACAAACTATCTGGGTACCCTGAAATCCATAGTAGAATAAACGCTTGTTTTTTTCCCCTTTTACCAATTTTAAAATAAAGATTTGGTTCCTTAGGTCATACAAGCGTGAATGATGAGAGATTTTTATTTTATTTTTTAGTATTACTATAAGTGAATTCATGGACTTGTGGATATTAGATGTGTTTCAATCCATTAGTCATTATTCTTTCTTAAGTCCAAGTTGTTCCATCTTTGGCTAAAGGGTCCCCCTTCATCCTTGCTCTTGGGTTCTTTTCACATAACTTCAGTAGCATTTGATGGCTACCTTGCTTTCTGTCATTATAAAACACCTCAAGCTCATCTTATACAATCCTTGCCCCAGTTCTAACATCAGTCATTTCCTCAAGGAATCCTGGCTATTCAGTGGACAATGGCCTTTAAATTGTGAATGTGGACACAAGAGCTGCTCGTAACCGTTGGATTATCATTACTTCTTGGCCTTTTAAGTGAACACAGTTAGGATATATTTATTTTATAGAATAAGAAAAATTAATCTTTAATCACACTACCATTGCCCATTCAAATATTCGCTTATGAAATTTTCACCTAACTTCATTGATTTCATACTTGTATATCTTTATCTGTCACTGAAGATCTGGTTTCTAACAACATTAAGACTTTTATGCTATTTTATATACACAAAATAAGTAAAATATACATGCTGCTGCTGCTAAGTCGCTTCAGTGGTGTCTGACTCTGTGTGACCCCATAGACGGCAGCCCATCAGGCTCCACCGACCCTGGGATTCTCCAGGCAAGAACACTGGAGTGGGTTGCCATTTCCTTCTCCAATGCATGAAAGTGAAAAGTGAAAGTGAAGTCGCTCAGTCGTGTCCGACTCTTAGCGACCCCATGGACTGCAGCCCACCAGGCCCCTCTGTCCATGGGATTTTCCAGGCAACAGTACTGGAGTGGGGTGCCATTGCCTTCTCCGAAAATATACATGCAACAGCATCTAAATAACAATACCAGTATTATTACTAACAACTACTGTTACTGAATGCAGCTTGGTTTTTTTTGCCATTCTTTTCTGTTCTTAGGCTATATCACACTAAGGATGTATAGCCAAAATCATCAGTTTTAAAGTCAGTTTCTTATTTTTCCATGTGATTATGCCAGTAACTTAAAATATACTTTGATTCTTGGCATTTTTTTCCTTTGTGGGAAGTGCTTTGTTATTTTCTTTTAAAAATAATTACATATTTACAAGATCCCAAAGTCAAAACTGAGTATAAGACCGAGTAGATCAAAAGAAGTCTAGCTTCCACACCCATGGTTTTCACCTTGTTCTTTTCTTATAAGTAGCCCTTTTAAAAATGTGTGCAATTTCTTCTTCCATTGCTGCTTTTAAAAAATGTGAGCAAATGCACCACATCTTTCTTAGGAAATAGGCCACATATATGTGATGTATGCTTTTTTTTTTTTTTTGACGGCACTGCACAGCATGTGGAATTTTAGTTCCCCCACCCAGGATGGAACCCACTCCCCCTGCGTTGGACATGCAGTCTTAACCAATGGACCCCGGGGAAGTCCCTCAGCCTTGCTTTTTTTCACTTAACAATATATCCTAGGGTTCCATGGCCTCCACACAGATGGTCTTCATTCCTTTGTACAGCTGCACAGAACTGCACTGTGTGGATGTACGGTGCTCTATTCAGCCAGTCCTCTGCGGATGGACTTGTGGGTTCAACAAACATTTATTGCATGACTAAATTGTGCCAGGCACTGGAGATAAAGCCATGGTCTCTGGCCTCCGGAAACTCAGTGTGCAGAGAGGGTGAGCTCTTGCAATACAAGTACTTTCCTCATAAGGAATTAACTTGGATCCACTTAGCACAAGGGGAATGTGGAACAGAGCAGACAGGGTCTAGCAGATGAGGGGTACAATAATGGTCTGCGGATTGCCATCTTGCTCCCATAGGGGCCAATATCTGATATGGGAGAATTCCCTTGGGAGGACTTCTTAATCAACGTTGGATATTGCTAAGAAAACCATCAGTGCCACCAATTGGTCAGAGAAAAGAAGGTCAAGTGAAAGGAAGAATGGAAGGGTCCTAACCATAAAATTCCCCTACAAGGAGGAAATAAAAGTTAATACAGAAGCTGTGGTTTAACAATAAGAACACCTGTATTAAATTTACAAGAGACTAGGGATTGTTCTGAGCCACGTATATTTAACTTCTTTATTTCTCATAACATTCCTAAGTAGGCAGTATTACAACCCACAGAGAAGTTACTGAAATTTTGGCCAAGGTCGGGGGTGGGGGTCAGGGGAAGAGGGGGTTGGAAGCAGGAAAGAATTGCAGACAACATCTACAGATAGGGTGTTTGATGCTTTTGAACTGTGGTGTTGGAGAAGATCTTGAGAGTCCCTTAGACTGCAAAATGATCAAACCAGTCCATCCTAAAGGAAATCAATCCTGAGTATTCATTGAAAGAACTGATGCTGAAGCTCCAATACTTTGGCCACCTGATGCGAAGAACGGACTCATGGAAAAGACCCTGATGCTGGGAAAGACTGAAGGCCGGAAGAGGAGAGAACTGGGTTGACATGGTTGCATGTCCTCACCTACTGGATGCACGTGAGTTTGAGCAAGCTCTGGGAGTTGGTGATGGACAGACACCTGGCGTGCTGCAGTCTATGCGGTCGCAGAGCGGGACAAAACTGAGCGATGGCACAACCGTCCTGTCCACGGCGGAATGAAAGTTCAAGTTTACCCTCACCCTAATCACGCTCTGGGGATCGGAACCTGCTCTTGACACCGTCCCACGGCCCGAGATCTGCCTCAGGACAGCCTAGGGGCTCAGAACCCTGAGGAATCCGAGAGACCGGAGGCGACCTGATGGGCACACCGCAGAGACTAAGCCGGCCCTCGGGGCCGCGTGGGTTTGCGCAGCGACCCCAGGCCTCCCTCTAGAGGCGGCCAAGGAGGCTCTCCGACGCCCCCCCGGGTGTCCGCCGCGCGTTTTTTCGCGCGCGCTCCCGCCCACGTCTGGGCACAAACGGAGTATGCTTCCCCGGATTCCTACTGCACGATGGAAGTTACAGGAAATCACCCGGCAAATTCCCAGACCGGCCTCTGAGAAACGCGGGAACTAACCTTCACGCCGGGAACCCACTGCGTCAGTGGCCGGCGCTTTTCCGGCAACTTCGGGTGGCGGCCCCGCCCCCACAGTAGCGGGGACACAGGCCGGCAAGCACGTCTTGACAATCTACCCTCGCGACCCTTCAACGTCCCCTGCGGGTGAGTTTCCCCACAGAACTGCGACTACACGCGCCAAACGGCTCTCAAAAGTTGACATCAAACCAGAGTAAAAACAACAGTGCGCGTACTAAACATGTAAAAAACATCAACCACAAAGGTATAACTAGTTCATAAAACTTCCTCGTAATTATAAGTGACCCTTTTAGTTCACGTCAGACGGGTAATGTGCCGGTGTCGTAACAAGGTTTGCAGGGAGGCACATGTCACGCAGCAGCATGAACACCCAATCATCATGCTCATGAACTACAAAAGGATCAGCTTGACTAGCTGATTAAGGCGCTCCAGGGACGGGACCACTAACTTTTCACGAAGGACGACAGGTGTAGGGCTTATTTATTTATACTTGCATATAAAATCCTGTATATTTTATCACCGTCACCGACATTCCGTGATATTTCTTTTGTTTCTACCTTAGTAGGCGGAAACAGAAAGAAAATATCTAGGTGGGGGTTATTCCACATGCAAAAATCTTTCTCACGGCTCCACCCTTTTTGACCCGGGGACGCCATTGCTTTACGATCATCCGTCGTGAAATGACGGAGCGTTGCCGCGGTAATGGCGGAAGCTAGGCTTCTGCTTTGCGGCAACGACGTTGGCTGAGTCGGATCCTGACACGCCCAGGCGCGTCGGAAGGGCTTCAGGTAACGGTGGCCGTGCGAATGTCGTGCATACAGGGTTCATTTCTTAAACTCTTTTTTTAAGTCTTCAGAAAAGCAAGAGTAACTTCCCCCCTCCATTTTGGGAATCAGACTCTGTTACTTCCAGAGAGACCTCTTCCCCGCATCTTTTCATTTGTATCTTTACTCTTCTGCCGGTTAGACCGTCTCTCCCCGCGGTCCTCCTAGACGTCTCACCGTTTTGATTTTTTTTTTTTTTTTCCTGTGCTTTTCGAGAATCCCAGGCCCCGCGGTGATCTTTCCTCCCGCTCTGAGCGGATCCCCGGCCGCCTCCGTCCGCGTTCTCGGTCTGAGGGATGGAGCCTCACGGCCCTTGGGAATCCCCACCTTGGGAGGGTTCTTCCTTGCCCGGAGCATGGTCTTCCTCCGCCCTCGGGCAGGCCTTCTCCCAAATCTTGCACCAGTTTGCCGGCCAGGAATCCCGACGGGGCAAGGCCAGAAGTGCAGCTCTTGAGGACCTCGCTGCTCTGCTCGAAGCTAAAGAATGTGATCGGTTATTTGAGGGGAGTGACGCCTCGCTCCGTGGAATGCCCGAGATGCTGGGGCAGGTGGCAAAAGCCCTAGGGAAGTATGCAGCCCCTGCCGAGGAGCCGGAAGGGAGAGGTGACCGCCACCCCGACGTGGCGGAGAAAGCGGCGGCAGTTGCGTTACTGTTTCTTAAGCTCTTGAGGAAGGTCGAGGCCGCCAAGAATTCCTTGGTTTGCCCTGCATGGAAGACAAGCCTCCGTCCCTTGGCAGGACCCATCTATGTTTTTGCAGTCACACACAGCTTGGAGCAACCCTGGACCAGCCCAAGATCTCAAGAGGTCGCTGGACAGGTGCTCGCCTTATTGCTTCAGGTCACTGAGTGTGGTTCTGTGGCTGGATTCCTCCACGGAGAAAATGAAGACGAGAAAGGGAGATTTACTGCGATCATGGGGCTTCTCAAACCCGATTTGAATAAGTGAGTACTCTTGCCAATAAAGGCCATCAACTTGAGCTTCAGCCTAATATTTTAGAAGGCTAGAGCTCAAAGGAGTCTTGTTTTTTCATCACTAAGATGAGGGCGTTTAATAGCAGGCCTCTTAAGGCCCAGAAAGATTGTGATTTGCTATAAATGACATTAAGTAGGTAGTGGCAAATTCGACATTAGAACCTAGGTCTTCGTACTCGATTTTCCAGTCCTCTTGACAACTGCCCTGCAATTGGAAGTTCTGTCCCATTTATTTAGACTTAACTTTCTTTAGTTAGGTGGGGTTAGGGAGTTGGAAATTTAAAGGTAAGGTTTAAATTTAAACTATTGAAACTCATCGCTGTTATTTAGATGTGGCAGTGATGTTTGCTGGCTCAGTGGTAAAGAATCCGCCTGCCAGTGCAGGAGACGCAGAAGACACAGGTTCGATCCCTGGGTGGGAAAGATCTGGAGAAGGAAATGTCAGCCAACTCCAGTATTCTTGCCTAGGAAGTCCCATGGACAGAGGAGCCTGGTGGGCTACAGTCCATGGGGTTGCAGAGTCGGACACAACAACTAAACAACAACAGTGAAGTTAAAAGACAGTTTTGACGTAGTCTAGTGCTGGTTTTCATTGCTTTGGAATAGGACCAGTTTCGTTGTTTGTAATATAAAGATAACATTACCTGTTAGACTGTATTTGAAGATTGGTTGAGTAATGTATATAAACTCACTTTATAAGTTATAAATTGCTGTTTGAATGTTGAATCATTTGCTCCCTTATAGTAATAATAATAATGTTACTGAAGGCATTTCCTTTCCACCTCTCTCCCTTCTCAAGACTTTCTCACTGTAACCACCACCACCATCACCACAGATTGTTTACATAGCTGTGGCTGTAACTGGCTACTTCTCCTTGGATATGCTTTAGGCCCAGAGCCCTGGGTAATAAATGTATTTAGTGTAAGTTCTGTAAGTTACTTTGATCTAAATCTTAAAAACGTATGTTATAACATCAAGGGTTATCTTATGTAGGACATTTTTTTTTCAAGTCCAAGAAAATACATTTGCGCTTCACCAGGACACCATGTCACTTAATGTGGTTTCACATTTCCATTTAGGGACTCCTGGAAGAATAACCCAGCCACCAAATATGTTTTCTCATGGACTCTGCAAAAGGTCACTCGACCCTGGCTGAGCCAACATCTGGAAAGAACACTTCCTCCGTCATTGCTCATCTCAGATGACTATCAGACTGAAAACAAAATCCTGGGTGTCCACTGCCTCCAGCACATTGTGCTTAACGTGGTGAGTGACCTCTGCTCCCTGGCATGTGTATTGATGGCACACACTGAGTCTTGGCCATTCCTCATTCACGATATCACCAATTTATTGTTGCTTGTATTTATATCTTTTATTAACTATTAATGCTGTTATGTGACTCAATTCAATAATTTATATTTTTGCCTATATTTTCCTCTACCAACCTAGTAGCTTGTGAGGTGAAGAGAAAGTCTCTCAGTTGTGTCCAACTCTTTGTGATCCCATACACCATAGCCTGCCAGGCTCCTCTGTCCACGGGATCTCCCAGGCAAGAATACAAGTAGCTTGTATCTCAGAGGTGATATGTATAAGAAACACAGACCATTGTCAGACTGAAGAACCAGACTTTGACTAATTAACAACTGACTTTCAAGGAACAAAAAATTCAGAAGCTGAAAGGGATTATATCCAAATGTGTAAGCTATTACTCAAGGAAACTTTTTTGCTTCTGTGTATTATGGAGCTTTTGAAATATACACAGAGTAGTGTAACCCACATACCATGTTCAGTCTCAAAATTTATCAACATTGTGCCAACCTTGGGAAGCTTTAATTGGGTAATTTGTCTGATTGCAGCCAGCTGCTGATTTGCTGCAGTACAACAGGGCTCAGGTCCTCTACCACGCCCTTTTCAACCACCTGTACGCACGGGAACACCACCTCATTCAGGTAATTGTAAGATTTGCTCATAACGGTAAGTCTAAGCTTTCAAATTTGAGAAGGTGGCATTATGTGAATAAGAATAGTTGGTGGCATTTTTCTCTTCTTGGAAGGTGGGGATGATAACTGAGAGCCACTAACAAGTTGAAAAGACGGATAGCTGGACTTCCCTGGTAGTACAGTGGTCAGGAGTCTGCCTGCCAATGCAGGGGACACAGGTTCGATCCCTGGCCCAGGAAGATCCCACATGCTGCAGAGCACCTAAGCCCCTGTGCCACAGTCCCTGAGCCTGCGCTCTAGAGCGCTTGGGCTGGAGCTACTGAATGCACCTAGAGCCCGTGCTCTGCAACAAGAGAGCTCAGCCTCATTAAAAGTGAGTTTACTGCAATGAAGAGCAGTCTTACAGTCTGCAACTAGAGAAAGCCCTTGAGCAGCAGCAAAGGTCCAGCACAGGCAAAAATAAATACATTTAAAAAAAGAAAATGGGGATAGCAAATGGCGAGTGAAAATGGCTTCATCTGGGTCAATTATATATCACTTGGGGGCAGTTTTATGTCTGAAAAAGTTCTAGTTAAAAAAAATTTTTTTTTGTAGTCTCTCACCTATTTATGAACAAGAGAGAAAGATGGGTTCTTTCTTCCCTGTGCCTCCATTTTTTTTCTTTTTAGCCACATGGTTTTTAGGATCTTAGTTCCCCCTACCAGGGCTTAAACCCTGGCCCCAGCAGTGGAAGTGCAGAATCCTAACCACTAGACTACCAAGGAACTCCTGAGTAAGTTCTGTTTTTATTAAGTGTCCTTCCTTCTGGGCTGCTTTTATATCAATACAGACACGGGGAACTCTTTGTATGTGGGGTGAGTGTCATTTGCTGTTTCATCCAGTACACTCTGAGTACCTATTGTGTGTAACCTATTATGTGTAACCACTGAGTAACCATTGTAGGTTCCAAGATTGAATGAGTCAGGCAAGGTTTCTGGCTATAAGAAATCCTTTGCAGACACATTTATGTAAATATATATACTGTAAATATAAATACAGTACAGAGTAATCTATTAAAAGAGGTTTGTATAAAATGCGGTAGGTGTTTAGCAATAAGCAGCTAACGAGGTTTGGTGGTATTGGGGTGTTTTTGAATGCAAAAGTAGGAAGTCAAGAAACACTTGGAGTAACAGGCAAATTTGGCCTTGGAATACGGAATGAAGCAGGGCAAAGACTAATAGAGTTTTGCCAAGAAAATGCACTGGTCATAACAAACACCTTCTTCCAACAACACAAGAGAAGACTCTATACATGGACATCACCAGATGGTCAACACTGACATCAGATTGATTATATTCTTTGCAGCCAAAGATGGAGAAGCTCTATACAGTCAGCAAAAACAAGACCAGGAGCTGACTGTGGCTCAGACCATGAACTCCTTATTGCCAAATTCAGACTTAAATTGAAGAAAGTAGGGAAAACCACTAGACCATTCAGGTATGACCTAAATCAAATCCCTTATGATTATACAGTGGAAGTAAGAAATAGATTTAAGGGACTAGATCTGATAGAGAGTGCCTGATGAACTATGGACGGAGGTTCATGACATTGTACAGGAGATAGGGATCAAGACCATCCCCGTGGAAAAGGAATGCAAAAAAGCAAAATGGCTGTCTGGGGAGGCCTTAGAAATAGCTGTGAAAAGAAGAGAAGCAAAAAGCAAAGGAGAAAAGGAAAGATATAAACATCTGAATGCAGAGTTCCAAAGAATAGCAAGAAGAGATAAGAAAGCCTTCTTCAGCGATCAATGCAAAGAAATAGAGGAAAACAACAGAATGGGAAAGAATAGGGATCTCTTCAAGAAAAGCAGAGATACCAAAGGAACATTTCATGCAAAGATGGGCTCGATAAAGGACAGAAATGGTATGGACCTAACAGAAGCAGAAGATATTAAGAAGAGATGGCAAGAATACACAGAAGAACTGTACAAAAAAGATCTTCACGACCCAGATAATCACGATGGTGTGATCACTGACCTAGAGACAGACATCCTGGAATGTGAAGTCAAGTGGGCCTTAGAAAGCATCACTATGAACAAAGCTAGTGGAGGTGATGGAATTCCCTTTGAGCTATTTCAAATCCTGAAAGATGATGCTGTGAAAGTGCTGCACTCAATATGCCAGCAAATTTGGAAAACTCAGCAGTGGCCACAGGACTGGAAAAGGTCGGTTTTCATTCCAATCCCAAAGAAAGGCAATGCCAAAGAATGCTCAAACTACCACACAATTGTACTCATCTCACACGCTAGTAAAGTAATGCTCAAAATTCTCCAAGCCAGGCTTCAGCAATATGTGAACCGTGAACTTTCTGATGTTCAAGCTGGTTTTAGAAAAGGTAGAGGAACCAGAGATCAAATTGCCAACATCCGCTGGATCATGGAAAAAGCAAGAGAGTTCCAGAAAAACATCTATTTCTGCTTTATTGACTATGCCAAAGCCTTTGACTGTGTGGATCACAATAAACTGTGGAAAATTCTGAAAGAGATGGGAATACCAGACCACCTGATCTGCCTCTTGAGAAATTTGTATGCAGGTCAGGAAGCAACAGTTAGAACTGGACATGGAACAACAGCCTGGTTCCAAATAGGAAAAGGAGTTCGTCAAGGCTGTATATTGTCACCCTGTGTTTATTTAACTTATATGCAGAGTACATCATGAGAAACGCTGGACTGGAAGAAAGACAAGCTGGAATCAAGATTGCTGGGAGAAATCTCAATAACCTCAGATATGCAGATGACACCACCCTTATGGCAGAAAGTGAAGAGGAACTCAAAAGCCTCTTGATGAAAGTGAAAGTGGACAGTGAAAAAGTTGGCTTAAAGCTCAACATTCATAAAACTAAGATCATGGCATCCAGTCCCATCACTTCATGGGAAATAGATGGGGAAACAGTGGAAACAGTGTCAGACTTTATTTTTCTGGGCTGCAAATTCACTGCAGATGGTGAGTGCAGCCATGAAATTAAAAGATGCTTACTCCTTGGAAGGAAAGTTATGACCAACCTAGATAGCATATTCAAAAGCAGAGACATTACTTTGCCAACAAAGGTTCGTCTAGTCAAGGCTATGCTTTTTCCTATGGTCATGTATGGATGTGAGAGTTGGACTGTGAAGAAGGCTGAGCGCCGAAGAATTGATGCTTTTGAACTGTGGTGTTGGAGAAGACTCTTGAGAGTCCCTTGGACTGCAAGGAGATCCAACCAGTCCATTCTGAAGGAGATCAGCCCTGGGATTTCTTTGGAAGGAATGATGCTAAAGCTGAAACTCCAGTACTTTGGCCACTTCATGCGAAGAGTTCACTCATTGGAAAATAGTGTGATGCTGGGAGGGATTGGGGGCAGGAGGAGAAGGGGACAACAGAGGATGAGGTGGCTGGATGGCATCACTGACTCAATGGACGTGAGTCTGAGTGAACTCCGGGAGTTGGTGATGGACAGGGAGGCCTGGCGTGCTGCAATTCATGGGGTCGCAAAGAGTTGGACACGACTGAGTGACTGATCTGATCTGAAGGGGATCTGGTAAGGTGATATTTGCTTATAAAGAATGAATTAGAATTTCTGGGGGATATTGTGTGGGGAAGGGTGCCAAGACCATTCTGAAGTCAAGATGTTACATAAAATTAGAGTTAGAAATAACCTTGTTTCTTATTTTAGGCCAGATATTCTCCCTCCTCCTACCTCAGCCTGCCCCTTTCTTTTTAAAATATTATTTTAGATTTTGAGAATATAGGCTATCCTAAAAGACAGGAAGGTTAGGGCTCTTGGAATGGTGGTTAAAAAGTAAGAGAAACAAAGATCACGGGAGAGCTAAAAGGGATTGCATGGACACTGAAACTTCAGAGAGGGAGGTCAAAAGTGGATACAAATAGAGCCATCTTAGATTCTGTTTGGGAGAGGTCTTATAGTAGATATTATACTTGTAACTATCAACTTAGGTATTTAGTGACAATAGACTGAGACTCCTAAATTCTGGATTAAAGTCTTAGCCCTGCTCCATTCTATAGATTAGCGAAGAACAGTCCTGCTGCTGCTAAGTCGCTTCAGTCGTGTCCAGCTCTGTGCGACCCCACAGACAGCAGCCCACCAGGCTCCCCTGTCTCCGGGATTCTCCAGGCAAGAACACTGGAGTGGGTTGCCATTTCCTTCTCCAACGCATGAAAGTGAAAAGTGAAAGTCAAGTCGCTCAGTTGTGTCAGACTCTTTGCAACCCCATGGACTGCAGCCCACCAGGCTCCTCCGCCCATGGGATTCTCCAGGCAAGAGTACTGGAGTGGGGTGCCATTGCCTTCTCCAAAGAACAGTCCTTAACTTGAGACTGTCTGATGGAAATAAAGAATGTTTAAAAAGTTTGAAAATATAAAGTAATACATTACACTTAATAGGATTCTATGACATGGACACTGAGGATGGTAGATGAGTGGAAGTTGCAAGAGAAATCATTGAGTGTTATGACTACCAACTGGTGAACTACAGCTCCTTTCTCTTACTCCCTCTTAGGCTGTGCTCCTGTGTCTGCTGGATTTATTCCCCATCCTGGAGAAAGCCCAGCACTGGAAGGGAGATGGGGCCCGACCCACCACTCACTGTGATGAGGTCCTGCAGTTGATCCTGACGCACATGGAGCCCGAGCACCGCCTTCTCTTACGCAGGACTTACTCGAGAAACCTACCAGCTTTTGTGAAAAGGTGAGTCCGAGCAGCTGGGTCTGGCCATACTCCTCAACTTCACTCTTCATCGCATCTTCTCTGTTGTTGTCAGGTTGGGGATCTTAACTGTCCGGCACTTGAAAAGGCTGGAGCGAGTTATCATTGGTTACTTGGAGGTATATGATGGACCTGAGGAGGAGGCCAGATTGAAGATACTGGAAACCCTAAAACTTCTCCTGCAGTATACTTGGCCCAGGTATGACAGCCAGCAGTCAGGTGTGCTAAGGGGCAAAACTCTATCCATACTCCCTGCAGAACTTGCCCAGATGTATGTTCAGTACAAAGTATTAAGGACATGCTGTACAGATGGAATACCTTCCATTTCCCATACCAGTTGGACTTTAAACTGTGAAAGTGGCATTGACAATATACACTCAGGTCCCTTCGGGTGGACATGTCTACCTCTAAGGCCTGTTAGAATCTTAAGGCTGTTGAGCAGTGCTACAGTAGACATACTTGACTTGGTTCACCCTTAGGTTTCTTAGGTCTCATTGAGAACAGAGCCCTTCCAGCACATCATTGAACATGTGTGATCAGGAGAATGCTGATTTGCGATACCTTTGCTTAGCATTCCAGCTCTGGCTCAAGGCAGGTGTCTTCAACAGCAAGCTGGAACCCAAACACATTGAGTCTGCAAAAGGCTCTCTTGCAGGAAACGTTCAGTTCCTTAGTCGTGTCCGACTCTTTACGACCCCATGGACTGAAGCATCCCAGGCTTCCCTGTCGTTTACTATCTCCCATAGTTTGCTCAAACTCTTGTCTGTTGAATCAGGGATGCTATCTAACCATCTCATTCTCTGCCACCCCATGCTCCTTTTGCCTTCAGTCTTTCCCAGTGTCAGGGCTTTTTCTAGTGAGTCTGAATGAAATAACAAGACTTAATTGGGCATGAGTCCCAGTATCTTAGCAACACGTATGTGTCTGTTCTGAACTGTATTCTCTCATCTCCTTATAATGTACTCCAGAATCACATTTGTACCCAGTTTGCATTTATTTACTTACTGTCTCTCTCCTCTGCTGATTCTAAGCTCCAGGAAGATGGAAGATCACTTTAGGATACCAAGAACTCCAAAATTTACTCAGAACCTGTTTAGACAGTAAGTCGTGTCTGACTCTTTTGCAACCCCATGGACTGTAGCCTGCCAGGCTCCTCTGTCCATGGGATTTTCCAGGCAGGAATACTGGAGTGGGTTGCCATTTCCTCCTCCAGAGGATCTTCCGAACCCAGGGAATCCTCCGAGCCAGGGATTGAACCCAAGGCTCCTGCATTGACAGGCGGATTCTTTACTACTGAGCCACCAGGGAAAGCCCAGTACCAAGTACATAGATATTTCCGAAGTGACTGGAATAGATGGATGAATGAAATTGAATCAATACCGATACTAAGTAGAAGTCAAGAAAATGTGGAGAGGTCAGAAAACAAATGTGAATGTGGAGGGGCGCGGTCTGGGGAGTGACTGTTGAAAGAAGACAGGTGAAGTGCTGAGCAGCACCCATGTTATTGGAAACCACTTAGTGGTTTTCAGATCACGATGAAAGATGTAAACTTTTCTTCTCCCAGTCACATTTCTGCCCAGAAATGTGGTTGGTTTTTATTTTCACACTGCAAGTTAAAATTTTCAGCTTCCTTAGGGCTTTTTAGTTTTTTTTATTGTGGTTAAAAAATACATAAAATTTACCATTTTCAAGTGTATGATTCAGTGGTATTAAGCGCATTTACGATTTTATGTAATCCTCATCATAAAAATGTTTAGAAAGGCAAAGCAGAAGTAAATAGAGACACGGCCTAACTGGTGGTAATCTAGGATCTAGCATTAAAGTGACAGAAAAGTTAAATCAACACTGAATTCTCAGAAGCCAAGCTTATTTCCTTCACTGTATCTTTAACCTCCAGGCCTAAGACCACATCCAAGCTAAAGAACTGTGGGCCGTTTCCTGTTCTCTGGCCAAAAGTATAGGCCCCTGGTAGGAGGGCCCAGTTCTCCCTTTTCAGGAGGGCTGTTTCCTAACAGTAAAACCACCAACTTCTGGAGGGCAACCAGGTGTTCTTGGGTATGCCGCGTGTCAGAGTGTGTGGGCAGTGTGCTGTAGAGAAAATCAACAGGCTTGGAGTTCAGAAATCTGGAGTCTGGTCTCATTCTGCTTCCAGCTCTATGGTCTTAAACTTGGACTTCAGTTCCTTCCTTTATGAAACGAGGGCTTTCATATCCCAGGTGCCTTTTTCGATTTTAATATCCTGATTCAGAGTATGAATACCATGTTTCTTCTTGATTCCAGAGTCTCCTGTAGACTTGTGGTCTTACTGAAGGCTCTCTTGAAACTGATATGTGATGTAGCAAGGGATTCAAGCCTCACACCCGAGTGTGTTAAGAGCGCCTTGTTAGAAGAGGCCACCGACTGCCTGATTCTGCTGGACCGCTGTGCTTCGGGACGGGTGAAGGTAAGGGACAGTCCACCACTCGGTTTCGGTTAGGCCTCGACATCCTCAGGCAATTTCTGTGATAGTTTTGTGCCTGACCAAGTCTGTAATTGGACGTGGAAGGTTCAAGTCTCTACCTCTGAGTCTTTTAGCCTTCAGCAGAGTTTGATCAATACCTTATTCTCCCTTTAAAGCTATTCAGAACTTTTTAGATGAAAAGGGAAGAGGATCAGTGGATGCTTCTGGAGCTAGGACAGAGAATGGGCAAAAAGATCATGATCAAGACTGCAAAATGGAAATTCTCTTCTAGTGGTCTGAATGAAGAGAGAAAGTTAAAATAATGGTCTGTCATCCACCAAGGAATAATTTAGGTAGAGTAAGTAACTCAGGTAACAGAGATGTTTCCAGTTTTTCAGAGGCAATGATGTTTTCCACATACTTTATTTATCCATTTGGGAATTCTTCCTTTGGTCTCATATTCCACAGAAGTTTACTTTTCCAAGCCATCTCATATAACAGCTGTGTGTCCATGTATACATAATTTATAAATCATTGTCTCAAAATCTTCAACTTACAGTTATAGGCAGCACAAAAAGAAATTAACATCCTAAAAATATTGAGGGATACTATATTCATCTTGGCTTTTTAACTTCAAGCAGTTTTCAAGCCCTAGATCTAATCTGCTTCATCCTGGCTGGTAGAAGGCTGCTGCTCCGTGAGCCAGGAGCACATTTCCAGTTCCCAGCATTACACCAGTTCGTGAACTGCCCTAGTGTCATCAGTCCTTTCCTTCTTTGAGTCTGATACCAAGGAAGAACCACCAAGGTGAAGTAACAATCAAAAAAAACAAGCCTGTTTGGTTTCATGTTTCAGGGTCTCCTGGCTAAAATCCCCCGCAGCTGTGAAGACAGTCAGGTGGGGAACTGCATCCGAAGAGTGCAACAGCTTTCTGAAGGAGCTCCCTGCGACACAACTTAAGACTTGTATTACTTTCCTGAAGAGGAAAGGATTTTCTTTCTCTTCCAGTTGTTTTAAATGGAATTATTTCAGGCAAAAGGTATATTTATACTAAACATTATAACTTAGACCTTCTCTTGTCTTCTTTCTTTTTAACTCCCACAGAAGTAGGGAAAGGAGAATATGAACAAATGGAATCTGGACATTCTAAATAAAGGGGTGGGGGAGGCCTGCAAGGCGAAAGATGCCAAGGAAACAGGGGTGAGTGGGTAACATTGAAATTTAGAAATATTTATACCCACAGACTCATCCCTTATGCTTCTCGGGCTCAAGCTGTTACTTCAGCACATGTCATGTAACAATGCTATAAAAATATTCACTATTTAGGCCTTTCTCCACTCCCTCCCAGATTTTTTGCCCCACAAAACTAGCATAAATATTAAAAACACAAATATTGTGAAAGAGCAAAACCCAGAAGTGTTATGTGTTTAAGATGTAAAAAAAGGAAGGCGTTCAGTCCTCTTTACAAATGTCTGAAGGGAAATCACGTGGTTTTGGCCTTGGCCGCGGGCTCTGTCTCTTGCTCATACTCTATCTCCACGTAGGCTCTTTTCCTCCTCAAAGGCCCTTTCAGAGGTGTTTTGCCTTTGTGTTTGGCATCAAGGGTTTTTTCTTCTTCTTCACTGGAGGATTTATCATCCTGATCTTCATCACTGCTGGCGTCCAGTTTATCCATATCCTAACACGTGAAGGGGGAAAAAAAAGAAGACGCTAGATTCATTCCCCAAACTCCTGTCTTTGTTCTGTTTAGAACTCAATTAGATAAGTGACCTGTTCTGTGTGATCTGAACCTCCACCCCCCATTTTTGGTTGAAGCCAAAGGACAGTTTTTACCCATGAGCCTCACCTCAAAATCACTTATGTCACTCTCGTCCACTTCATCGTCTTCCACAAACTCTCTTTTTCCCACATCCTAAAATAAAACTCACCATTAGGTTCAAGATACATAATGAGAATGCAGCTTAGACATCTAGTTTTATTCTCTGATAAGTACATCAGTAACAAAAACACAATGAGAGAATGGTTACTAGGCAACCAAATCAACTTATTTCTTTAGGGATATCAATTCTCATGCCTGATTTAAATCATCAGCGATAAAACAGCCTCATTTTAACCAGTTAAAATCAGTATATAGGAACAAACAATTCTTTATACATTCAACTAAAACTATTCATTTCAAATATTAAAAACTAGATTACTAATAGGAAAAGTATACCTGTGTCCCTATGTGAGTCTCCTGCAAATCAATTTGTTAAATCTGCCCTTTCCCAAAAATACTATCACTTAAGTACTTCCTGTATAGTAACAGTAAGATTAAACCCTTGGTAAATTTCAGTAGGTTTCTTAATGTTATGTTCCCTTAGGCAATAAGGACTCTTTGTCACCTTGCAGGAAAAATTTTAGAAGGCTACTAAGTAAGATTACGGAGAAGGCACTGGTACCCCCACTCCAGTACTCCTGCCTGGAAAATCCCATGGACGGAGGAGCCTGTTAGGCTGCAGTCCATGGGGTCGCTAAGAGTCGGACATGACTGAGCGACTTCCTTTCACTTTTCACTTTCATGCATTGGAGAAGGAAATGGCAACCCACTCCAGTGTCCTTGCCTGGAGAATCCCAGGGACGGGGGAGCCTGGTGGGCTTCCGTCTATGGGGTCGCACAGAGTCGGACACGACTGAAGCGACTTAGCAGCAGCAGCAAGTAAGATTAAATTGTCAACATGTGGTTTATTGGCTGAACCTGGAGAATAAAGAAGCCACTACTGAACCAAATTAATAAAAAATGATAGGAAATGAGTGACCAGCTAACTATTTTTTGGTTAGGGAACTGAAAATGATATTCTCTATTACATAAAAATAGATCTAATCCTACAGATTACTGCTTGACAGAACAAAAACACAAAGCTTACTTCTTCATCTTCTTCATCATCTTTTTCCTCAGCATCCGAAGAGTCACTCTCTGCCTCCTGCTGTTCCAGGGCCTTGTCGAAGGCGTGGATGGGGAAGTTGTAGATGTCACCGTACTGAAGAAAGGAAACACGGGTCAGTTTTCGTCACGTTTGACCGTGTGCTTCAAGACCACTGTCCAACCAGCATATTATTTTTCTCAGTGATTAAGAACATTTAGTTTGATAAGTAATAGTACTATATTATGTTCAAGCCTAGAGCCAGTGGTGTCTTTAAAAAACCCATATTTGACATTTACATAATCAGTTAACACCAAACTGGTAACTTCTATCAAGGACGGACGCCAGATCAGTTGAAATTTAGTAGTATATAAAACCCATGGATTGAAACAAATGTAGTTTTACCAACAAAGGGGAAATAAGGGTTAAAAAGCATATTTTATTCATGTTGTATCTTTAAGTGACATTCATTTTTCAAAAGAGAATAAAAATTCATTTTAAAGAACCTTAAAAGACTAGGATGAATAAGCAGGAGGATCAAAGCTGTGTGGCTTTTTAGAGACCTGGAATTGCTGTGTTTGGAGGAGGAGTTGGGAATAATGGCAAAAAAGGAAAGGCCTCCAAACTCGAGTGTCAAGGGTTAACTGCAGTGGTTTACATGCTTGCATTACAAGCCAGAGCTTGTACTTATTTTATAAAATGATACTTATTTTATTCCAGGAATAAAATCGAGGTAAGGCTCTTTCTAACATCTTTAAAAACAAATCCCATTTCCAACTAGTCCCATATCTCCTAGCATATTACCACCTAAAAAATAAAATCGGTACCCCAAAGTTTCTAGCTTTCTCACCGTATCCTGTTTCAGTCTCTCCAGCAACTCTTTTTCAATAGCATTGTCCAGCTGAGCAGCTATTAATGCCTTTTCCTATAAGAGAAAAAGAACAAACCCATTTACTTCATTAGTACTCATTGTTCAGCCTGTAGAAGGGAAGAAACCAAGTTTTTATGTGAAAGATGTAATCGCCTTTTCCCTCTTGCTGTAACAGGAACTTCTGCCTGTTTAACCAGATAGATATTTTTTTTCCTTGTCAAACCTTGGAAATCTTTCAACTTAAAAAATTCCTACGGTTTTATGAATAGATTTCTAAATTAAATTCTAAGAGTCTTTGATAAAGCAAACTGGTATACGAACACTTAAATATTTCAGAAAATTAGCAATCCTGAAGCAAGACTATAAAAGCTGCAAAAAAGGAACAGTGACCGTCACTCATTTACATTTTCTAAAGCCATAGACACAACATGTTAGAAAAGATAAAAAAAATCTCTTCCTTCTACTGTATAAATCAGGGAACTATATTAAACATCCTGTGATAAACCATAAAGAAAAGAATATATGTGTAACTGAAGCACTGCTGTACAGCAGAAATTAATACTGTAAATCATACTTGAACAAAATAAATCTCTTCCTTTAGTGACTTCTTACAGGTGATGATACATGGTATCTCTACCTTTACAAAACTGAAACATAAAAACCAAAATGTAGCCTCAATCTACCTTTTTCCCCAAAGACTGCATTAAGATGATAGTGGAAATCTCAGAGGATGTTAGCCTTACACTCTGAAGCTGTGTTAGAATGAATAGTGCACAGGATCAGTTACAAAGGAGATGGGGGCTCACAAAGCAGTGAAGAGATTATTGTGATGTTCTACATTTTTCTCTAAAGTGGGTGCTTACACCTCAGGGGTGATCTACTGAGATGTAGGAACCAAATGCTCAAAACTTCTGTAAATATTTTTTCTTTAAAATACTACACAAAGAGTATGAAAGTGGTGATCTCATTCAGATTCTTGCAGCATACAGCTATTTGGTTAAGTTTGCTTGGTTACGTGGCTCTATAGATGATAGTGAATAGTTTGCAATAAGATAGGCAGTAGTTATATATGCTGGTTATTTAATGGTTTAGCACTTGAGTCTCAAAACTTAAAGAACCATGCATTCTTCACACACACACACACACACACACACACACAAACACACCCCCCCCACCGTTCAGATTTGTCAACATTTTCTAAGATAACAAATAGCTGTCAGTGGTATGTAACATAAAGAAGTTTTTAAAGTTTTGACAAGGAAGATGAAAACTCGCTAGCCACATTTAAACAAAGGTGTCTGCATAATTGGTGGTGGAGAATGAAAAGTGAACAGCAAGTACGAAATGCAGGCACTCAACAATACCCTCCTTTCTCTGTCTTTGAGCTCTATCACCTATGACAGCCCTTAGAGGCAAATTTTACTTTGCTGAGAACCAGGCCTTCACTACATCACAGACTATTATTTAAATATATCTACAGCACAAGTGTACATGTATAACATTTGCAAATAATATACTGGGGAGCAAATGTTCAAAAATTTTATTGATGGAGTGATCAAAAAAGTTTGGAGACCAATGACTGAGGCTTGAAACGCAGAACTCTATGTGATTAATGGAAACAAAGCATCAGGATTATTAAAGCTGTTTCTTGATAGGATATGACAAATGATGAGGTACACGTTTGTGGATGTAGGGTAAGCAAAGCAAATACTTAAACTGACTGAAAATGTGAACTTGTCAGGAAGACCTAATTCCGGGTCTTAAAAGCGTAAGAATGTTCAGCCTGAGTGAGGTCCCATGAGGTTGACAGGGAGACTGCTCTTTTCCACAAAGGCTGGAATTTCCTGACTAGATTTTCCACGGTTGGCACAATATTACCATCACTGTTGACTACTTCAGGAACAAAGCTGACTAGTTCAGAGAAACAAATAATCTCAATCCCTTACCAGCAATTTCAGAACCCCCAAAGCTCAATTTGGGCTTCTCTGGTAGCTCAGGTGGTAAAGAATCCGCCAACAACCAGGTCTCCACGGGAGACCCTGGTTCGATTCCTGTATTGGGAAGTCCTCCTGGAGAAGGGATAGGCTACCCACTCCAATATTCTTGGGCTTCCCCGGTGGCTCAGACGGTAAAGAATCTGCCTGCAATGCAGGTAGACCTAGGTTCGATCCCTGGGTTGGGAAGATCCCCTGGAGGAGGAGACAGCAACCCACTCTAGTATTCTTGCCTAGAGAATCCCTATGGACAGAGGAGCCTGGTGGGCTACAGTACACGGGGCCACAAAGAGTCGGACACGACTGAGTGACTAAGCACAGCACAGTGCTCAATTTAGAGGCCTAATATTACCTGGACTGGCATGAGGCTACTTAAAAAGTTTTTTTCAAAAAATTCCACCTACTGTAAATTCATCTAGTAAAACACTGTTATATATCACTGTACAACTGCTAGTGTGTGTGACCAGAATACTCAAAATTAGCTGAGAGTAAAATGTAAAATATAAGATGAGCAAAACAGGATTCTAAATCTGAAATCCCTGACTCAAAAATTTCAGACAAGGAGCTATGGATCTCTGTTGAAGGTATTCCTCCTGTTTTGTATTACAAATGTCCCTGAAGCACCCACATTTTATGCGGCCCTGAGAGTCATAATCTTCAGATACAGAATACCAGATACCGTATGCAGCTAACACTGTTGTCTGTTACCAGGGCATGAACAGTTCACAGACAGTGGTGACTGAATGGTTCTCATGAGCCCTGCTTACACATCCCTACTCTTCAGTGAACGTGTCGACGTTGTGACTATCAGAACAATAAGTTACCTCTCTTCGTTTTTCCCTCCGCTCCACCTTCTTACTCAAAGGAACAAGTTTCCTCCTATGGGAAATAAAACACATGATCAGAAAACATGTTCCTTTATTTAAAAAATGAGAAGAAAAAAGGACTGGAATTGATTTTGTAGAGCTCACCTCAATATAGCAAGATTATATACTAAAATATCCTCGATAATGCTATAAAGTCAAGCAATTTTACATATATTTGACAGACATGTTTCACATACATGGCTGTTTTTGTTTCTTGAGGCATTCTGAGATTTCTGAGGGCATTCACAATGCTGAAGATTAATGCTTCTGTGAACTGCAAGAAAAGAACTTTCTAGGAAGTGACATCTCTAGCTTTCTCTGCAGGTCACAATGCAGAGAAGTGAAGCTTCTTTAAGCTGCCACTCCTTAAAGAAGGCACAGTTAACTGTGTGGACTTCACACCACTGTTAAAAATCAGTTCTCAGTGGACCCAGAGTGAGGTTCTTAACATTCACTTTAGATTCTCTAATTTTAGGATTCCCTCAGGGTTATAAAGACAATTTGCTGAAGCTGATTTTCAGACAGGAAGGGGATAATCAAGTTGTACTATACACTTTTAAAATCCTGCAAAAATCAAAGGGCACAATATTAATTTGTGGTAAAACTGCTGCTGCTTAGCATGTTATTAAAAATTACCCAAAGCTGAACTTAAAGCATTTCTAGAGGTTTCACCATCTCTCAGCTTTCATAATATGATGCGTGCAAAGACACTTAAAAATGAATGATCAGTACTTACTGTCGCTTAAGTGTAAGTTTTCGAATTCGAATTAGGTACTGGGTGATCTTGGTGAATCTCTGCTTACATTTGTGTCGAATGAAACGGGGCCAGTAAATTAGGTTTTCATCTATTTGCTCCAGTGCTTTCTCATAGTTTTTATGAAGCCGGACCTGTCGAACAGATTAATGGAAGCATGATGAACAAGGATAAATGATCAGGTCTTCACTGTTTATGACACCCATGTGGCCTCTTAGAGGCCTTAAACTCCAGGAGTTTAAGATAGATGTGGTCAAGGAAGGGAGAAAAAGCATGTGGCCTTTTTGCTGTTGATCAATGGTCATAGTAATTTAATACCCCAAGTCTTACCCGTTCCCAGAGACGCCTGGGGAAAGCTGCTCGTTCTATAACCTTCATATACAAGTAGCACTGTCCTGCAGGATACAGTAAATACTTCTATTATTATTTGCAGAGACACTAAAGAACATCCTTTTAAAAGCTGCTGAGTACTTCCCATGAAGTTAAACCTGAGGAGTTACCTTTCTCTTCTTTGATAGTGGCATACTGACTGTTTGCCAGGGGACAGGATGACCTGTTACACAGTCCAGTCAGGCTATATTCATTTCTGCAGAAACTCTGAGTCTTGGTTCTAGAATAAGAGGGAAAGAACCAAAATTATAAGATGGGTTACCAAGAGGGCAACCGAAAGAATCTCTGTTCAAGCTGAAAATCTAGACTCACCTTATTTTGAAGGAACAAAATTGCTTGTTTCCTAGTGTATCCCAGATAACCTGTAAGACAAAAGTAAAATCCATTTCAATTGCTCTCACCTAACAGACACCACATTAATCCAAGAAAACAATGCCCTAGGGCAGCGCCCTGCTTTACTGAGAAAGTCTCTGAGGAATGAGGACAAAGTGCTTTGTAAAATAGTCTGATTTATTTGTTATTTTACACAAATAACAGATTCTTACAGGAAAAGTAAATACAAATTAACAATAACCATAACCTTACTGCCCAGAGATATAATTTCATTAGTGTTTTATAAATAGTTGTATGTTATACCAACTAATATGCCTACATGGATATTTTGAACAATATGAGTTTGTAGTATGTATATATAAACTATATTATATATATATATAATAGTAACTTTCCTTTTTTACTTAATATGTCCATTATCCATTGTGAAAGGCTGCACAGTACTAGGTTTTTAGATATACATTCCATGATTTTATCTCATTGAGGACAAGGAAAATCATCTATCTTCTGCTAACTCTTGTGCTCTATATTCATTCGGCATTTAATGTCCACTTAGTAGTTATGTAAGACACTAACATTTCAAAGTCCTGACACACAGGAGGTACTCAAGCACATGCTGAATGAAGGAAGGTACAGTCCTTAAAGAGCGTTCTCTATCTAGTCAGAAAGATACAAAACATCACGAAGCAGTAGTTGCTAAATACCACAACAGGGGTGTATAAGCGCCTGAGAACCTTTGAGTGAGTCACCTTCAGGAGCTGGGAAAGGGCTTTAGAGAAGTTAAAGGGAAAAACACAAAGAAGAGTTAAAGACCGAAACATTTTTGGAACCTTATGGGACCTGTTTGGTGAGGGGCAGTAGGAAACAGATACGAGGAAATGAAACTGGAAAAGCAGGAGCTAACTCTGGCTTGTGGCTTTAAATATCATCTCAAAGTTGATGACTCCCAAACTGTCATCTCCTAGTCAGACTTCTAAGCACCAGATTCATATATACATCCAGCTGCTTACTTGACATTTCTGCCTGAAAGGCCTCAAACACATTAGCAGGTCCAAATGGAGGTTCCAATTCCACACCTCTCAAAAGAATACCTTCTCTAGTTTTCCCCACATCCATAAACAGAATCACCACTGAACAGCCTGTTCAAATCCAAAAGCCCCTTGATTTCTTCCCTCTCCTCATCACACCATAACCAAGTCTTGCCAGTTACACTGATAAAACAGATCTCAAATCCATCCACTTCTTTTCATGACCAGTACTACCTTAGTGGAACCTACTTTCATCACGCTGTAGTCTCCTTGCTTTCATTCTCTCTCCTTTCATAGGACAGAAATGTTCACAAACACAAGTCAGATGTCATGTCACTTTAAAACCTTTAAAACACCTCCTTCAAGACTCTACATGATCTTGTCCCGCAAAGACATCCAGCTTCACTACCTTTCTTCCCTTGACTCCTGTAACACAGTCACACGAATGTCCCTTACCACATTCTTTTCTTACCTCCAGATCTTTGTACTATATTGTTCTATGGCCTGGATTGATTACTATTCCCTCAGCCCCGAGTGGCGGTTCCTTCTCATCTTTCAGATCTCGGCTTAGATATCTTCTATTCAGAGAAATCTCTGATCGGAAGTGGTCTCTCATCACTCTCTATCACCCCGGTGTTTCTTTCACAGCAGTACTACACATTTCAGTTGTATTTAATTCGTTCACGTGTTTACTGTCTCCTCTGCCAGAGCTCCAGGAAAGCAGAGGTCTTTTGCCTGGCTTAATAACAACCAAATTGCCAGTAATTACTACAATGCCTGGCACACTGTAGGCGCTTGAGTGTATTTCATACAAATAATGAATGAACCTAGGATGCTTCCAAAATTATGACGCGGGCACAGAGTGGAGCAAAGGTAAAAGAAAAACCTAACACAGGTAAAGCAGGCTGAAGAGTAACGCGCACGTGGATGAAAAGCACGCTTAACTTTGGTGTCTAAGGCTCACCATACCGTCCCCCACGCCGGCAGCCACCCCTCGCCCCGCCGCCTCCCAAATTCCGAGGGACCACATGCGAAAGCCTCCCTTGCGAGGCATCAAGGGCCGTTTACACCGAACCCGGGGACTGAGGTGGCGGTGAGCGGTCCCCTTAACCCCGAAGGACCCGGGTAGACACGTGAGAGCCCCACGCTCCGAAATCAGGGCTCTGGAGGCCTCGCTTCCGGAGCCCCACGAGGCTAACGGGCGGCTCTTGAGTCTCCTAAAGCAGGCGAGACACCCTGTGCAAAACCTGGGTGGCAGAGCATCAGGACTCACATCGTCCGACTGCATCTCGTCAGCAGTTCACCAGGTAGTGCCGGATCAATTGAGGGGAGCCGCCATGCTGCTTCCGGAGAATCACTTCCGCGAAGCCCAGTCTCGCCTATCGCGAGAGTTCTGATTTCACGGCCTTGCAACAGCGGCTCCTGGCGGTCTGACGTTCACGCTCGCCGCCAGTCCCCGGACTGTCCCCACACGCTCGTTCCGCCGGGTTCTCGTCCCCGGCTGGCCTTGGGACTGTCAGCCCCGCTGAGGGTCCGTGCGAGGCCGCTCCTGAGCCGGCCGATTCCGATGCGAGAAGACCGGGGGCGCCAGGAGAGCCCCCTGTCGAGCCCGCGGTTTGTCGGTTCTCTGGAGAGTCGGCCGCCGGGACTTGAACGCGGGCACGGGCTACGTGCGGGGCGGTAAGCTAGGCTGTCGCTTCCTCGTCCCGTCTGTGGACCTCAGACGCGTTCTTTTAGGACGTAAGACCCTCTCTTCCGCACTTAACACGCATTTGCTTGGTGTGGAATTGGGTCCTGACTTGAAATTCATGCATCAGAAGATATTTCAAGAGCAACAGGTTTTTTTCCACGCTTTTTCTTTTGACAAGGAAAGAAGAAAATCTTCACTAGTTCATACCGTTTTCCAAAAGAAAGGCCACGAGAAGAGTAACAAAGACACACTTTCAGAATAAAGATGGTCCTTGATTTGCATACCACGTTATAAAATAATTCAGTGTCATAAATAGTATAACTTCGTTGCATGCAGATGAAAACCAGGAATTGGAGCCACCCTGTTAGAATGCATTGATATAGCACTGGGTTTTGAAGCCAAACTTAAAAGAGTATAAAAACCGACTTCAGTTTACTAGATATTTGGGTGAGAGTCACTTAACCTTTAGCAAACTTAGGAGTATGCAAAGTCTAGAGGTATTACAATAGGGAAGAACAAGTCTGACTTCATATTGGATTCCCCCCCACCCCCGCCCACGTCTGTATTCCATTGCTCTTTTTACTCCTTAATAACTAAAAGGATGTTGCCTATAGCCTGAAATATATAGGGTGGCCCATTCTCAAGGATCAAACCTTTAAAGGTGTAACACTTTCCTGTTCATAAAGAAAAAGTTGCAGAACAGAAAATAACACTTCTCTTGTTGGACACTCATGGGAACATCATGACCTGACCCACCTTGACAGCTATAAGAACAAAGGATTCTGGCACCAAGAAGTTGGCAACAACCAACCTAACCTTCCTTTTTTATAAAAAAGGCCTGAGTCCTGTCTGGCTTTCCAAATAAAATTGCTATTCCTTGCTTCAACAATTAATCTTTTTATTCATTGGCCTGTCTCGCAGCCAGCAGTAGGAGCTTGGACTCTGTTAAAAGTATGGTTTACATTGCTTCCTAAAGAACAGTGATTTTTCTCACTAGCCTACTGCCTTATACAAGACTGGTTTAGGGACCATAGGAAAGTCATACTACAAATACACGTACCCTTTTAGGTTAGTAAAATCAAGTATAAAACAATGTGGAAGAACTGAAAAGCTGGGTATTACATAGACTACACTTACCACCTGGGCTACAGCACCCTCTCTGAATTCAGTAGGGGAGATCGTTTGGGTTTTTTTTTTTCAAACTTTTTATTTTGTATTGCAAGAGACCCCGTTTAATTCCTGGGTCGGGAAGATCCGCTGGAGAAGGGATAGGCTACCCGCTCCAGTATTCTGGCCCGGAGAATTCCATGGAGTGTTTAGTCCATGGGGTCACAAAGAGTCGGACAGGACTGAGCGACTTTCACTTTTGCTTTAATTCTTCCCCAAACCCCCTGCCCATCGAGGCTGGCACATAACATTGTGTAGAGTTCCATGTGCTGTATAATAGGTCTTTGGCTATCAGAAATGGTGTCTTTTTTTCAGTTTGGTTTCGTATAATACTATGTCCCTGCTCACCACCACCAGGTGAGTTCTGTGAATATATTTTTAGCTGAGGTATAATTAACATATATTAATTTCAGGACTATAACATAATGATTTGATGTTTATGTTGCAAAAGGATCACCACCTTAAGTCTAGTTAACATTTATCACTATACATAGTTATGAATTTTCTTCTTGTGATGAAAACTTTTTACTCCTTTAGCAACTTTCAAATTTGCAACAGTGTGATAAATTATCAATACCATACTATTTATTATATATACATACCATGCTGAATATATATGTATGCTGCTAAGTCACTTCAGTCGTGTCAGACTCTGTGCGACCCCACAGACGGCAGCCCACCAGGCTCCCCTGTCCCTGGGATTCGCCAGGCAAGAACCCTGGAGTGGGTTGCCATTTCCTTCTCCAATGCGTGAAAGTGAAAAGTGAAAGCGAAGTCTCTCAGTCGTGTCCTACTCTTAGCGACCCCATGGACTGTGGCCTACCAGGGTCCTCCGTCCATGGGATTTTCCAGGCAAGAGTACTGGAGTGGGGTGCTATTGCCTTGGGGTGCCATGTATATATACATATATATGTGTGTGTGTATATATATATATATATATATACTGGAGCAGGCATTGGCAGCCCACTCCAGTACTCTTGCCTGGAAAATCCCATGGATGGAGGACCCTGGTAGGCCGCAGTCCATGGGGTCGCTGGGAGTCGGACACGACTGAGCGACTTCGATTTCACTTTTCACTTTCACGCATTGGAGAAGGAAATGGCAACCCACTCCAGGGTTCTTGCCTGGCGAATCCCAGGGACGGGGGAGCCTGGTGGGCTGCCGTCTATGGGATCGCACAGAGTTGGACACGACTGAATCGACTTAGCAGCAGCAGCAGTAGTATATATATATATATATATATCCCCTCCAAGCATTTTGTCCCCACCCCACCACCCCACCACTCCATCCCTCCCCTCCCCACTAATGTGTTCTCTGTAGCTCTGAGCTCTGTTGTTTTGTTTTTAGGTTCCATATGTAAGTAAGATCATAGGGTGTTTGTCTTTCTCTGGATTAATTCACTTAGCATTATGCTCTCAAGGTCTATCCATATTCTTGCAAATGGCAAGGTTTTGTTTTTTTTATGGCTGATTAATACTCCATTGTCAGAGAAGGCAATGGCACCCGACTCCAGTACTCTTGCCTGGAAACTCCCATGGATGGAGGAGCCTGGTGGGCTGCAGTCCATGGGGTCGCTAAGAGTCGGACACGACTGAGCAATTTCACTTTCACTTTTCACTTTCACGCATTGGAGAAGGAAATGGCAACCCACTCCAGTGTTCTTGCCTGGAGAATCCCAGGGACGGGGGAGCCTGGTGGGCTGCTGTCTGTGGGGTCACACAGAGTCAGACATGACTGAAGTGACTTAGCATAGCATAGCATAATACTCCATTGTACATATATATGTATGTACATATGCTGCATTTTCTTTTTAAATTCATCCATCAGTAGACATGATTGTTTCCATATCTTGGCTTTTATAAATAATATGGCAATGAATCTGGGAGTGAATCTATCTTTTTGAGTTAATGTTTTCATTTTCTTTGGATAAATACCCAGAAGTGGAATTACTGGATCATATAAGTGGTTCTGTTTTTAAATTTTGGAGGAACCTCCATACTGTTCATGGTGGCTGCACCGGTTTACATTCCTATCAGCAGTGTCCAAGGGTTCTTGAACATTTCTCCACACTGAGCATTTCTCTACATTTTCACCAACACTTGTTATTTCTTGTCTTTTTGATAACAGCCATTCTAACAGGTGTGAAAAGATACCTCATTGTGGTTCTGATCTGCATTTCCCTAATGACTGGTGATATTGAGCATCTTTTCATGTATCTGTGGCCATCTTGTAGGTCTTTGAAAAAAATTATCTGTTCAGATCTGTCCATTGTTTAATCAGATTGTTTGTGGGTTTTATTTGCTACTGAGTCGTATGAGGTTTTTAAAAATATATTTTGGATCTTAACCCTCTAGCAGACATATGATCTGCAAATATGTTCTCCCCTTTAGTAGCTTGCCTTTTTGCTTTGTTGATGGTTTCCTTTGCTATGCAGAAGCCTTTTTAGTTTAATGTGGACTCGTTTATTTTTGTTCCTGTTGCCTTGGCTTTTGGTGTCAGATCTGAAAAATCAGCACCAAGACTGACGACAAGGAGCTTACTACCTATGTTTTCTTCTAGGAATTTTATGATTTCAGGTGTTACATTCAAGTCTGTAGTCTATTTGGGGTTGGTTTTTGTGCATGGTGTTAGACAGTGGTCCAGTTTTGTTCTTTTGAATGTGGCTGCCAGTTTTCCCAGCACTGTTTATTGAAGAGACAGTCCTCTATTCATTCAGTGTTCTTTGCTCTTTGTTGTAAATTAATTGACTGTATAAGCACTGGTTATTTCTGGGCTTTCTACTCTGTCCCATTGATCTGTGTGTTTGTTTTCAAGCCAATAACATACTGTCTTTTATTACTATAAGTTGGTCATATAGTTTGAAATTGGGAAGCATGATGCCTCAAGCTTTTTTCTTTCTCAAGATTGTTTTGGCTATTCTGAGTCTTTGTGATTCCATACAAATTTTAGGATTGTTCCATTTCTGTGAAAAATCCGTTTGGAATTTTGATAGGGATTGCATTGAATCTATAGATTTCTTTTGGTAGTATGGACATTTTACCAATATTAATTCTCCCAAAACACAAGCACAGAATATCTTTCCATTTATTTGCATTTTCTTCAGTTTCTTTCATCAGTGTCTTACAGTTTCAGTGTACAAATCTTTCACTTTCTTGGTTAAATTTATTCCTGAGTATTTATTTCTTTTGGTATTTTATCCTATCATATTCCCTACCATAAATATTATTATACATTTAAATAGTTTTATTTTTTAATGTCCTATAATCTTGAAGCTCTGTGTGTAAAGAAAAAGTTATGGAATGAATTATCACTGCAATTAGTATTAATAGAAATTTGACTTAAGACACCGCTGTTAGAACTTTTCAACATGTCTCATCTGTCCCTTAAGTCTTCTCATAGTCAGTTAAGAGATTGCCCTTCTTTTTAAAAATTCCTTATTTCTTTATTTTTGGCTGCTTTGGGTCTTTGTTGCTGGGTGAGGACTTTCTCTAGTTATGTCGAGTGGGGGCAACTCTCTAGTGACAGTGCATGGGCCTCTCATTGCCGTGGCTTCTCTTGTTGCGGAGCACGAGGGGTCTAGAGCACACAGGCTTAGTAGCTGCCGCTCTCGGGCTCAGGAGTTGCGGCTCGTGGGCTTCAGAGCTCCAGGTCAGTAGTTGTGGTGCATGGACTTAGTTGTCCCTCAGCATGTGGAGTCTTCCCGGGCCATATTTTTCGAGCAGAATATGGGCCTGATCTGATTTGTGACTTGAAAAGATCACCCTGGCTTCATATGGAGGCAGATGTGGAAACAGGGAACCGTTGGGAAGGTATTACAGTAGTCACGATGACATGATGTCAAGCATCTTTTCATATACTGATCTGCCATCTCTATATCTTCCTTGATGTGTCCAGGTCTTTCACCCATTTTAAAAATTGGGTTGTTTGCTTCCTGATTATTGAATTTTAAGAGTTCTTTGTATATTTTGGATAATCAGACTCTATCACATATAACTTTTGCAAATATTTCTCCTAGTCTGGACTTGTCTCATTCTCTTGACCTTTATGTTTATCTTTTAATGTTCACAGGGTTAGTAGGCATGACCCTTCTTTTACTTCTGATGTGTCTTCTCCCCTTTTTACTGGTTATCCTAGAAAAGCATTTGTCAATTTTATTGATCTTTTCAAAGAACCAACTTTTGATTTCCTTGATTTTCTGTTAATTCTCTGCTTTCAATTTCATTGATTTCTGCTCTAATTATTATTATTTCTTCTCTTCTGCTTACTTTGAATATATTTGCTACTCTTTCTTTAGTTTCCTTCAGTGGAAGCTTAACATATTGATTTTAGATGTCTTCTTTTCTAACATTCAATGATATAATTCAGTGTTACAATTTCCCTCCAAGCATTGCTTCTACTGTATCTCATAAATTTTGATAGGTTATATTTTCATTTTCATTTGATCCTAAATATTTTTATTTCTCTAGATAATTTTTCTTTGACCCATGTGTTATTTAGAAGTGTGTTCTTTAATTTTCAAATATTTGGCGATATTCCAAAATACCCCCAAATATTTTAGAATATTTCTGTTATTGATTTAATTGGTTTCTACTGTGATCAAAAGCCATATTTTGTATGTCTGTTCTTTTAAATATGTTATGGTGTGTTTCGTGTCTTTTGATATATATACCTGTCTTTTGATGTACATACACATGCATGTTTCCTAGATGTAAACCTTCGAGTAAAATTGTGGATCACAAAATAAGTGTATATTTGGCTGTAGTGAATACTGATAGACAAGTTTTCCAAAGTGGCTGTAACAATTACACCCCCCACCAAGCATGCACTAGAGTTCCATGTGTTCCACAGCTTTGCCTTTGCTCTGTGTTACGTTTTAAATTCTGTAGCCATTGTGGTGGGTGTGTAGTAGTGTCTCATTATAGTGTTAATTTGCATTTCCCTGATGACTAAAGCAGTTAAGCATGTTTAACTGCGTGCTCAGATGCTCAGTTGTGTTTGACTCTTTTGTGACCCCATGGACTGTAAACCACCAGGCTCCTCTTGTCCATGGATTTCCCAGAGTGGGTTGCCATTTCCTTCTCCAGGGGATCTTTGCTGACTCAGGGATCGAACCAAAGTCTCCTGCACTGGCAGTAGATTCTTTTCCACTGAGCCACCTGGGAAGCACTATTTTTTCTTGTCACTTAACTTCAGTTCAGTTCAGTCACTTCAACCCCATGGACTGCAGCACACCAGGCTTCCCTGTCCATCACCAACTCCCGGAATTTACTCAAACACGTGTCCATAGAATCGGTGATGCCATTCAACCATCTCGTCCTCTGTTGTCCCCTTCTCCTCCTGCCTTTAGTCTTTCCCAGCATCAGGGTCTTTTGCAATGAGTCAGCTCGTTGCATCAGCTGGCCAAAGTATTGGAGCTTCAGCTTCAGCATCAGTCCTTCCAATGAATATTCAGGACTGATTTCTTTTAGGATGGACTGGTTGGATCTCCTTGTAGTCCAAGGGACTCTCAAGAATTTTCTCCAACACCACAGTTCAAAAGCACCGGTTCTTTGGTGTTCAGTTTTCTTTATGGTCCAACTCTTACATCCATACATGACTACTGGAAAAACCATAGCTTTGACCATACAGACTTTTGTTGGCAAAGTAATATCTCTGCTTTTTAATATTCTATCTAGATTTGTCATTGCTTTTCTTCCAAGGAGCAAGTGTTTTTTAATTTCATGGCTGTAGTCAACATCTGCAGTTTTTTTGAAGCCCAAGAAAATCAAGTCTGTCACTGTTTCCATTGTTTCCCCATCTATTTGCCACGAAGTGATGGGACCAGGTGTCATGATCTTAGTTTTCTGAATGTTGAGTTTTAAGCCAGCTTTTTCACTCTCCTCTTTCACTTTCATCAAGAGGCTCTCTAGTTCCTCTTCGCTTTCTGCCACAGGGGTGGTGTGGGTTCTTTACCACTGAGCCACCTGGGAAGCCCTATCCTTTCCTGTCCTCATTGGCTTTTGGATCCCACTTTGGTCAAATGCTGTGTCTTTGGTCCCCTCCCTCCCCGCTTCTGCTGGACTGTGTTTCCTTATTGCATTGTAGCTGTTGTTGCTATATTCTGAATATGAATTCTTTGTTTGATAAATCTATTGCAAATATCTTCACCTACTCCCTGGGTTGTTTTTAATCCTCTTCATAGTGTCGTCTCATGAACAGAATTTACTTTTAATGACATCCAGTTTATCAGTCTTTCCCTTTGTGTTTGGTGTTTTCTAAAAGTTGATGTCATTGTCATCAACCTGATTTTACAGAGAAGCTAACAGAAGTGCTGGGCACTGGTGCTCTCAGGGCCTGGAGGAAAGCGAGGCAGACCCTGGGCAGCAAACAGCAGTCACTGTCTGCAGATGTGCCCAGGAGGTGCATGACTCTTAATCCCTCCTCAAGTTTTTATCCCTAGACACTCACCTAGTCCTGGCCCTCCCAAAGTCTGAAAAGACCCCTCTAGGTTTATCCCTTTCGGTCTAGACTAGGCCAAAAGAATTTTAATTGTATTCTCTGAATTTAGAAGTCAAGTAACTAAAATCACTTTTTCTTCTCCAGTAAAATAGAGCTAAGTGATCATCCTGCTCGGCCTACCTAACACTGACAGCTGATGAAAGGTACCAAGGCCTCTGCTTTGCTTAAAATGTTCTCAATTTTCCTGGATAGGTGACTTTGAATGAGCTGCGCTCAGAGTTTGAGAAGCAAAAATCCCTGGTGGCTCAGTGGTGAAGAACCCTCCCGTCAATACAGGAGACCCGGATTTGATCCCTGGGTCCGGAAGATTCCCTGTAGAAGGAAGTGGCGATCCACTCCAGTATTCTTTCCTGGGAAATCCCACGGCCAGAGGAGCCTGGCGGGCTACAATACATGGAATCACAAAAGAGTCGGACACGACTTAGCGACTAAAACAACAACTTGCTTTACAAGAGGATCTTAGGAGCCTTCCAGGAGCTTTCCAGAGGGTGGAGCGCCTGGGACAGGCAAAGGAGGGGCCGGGAGGTGTTTCCCGGGCAAGGAGGTCCCGCAGGCTTTTAAACGCGGCATCCGCGCGAAAACCCGGATCCAGGATCGCCGGGCCTGGACGCGCTCGGGGTTATTATCCCTTCTCTCAAATCTCCTCTCCGAGTCTTCGCTCGAGCTGCGGCTGGGAAGCGAACCGAAAGTGAAAAACTGCGGGGCTGCACCCGGCAGAGCGCACCTCCTTCTCCGCGCTGCGGTGAGTAGCATCTTCAAGGTCTTTCCTGAGCGATGGCTTGGTGGGAGCAGGGTCTCGGTGCGGAGAACCGAAAAGAGACTTTAAAGAGGCGCGCCGAAGCTGAGACTCTGCTCACCGAACTCACAGCCCCAGGGAAACCTCTTTGTGCCCAGAAGGGAGTGTGTGTCCTGAGAAAGTGTCCGCGTCCGCTTTGGGAAGCCTTGGGCAGCGCTTTCCAGGGGCCCTCCCTGAGATGCAAACCCATCTGGCTGCTGAAAAGCACAGGTGGGAGGGAGGTGATGTGCGGGGGCCTCGGCGAGAGCGGTTTCCCGCCCGCTCCCCCGTCCCCGCACCTCCCCCCAAGGAACGTTTCGCATCCCTCCCCCGTCTGCCACCATCTTCCCAGCCCCACTAACTCCAGAATCTAACTCCACCTCTGTGCGCTGTGAACAGCTTCCTTCTCCCTGTCTTGAGTCGAGCATCACTTGTTGCTAGAATTGTGTGCTGAAGTAGGAGCGAGGCTGGCTGTCCAGTTGGGGAGAGCGTTGCCTATTTAAGGCAGAAGATGCTCTGGGAAAACCCCGGATCTGCAGGCTTTGCCTACGATATGCAAGCCATTTCTTAAGTATTTTGGTACCCGATTAGCATCCTCAGAATAGAACACATTTTATGTAAGCTATGGAAAGAACATTGGCGTGATTTTAAGACGTTTCCTGGGACTCTTAATGATTCTATAATATGTAGCAAATGCCACGCAAAATGACTGTTTTTCTTAACACCATGGCTCCAGCAGGCTGCCCCCTCCAAACCCCCAACACCACCAACAGAATCCCCCCCTCACCCGCGTCCGCACAGCGGTCAGAGATAGTCAGGGAGAGTAGTATTCATGTCCGGACTTGGGTTGTTTATTTCAGTTGAGGGCTAGGTGCAGTTTTGAATTTGGCAAGTTGGTCTTCAGGACCTCGCTCCCCTTTTATGTCCTCCATTCACTGAAGATGAGACCCGCCCCCACGCCTGACGCTCAGGGCCACTCGTGGACGTGTTAGTGACGTCACTCTACAACTGGGGCATTGTTTCTCCTGCCCGGCCCACGTGGTCTCTAGAGGAGGACCTGGATCCTGTCTCTCTGCCTTGAATAAGCAACCCCGGGTATTTGCACAATGAAGTGGCAGAGAAACCAGTCTAGCCTCAGTGTTAGAACTTTCTCCCTCTCCTGCCTGAAGAGGAGGCTGCATCTTTTAAGTCAGCCCCTTTTTTGAAATTGCTGTGGTGACTCTTCATTTGCTGCCTTCCTGCTAGATGGCAGTGTGTAACAGTGAATTTAAATACACAGTCTCAACCGCTACTGTTCTTATGGCTCATCTTTTACTCTTCAGTTTAAAAAAAAGTAGTTTTCAAGTTTTATCTTACCACAAACAACATATTTGAAAAAAATTTCAAACCAGAAATAAAGTTAGGAAATAAAGAAAATGAACATATTGTTTTGACAAACAATGATGTTATTCATATAAGTGTAAGCATTGCTCAGTTTGCAGGCATTTCCAACCCATATTTAAATACTTTCTAAATTTGGAATGTAAAAAGTTGATTTCAGGTGCTCTGTGATGACCTAGTTGGGTAAGAGGGGTTGGGGGTGGGAGAGAGGTCCCAGAGGGAGGGGATATATGTACACATGTAGCTGATTGACTTCATTTTGCAGCAGAAACTAACACAACATTGTAAAGCAATTATATTTTTTAGAAAAGAATTGTTTTCAGTATTAAATCCAGTACCTATTTCACATACTGCTTAGCATTCTATTAATACAATAAACATTTGTAGTAGAGTTCTTGACTATGAATTTTTTTTAATTAAAAACAATTAAGTTCATCTTTATTGACAGTGTTTTTCAGATATTTATTTACTTGAAAATAAGATCTCAGTTTTTAAAAGTAATGCTGAATTAGTCAAAAGGAGAATGAAGATCAAGTAACCCTAAATTGTCATATGAAATATTTCTTGTTTTATATTTCCAGAAATCTTTAGTTTGTGATGACTCCACTTGTCCCGATTACTGTCTCTTTACTTGATTGGCTTTTCTTCTATGGAGTGTTCCTGGGCACTGTTCATGAGATCAGAGAACTTAATTTTGGGATGAAGATCCCCAGAAGATCATTTGTTCCAGCTCTTTGTTTTTGGGCACATGAAGTATTAGCCAGATTTTATCATGTTATTTGATTGTTTCCTCACTCATGATTACAGGAATGATCAAAGCAGCTGAGGAATTTTAGTTCCTATCTTTGCCAGAAAGGAAAATTGTTACAGAATAACCAGTAAGACCTTCCTGGAGAAAGAACAGTTATAAAGAACACCTTCCAAGGAAAAAGCAGCTCAGCTCTTAGTGTCATACAGAATCTTCCCAATAGTGGACCCCCGTCTTCCATTTAAAAAACCTATTGTTTTTGAATGCTTCTGTTTGGGTCTTCATGTCAGTCTTTTTGTTTAGTTCTTTAGTGGGTTTGTTTTTATCTAGAAACTAGACCCACTAAGTGAGATTGTATTAATACTGTATACCTTGGGTGCTTCAGTTTGTGTCTGGAATTTAAGAATTTAAGAATGGCATCACTTTCAGGAGTAGAAGAATGAAGGTGCTCATGCTGCCACTTCCATCCTCCCATTAATCTTTTTTATTAATACAGTCTTTTTTTTTTAATTAAAAAAAGGGTATTTATTTATTTATTCGGTTGCTCTGGCTCTTAGTTGCAGCATGTGGGATCATGGGAGTTCTCTAGTTGCCACATGCAAGTTCTAGTTCCCCAGCTAGGAATTGAACCTGGCACCCCTGCATTGAGAGTATGGAGCCTTAGCCAGTGGACCACCAGGGAAGCCCCTAATCACCAGTCTTGATTCCAGCAGCTGCCAGTATCCCTTTCTCTCTCGTGAGTCTCTGTTTGTCTCTCCTGCAATGTGTGCTTGGTCCAAGAGGATGACCCTCCCAGACAGAAATCTGTAAGGCAGAGCACCACTCAAAAAAAAAAGAAAAAAAAGCTCAACAAAGTATGCAGTCCATTAAAAAAGAGTGAGGAACACATTAACACAAATAAGCGTTAATAAAGAAAATGAGACGAAAAGGGAAACTGTGGAACCACCACACCATGCTCATCAGGTGCCCAAGGGACAGTCTTTCTGCAAATTAACAACACTGGTCAACTTTTTAATGTTCAACGGTTATTTTATATTCATCCAATAAAGCAGCTTTAAAGAGTTGCCTAACCTCCCCCAGCATTCTGTCCACTGATGTAGTAGAAATAAGCCCAATGAATGGCCATATATCATCTGACCTGGCACTAGGGTGGAGTAAAGCTTCTCAAAGCAGATAGCCTTGAATGCCCAGAATGGCTCTGAAAGAGGTATGGGTCTTGCAGGTAGGGACCAGAGCACAGAACAAGAAACTATATTCCACGAACAGTTAGAACAAAGGGCTTGTCAGGTAGAAGGTGGAGAAGTAGGGCGGAGTCCAGAGACTCTTGTTTTCTAAGCTAATGAATTTGGTCTTTATCTTGAACACTTGGCATTGAAATCCGTTGATGGATTTTAATCCGAGGAGAGATACCCAGTCTACATTCCAACAACATCTCTGAGCTGAGTGGGGGATGCTAGCAGGTCAGAAATCCTAGTTATCAGACTTTTGATTTTTTTTTTTTCTTTGCCACACCAAAAAGCATGTGGCAGCCTAGTTCCCCAACCAGGGATCGAACCTGACCTAGAAACACAGTCTTAACACTGGACTGCTGGGGAAGTCCTTATCAGGCTTTTGGAGTCACCAAGTAGGAATAGATATGGAGTGTTGGTGAAGTCAAGTAGAGTCAAAGGCAATTAGTTCAAAATTGCCTGGAGATTTGTCCAGAGGCCCTTAGACTTTCCTAACTGCCTGCCATGTCATCTGTCTTTCCTAGGACAGCAGCCCCTACTTAAGGGATGCTCCGAGGATTTTATATATTATGAAATGAAAACATCTTGGAATGTTTTCGTTTGAGAAACGACACTTTGGTGTGAATAACATGTCTGGTAATTAGACATATTCCTTCAAAAGACTCCCCCTGGCATAACCTCAAACTCAGTTAAGAGTCAATTATTAACCCAATGACTTCCCTGGTGGCTCAGACGGTAAAGCATTTGCCTACAATGTGGGAGACCTGGGTTTGATCCCTGGGTCGGGAAGATCCCCTGGAGAAGGAAATGGCAACCCGCTCCAGTATTCTTGCCTGGAAAATCCCATGGACAGAGGAGCCTGGTGGGCTACTGTCCATGGGGTCGCAAAGAGTCGGACACGACTGAGCGACTTCACTTTACTATTAACCCAAATGACTCACCAGTTACTAGAGGAGAGAGGATCTAAGACTTCCCAGAGCTCCCTGGTGGGTGTCACCCAGGGTTGGCTACTCATTTTCCACTCAGGACCACAGGGCAGAAATCACCTGAGTCCCATGGCTGAGACCCTTGACCCACACCGGGGACCAGCCCTGCATGGCTGGGGCCGTGTGGGAAGCTGGCATCCTCAGGCTGCTAATTCACCAAGATGTCCAGTCTCCCTCCTGTCCATTTTAATTCAACATAAAACAGAGAACCTGGAAATGATTTTGGGCTGAAAGTGTTGCTGCTTTTAATGGGACAGCCCTTGCAGGACTATGCAGTGGTGACTCTCAGCTCCAGACCCCTCTCCAGGCGGCAGATGGCCGGCCCCAGGCCGTGTGCATGGCCCAACGATGCGTCTCAGAGCTCAGCGCTTGGGTCAGGCGGGTCGGTTAGTGAGTCCACTTCAGCTGTTATTGACCTGCTTGAGCAAACACACACTGCTCCAGCCTGAGAAGGGGTGTTCTGGGGGTGCTCTCTTAGAAGTGAGGGTCTGAGATTCACCCTGAGGGTGATGAGGAAACAGAAGAGAGCTTTCTTCTTGGGGTCCCTTTGTCTTAGAGCTTGTCGGCCTTCAGGGTGCTCTCTGCAGGTCCATCTGTCCCCCCCGTCAGGGAACCGCTGATTTGATGACAAACTCCCGGGTAACTCGTGCAGTATGTGTATTAGATTGATGTGCCCCAAGGCCTGGTTGGCTGCTGCCTGCTCTAAATCATCAGACCAGCTACCCTAGCTGATTCTGTTCTTTAGTGCTGGGTGTTTACCCACAGCTCAGTCCTCGAGACCGTACTGTATACATCTCATTTGGGAACTATGACCTCTATTGAGATTCTTTGGATGAAAGAGATTTTTGTAACCTTAAATTCTTCTGGCATGATTTGTGAAAAAGTGAAAGTGTTAGTCGCTCATTTGTCTCTGAATCTTTTGTGCCCCAGTGGACTGTAGCCCTGTATCCCATGACTCCTCTGACCCATGGAATTCTCTAGGTAAGAATCCTGGAGTGGGTTGCCATTTCCTTCTCCAGAGGATCTTCCCAACCCAGCGATGGAACCCGTGTCTCCTGCGTTGCATGTGGATGGTTTACCTGCTAAGCCACCAGGGAAGCCCAGAATGAGAATCAGAAGAGCAAACGTTTCTTGGATATTTCTTTTGTGTCAGGCTCTGAAATAAGTGTTTTTCCAATTTTACCTCATAGAATTCTCACAGTAACTCTCTAATTGGGCACCTCTATGACCTGTATTTTGGGAATTGAATCGTGGAATCACGGACAGTCTGAGGAGTTGAGATTTGAATCCTGGCAGGCTGACAAAAGCCCGTTTTCTTAGACCCTGTGGATTGTAAGACTTCCGCGGATGAAAAAAAAAGAGCTTTTGGCTGTCTCTGAGACCAAGAGTCATTTTGTTGCTGAGGGGAAGAAACAGCCTGGACTTAAAAGTTGATCAAGGTAGATGCGTGAGAGGGTTTTAAAACCAAGGTTTTAAAGCAGAATTCTGCATCACTTGTGTATTTCTCATTGGATCTTCAGTTCCATATCTGAGAGGTGTACAGTCAGATCTTAGGACCGGGCCCTTGGAGCACACCCTTCCTCTGAAATGTGGATCCTTGCTCTCCTCTGAACTCCACAGCGTGGTTTGCTCAGCATGTTTGACTTTAGGGAACCCCAGGGATAAGAGGGATTCTGTGGGACTATTTAGTTCATTTGAAAAGCTTTTGGAAAAGACCATCCATTTCAGATAGATGGACACCTTATTCCAAGACATCCAGAGAACCATACTGCCCACACAATCCACTGCTTTAGTGCACTTGCTGTAAAAGACTAAGTAAATATGGGGCTGGTGCACTGGGACGACCCAGAGGGAGGGTAGGGGAGGGAGGAGGGAGGGTAGGGGAGGGAGGAGGGAGGAGGGTTCAGGATGGGGAACGCAGGTATACCTGTGGCGGATTCATTTCAATATTTGGCAAAACTAATACAATATTGTAAAGTTTAAAAATAAAATTAAAAAAATAAAAAATAAAATAAAAAAAAGACTAAGCAAATAAAGCAGTAATCTAAATTCCTTATGTTGTGGCCAAAGTGGTTTTCCCTGGCGGGAACTGAGGTTAGTCAATCATTTGCCATTTCTGAGCAAAGCCTGAAACTTTTGTTCTTTCCCTAATTTTTACAGGACTGAGTGGACAGTCACGGCTATTTCTGCTCCACTTCTCTGTTCTTTTGAAACTTAGATGAAAGGAAATGATCACATGTCAGTGACTTTTGGAATTCCAGTCTAATGGCAAAGAAAATTAAGTGGAAGCATCATTTTAGTCTCGGGACCTGATTGTCGATCTCTCACTCTCCTCTAATGGACTGTATGACCTCGAGCAAGTCTCTTCACCTCTCTGGTCTTGGTGTCCTTATCTATGAGTGAGGTGTTAGGTCTAAATGATCCCAAAGATTCCTTTTAGTTTTAGAGCTTTTTGTTTCTACACTGCAGCCCTGCAAGACTGCATTAATAAAATCTCCTGTGCTAAGGCCAAACTATTGTTCATTTGTTACAGATATTTTTTGGATGTCTTCTGGTTTAAAGAATCCCCAGCTGCTCTGATGATAGCTTAAGAAGACTGCATGCTGTTCCCTTTCAATGCCAAGCCGGGCGCCCTCAGAACCTCACTTCTCAGTCCTTCATGGAGCCCGGGTCCCAGCAGGAATGGCAGCGGAGGAAATTGGCACGCAGATGGTTCCTCCACGTGAAGTTGTCTTGGTCTGCGGGCCGACTCGAGAACACCTGGTAACCAGGCTCGCCCTCTGTCAGTCACCCAGGGCAGGGCAGCATGGTGCGGATTCAGAGGGGGAAGCTTCTGGCATTTTGCCTGTGCGTCATGGCTACCGTCTTTCTGCTCATCACACTCCAGGTACCAAGAGCTTGGGTCGTGTAGTGTTGATTTCTGGGCCTCTACCCCTACCCCCACCCCCATCCCATGCTCGCCAAGGACTTTACTTTTTGCTTCATCTCTCAGGGTCAGGATGTTCTCTCTAAGGCAAGAAAAATACTTTCTTTTTATAACATATGGAATTGAGGTTTAGTGAGTGGATGTGGTAGGTAGAAACAAGATCAGTGAGTCGGGAAATCAGTTTGTGACGCGCAGGATCCTAGTTTTAAGATTTTTTGGATGTGGACCATTTTTAAAGTCTTTATTGAATTTGTTGCAATATTGTTTCCTGGTTCGAACCAGGGATCGAACCCACAACCTCTGCATAGGAGGGTAAAATCTTAGCTACTGGACCACCGGGGAAGTCCAGAGTCCTGGTTCTAGTAGGGCCCTGTCGGTCTTGTTGGCTGAAGACAGCTCTGAACAAAGAAGCCCTCAATGTATCCATGGGGACTGCCTAACAGCCCAAATTGTGCTACTGATGGTGAAATGCAGTTAAGATCCAGATGAAGGTTTAGCTTGGATGATTTCCTCCCAAGTCTTGACCCCTTCTGAAAGATGCCATTCTTAAAGAAGCAGTGACTATTCCAAGGACACCCTAGTTTGTTCTGCAGAACACAAACGTCGGCATTAATAAATTTGTTGGTAGTAGGGTGAATGAACTGAAGCATTTCTTCAGTCCTCCCGTTTCTCTCATAGGGTTGGTTCTTCTGAACTTCATTTGCTGATTTCAAAGTAAAATAAAAATTTCACAGTGAAGGTAAAATATAAATATGAGTTCAGATTTTTTAGCCCCCACTTGTGTCCCTCCTGTCCGTTTCAAAATCCAAAAGGACTTTTAAAGATTACTTGTGGATGTGAGTAGTTCACATACAGGCCTGATGGAGACAAAGCGTCCTCTGGGCGTTTTATTCTGGAGGATTGCCCTTCTCCTTGCTTAGGACTGAATGAATGAATGCTTACACCAACACTTTGGCAAGTAGTCTGCACTGTTTCCACCACCTTCTGCTGCCAGGTTGAGATTCTGATCAGAGCAGACCCCTGTCTCTCTGTCTCTCTTGGAGGTAAGGATCTAGGACCTGCTTGAGCTGGAAAGGCTGCAGTTTTCTGCTTCATTCTGTGGGAAATTATGAGAAAGCTTTGATCTTACTAGACATTTGACCTCTTTTCCAGGCTTGAGGAATGCCTGTGTACAAGTGAAGAATTTTGCTTTTGATGTCAGAATAAATTACCATGCTTTTGGTAGGCATGTCCTCTCTAAGTTTCCAGAATAGAAGAGGCAGTAGTTTGTCTATTGGAGCTGAACCTTTGCCTGGATCTTGATTGCAGTTTGCCGTCGGTGGTCTGATTTGGGGTGTTTCCCAGTCCTCATGGATACATTGAGTGTTTCATTGTTCAGCGTTGCTGTAATACTATTTTTATTTGAACACTATAAAATGAACAAATATAATGCCTGTATATTTAGTGTCATAGTCTGTTCACAGGTTGGAAAAGAGTTTCCAGACACGAGGCAGAATGAGAGGAGAACAGAGTTTATTAGAGTGGGGGACGCTATTAGAACAGTGGGCAGGTTCAAGGGAGAGCCGACCCCTTTTGTGGTCTCCGCAATACGGGAGACCTGGGTTCAATCCCTGGGGTGGGGAGATCCCCTGGAGGAGGGCATGGCAACCCACTTTGGTATTCTTCCCTAGAGAATCTCCATGGGCAGAGGGGCCCGGCAGGCTACAGTCCGTGGGGTTGCAAAGAGTCGGACATGACTGAGCGACTAAGCATAGCACAGCACAACCAATTTTTGTAGCCTCAAGACAGAGAAAATTCCTGCTGGAAGGGTAACATGAGATGATTGGTTAGGATGCTAGAGGGTAGGTATTTTTACCTAATATAAGGTCAGGGGGTTCCTGGCAATGGTTGCTATGGTGCTTAATCAGTTCCAGAGATGACCTTGGTGTAGGGGTCCACATCTGTGCCCTTGGTACAAGGCCGTACACCTGTGACCTTGGTAGAGAGCTCCACATTTAGGACCATTCCTGTTTTTACTGGCTTTTAGACTAGGCAAGGTGAAATAATTTGCCATGTAGGTAGGGAAAAGGAAGGCTAAATTAAAAAAAAAAAAAAATCATGTCATGAATCCTGTATTAGTTTGCTAGGGCTGCCATATATAAAGTACCAAAGACTGGGTTGGGTGGCTTACACAATAGGAATCTATTTTCTCACAGTTGTGGAGGCTAGAAGTCCAAGGTCAAGGTGTCAGCAAGCAGGGTCGTCTCTCTGAGGCTCCTTCTTGGCCTTGTGGATGGCTGTCTTCTCCCTGGGTCTTCACACTGTCCTCTTCCTATACTTCTCTGCATCCCCGTCTCCTCTTTTTCTACAGACACCAGTCATATTGGATTAGGGCCCACTCTGATGACCTCTTTTTAACTTAATTGCCTCTTTAAAGACCCTGTCTCCTAGTTCAGTCACATTCTGAGGTGGGAGGGGTTAGGGCTTTAACATGAATTTGGCCAGGGGGGCGGGGGAGGGGGCACAGTCTAACCCAGGACAAATCTTATAACATGATTAATAATCTAAACTTGAAACAAGCTAAACTTTCATTGACTTACAGTTAAACTAAAGCATTGTGATTCTGTGGAGGAAGTCATTCATCTCAGACACTGTTTTTGATTCACATTTAACTATATTTTGTATATAGTATCTGTAGATTCTTTGGGTGTATGGTATCTTTACTTTTTTTTTTGAATTTTATCTACCTTTCAGTTGCACATATAACTGATGAAATCATTTTACAGCAAATCTAAGACATATTATTTCACTTGGACTTTCTTTAATGTGATTCTCTTACACAGGGGCCCCCAGTGTCCAAGATCTAATGCCTGATGATCTGGGGTGGAGCTGATGAAATAATAATAGATATAAAGTGCACGACAAGTGTTATGTGCTTGAATCATCTCGAAACCATCCTCCCCCCAGTTTTCCTTCCCCAAGTACGTGGAAAAATTGTCTTCCACGAAATCGTTCCCAGGTGCCAGAAAGGCTGGGGAACCACCGCTCTCACAGATGGGAACTTTAAATTTAGTATAACCATATGACTGTTGTCATACATACTCAGCAAAATTAATATTACTCAGGACCATCTATGTCTCAGGCCATATTAAAGTTTCCCCAGTTATCTCAAAAAAACTTTTAACGGGTTGATTTGAATCTGGAGTAAACAAATCCACATTTTGAATTTATCTCAAGTTTTGTGGATTTTTTTCTATAAAAGTTTCTTCTGCCCCACATTTTATTCCATGTCATGGGTTTGTGGAAGAAACTAGGTCATTTGTCATTTTGAATTTCCCAGATTTTGGATTTGGCTGATTTTCTCCTCATGGTTTTGTTTAATATGTTCCTCTGTGCCCCGTATTTCTTACCACCTGGTACTGATGTCTGAGGCTAGACATTTTTTAAAAAGCTGTTTTGGTAGGACAGTCTCTCCTTAAAGCAATCCCTGTTATTTGGATATGACCTTATGTCTCGCACAGTAGATGCTGATGAGAAATGTGGAGTAAAATTTGTCTTCAAAGTTATACCCATGGCTTTCTCAACATGATTCTTTAAAGTCGCTGGTTGTACATTCGCAGGGAAAGGTTGGGTGAAAATATAGAGCATGTGTGGCTAAAGTCAACACCATTCCATCAAGCTCTGGGGAGTAGCCGTCTTATTGCCGTGCTGTGCTTAGTCACTCAGTCGTGTCCGACTCTTTGTGACCCCATGGACTGTAGCCCTCCAGGCTCCTCTGCCCATGGGATTCTCCAGGCAGGAACACTGGAGTGGGTTGTCATGCCTTCCTCCAGGGGATCGTCCCACCCCAGGGATCAAACCCAGGGCTCCCGCACTGCAGGCAGATTCATAAAAGTGCCAGGGATACTGTTGGCAAGGGTTTTTAGTTTTCAGTGACAGTTTTACTGTTCCAACGATGACTTTAGTGTCACAAATGATTCATGCTTTTTTCAAGGCTAATAGAATTCTTTCCTCCTTTTGGAATACTGTGTGGCTTTTTGCCAAGTGGCTCTTAATAGTTTTTTGGCCTTGGATCCCTCAGAGAATCCAGTGAACATTATAGACCCTCCCCTGGGAGTTACAGACCCTCCGTCACATCAGTGGTCAGGGGCCCTTTTCTGACACCAAAGGTAGCAAATGCGTAAAGAAGACTCCTCCCTTGGCTGCTGAGAGTGGGGCCTGAGGGCCAACAGATAGTCTCCTCTGTTGACTGGTGGAGCAGTTAATACATGAAAATATATCTTCTTTTAACTGCTTTATTCTTTGCACAGTCTGACTATTAATGTTTTGTTATATATGATGCAGACCATCCTCTACTTTTATACTGCTCTAACATATTTTGTAATTGTTAGAAATATATTACTTTTTTTTGTAATGCATTATATTCATTTGTATTACATTTGTTTGCCATCTGAGTATCAAACCTTAAAGTTTGATGAAATGGCAGCAGTTTTGCTTCTGATTTTCCTCTGCCCACCCGGCCCTCCAGATTACTTTGATTGGTGGCCTTGCTCTCCAGAACCCAGACTCTCTGTCTCTTTTTTAAATTTACTTATTTGGCTTTGAATGTGAATGTATGTCCTCAGCAGTGTCTGACTCTTCGCAACCCCATGGACTGTAGCCCCCTGGGCTCCTCTGTCCATGGGATTTCCCAGGCGAGAATCCTGGAGTGGATTGCTATCTCCTTCTCCAGGGGATCTTCCTGACCCAGGAACGGAACCTGCATCTCCTATGTCTCCTGCATTGGCAGGTGGATTCTTCACCCCTGAGCCACCAGGGAAGCTGTACCAGGTCTTGTTAATAGTTGTGGCACGTGAGATCTTCGATCTTTGTTTTGGCAAGCGGGATCTTTAGTTGTGGCCTGTGGGATCTTGTTCCCTGACCAGGGATGGAACCTGGGGCCCTTGCCTTGGGAGCATGGAGTCTTAGCCACTGGACCACCAGGGAAGTCCCCAGACTGTCTTGAAATACATAAAAAACATGGTTTTAAGTGAGAAGGAGCCCAATACTATGCCATCTCCCTGCCATGGTGGATATTATTGGACTTCCAAGGTGGCACTAGTGGTAAAGAATCTGTCTGCCAATGCAGGAGATATAAGTGACCTGGGTTCCATCCGTGGGTCAGGAAGATTCTCTGGAGCAGGAAATGATGACCCACTCCAGTATTCTTGCCTGGAAAATTCCATGGACAGAGTTTTAAGTGAGAAGGAGCCCAGTACTTAGGCCATCTCCATGCCATGGTGAATATTATTACAAACATAAGACCCACGTTATGATACCTTTGAAAAGTGAAAATGAAAGTCGTTCAGTTACGTCCAACTCTTTGGGACCCCATGGACTATAAAGTGCATGGAATTCTCCAGGCCAGAATTCTGGAGTGGGTAGCCCTTCCCTTCTCCAGGGGATCTTCCCAACCCAGGAATTGAACCAGGGTCTCCTGCATTGCAGGCAGATTCTTTACCAGCTGAGCCACAAGGGAAGACCTATGACACCTTTAATTGTACTAAAAGGAAATCAATAGGATTTTTATAATTCACTTTCCCCATAATGTAATCTCCAGCATTAGCCAGATAATAGCCCTGACTCTTGCAGGTTTCATTAAGAGACACAACCACTTCTGGATTCTATATATGCCTACAAAATGGAGGAGAGATGTATCTGTTAAGTGTTTAGTAGAGAGACACGTCCTTGTTGGTAGATATTTTGGAGGCTATGTCTCTACCCTAATCCCCAGAAACTGTGATGTGTTATTTTACTTGTCTAAAAGAAAGAAAGTGAAAGTCATTCAGTCGTGTCTGACTTTTTGCGACCCCATGGACTATACAGTCCATGAAATTCTCTAGGCTAGAATACTGGAGTGGGTAGCCTTTCCCTTTTCCAGGGGATCTTCCCAACCCAGAGATTGAACCCAGGTTTCCCACACTGCAGGCAGATTCTTTACCAGCTGAGCCACAAGGGAAGCCCAGGAATACTGGAGTGGGTAGCCTGTCCCTTCTCCAGGGGATCTTCCTGATCCAGGAATTGAACTGGGGTCTCCTGCACTTCAGGTGAATTCTTTACCAACTGAGCTATTAGGGAAGCCCACTTGTCAAAAGGGATCTTGTGTATAAGATTATAGCGATACATCTGGAGGTGAGGAGATAACCCTGAATTATGTGTGCAGGCCTGGAGGAACCACAGGAGTCCTTAACAGAGGAGGCTCTTTCCTGGCCGTGGTCAGAGAGTGATATGACAGAAGAAGGGTCAGAGAGATGCAGCATTTCTTTTTTTTTTTCTTTTAACTAAAAAAAAAATGTATTATTTATTTTGGTCATGCTGTGAGGCATGTGGGGTCCTTATTCCCCTACCAGAGAACAAACCCATACTCCCTGCAGTGGAAGCACAGAGTCCCAACCACTGTACTGCCAGGGAAGTCCCAAGAGGCAGCATTTCTGATTCTGAAGGTGGAGGAAGGGGGCCACGAGCCAAGAACTGTGGCTGCCTCTGAAAGAAAACCAAGAAATGAATTCCCTGTCCAAGTTTACTGAAAGGATCGTAGCCCTTCCAACACCTTAATATTCTTTCTGTATTTTTTGAGTGGACTCCACACACTGAATGGAAGACTTTAGGGGGCAGGGAAGGAAGCTGCTAGGGCACAGAGACAAGGATAAGAAGTCCCTCCAAATGGGAGTGGAGTGCCTGCCACCCTGCATTGCCCTGAGCATCTGCCTCCAGGGCCATGGCAAGAGTCCAGTCCATTAAGTACAGCGTGCAGTCCTAGCACTTGGAGTCTCCTGTCCTTGTCAGCGAAGTCGCCAACACCTTTTAGCCCAGCAAGACCATTTCAGACTTCTAGCCTCCAGAACCAGTTTACTATTGTGATAGTAAAGCTGTATCATTCTAAGTTGCTCAACTTGTAATAATCTGTTAGAGTAGCAATAGGAAGCTAATAAAACACTAAGGCAGGTTTGATCCCTGGGTTGGGAAGATCCCCTGAAGGAGGAAAGGGCAACTCACTCTGGTATAGCCTGGAGAATCCCATGGACAGAGGAGCCTCTTAGGCTATAGTCCATGGGGTCCCACAGAGTCAGACATGAGTGAAGTGACTTAGCATGCATGGACGCAAGAAGCTAAATCCTCAGGATGCATAGGAAATATGCAGAAGGAAATTATAAACAGTCTGACATTAGTAATAGGTCGTCATCTTTTTTAGGTCGTGGTTGAGCTGGGAAAATTTGAAGGCAAGAAGTTTAAAAATTCTCATTTAAAAGATGGACATGCACAAATGGAAGCAGAGCCTCTCCACCTCCATCCGTTCTTTAATAGAGAAGGACTGACCCTGAACAGGAAGAAGACATTGGCAGCTGACAGCTTCCCCATCATGCTCTGGTGGTCCCCACTGACTGGGGAAACCGGAAGGCTCGGCCAGTGTGGGGCGGATGCTTGCTTCTTCACCATCAACCGGACCTACCTCCATCATCACAGGACCAAAGCCTTCCTCTTCTATGGTAGGTAGGGCTTCTGCCTTTCTCCGTGTTTGCTGACATCCCCCTTTGAAGCTGAGTTACTACTTTTCTCCCAAGGAGGACATGGGGGCTCCCCGTGAAAGCTCATTGCCTGCCTGAACCCCTACACTTGCCCCGGAGAAGGCCTGTGCACTGAGCCAATACGATAAATATGCGAGCTGCACCAGCAGAGGGGTGGTGGGCCGGGCCACCTGGCATTTATAATGGGGGAGAAGAACTGTTTCTTCTCACCTTTTCACAGTTGGGTACCACGCTCACTGGATTTGGTATTTAGGAACTGGGTATTGGTTACACCGCTGATACCAATTCAGAATATCATCTGTGATAATGGCCGGGAGATTTTGATTACTGTAGCAGATGTGTCATTGGACACACGCTCAGCACAGTATTTTTTATTTTACTAGTCAGAAATAAAAAGTGTTCCACATCAGCTTTCGAGAGCAAGTTGGTATTCATCCCTCCCCCAGGCTGATTATATGTCATGCTGGGATTGAAGGGCTGCCAGACCCAGCCAGGTGGAGCTGGCGAGATGCCAGCAGCTGTTAGAAATATGGAACTCTTGGACGCTGAGTGATGGTGGGTGTGGGGAAATACAGATTAGCAAGCTTGATGGAAGATAGGCAAGATTAGTCACTTACATTAGGAAGTCAGTGCAAGGACAGCTGCTTTAGAGTGGTGTGAATGTGTGTATGTGTGTGTGTGTGTGTGTGTGAATGTGTGTGTGTGTGTGTGTGTGTGTGGTGGTGCTGGCTTTGGAGTGGCAGGACTGAGACTAGGGTGTAGGGCTGAGTCATCTTCAGTGTTCTGCCTGACAACAACTTAAATAAAGCGGAAAGTGGCCTCAGGAGGAATCAGGTGGTGTGTGGGCCCTACATTTGGTCAGGGCTCCAGAGCAAGGGGGGCTTCCATGGTGGCTCAGCGGTAAAGAACCCGCCTGCCAATGAAGGAGATGCAGGAGATGCTGGTTTGATCCCTGGGTTGGGAAGATTCCCTGGAGGAGGAAAGGGCAACTCACTCCAGTATTCTTGCCTGGGAAATCCCATGGACAGAGGAGCCTGGTGGGTTACAGTCTGTGTGGTCACCAAAGAGCTGGACACAGCTTAGTGACTAAACAACAAATAATCCTCTAATGGTGTTCTGAGATAAAGCAGCATTAAATGTATGAGTTTAATTTCCCCAATTTTAACAGAAGCCCCTAGACATATTGCAGTTAGACACAAAAATATATAGGTAATGTATATAGAAAACCTACTACATAGCTCAAAAAATAAAATATTACAAGTAAAATTGAAAGCTTCCCTTCCCTGACCCCATCACATTCCCTTCCCTCTTACCCCAGAGGGGATCATAATTCTGAAATTCATATGTGTGTGTGTGTGTGTGTATGCTTAAACAACATAAAGTATTATTTTGTGTGTTTTAAAAATTACCTACATAGCATGATAAGTTAACTTTCTATAACTTACTTTTTCTCCTCCATGGTTTTTGAAGACTTATTAACGTGTCCTTATAGCTCTAGTTCACCCATTTTACTGTTGCATAGGATTCCATTGTATTTATCACACTTCATTTAACCATTTTCCTGTTGTTAGACATTTAAGTTGTTTTGAAAGAAAACTTGCTTATGGAAATAGAGACACAGAAGTAGAGAACAAATTTATGGATACCAAGGGGGAAAAGAGGGTGGGATAAACTGGGAGACTGGGATTGACATATATATACTATCAATACTCTGATTAAAGAGATAGATCTTCCGTCGTGGCTCAGATAGTAAACAGTCTGCCTGCAATGCAGAAGACCTGGGTTTGATCCCTGGGTTGGGAAGATCCCCTGGAGGAGGGCACGGCAACCCACTCTAGTATTCTTGCCTGGAGAATCCCCATGGACAGAGGAGCCTGGTGGGCTACAGTTCATGGGGTCGCAGAGTCAGACACAACTGAGTGACTTTCACTTTTGCACACTTTCACTTTCACATAACTAAGGTAACTAATGAGAACGTATTGTATCGCACAGAGAACTCTTCTCAAAGCTCTGTGGTGACCCAAATGGGAAGGAAACCCCCAAAAAGGAGATATATGTATACGTATAGCTGACTCACTTTGCTTTACAGTGGAAATTAATGCAGCATTGTAAAGCAACTATATGCCAATAAAAATGAATAAAAAAGTAAAGCAAAACCTTGCTTATGACAAAAAATACTACAATAAACCATCCACGTACATGGGTGAGATTCCATGAGGACTCATACCCAGCAGTGGAATTATTTGGTATGAATTTGCGTTTACTGGATATTTCCAAACCAATATCCAGAGCGATCACATCACAGTCACTATCTTTTAAACATTTAAAACTTTTAACATGTTATACATGCACATATAGCTCCAGTATTTCCTAGTAACGCACTAAGGTTGTGACTTCGTGGTTTCTCAGTTTTGGGGCATTATATGTTGATTCTTACTATGGAGGATGAGTATTTAACTGTCCTTCTTCACCCTGCTCCTCCCACTCATTTCCTAGCCCCACATTCTTCCTCAAAAGTTATATCATCGTTTTAGACAAACATCTAGTTTCTACATCTTCATGTAGTCACAGTGAGCCATGATTTAAGATACTAAGATTTCTTTTGCTGCACAAATTGTTTTCCCTGGAGAAGCACCAGATATTCTTTTTTTTTCTTGATGTGGACCATTAGTAAAGTCTTTATTACAATATTGCTTCTGTTTTATGTTTTGTTTTGTTTTGTTTTGGCCTGGAGGCATGTGGGATCTTAGCTTCCTGACCAGGGATGAAACCCGCACCCACCGCACTGGAAGGCAAAGTCCCAACCACTGCACCAGCAGCGAAGTCCCCAGAGATTCTTAAAAAAGTGTCTCCCAGAGATTCCTGACCTGTCCACTTGAGCCTTCATCCTTTCTGTCTGGTGCCCAGGTACCGACCTGGCTGCCCATCACTGCGGGGATTTCCTCTATTTCACTCTTGTGTGGGATTTTCTGTTTCTGTTACGTCTTATCTTCCTCTTTCTTGGTTTGTGTCTTTATTTATTTATTTGGTGACGCCGTAACGTGCGGTGGGCTCCCCAGGTGGCACTAGTGGTAAAGAAGCTTGCCATCTCAGAAGACATAAGAGATGCGGGTTTGATTCCTGGGTCGGGAAGATCCCCTGGAGGAGGACACGGCAACCCACTCCAGTAGTCTTGCCTGGAGAATCCCATGGACAGAGGAGCCTGGCGGGCTGCAGTCTATGGGGTCACAGAGAGTCAGACACGACTGAAGTGACTTAGCACGCATGCACGCAGCGTGCGGTATGTGGGATCTTAATTCCCAGAGCAGGGATCGACCGACTTCCCCTGCAGTGAAAAGCGCAGAGTCACAACCGCTGGACCCCCAGAAGTCCCAGTCTCTGTCTTTATTTCAGTGGGTTCTGAGAAGGGTTCGTCGAAGGGAAGTTTTTCAGGGACTTTGTATGTGTGAACATGTGCTTATTTTACTTTTACTTTTCCTGATGCTTTCGCTCAGGACAGAATTCTAGTCTGGAAATTCTTTTCTTTCTGAATTTTTGGGACACTGTCCCCCTGTCTTCTGACTTCTAGTATTATGAGGAATCCAGAGCTATTTTGATTTCCCATCCTTTGTGGTGTGCTTTTTTGTTCCCTTCTCCTTTCTCTGGAAAAATATAGAACCTTCACTTTTTCACCAGTTTGGAAATCCAGTAATGATTTTTCCACTGATTATTATTATTATTATTTTTTACACTAACCTTTAAAGTGTCACTTGAGAAGATGAAAAATTAACAAAAATAAGCTTATTATTTAAAATAAAGTAAAATATGAATATAAAACAGTGTTAAGTGTATATGTGTGTGGGAATCAGAAGAGGTCTGCCTACCTGGAATTAAGACTTTTGTATTCTTGACTCTGCTGACAGATTACATAAAAAGAATATTCTGGAATACAGGATAAAGTGCAGATGAAGAAAGGAAAACCACCACAGGGGGATACATTCAGGCTTGAAATGTAGGGTAAATCAGACAAAACTTTTCTAAAAGGTCAATAATCGATGATCTTGAATTATTAGGGAAAATATCTGAAAGTTTACAAATTACGGGGGAGTTACTCTGTTGAAATCATAAAATCATCACAAAACATAGTATTTTACCAAATTACTGAGTAAGTGGCATTCTATCTGAGACATTCATGTTAAGAAATTCAGTAATGGTTGCCTTGCTGTTTGTGTATTTCCTTCCGTTGAGGTGAGCACTCACATATCTGGTTGCCGGGAAGCCTGGCCTGCGTGCACGCTCAGTTGTGTCTGACTGTTTGAGACCCCATGGACTGTAGCCCACCAGGCTCCTCTGTTCATGGGATTCTCCAGACAAGAATACTGGAGTGGGTTACCATTTCCTCCTCCAGGGGATCTTCCCCACCCAGGGACTGAACGCTTATTCCTGCAGGCGGATTCTTTACCACTGAACCACCTTTGTATATACCATAAGAGAAATGTCAACAAGTCTCATGGGATTTCAAAGACGGGAGAGAGCACATATGATTGGGAGGATCAGGAAAGGCTGCATAAGATCTTCATAAAATAGGGGGAATTTGAAGTGGGACTTGAAGGAGAATGGAATTGGATTATATTGGGAATGGAGGACATTTCAGTATGAAAATCAGCATGAATGGGAGCATAGAGTTAGAAAATTATGGGTAATATCTGAGGTTACAGCAAGGAGATCAGATGGCTATAGCCTAGTTTCATGTAAGAGAGAGATTAAGATTGAAGCATATACTGAAACCAGAGCATGGGAGACTCTTGAACTTTGGCTTAAGATTTTGCATCAAATTAGAGGACAGTGTTATGGAGCCAGTGAAATTGAATGGCCTTTTAGAAACCAGCTCAAGGAGACTTCCCTGGTGGCCCAGTGCCTGACTCTGTGCTCCCACTATAGGGAGTACGGGTTCAATCCCTGATTGGGGAACAAAATTCCTGGATGCTATGCAATGCACCCCCCAAATAATAAAAATTATTTTAAAAACCCAACTCACATATAGCACCTGTATTTATAATTCCCCTCTATTAGATGTGGCTTCTCTTCTCTAAATGTCCATAGGCATTTTGTATCTTTTTTTAATGTTGTTTCATTGAGCCTCAACAACATGTCAGGCACAGCACCAGTAATGGGGAATAAAGAAGATAAATAAGGTAACGATGATATTTGCTTCTGTCCTATATCATTTCTTGCATGTTAGAGTGTGAAGTTCTTTCTTTCTTTCTTTTTTATGATGACAGGGCAGCACTGCCACATCTTTGTGTCTCCCCTTCCCTCTGTTCGGGCACAATGCCTCGGGCACATTTGACACTCAGGAAATAGTCACAGAGACTTAGAGCCCGAAAGGACCCAGGAGTATAACCTCCTCTTTGTACAGGCGGATAGACTGAGGTTCGGGAAGGGTAGGGATGTGTCAAGAAGACACAGAGGTTAGCAGCCAGGAGTTGGGTGGAGAACCAAGGTGCCCTGACCCGATCCAGGGCTCCCTCCCCCAAACCGTATGTGAATGTGCACTTGTGACTTACTAAAACTTGGATGTTTGGACTTGGGGATTGCTTACAGTATATGGTTTTAACAGGTTGAATTAGAGATTCAGTTCTTTAATAGGGTCTGTTGAGCAAACTGGAGTGAATACAGCACGCTTTTTCTGTCTGAGGCTCCTGAATTCTAATTAAGTAGGTCACCGAAAACTGCAGATGGGACTCTGGTTCAGCAGGATTGAAGAAGAAAAGGCAGGAAAATGATTCAGGTATCAAAGGCTGACCTAATTAATGGAAATGGAAACTCGAAGGGTTTTGTGACCTCGAAGATTTTGTGAACCAGAATTTTTTTTTTTTTGGAAAGGTTTTATTTCTATTGCCTTGGGAGACTGACCTAAGAAAACGTTCCTAGGATTTATGTCAGGGAATGTTTTGTCTGTGCTCTCTTCTAGGAGTTTTATGGTGCCGTGTCTTACATGTAAGTCTTGAAGCCATTTTAAGTTTATGTTTGGGAGCACACATTCTTTCTTTATGTTTCTTGCTGATCCTGTAAGACCTCATTCAGGGGGTTTTCACCATCCCCTAACTGGAAACTGTGGCAGAACTCTGACTTCTGTACTCACTCTCAGGGAATGGATAATTGTGTGGTCACTTTCAGTTGCAAATACAGTTTCAAACTTAGTAAATGGAGCATTGAGCCCCATGGCCATGCCTAGGGTTACATATTTTTGCGTCCCCAGCTCGGACCTCTCTTAGTTCAGTTCAGTTTAGTTGCTCAGTGGTGTCCAACTCTTTGCGACCCCATGGACTGCAGCTTGCCAGGCTTCCCTGTCCATCACCAACTCGCAGAGCTTGCTCAAACTCATGTCCATCGAGTCAGTGATGCCACCCAACCTTCTTATCCTCTGTTGTCCCCTTCTCTTCCTGCCTTCAATCTTTCCCAGTATCAGAGTCTTTTCCAGTGAGTTAGTTCTTCGCATCAGGTGACCAAAGTATTGGAGTTTCAGCTTCAGCATCAGTTCTTTCAATGAATATTCAGGACTGATTTCCTTTAGGATGGACTGGTTTGATCTTCTTGCTGTTCAAGGGACCTCTCTCACGCTGCCACAACCCTGCGATGCTTCTCCTTCTGCAGGGCAGGTCTTTCCCCCCTCTGACCTCTCCTCACCTCCTCCGTCCTGCACCACCTGCTTTGTGGAGCCTTGCAGAGATGCCAAGAAGACAGCGAGGAGAATTAAGCAGACAGGATATTTCTTACTTGGCCGTGTGGCTTTATGTCCTGTGAACTCAACAGGTGGTTAGAGAGGATGGCCTTGACGGGGTGTGGCAGATGATTAAAGTATACTTTTTCTATTCTGGGGCCTTTTTGTGGCATTTCTAGTTTTCCTGCTGGAATCCTGGCGTTTTCAGTGTCCTTTTCCAGGAAGTTGCATCTCTGCTTAGGGTACTCATGTGGGATGGCTTCCTAGCTCCTGGATCCCGCAGCATGTCCAGCTTCTTTCTGCTGAGCTGTGTCTCCCTAGGGCTCTTTGAGGACCCAAGACTCCCCATGTGCTCACATGTGTCGGTGGGAGGAGCTTCGGGGGTGTAGGCAGACCACAACACAGACCCTTTCCTCTGTCATGCAGGCAGATCACCATACCCGGGTGAGACGTATCAGGGAGGGCAGTCGGACCTGATCCTCACCCTCCTGAGTTCCTCAGGTAGGCACTCGTCTTCTGTGTCTCTAAATTTCACGGACATATTTCAGATTTCTTTAGGTAGCTCTGTTGGAGCAGGATTTTCAGAGCAGGGCAACAGCCCTCTTCATGGAAGCGCTTTATTCATCTCCTCACAGGCTCTTCTCTCATCTCTTTCTGTATTCTTGACCTCGCTGAGGAATCCATGAGTTGTAGAACAAGCTGTCCTTCATTCCCTCCGTGACTCTGCCAGTGGGGATGTCTGCACTATGCAGAGTGTCCCTGAGACTTCATGAGTAATGCATCTGTGAACCGTTCTCAGGGGTAATTTCTGCTGATATCAGCCATTATGAGTCAATCCTTATTAGTGGTTTTTCTCTGGAGGTTGATTTTCCTGTGTGGTGTGTGTGTGTGTGTGCACACACACACACGTGCGCGTGCTCAGTCATGTTGGACTCTTTGAGACCCCATGGACTGTAGCCTACCAAGCTCCTCTGTCCATGGGAATTCTCCAGGCAAGAATACTGGAGTGGGTTGCCATTTCCTCCGCCAGGGGATCTTCCCCACCCAGGGGTTGAACCCAGGTCTCCTGCATTTTTGCCTCTGCGCCACCTGACTTTTCTGGGCCCTGCCTATTGAATGCAGGTAATAGGTAACTGCCTTTGCCAGATTAATATTTACTTAGGAGGTGGAGGAAGAAATGGACTTATTTTGGACTGTGTGGACAGCAGCAACATCGAACATGGAAAAGAAGCTCGTAACTGAGTGATAGATCATATGTGATGTACGATGTATGTATGGATATGTATAGGTGTATCTTTGCAGTAATCAAGCCCCATGTCCAAACTGCTATGTATAAAAAAAATAAGCTACAAGGATATACTGTCCAGCACAGGGAATAAGGCCAATATTTCATAATAACTATAAATGAACTATAATGTATGAAACTTGTGAATCACTCTGTTGTATACCTGAAACTAACATGATATTGTAAATCAACTATGTCTCAATTAAAATAATTGACTTTTCATTTTTGCTTGAGCAAATAATTATCGCATAATCTTTCCAGAAGGTAAACCCATTCTCAGAGCCCTGCTCAGACACCTGCAGTGACCTCCCATCTCATTGAAATTCCAGATCCTCACCATGGCCTCTGACTCTGCGGGCCCTGCCGACAGCTCTCTTGTAACCGTTGTCACATCAGTGGGAGGTGATGGGTTATCAATCTTACTATAAAATCCTCAGTGTTGTGGTGTTACTGTCCATGGTTGGAAAGCAAGGAAACCAAAACCTTGGCCAAAACTTCAGTCCTTTCGGTAGGAGTTGTTAAAGTTTTATTGATCATTCACATAATAGTTCTTTTACATTCATTACTATCTCTAGGAAGTTGCTGCAAGTGATACGAGAATGGGGGAGAACTGAACCAAAATTAAATTCTCTGCCACTTAAATTTCTAAAGCTTGAGAGTTTTTGATCTTAGTTGTTTTGCTGTGGGTGAGTGGTTCCCAAACCTAGCTCATCTTAAGATCGTAGATGAACAGAGTAACAAACAAATCCCTGTCTCTGGGCCCCACTGCAAACTTACTCAGAATCTCCAGTGTTGAAGATTCATGATCTGTCAGCTATATATCAATTTGTCCACAAGGGAGATTGGCTTGAGAAGGATTTTGCAGGTTGTGGGGAGGTATTGGAAGGTGTGGGGAGGGTTGGCCCAGAGATTTTGAAACCAGACCAAATTAAAACAAAACAGATTTTGAAGAAAGAAAACTTAGCAGTAATGCACAGATTTGGCACAGCCATACAGTGTTTATACTTGTAATAATGAAAGCACTTGATAGACACTTAATCAGAAATGGATGAAGAGGGAAAACAAGTGTGTGTGTGATGGGATGGGAGAATTAAATCTATACCTTCCATAGTAATGAGACAATAGGTATTATCTAAAACTGAAAAATCAAGAAGTAGCCCAGTGAATGTGTTATTTAGGTATTTTTGAAATGCAAATACAGAAGAAACACCTGGAAAAATCGAGGTGGTGACTTCTGGCACGTGGAAATAGGGAATGAGGGGGTAGCACCCTGCTCTCCTGTGTTACTGTCTCGTTGAAACTATCTCACACTGAAAGCCATATGCAGGTATTAATTTGATATCAATAAGAAGTGAGTTAACAAGGACATTTTGTCCTAGGAGATAGTGAAGCACAAAGATAGGAAGAACAGCTATTAATAAATTATCCAAATCCTAGACTTTTTTTTGCTTTATTAAGATACCTTTCAGGAAGAGTGTTCATTATGCAAAGGCATTAATATTTTACAGCTAAGGTACTCATTTCCTTCCATCAAGAAATTGCCTTTTCGTATTATCTGATTTTCAGTCTTTCCAGTTAAATAAATCAGCCGAGTTTTGCTGGAGTTAGTCTGGTCTAAGGACAAAGGCTGTCATGAGCGTGATAATGTTTAGTTGTAAGAGTTCTCTGGTCAGGACTGGGAGCTCTCTCCCCCTTGTTTCTGACTGAGCCTTTTTGACCCTGTCTGGTCTTTGAGAGTGTGTGATGGTATAAAGATGAATAGAACAGAAGTGACTGAAAATCGGAAAGCACTTCTCAGGTTCGAGTTACAAATCTGAAAGGAAGCATGGAAGTGACAAGTGCCAAGAGCCAGGCGTTGTCCTGCCGGAGGCAGCGGACAGACTGCATTACTGCAGTTTCAGCAATTTGGGCCACTGGATATGCTGGTGCCCATCCAGTTCTGGGCTGATTCTCTGACACCCAGAAATCCTGTGAGACCAATCTGGCAGCTTGTTCTTCAGAGCAGGCAGTCACATCTCTAGTGGGCCCCCAAAATAAAACCAGGCAGCTTTAATGGATAAGTTTTCTTGCTCTTAAAAATTAAAAGACAGAACAAACCCAAAACAGCTTCAGCTGGAGAGGAAGTGCAGCAGAAAATTTCTTTTCGCAGAGTTTACATTCACAGTTTGATCCACCCCATCTCAATAAGTTCTAGGGCACAGATTAGAGTTCTAGCCTTGGAGAAGTGCATTGTGGGGAGATTCATGTGCCACTACTGTATACAAAATAGATCATCAATAGGGACCTACTGGATAGCACAGGGAACTCTACTTGATACTCTGTAATAACCTATATGGGAAAAGAATCTGAAAAAGAATAAATACATGTATGACTGAATCACTTTGCTGTAGACCTGAAACTAACACAACATTGTAAGTCAAATATAGTCCAAAATAAAATAAAAATTTAAAAAAAGGAGAAAAGAGAAGAAGGAAAAAAGAACCACCAGTGTCTGTCCATCTCTTAGCTGGCTCTGTGTTATATTGTTGAGTAAGCTGGAAATCTCCTGAAATAGTCAGCATTTTCTTTATTAGTGAAAAAGTAACCTCTCTGAAGGAAGAAAGTAATCCACTAGGGCTGATAATGGAAATGAGGACAAAGATGTATTTTAAGAAATAAAAGGTCATCAAGTCGTGTGTGCCAAGTTGCTTCAGTCATGTCCGGCTCTTTGCAACCCCATGGGCTGTCCATGGAATTGTTAGATATTTAGATAAGGAGTAGAACACTGGACTAACTTAAGGTTTGGATGTGTATGAATAGGCCACGGAACTCCATTTTTTCAGGAAATCGTGCGCTACGTGTAATTTGGGAGAATTTGAGAATATCTCAGGATATATTCCTTCCTGATGTACAGCTGGGATGGAAGAACCATTTTTTTATGTGTGGCGCTGTGCTAGGTGCTGAGGTTATAGTGGTTCCATAACCTGGTTCTATAAGCTTGTCTGCAGCAGGGTCTGCCCTCATGGGGCTTAGTTGGTAGCTGTTGTTTAGTTGCTAAGTCGTGTCTGATTCTTTGTGACGCCTATGGACTGTAGCCCACCAGGTGCCTCTGTCCATGAGGTTCTCAGGCAAGAATATGGAGTGGGTTGCCATTTCCTTCTCCAGAGGATCTTTCTCGACCTAGGAATTGAAGACGAGTCTCCTGCATTGACAGAAGGATTCTTTACCACTGAGCCAAGAGTGAAGCCTCATGGAGCTTATGAGTTTGGTAAATAGGATGCTGCCAGGCCCGGATAAGCATGTTGGCTTGAGATGGAGTGATCAGGGAAGCCTCTCTGAAGAGGTAACGTTTGAGGTTGAATCTTGAAAGATGAGAGGAATCATTCCTGTGAAATGGAGGGAATTCATTTCAGGAAGGGGGAACTGCAGAGGGGAAGGAGTTTGATATGATGGAAGGTCAGAAGGAAGGTCACTGTGCTGGAGTCAGTGTGTGTGTGAAGGAGGATAGTACGAGATGAGATTGGAATGGGAGATGGGGGCCAGGTGAAAGGGCTCCCCAACATAGAGTGAGAGGGCTGGGTTTGTTGTAAGGGCAATGGGGAAATAGCAGAAGGTTTTAAGCAGGGGTGCTGTGCTCTGATTTTTATTTTGCTCTGTTCTGAGATGTGCTTTGAAAAGAGCCCTTTGGATTCTCCTTGGAGAAGGGATTGGATTGTGGAAGTAGAAGCAGGACACAGTTTCTGTGAAATAAGTGGAAATGCTGCAGCTCTGTATTAGGGTCAAAATTCTCCAAGCCAGGCTTCAGCAATACGTGAACTGTGAGCTTCCAGATGTTCAAGCTGGTTTAGGAAAGGCAGAGGAACCAGAGGTCAAATTGCCAACATCCGCTGGATCACAGAAAAAGCAAGAGGGTTCCAGAAAAACATCTATTTCTGCTTTATTGAATATGCTAAAGCCTTTGACTGTGTGGTTCACAATAAACTGTGGAAAATACTGAAAAAGAAGAGAATACCAGATTATCTGACCTGTCTCTTGAGAAACCTGTCTGCAGGTCAGGAAGCAACAGTTAGAACTGGACATGGAACAACAGACTGGTTCCAAATAGGAAAAGGAGTACGTCAAGGCTGTATATTGTCACCCTGCTTATTTAACTTATATGCAGAGTACATCATGAGAAATGCTGGGCTGGAAGAAGCACAAACTGGAATCAAGATTGCCGGGAGAAATATCAATAACCTCAGATATGCAGACGACACCACCCTTACGGCAGAAAGTGAAGAGGAACTAAAAAGCCTCTTGATGAAAGTGAAGGAGGAGAGTGAAAAAGTTGGCTTAAAGCTCAACATTCATAAAACTAAGATCATGGCATCCGGTCCCATCACTTCATGGGGAATAGATGGGGAAACAGTAGAAACAGTGGCAGACTTTATATTTTGGGGCTCCAAAATCACTTAGATGGTGATTGCCGCCATGAAATTAAAAGATGCTTACTCCTTGGAAGGAAAGTTATGACCAACCTAGATAGCATATTTAAAAGCAGAGACATTACTTTGCCAACAAAGGTCTATCTAGTCAAGGCAATGGTTTTTCCAGTAGTCATGTATGGATGTGAGAGTTAGACGGTGAAGAAAGCTGAGTGCCGAAGAATTGATGCTTTTGAACTGTGGTGTTGGAGAAGACTCTTGAGAGTCCCTTGGACTACAAGAAGATCCAACCAGTCCATCCTAAAGGAGATCAGTCCTGGGTGTTCATTGGAAGGACTGATGTTGAAGCTGAAACTCCAATACTTTGGCCACCTCATGTGACGAGTTGACTCATTGGAAAAGACCCTAATGCTGGGAAGGATTGGGGGCAGGAGAAGGGGACAACAGAGGATGAGAAGGCTGGATGGCATCACCGACTCCATGGACATGGGTTTGGGTGAACTCCGGGAGTTGGTGATGGACAGGGAGGCCTGGTGTGCTGCGATTCATGGGGTCACAAAGAGTCGGACACGATTGAACAACAACTGAACTGAACTGAAGTGCATTAGGGTGGGAGGCAGGGGAGAAAGAAATGGGTAGATCTGAAATGTGATTTCAAGATAGACTTGACATCCTGATGTCTTAGTGGTACCTATTTTCATTTATGTAGGTGTCCAAGGAGCAAAATTCACTGTACACATTCATTTAACTTCTCAGCCTCTCAGTTCAATCTTTTGTTACCAACTTACCACAACTGTGATGCATAAAAAATGCTCTTCATTTCCTTCCTGATGCAATGAAAAAAAAATAAGTAAATTATTGATCACTAAATATTTTGCTTCCATAAGCATGTAAATATTTAATCCTTAAGGTTATTGACATCTGGATACTTTACTTTCCTGAGTACAGGAAAGTACTGACGTCTGAATTTGACATTCAAATCACCACGCTGTCCTTAGTAGCTCAGTTGTGTCCTTATGGACGGGAGCCCGCCAGGCTCCTCTGTCCATGGGATTCTCCAGGTAAGAATACTGGAGTGGGTTGCCATGCCCTCCTCCAGGGGATCTTTCCAACCCAGGAATTGAACCCAGGTCTCCTGCATTGCCTGAGCCACCAGGGAAGCCAAATCATTAGCGACTATATATATCAGTTACATGCGAGGCGCAGTGATTAAAATCTAAGTTGTGCAACTGCTACTGCTAAGTGACTACAGTCGTGTCCATCTCTGTGCGACTCCATAGATGGAAGCCCACCAGGCTCCCCCGTCCCTGGGATTCTCCAGGCAAGAACACTGGAGTGGGTTGCCATTTCCTTCTCCAATGCGTGAAAGTGAAAAGCAAAAGGGAAGTCACTCAGTTGTGTCCGACTCTCAGCGACCCCATGGACTGCAGCCTACCAGGCTCCTCCATCCATGGGATTTTCCAGGCAAGAGTACTGGAGTGGGGTGCCATTGCCGTCGTCATATAATTCACAGCCAAAAACTTTAATGTCTAAAAATGTGAATACAGATTCATCAGGCTCATTCGTTTACTGATGAAGCCATCAGCATTTGATCAGTAAATGTAGGAAAAAAACATGTAGTGTTACTTATATGAGTCATGCCCCGCCCTTTAGTGTCTTGAATCATCTGGAAGAGTTAAGAAGAAAATACAGCATTTTGTTTTCCACAGCGTAGCAATTCAGTGTCTCTGGAGATGAGATCTGGGAACCTGTGCTCTTTACCAGCTTCCCAGGACGTCATGATGGGGCCAGACCAGGTGGATGGGTATTGGGGACAGCTGATCCCCTAGGTGGCTTCCACCACTACCATTTTATGACTTAATATAAAGTCTCTAAGTTCCATCATGGGAATTTGTAGATGTCCTTGCTTTTATATCCCATTGTCACTTCTGTATGCCTATGATTTATTTGATGCTTAGTCTTTGGTAACAGAATATCCAATTATAACTCCGTGCCTTTGGGAAAATAAGCTCCTCTTTAAAGACATCTGCCTAGTGACAGAGTTTTCAAGAATGTTTTATGTTGAGACTGGAAAAGCGTTTGTAATGGAAAATGTGGATTTTGATGGTTCTTTCAAGGGAATTATGCAGTTAGGGTATTCTTTTAGTCACATGGGCACAAGTTAGTCTTTTGGAAGCACTTAGTTGCTGGACCAAGACAGCATCTGATGCTGCCTGAAAATGTTAGAACCAGGGGCTTCTGCTTAGAATCTGATTCTTATTATTTAGCTGATGCTGAGCAAAAGCATGCATCCTGGAGGGCTGAGATAGAAGTTTTTCTCGATTGTCTCCAGCCAGCAGTGCACAGACCCAGAATGCACAGCCTCTTGGGGAGAGAGGAGAGGCTTCTGGGCGTTTCTGTAAAGCTATTGAGTAAGGCTGGCTGGGGAAGAGGGGAAAGGTGTTCAAGGTCATTTGGCTTAGCCGTCTGCTGCAGTGCATGTATTCCTAGGTTCCTTTAAAACGATCGCTTTACATTCTTCATTGATCAATGCCTGTAAAGCTCCTAATTTCAGAGACTCTTGTGACTAAGTCTTGGGACTAGCGTGGCCCATATTCTCTTTATTCTCAAGTCCACTAAACTCTAGTTTTAATTTTCACACGTGGCATCAAGCAGCTTGCAGGCTTCCTAGTTGTCTTGTAGTTTAAAGTGAAGGTGAATACTCTTAATTTCTGAAGTCGCCTACTTTCAGCCTCTAAATTCAGTTTTCCAAACACTCCCTGGTTGGGTGGCCAATATCTGGAGAGGAGTTGAAAGCATAAAGAAACGAGCATTTTATTTTTTTATGGCAACCAAGTGACTGCTTGGCTTTTATTCATCCTATAACTTTGATCACTTTAGCCAATGCTCTGTCTTAATTGACATCTGGTACCAGGACACCATGGTGCCCACACAAGTAGATGGTTTTCTCCGTTTCAGCTTCAGTATATGAAATGATGGTTGGTAATGGTGCTGGTGATAGAAGGGGTGGTGTGTTTCAGCACATGGAAAAGAGTTGCTAGGCTTAGATATAAACCAGATTCTTTCTTTCTTTCTTTCTTTCTTTTTTCACCCCATGTGGCATGCAGGATCTTAGTTACCCAACCAGGGTTGGAACCTGTGCCCCCTACAGTGGACGCGTGGCATCTTAACCACAGAACCATCAGGGAAGTCCCTAGATTATCTCTTTCATTTTAGTGGGGATCAAGTGTTTCACCTTCTTTTCCTCTGCCCTCATACCTCTTCTGACTTATTTACTGGCCAGCATTTTTGCCCTCGTCTCCTCTTCTTCCTCAGTTGCTTCCTTCATTTCTGGCATGAACTATAGAAATAATCTCTTTGTAATACCCCACCATGCTCTACTTTGTATCAACTTTGTTCTTTGGGAGAAAGAAGCTGAAAGTTGTCTTACACTAGCCAAACTATTATGAAAAACACAGACCGACAGGAAGAACTTCTCTCTTCATGACCAAAGGCAGGTCAGTTTTATATATTTCCTTATTTTGCAGAGATGATGTGGCTTCTTTTTTTTTTTTTTCTGGCAGGGAGGAGGTAGGGTGAGCTATACTATAACCAAACTATGTACCCCACATTGCTTGAGAAACTCTGTGGTGGAATGGGAAAAGCCTGGGATTTGATGGTCAGTATGAGCTGGGCAGAATTCATCTCCACTACTTGTGAGATCTGTGATGTTACAACTGTTACAATCTCTTTAAGCTTCTTTTCTTGTTTGTAATATGAGAGTAAGTCCAATTTCTTTAAGGTTTTTGTGAAGTTTTAAGATAATTCATGTAAATTGCGTACCGTGTTGCCTGGGGCATGGTAGTTGCTCAATAATAATGACAAATTATCAATACAACCTGAGAGTTACTGTAATATTTAAAATATTCTTTTATTATCCTTTTGAGATCTATGGTTTCTGCAGGGATGTTCCCTTTCTCATTCCTGATATTGCTAATTTATATCCCCTCTCTCTTTTTTTAGCCTGACTAGGGTTTATTGGTGTTATTGATCTTTTCAAAGATCTGGCTTTTGATTTTATTGATTTTTTTCTATTGATTTTCTGTTTTCAAGTTCATTGATTTCTGCTCTGATGTTTACTTACTTTGGATTTAATTTGCTCTTCTTTTTTGTACTTTCTTAGGGTGGAGCCTTAATGCTATTGATTTTAGATGTTTCTTCATTTCTATTACATACATTTAACGCTATGAAATTACCTCTAAGCACTTCTTCCTCTGTATCCCACGGATTTTGGTAAGTTGTGTTTTCATTTACATGTGTTTTAATTTTTTTTTTACATTTTAAAGTTTCTTCTTTGATGTGTTATTTAGAAGGGTGATGTTTAATCTCCACATATTTGGGGATTTTTGTTACTTTCTGTGCTTGACTTCTAGTTGAATTCCATTGCGTCTGAGAGCAGACGTGGTATGATTTCTGTTCTTTTACGTTGGTTAAGATGTGTTTTGTGGCCAGAATTTGGTCTTTCTTGACGAATGTCCCATGTGACCTCGGAGAAGAGTGTGTATTCTCTGGTTGTTGCATGAAATAGCGTATAGACGTCAGTTATGTTCAGTTGACTGATGGCGTTGCTTTGTTCAACTACGTCTTTACTGATTTTCTGCCTGCTGGATCTCTCCATTTCCAATAGAGGGGTGTTGGAGTCTCCAGGGGATAACTACGGACTTGTATATTTCTCCTTGCAGTTCTATCAGTTTTTGCTTCATCAAGTTTGGCAGTCTGTTGCTAAGTGTATACGCTTTTATGATCATTATCATGTTTACATTCAGATAAGCAAACATAAAGCTAAAGAGCAACCGTAATACGATTGTAACAGATTAAACTAATAGAGGTTTTGGGGTAAAGAAGATTTCTTTTCTTTAGAGTAGTTCACTGTGTCTCTTGCTGGTCCAAATCATGTATCTGTTCTGGGGGAGAATAGAAGGGATACAGAAAGAAAGCTCGACATTCATGTTCAGTGTTGACTTTCAAAACAGGATATTTCCTGTAAGAGAGCAAACAGCCTTCTGAAGTCAGACTGTTCTCTTGAGGACAGTTTTCTAAATTGTTTTTAGCTCCTGCTTTAACATAGCAGGAACTAAGACTAGAGGACTCAGCTCACATTTCTCCTGTTGAGAAGATCATCCTTCCAGCTGCGACAGCTTGGTCACAAGTCCTGCTGCTCCTTGGTGGGAGGAAGGGAGTTGGTGGGAAAAGAACAGAGAGGAGAGGAGGAAGATGGAGGCAGGTTTTAAATTGTCCTTACCACCCTCAAATCGTGCCCTGGGGTCAGATTGTGAAGAGGAACCTTTAGAAATATCTTGATAAGTTGAGGAAACCACAGTGACCAGCAGGTCTCAAGCTAAAATGTGAAGTTGTTCACTGGGCAAGGCAGGGGGCCTCTGTGTTCTCGTGGTGGATGTCTCCTAACGGGGAGCTGCGAAGTGCATGCCAGGAAAGGCTGCAGGTGGATGCTTAGCCAAGGCCTTGTAGAGTGTGTAGTGGAGACGCCGGTGCAGGGTGACCAGAAGCCCCAGTTTGTCCGGGACAGTCTTCTTTCCACCTGCAGGGCCAGCATCCTCTCCGATCAGTGCCTTCGGTTTAAAAATGTCCTAAATGTACCATCAAAGATGTGGTTATCTTCAGAGAGATGTGCCCCTGGAGAGCAGAGAGGATGGGCTGAGTCATCAGCGGAGCATCCCCGGCCTGGGCGGGGCTCCTCAGGACCAGATCACAGGCTACACCAGATGCCGAGGTTGGATGCCCCAGCAGCAGAATGTCCACTTCAAGGTCAGAGAAATCAGAGGACACCACACAGGTTCCAGGGCATCTTTTCCCCTGGCAGACATGGTCCTAGAGAAGAGGGAGGTAGAATCTGAGAAATCAACAGGGCTTTTTACCTGGAGAGAATGGGGGGTACTTCAGAGGACTGTTTTAAGTTTCTTCATTCGTTTGGACCGAATCCACTGTTTTCCCTTTATGCCCAATGGCTGGGGATTTAGGCGCAAACCTGGATTAGCTGCACAAGAGATACACTCCATTTTCTCTGCAACATCTGAACTACAGAGTGTGTGCAGTTTGCGACCTGGTCACTGAACCTTTTCCTACAGCTTCTTTGCATCCAGGCTGTGTTTTCTTGCCCAATGTCTCTAAAGGTCTTTAGACAAGATGATTGTAAGCCTCGTAGCTAGTGCTCGAAGTTTCCTAAAAATAATTTAGCACCAAAATGGAAGAGATGCAGTTCACATTTTTCACTGCTTTCCATTCAATGCTCATTCAACACTGTCCACAGACGTCGGCAGTGCTTCTTGTGTGATTGGAGTTCACCTCTATCTGCAGCCCCTTTAGGAAGACCTTCAGCATGCACCCCCATGTCCATAGCAGCACTGTTCACAGTGGTACATGGGAACAGCCCGAATGTCCCTCGATGGAGAAGTGGATAAGATGTGGTACATATATACAGTGAAATGCTACTCAGTCATAAAGAAGAATGACATAATGCCATTTGCACTCCACGGCTGGATCTAGAGATGGTCTTATACTAAGTGAAGTCAGACAAAGACAAATACGTGATAGCACTTGCATGTGGTAAAATATGACACAAACGAACTTATCCACAAAACAGACACAGACTCCCAGACAGAGAGCAGAGCTGTGGTCGCCAAGCAGGGGGTGAGAGAGGGAGGCATTGGGAGTTTGGGTTAGCAGATGCAAGCTATTTATATAAAGAATGATCTTAAACGGATAAATAGCAAGGTCCTAACTATTATATAAGAATGATATTGAATGGATAAATAGCAAGGTCCTAACTATTATATAAAGAGTGATATTGAATGGATAAATAGCAAGGTCCTAACTATTACATAAAGAATGATATTGAACGGACAAATAACAAGGTCTTAACTATTATATAAAGAATGATATTGAATGGATAAATAGCAAGGTCCTACTGAATAGCACAGAGAATCATATTCAACATAGTGGAATTATACTCAAGAATTCCGTTATGGTGATAACTACTTCCTTTCCACTGAAACAGCTCTTGCTGACTTGTCAGTGACATTTCTCTTGTCAGAGCCTCCAGATTGCTAAGTAAGACGGAGGCCTTTTCTAGTCCTTGTCGTACTTCTCAGCAACATTGGATGTCATTAACTATGTCTTCCTTTTTGAAATATTCTCTTTCTTGTGCTTTTCCAACCCAGCATTTCTGTTTCTTTTCTGCTTTGTGCGCCCTTGCAAGACCCTTTTCTAGGTAGCCATTAAACATTAGAATCCATCAATGAAGGTTGGACCTTGATAATAAGAAAGCTACTGATATAATAAAAAACAATGTTGGAATCCAGATTTTGTTTTTTGGGCTCTAAAATCATTACGGACAGTGACTGCAGCCATGAACTGAAAAGACGCTTGCTCCTTGAAAGAAAAGCAGTGACAAACTTAGACAACATATTTAAAGGCAGAGACATCACTTTGCTGACAAAGGTCCTTATAGTCAAAGCTATAGTTTTTCCAGTAGTCATGTTATGGATGTGAGAGTTGGACCATAAAGAAGGCTGAGAGCTGAAAAATTAATGCTTTCCAATTGTCGTGCTGGAGAAGACTGTTGAGAGTCCCTTTGACTGCAAGGAGATCAAACTAGTCAGTCCTAAAGGAAATCAGTCTTGAATATTTATTGGAAGGACTGATGCTGAAGGTGAAGCTCCAATACTTTGGTCACCTGATGCCGAGAGCCAACTGATTGGAAAAGACCCTGATACTGGGAAAGATCGAAGACAGGAGCAGAAGGGGACGACAGAGGATGAGCTGGTTGGATGGCATCACCGACTCAATGGACATGAGTTTGAGCAGGCTCCGGGAGATGGAGAAGGACAGGGAAGCCTGGCATGCTGCAGTCCATGGGGTCACAAAGAGTCAGACATGACTGAGTGACTGAACAGCAATCAAGACTCATCCAAGGCCCTCTCTGTTCCTGACTGTAGACTTTCTCCCTGGTCTGGTGGTCCCCAATCCCATCAGCCTAAGTGCCTGCTTCTTATAACAATATTTAATTTTAAAAATATCATGCCTTCTCTGTAATATAAAGAAAAGAAATTTGTATGTAATAGGTATTTCAGTATGTGTGCTTGGCCATATGAAGGCATCATGATGTAGCCACATGCTAAGCCTCTGTGTAGAATCATTAGTTGTAAACATGGGTGTTCCTTATGGAGACTCTGTGGACGGACAAAAGGCTGTTTAACTGGCGCTCAGTTGCCTCGAGCAGTGATGCGGTTTTCTGAAATGGTGAGTAGGTCTGGGTAAAGACTAAACAGTAGTACGATTTCCCCTTAATTTACGTGGTTCTTACATGCCTGGAAACTCAGTGTAAATTGAAACTAGGCGCGACATACAAGCTTTGGTGTGTATATGGAAGATAAAGTTGGATTCTAGGCTCACATAATTAAAAACAGGGTTTTAACCTCCATGGCACGTGCGACACGGGACATTTCTTCTCTGTGAACTGCGCTGTGCTTTGCAAGTTGTCTGGCATCCCGGGTTTCCCGCTGTGATTGGCAGTTCGCAACCCCTCAGTCACTGTGAGATGCCCGCCCCTACCTCCCCTTCCCTGGAAAATTCCTACCCCCCTCGGGGGTCTTGCTCAGTAGTTGAGAACTACTGGCCTGGGCAGTCACCTCCGGGACTGCAGCCCATGTTCAGATAGCACACAGGCCCTTACGCCTTCACTCCAGACCTCTCTTCTGGACTCCATATCTGAATAACCGATTGTCTGCTTGTATCCATTTTATGGGTCAGAGACTCACCTCCAGACTCAGATAGTCGGTGCGGTGTCCATCCGTTTACGCAGGGCAGGGAAGTAGGGGTCCTTGGAGCCCCGTTCCCTTTACCCTGTGTGGGAATCCAATCCATCATAAAATTCTTTTGATTCCATTTCCTAAACATGGAAAGTAGTTCCTGAATGTTTTCTCAAATCTCTTCATCCTCCCAGGTTCCATCGTCACAGCTTTACCCTAATCCACTGTAACTCTTACCTGGTCCCCCCACAGTGGCCTCCAGCCCACCCAGCTGTGTTCCCCACCCCACCTTCTCTGGCTACACTGATTTTTCTTGTGATCCCTCTTACCACAGACCTTAGAACACCTGACTGGAATGTTCTAACTCCCCTTAGAACTGGAATGTTCTGACTTCCCTCTGGAATATTCCTTCTCCTTCTTTGTTTATTCCACCCATCTTTCCATCTCAGCCTGGGTCACTACCTCCAGGAAGCCCTCCTGGACCTCTCTGACAAGGTCACTCCCCTCTCATGGGCTCTCACAGCATTTCATAACAAGTTGAGTTCTGGTCTTCCATTGACTTACGTGAGTGGCTGATACATGCCAGCCTCTTCCACTGTATAATGTAGGCTCCAGGAACACAGAGGCATTTCTGATTTTGCACATCATTGTATCTCTGATACCGGCCACAGTGCCTCGCACACAATAGGCCCTCAATAAATACTGAGCGTTCCTGAAACTTGCAATGAGACTGTGGCCTGAGTGGTGACCAGTTCCGTTCTGTGACAAGAGGGGGCAGCAGAGAGCTGCCGGAGGAGCGGCCTCTGGTTTGTCTTTTAGGTTAGAAGATGCCCTTTGTCAGGCTGTTTTAATCGGGAGTACAGGGGAAAAGAAGGGGAGAACACATGAGTGGAAACAGGTAAGAAAACAGGAATAGATTATACAGAAGACAAGTGGAGCCACAGGGAGAAACTTGTAGCTGGTGTTGGGTAGAGGAGCCTGGGGCGGGGCTGGAGTGGGGAGGGGAGCTCTGATGTGACTTGGGCAGGTCTGTGGCTTATTTGCTCGTCAGGAGGCCTCTCTGGGGTTGGAAAGATTCCTGCTCCAAGAAACCGAAAAGCTGTTGGTTATGCAGGTGGAGGCCTAAAGCAAGGGGTGAGGCCAGTTTCTTCTTGCTGGCGTGGCTTTGTTTAGAAGCTTGTGATACGTGGTGGTCGTTCTGTCCCTTGAGTGGGAGATGGGACTGCTTGGGGGAAGGGGGAGGAACCTAGGGGTGCCTCGGGACATGGCAAGAGGAAAGGGGGGAAACTAACATTTCCCAAGTACTCTCTGCGTTACAGGCACAAAATAGACCTAGAAGGTCTGTCTTGTCCTCATTTGAACGCTGAGGGTGCTGTGACTCAAAGTTATGATAATATGCTCCAAGTCACATTCGTACAGCTAAACTGAGTTTTTTTTTTTTTATTCCTAACTCCCTTGGCTCAGAAACCCACATTCTCTCTCAGATACTCTGGTGACTTCTTAAAGACTTTGGCAATGGCCTTTAAAAAAAAACTTACTGTGCCTAAAGAGAAGCAGACAGAGCCTTTTCGATTATGTGCCATGTTGGTAGAGTCAGCGTTTATACTAGAAACTATTATCCCTGTTTATGAACTTGTTGACTTTCAGGAAAGCAAGTGTGCCATAAATATAAAATACTGCAATTTAATCTCTGAAATGATGGAGCTCCCCTCAGCTTGGGGTAATCATTCCATGATGTACATAAGTCAAATCATTATGCTATAAACTTATACAGCACGGTGTATCTATCGTATCTCATTAAACTGGAAGAAGAAAAAGAAAAACCAAAAAATTATTTGCAATGTAACTGACAGGTTATGATCTACGATTTCCAACAAAGAACTCAGAATCTGAAATGTCCAAGTTCTGTATGGCATGTTTGCGAGGGGCAGAAGTTTTGCAAGGATTATCATTCTGATTTTCTGTGGGTGGGTACAGACTCATCATACGGTGCTTTTGGTCAAAATGTTTATCAAGGGAGTACTGATGGGGAACATCCCTTGGTTAAGACTCTGCCCTTCTACTGCAAGGGGTGCAGGTTCAATCCCTGGCTGGGGACCTAAGATCCTGCATGTGGCTGCGAGTGCCCCCACCCCCTCAAAAAGGGAATACGGATGTAGGAAATAAGGTCTCTGCTTATGGGTTAGAAGCTAATATCAGAATGACCTTGAGCCAGGTAAAGAACTTCTGACCTTGAGTAGAACTGTTGGAGAAGGAAGATTAGAAGAGGGTGCTCCTCTGGAGAACCCAGCCCACGCTGCTGTAGTATCGACACAGCAGGATCGAACACTCAGGTCCAAGTGCATGTTTTTGTGATCAGCAGAGCGAGGGTGGGACAGGAGAGGGCAGCCACTCTGGAGACAGAAAACTGTTGGAGTTGGGGGAACCACAGGGCTCCCTCCCTCATCTAAGGGCAGAGGAACAAATCTTGGAGCTGAATATGTGTCGAGATACTGACACACGGTGTGTCAGTGTTTTGGCAAGGAAAGATGGGTGATTTTATCTAGGAGTAAATAAAAGTTTAGGAAGAAAGTGCATTCTTTTCATTGCGAAAGTATGGTGAAAAGTGGGTATTCTTGGGTTTTGTTTTTTTTTCTTTTGAGAGGGGATGGAGGGTGTCAAGGGGGACCTTCCATCGTTTAATCTCTCCATTTTCTCTCCAGAAATGATTTTGATCATATTCTCTGTGTTGCTTTGTCCATATTCCTTAAATATTTGGTTTAAAGCAGTTATTCATGACAACAATGAACACTTTCATATGAGATACTTCATTCCTCCAAATCGCCCACAAATAGCAAAATGAGTTCTGAAATCAGTCACTTGCTGGACCTACGCATTACTTTTTGAGCATCTATGTGTTAGACTTCTGTCAGCACTATATTTGATTTTGTAGGCATATACCCTCAAAATATTGAGGAAATGGCAAACATATAGATTCATTTCCCCAGTTGAATAAATAGTTGTTAAGAATTCAGGACACGTTTCCCTGTTAATCATGACTAGGTTCCAAGACCTGTCTATCAAAACCTATTGAATCCGTAATGAAGCCAGACCATAAAACTAATAGTCCAAACCTGATTTTGGGGTCCTAGAAATAGGAGACTTACTCCATGGAGAGGATAGAAGATCTAAGATTAAGAGAGCATATGACATTTGAAGATTTAAGTAAATTTAAGAAATCAGTCCTGAATGGAAGGACTGATGTTGAAGCTGAAGTTCCAATACTTTGGCCACCTGATGCAAAGAACTGACTCATTGGAAAAGACCCTGATGCTGGGAAAGATTGAAGGCAAGAGAAGGGACGGCAGAGGATGAGAAGGTTGGATGGCATCACTGACTTGGACACGAGTTTGAGCAAGCTCCGGGAGTTGGTGATGGACAGGGAAGCCTGGCGTGCTGCAGTCCTTGGGGTCGCAAAGAGACGGACACGACTGAGCAGCTGAACTGACTGACTGATTTCCAGTGACTTGCCACTAGAGGGCAGTATGTGCAGTGAAACCTCATAATGGAAACAGCTATTGCCTTCTTATCATTTCTAATTATGCTTTTTTATGTTCAAATGTCACCCCTTAATTTTTAATTTGAATTACATAAATAATGGGAAGAAGACATTGAAATTATATACAACTATAACAAAAAGCAACTTAGGAAGATAAAGAATTTTGTTTTTACCAAAGTGAAAGTGAAGTCACTCAGTTGTGTCTGACTCTTTGTGACCCCATGGACTGTAGCCCACCAGGCTCTTCCATCCATGGAATTTTCTAGGCAAGAGTACTGGAGTGGGTTGCCATTTCCTTTTACCAAAGTAATGCATAAACAATTTTAAAAATGAGATAGTATTAAAAGATGTTTAAAAATGTTTTATTGGAGTGTGATTTATTTACAATGTTTTGTTGGTTTCAGGTGTACAGCACAGCAAAGTGAGCCAGTTATACATGTACATAGATCTCTTCTTTTTTAGTTTTTTTTTTCCCATATGGGCCATTACAGAGTATTGAGTTGAGTTCTTCTTAACAACTATTTATTCAACTGGGGAGATGAATCTATATGTTTGCCATTTCCTCAATACTTTGAGGGTATATGCCTGTGCTATGGTACCCCACTCCAGTACTCTTGCCTGGAAAATCTCATGGACGAAGGAGCCTGGTAGGCTGCAGTCCATGGGATCGCGAAGAGTCAGACACGACTGAGCGACTTCACTTTCGCTTTTCACTTCTCATGCACTGGAGCCTTCTCCAATGGCAACCCACTCCAGTGTTCTTGCCTGGAGAATCCCAGGGATGAGGGAGCCTGCTGGGCTGCTGTCTATGGGGTCGCAGAGTCGGACACGACTGAAGCGACTTAGCAGCAGCAGCAGCAGTATAGCACATATACAGGGTTGCCATTTCCTTCTCCAATGCAGGAAAGTGAAAAGTGAAAGTGAAGTCGCTCAGTTGTGTCCAACTCTTAGCGACCCCATGGACTGCAGCCTACCAGGCTCCTCCGCCCATGGGATTTTCCAGGCAAGAGTACTGGAGTGGGGTGCCATTGCCTTCTCCCCTGTGCTGTACAGTAGGTCCTTATTAGTTTTATTTTACGTATGATAGTGTGTGTATGTCAGTCCCAATCTCCCAATTTATCCTCCCCCTGCCTGACCCCCTGGTACCATAAGTTTATTTTCTACATCTGTAACTCAGTTTCTGTTTTGTAGGTGAGTTCATTTGTTCCCTTTTTTAGATTTCACACTGACTGCTATTGTATGATATTTGTCTTTCTATGAATTAGCTTCACTTAAGTATGACAGTCTCTAGATCCATCCATGTTGCTGCAAATGGCATTGTTCATTCCTTTTTATGGCTGAGTAATATCCCATTGTATATCTTCTAAACTTTTTTTTTTCTAATTAAGAGAAAGTTCTCTTTCCCTCTCCCCATACTTCTGTTTCCTGTAGCTTTCCTGGAATTTGTGTTCATATTTCTGAATAATATGTGCATACTTATATTTCTTGAGATAGTTATTTAGTTTATTTTTAATGACATTGGAAATCATTGTTTACTATATAATTGTTAGAATTTTAAGTTTTCATCTTTGCACTTTTCATTCAGCTTTAATAGTCATCAATCTTCTCTAATTTGTATTTGACCAACCCCACATTTCTCCTTGTCTTCCTAATTATTTTAAATAATTTCTAAGCACTATATCATCTTACATTTCCCTTTTGGATATTTTTACCTGGAGCTAATAATTGTCTTCAAATGATTGCTTAATTTTTATTAATTATCATTTACTTTATTTTAGCAGTTTTCCATTTGATATATATATATATCCCATAGATATATATATATTCCATATATACCTATCTATGTAGGTAGACTGTTTGTATGTATAAAACAAATGAATTTTAGGTACATAAATAAAGTTTAACATTAAAGGGTCTGTGTAGGGCGAGTTTATCCTCCTTCAGAATCTTGGAAGATTTGCACCAGTGGGTTCTAGAAGTCCACTGTCATTCTGATCCTTTTTCCTTTGTAAGTGAACTTTGTGACCAGTCACACAGGCTCGTTTAATTAAGGGACATTAGATTTCTGATTTTGGTACAGTTTTCTATCTTTGAAGGAAAGATACCGTAAGTATTGTAATAACTAAGAACACTCTGGAATTGGGTTCACCTTCATATTAGGTTATTACCTATCTGTATCTGGTAGTATTTTTCTTCCCATTCCTTTGTAAATAACCAGTGTTCTAAAAATTCATAGTGATGTTTTTTTTTTCCCATTGGGATGGACTCTTAGGCCTGTGATTGACTGGCCAATATTTTCTGTCTTGCTTTGTGTGGCTCTGAGGTTGGAGAGTGAATTGACTGGATCAAATTGCCGTTCCACTGGTACAGTCATTGCTGTGTTTTTGAGGCCTTTTTAAACTTCATGCTGGTGTACTCTTTATTCCCAGGGCTTCACTTTTGCTTTCCTTGGTTCTTCTATGTCTTTGAAGATATGTTGAAGGCTTCTTCAAGAAAGTAGCTTGGTAATGTTGATTTTAAAGGTCAAGAGTTTCACTGCTGTTGGAGGATTTTACCATCTCAGATCTTTAAAGATAATGAAAATGTATGGTCAGTAAGGATGGATTTTAAGTATGATACATTGTTATTTAGGGCTTCCCTGGTGGCTCAGTGTTAAAGAATCTGCCTGCCAATGCAGGAGACACTCGTTCGATCCCTGGGTTGGGAAGATCCCCTAGAGAAGGAAATGGCAACCCACTCCAGCATTCTTGCCTGGGAAATCCCATGGATAGAGGAGAGGAGGCTGGCGGGCTATAGTCCATGGAGGCGTAAGTGTTGGACATGACTGAGCTAGTGAACAACAACAATTGTTATTTAATCATTGCTCGAATGTTAACTGTCAAAATGGTTCCCTTGGCCTATGTGATGTCCATGAGGAGGTGTGACCCGATGTCCATCCAGAATTGGTTGGAAGTGCCTGTTTTGAGCTGTGAACGGCGAATGCTGTTCAAGTACAATTAAGAGTTTTGAGCTTCAGGACTCTCTGATGTGCTTAGTGAAGTATACACGTGCTTTATTTAGAGCTGGTCATGGCATGGTCCTCTAGATAAAGGGTCCCCAACCTCTGGGACCTAAGGCTTGATGATCTGAGGTGGAACTGATGTAATAATAATAGAAATAAAGCTCACAATAAGTGTAGTGTGTTTGAATCACCCCGAAATCATCCCCCCCTCCCAACAGTCTGTGGAAAAATCGTCTTTCATGAAGTCGGTTCCTGATGCTGAAAAGGTTGGGGACGGCTTTTCTACATTGCTCCCTCTTCGTTTGGCCTGTTATTATTTTAAATCCCAAATGAAGATTGTCTAAAGACTGCTTTTCTGATTAACTAATGGCACCGTGCAGTTTTTCATTCTCAGACAGAGCCATTCTGTAAACGCATCCTCTTCAGTGTATCTGCGAGGGAGCAGATTAGTAGAAATACTACTCCATGGTTCATCTTGGCCTCGTTCCAGCTGTGCTGTAGATTAGACACTACTTCGGCATTTCCCTGTCTCTCTCCTTCATCCTGATTTTGTGTTATCCCGTCTTAATTTTCTTATGTACCTTGGATCAGTGAAAGTGCTATTTTTCTCATAACGTCATTCACCGATTCTAATCCTCTCACTCCTTTCATGCGAGCTCAAAGATATCTCTCTGGTGCCATTATTTTTCCTGAGCACTAGCTCCAAGTTACTGGGGGAGGATTTATTTTCAAGGCTTGGCACCTGAATGGCCTGGACCGTAAAACCCAACCGCTATCCACGGCTCGTTATTAGACGGGAGGGGACCTGATGATACAGTAGGAAACCTGAGTGAAATGGGGTCTGGGGTGGTCATCAGCGCCAGGCGGCTGGCCCGAGGGGTCTGCCTGGGCAGATGGCGCTGCACCGGGGCCCCTGCATGCCCACTCAGCTCCAGGACTGTCTCTCATGTTTCCCCGGGGCCAGGATCTCGGCTATGGACCAGACTTCATTACATACCAGCAGATGGGAGAGGCAACCCAGTTACTTTCCATTTCCCAATCGGGAAATAATTCTGGGAAGACGTTTGGCTCTGCGGGTGCAGCGCGAGGAGGCGCTTTACTGGCTAGCAGGAACCAGCAGACATCTGGCACATGGCAGTGTACACGCATGCACACACCCGAGGCTCAGGCGTCTCTTATCCCTCGCCAGGTATGTAGCAAGTGGGAGAACTTCTGGCTTTTCGCTTGAGAAGTTTCCAGTGCAAGTTCATGGAAGCGCCAGCTGGCCGGACTGCTCTCTGCTTCCCCGTTCACCACCAGGAGGCAGAGCCTCCCCTCCTGTGGGCCTTGCAAGGTCACGGCCGTCTCAGGGCTGCCCAGCAATAAGGCAGAGTCCATCCATTCCAGCCTCGGATGCCAACAACTCGTGGTGCCTCCCAGATCTCTGGGCAGCATTAGATTCAAGGAAGAACAGAGAACTGAGAAGTGATGGTTTCCTGGGAGCAGGGCAAGATAACATTCTAAAAAACCAAATACTCGAGGTTGTGAAGGGTAGGATCACTTCATGATTGGCTGAAGGGCACCGGCTTGACTTCTCTGGTCCCCTCTGAGGTACCCCATCCCTCCATCCTGAAGGCCTGTGCCTCCATTCCCTAGTATCTCGCCAACTCTCAGATGTTTCCTCGAAGTGAGTAGATAAGACGTCAGGGTCAGAATGGAGACCACCTCCTGAGCAAAAGCCACCTCGTGCATTTTCATTAGATTAGGTTCCCATGGTCGGAATTGTCTCTGTTTATGTTGGGCTGCCCTAACGCATTGTTCAGAAGGCACTACCCCGCCTCCTTTGCTGTCGTGCCCCGGGTCTTCTAGTCTTCTGATGAGTTCATGGTTATAACAACAGCAAAACACTGCAGAAGGGGAGAACGGTGGCCATGCTTTTCTTTCGATATTTCCAGAGAAGGAATCTGTACTATTTCCTGTAATGGAGGGCTGCACAAGCTCTGAGTGAATTTTGAGTTTATTTTTCACAGGGATTGGGGCAACAGGCTGCTGCCTTAGCTTCCTGTAAGTGCAGAGTTGAGAGTGACCATGGATCTTCGACCTTCCTCAAGCTTCAGGGAGCTCTCCAACAGCATCCCTAAAAGATGTTGCTCCAGTCTGTCCTGCATCCAGATGGAAGATCTGGCTCTTCCTTTTTTTTTTGGCTCCACCACGCAGCATGTGGGATCTTAGTTCCCCCACCAGGGAGCGTACTTGCACCCTCTGCAGCGGAAGCGCGGGGTCTTAACTGCTGGACTGCCAGGAAGTCCCTCACTCTTATTTTTAAAATCAACTCATGTCATTATACACTACCGTGTGTAAAACAAGTAGCTGGTGGGAAGCTGCTATATATAGCTCCGTGATGGCCTGGGTTGGGGGGATGGGGGTGGTTAGGAGAGAGGTCCAAGAGGGAGGGGATTTATGTATCCACAGAGCTGAGTAGCTTGATTGTACAGCAGAAACCAACACTACATTGTATAGCAGTTATACTCCAATAATAAAGTAGAAATAAAATAAACTCTTGGAAGGTTAAGTTTACATATAACAAATGCACACATTTTAAGTCAGCAGTTGGTTGCAACTTATAGTTAAGATATAGACCATTTACCCACTCCAGAAAATTCCCCTGTGCCTTCTGTAAGCCAGTCTGCCCTACTCCCTCTTCTCTTCTATCCCTCTGGTCTGATTTCTAGCACCATCGATTCTGGTTTTGCTCATTTAGAGACTGTGGACTGTCTTTTGTCTGGCTTCTGTCTCAAAGCATATATCTGAGACTCCTCTCGCTTCCAATCAAAAAGAGATGAAACTTGGGACTCTCCTGGCGGTCCAGTGATAAAGACTTTGCCTTCCAACATACGGGGTGCGGGTTCGATCCCTGGCCGCAGAGCTAAGATCCCACGTGCCTTGCACCCAAGAACCAAAACAGAAACAGAAGCAGTCTTGTAACAAATTCAGTCAAGACTTGAAGCAATGAGACTGTGATTTGTAGCCCACACTGTAGACGTATCTGACTGGCAATAAGACTCCTGCCTGCGGCTATTGAGGGCCTGGACATTGTTTTCTTTGATGGGGTATGGCCTGGGGGGTGACTGACTGTCCCGAGTTGCCCGGGGCTCAGGTAGTTCTTAGGGTACCGGATTTTCACTGGTAAAACTGGAGATACCCCAGGCAAGCTGGGATGATTGGCTCACCCTAGCTTCTGTACTAGAGACGGTGAAGAACGTTAGGCTGCCAGGGGAGTGAGCGTCTAAACAACAGACGGAGGACAAGAAAAAGGGACATGTTAGGTTTCTTCACCTTGAGTCTCAGCTCCAAGGACCCGGCTCCCGAAGGACCCTCTGCAAGCCTTGCAGTTGGAGGGTTTGCTGGCTTTGTGTCACTTACCCGGTTTCAACTGATTTTTTAAAATTTTGTTTATTTTAAAAATTTTTCGTTGGAGGATAATTGCTTTACAATGTTGTGTTAGTTTCTGCCATACAACAACATGAATCAGCCGTAAGTATATACATATATCCCCTCCCTCTTGAGCCTCCCCCCCACCCCCACCCCCATCCCACCCCTCTAGGTCATCACAGAGCCCTGAACTCAACTGATTTTTGTAAAAAAATATTTTTTATAGTTTAGTTCCTTATTTTATTAAGGACGTGTTATGTTTCATTACTTTCTACTTTCCAGAATACTCCTTTAAGAACTCCAGCACTGCCAGCATTTAATACTTTTCAATGTAATCAAAAATTGTGAAGCCCTATTGAAAGCATGAAGATTAACATTAAAATAATAATTATTATTATTATTTCAAGGTGCTTGGTGTGATGAGCTCCAGCTTGATTATTTTGATGTGTTTAATTTTAAAAATCCAACCACTTTTTCGACTGAGTTACAAGGCTCTGCCCTAAGGTGGCTTCTCTGAGGATGTGTGCCAATCTCTCGTTTATATCTGAAGTAATTCATTCACTGGATGTTAGCTGTTCACTTGTTGATGGTCAAGGAAGCTGTAATCTGCCTGCTTTCCTTTTGGGGCAGATGAAATTCCTGGCAGTTGACTGAGTCACATAATTTCCAACATAAATTCTGAAACATAATGCTCTTGTAAGCATGCTGGATTCCAACGGAAATCTTTCGAAAGTAGCACTGGGGTGAGGTGGCGGTTCTGGGCTGTGATTTGGGAGCCTTTATGTGCTATACAGAATTTGTGAGGCTTTTTAATGCTTCTCTTCAGAGAGGTGTCTCATTTTTTGCCTTAAAAAAAAAGGAAAGAAAGAAAAGAACCCTTTTGGCTCTGCTGTGCAGCATGTGGGATCTTATTTCCCTGACCAGGGATCAAACCCTTGTTCCCTGCCTTGGAAGCTCAGAGTCTTAACCGCTGGACCACCAGAAAAGTCCTGCCTTTAATTGTTTTGGTTTTTAAAATGTACACAATTAAGGCATGAACAAATCACTGATGCAATTTAAACAATAAATATAGTGAGTGAAAACATTCAACCTTACTTTCTCAATCCCTTCTCCAGTTAGATTTTCCTTCTAGAATTTTTGAATTCAGCCTGTAGTTTTGTCTGTTTTTTTTTCTTAAACTGAATCATACCATAGATATATATTGGTTTTTTTTCCATTTAAACATGTGTTTTAAAGATTTTTTTTCATATTAGACTATATCAGTTTACTTCATTATGTCTAAAGTTATGTTGATTCAGTAGTATGGCAGTACCTACATTTACTTAATCATTCTCCTGTCCATGGTTATTTAGGTTGCTGTTTTTCTGTTACATTACCACGAACATACATCTGTCTTTGCCTATATGTACTCTTACTTCTCTAGATATTTGATAATGGAGTTATTGTGTCAATGGATAAATTAAATTGAATTTTGGTACACACTGCCAAATGGGCCTCAACAAGGCTGCACCAATTTCCCCTCAAAGTTTAAATTCTTTTAACATGTGAAAATTTTGAAACAAAATGAAAATGGATAATTAAATTTTGCAAGCTCAAACAGCAAATTGAGAATTTGCTCTGTTTTCAATAAAATCTTTTTTATTGCTTACTTATACATCTGATTTGTATAAAGCTCAGAAAAGACTTTAGACACTTGGTTTATTGATTTAACTTGCCAGTTATAATTTCATGGACTTTGCATGAGCTCAGAATTAGAATGAGTTTTAATGATTTTCCATGACTGACTGCTAAGATGTTTCATTAGAATAAACACTAATGAAAATGTGGTCAGCATGGAATTCTCTAAACTCTACCTGTGGAGAAGGAAATGGCAACCCACTCATGTATGCTTGCCAGGATAATCCCATGGACAGAGGAGCCTTGTGTCATAGCCTGGTGCTACAGTCCATGGGGTCACAGAGAGTCGCACACCACTGAGCCACTGGACATGCACGCATGACCTCCGCCTGAAAGATCTCCTGTATGGAAACTCAGCTAAGAGTCTGGTTCTTTAGTATTTCCTTACGATCCCAATGTGTTTATTTTTGGCTGTGCTGGGTCTTTGTTGCTTGGAGGGCTTTCCCCAGTTGTGGTGAGTGGGGTACTCTCTAATAATTGTGGTGGTTTCTCCTGTGGAGCACTGGCTTGAGGCATACAGACCAGGCAGTTGCCGCTTATGGGCTCTAGAGCTGGGGCTCAGTAGTTGGGGTGCACGTGCTTAGTTACATGAGGCATGTGGAATCTTCCCGGACCAGGGGTTGAACCTGTGTCCCCGGCACTGGCAGGCAGACCGCCATCCACTGTACCAGACTAGGGAAGTCCACTATTCCATGCTTAATTTTTATAACTCACTAATCCTTTCTCACGTCATTGGCTCTGTCAGTTTTTTGCTTTTTGCAAAGAGTTAATAACTGGATGCTAAAGTGGCATGAAGACTTCGTTATTATTATTTTTTTTTAAATGAGCAGTAGTATCACTACTCTACCATGAAGTATTGTCGTAAGTAATTAAAATAAAATTGCTCTACTTGTCAGAGCAAATGAGGCGGCAGAAAAGTCCTAAGATGATGTAGTGATTTTTCTCATCATTTCATGTCTTTCTCCCTAACTTAATATATCCGTTTATGCTTAAAGAAACCTGTTGACCTCTTTGGGTGGAGATGCAGGTCATGAAATCAGACATCTAGGATTGTGAACTGAAATTCTTGTTTGCTTGTGATGGCACTGATATGTTAATAATTTGCCAATGACACTTGTAGGAAAGATTTCTTTTTTAGAATTCTCAGTGGTTCCACATTTGAGCTCTATTCTCTTGACACATGCTTGTTGTTAACACCCTGTTTCTTTTTTAAAAATAAAATCACTTATTTATTTATTTTTGGCTGTGCTGAGTCTTTGTGCGGGTTTTCTCTAGTTGCAGCGAGCGGGGGCTGCTCTATAGTTGCAGTGTGTGGGTTTCTCATTGTGGTGGCTTCTTTCGTTGCCGAGCACAGGCTCTCAAGTTTGGCCTTCAGTAGTTGTAGTGCACAGGCTCAGTTGCCTTGCAGCACGTGGGATTTTCCTGGACCAGGGATCGAACCCCTGTCCCCTGCATTGGCAAACAGATTCTTTTTTTTTTTTAGTATATGTGCTGCCGAAGCGAGCACGGCAAACAGATTCTTAACCACTGGACCACCAGCAAAGTCCCAACATCCCATTTTTACTTTTACTTCTTTCTCTTTCACTGCCTCTTCTTGCCCAAATAAGCTTTTGCAAAATAAGACCAAAATGTATTTATATTTATTTCCCAAATATCGTTGAGTACCTGCTATATCCAAGATACTATGTTAGGTTCCATAGCAAAGATGAAATAAGACACGGGTCCTCGAAAGCCCCTCTGTCTGCTGGGGGTCTGTACAGGTGCCCACATAATTATAGTTGAGTGTGAGAAATGCTGTAGTTCAGGCTTATGCAGAAGACCACGAGATAACTGAATATGGAACGATGAAATGAGGAGCAGGGCAGTTTGGAAAACTCATCTTTCAGATGTGTCCTCCTCCTCAGGTCCGCTGGCAGTAGCAATTTAGCCTTTTTTAGAAAAAGAACAGAAGGAGCATTGTTCTTTTTCAAATTTAACATCTCTGAAATCAGCATGTATTTTGCCTTTCTGTGGTTCAGTCGCTCAGTCGTGTCCGACTCTTTGCGGCCCCACAGACTGCAGCACACCAGATGTCCCTGTGCTTCACCATCTCCCGGAGTCTGCTCAAACTCATGCCCATTGAATTGGTGGCGCCATCCGACCATCTCATCCTCTGTCACCCTGTTCTCTCCCTGCCTTCAGTCTTTCCCAGCATCAGGGTTTTTCCCAGTGAGTCAGCTCTGCGCATCAGGTGGCCATGTGCATTTCTAGTCTTCCTTCAGTCACTGTCCATGGAGGATCACCAGTGATGCAGCTGAGACTCTCTGTGTGGGCATGAATTGGGCTGTCCTTCTGTCTGGCACGAGGGGACCACTGCAGCTGGGGGATGTTTCCATCCCCAAACCAGTGAAGGGCCATTTGAGGAAAATATGAGTCAAGGTGGTGTCAGAAACCTTTCTTTGACTGCTTCTTGTCACACCGAGAAAGCATCAGCATCAAAAGTTGGGAATGGGTGTCAGTGGTTTGGGAGAAAAATCTTGGAGACAGTACTGGAGCACTTTTTTAAGCAGTCTTTATTGCCAGCAACCTTTTTTTCTTTTTAATGGAGTTGTATTTGACTTACAGTGTTGTATTAGGATTGCCAGCAGTCTTAACAGCACAGAACAAAATAGTGTGTTCAAAAAGAGACATCAGAGATTGGAAAGTGATTCAGAAGAGCTGGACTCTGTAAAAGTGTGTTAGATACTTAAACAAATTTTCTCCTCTATATTTCTCACAATATTAACAGGAGTGATAAGTGATAAAAAATGTATGAGAAAATCTGAAAGAGTTCTTTCAGTAAGTATAAATAAAAATTCTCAGTATGTGGAAGCACTGTATCAACAGTTTAATTGGAAATATTTTTCTTTTCTTTATTTTTGGCACACCTTGTGGCAGGAGGATCAGGGATCAAACCCATGCCTCCCTGCAGTGGAAGAGCAGAGTCTTAACCATTGGCCCTGTGGAAAAGTCCCGAAATATTTTTCTTAGTGACACAAAAAATAATAGTACATCATATAATTTATTTTCCCTGGATTCGATTCAATTAAATGTGACTGCCTTCCTTCCTTCCCTGGTTCCTCCCATCCATCCTTCCATTTAAAAAAAAACGCACATGTGCGCACATGTGAGTATGTGTGTGTATGTGTGTGCGTGTGTGCTCAGTTGTGTCCAATTCTTTTCGACCCCATGGACTGTAGCCTGCCATGTTCCTCTGTCCGTGCATTTCTCCAGGCAAGAATAATGAGTGGGTTGCCATTTCCTTCTCTATAGGATCTTCCCGAGACAGAGATCAAACCCACGTCTCCTGCATTGGCAGGCAGATTCTTTACTGCTAGTGCCACCTGGGGAGCCCTTTTTAAAAAATGTGGAACATAAAAGAAACACAGGAGAGGGATCTAGGTGCCTAAGGGATGAGGAGGAAGATACTCTTTCTTACATAATCTTTTGTTCACTTCATTTTAATTTTTATGAAAGCCATGCTGCTGCTGCTGCTAAGTTGCTTCAGTTGTGTCCGACTCTGTGCAACCCCATGAACTGCAGCCCACCAGGCTCCCCCATCCCTGGGATTCTCCAGGCAAGAACACTGGAGTGGGTTACCATTTCCTTCTCCAATGCATGGAAGTGAAAGTGAAAGTGAAGTCGCTCAGTCGTGTCCGACTTCTAGCGACCCCATGAACTGCAGCCCACCAGGCTCCTCTGTCCATGGGATTTTCCAGGCAAGAGTACTGGAGTGGGGTGCCATACATACTCCAAATTTAGACAGCGAATAGCTATCTCCTGATGTTACCACTTAAGACTTTTATCTGACTCCTTTGGTTGCTATCGCCAGATCTCTAAGTATTATAATATAGTGCATGCATGCTCAGTCACTCAGTTGTGTCTGGCTCTTTGAGACCCCATGTTCCTCTGTCCATGGAATTTTCCAGGCAAAAATACTGGAGTAGGTTGCCATTTCCTCCTCCAGGGGATCTTCCTGGCCCAGGGATGGAACCTGCATCTCTCAGACCTCCTGCATTGGCAGGCAGATTCTTTACCACTGAGCCAAGTGAGAAGCCTAAGTAACACAGGAATATTACTATTTCATAATTTTTCAGCATTAGGCATTAACTTCTGACTCTATCTTGGAAGATCAGGATTTATTCTTTTACCTTTTGTTGCTCAACACACACATACACACTCACTCCCCTTTTAGAATCCTTGCCTTCCACTTTTACTATTGTATTTGATAGATCAACACTCACCATGTATTATATGGCCACCCAAATGATATTCATGGATGAATCAGTACACTGATTACTTTTCTTGTTTACCCCGAGTTAATAATTAGATTTTTTTTAATTGCTTGATTTTTTTTGATAGAAAAATTCTTTAATCAAAACAAGTTTTCATGTTGACAACTTATGGCTTAACTAGAATAAATTTGTCCCAAGTTTAAATTATGTTAGAATCAAACAGAGTTCCCTCAAAACAGTGGGTCCTAGTTCCATTGTAAGACCTCTCAAAAGCAAAATTCCAATTACTGAAATGATTCCAAGTTTTCATAAAGGTGAAAAACAATTACCCCAGAGGTCAAAGCATGCAATGCATGTCACACGCAAACACTGGTATTAAGCCTTTTCCCCTGTATTCCTAGTTTTCAAACATGAGAAGCATCTTTTAAGCTACTGCAAACCAGCAGCTGACCTAGTATTCAGAATATCTTAGAAATGCTGTTTGTTAAGGTTGTTCTTAAATTTTGTGTTAACCTTGGTTCACTCTCATTTAGTCCATATACATGAATATACAGACAACTTCTTTAGTCTACTGCCTCGGAGTAACTAGCTTTTTGCAATCCTGTCACATGTATGTGTTAGAAATAAAAATTCCCTTCCCATACAGCCATGTTTTCAAATACGTTAGTTTCCTTATATAGTATTTATATTTATTTACTGCAAAAAGCATTATGGATTGCATTTTTTCCAATTTAAAAAATACTTAATGACTTCTTTAATGAGTGGGACTTTTTAAAAAATTCAGAAACTTGAGACATTTCTCAAAAATAAACTTTTATCATCTAGTTTTCAGTTTCAGCTCCTACTACCTGTAAAGGATCTTAAATGGTTGAACCCTAAAAGCCAAATTCATTCCTACATACACCACTGCTTACTGCAGGAAACTCATGTGACTTTCACTGAATTCTCAGGCACGAAACTAAATCACCTTCAGAAGTTAACATGAGTTTTGCACCTCCTAGAACTGTCAGTTCAATGTCAGTTGGGTATCTAGCTGTCATACAAAAAGACATACAGACTGCACATTGTTAGAAAGCAGCAGGATAATGTAGCACAAGGTAGACTGAGATTGAAATCAACTTTGGATAAAAGAAAGGAGGGTGTGAGTACTTGTATAGAAGTAACATTTTATCAACCATAAAAATGCTTAAATTATACAAAACCCACAACAGTGAAAAGACAGCCTGGTAAATCTAAGATTTGTAAAAACTATGCACAAAACCCATAGTATCTGAGAAAAGAGGAAAGGTTTATACAAGTAGCAGTTTTAAAAATGTAACTTTTTTCTACTATCAATTACACATTAACATACACACACTAAATGAAAATATACTACAACCAATGTCTGGAAGAGCAGTTTAACATTTCCTAAATGAACTTCCCCTCACATTCACTGTATAATGTAGCTGTTAATATTGCACACGTACAATTAGCAATGTTTAGTCACTTTTAAACAAAGATAAGGAGATTACTCCCTCAAAACAAGTTTCAAACATCAAAACCTATGCTTATAAAAATTTAAAACTTTCAGCAGTCTAAATATTTCAAATGAAAACCATTGCAAACTTCTCAAATATTCTCTATATTCCAGGTATGTCAACCTAGTTTTCTGGTTTAGAGACTTTCAGAGATATTGCAGTCTCTCTCTTCCCTGGATGGCTTTTTCTTCCTGCCGGCCTCGGTTGTCTTTGCTTTCTTCATTGTTAGCTCCATCGTGTTGTGGCTGATTACTGTCTTGAGCATCCGATCCTCCATTTAGACCCTTTGAACCTGTTTGTTCCTTTTCTAGCTTTTTATTTGGCCCTTTCTTCCCCTGATCCTCGGTTTTATTTGCTTCCTCATGCTGTCTTTGTGCGGCAAGAGATCTGTTCAGCACTTGTGTGATCACAGAATCTTCTTCACCAACCAAAAACATGTTCTTAAACTTGTTATACAACATTGTAGACTTTTCCATGATAACCTAACTTTGAATTGCCGTACTTTGAAAAAGGCATTATCATCTCTGTGTTTTTGAGCTTGTTGCATTGTGTGATCTGAAGTGAAGCCAGTTCATCCAAGGCCTCCGTACATCTGTTGACATCAAGATTATCAATTTTGAGGGAATTGTTAATTTCAGCATGTATCCTTTGAAGTGGAGAATCCATTGATGTTTCTCGCTTCTTCTCTACTTTCTTAACTTCTGGCTTCTTTCCTTCATCTCTTTTATGTTACTCAGTTTCCATTTGCTATTCTTGCTTGCCTTTTCTATCTGGGGCTTCTTCCTCCTGTTGTCCTTTGAACATATTCCCTCTATGAGCAGTTTCAAAGTTTCTTCCACCTTTTCTCTTCACCTTCTTGATCATCTTCCTCTTCAGAATCAGAGGTTGATGTAACCCCCTGTTTTGGCTAAATCTTTCCTTTTTGATTCAACTTGCTTTTCCCCCTCTTTTTTTAATCTCTTTTCTTGGCTTTTCTTCTTCCTTCTGGCCTTCTTCATCCTTTTTAAGCTGTATTTTAGGTTGTTTTTCCTCTTGCCCCTTTTTCTTGCTTTTGTCTTCTTCAGTTATCATGTCGCTCTCTGAAGGACAGGGCTGTTTTGCCACTTGGGGTCTGCGTCTTGGTTTTGGAATCTCGACCTCTGTAGCTGGAGGTTGTCCTCTTTGACTCACTTTTAGATCAGCAGATGCTGTTTCTGTAGTCCCTACTCCGGCCTCAGTTTCTACTTGATTTTCTGGCTTTCTCTTCCTCCCTCACCCCGCAGCTTTTGCAGTGGTTATGTCAGTTGCTTTCGTAACATTCATTGCTGGCTTTTTGTTCATGTTCAGTGTCTTCCTGTGAAAACACTTGTTTCTTTTTCTTCAACATCAGATGACGGATTTGACACTTTAGCTGATGCCTGTTGACTTGAAAATTTCACTTTCAGATTGTTATCCATCTCTCATAAACTCTTCATTAAAGCCTTTTCATTCATTTGGTTTGCTGTACTTTGCCTTATTTCCTGAGTAAGGGAATACATCCTTTGGGCCTAAAAAAGCAGTCTCATGAGTTGCAAAAAAGAAAATCGGTAGTTTGTTTGTAGGGTGGTTTTACAGCTCAGTAGGGAACTTCATCTACTCGAGCTGGCCAGTGAGGATAACCTTTCACCTTGGCGAAGATGAGGTCCCCAGGTTTGAAGTCGCGAGTCATGTTTCAGCGGCGAGGCCGAGGGTCCGAAGCCCAGGAGGTGCGGCGGCGCGGACAGCGAGGAGATCCCGGAGAGCGGACGGGGTCCGGGGCTCCGGCGGCAGAATGCGGGGAGGATGCCTCGGGGTGCCGGCCGCGCCTGCCTGCGTCCACGCAAGCCACCTGTGCCACCGGCTGCCGCAGAGGCGTCTCAACGGCTCCGAATAGCAACCAACGCCGCCGCCGCTGCCCTGCTTGATTTTTTAAAAAATGTTAATTAGCAGAAATTCAGCTTTCAACTGTCTGACCGGTCAGAAGTAAATATTCCTTTTTTTCTCCTGCCCTAGCTGTTTGCCTTTATATTATTCTATGTTGAATTTGGATGGCATCACCGACTCGATGGACATGACTTTGAGCAAGCTATGGGAGTTGGTGATGGACAGGCAAGTCTGGCATGCTGCAGTCCATGCGGTGGCAAAGAGTCATACACAACTGAGCGACTGAACTGAACTGAATGTTGAATTATGCCTTCCCTGGTGGCTCAGTGGTAAAGAATCCATCTGCCAATGCAGGAGACCCGTCTGCCAATCCTGGATTAGGAAGGTCCCCTGAAGTAGGAAATGGCAATTTACTCCAGTGTACTTGCCTGGAAATCCCATGGACAGAGGAGCCTGGCGTGTTGCAGTCCATGGGGTCACAGAAGAGTCAGACACAACTGAATGACTAAGCAACAAGAAATGTTGAATTAGAGCTAATGGTTTAATACTTACATTTATAATCATAAGATACCTGAGACCTATTTGGTTCATGTTTGAAGCCACAGAGTTTCTAACTTAATGTCTTCCAAGTAGGAGGGTTCAGTGAAACCTTGCTCTTTTAGGAGTGGCTGGGTTTCTCTGAGTTAGTGGTGGTGTCTCCTGTCCCCAGGTATATTGCCTTCAATAGTGGGGTTCAGAATGTAGGGCAAAGAAACATCTGAATGTGGGTTTAATATTAGAGAGTAAATGCTCACGTGCCTTGAGAGAGACGGCAAACCCTAATTAGGGCCGTGAAAGTTTCCTGTTGAGCAGAACTTTCTGGAACTTGTCAAAGTGGCTGTGCTAACAAGCCCTGGTGACACCAGCTCCTGTCTCCCCAGGCGGAGGGCAGTGCTTTGGCTGCACTGCACAGTGTTATTTCTGCTCCGGCTTCTCCTTGGTCTTCACAGCACTTAATCCTCACTTCTTCTAATTATTACTGGGAAAGACACTGAATTTCTTTTTTTCACTTAGATTTAGAAACTGTCCAGTACTTAAATTGGCTGTTAAGCTTATTGCAGACAGCTGGGGCAGGGAGGTAGCGATTGTAATAGTTTATCTCAAAAACTAAAAGTTGTTTGAGCTTTATGATTTAATCCAAGGCAGGAAATGAGAACAAACTCAGTGAGGTCACTGGAAGTTTAGCTACAGCTGAGATGATTAACAGTAGGTGTGATTTATGAGCTATTGCTGTCTCCCACAATAACCATATTTTGCTCATTGTTTCATTAGCTTTTATATCTTTTGGCCATACAAGTGATCATTTCTGATGGGTAAAGGCTCTTTAATAAAATCTTTTATTTTATTAAAGCAACACGAAAGTCTTTATCTTTTTTTAGATTGTGCCAGAAATACAGCAAAGATGATTTGTAATTTGTGATAAAACAGAATATGGTCAGGTAGAGTTTCCTGGAAGACCTTCACTTCTACCTCATCATTCTTTGTACTACCTAGGTCATCAGTAAGCCTGGAGTGCTGCCGTCCATGGGGTTGCAAAGAGTCGGACACGACTGAGTGACTGAACTGACCTGAGGTCATCAGTATTCTGTATATTTTTATTAGCAACTCAGAGAGACACTTTTCAACATACCTGGATGAAGAATGTGCTTTTGATTTCCAGTAATTTGAGGGTTCCTTTCTTAAAGGGAGTCTCATCTTCTGATTTTATATTTTCTCTCCTTAAATAGAAGGCTTGCATTTTTTCTGCCTCCACGTCCTCACCGGATGGAATAAGAGAGTAAACAGAAAGGTTGTTTTCTTAGAAAATGGAAAGCGGAAGCCTGGGAAGTGGTAACAAGGGGGTAGAATTATGAAGAAAGATAGCATTTTTAGAAAAATCAAGAGAAAGAAACCAAGAGAAAACTCAGGACAAAACTTGGAATAAAAATTGTAATCAGATAGAAATCTCAAGTTTTGGAAACGGGCTTATGTATTAATCATAGTCTGAAAGGAATAAAGATTATCTTAGGTATTTCAAACCATAGGAATTTATTACAGGAGTTGATTACAGAGGGGTTGAAGGATCAGTAGAGTACAAGAAGAGAGAGGAAGACTGTAACCTGTGTAACTGCACAGAACCTTGGGTCCATTTTGGGTGGAAATTGTTTAAAAAATGGCAAAATCTTCCACGTACATGATGTTTTGTTCCTCATAGGGATTCCAAGGAAAAATGAGCATAAAAAGCTATTTATTGGTCCATCTTGTCAAAGCTTGAGGAACTGCTCAGATCTCTGGGGCTGTACACTGGGCAGTAGCTCCTGGGTATTCTGGAGTCCTGTGTTGGAGCTAAGATTCCAAATATCTGTGATGTCATTTCTGTAGCTTTATCCTTGGCCTTTTAAAGTGTGTCATGTGCCAAAGGTTATGATAACTCCAATTCTGTGCACCTGAGATCTATTTTTAAAAAAATAAAGCGTTATGCTCAGAGGTAGAACTCCTGGCTTACTGTAAGAGCTTTAAACCAACCTTGGTGATGACGTTGATGGATAAAAAGAAGACCCATAAAGGAACAGGTTTCAGAGCAAGATGGCTAATTTAGTCAGAGCCCCGTACTTTGTGATTGTCTCTGGACTCCCCAAGCAGAATTTTTCTGAATGCTGCTAGATATCTGGTCGAAGCTTAGGGGAACAGTCTGGATACAGTATAAATTTAGGATCCATCAGTAACTAGATTGAGTTAAAAACCTCAGTGGAGATGGAACAACAGTGGCCTGTTTTAGAATAAATCATTGAAAAAGGAGTCATTTTTAAGGAAAAGTGCTAAAGGGAAGTGATCACCCCTCCAGTCGCTCCTCTTCCTCCCCAACCGTATTGGGCATCAATGTTCAGAAGTTTTCAGTCCGACTTTGTATCCTTGCGGAAGACTGGGTTCAGTCCCTGGGTTGGGAAGATCCCCTGGAGAAGGGAAAGGCTACCCACTCCAGTATTCTGGCCTGGAGAATTCCATGGATGGTGTAGTCCATGGGGTAGCAAAGAGTCGGACGCCACTGAACGACTTTCACTTTCACTTTGTATCTTTGGTTTAAGGAATAGAAAAGGTACATCAGGCATCTGTGTAGTTCAGAGCTTGAACTCCGACCTCCCAGTAACCATGTTTGAAGAGGATCATATGCACCGTGAATTTGGATACTGGAATGTTTATACTTGCTCAGGAAGAGTCTGTGTGGTCTTCCTTCAGCTGTTCCCCTTCATGTGGGGCGAAGAGTCCACAGACCAAGGTCACTTGCTCACCTGTGCCCACAGAGCCCATGCTTCCTGGCTGAGGCATCACACTACACACACCAGAATCACAGAGTTCCTTGCCCCCAAGGCCAAGGTGGAGCCCACTTCCAGACCTTGCACTGGGCAGTTCTCTGCTTTATCCTTCCAAGATCAAACTGGGCTGCTAGTATGCGCTCCTGGGCTTGATAGATGGCCGGGGGTGACTGCAAACGTGTGGAGTGTAAAAGAAAAATTTCAGAGACTTCCCTGGCGGTCCAGCAGTTAAGACTCCCTGCTTCCAATGCAGAGGGCTTGATCCCCAGGTTTGGGAACTAACATCCCACATGCTGGACAGCACAGCCAAAAAGAAAAAGAAAAATTCTACACTAGACATTTGTTAAAAACAGCAAGGAAGATTTTACTGGAGTTACTGTAGTAGAAGAGAGAGACTTCGATATAGAACTGAGCTCAACTCCAAGTCCAGCAAAGACAGCTGGGGACTGAGAGCCAGCAAGAATGAGGAGTCAGCGGAGAGCAAATGACTAAGAGGACATCAAAGGCAGGAAGGTTCTTGCTAAACTGGCATAACAGGATTCTTGCTAAAGGCAGACTAGCCCTTGGATTGAGAAACTTGTTCAGACATTGAGGGTCGAGGGTCGGGGTGGGGGGTGTGTCTCACTAAACCAACAAGCAGGATTCTTTGCTGAAACTGGGTTCTGTGGGCCAAGGGGGGCTGCTGGCCAAGCTTGAAGAGTGATGAAAAGAGCACTCGTGGTGGAACTTGGCCTTGCAGGTTGAGGTCAATTTTCGGTGTCGATGTTTGCAAGATCCCCAGAGTGTGGGACAGAGCCAGGGTGGAAGGAAAGGGGTCCAGGCACCACTGCTTGCTAGTCTGAAACTCGGAGGAGCCTGAGAGTCCTGAACTTGAACCTGGCCTTCAGCTGCAATTTCCTTTGAGGGACTTGAAAGGTGGGGCAGAGGTGTTTTGGTGGGGGCTCTTTCAACCGGGGAAAAACCTTACAGACGACACACTCAGGTGCTTTCTGAGGGGGCTGGTCAGTGGAGGACAGAGAGGGAGAGACCCTGAGGAGGGAGAGCAAATGGGTGTTTCCTTTGTGGTGTCCTGAATTCTCCAAGCCAGGCTTCAGCAATACGTGAACCGTGAACTTCCAGATGTTCAAGCTGGTTTTAGAAAAGGCAGAGGAACCAGAGATCAAATTGCCAACATCCTCTGGATCATCGAAAAAGCAAGAGAGTTCCAGAAAAACATCTGTTTCTGCTTTATTGACTATGCCAAAGCCTTTGACTGTGTGGATCACAATAAACTGTGGAAAATTCTGAAAGAGATGGGAATACCAGACCACCTGACCGGCCTCTTGAGAAACCTATATGCAGGTCAGGAAGCAACAGTTAGACCTGGACATGGAACAACAGACTGGTTCCAAATAGGAAAAAGAGTGCATCAAGGCTGTATATTGTCACCCTGCTTATTTAACTTATATGCCGAGTACATCATGAGAAACGCTGGACTGGAAGAAGCACAAGCTGGAATCAAGATTGCCGGGAGAAATACCGATCACCTCAGTTATGCAGATGACACCACCCTTATGGCAGAAAGTGAAGAAGAACTAAAAAGCCTCTTGATGAAAGTGAAAGTGGAGAGTGAAAAAGTTGGTTTAAAGCTCAAGATTCAGAAAACGAAGATCATGACATCTGGTCCCATCACTTCATGGGAAATAGATGGGGAAACAGTGTCAGACTTTATTTTTTTGGGCTCCAAAATCACTGCAGATGGTGACTGCAGCCATGAAATTAAAAGATGCTTACTCCTTGGAAGGAAAGTTATGACCAACCTAGATAGCATATTCAAAAGCAGAGACATTACTTTGCCAACAAAGGTCCATCTAGTCAAGGCTATGGTTTTTCCAGTGGTCATGTATGGATGTGAGAGTTGGACTGTGAAGAAGGCTGAGCACCACAGAATTGATGCTTTTGAACTGTGGTGTTGGAGAAGACTCTTGAGAGTCCCTTGGACTGCAAGGAGATCCAACCAGTCCATTCTGAAGGAGATCAGCCCTGGGATTTCTTTGGAAGGACTGATGCTAAAGCTGAAACTCCAGTACTTTGGCCACCTCATGCGAAGAGTTGACTCATTGGAAAAGACTCTGATGCTGGGAGGGATTGGGGGCAGGAGGAGAAGGGGACGACAGAGGATGAGATGGCTGGATGGCATCACTGACTCGATGGACGTGAATCTGGGTGAACTCTGGGAGTTGGTGATGGACAGGGTGGCCTGGCGTGCTGCGATTCATGGGGTCACAAAGAGTCGGACACGACTGAGCGACTGAACTGAACTGAACTGAGTGAATGGAGGGCAAGGTCTGAGCGAGTAGGTGAGGGTGAGTCAGCAAGTGAGAAAGAGTTGTCTCCCTTCTCCTCTTGTCATGTCCTGCCAAGCCCCAAAGAGAATCGTGGTTTGTAGTAGAGAAAGATGTTCATTTTGAATAGATATTATCCATGTTTGGTGTGAACTATGGCTTTGCTTGATTTAAACGAAAACCATGAGTTGTGTGTGTATGGTAAAGGTAGAAGACAAAACATTTAACAGCCTGTTAGATTGATTTATAGCCTTGAAATACTCAGGCATATGGCGGGCGGGACTCGTTTGCACTCTTACCTCTGGCCCTGCGCTGTTAGGAAGGGGACTGCAAACTTATTGACTGGCCTGCAGCACCGGTTCTGTTCAGGGTGGTCTGAGAGATTTCCATGCTTAGAGGTAGAATGCACAGATGCCTAGCTGAACGTGTATCATCAAGAGAGGTCCCTAAGCCCTGGGCGTGTTAGGAACTGGGCTGGGCAGCAGGAGGTGAACAGCAGGCTGGCGAGTGAAGCTTCCTCTGTATTTACAGCCACTCCCCATCATTTGCATTATCACCTCCTGTCTGCTCAGCTACTGTGAACTGCGCATGTGAGGGCCTTAGGTCATGCACTCCTGAACAGGATCATCCCCAAACCACCCCCCTTCCCCAATCCATGGAGAAATTGTCTTCCAGAAAACTAGTCCCTGCCCAGCGGTCAGTATCTTCCAGGAAACCAGTTTCGCCCAGTGTCAAAAAGATTGGGGACTGCTGGGCTACATGATGTAGAATTGATGTAACGGTCAGGTAAGCAGACTCATAGAGAGAGATGGCAGGAGAAGAGAGGAGAATATGGGTCTGGAAGTCAGGACCTCTCCCAGAGTCCCTCTGAAGTGGTGAGAGCCAGGCTGTCTGCAGAAGTGTGTGTGCGGTATTTTTAGGTAACCCTCAGAAACTTACAGAAAATAAACAATCTGATGGGCCATGTGGGTAAGTCTAGAAAATTCATGTGACATGAATTAGCCATGGACTATGCAGATAATATTATCAAAGAGCCCCTTGGCCTAAATTGTTTTCCTCTGCAATTTTAGATCCTTCTATTGGAGTTTTTTGCAGGATCACATTTTACGGGCCATACCATTTTACAGTAGAGGTCCTTTTTTTAAAAACAGGTGACCTTTGGGGGACATTGTGTGGGAACATTTGTTTTTTCTGAGTTAAGGCATGCCTCTTCCCAAGCGGACTGGGTGTAAGCTGGGTCATATTTCTGTGAGTGTCTTGGGACTGCCAAGAGTCGGTTATTCAACAGCATCAGCATTGTAGTGGGGCCAGTGGTCTCTCTGGTCCTTTGCCATTAGCCAGTCTGAAAATTCTAGTCCCCACCAGGGATCTTTAACTTCAGATACACAACTCAAACCAAACTTTCTTCATAGAGTGGGGTTAGTAACATGTGTTGCCTCCTGCTTTTCCCAGTTTGTGTGGGAATAATAAGAGTATATGGCCCTGAAGAAGAAAGAGAGCACATAAACATTTCATAAAGGATGGTCACTTGGCTTCTCTGCCTTTGCAGATTCAGTTCCCATCATCAGCATCCTAGCACCATTTGGATTTGACTATGGATTTGACTATTCTAGGGACCTCAGATAAGAGGAATCACACAGTATTTTTTTTTTTTTTTTTGGTAACTGACTTACATCACTGAACTCAGCACAATGTCCCCAAGGTTCGTCCGTGCTGTGGCGGGTGTCTGCCTCCCCTTCCTGTCTGAGGCTGAAGCACCATTTGCCAGCAAGAATTGTATTCCTTTTGTGCTTCTCATTGTGATTTCCTTTACAAGGGGCACTTTAGTGCTGAAGATCTGTTTGTCAGCTAATAAAGGGATGAATGAATTAGTCAGTATTCAGGAAACACAAAATAACCCAGAGAAAAGGAAGTTTGAATCCGAAGTTGTTACCTGTAAGAGCCAGTGAACATGGCTGTACAAAACTGAACCAGTCACATGCAAGTTAGTCACATTTGTATAGATTTATCATGGATCAATTGATTTTCTTTTCTTTAAATACCCCAGTTCTGACTCTTGTTACAGTGTGCGTTGCCCTGGCATCAGAGAGAGCTAAATAACTCAGCTGTTTCCTGACCCACATCCAGTACATGTGTGCCTGCTAAGTTGCTTCAGTCATATCTGACTCTTGTGACTCCATGGACTGTAGCCTGCCAGGCTCCTCTGTCCATAGGATTCTCCAGGAAAGAGTACTGGAGTGGATTGCCATGCCCTCCTCCAGCGGATCTTCCCTACCCAGGGATCGAACCTGAGTCTCTTAGGTTTCCTGCATTGGCAGGCAGGTTCTTTACCACTATCGCCACCTGGGGAGCCGAACCCACATCCAAGTACTTTTTAGAAATTGCTCAATACCGTCACTCGCATCGTCGGTTGTAATATCCTCAGAGAAGTATTTTAGGTTTGTTATGGTTGTAACTTAAGAATTCTAGAGTGTTTACAACGATAAGCTGTAAGTTTAGGGGAGGAGCTTGCTGGGCAAGATGACATATATTTTTTAATCTTCCTCAGAGAATTGTAGTTAGGAAGAATCTGATAAAAAAAAAAAACAACTTATCTCAATGTGGTGTGTGTGTGTGTGTGTGTGGTATAATGCAAGGTATAATGAGCCTGGAAGCCCTCACCTCCTAGTTAAAATGAATGAAAAGCTCATTATAACTGGTTCCGGTTTCATAAGAATAAGTCTCATTCTTATTACCAACACACAGACTTCGATATTGGCTGTGACGAGGTCTCAACGTGTTTCCTTCCTCTTGTACTTTACAGATGCCACAAGCAGCGATGAGAGTCAGGCCCCTCCATGCTCTGAAGCACTCCTTGTGCCCTCTGCTTCCTCGCTCTGCAGTTTGGATCTTTGCCATGGTGACTGCAGGGTGAGGCGATTAAGAGTCACCCGTGTGCCAGGTCCCAGCAGCGGACGGTCCCTGGTGTCTGAGTCCCTCACTCAGAGCACTTGTGCCTGATCATTAACTCTAGACCCGCTTTCATCTTAACCATATCGCCTCCAGCCTCTAATTGTACATCTGGATCCCTGCCCTCTGTGCCTATGGATTAGAGTCTGGATCTTCCTCTCCCAGGAAAATGCCCTTGATTTTCTGCTCTGCCTTCTGTGGAAGCTTTATGTTCTAACTCAAATTTATGGGCTTAGTGCCCATCATTGGCCACTTGACCGACTTAGAACCTTTGTGAGCAGCTGCCAGTTCAATGCAGTAAATTGCCTTTCTTCTCAAGCTCTCTTTCGTGTCCGATGTTTGTCTGTTACCCATTGCTGACCATCCGGCTTTACGTGCCATTACGGTTCAGGCGTGTGTGAGTATTCTCTTTATTTATTTATTTGCATCGGGTCTTAGTCATGTCACGTGGACTCCTCTCTAGTTGCGGTGCTTGGGCTCAGTAGTTGCAGCAAGGGCTCAGTTGCCCTGCTGCCTGTGGGATCTTACTTCCCCAACCAGGGATGGATCTGAGTGCCCTGCACTGGAAGGTGGATTCTTAACCACTGGACCACCAGGGAAGTCCCCTGAGTATTCTTTTTGCTTCTAAAGGACTTGTGTAGTAAATGCCAAGAAAACCAAGATATGACCATTTTTCGATGGTGGTCTTTCATTCCTCCTCATTGAGAATAAAAGCCTGTTATCAAGACAGTAACACATAACCCTCAGCAGTTTCTCTGGGGCTCAGTATATGTTGTCCAGCATAAACTTCTTTGATCTTTAATTGTTTAAAAGCCTCTCTTGATTAATTGATTTCTCACTGATGTACTGTTTGTACCAAAGAGTATGTGTTTATTTGAGAGGGTGTGCACTGGCATTACATAATTTATTTTTATGAATTCTACCAGAGAATAGGTCTCATTTTTCTGGAAGAATTTATTTGGTGTGTTTTTTCCCCAGTGGATGCTAGAAGATGGATTTTTTGTGTGTGTGTGTATACCATTTTCTTGCATTAAAAAAAAATCAAGTCACTGGGCCAAAACATCACCAGTGTCTGGAACACCTTAGAAATTTTGTTATGTATTGTGATATTGTCTTAATTCTTCTTTCTCAGTTATGGAAGTTACTTCTTCCTGATTGGGTCTCCACCCACAGTCAGGAAACAATGGTTTACCACATCCATCATTTCTGTCTGCACATTATCATGTTTCAAAGTTTTCCCCCAATTAATCCTCTGGAAGCTAGAATCACTCACAGTTATAATCCTGTTATGCCTTCTTTATTTCATGATGTGCTTGTTATTTCACGTCCATCCTTCAGCAATCTGTAACATAGTGCTATTATCAGCTCTTTAGTCTTTAAAAGCCTCTTATCTACCATTTTGACTAAGACTGATTCACTGCACTTTGTTGAAAATCGATCATTTTGGATTTAAAAAAAACCTATCCCGTGTATTTGTTCTGGCTACTTTTGCATAATTTCCTTTTTTTTCTTTTCCATTTAATCAATCTGCCAAACTGGTTTGCTTTCCCCTTTTTGGCTTCCTTTTTCTTTTCTAAGAATGGTCTCTCTCTTCATTTCTCTTTCCCTCTTTGGGTAATGCCTCTGGAAAGAAAAAGCCAGTTGCAGGAGGCAGTGGAATAAATGCTTTAGAACCAGGCTAGACACTTACTCCCATTTCTCTTTTCATAAAATGAGAGGGAGGGTCCCTTTCCTTGGTGACCCTCCCTATAAGCAGTTTCTAGGAAAAGACTCTGACGCTGGGAGAGATTGGGGGCAGGAGGAAAAGGGGAAGGCAGAGGATGAGATGGCTGGATGGCATCACTGACTCAATGGACATGAGTTTGAGTGAACTCCGGGAGATGGTGATGGACAGGGAGGCCTGGTGTGCTACGATTCATGGGGTCCCAAAGAGTTGGACACTACTGAGTGACTTAACTGAACTGAGGTTGAAAGCTTCATGATTTTGACTGTTGGGCATTTAAAAAACTGTTTATTTATGTATTTATTTTTGGCTGCTCTGGGTCTTTGTTGCTATGTGTGGGCTTTTCTCTGGTTGCAGTGAGCATAGGCTACTCTGTAGTTGGGATGTGTGGGCTTCTCATTGCAGTGGCTTCTCTTGTCGGGGTGCACAGGCTCTGGGGCACTGGGGCTTCAGGAGTTGTGGCTCCCAGGTTCTAGAGCTCAGGCTCAGTATTTGTGACGTGTGGGTTACATGCTTCACGCCATGTGGGATCTTTCCGGACCAGGGATGGATCCCATGTCCCATGCATGGGCAGGTGGGGATTCTTATCCACTGCACCACTAGGGAAGTCTAACTGCCAGGCATTTTGCAGGCACTGTAACAGGCTTCTTATTTATAGCCTCAAGCTCTTCCCAGGTGGACTCAAACTGAAACACCAGAGTTCTTTTGGACATACTAACATTGTCTTTTTTTCTCCTAGGTACTGACTTTAGCATAGATAGCTTACCTCTGCCTCGGAAAGCCCATCATGACTGGGCCCTTTTTCCACGAAGAGTCTCCAAAAAATAATTATAAGCTCTTTCACCAGCCAGTCATCACCTTGTTCAACTACACCGCCACCTTCAGCCGGCACTCCCACCTGCCACTAACCACCCAGTACTTGGAGGGCACGGAAGTCCTGACGTCACTCCGATACCTGGTCCCCTTGCGGTCCAAAAACCACCTCCGGAAGAGCCTCGCCCCGCTGGTGTACGTACAGTCCGACTGTGACCCGCCCTCAGACAGGGACAGTTACGTTCGAGAGCTGATGACATACATTGAGGTCGATTCCTACGGCGAGTGTCTGCGAAACAAAGCTCTCCCTCCACAGTTGAGCAACCCAGCCTCGATGGACGCCGATGGCTTTTTCAGGATCCTCGCCCAGTATAAGTTTATCCTTGCTTTTGAGAATGCGGTGTGCGACGACTACATCACTGAGAAGCTCTGGAGACCTCTGAAGCTGGGGGTCGTCCCTGTGTATTACGGATCCCCCAGCATCGCAGACTGGCTTCCAAGCAATAGAAGTGCTATCTTGGTATCAGAATTTTCTCACCCTAGAGAGCTGGCGAGCTACATCAGAGCGCTGGATCGGGATGACAGACGCTACCAGGCCTACATAGAATGGAAGCTGAAGGGCGAGATCTCAAATCAGCGACTTCTCACCGCGCTCAGGGAACGGAAGTGGGGGGTGCAGGACGTTAAGCAGGACAACTACATCGACGCGTTTGAGTGTATGGTGTGCACCAAGGTGTGGGATAACATTAGGCTCCAGGAGAAGGTAAGCAGGTCCAGGTTTGGCAGAGAGGTGCTGGGATGGCCATCTTGACGTTCTCTGCAGCTCCCCGTTCTTCTGTTGCAGCTGCCCCATCGCTGGTCCTCACTCTTATCAGAGAGGCCAGGCTCTGCAGGAAGGATGGATATTTCATTTCTATTTGAGGACTGCCATGAAGTTTACTAGTCTGTCCTGAAGGCTTTAAATTCTTCTTTATTGTTTCTTCTGGAGGTTACCACACTACAGGTGCTGGGCAGTGATGCACGGAAGCTGCAGGGGAGGCATGAAGGCCAAAAAAATTTAAAAAATGGCAAGTTCTGAATCTCATCCACATTTTCAGTCCTTCAGCCCAGTGGTCCCCAGCCTTTTTGCACCAGAGACCAGTTTCATGGAAGACAGTTTTTCCATGGACCAGGGGACAGTGAGGGGAATGTTTTGGGAAGACTCAAGTGCATTATATTTATCGTGCACTTTATTGCAATTATTATTGCATTGTAATATATAATGAAATAATCATACGACTCAGCATAATGCAGAACCAGGGGGAGCCATGAGCTTGTTTTCCTGCAACTGGAAAACATCTCAGGGTGACAGGAGACAGTGGCAGCCACTCCGCAGGGCTAGCAGCGCTGCTTCAGCTCCACCTCAGATCATCAGCATTAGATTCTTATAAGGAGCACCCAGCCTAGATCCCTCGCAGGTGCAGTTCGCAGTAGGGTTCGTGCTCCTATGAGAATCTCACGCCAGTTGAGTTGGTCTAGTCCGGTGCCGAATCGCTTCAGTTGTGTCCGGCCCTTTGTGACCCTGTGGGCCATAGGCCAGGCTCCCCTGTCCATGGGATTCTCCAGGCAAGATTACTGGAGTGGGTTGCTGTGCCTGCCTCCAGGGGATCTTTCTGACCCACGGATCAAACCCGTGTCTCCTGCATTGGCAAGCAGGTTCTTTACCACTAGCGCCACCTCAAGAGCTGACCTAAATTTGGGTTTGCAGAACTTCTCTGGTAGTCCAGTGTTTAAGACTCTGCCTTCCGTTACAGAGGTAAAAATCCCATCCCTGGTCAGGGAACTGAGACCCCACATGCCACGGGGTGTGGCCAAAAAAAAAGAGAGGTTTGTGTTGTTACTGTTATGTTTAGTGCTCTACAGCTTCAAATTATTCCAGTATTTATAATTACAATAATCAATAATTAAATATTATCAGTATTAACTATGAAAGTTACCTGTGCTTACAGTGGCACCTGGCACTAGTTGCTTTCCTCAGCCTTTCTGCCCCACCCTCAGCTTTTGGCAGGTCCTGTATTGCCGGGTCACAGAGGAGGCCTCCCTGCTCTTGCCCCTCCATCGGCAGTAAACTGCTATGGCTTGTTGCTCAGCGACAGGCTCGCGGTGTGGGCAGGGTGGGTTCTTTGTTTTCTTGGCAGCGTCAGGCTTAGGCAGGTTTTTGCATTCCCGGAACTCAGGAGTGAAGCTTTCTCAGTGTTCTTGCCTCTCCTTCAAGCCAGACTCTGCCTTGTATCTGTGGTTGGTTTGGATGGAAGAGAGTTCTGTGTCCCTTCAGGGGTGGGTGACCTCTGGTATCCTGGTGGGATCCTAGGTCCGGATTCATTTCCAGCCTCCACCCAGACCATGAGACAGGTGAATTTTGCATGGGGGAGGGGTAGATTTTTCATCCCTTGGATCTGAAGATAAAAGGTTTGCTCCTGCTTCTTCAGTGTCGTAAGACTTTTTCTCTTTGTAAGGGAAGGTTCTGGGGAGATAGAAGGGGCTTCCTGACATTTCCTTCTCTGCCCCGGGCCAAAGAAGGAGGCTATTTCCAGTGTTCTACCCTGGCCCCAGTCTTCTTCCTGGGCATCTGATGGAGGTACATGGAAAAAGCTTTGGGGACTTCCCTGGTGGTTCAGTGGTTAAAAATCTGCCTTGCAATGCCAAGGATGTGGGTTCAATCCCTGGTCTGGGAACTAAGATCTCACATTCTGTGGAGCAACTAAGCCTATGTGCCCCAATTACTGAGCCTGCATGCAACTAAGACCCAATGTTGCCAAATAAATAATAAATATTTTTTAAAAAAAGAAGAGCTTTTGAGTGAGTTTGACTTCTTTTTTGGTGTAACCCACCTAGATAGCATATTGAAAAGCAGAGACATTACTTTGCCAACAAAGGTCCGTCTAGTCAAGGCTACGGTTTTTCCAGTGGTCATGTATGGATGTGAGAGTTAGACTGTGAAGAAGGCTGAGCACCGAAGAATTGATGCTTTTGAACTGTGGTGTTGGAGAAGAGTCTTGAGAGTCCCTTGGACTGCAAGGAGATCCAACCAGTCCATTCTGAAGGAGATCAGCCCTGGGATTTCTTTGGAAGGAATGATGCTAAAGCTGAAACTCCAGTACTTTGGCCACCTCATGCGAAGAGTTGACTCATTGGAAAAGACTCTGATGCTGAGAGGGATTGGGGGCAGGAGAAGAAGGGGACGACAGAGGATGAGATGGCTGGATGGCATCACTGACTCGATGGACTGAGTCTGAGTGAACTCCAGGAGTTGGTGATGGACAGGGAGACCTGGCGTGCTGCGATTCATGGGGTCGCAAAAAGTTGGACATGACTCAGCGACTGAACTGAACTGAACTGAGCTATTCTAAACTAACATGATAGCCCATACCTATAAGGATTTGTTAAAATTTTAGTTGATTTCTTGTTACCTACTTTGTGGTAGCCACCTCCTTCTCCTGTGTTCTGCAAAAGGTGAAATTGAGCCTGTGTCCATCTTGCCTGAGATGAACATGTCACTTTGGGGTTCAGTTCACTTGGTTGTTGTTTGATCTCGGTTCCCTGACGAACTCAAGAAGAGTTATGAATTTGTAGATAATCTGACTTTTTCCTTATTGTTAAAGTAGGAGCCATGTTCTCCTTGGAAGCAAAATATTTATTAATTGTAGTTTAGGAACAGCTTGTTTTTCTGCCCAGGACTTCAGCTGGAAAGGCAATTTGGGATGCTGAAAGTTAGTTACTACGAAACATGTCATAACTATTTTATCGGACACACTTTCTTCAGGTCACACTGTGAGACATTTCTGGAAGAACACTAGAGCTAAAAGAGTCCATTTCACAAGATTCTTTTCTCTATGATGTCACCTTAAATGGGACTTTATTCTACACCACTGGAAGAACTCTCAAGTGGGCAGGCAGGGAAAGAGGGTATTACTACTGACTTTCTCATGTAGACAGTTACGCAAGGTTAGGGTTGGGAAGGCCACTGAAGATTGTGTGGTCAGTACAGATGAAACTGGTGTTTCAAATATCACGACCAAGTCATCTGCTAATTTATGTTACATTTCCAGGGCTGGTGATTTCACCATTTTTTAGGGTAGCAAATCTGATCTTTTGTTAAATTTCTACAGTTATACCGGTCTTTGTATTGAACCAAGACTTCCCCTTCTATGGCTCTTTCTTAGCTACCCACTTCAAACTCTAATGCGGTGAGATACAGCTTTGCATATGTGACCATCAGTCAGGAAAGATGAAAAATGGCCTTTCCAAAGCTGTTTTGTAGTAATCGATTGGGGTCCTCCTTATTTGATTCTGGTCTTGCTCCAAATACAGGCTCTCCCCAATCATGAACTCTGGCTGTAGTAACCCGAAGTTTGAGCCTGCATCTAATCCTTTGAACTTTGAGTTGGTGTTTATTTGGCCATGCCGGGTCTTAGTTGCAGCATGCAAGAAGGATCTTCACTGTGGCATGTGGCACCGTTAATTGTGGCACGTGGCATCTAGTCCTTGATCCGGGATCAAACCCAGGAGCATAGAGTCTTAGCCGCTGGTCCATCAGGGGCGTCCCTGGATAGGTATTTAGACTCCCCAGATTGTACGTCTTAGCATTTTCTTGTGGTTGGCCATTTGGATTCCTGTTCTGGTTTTCTGTGCTCAATTTTGTCTTGGTAAAGAATCCTTTCGCTTGTTCCAGGCTCTTGGAAGCCAAACTCCATGACCATCTGTGAGTAGTTATCGAGAAGAAAGAATTTAGGCAACCCTATCCTTCACACTCTACCAAACAAGTTAGTTCACTCTTCCGTTTGTAATCTCTTTAGATGCTTCAAAACAAGCTTTATGCTCACTCAAAGTCATCTCTTTTACAGGCTAAACATCTCTAGTATATTTCAGATTGGTTTTTCTGCTCTGCTTTCTAAATTTGGTATGGATGAAGAGTAATCATTGCAAACCTGACTATTATCAACTCTAATATCTTCACATTAAAATTTTTTTTAGGACTTCACGGGTGGTTCAGTTGTTAAGACTGTGCTTCCAATGTAGAGGGCGTGGGTTTTTTCCCTGGTTGAGGAACTAAGATCCCACATGCCATGTGGTGTGGCCAAAAGATAAAAAAAAAAATTTTAAGAAAGAGACATACAGGTACATAGGTTAAAGTATCAATTAGTTCTGCAAAGTTAGTAAAAGAAAACTATCTTCTACTTCTTTTTTCTTTTCTCCTTCCCTAGAAGGCAGCCACTTACCACCAGCCATGTGCTGTACTCAATCGTGTCCGACTCCCTGAAGCCCCACGGACTGAAGCCCACCAGGCTGGCTGTCCATGGGATTTCCCAGGCAAGAATACTGGAGTGGCTACCATGCCCTCCTCCAAGGGATTTCCCCAACTCTGGGATCGAACCCATCTTCTGCATCTCCTGCATTGGTGGGCAGGTTCTTTACCACTGGCGCCTCCTGGGAAGCCACTTACCACCATACTTAACAAATTGTTTTGATTATTACTCAATGTTTCTAACTAACATGCTCTTATACATAATTTTTTTTAACATCCACTGTTTATATGATCATGTAACTTATGTAGAAATGAACCATGTAGTATATACTATGATTTATTTTCCTTACCTGTACAGCTTTTGGTTTCCCTCGAGTTAATAACTGTCTTATTTCTTGTTTGTTTATTTTATACTTTTACATAACTAATTCAATCCTTGTTGATTGTTTAAACCTCCTTTGAAGATGTTCAGCTATACCAGGCATTCAAGTCATTTCATCTTGTTGAATAAATCTCTCCTGGAGCCTTGTGACATACATTAGGTACATCTGGTTGCCCTCTACACTGTGTAGAGACCACTCTGAGATCTCCCTTCCCTAGCATTTTGGGAATTGCCTTTCCTGTCTTTTTCTTTTATGTTGACACCTCTGCTTCTTGTATGTTTTTATCCTTTTCTCTTAACTTTCTTTTTATTTGGTTGATTGTACCCTCATCCAAAAAGATGATGCTTCAAAGTGCTGCACTCAATATGCCAGCAAATTTGGAAAATTCAGCAGTGGCCACAGGACTGGAAAAGGTAATTTTCGTTTCAATTCCAAAGAAAGGGAATGCCAAAGAATGTTCAAACTACCGCACAATTGCACTGATCTCACACACAAGCAAAATAATGCTCAAAATTCTCCAAGCCAGACTTCCATAGTACATGAACCGTGAACTTCCAGGTGTTCAAGCTGGATTTAGAAAAGGCAGAAGAACCAGAGATCAAATTGCCAACATCTGTTGGATCTTCGAAAAAGCAAGAGAATTCCAGAAAAACATCTACTTCTGCTTTACTGATTACACCAAAGCCTCTGACTGTGTGGATCATAACAAACTGTGGAAAATTCTGAAAGAGATGGGAATACTAGACCACCTGACCTGCCTCCTGAGAAATCTGTATGCAAGTCAAGAAACAACGGTTAGAACTGGACATGGAACAACAGACTGGAAATAGGGAAAGGAGTACGTCAAGGCTGTATATTGTCACCCTGCTTATTTAACTGATATGCAGAGTATATCGTGCAAAATGCCGGGCTGGATGAAGCACAAGCTGGAATCAAGATCGCTGGAAGAAATATCAGTAACCACAGATATGTAGATGACACCACTCTTATGGCAGAAAGTGAAGAAAAACTAAAGAGCCTCTTGATGAAAGTGAAAGAGGAGAGTGAAAAATCTGGCTTACAAGTCAACATTCAAAAAACGAAGATCATGGCATCCGGTCCCATCACTTCATGGCAAATAGATGGGGAACAATGGAAACAGAGACTTTATTTTTGGGGGCTCCAAAATCACTGCAGATGGTGACTGCAGCCATGAATTAAAAGACTCTTGCTCCTTGGAAGAAAAGCTATGACCAACCTAGACAGCATATTAAAAAGCAGAGACATTACTTTGTTAACAAAAATCCATCTAGTCAAAGCTATGGTTTTTCCAGTAGTCATGCATGGATGTGTGAGTTGGACTATAAAGAAAGCTGAGTGACGAAGAATTGATGCTTTTAAACTGTGGTGTTGGAGAAGACTCTTGACAGTTCCTTGGACTGCAAGGAGATCGAACCAGTCAATTGTAAAGGAAATCAGTCCTGAATATTCATTGGAAGGACTGATGCTGAAGCTGAAGTGCCAATACTTTGGCCACCTGATGTGTAGAACTGACTTATTGGAAGAGACTGTGATGCTGGGAAAGATTGAAGGCAGGAGGAGAAGGGGATGACAGAGGATGAGATGTTTGGATGGCATCACCGATTTGATGGACATGAGTTTGAGCAAGCTCCGGGAGTTGGTGATGGACTGGGAAGCCTGGTGTGCTGCAGTCCATGGGGTCACAAAGAGTCGGACACGACTGAGCAACTGAACTGAACTGACCCTCATATAGCTTCTTGACAAAGGGTGTATGGGGGATGTCTGAAATGTCTTTATTTGATTCTAACATTTAAACTATAGTTTAGCTGAATGTAAACTACTAAAATGGACATTAGTTTTGTTTTTGTTTTTTTTGTTCAGAATTTTGAAGGCAGTTTGTTATTGGCTTTCTTTAAATTTTTTTTGTCAACTTTTGAAAGGATTACGGGTTGATAGAAGGGTTGCAAAGATAGTGCAGAGTGCCAGAATTCTGTTCTAATGTTAATATTTTATCTAACCATGCACATTTGTCAGCACTGAGAAACCAATGTTGACTGTTAATACTGCAATGAGCTGCAATACAGACTTGAGTCCTATTTCTCCAGCTTCTCCACTCACATCCCTTGTCTGTTCAGGATCGGATCCAGGATGCCAGATTGTAGTTGCTCCTCATGTCGCCTCAGATGCCTTCAGTTGTGACAGTTGTGCCATCTTTCTTGTTTTTTAATAACTGACATTTTTGAAGAAGATCGGTCAGTATTCTGCAGAATGTTCCTCTGTAGAGTTTCTCTGATGTTTTCTCATGTTGAGACTTGGGTTTTGGATTTGGCGGAATAAGAGCACAGAGGTGAAAAGGACCTTCTCATTGCATCATATCAGGGGATGAGTGATATCAGCATGATGTGTTACTGGTGATGCTCTCTTTGATCACCTGCCTAAGGTGCTGTCTGCTAGGTTTTCCCTCTGTGAAGTTACTAATTTTCTTTTTCCACTGAGCGAGTCAGTAAATCCAGCCCACAGTCAAAGAGAAGGGAATTAAGCTTCGCCTCCTTGTGGGAGGAATATAAACTAATTTGAGGATATATATATATATATTTTTAATTAATTAATTATTTGGCTGCACTGGGTCGTAGTTGCTGCATGTGGGGTCTTTGATCTTCATTGCAGCATGCAGGATTTTTAGTTATGGCAAGTGGGATCTAGTTCCCTGACCAGGAATTGAACCCAAGTCTCTTGCATTGGGAGAATGGAGTCTTAGCCGCTGGACCACCAGGGAAGTCCCTCGACATATGTTGAAACCACCACAATAATTAGTAAACATATGGGTGGAGATATTTTGAGGCTATGCAACTTTTCTTTTTCTCCTTGAAGTTGTACTTCCTAGTGTTAATACTCATCAATGAATTTCACCACTGCTTTTTAACTTCTAGTGTTACTGTCCAGAAATCCAAAACCATCCTAACTTCTGACCTTCCGAATTGATCTTTTCCTCTTAGGGAGTTTGTAAAGTCTCTTCCTTTTCTTCTGTGTTCTAAAATTCCATAAGGATGTACTTTGGCGTGAATGGATTGAAGGATTGAATGAGACAGTCTGTGAAGCCCACTGAGCAGAGTATCTAATGCATGTGTGTTCTGTGCACTCAGTCACTGTCGTGTCTGACTCTTTGAGACTCCATAGACTGTAGCCCCCCAGGCCTCTCTGTCCATGGGATTTCTCAGGCAAGAGTACTGGAGTGGGTTACCATTTCTTCTTCCGGGGGATCTTCCCAACCCACGGATTGAACCCACGCCTCCTGAATCTCCTGCATTGGCAGGCTAATTCTTTACCACTGAGCCACCTGGGAAGCCCATCTGGTGCACAGGATATTCTCAATAAATGTTAGATACTTTCTTTCTCCTTTTAACTCTTCAGGAGTGTGACTATGGAGACTCCATGGAGTGAAGGTACTTGCTTTAGGCACTTACGGAGCATGAGACTTGTGCTAACTTACATTTTTCATTTTTCCCTCTTTCTCTCAATGCAGGGCTTACCACCCAAAAGATGGCAGGCAGACGTTACCCACCTGAGCTGTCCAGAGCCTACAGTGTTCGCTTTCTCACCCCTGGTCCCACGTCGGCGCTCTTTGCGAGAGATGTGGATACCAAGCTTCCAGCAATCCAAGAAAGAAGCCCGGGCACTCAGGTGGCTGGTCGATAGGAATCAAAACTTTTCAACTCAAGAGTTTTGGGCCCTAGTATTCAAGGACTAATATCCAAAAAGTAGTAGGGTTTTACTTTCTAGGTTGCCTTGCTGTTTGAATATAATAGCTGCTCTGTTGACGATCCATTAGGATGAGAATAAATGGCTGCAGTACTCAAGTGAGCTCTGTCCAATGATAGATATGAATTACCCTTAGAGGTCGCTTCTCTATTTTTTATACTAAAAAAAAAAGCAAGTATTGGGTTAGCCAAAAAGTTTCTTTAGGTTTTTCCATACCATCTTATGGAAAAACCTGAATGAGCTTAACATTTCTTACCAAATACTAGTCACCTTCAGAGCGCACGTCTAGACGCGTGTCCTTGCCGTCCTGTGTGGAAATTCACCCGCTGCAGAGTGAATGTTTTCCTTGCTGCGAGGAACGAGGTCCTGCAAAGAAGGGAGAGGTGTATAGCCGCGGGTTCTTCCACTCCCCTCGCTGTCTGCATTAGTGGGTATTTGGCAAGCCCGGTGTCCTGACGCTGAGCCTGAACAGGAAATGCATTAGAACTTGGCAGTGAGAGGTGCCATCTGTTGATTGCCAGGGGCGTGAGTGTGTCATGAAGGCTGCGTGACATTGATCCGCCGTTGCTTCAAGTCTGCAGTACGTAGTGCGTCTCTGTCTCCCCCATGCTCTCAGCCACCCCTCCCGCCTTTCTTATCATCACTTTGCCCCGTATCCTCCCCTGTTCCTCTCGTGAAGTCATGCCTCCTCCTTGGATGTTTTGAGCGATGAGTTGTTCCCTGAGGTCCCATGTTCCACTGAGCAGAATAGTACCTCGAATCCTATGAGCTGGGCTGGATGGTCTGTGTGTTTGGATCGTGGTGAGAGCGCGTGCCTGCTAGAACTCCTGTGGTGTGGAAGCTGATGCGCAGCCCTTCGTTTTGGGAGCATCCCCCTTCATTTCTGACCCTGTCACAGAGGAGTTTCAACTGTCTTGTCTGGAGCTTCTGCGGAAGAAAACACAAGCTCCCCTTCTCTTTTCTTGGGAGCCTGGGAAGTCTTCTAGATGACTCTTGAGCCTGTTGCCACTTGCCGTGTGCTGGCTTTGTAGTGGAAAGACGTAAGCTGCAGAGGACAGGAAGGGTCCTGGTACTCACGTGCCTGACGTGGTACGAGGAGGAAGCTGAGGAAGGCACCCTTGGCACCAGCTGCCCATTTATCGCAGGCCGGTGTCTTTTGGTGCCTGCCAAGGGCATCTCCTGTTCGCAGGTCTGTCTCTGGCTATGCCAGAGAAATAAGGATGAAACCAGAACATTCTTTTAGAGGCAAGAGGCGTTACAGGGCTTCTCACCTAGGACTGCCCAGCTTTTTCTTTCCATCCCAGCTCTGCCATTAACTAAATATGATTTTGAACAAAGCTCTTGACCACCCTGGGCTTTCATTTTTGTGCCTAAGAACACATAATTCTAACATCATAGATCTTTAGTTCCTTCTAATTACAGAAATGAAAATGCTTGAGAAACTCAGAGGGAATATGGAATGATGAGCTGTGACTCTAGAGGAATAAAAACCTGGTTATAGTCCCCCCTCTTCGATGTGCCATCTTTATTACCTTGGCCAAGTTACTTGGTCTTTTATAGCTTGGGTTTGCTCACATCTCATGTTTGCTGTCTGTGCAGTTGTGATAATTAAATAAGCTTGTGTTCTTGAACTTCCCTGGTGGCCCAGTGGTTCAGCTCCGCACTTCCAATGCAAAGGGTGCAGGCTCAATCCCTGGTCCTATGTGCCACGCAGCCAAAAAGTAAAAATAAATAAATAGATACTTTAAAACAGACAAATAAATAAATCAGTAAATAAGCTTGGGAGGTTATATAGCCAGCCCCGATAGGCCATTAGGAATACTTAGAACTTTACTGTTATAAAATCCTTAATTTAAAAAAAAACAAAACTGATTGAGTAGGTAGTTAAAGATTTCAGAGACCATCAATGTAGGTAGCAAGTGACATTAATGGTTTTAAAGCAAGGGCATTATCCCAGGAGCCTTACATAAATCGCTTCTCATATATACAGAGTAAACTACGATAGAGCAAGTTTCTTAATGGTGTTCTTGATGAAGTAATAAAACTGACTAATTTTATAAAACCTTGACCTTTGAGTATATGTCTTTTTAATATTCTGTGTGACAAAATGGGGCGTATGTTTATACATATTTGCTGTGCACCAACACACACAACAGGAATCTCAAAGAGAAGCACTTGTGTGATTGTTCGAATTGTGAACTGAACTTTTCCATGGAAAACCGTTTTTGCTTAAAAGAACGTCTGGCAAGCTGTGGTTGTTCAGTGATGGATTTTGTCAGTCATCTTCAGGGGAATGTAGTGAGCCTGTCACTTTAAGAGGCTTGATAGACTTTGTTGCCAACAATAAAACTTCAGCTTTCAAATGAAACAACTTCATTTGTAAAAGTTCTTTTTAGATGCCTCATATAAGAGATAGCATATGATGTTTCTCTTTCTCTGTCTGATTTGCTTCTCTCAGTTTGACAATCTCTAGGTCCATCCTCAGTGCTGCAGATGGCATGATTTCTTTCTTTTTAATGGCTGAGAAATATCCCCTTGCATATATATCAGATCAGATCAGATCAGATCAGTCGCTCAGTCGTGTCTGACTCTTTGCGACCCCATGAACTGCAGCACGCCAGGCCTCCCTGTCCATCACCAACTCCCGGAGTTCACTCAGACTCACGTCCATCGAGTCAGTGATGCCATCCAGCTATCTCATCCTCTGTCATCCCCTTCTCCTCCTGCCCCCAATCCCTCCCAGCATCAGAGTCTTTTCCAATGAGTCAACTCTTCACATGAGGTGGCCAAAGTACTGGAGTTTCAGCTTTAGCATCATTCCTTCCAAAGAAATCCCAGGGCTGATCTCCTTCAGAATGGACTGGTTGGATCTCCTTGCAGTCCAAGGGACTCTCAAGAGTCTTCTCCAACACCACAGTTCAAAAGCATCAATTCTTTGGCGCTCAGCCTTCTTCATAGTCCAACTCTCACATCCATACATGACCACAGGAAAAACCATAGCCTTGACTAGACGAAGCTTTGTTGGCAAAGTAATGTCTCTGCTTTTGAATATGCTATCTAGGTTGGTCATAACTTTCCTTCCAAGGAGTAAGCGTCTTTTAATTTCATGGCTGCAGTCACCATCTGTAGTGATTTATACCACATTCAAATTTTGGAGAATGAATTTCCACCGTTTTGAACTTGACAGCTTCCTGATGTTGGAGACTTTGCTTAGGAGGCTAACAGATGTTACTTCTGACATTGAATGGCAACAGAGATGATGGTGTGTAAAGGTGTTTTTAGTTTATTTCTTTGTTTTTATGACTCAAAGGAAGAAAACAATAGTATCATATACTAGAGAGATAGGCATTTGTTTTAAATAATTTTTTTTGGTTGAAGAGTTCCATCAGTGAAAATGGAGTTTACAATGGATATTTTTAAAAAATAACTGTCACTTAAAAATTGAGGTGAGATAAAAGGTAATCAGAGCTTTCCATGTGGGAAATAAAGCCTTTGGGTTTTTTTTTTTTCAATTGGGAAATCAGAAAAAAAATGTTTAAAAAAACAAGAAAAATATTTTTAAAATATATTGAGGAAATTATCATTATTTGGGTCACTCAGAATGTCAGGCTGCCTGGAATTTATTACTTTACTCAATATTTTTTTTATTGTGCACCTAATATGTGCCAGAAATTATTCTGGGCCAAGAGTCTACAGCAGTGAGTGAAACTGATAAAACCCTTGCTATCATTAGAGCTTACCTGCTAATTCTAGAAGTGGATAAAAATAGAAATGCCTTAAGAAAATACAAGTCACTTCCAGGAAGTTTTTGTTTGTTTATTCTGTTACAGCCCCATGAGATGGAGTTTACTTCCTGAATTTCTGCTACTCTATTTGAAACATGAGATGTGATATAAACAGATTATATGGATAGGAGTGTATTAAATGTGCTGTATTGACAAGATGATTCAAAGTACTGAAGGTTCGACTTTGGAGTGAGTTGGGAAGTCTGGAAGCAAATCCTTTCTCTGTTCTTTTCATTTTTTTCTCCATTGTTTTATTCCTGTTTCCTAGAAGAGGCATTTGTCCTGTTCACATTGTGTGATTTCCGGCAAGGGAGAACCGACTTGGGAATGGCCGTTAACAGGAGTGAGCTCACTGGGCAAGCGGTCCTGTGGTGAGGCTAAACTCCATCTGTTCACCTTCAGGACAGGGGCTGGGGCAAGTCAATATTTACTTAGTTGCAGCGCCTGACAGAGTTTTACCTTCCAAGCGGCCTTCAGTCATTGCGTATGTAACTCATACACCATTCATAAGAAGACTCATTTCACCACTGAAATAATAATATCTGCTAGTCTGAAAGAATGCAGGTCACTTAGATGAACATCTTTGAGTAGTATATATAAATCACAGATTCTACTTCCTGTTTTCATGGTCTAACCTCTCAGCTTCGGTATGTCTTTAGCCTGGAGGTGATGGAAGTGGAAAGAAGAAAATGAAACACGTCTTCTCTGACAGCCCCTCCCTGGTTTGTTTGTTGGTTTTTGCAGTAACTCTAGGGATGCCATTGGAAATATATTTTGATAATCTTTTTTCTTTAATTGAACTATAGTTGGTCTACAATTTATGTTAATTTCTGCTATATAACCGAGTGATTCAGTTATACATATATATTCTTTTTCATATTCTTTTCCATTATGGTTTATTACAGGATGTTGAATGTAGTTCTCTGTGCTCTACAGTAGGACCTTGTGGTTTATCCATTCTATATATAATAGCTTGCATCTGCTTATCCCAAACTCTGAATCCATGTCTCCTCCATCCCCTCCTTCGTGGCAACAAAGTCTGTTCTCTATGTCTGTGAGTCTGTTTCTGTCTTCTGAATAAGTTCATCTGTGTTGTATTTAAATTCCACATATAACTTATATCATATGGTATTTGTCTTTCTCTGACTTTTTGCTTAATAATCTCTAGGTCCACCCATGGTCCTGCAAATGGTAGTATTTTATTCTTTTTCATGGCTGAGTAATATTCCATGTGTATATATATATATATATGTGTGTGTGTGTGTATATATATGTATGCATATATATATAAAATATCTTACATCTTCTTTATCTCTTCAACTGTTAGTGGACATTTATGTTTTTTCCATGTCTTGGCTATTGTCAATAGCGCTGCTGTGGATATAAGAGTACATGTGTCTTTTCAAATTATGGTTTTTATCTGAATATATGTCCAGAAGTGGGATTGCGAGATCATATGGTACCTCTATTTGTTGTTTGAGGAACCCCCATACTGGTTTCAGTAGTAGTGGCTACATCAGCAATGTAGGAGAGTTCCCTTGAGAAAAAAACATTTTTGAGATAAGGAAGGTGGAAGCTAATTTTAAAAGACATGTGCTTTTACTTCATCTAAGCTAGTGAGGCAGAACATAGTAATTATATACATAGCTTATTAATACTGTGTCCCTAAGAAATGACGGATCCAACTTCAAACCCAAGATTGTTTGTTCATATTCTTTTTGCCATACTCTGTCTTCTCCCATGGCAGGACAAAGAGGTTCTTTGTCCTTTACTGTCCTTCACTGCAATTCTTTTCAGTGGCTTTGAAAAAAAGAAAACGTCCCTTTCCCCACTGATATGGAAAAATCTAGTTCTACCCTTATAGCCTTTAAAATAGGTATGGAATTCTTTACTAGTGGAGGGGAGCTTGCGTCATTCTTGTAAGTCAATCTGTTTCCTCTTCAGAAATGTTCTTGTGATATTGGGATTATAATTGCTTTGCTTTATATGTATTGGGAGGTGAAACACTTGGGAAATCTCACTGTTGTTGTGTTGTTGTTCAGTCACTAAGTCATGTCTGACTCTTTGCCACGCCATGGATGTAGCCTGCCAGGCTTATCTGACCATGGGGTTTCCCAGGCAAGAATGCTGGAGTGGGTTGCCATTTCTTTCTCTAGGGGATCTTCCTGGCCCAGGGATCAAACCCACGTCTCCTGCATTGGCAGGTGGATTCTTTACCACTGAGCCACCTGGGAAGTCCGCAGGAAAGCTCATATGTTGGCCTCAAAACTTACTCCCATTTTTGGGAAGGCCTCGGTTTGCTGGTATTGTGCCTGATTTGTTAGAAGAGGCTCATGCAACTCTGTCGACATGAGTCTTTTCTGTTTCCTGTTGTGAGAACTGACAGAGCAAAGCTCACCAAAATAATGACGTGTTTATGCGAACATCAAAAACTCAAAACAAAATAGTTTGGATCTTGTAAATGACACCATAGTAAACCACGATCATGGGAATGGAAAACCAGCTTTAAGGGAGAAAGAAAAGAGCTTATAATGTCCTTTCCTGTGTCCTGCTTATTATGCCCAGTTCCACTCTGCCCATACAAGTCACCCATCTAAGAAACAAATGTACCATTCATCAAGGCTGTGCTCTTTCTAATTTGAGGCTTATCCAAAATTTCCTTTAGTTTTGCAATTTTAGGGGATAATGTGGCTTCCCCTAAATTCTACCCCCATCTTTTAGAAAAGCAGTACCTCTAACTAAATTTTATAAGATGCTCTCACATTTTCAAAAAGTGAAGGGGAATGCAGATGACCAGGAACAGAGGGTATGGACAATGAAGGAGAGGTGGTACATGCAGTTTCAGAGGAGATGGCAAAAGAGCATCACGCTGGTGAGACCAAATTGTATGCTGAGGCTGCCGCATGTGACAGGCTGCCACACATGGTCCTGGTTCCAGAGAAAAAGCCTTTCTACAGGTTTCTTTACAGAGGCCAGCATCTCCGTTTCGATTTCAGGAAATCCCCAAACAGGAAATGAGATGTTGCAGGCTTTAGGCTTTGGGGACAGACTCACGAGAGAGAGAAATTTCAGCAGCCTAAAAACTGCTCTTCTTGGCTTCTGAGGACATGCAGCTGACCAAGGTGAACCCCGCTTCCTCCTCTTGTCCATGTCACTGGCTCGAGCGCCTGGGTTCTATCTCGGCACCCATCACCCCAGAACCAGCGTTCCCTACACAGCCCACGTTCCTCCCCTTGACACGGGAATCTGCTCACCTTGCATGAGCCTGGAACAAACTGGTCATTCGTGGGCATCTTTAGGAGAAAACAACCCCTAATCTCGTGTGGACTGGGAAGAGTCTGTCTTGGCAGGCACGGCAGAGGGGCTGCTGTAGAACTCAGGGCTGAAGCAGTCTGACCTCAGCGCTGGCAGCCTCTGCGATGACCTTGGAAAAGACCTCATGTCAACTTGATCTGAACCTCCAGACAAAATGCGTGAGTTCAGCCAAACATTTGAATGTTTCCGACGTTTGACTGTTTGCCATCACATGGAGACAGTCTTCATGGCGCTAGACTTTGATTTGAACCTCAAAGAAAGCGGTTGAGAAGGGGTCCCTCTCCACTCCCATTCTCCCCTTTTCCAGCACCCTTGTAAACAAACTATGGGGTGTAGTTGGGCCATGCAGATATAGCAAGCTCTCATACGATTCACATATTGCTAGCATACAGTGGAGGTGGGTTTAGGATAATTTGGAGATGACTGGGAAGTGGCACTAAGTCTGGGACCTTGACCGTGTCACCAGGACTTGCAGAGCTTTCACGATGCTGTTCTCTGCGTCAGGGCTCACTGCTTCCCAGTGAAACAGAGAGCGTGGTCTCGGGCAGTGCCCAGCTCCCCTCACGTCTTGGGTTTAATGTGTCACAGATTTCTGCAGGGCATTGCCCAGTGGGATAACTGATTAATCTGAGATCGTCATTAATTGTTTCATGCCTGTTATATGGGATGGGAGGGTGGTTTCAGTGTAGATGTATTGTGAGAATAGCCAGGGATGAGAGACAGCATTGCTTGTTTTCTCATCTCCTGTGGACTTCAGATCTTCCAAGTGAGCCTGGCAATTATCTAAGGAAGAAAAGAGCGACATGTGGTTTTTCCCAGTGGGGGCTTTCATTGTCCACCGGGGTCCCTGTGTTTACTGCAGCTCAAGGAAACCATGACAACCATATTTGTCTCTATTTCCTCTCCCCTTGATGCTTCTGGTTCCATCTGTTCAGTACTCACCAAGGAAGTCAACATTTGGCCTCTTTTCTCATTATAAATAAAAGTATGCTTATATGAGTTTATTTTGTAAGAAATATAGAGGAAAATAAAAATGGAAAATGGTGTGTGGCTTTGATAAATTGTTCGATACCTTCTCTACACCTCCTCTTTCTTAATTTTCACTGACTTGTGACATGTTCATTTGATTTGTCAGAAGGTGCCTTTGCAGTGTGCAGAGATACCAAAAAAACCTGCTTTGTAGGTATATGTCTTGTTGATGAAAATAAATGCCTCCTCGGTTTTCAGTCACAGTGGCACACCTCTAGATCTAAGCATATTTCTTTCACTTCCAAAATTGCAGAGGATGGCAGGTGGTTTTTACTTCTAAAGCTTCTACAAGCTCTTAGAAAGCTCTTTGATGAGCCCCGCACAGGAAGACAGTAACTAAGAGGAAGAGATATATGGCTTCACTCCAGTAGGACATCTGTGGGGTCCTTTTTTTGTGGTGTAGGATGCCTTTTATATTTGAGTCCCACTGATGGGATAGCCCAGGACAGAGCCATCCTAGGTCAGGGGTCCTGGCTTGTATTTAGCGTTCCCTTCACTATTAACTACCTTTGTGACCCTGAGCAAAGCATTTTACCTCATACGAACCCCAGTTCCTTCATATGTAAAATGAAGCAAAGCTAGATGACATACAAACCCCCAAAGAGCTTCAGAATGGCACGATTCTGTTTCATGGCTGAGCACTCAATGCTGTTTGATGACTTTGTGAGTTTTCCTCTCCTGCTCGTTCAGTACAGTTTTTGCCTGCATGCTGCGGCTCCGGCCCCTTGATCTTAATGAAATGGAAATCGAGATCTGTCCTCATAAACCTGTCTGTGGGATCACCGAAACTACACATCTGAGCATCCTCTCTCTTCCTTGCCCCCCTCTCTCCATGGCAACACATCCCACTTAGTGACCTATTCCTTTATCATATTCGCATCCGTCCCTTCCTTCTGCCACTGTTTTGTGGAGCACCCCACCGACCACAGTCTACTCCCCCCAAATTCAGGCACCCCACGGATCTCTTCCAAAGTCATGCCCCACATCCTTCCATCCGGAAGCCCAGATGACACTTGCATAACCTTTCCCCAGTTTATTTAGATGGTGTCAACTTTGTAGTCTGCTCACTTTGGGGCCTTTCTCTCAAGAAAAACTTTTTTCTTGTAAATCTAACCCTGTAGCTTAATATCCTTTCTAGCCCCTCATTTCCTTTGGGATACAGACTCTTCTGATACAGCCCTTACTTGACTTTCCTAGCTCACCTCTTAATGTCTCATCTGTTAATATGCCCCTGTGCTCTGTTGTACCAAACTAACTGCATGTTGTCTAAACACTCCATGCTTTCTTCTCACCCCTGCATCTTTGTATACACTGTTTTGTTTCCTCTGCTCCAATATCAATTTGATGAATCCCTACTTACGCTTCAAGACTCAGCTCAAATGACTTCCTCATGAAGCCTTCCCTAATACCCTCAAAGATTACTATTATTGTCGCTTCTTTCCCTTCATTGCACATTGTACATTTCTCCTTGTAATCACCAAGATTACCCTCCAATGTAGAAAAGGAGGGAACAGTACAACCCATTCCCCAGCTGGTCTTAACAGTTGACAGGTTAAGCTCATACTACATGTTATGCCCATTCCCATACCCACAGGGAATGAGGAAGAACACACTGAAGAGTCTTTGACCTTTGGGTCTACCTTCCAGCTCCTTTAAGAGTTTCAGTGAGGAGGTGAGCTATGCGAGTCTCTCCTGCCACATTTCACTAGCATCTTCCTCTCTGGTTTCTCTCAACTGGTCTGAGACTTAGCATCTTTACTTTTTGTTCCGCACTCAGGGTCCTGCTTCTTCTCTGCAGGTGAGTGTCCTTGCACTGCCAAGCCATCGGCTGGATGCCATCCCAGCTGGAGGAAAAGAGGCTTCCCTGATGTTCTGGACTAAGTAGCATCTGCAACCCCATAGGCATGTTCTGTAGATTGTCCTGCTAAAATATCATCTGCCTCCTGTTCCCTTCTCTCATCCTAGTCTGATAGGCATCTGACATCAGAAGGAGAAAAGTCAGATGGGAAAAACCTATCCTCCAATGTCTATAAAAGGACTTCCTGTATAATCATTTTAGTGATCTGTTTACATGTTTGTCTCCTGCAGACTAAGTATCTCTAAGATCAAATGGTGTTTTTCTTTTTTGTATATATCCCTAGTACCTAGGAAAACTCAATGAATGAATCTCATTTATGAATTTGAATACTGTTTATACACACATATTGGCAAAGTTAATGATTTACAAGTAGCATGTTCTTCCTTCATTTAAAACTTGCTCATGAGTGAGTTAAATTATGAACATCTACAAATATGTTTGAATTTAAAACATTTTCCATTTAAAATTTGCAATAAACATTGGCAATATTTTCATGTGCTGATACTTCTAATTCAAGGCATTAGCCTTTAAAATAGAAATTAAAGGCAAGCCGAGATAATTTATTTGAATAATTAATCTGCCAAGTCTTATTGCTGCTGGTGAACACATATATAATATATATATATCATATAGAGGTAGGCAATATTTGGAGAATCAAGGGAACATTAAAAAGACCAATCACAGAATAACCAATCACAGAAAATGCAACCAAATAGTATCCACTGTTTTCTTTAGCACATTTGAAAAAGGAAGTTGGGTGTCAGTTCAGAGTGCTGGTTGCAGAGATCAACCTTGTTCTCAGGTGGTGGAAAAACCTGGATGGGTCCTCTTGTTTCTGTACAGATGGTGACAGTCCAGGGGAAGGGACACCTGAAAATCATCTGGCTTTTGATAAACGTTTGTTGAAGAATTGATTGTATTGCTAGGTGTCAGAAAGTTGGGTAAAGTATTCAAGAAGTCCTTTGAAGACATACGTGCCTTTTAAATGAAGATAGTGTAGCGTAATTTTATATTTTATGGAGAGATTGCACTCCTTTATCAGGGGTCAAAATGTCTTGGCAGAAATATAGATCAGTAGAACAAAATAGAAAGCCCAGAGATAAATCCACGTGCCTATGGACACTCATCTTTGACAAAGGAGGCAAGATATACATTGGAGAAAAGACAATCTAATAAGTGGTGCTGGGAAAACTCGTCAACCACCTGTAAAAGAATGAAACTAGAACACTTTCTAACACCATACACAAAAATAAACTCAAAATGCATCAAAGTTCTAAATGTAAGACCAGAAACTATAAAACTCCTAGAAGAAAACCTAGGCAGAACACTCTCTGACATAAATCTCTGACTCTGACAGCAAGATCCTCTGACCCACCTCCCAGAGTAATGGAAATAAAAGCAAAAATAAACAAATGGAACCCAATTAAACTTAAAAGCCTTTGCACAATGAAGGAAACTATAAGCAAGGTGAAAAGACAGCCTTCAGAATGGGAGAAAACAATAGAAAATTAAGCAACTGACAATTAATCTCCAAAATATACAAGCAGCTCATGCAGCTCAATGCCAGAAAAATAAATGACCCAATGAAAAAATGGGCCAAAAAACTAAACAGACATTTCTTCAAAGACATACAGATGGCAAACAAACACATGAAAAGATGCTCAACATCACTCATTATCAGAGAAATGCAAATCAAAACCACAATGAGGGACCATCTCACTCTGGTCAGAATGGCTGCCATCAAAAAGTCTACAAACAGCAAATGCTGGAGAGGGTGTGGAGAAAAGGGAACCCTCTTAACACTGTTGGGGGGAATGCAAACTAGTACAGCCACTAGGGAGAACAGTGTGGAGATTCCTTAAAAAACTGGAAATAGAACTGCCATACGACCCAGCAATCCCATTGCTGGGCATACACACCCAGGAAACCAGAACTGAAAGAGACACGTGTACCCCAATGTTCATCACAGCACTGTGTACAATAGCCAGGACATGGAAGCAACCTAGATGTCCATTGGCAGACAAATGGATAAGAAAGCTGTGGTACATATACACAATGGAATATTACTCAGCTATATAAAAGAATTCATTTGAGTCAGTCGTAATGAGGTGGATGAAACGAACCTATTATACAGAGTGAAGTAACTCATAAAGAGAAACACCAATACAATATATTAACGCATATATGTGGAATTTAGAAAGATAGTAACAACGACCCTATATGCAAGACAGCAAAAGAGACACAGATGTAAAGAACAGACTTTTGGACTCTGTGGGAGGAGGCGAGGGTGGGATGATTTGAGAGAATAGTGTTGAAACATGTATATTACTGTATATGAAATAGATGACCAGTGCAAGTTTGATGCATAAAACAGAGCACTCAAAGCTGGTGCACTGGGACAACCCAGAGGGATGGGATGGAGGGAGGTAGGAGGGGGGTTCAGGATGGGGAGACACATGTACATCCATGGCTGATTCATGTCAATGTATGGCAAAAACCACTACACTATTGTAAAGTAATTAACCTCCAATATAAATAAATTCAGTTCAGCTCAGTTCAGTTGCTCAGTCATGTCTGACTCTTTGTGACCCCATGAATTGCAGCCATCCCAGGCCTCCCTGTCCATCACCAACTCCCGGAGTTTACTCAGACTCATGTCCATTGAGTCAGTGATGCCATCCAACCATCTCATCCTCTGTCGTCCCCTTCTCCTGCCTTCAATCTTTCCCAGCATCAGGGTCTTTTCAAATGAGTCAGCTTTTCACATCAGGTGGCCAAAGTAGTTATTTTAAAAAAATGTCTTGGAAGTTTTCTCTAACCAATTTTTCTTATGATGACCTTTGCTTGCTTTGAGTGACTAACATTCACATGGGCTGTCTCTTCTCTGCTTTTATATAATATATGTCTATATGTTTCCTTATTGATGTGCTTGGTTGCCCAGTCATGACCAACTCTTTGTGACCCCACAGACTGTAGCCCACCAGGCTCCTCTGTCCATGGGGATTTTCCAGGCAAGAATACTGGACTGGGTTGCCATGCCTTCTCAGGGGATATTCCCAACTCAGGGATTGAACCCAGGTCTCCCACATTGCAGGCGGAATCTTTACCATCTGAGCCACCAGGGAAGCCCATATTTCCTTAGGATATTCCCACATTGTAGCTCATCTACTAGATTATCTTATCGTAGGGGTTCATGTCTTTGCATTGTCTATAGCTCGGTATAAATCTATGTTTCAAACATTTTTCCTATGGCTGTCTTGTGATTCGATTCTCAGAACAACTTTGTAAAGTGAACATAGTATTAGCTCTGATTTTTGCAGATGGAAAGACAGATGCAGAGTGTTGAGTAACTTATCCAAAGGCACACAGCAAGTTAAGCGGCTGAGTCCAGATACGTTAATAGATCAGAGTTCATGATCATTCTGCAGTATGCTTTTAAAGAAACAGAATTATTCCAGAGGATGTACTTAGAGATCCTTTAGCTGACAAGATGGACAGGCAGCATTTTTGGGGGTCATGGGATTGTTGTATTCATGTTGTCTAAATATTATGTCTATTTCATGTTGGTCATGCATGGAGTATATAATCCAAGGCTCTGCTTTTAATTGGTGATTAAGAGAGATGGGTTTGTTGAAACCAAATTCTCAGATGACAGAAGATGATGGACATCTGTTGATCTAGAAGTTTATTCAAAACAATAAGGTAAGTATTCCAGAGAGGAAATTTAGCTCACTAGTAGGCATTTTGAATGCTTCTCGGAGTTTTTATCGTTTTCTTTCCCTCTCACTGAGTAACAGGTTATTATTTTTAAATGAATTAAATACCAAGTTCTGTAATTGCCTGATTACTATCATCTTTCCTCTTTTCGCTCCCCACTGCTTCCCTGACATGAGGTTGACATTTCCTTCAGGCACTCAAAATTTCATCCCTTGAAAATGGAATATAAAAACGTATTAAAATATACCACACGCGGTGATTAATTGTCAGAAGAAAATCACCCAGACCCTTGATCTCAGACTTATTTTTTTCAAATGCTATAAATCAAATTTATCTCACGCTCAAGCTTCTTTGAATTTTAGTGTCTCAATCACCCTATGGTAAGATTGCTCTCTTCTTCAGGGTAATTTAATAAAAAGATGAAATTACCCAGTATATTGCACCCCTTTCGATAAAATAGGTTAATGTCAGAAGAGTTTTCTTTCCTGAATCAACTGCAAATATGTTTTTAATACAAACTATAGTAGTCCCTAAGAAATCTGTTGGTGCAATAGAATACTCATGAAAAAGATACTCTTTTTGGCTAAATTATGAGCACCAATTGCCTTAGACAGTTTCACATTAAATATTTATTTTGAATCCTCTTAGTTTTCAGCTCTGTTTATTTCTGGGGACCACATAGCATATCAAGGATATAAAAATATCATAAAAACAGGCCATAAATGAAATTACCTTTAGCTACGAACTAACTTATCTATATAAGAAAGTAAATTGTACTGATCACTGTTACTGAGCAAGGGGTTTGCAGATTGTCTCTAGGATAATTTAGTAACTGCTATCTTGGGTTGTTTTCTGTCTTTTTGATGTGTGTCTGTAGTCTCTGAAACATCTGTGATTTTAGTTGGAACATCCACTCTTGTGACTCTGAAACAGAAGAGCTCATTTGCTTTTCTGCATCACCACCTTCATCTGTGTTTTTGTTTTGCCTCCGCGAGTGAAGGGGGAAGATCAGGGCATTCATCTCTCCCTCCATTAGAAGGATGTATTTCAGTTTTCATCTGATTAGCTGCTGTAATGTGAAGCTTTCGGTGCCTGCCGATAAGATGGGAGACTGGCAGTGACAAGGGTCCTGGGATGCTCTCAGAAGGCACACTGAGAACTGTTATCATGAGTTTCACTCAAAAGATCAAGTGTCAGGCTTGCTCACCCCATCCTCAAACCCTTGCTTATTCATTAACCATCACCATGTGGTTACTCGGGGAGGTTATAGTGAGGCTTCAGACAGTTTCTGAAAGTCTCAAGGCACATGGAACCAGAGGAGCCAGTGATGAGTTCAAATGTCTTAGCCCAGCGTGTTCTTAGGGCCAAGTGTTTAAGCAGCAGTCTTCTTTCCCTTTTAAAAACATGAAAGTCTCAAAATCTGAAAATCTCAATTTGACCCTTTATTCCTGGAGTTTAGGCTCCCCTGGTGGCTCAGTAGTAAAGAATCCACCTGCCAATGCAGGAAACGTGGGTTTGATCCCTGGCTCGGGAAGATCTCCTGCAGGAGGGAATGGCAACCTACTCCAGTAGTCTTGCCTGCGAAATCCCATGGACGGAGGAGCCTGGCGGGCTATAGTCCATAGTGTTGCAAAAGAGTCAGACCCAACTTACTGACTAAACCACCACCACCATTCATGGAGTTTAGTGATCTCTTTTTTTTTTTTAATTGGAGAGCATTTACTGATCCTAAAGTTCTATTTTATTGTTTTTAATTTTATTTTTATTATGTATTTCTGGCTGCAGTTGGTCCTTGTTGCTGCGTGCGGGCTTCTCCTTCTGGGGGCTTCTCGTTGCAGAAGGCAGGCTGCAGGGCGTGTGGGCTTCAGGAGTTGCACTGCGTGTGCTTAGTCGCCTCACAGCATGTGGGATCTTCCTGGACCAGGGACTGAACCGGTGTCTCCTGAATTGGCAGGCGGATTCTCAATCCCTGAACTACCAGGGAAGTCCCTAGTGATCTCTTCAATATTAGCAGGGCAAAAGAACTAACAAGGAAGATGGAACTGGTTATTTCTGGAAACCTGAGAGGACGCCTGTAAATTCACAACACCATGGGGGGAGGCTGATTTGTGTAGGCGAAGGACTCGAAGGTACCAGCATCACATTTTTACATCTCTCTACCGCTTCGCAAAATATTAGTGAAGAACACCTGTACTTCTTAAAATAAGGCCAGAGAGTGTCTGAAAGCTTTAGCCTGATGAGCAAAATGATGAATATGAAAGAGATTCTGTTCCACATTTTTGAAGTTGAGTATTTTCTTTTCTAGAATGCTCTCGCCTTTTCCCTAGGACAGTTCCAGCATCAAGAAAGCTGCTGTTTGTGAGAAATAAGTACACAAGTAAAATCCCTTCCTCACAAAGAGAAAACTCATGGACTTGAAATACCTGGTCAGTTACTACTGAGAGCAAGGCTGGACTTAGTAAAATGGAGAAGTCAGACAGTAAACCTGGGGTCTGGCTGTCTCTTACTTCTTCTATCAGTAAAATAAAAGAGTTATGCACCTGGTAATTGTTAATGCCTCTTTTGGTTTCAGTATGCTATGATTGGTGAGGCAGCATATTTCCATTTAGAAATGGCAAATATTAAACTTGCATATTGCTATCTTACTGGTTATAGTCATGGCAGACTCCACTAATTAACTGTGAGAACTTTTCCTGCCAACCTTGGAATTCTAAGGCCTCAGAATCCTTTTATCACAGAATTTCAAGCATCCACTATCCATCAGATGAAGACAAAACTTACATGCCGTTCCAGATACAGTGAGCAGAGATGTAGTGACAAGGCAGGGGACCGGACAGAAATCTGGTCCTGTGTCCGCTTATATACTTCCGTGTAACCCACAAGAGGGCAATTAAATATTTTAAAATAAAATTTGATATAAGTTTTTGTGTGAAAATAAGTTTTCATTTCTCTGGGATAAGTGCCCAGAAATGTAACTGTTGGATCATATAGTAGGTGCATATTTAGTTTTTTAAAGAAAATTAACAAACTCTTTTTCAGAAAGACTGTAACATTCCCATCAAATACTTATGAATGATCCAGTTTTTCTGCATCTTCAGCAGCATTTCGTGTTCTTGATTTTTAAGTTTTCACTATCCTGATAGGTGTGTAGTGAGGTCTCATGGTGGTCTTAATTTACATTTACAATAATATTGAACACCTTTCCATGGGCTCTCTTGCTCTCTCTCTAGTTTTTTTTGCTGTGAAATGTCTCTTTGTGTCTTTAGCCCATATTCTAATTGGATTGCTTCCTTTTTATTGTGGAGTTTTGAGTTTTAAAATATATTCTAGATGCTAGTCCCTTTGTTGTAGAAGTAGTTTGTAGTTTTCTCCCACTCTATAGCTTGTCTTTTCATCCTTTTTAACACGGTTTTTGCAAAGCAAAATTTGTTTGTTTTGCATTTGTCATTTTGTGCCTTTGTGTTTTAATTAAGTACTTAACTTTATTTTTGGCTGTGCTGGGTCTTCATTGCTGTGTGTGGACTTTCTCTAGTTGCAGCGAGTAGGGCTGCTCTCTAGCAGCGGCGCTCGGGCTTCTCGGTGCAGTGGCTTCTCTTGTGAAGCACACAGGCTTCAGTAGTTGAGGTGCACGGGTTCAGTTGCTCCGCAGGATGTGGGATCTCCCCACATCAGGGATCCAACCCGTGTCTTCCGTATTGGCAGGTGGATCCTTTGTCACTGAGCCACCAGGGAAGCCCTATGCTGCTGCTAAGTCACTTCAGTCATGTCTGACTCTGTGAGACCCTAGAGACGGCAGCCCACCAGGCTCCCCCGTCCCTGGGATTCTCCAGGCAAGAACACTGGAATGGGTTGCCATTTCCTTCTCCAGTGCATGAAAGTGAAAAGTGAACGTGAAGTCACTCAGTCGGGTCCGACTCTTAGCGACCCCATGGACTGCAGCCTACCAGGCTCCTCTGCCCATGGGATTTTCCAGGCAAGAGTACTGAAGTGGGGTGCCATTGCCTTCTCTGGGGAAGCCCTATAGGTGCACTTTAATCGAGTTGAGGAAGTTCACCTTATTTCCTATTTTTAAAAAATTAAATTTAAAAACAATTAAAAAAATTTTTAAATTATTCATGGCTTTTAAAGTTTATCAAATGCTTTTTCTACATTGGTTGCTATGATCATGTCATTATTTCCTTTTTAGCCTGATAACATGATGAATTATACTGATTTTTTTCAAGTATTGAATTATTCTTACACCCCCTGGGTCATAGTCTGCTCGGTCATAACATATAATTAAAAAATATATTTATGAATTTTATATGCTAGTATTTTATTAAGAAATTCTGTGTTTACTTACATTCATGAGAGATATTGGCGACCGTTTTCTTTTTTCTTTTTTTCTTTTGTGCTTTGTCTGGTTTGGTATCAGAGTAACACTTGCTTCATAAAATGAATCAGAGAGCATTTCCTTCTCTTCTGTTTTCTGGACGAGATTATGCACCAGATCTGGGCTCTCCACCCTCGTTTCCCTTTTGGCAACCTTGTCATTGCCTCAGCGCCCCCGCCTTGCCCCCTCCAGGTCTCTGCTACATCCACTGTTAGGCAGAGCGACTTGTCTGAGTTCTTACCTCACATCAGAAATAATTCTACATTCTACTGTGGTTTCCATGACATCATCTGCCATTTTTTTGCCTGGCACCAAAAATCTTAGGTCTCAAGTCCTAGAGTATTTGGCCCTGAATCCTTTTCTTCATTATCCTCAAACCTCCCATCAAGGACCCCGTGCTGTGCTAGAGCTGGCTCTTAAACTGGCTCATGAGAACCAGTGCTCAAACTTTGAGGAACTTTGTGAGCTGGTTTTTAGAAACAGTCACTATTTAAATAATCTTACAATTAAATTATTTAAAAACAAAGGTTCAGAACGCTCAAAAATTTTTATCACTTTCTTGATTATTTCAGTGCAGTTTTCTGTTACCTGTACTCTTGAGGTTATTTCCACCTATTTTATCTGCATGGTAGAAGCACCCTAGAAAGGAGGGCTAACACATCTTCCCAACTTCACCATCAGTGATGGCACCTCAGTAACTTGAACTGGTCATGATGGGAGATTTTCTATCATGGAAGCTGAAAAATTTCACAGATTCAAAGCTGGATGTATTGCTTTGTTGATCAACTGGATTCAAGAAAATGATGGCAGAATGTTACCAGTGCACATTAAACTTAAAATTGTGTTAAGTTTTAACCTGTTACATTATAAATCGTCCCCAAATTGAAGAAATAGTCTTCCAGAATTCAAAGCTCCATCCAGTTCCACAAAAAGGTCACTGTCATGTCACTGGCAAATGAGAGATGTCCTAACGTATGTTTTTGTTGCTTCGGTAATTTATTCATTAATATAAACAAAAATACCCACAAATATTTATGTCAGAACTACATTCATCCCATCAGTGACATGAATTGAGTTTTGCTAAACTGCATACTAAGCAAGCATTTTTTCCAGAGGCTATTTTTGTGAAAATATTGTTGAATTGCAGTTTCAGATTAGCAACTGATACGAGTTTGGCAAAATACATGAAAGAATTCTGTAAGAATAAATTTATATACAGAATTGACAATATAACCTGTTACTGGAAAATCATGGGCTGCATATCCTTTGTATGAGTGAAATTTATTATATATGTGTGTATTCACTCACTTTTTTCCTGGAGCTCTTATCAGTATAATACTGTGAAGACCTTAACCCTTATAAAGATATTACTTTTTTTCTTATCAAGGTATTTCTGACATTTTATTTTAAAGGATGCTTTCATCACCAGACGTTGCACTTCAGGCCAAGTTATGTGTGAAAAAATTTGCTCACTTGACTCAATTCTTCTAAGCCTTAAAATGTAATCCACCTTAAAATGTAATCTGTGGGAGAGGGAGAGGGTGGGATGATTTGGGAGAATGGCATTGAAATATGTATAATATATATGAAACGAGTCACCAGTCCAGGTTCGATGCACGATACTGGATGCTTGGGGCTGGTGCACTGGGACGACCCAGAGGGATGGTATGGGGAGGGAGGAGGGAGGAGGGTTCAGGATGGGGAACGCATGTATACCTGTGGCAGATTCATTTTGATATATGGCAAAACCAATACAATATTGTAAAGTTAAATAAAATTTAAAAAAAATTAAAAAATGTAATCCACCAATCTACCAGCAGGTGTCACTGTGGTGCAGAGTCACCGTCAGAAGGATTCCAGTTTCCGGCTTCCTGAGTATTGTTGGAGTTGAATTGCTTCCAGTTAAGTTACACACTAAACATCTCCTAAAATCTCTTTATAGAAACATATCTCACACCCAGGTTCTCTTAAAAAAAGGCAGGACAATTCCAGAGGCACAATCTCCTGGCTCTGTTTGCTTGCTTCTTTTGCATTTTTAACCCTGCTGTTACCTGTATGTTCCGAAAGCCCCAATACCTTCCATTTAGCTCTATTCAGAGTATGATTCATAGACCAGCATCTTGGGTGTTACCTGGGAGCATGTTTGAAATATAGCATGTCAGATTCTGCCCCAGACCTCGTGAACAAGAATCTGCATTTTACTAATGTCACCAGAGATCTGTATGCACATTCAAGTGAGTGTAAGAAGCACTAATGTAAGTGACTCATACATTGACAGTTTCTGTGAGGCTAAGAACAAGAGGAGAAAATAACTTTCGGCCTCATTGGTCAAGAGAATAAAGTTAGTGGGAAGGAGAGCACCATTTTCCATCTGATATTTTCCTTCTTGCATGTTAAATTGCCTATACTTTTTCTTTCTTTAAAAAAATATTCTGGACAGATAGACTTTTCTGGATTTCCTGCACAACCTGGCCTCAGCCAGCTTCTCCAGTGTTATGTCTTGCCAGCTCCATTCTGCACTCTGTATTTCAGCCACACTAAATTACTTGCCAATGTGACCTTCTTAAAACTCTGATCTGATCTATTTCCCCACTGCTTAAAGTGGCTTCCTCTTGCTCTTCGGATAGAGATCAAAATTTCTGCTGTGTTTTATAAAGGTTCCCAAGATCCAACCCTATCTGGCTGTGTGTTCTTCCTCAGAATCTCCATCCTCCTTAGACTCAGTGCTTTGGCCTCAAATGCTCGCTCTCACTCTCTCTCCTGAGCCTTAGTCCATTCTGTTTCCTCTCCCTGGAATGCTCTACCTGCTACCCCAACTCGTCTATTTCCCAGCTGATACTTTCTTTAAAGAACTTGGGAAGCCTGTTCTTCTAAATCCCTCAGATGCACAAAAGTGCTTCATTTGCTGATCCTCTAATACTTGCATTTTTACTTCATGGTGCTTATCATGTCTGTGATGACTATTTCATAGATGTGTATTTTCTCTGATAGACCATTGGTCTGTAAAGGAAGCGGGTATGTCTGTTCTGTTCATCTGAAGACTCTGCTGTGGCCGTCAACACCCTGCTTGGTCTGGTCCTTGATCTTTTCGCTCTCACCACCTCCTGTCACTCTCGCCTCCCCGCTTCCTTTGTTCTTGCTGCTGTTCCCTGAAACCTCTCACTGCGGGTCTGGGTCCTCACTCATCTTCCATGTGGCCATTCCTCGTTTTCTTCAGAGCGTTAAGTCTTTTCACTGAACCCTAGCAGAATATCTAGAGGCAGACTGATGTCATGGGAGGTTTGGTGATGTGTCTTGGCTTAGGTCTTGCATCATATTTGCCTTTTGTTGGATTGCTTGTTGTCCACTGATAAACACGAAATAGTTGATCTGTATTGTACGCACTTTACAAAGATGTGACTCTGAGCAAAGTTCCCTTTCTCCGTGAACATCTGGTTCCCGAGGTTCGCTGCTCCACAAGCTCAGATGAAGAGAGTGGTTGCCCTTGTCTTTGGGGAGTAATGTGCTGGGGCAAAGGAGACTTGGACGATGAGGGGACTGAATCATAGTCAGGATTGTTTATTATTATTTGGTTTATCTGTTAAAGTCTGAGAAATGTCTAAGACTTTTTCCTTCCTCATTTGTCATGAGTTTACAAAAATAATATTATTGATGCAAGGGAGAGGCTAAAATGAAGCCAAGCCATCCAAGTTGGATTTTTTTCTTAGCACTTAAAAACAAAGCTGTTGTTTTGAGAACAAATGTATGTCTCCATTCTTTCCTTCATGCAGCTCCCTGCTTAGAGAGCATCCACTCTGTGCCATGTCTTGCATTTTCTTTTACCGATTAAAATTGGAGAAGGAAATGGCAACCCACTCCAGTATTCTTTCCTGGGAAATCCCATGGTCAGAGGAGCCTGGCAGGCTACAGTCCCTGGGGTCACCAAATAGTCAAACATGACTGAGCGACTAAACACATGTACTGATTATAACTCTACAGCACTCCCTTAGCCCCTGGTGAATTTATCCTTCAAAGCTTTACAGGTTAAACTGTCTGCTCCTGTGGGAAATCCTCCATGATTTTATTCCCTATGAAGAATTCTTCACTCTTTCCCTACCTTGATATGTATAGTTTTATTCACATGATTTAGTTTAACACATAGTTAATTGAGGGCTTCCCTGGTGGCTCAGCTGGTAAAGAATCCTCCTGCAATGCAAGAGACCCCAGTTTGATTCCTGTTTGGAAGATCCACTGGAAAAGGGATAGGCTACCCAGTCCAGTATTCTTTGGCTTCCCTGGTGGCTCAGCTGGTAAAGAATCCACCTGCAATGTGCGAGAGCTGGTTTAGATCCCTGGGTTGGGAAGATCCCCTGAAGAAGGGAGCGGCTACCCACTCCAGTATTCTGGCCTGGAGAATTCCATGGACTGTATATAGTCCATGGGGTCGCAAAGAGTTGGACACGAGTGAGCAACTTTCAGTTTCACTTCATAGTTAATTCAACAAATATTTGTTAAGTGTCTACCTAGGAAATGTGCTAAGTGTTGGAATGATGAATGTGAAAAAGCATAATGCCTTCCCCGAAAGGTTCACAGCCAGTTTGGGAAGCCTACTCTTGATGGAGAAGACACAACAAAAGTCTCAAACTCAGAAATAGGAAATCTGATGATGTGTCCGGGAAGCAGCCCCTGGCTTGGTCTGGCTGGAGCGCAGGTTTTCAGGAGGGGATGAAGCGGCAGCATGAGATGAAGGGTGAGGCGCGCAGCAGCAGCCCTGCTGCTGACACTAACTACCAGCACATTTGTTTGCCGGGCGCTGGGCACAGTAGTTCCCGGGAACACGGAGACGTTGAGTAAGCTGTGTAACACCACGGATTGTTGGTGATGGAGCCAGAATTTGACCCGGGTGTGGTGCAGTGTGAGAATTTTATCATAGGCAAATCATCAGGCCAACAAGCATTGCATGGGCTCCGTCTATGCATGAAACACTTTTCTACTTACTGTGCCTGTCTGTCTTCCCTAGGAGTTTTGATTTCTCTTAGAGATGGAAACCTCTTTCTGTTCATCTTTGTCAACCTCGTACCTAAGAGAGTGCTTGGGATGAAGCAACCATGTAAGGAGTTATCCTTCTTTCATGCTTTTCCCATCCTTGCCTTGCTCACAGCAATGCCCTTCTACTAGGGATCTGAGTTTCCTCTAATTGCTAATTCCAGCATCTTCTTCTCATCCCTTCTTTTTAGATAAGCTTGAGTATTTGCTGGTGAGAAGATTTAGAAGGTAAAAAGGATTGTTATTCTTTTATTTTCCCTTAGGTCATGCTTTTGCGTAAGTGAATCTTTGGACAGAGAGCAACTAAAACGTTCTTTGAAGAAGAAGGACTCGTTTATAAGAAATACCAAAAGCCTAGTGTTGTGCTGATGGCAGATGAGAAACATATTAAACCTTACGAGGACAGCCCAAGATGAATACAATTCTTGGCTGCTCACGTTCACTTAAGAGTGAAATGAAAATGGCGAGAACTGGCACTTGCTCCTCTGTGGTTTCGTGTGTGGCACTGGGGACTCCTGGCCACTCACGTGATGAAAAGGGTAATCAGCCGAGCGTTACCTGTGCAATATCAAGAAGCCATGTCACCGAAGTAACGGTCCTGGGCCCAGTAGCAGAATATGAATAAGTAGTATTAATGGGAAGGGAACTTCCAAGCTTCTAGAACCTACCTAGAGATATCAGCTTCTCTTTTATTTATTTTCAAATTCAAATTGCATATTTATTAAGAATATTGATTCAGAATTATTTAGTATGAAAACAGAACATTTGGAAAACACAGCCGTTAAGAAGAACTAGGAAAGTAGGGATTGCCCTGCTGGTCCAGTGATTGAGGCTCCATGCTTCCAATGCAGGGGACTTGGGTTTGATCCCTGGCAGGGGAACTAAAATCCCACATACCCTGTAGTGTGGGCAAAAAACAAAATGAACAAGCAACAGCAACAAAAAAAAGAGGAACTTGGGAAGTAAATTCTAGTATACCCACACAATGCAGTATTATCAATCTGTTTTTAGTTGTTTATATTTAATAAATGAGGTAGATCTATAGGAAGTGACTTTACAAAGATACTCGTGATGAAGTGGTCGATGAAAATAGCAAGTTCTAGAGCTCCCAGGTGTGTTTACTATTATTTTTTAAATTTTTATTGGAGTATAGTTGCTTTACAAAGTTGCGTTAATTTCTACTGAACAGTGAAGTGAATCAGCTACATGTACACATATATCCCCTCTTCTTTGGATTTCCTTCCCATTTAAGTCACCACAGAGCACTGAGTAGAGTTCCCTGTGCTGTACAATTCGTAGAGACATAAGCCTCTCTTTTGATACACCTTGTGTGTGTGTATTTATTATTATTATATTGTGTGTATTTATTATTATTATTTTTTGCCATTGTTATGAAGCTTTTACTAAGGGTCTCCTGGGAACTAATGCCCATGGGAAGTTGTTTTATTTTCTATTTATTTATTTATTAAAAATGTTCTTTTATATTGGAGAAGTGTTCTTGCCTGAAGAATTCCAAGGATGGAGGAGCCTGGTGGGCTGTGATCCGTGGGGTCACAAAGAGCCGGACGTGACTGAGCGACTAACGCACACAGAGTTGTTTAACAGTGTCGTGTTAGTTTCAGGCGTACAGCAAAGGGCTTCAGATGGACATATACATGTATCTGTTCTTTTTCAAATTCTTTTCCCATTTAGCTTATTACAGAGTGTTGAGCAGGGTTCCCTGTGCTACACAGTAGGCCCTTGTTGCCTATCTATTTTAAATATAACAGTGTGTATACGTTCTTCCCAAACTCCCAATTTGCCCCATCCCACCTCTCTTCCCCCAGTAACCATAAGTTTGTTCTCTAAGTCTGTGAGTCTTGAGAATTAGGTTTCGTCTAAGAAAACTCTCCTGTTGCTTTGTTTTCTGAAAACACACTTGAAAATAATCACTTACTACTCTTAGACCCTCTAGATGGCCTACATTTCAAGTTTTCCCATAGCTAAATATGACAGATCTATACCAATATATCTTTTTCCCATCTTTCCCATTCTGAAATGCTTGCGTATTGCTAAAAATGTTCCATGTGATTCTTAGAGATGGGAAAGGAAAGAAATTGATTGGGAATGGTAGGACACTTGACACAGAAATTTAACATGCAGTGCATTCCTGGAAAAGTGCAGAAGGTAGCCGGCATGTGCAGTTCCTGGGTGTTGCATAGCAGCCTAACAGTCTTCAGAAGAGAACACTACATTTTACTATTGTGTTAATGGATTCACTAGGCCTTACATTGAATTCCTAAATGTTAAGGGAAGTATGACTGTTATCTTAGGTGATGTGTTCATGAGTGAGTTTAAGACCATAAGTTGAAAAGTGTATGAGGTTTGTACTGATGTGCAGTTGTCTGCCCAGCACCTCTTCCTCAGGGGAGTGCCCTCTGCCTAGCTCCCCAGGTCTCGTGGGTGCCCCTCTGCCATTCATCGGGTGCTCTTTCCCCTTCGCAGAGTTGGGTGCGGGCACACGGCAAACAGTGCCCAGCTGTGTTCCACATCACCCTGGCTGTGCTGGTTAGTTCACGGGGAGCCGAAGGATTCATCAATGAACCAAGGATTTGACTTCCATTTCTCTGCCAAGGATGGCCCTGGACTTGCGTAGATTTTATTTTGTTTATTTTTTTAAATAATTTTATTTACTTCTGTTGGCTGTGCTGGGTCTTTGCTGCCATGCGGGCTTTCCTCTAGTCGGGGCGAGGTAGGGCTACTCTAGTCGCCCTGCTTGGATTCTCGTGGCGGTGGCTTCCGTAGTTGCGGCTCCCAGGCTCTGGAGCACAGGCTCAGTAGTTGTGGCGAAGGGGCTAAGTTGCTCCACTGCACGTGGGATCTGCCTGGATCAGGGACTGAACCTGTGTTTCCTGCACTGGCAGGTGGATTCTTTACCACGGAGCCACCAGGGAAGCCCTATTTTATTTTTCTAATTGGAGAATAATTGCATTACAATGTTATGTTGGTTTCTGCTGTACAACAGCCTGAATCTATAAGTATACACATATCCTCTCCCTCTCGAGCCTCCTTCCCACTCCCAGCATCACACCCACCTAGGTCATCACAAAGCACCGAGCTGAGCTCCCTGTGCTATCCTATAGCTGCTTCCTGCTACTATCTCTTTTACACATAGTAGTGTGTGTGTGTGTGTATCAGTGCTACTCTCCCAGTTCCTCCCACCCTCTCCTTCTTGGGTAGATTTTAGATGAGGCCTTTCCCAACGCATGAAGATGAACAAGACAGACAGGTACCTCTGCCGAGGAGCGGTTGGCTCCTGTTTTCTCCCTGCCAAAGGGCCTGTGCCCAGCGACCACTCTTCATCTCAAACTGTCCTGAGGGCCTCTACAGATCCACCCACACGTGGAGGACTCTGGCCACAGCTGCAGATGTCTGCTTTCTACCTTTCTTCCTTTCAACTCCTATTCTCAGTAAGTCATCTGCTTTCTTATATTTGTGGACCATGTTAAAACCTCCTTGGATAATATCTCAGGTTCCAACCACGCCACACTTTTCTAGATGGAGTTGAATGTGGACATCACTGCGGCTTAGAGGAAATTCTTGTAGCTACTCTGAATCCCAGGGAGTTCGTCAGGTGGCACTGGAGGAGTGGCCTCTTCTTGCAAAGCCTGCACTGGAATTTTTATTTTCCCAGGAAACCTTTCCTTAATGGCTCAGTAGGTAAAGAATTTGCCTGCAATGCAGAAGACACAGGAGATGCATGTTTGATCTCCCGGTTGGGAAGGTCCCCTGGAGGAAGAAATGGCAACCTGCTCCAGTATTCTTGCCTGAAGAATCCCATGGACAGAGGAGCCTGGTAGGCTAAATCCATGGGATGGCAAAGAGTTGGACACGCCTGAGTGACGAAGTGCACAGAAGAAACCTTTTAAGCTGAGTCGAATGAGTTGATCAACTTTGGAGCCACTTGAGAGATAAGAGAACAAAACCGCTACTCTTCCTGGAAAAGATGGAAAGGGTCAATGAGAAGAATTATTTATACCTCTCGCTGCCACCTTCAGCAGGCAGTTAAGATTGCCCTATTGAGTGGCCTCTGCTTATTAATAGAAGGAGTGAAGAAAGAAAAATGGAGTTAATGTTGCCATGAAGACATGACAGAGCCTCTGGTTTCCAGGATTGGCCTGAAATGAATTAAAGCCAGATTACACCAACAAATCTGTCACGCCGCCCTGCAAACAGGAAGCCTCCGCTGGGCCAACAGGAATTAGTCACGGCACACACTGGCAAACCCTACCAGACCAGGGAATGAAAAATCTGCTTCATCTGCAAAAACGAACTCTTGGAATTTGTACAGTGTTTTCCATTACCCACTTTCTTTTCTCCAAAGGCCGGTCATCAGATCTGCTTGGCTGGCTTCTGCTTCTGCTGTACCATTAAGCGTAGAAATTGGTATGTGAAACGCGATCCCAACTAGCCGTGTGTCTTTGGATTCAGTGACCTCATCGTTCAGGACCTGAGTTTCACCTTCTGCAAAATAATGAGGTTGGCACCTCAGGATCCTAGTACTTTAACTCTTTTTTGGAGATTAGAACATAGTGTATAAGACATTTATTGCCCACCTGTGAAGTGCTCATCTGATGATACAAAATGTTGTCAGTGAAGTTTTTTTTCAAGAGTTTTCAGTGTCTAACCAGCAAGGACCTCCTGTAGAGCACAGGGGGCTCTGCTCAACATGATGTGGCAGCCTGGATGGGAGGGGAGTTTGGGGGAGGATGGACACATGTGTATGTATGGCTGAGTCCTGTTCGCTGTCCACCCCAAACCAGCACAACATTGTCAATAGGCTATACCCCAAAACAAAATAAAAAGTGTTTTTAAAAAAGACTTTCCAGTGTCTGTGGGGTGATGTGCATTTAGAAAATGTGTTCTAAAAACAGGGATAAGGTCAACAGAACTGAACATACTTAAAAGACATTTAACAGTGTGTCCGAATGGGTTTTTCCCTGCCCCAGAATTGTAGCTGGAGAAAGGTCCTGCATACATATTACAAAGACAGTCTTGAGCACACGAGGCCAGAGCTGCCTGCCTAGGGCTTACTGGGAGGGACCAGAACCACGCGGGTCCCAGCCCCACCATCCACTGTCATGAGAGTGGGTGGGGAGGGTGGAGGAGTCTTCATTGAGTGAACAGCACAGTATCCCAGGTGAAAGACCATTGCCTCCCATTCCTAACCCATTCCTAAAGCCTAACAAGAAGGCTTCCAGGAGAATTTGTCTTAAAGATGGGAGGGAACTTTAAGACATAAAGATTGGCAGCTCGCTCCTTGACTGGGCCTGTGTCAAGCTGTCAGCCTCCAGGGGCACCCTGATTCTCCTGTCTGTGCCCAGCGAATGTTTTCAGGGTTAGTGGAGGAGCAGACTGGAATCCTAGGGCAGAGCTTACGTTGTCCTTTTCAGTCTCAGGTTTGCAGACGCCCTTAGGCTAACAGAGTTCAGAGCTAGAGATTTCTGAGGATGAAGGGCCCGTCGGAGGAGGCCAGGCTAGCAGGCTTGATGGGTTTTAATACAAGATGTTTGTGGAAAGGACTGGGCAGCTTGCACCTCATTCCAGTTCTCCATCGGCCTTACCAGGTGCAGAAGAGAGGACTCCAGCAGTCTTGGCCACTCCCCATCAAGAGTGCCAGGTTTCCCTAAGAAGCAGCAGTGAGCCTGCCAAGTGAGCGGAGAAATGGTGGCACCCTTCTGGGTGAGGTCGTCGGTCATGGAGGGTGCTGGGTGAAAGCTAATCTTTTTCTCAGAGTGTCATCACCTACTTGGCAGCCACCAGGAGTGGACAGAACTAGACTGAGTGAGAGCGAGTTTGGGAAGGGCCCCTTACCATACAAGGAGACTCTGGTCTACCACCCATCTCTCTTCCCAACACTTGAGGGACATAAAGCTAGAAAAAGAAGAAGCAGGTGTCTAATGGCATCTAAACCAGATGACAAGGCTTTCTGGTATCTATCAGGTACTGGAAATCTACTGAATCTGCTCCATGCTATTAAGGGAGCTATTGCCCAGTGGGGAAGAGGGAATCCACGTAGCCCAAATGCAGGCAGCTCCTGTTCCATACTTATGCTCCACTAAGCTGAGAAAATTTAAACATTAAGTTAAAGTGTCATGATGGCAGACTAACTCTGCTTGGGAACACTCAAGGATTCAGTCGAATACAGGAGACAGGCTCCATTAACTTTAGGACAAATACAACTGATAAGTGATATAGGTAAAATAAAATGCTGGTGGGGGCGGGATGCTGAGGCAGGCTGGATGGATTCTGATTGGAAGTGAACGGCTGCTCTGAAGAGGTGACATCTGAGCTGGAAAGCAGGAATTTGAAAGAAGGAAAAAAGGGTGGGCTTTCTCGGTAGAAGAACCAGAATCAAAAAGACAGAGAGAGCAAATAGTGAATAATCGGTTCTGATTAGAACAGAGAAAGGGAGGGAGGGAGGTTAGAGTTTAAGGCTGTGCCTACTTGCTCCCCAGGTGGTGCTGGTGGTAAAGAACCTGCCTGCCAATGCAGGAGATGCTAGAGATGTGGGTTCACTCCCTGGCTTGGGAAGATCCCCTAGAAGAGGGCATGGCAACCCGCTCCAGTCTTCTTGCCTGGAGAGTCCCATGAACAGAGGAGTCTGGCAGGCTACAGTCCATGGAGCTGCACAGAGTTGAACATGGCTAAAGCGACTTAGCACAACTTGCTTCAGCTCATTTTTCCAGCTCTAAGGATTGCCGTCTTTATGCTTACTGACAATGAAAAGCCACTGAAGTATCTGAGAACACAGTTTAGAATATTTTAAAGGTATTATTCTGGCAGAGGGAGAGTTGGAGGAAGAAAAGAGCAGAGAAGAGTGGGCACTGGGCAAGATTTTGCAGCGGTTCAGTTGAGAAGTAATGAGTGTCTGAGTCAGAGCGTGACAATGAGGATGAGGATCACTGTGGCTCTGAGAGGTAGTGAGAGTCACTGGATGGGGGTAAAAGCTGAGTAAGAAAGAGTCCAGTACAGCTTCCGGCTTGGTCTACTAAGTAGATGAGAAGTGCTATGAAGCATGAGAAGGGAAACAGATTTTGTAGGGGAAGAAGGAGAGAGACAAGAGAATAATAATGACCAACATTTATTAAGCCCCAGGACTTCCCTGGTGGTCTAGGGGGTGGTTAAGACTCCGCCAATGCAGGGAGTGTGGGTTCAGTCCCTGGTCAGGGAACTACGATCCCACATGCTGCATGCCCAAAAGATAAAATAGTAATAATAATAGAAAAATTTTAAACAGTTTGCTCATTTTGGGAGTTGGTCCAGTGGTTAACACCCTGTGCTTCCAGAGCAGAGGGCACCGGTTCGATCCCTGGTCAGGGAACTAAGATTCCATGTGCTGTGTGGTACATCTGAAAAAAAAAGTCTCCACTTGGCATCAGCACTTTTCTCAGTGATTTATACATATTAATTCATTTCATCCTCAAAACAACTTTAAGAATAGATACTATTAAGTATCACCATCTTACAGATGAGGTTAGATAACAACTTTGGTTTTCTGTGTGTCAAATTTGAGGTACTCATTCAAATATCAGATGGATGTACAGTATATGTGTGTGTGCTAAGTCTCTTCAGTCATGTCCAACTCTTTGCAACTCCAAAGGCCAAAAGCCTGGCCTTTTCCTGCCAGGCTCCTCTGTCCATGGAATTCTCCAGGCAAGAATACTGGAGTGGGTTGCCATGCCCTCCCCCCGAGGATCTTCCCAACCCAGGGATCGAACCTGTCTCTCTTACATCTCCTGCATTGGCAGGTGGGTTCTTTAGCACTAGCGCCACTTGGGGAGCCCAAATGTACAGTAGGTTTTTGGAAATTTCAGTCTTAATCAGGGAGGGGAGTTTTGGCCGGATACTTGAGAGTATTCCATGGATGGTAATCTTTGCATCCTGAAAGTGTCTGGGGGCAGCATGCCCTATTATAAGACTGAGAGAGACCCTGGGAAACCAGGAACTCCACCACTGAAAGAACAGGGAGGAGAGGAGTGTGGCAGGGATGGCTGGCTGCTCACTGTAATCCGTGCCTCTTCTTCCTGGGCATATCTCCCAGGATCCCTTGCAGCTACGTGTGGTGGGTTGCTAGCCAGGAGGATGTGTAAGCCTACGTGATGTGGCCATAATCCATGCAGCCTTTCATGTAGGCTTTTCTGTGTTCCTTTCTCTTCTAGCTGACTAGGCTGGAGACCTCCAGGGAGACTCTCATATGTAGTTAACAAATCCTTCATCAGCCTGGGTCTCTAAGTGACTGCGTGGAGCAGAGCATTCCATACCCTCATCACCAACCAGGATGACTTGAGATTACACTGGGCTCATAAGTGAGTAAGGAATTCGTGTCTGTTGTGATTGAATCATGTAATTCTGAGTCTACTCTACAGTAGTTACCTACCCTAACCAAAGCAGAGAGAACTGCAAAAGACATTAAGAAAAGCAAGGAGGGATGAGAATTTATCTCTGTAGTTGCCTCTTATGCAGAATTGTTATTTCTATCACAAGGGAGCATTTGGTTAGGTTCGATCCAGTGACTTCCTTTACTCTAAAATTTGTCACAGAACGGGTGAAAACCTAAATCCTGGGGTGACATTTTTTTTTAAAAAACTGTCTTCCCCAAATCCCTTCCCAAGCTTTTGATTGCGTCTGCTGTCACTCTTGAATTAGGAGCAAGTCTCGGCTGAAACTTGCCCCACACAATGCTGCAGCAACAAGCTTATTGCCTCCTTTCAACCATCTGACTTGCACATGCTCTACTCTGTACAGTCTATCAGGGTCCCCTTTCTTTGCAGGCACAGCACAAAGTGAAGGTCAATCAGCACATAATTGTAGGAACATTGCTGTGTTGAAAGCAGACTTCATTACCCTCTGTAAGTGCTACCTGATATTGACTGAGACATCACAAGGAGAAAAAAAGCTTAATGCATCCTGCATATTTTGTAATGCAGTGTATTGTGATGACTGTGGAGGATGTATTAGAACTTCGGTTGGAAACGAAGCACCTTTCTGACAGCATTTTGCACAGGAATGTTGTAATGGGTTTTGCAGACAGAAAACATACTGTCCAAATCATCAGAACCCACATTTCCTACATTTTCTAGTATCAGCTGCTAAGTCACGATTCAGGCACATACTTTACTGCACATGGCATTTCAGGCCACCTGCAAATGTGAACCTCGTGTGTGTGTGTGTGTGTGTGTGTATGAAAGTGTGAGCAAGAGACCTACAGAGACTGGACAGGGAAATGAAATGCCCAAAGGGAACCCTAAATAGACCTCATCCACTTGTACAATTGGCATCCTCCGTGTTAAGATGAACTTGGGTGGCAAAATACTTAACTGTCATTTAAACAGAATAAAGTCCCACATAACAGGAAAACCTACGTTGGAAGTAAGACTCAGTTCACACTGAGCTCCACGGGAAAGAGAAAGAATTGAATGTGCTCCTCCCTCTTAAGCATATCCGAGAGACAGCCAGTCTCGTAAATTTCACATCAACCTAGTTTGGCCTCGAAACCAAATCTGCTGTAATGCTATTTGTAGATATAGGTTGCTGTCTTTTTCATTACCGTTATCAAATGATGCATTTGCGGCTCAGCTCCGAACTCCTTGACCCATGAAGTGGATTAGATTGCCTGTTGCCTTTGTCTTTTTAGCTTTTGCTTTATCCTCAAATATTCCACCCTTTTATTCTGTGCATCTAATATACAGGCATGATTCTGCATGGCATGCACAGACATATGCTTGTAATTCCAATTAGCCCAGTGGCCCCAGCCCTTCTGTTTTTTTAAGAGGACTGTGTTCAAATCTCTCATCAGAGTCATCAATCCTTCCCTGCAGCACAGCAGCAGCTGAAACCCTCTGAGGAATGGCATGTCACAAGCCCAGCTCAGGGCTCCTTGTCGAGCTACACTCAGCAAATTGAAGATCATGCTCCCTATTAAGCTCCTGGCTGGTGCATCACGGTAGACTCATTTTCAAGAGCAGCTTACACCCCCCACCCCACTTCGTCTTGTGAATGATAATCACTACTCCAGCCCACAGGAGCTGCAGCAGAAAAAATTAATTCAGGATAAGTCTTGATGGTATTATTAATGTCAAACAGATGCTCTTGTAGGGCTCAAGAAAAGCTGGGGGGAAACAATTGATGAGAGAGACAAAAGACCAATGATTCAGTCCTGACTCTTGAAGCCAAGGGATAACTCCAGTGGGCTTCCATGATTGGCCAAACATTTATTGAGGGTCCACCATGTGAGATGTACTATGTTGGGTAATGGGGATGCAGTTGGGGTTGAGTGAGACAAGCATTCTCAGAAGCAGCTACTCAAGGAGCTGTAGAGTTGGGCAAGTAATCACAGTAAAGAGCAGTAGCAATTGCTATGATATGTGCACTTAAAATTAAACATTCAGAAGGGGCCCCTAACATATTGTTGGGAAATCAAGGAAGACTGCCTGGAGAAGGTGACATTTGGGTTGAGGTGTGGCAGAGGGGTAGAAGAGCTCTTTTCATAGGAGAGCTCTGGGTTTTTGGTAGGTGATAAAGAATACTTGGTAGCTTGCTTCCACGTGGCCACTGTTAGCTGGATAATCCCATGGGCAGAGAAGCCTGGCAGGCTACAGTCCATGGGGGTGCAAAGAGTCGGACACGACTGAGCGACTAAGCACAGCACGGTTGCTTTACCATGTTATGAGTTTCTGCTGTATGGCACAGTGAATCAGCTATACCCATACATAAATCCCCTCTTTGTCACCAGAGAGTGCTGAGTCGGGTTCCCTGTGCTGTACAGCAGCTTCTCATTAGTTATCTACTTTGTACGTAGTGCCAGGAGAATCCCTCTATTTTAAGCTTCCCAACAGACATTTGTTAAACCATGGCTGAGACTCCACTGAAATCCTCACTGATAACCAGGAAGCGTTTCCCCAGCAGACCTTTCTCTCTTACGTGCCCGTATTTCATAGATTCACGTGCTGTCCCAGTGACATCTGAGGAAGGTGTGAGCACACAGTCCCCCTCACCTCGAGACCTCCTCTTCCTGATCATCGGTGTTCTCCTGACTTCTTATCCGGCATTCCCTGATGTTGAGGGGAGGAGTGTGGAAATCATGGCACAAAGAACTGCTTTGTGAGAGCTGCAGATTGGCTCTGATGGTTAATCTCCCATGGAAACCTTTTGTTTAAGCAATTAAGAATTTGGGTAGAGGGCATTTCTAGGGATTAATGGCCAGGTGTTAAAAACCTGATTGCTTACAACCTAGTCAATGACTGTTTATCAGCAGGAAATGACCTGCTTCAAGGTGACTGATGATATTTACTCGGAAAATTAGATGAACAAGGACACAGGTACGTTTTGAGGGATTCAAGGCTGACAGTATAGAGAGGCTGACAGTGTTCTTAGGCAAGACTAGCTTCTGGGTTTGCTTGTTGAAGCATTTTGCTTTTGGTTTTAAACAGAGGAGCTGTTCGTAAACATTCTTTTAAGGGTATTATAAACGGCTAAAGTCAAGAAATGAGAAATGTATCAGTATCACTATTGTTCAGATATTTAATGTTCAGCAGGAAGCTGAAATTATATGAGGCAATGGAAAGCATAATCAAAATTAGCACCCTGCTAAATCAGATGTTGTCATTTCTTACCTGCATGACCATGGACAAGTCACTTCACTTCTAAGTTTATTCATGTGTAAAATGAGGCTTGTGGAAGAAGTGATCCCAAAGGTATTCCCAGCCCTGTCATTTTGCAAGTATAGCTGCTGATTATTATCAAGTCATCTAGAGAAAATTTGATGCAGTCAGAAATACGGTATTGTATCGGTGTAACGCTATTTTTTTTTCTGAGGCAGCCAAAGACTTCTGCACACACTGGTCACATGGGCTACTTGGCCACCTGCTTCGTGACCGAGTGGGCTGCCTGTGAGATACCATGCTTCCCACTCTCGCCAACCCTGTCTCAGGACCTGATGTGCCCACCCTCTTGCTGTTCCTCCTGGTCTTGTCCATAGACAGCCTTTGCTATGAATGAATCAGGAAGGATAATCCATACTTCATGCCAGATGTGGATGAAGGTTCTGAATAATGGAGAAGCTATTGGAGAGAGAGTCAGTGTGAGCGGAGATACCATAGTATGAAGCCTATGGGAAGTTCATGGGGCTGGAAGGGAAAGATGGGGCCCTGAGGCGTTCGTGCCTCGGTCCCCGGTTACGGTGATACTTGGATAGCCAGGACTAAGGAAAGGTCCCTTGTTAGAAAAGGCAAGTCAGGAGTTAAGGTCTCTTTGTGGGGTTCAAATGATGACATTCTTTTCTTCCAAGAACAATCTTCTGCAACCAAGGGCACATTTCACATTTTGTGCATTGCATCTGAAGCTATAAATTCCACAGGCGTTGTATGGAGCACAGAGACCACTAGAATCACCAGGATTCCCTCAACGGCTCTGTGCAGGAGGTGTTATTGTCACCACTTAGCAGGTGAGAATATTGAGGCTTGCCTCAGATAAATAATGTTCCCACGGCCATGCAATTGAAGTCAGATACGAATTTTTGTCTGTCTGACTCCATGCAGGACCTGTTATATCACACTCATTCTCCCCTCCCAGGGAAAACACAGAGCTGATAAGCTACCTCCAAATAATTGGCAGTGAACTATGAATTTATGTATTTAATTTTAACTCCAAATGGAAGCTAACCCTTCCACGGTGTCACCATGAGCCCAAGCACTTTCCATGTGTGACCTCATTTAATGCTCGCAATGTGCCTTGGACACAGCTACTATTATTAACTCCATTTTTCAGATGGGAAAAAGAGTCACAGAGCAACTGAGTGGCTTATCCAAGATTCCACAGCCAGTAATTGGTGGATTTCAACTCTCATGGCATCGACAATTAACAATATCTTAGTGCCTCTTTCGATGATGTGTTCCTGTTGATTCTGGAAGGTAAAGAGTAAGAGAGAACACCAAGAAAACCAGTAAAAGATTGGAGTGGAAAAGGTTTACCCTGCACACCACATGGTTTTGTTTTCATAAGGAGGAGCAGGGCAGGGACGAGGGAGCGCGAATTTTCTGTGTCATCCCATCCTCACCAGAGAGGCTGGAGGGCCGGCACCAGCCCCTTCTCACTCAGACACAGTGGGATTCACCTCTGGCAAGGGAAGCAAAGGACAGAAACATAAGCTGCCATCAATTGATTTCTTTTCAAACATTAGAGGGGAAAAAATAGGCAGATGATAACTCAGCACTTTAAGGCTCTGCAGATTAGGATGGTGTTAATCAAATCTGTAGGACAAAGTGGGCAGCATTAGATGGAGCAGAGAGTCATGCCTAGAGGTTGTCGCGTGCTGTGTGCTCTGACTGCCGCAGCTGCTGCCCTAACTGGTTTAATTTTTCCCAAAGCCAATAAAATCAAGGGGGAGGAGACACCACAGAGTGGGAAGAGCCGGGGGCTGAAGAGTTAGGACGCCTAAACATTTCTTAGCAGTCTTACTGATTCTCGGGTCTGTATGAGTCTACAGTGCCATACGGTTATTTTTAAAAGTGAGCACAGTTGTGTTTGCACTGTCAGTCGTAAAGCACAGAGAATAAAGACCATCGGAGATGATGGTCCTGTTTTACTCTGTCCACCCAGAAGAGGGTACCAGGTCCAGGCACCATAATCGGAGAGGGTACAGCCAGAATGGGCACCCAGGGCACTTGTGATGATTCACCCCAAAGAGAGGGGAGGATGATGACAGGGGAGGGGCTAAAGGCTGGAAAAGAAGCTGTCCCAAATAGTAATAGAAATTGACCTTGGGCACTGGGGGGAACAACACTTTCCTAGAAAATCAAAAAGAAAAACCTACTGCTACTCAGAACAACATGTAAAGTTCGTACAATCAAGTATTCTTTTATTTCAATATGAGCTTTTATTTTTTTAGATTTATTTGGCTGCATCGGATCTTTGTTGCATCATGAGGGGTCTTTCATTGCACGGTGCTGGCTCAGCAGTTGTGGCGCCTGGGTTAGTTGCTCTGCAGCATGTGGGATCTTAGTTCCCCGATCAGGGACCGAACCTGTGTCCTGTGCACTGCAAGGCAGATTCTTAACCACTGGACCACAGGGAAGCTTCCCAGCCAAGTACTCTTGGTAGTTGCATTTTGCTATTATAACCAAAAGCTGGTTTTCCCTGCTACGCTTTTAAAATTGCACCCCCACCCGACCCCTTTCTCTGTCCCGTCTGCCTACTTAAATTTCCTCAATAGTGTTTATCAACACTGGGCATGCTTTCTTCTCTTATTTATTTATGATCTTCATTCATTAGAAATTATGCTCACAAGGGTATTCATTATGTATTTTCCTCCTGCTTTATTCTCAGAGCCTAGAATTGTACCTGACACAGAGTAGGTTCTCAGTAGATATCAACGGGGAGAAGGAAATGGCAACCCACTCCAGTGTTCTTGCCTGGAGAATCCCAGGGACAGAGGACCCTGGTGGGCTGCCGTCTATGGGGATGCACAGAGTCGGACATGACTGAAGCGACTTAGCAGCAGCAGATATCAATTAATAGCAGGTGTTAATGGATGAGTGAGTGAATGAATGGAGAGACATCAGCACAGAAGCAGTGAGATATGGAGCAGAGAGGGTGGTTCACGTGTCTCACTGCCTGGATGCTAGAAGCACGGATGACTCTGACCTTGGGAGAGTGTGAAGGTCTCATCAGGTGGAGGCTGAATTTGATGATCATCTCTAGACCAGTAATTTTATGAAACTTTGGGGAAGTGGAGGGAATGGATGGAAATCGCTTTCTGAAGATCTGATATAAGGTATGGCTCTGAGCTGTTGCCACAAACTGGACAAAATGAAGTCTACAATGAAACATAAAGGTTTTCCATTGTGGAGGAGCTCGCCATCAGGGTGGAAAAGGTGCTTGCTTAGTTTGAGTGGTCTTTGGTGCCAAGAGAGATTTTTGAAAAATTTTATTGGAATATAAAAACCCACGAAACTGTTAGTGGAACTTCCCTGCCACAGCTGAAGGTTAACAGTAGGGAAAGGCTGTGCCGTTTCTCAATATTCTAGGGCAGTGGTCCCCGGCATTTTTACCAGGGACTGGTTTCGTGGAAGGCAATTTTCCCATGGACAAGGTGGGGAAGGTTTTGGGATGATTCAAGTGCGTCACCTTTATCGTGCACTTTATTTCTATTACTATGACATCAGTTCCATCTCAGATCATCAAGCATTAGATCCCAGAGGTTGGGGACCCCTGCTCTAGGGAAATCCTTTCTCTTCCTAGCTTCTAGTGGTTGCCGGCCGTCCTTGATGTTCCTTGGCTTGTAGACAGATCACTCCAGTCTCTGCCTCTGTTGTCACATGGCGCTCTCCTTGTCTGTCTTCTGTCTGTGTTAAAACTTCCCCGCTTCTTTTTTGTTTTAACTTTTAATTTTGTATTGGGGTATAGCTGATTAATGATGTTGTGATTGTTTCAGGTAAAGAGCGAAGGGACATATGCATACATGTATCCATTCTTCCCCAAACTCCCCTCCCATCTAGGCTGCCACATAACATTGAGCAGAGTTCCCTGTGCTACACAGTAAGTCCTTGCTGTTTATCCATTTTAAATATGGCAGAGTGTACATGGCAGTTTGGGATGGACAGAAACTTCCCACTTCTGATAAGAACATTGAACATCGTATCAGGGCTGTCCCTAATCTAGTATGCCTCATGCTTTACTTGATTATATCTGCAAAGACCTTATTTCCAAATCAGGTCATATTCAGAGGTCCTGGGAGTTAGGACACGAATATATCTTTTGGGGAGAGAAACAATTATACTCACTACAGAACACATCAAAAACACCAGACTGGGCTCCTGAGCCTTGGATGAATCAATTTCTTCCTGGAAGGTCAAAGTTTGCCTCTCACCCTGACTTTTGGGGATGGTGTGTGTAGTAGGAACGGAGATCCTTTTGTTATCGCCTTCCTGTATTCAAAAATGGCAGGAGAGTTCACTCTCCTAAACTTTGACTTTGTAGGTAAAATAAAACATGAGTGAAAACAAAAACCAATTTCATTTCAAAGTCTTTGCTTGGGTCTTTGCCTAACCAAGGTACAGCTCTCAGGGGGCAGATGTCTCTATAATGAGATTGTAGTTAATATTATGGTTGCTTCTCCTTGGATGAGAAACTGCTGATCGCTTTTCCTCTCCCTTGCCAGCGATTGGCTCTAGCCAATTTGGACTGATGTGATGTGTTTATTCTTCATTCATACAACAAATACCTATTCAGCTTCTATTACTGAAGGTGACAGAAGGTAATATCTTTAGAGCCAGATTTCTCTAAAGTGTGGCTAAAAATCCCCTATGTGTAAGGTTGTGGCCTCTGCAAATTATTGACTTTTTTTTTTTTAACTTTTAAAGATCAGTGTTAAAAAGATGTCTAAAAGATCATGGAGAAAAATGAAAGTTTGTCCAGAAAATGACAATATGCAGATAGCTTTCAGTTGACACATAGGTCTTCATAACTCTGCTGAAGGTGCTGAGGATATGGTAGCAAATAGGGCAAGGCAGAGAATAGACTTGTTTGAAGTTTCTGCAAAGAAAAGCCAGGGTCCCTCTCCCATTGGATATGAACAGGGATCTGTCACTGTCACAGATGCTGAGTTTGAGGGAACCAGCCCTACCATAAAGCTGATGCTTTATTCTTCAGAATCAGTCAGTTCACTCGGTCATGTCCGACTCTTTGCGACCCCATGAATCGCAGCACGCCAGGCCTCCCTGTCCATCACCAACTCCCAGAGTTTATTCAAACTCATGTGCATTGAGTTGGTGATGCCATCCAGCCATCTCATCCTCTGTCGTCCCCTTCTCCTCCTGCCCCCAATCCCTCCCAGCATCAGAGTCTTTTCCAAGGAGTCAACTCTTCGCATGAAGTGGCCAAAATACTGGAGTTTCAGCTTTAGCATCATTCCTTCCAAAGAAATCCCAGGGCTGATCTCCTTCAGAATGGACTGGTTGGATCTCCTTGCAGTCTGAGGGACTCTCAGGAGTCTTCTCCAACACCACAATTCAAAAGCATCAATTCTTCGGCCTTCAACTTTCTTCACAGTCCAACTCTCACATCCATACATGACCACAGGAAAAACCATAGCCTTGACTAGATGGACCTTTGTTGGCAAAGCAATGTCTCTGCTTTTGAATATGCTATCTAGGTTGGTCATAACTTTCCTTCCAAGGAGTAAGCATCTTTTAATTTCATGGCTGCAGTCACCATCTGCAGTGATTTTGGAGCCCCAAAAAATAAAGTTTGCCACTGTTTCCACTGTTTCCCCATGTATTTCCCATGAAGTGATGGGACCAGATGCCATGATCTTAGTTTTCTGAATGTTGAGCTTTAGGCCAACTTTTTCACTCTCCTCTTTCAGTTTCATGAAGAGGCTCTTTAGTTCCTCTTCACTTTCTGTCATAGAGGAAGGGAAATAATCTCTGATGATATGAACCAACCAGACCTTCTGTCATGGCATTCTGTATTATGAGAAAATGAGTTATGAAAATAAACATTGCACTGGGTTTGGGTTGAGTTTCCACCTGTTGCCTGCGAAAGCATCTGACACAGGCATCATCTCTTGCTTTTCTGAAGTTCTGCACGGCCTGAGAGCCACGGGAGAATAAAGCGTTGTGGACCTGCTCTGTTTAACAATGTTCTGTCTTGACTGTGGGTTGTTTTGGGAGACTTTGATTGTATTTGGAAACAGGATATGTTTGCTAAAAGTAGAGCACATACGTGGGCAGGGAAGCAAGGCTAGGAACTAAGCTGTGTCTTCAAAGGAACCATGTCTCAAATGCTTGTCTTTGGGGAACTTTTTCTGTAAAGCACACAGTTTAAAACCTCTCCCTGTCTTACAGTAATCCTTTTCAGTGACCTTGAATTCAGTAAAATCTCAACAGCCTTGAGCTAGTGGGGTGGAATCCTGGGAGAAGAAGGAGAGGGCTGTAAGACATATCACCAGCTGATGCACCTGAGGTTAGGAGTCCAGGCATTCACGCCAGTGACCAGAGGCTCATGGCCAACAAAAGTCGATGGTCATTCAGTCATGGAGACTCAGGAGGGAGCAGAACATTGTGAGGAAGCAGCTGCAGCATGAAACTGACTTACAGGAAATGAAACAAACTTGCCTTTCATGAAATAGAACAGAGCGTATTCACCTTTGAGGGTTAGAGAGATATTGGCATTATATTTACCAAGAATTTAAAGAAGAAAATGAACTATATTTCACACCCCTTACTTTATCATATTACGACTGTCCCTGTTAGTTTGCATTTCTCATCCTTTGATCTCTGGCATCGTTAGAAGGACCCTTTCCAGTAGATTGCACACAGGTATGTCCTGCTTTGTGGTGTGTGCAAGAAGCAGGTCTGCATTTGTGTCAATGTGAGTGTTCAGCTCTATAAACAGATATTCAGATACTTTAGGAATTTATGTCTGGAGAGGTTGACTCCTATCTCCTTTATTGCCCTCCATCTATCTCCTTTAAGACCATCTCAGTTCAGTTCAGTCACTCAGTCGTATCTGACTCTTTGCGACCCCATGGACCGCAGCATGCCAGGCTTCCCTGTCCATCATCAACCCCTGGAGCTCGCGCAAACTCATGTCCATCAAGTCGGTGATGCCATCCAACCATCTCATCCTCTGTCGTCCCCTTCTCCTCCCACCCTCAATCTTGCCCAGCATTAGGTCTTATTCCAAAGAATCAGTTCTTCTCATCAGGTGCCCAAAGTATTGGAGCTTCAGCTTCAGCAGCAGTCCTTCCAATGAATATTCAGGACTAATCTCCTTTAGGATGGACTGGTTGGATCTCCTTGCAGTCCAAGGGACCCTCAAGAGTCTTCTCCAACCCCACAGTTCAAAAGCATCAGTTCTTTCACGTTCAGCTTTACTTATGTCCAACTCTCACAACCATACATGACTACTGGAAAAACCATCGCTTTGACTAGATGGACATTTGTCGGCAAAGTCATGTTTCTGCTATTTAATATGCTGTTTAAGTTTTTCATAGCTTTTCTTCCAAGGAGCAAGTGTCTTTGAATTTCATGGCTGCCATCACCATCTGCAGTGATTTTGGAGACCAGAAAAATAAAGTCTGCTCAGAGCTCCCCATCCCCAGAATTGTCTCCAGCGTGGGCATCCAGATCTGGGATCTTGCCTTATTTATTCTGTCATGTTTTAATTGTAAATGTGATCACTCTTCTGCCCTTCCCTTTTCCTCTCCTCTCTTGTTCAGTCCTATCTCCTCCTTCCCTGTGTCTCTATTTATCCCTAATAAGAATAGCATACATTTCAGTAACAGACAAACTGGCACTGACATTTTTGCTGTTTCTGAAAAATACGCAGAAGCAAATTCCCACACACTAGAACTCCTATTAGGAGAATTTGTTGTTGTAGAAGGATTATTGTAACAAAGAAAGAAATGACAGGGTTGAGGGGGCCAGAAAGGCTGCTTTTATTGATGTATTTGTTTATTCTTTTCCATGTCTTTGTTCTTTGTGTTTTCTCTAGTATTTTTCTTGCTTTTTATTTCTTGCTTCACATTTTGTTGTTGTTCTTCCAGATTTTATCCTGTGTCTTTTTACCAAAATGCTTTCTTAAAACATTTGGCTTTTGCATTAGTTTGCTAGGACTGCTGTAACAAAGTACCACAATTGAGCAGCTTCAATAATAGGAATTTATTGTCCCGCCATCTGGAGGCTAGAAGCTGAAGATCAAGATGTTGCAGGACTTATTTTTTCTTAGAACAAGAGAATCTGTCCCATGCTTCTCTCCCTGCTTCCCCAAGCTTTGCTGGAAGTCTTTGGTGTTCTTTGGCTTGTACAGCCTATTGTATGCCTTCATCTTCCTGTGGAGCTCTCCCTGGGTGCGTGTCTGTCCAAATTTTCTCATTCACAGATCCTGAGAGTTAGATATCAACCTATTTTAGGGAGATACAATTTAACCTGTAACAGGTAGCTTGTGATTAGTCACATGACCAGTTTTCTATGGGGACCCAAACAGTGCCCAACTTTTTTCTCTACATGTGAGCAATACATCAGGGATCTCTTAGGGGCCATCCAACTCAAACATTCTACGGTTCTATTTGTCAGAGATAAAATTAAGGTCAAGTCATGAACCGGGTCAACAGATTCACATCAGAGTAGTGATGCTCACATGGTCACAGAGTTATAGTTGTGGAGTAAAACTCTCCTATCTTTTCCTGTTTTTAATCTTCTCAGGCATAGAGAAGGCATTGAAAATAAAAGGATAAATCATATGTAGAGTGTGGACTGGTGATTAAGCAGGAGAGTTGAGTCCTGAAGACCTCCCTTAATAGTAGAAATGCAGACTTCCCAGATGCTGGGAAAGATTGAAGGCGAGAGGAGAAGGGGATGACAGAGGATGAGATGGTTGGATGGCATCACCGACTCGATGGACATGAGTTTGGGTAAACTCCAGGAGTTGGTGATGGACAGGGAGGCCTGGTGTGCTGCAGTCCATGGGGTCGCAAAGAGTCAGACACGACTGAGCGACTGAACTGAACTGAACTGAACTGGTGGTCCAGTGGTTAAGAATGCACCTGCCAATTCAAGGGACACGTGTTCAATCCCTGGTCTGGGGAGATCCCACATGGTGAGGGACAACTAAGCCCTCACGCCACAACCTCTGAGCCTGCACATCCTAGAACCCGTGCTCTGCAACAAGAGAAGCCATTGCAATGAGACCATGCGCTGAAACGAAATGCACTGTGCAATGAAAGCCTGTGCAATGCAACCAGAGAGTAGCCCCAGCTGGTGCACCTGAAGAAAGCCCGCGCACAGCAACAAAGACCCAGCATGGCCAAAAGGAAAATTAATAAATAAATTTGAAAAATAGATGCACACTCAAAATCCCATGGATGGAGGAGCCTGGTAGGCTGCAGTCCATGGGGTCACGAAGAGTCAGACACAACTGAGCGACTTCACTTTCACTTTTCACCTTCATGCATTGGAGAAGGAAATAGCAACCCACTCCAGTGTTCTTGCCTGGAGAATCCCAGGGACCGGGGAGCCTGGTGGGCTGCCGTCTATGGGGTCGCACAGAGTCAGACACGACTGAAGCAACTTAGTAGCAGCAGGAGCAGCAGCAGCAGCAGAAAGTAGTAGAAGTGCTTGAAACCATGGTGACTTAAAGAAGGAAGCATTCCTTTAAGTGGCCATGGACTTAAATTTTCCCCTGTTAAGTAGCTGGTTGCTTTATTTGTACCTGGGACTTGGCTGAAAAAAAAAATTTTTTTTTAACCCATAATCACTCATGGCAGATAGATGGGGAAACAGTGGAAACAGTGGCTGACTATTTTTCTGGGCTCCAAAATCATTGCAGATGGTGACTGCAGCCATGAAATTAAAAGACACTTACTCCTTGGAAGGAAAGTTATGACCAACCTAGACAGCATATTAAAAAGCAGAGACATTACTTTACCAACAAAGGTCCATCTAGTCAAGGCTATGGTTTTTCCAATGGTCATGCATGGAGGTGAGAGTTGGACTATAAGGAAAGCTGAGTGCTGAAGAATTCATGCTTTTGAACTGTGGCGTTGGAGAAGACTCTTGAAAGTCCCTTGGACTGCAAGGAGATCCAACCAGTCCATCCTAAAGGAGATCAGTCCTGGGTGTTCATTGGAAGGACTGATGTTGAAGCTGAAACTCCAATTCTTTGGCCACCTGATGCGAAGAGCTGACTCATTTGAAAAGACCTTGATGCTGGGAAAGATTGAGGGCAGGAGGAGAAGGGGACGACAGAGGATGAGGTGGTTGGATGGTATCACCGACTTGATGGACATGGGTTTGGGTGGACTTTGGAAGTTGGTGATGGACAGGGAGGCCTGGCATGCTGCGGTTCATGGGGTTGTAAAGAGTTGGACACAACTGAGTGACTGAACTGAACTGAACTGAATCACCTAAAGGATAATATAGTTTCAAACTATGATCAGAGTTCACGAGACATTTTAATTTACTTTTTGAACTTACTCCATTTGTAGCTATTTAAATTGCAGCAAAGTATTTTTTTTAGAGAGAGTGCACTGAGCAGAGGCTTAACTTAAAAATTTTTTTTTTAGTATCACTATATATGTATGGCAAGTGTAAGCTCGATTGAGGATATATAATTACTTGGCTGTGCCCTATAGTAATGTTCAACGTGGTGGAGAAAGTTGTTATTTTTAGCATCCTGAATAAGGAAGTTTTCCTTTCTTAGCCTCCAGTCTTCCCTGCCACATCCACCCAAGTTAACCTTGATACATTATTGATGAATCCTCAATATTCAGTTTCTATATATAATTTTTAACCAACAAAAATTTTAAAAAGATTTGAGGTGCATAATTTTATCACTCTGAATTTTTATGTATCAGCCTAGCTTGGCTTCTGACCTCTGTAATCCCTTTTTTCCAAATGACTATGGCCACAGAACTCCCAAACAACTATATGCTGGTCTTTAGGATGAATTCTGGCCTTAAAAGTAGGTTGAAATTATGATTTTGGGGCCCTCATTGTGAGATGAGTTTATAAGTGGCTTCTAGGCTGCCCCTAGCTTTGTTTTTTTTGTTGTTGTTGTTTTGTTTTTGTTTTTTTAACATTGAGCTATATGAGCTGTTTGTATAGTTTGGAAATTCATCCCTTGCCAGTTGCATCTTCTGCAAATATAAATGCTCTTTTAAAATGAGTTCAGTTCAGTTAGTTCAGTCGCTCAGTTGTCCGACTCTTTGTGACCCCATGAATCGCAGCATGCCAGAGTTATTCTATACATAATTAAAATCATAATTAGAAGCAGTATACAGCTTATGAAAATGCTGATGATAAATAGAAAAAGTAAAGTATAAAATTGTGATTAAATCTGGAAACCTGGAAAGGGAACCAGAGAAAGAGGATTTGTGAGGTGGTGGGATGGCCAAAGGGTAGATGATTCTTTTTCTTTTATTTGAATTCCCTCATGGCCATTTTAATGCTGTTCTTATATCTAATTGTCTTAAAGAATGATCTAGAGTCCAGATTCAAGATCAGACCCATGAGTTGAATCTTTCCCTTCTTGATAGTCTCTAAAATGATAGTAAAGGAATTTTTTTTTTTTTTAAAGGCATTAAAGGACTTCCCTGGCAGTCTAGTGGTTGGGACTCTGTGCTTCCAATGCAGGAGTGTGGGTTCGAACCCTGGCTGGGGAACTAAGGTCTCATGCCACACCATGTGAACAAAGGAGAAAAAGTATTAAAAGTACAACAATGAAGGCTAGAGCAGCTCTGTAATTTGGGATTAAGTTCATTTCGAATACCAGAAAAATCTAAAATAATAGTGTCTTAAATAAGATAGTTTATTTCTCTATTATGTTCCAGAAGGCCAGAAGTGGTCAGCCTAGTGTTAGGGACCTCAGACTCCTCATTTTTTGCTCATTCTTGTTTCTATTCCCAAGATCACCTTAGGGTCCAAAAAATAAATAAATAAATCAAATGAGTTATTATTGTTGTAGTTGTTATTATGTCCCTAAAAGACAAACATTTAGTGACTGAACGCAAGGCTGGCAGTACACTTTCATTACCTCTCTGGTAGAATACCCATGTGGTGCCTTCTTCTAGGATTCAGTGGTTTCTCATTTAAACAGGTTCCTTGTTATCCTTAAAGACACCATGGTCTCAGAACAATGTCTGTTTGGTCTTTGAGGTGCCCTGTTTTGGGGATTGAATCCTGATAGTGGAAATTTTCTCCACAGCTAGTGAAAAACCACAGCAGAGTTAGGCTATGCCCTATTGAACCATCACTCTTGCAGGAGTTATTTCAACAGAGGTGCTCCTCCTGGGCCGAGAAGATAGCCAGGTGCCACCTCTTTAGCATATGTGCCACATTTTCAGAAGGGTTCACACTGAAAGTTAAAGGAAATGATGAGGGAAGTGAGTTCAGAGAAGCCAGTTATAAGCCAGGGAATGGAATGGTTTCATACATTCAGCTCTTCTGGCTTGAGGATTTAATACATACCAGGCACTGTACTGGGTATTGGGTATAGCGATGAATGAAATAGGCGTGGTGCCTACACTTCCTGGAGCTCACTATTGGGTGAGTTTCGGGACTGGAGACAGGTAGGCTAATTAGTAGCTAAACATAAATCCGTAATTATAAAATGAGAACATTCAAGAAAAAGAAACACACAGCCAGGTGTCATGAAACGCAATGGGGTGGGGATCAGAGAAGGCCTGTTTTAATCAATAATATTTAAGATGCAACTTGGAGGAGAAGGAGATGGTCATGAAAATGAATTCCAGACAGAGAAAAGGCAGAACAATAACTTGCCAGCAGTGATCATCTAGCTAGTCCAAGGAATTAGAAAGAGGCAGTTTGGTTAGAGTGTAAGGAAGGGGCAGGCGGAGTGAGTCAAATAAAGAGAGATACAAGCAGAGGGGCAGATCAAGGGAGGTCTTCTGGGTGTAACACTGAGTTCCAGCATGAGCAAAAAGGAAATGGCCAATGGGTGAAAGAAAGTCAAAGAGGACACTTTGTTTCTTTCTACTCGCCCTCCCTCCCTTCCTCCCCTCCCTTCCTTTCTTTCTGTCTTCTTTCCTTTTTTAATGAGTGCTTACTGTGTGCCAGCATTATTCTAGTCACTGGGGTTACTGAGCTAAACAAAAGGGATAGACGTTGAACCCTGGTGTATCCAGCTTCCTGGTCAGGAGGTCATCGCCCTAGCCCAGTGTAGCAGGGGCTGGGGGGGACCTGATGAAGCAGTGGGAGTGAAGATGGAGAGGAATGAGGCTCTGGCATCCCTCCTTTCCCCGTCTAGCGCCCCCACACGTCCACTCCCGATACTTCCACGACTGATGTTTCATCCAGCTCCTGACTTGGTATCACAGAAATAATTCCTTTAGCTCTCCTTCCTGACCTCTCCCTTACCCAGCTGTCGCCTGCTTCCATGTCTCATTTCCAGAAAATGATGATGATGAGAAAAGCGAGAGAAAGAGACGGCAAGAGAAAGTACAAATCGATACATGAATTAGAACATGAATCAAGTGAAAGGAAAGAAATGTTTGGGGAAAATGGCAGATGGCAGAATGCCAGCATCAGTGTGCCCAATGAAGGAGGAAATGAATGATGTTTTAGGAAAAGGATGGATTAACCCGGTCCACTTGGGGAGATTAGGTGTAGGATTTTAGAAACTCTAGTTCCCCGTTAATTTCCTGGTTCTGATACTGATGGTGGACTGAATCTTGGGACTTCTACTTCAGCTTTAAAGCAAATGACTTGGATTATTAGATGGCGTTATAACCTAGAAAGGGGCACTTCCCCGGTGGCTTTCTTCTGTTGTGGCTCCTGAGCACTTAATAATATGCATAGTCTGGATTGAGATAGAGTGTCAGTGTAAAGTACTCACTGGATTTGATGACTTAGTGCAAAAATAGGACTGAAAATGTCTGGTTAGTGATTTTTATATAGATATGTTGAAATGATATATTGAGTATTCCAAGTTAAGAAAAATTATTAAAATTAGCTTCACCTGTTCTCATTTGGAGAAGGCAATGGCAACCCACTCCAGTACGCTTGCCTGGCAAATCCCATGGATGGAGGAGCCTGGTGGGCTGCAGTCCATGGGTTCGCTAGGAGTTGGACACGACTGAGCGACATCACTTTCACTTTTCACCTTCATGCATTGGAGAAGGAAATGGCAACCCACTCCAGTATTCTTGCCTGGAGAATCCCAGGGACGGGGGAGCTTGGTGGGCTGCCGTCTCTGGGGTCGCACAGAGTCGGACACGACTGAAGCGACTTAGCAGCAGCAGCAGCAGCAGCATTCTCATTTAGCATTTTTCAGCGTGATGGTTAAAAATGTAAATGATATATACAGCTCTCATTATGTTTCTATTGGATACTAAATTATAATAGTAACCAGCACTTACTGAGCACCCAGTGTGTTCCAGACCTTGTACTAAGCAGGTTACATGTGATTTTTAATTTTATTCTTCACAACAAACATAAGGGTACATACTAATATAGTTCCTTTTTTACAGATAAACAAACCAAAGAATAGAGGGATTAAGTGACTTCTCTAAGTTCACACAACTGGACTGTGACAGCATGGGGATTCTAACACAGCCAGGCTGGCTCCAGAGCCCACACTCACTCACTCCACTGCCTTTCCTCCTGGTATTCAGTTGAGAGCTGCTTCAGCATCTTACACCAAGCTGATAGAGTGGGTTCAAGAGATTAAAAAGAAGAGATGAATGAGAAACAGAGCGTAAAGCGAACTCTTTCAAGGAGCTTTGCTACAGAGGAGAGCAAAGGAATCAGATATAAGTTGATGGGGAGAGTGGAGTCAACCTTCCTTTTCCTTTTCCAAGATGAGAGAAGGCCTGGAATGTGAGTATGCTGATGGGAATGACCCAGTAGAGACTTAAAAAAAAATAGATGCTGTAGAAGAGAAAGGAGAATTTGGGAGAGGTTCTGGAGCAGATGGAGAGCATAGGATCCAGTACCCATGTGGAAGGCATGGTTTTAGACAGGAACATGACAAGGTGAGCCATTAACAGGTGGGAAGGCAGGAGATAAGGTGTGGAAATCTGTGAAAAGTGACTGTTTAAATTTTTTTACAAAGCTCCAAAGAGCTGATCTTTTAAAATTAATTGATCGATTGATTTTTGGCTGCATCATGCAGTGTGTGGGATCTTAATACCCCAACCAGGGATGGAACCCACACCTCCTGCAGTGGACGAATGGGGTCTTAACCACTGGATCACCAGGGAATTCCCTGCCTCTGAGTGAAGTAGGAAGTAATGTTATCGGCTGGAAGTGAAGATGTTGGAAGAGTCACGGATTTCAGAAGGTAAGAGAAGATTTGGAATAATCTGGAACATGGGGCCGTGAATGGATTCTAGAGAGTGATGGGCATTTCATAGGCAGCAAAGCCAGAAGCTTTAAGGATAATAAGTGACTGTTTCCTTTTTTGTTTTTTAAATGGGATGAAATTTGCCATCTATTTGGTTGAAATGAGTCAAATGCTGGTCAGATGGAGCTGTTGGCAAAAGAGAAGGAAGGAGATGGTTTTTTAAAAGCTGAGCCAGAGCTGGGCATCAGTGATGAAAATAGACCGGTAATTCATCTCCTTTATTACACTTGTAGTGAATGCTTAACTGGCTCTTAAAAAGAGAGAGGGGAAGAGAAAGAGAGAGGGAGATAATGGCACATGGCTGTATTAGAATTTGGAGACCTGGAAAGATGTCACTCTGCGGAATGAGGCATTCTGGCTGTGGCTGTCTGGATTATAGAAATAGATGAACAGCTCCTTAACTGATCACAGTGTGAAATGAAAAAGCTCTCCCAATGTTCCGCTGGCAGGTCTGTCACATTAAACTTTATTTCCAGGCTTGGAACCTTCAGAGCTTCTAAATAAGAGAGAGAAAAAAACAAACAAACAAACAAAAAAAAAAACAGAAAGAAAAGAGAGCCCAGGTGAAAATTGATGACAGTTGGATGCAGATAGGCTGTTTGCTTACTAGGCGGGAAGCCTGATAACTGAAGCCTCTCCCTTACGGTTCCCAGAGACCTCGACTATGACCATAAGACACCAAGTAATATCAGAAGGCTGGGGGTTATCAGAAGAACCCAGTCTAATCCTCTCTAGAGAAAACAGGAGTGATGATCAAATTTCATTTACTTGTAGGACTTAGTAAGACTGTATAAGCAGGTTTCTGTATAATGCACAGGCTTAAGTGTATTTTGGGGGCTGAATGCATCATAACGTATCTCACACCTTAGTCTTCTAGATTTTCTAAACCTTTTTGTTAAAAGTTATGAAAGTGGATGCTATGGGTAACAATTTCTTTAGTCCGTTCACTGCTCTTGTAATCTTGTGCTTAGACCAAGATATGGCTCGAACAACCTTCTGGGCTGTTAGACTCTTCACCCCGGTCTGGCAGCCTGGGTCACCAGCTTTGGAGGGGCTGATTATACACTCGGCTCTAAAGTACTTAGGAAAGCATCTGCTTTTCTTTCTTCTGGAGCAAAAATACGAGCCCATCTCCATAGGGTTGGGGTTCATCTTTGTTATCTTTCTGTTTTAAATCAGAAGTATGGAGATTGTCCTCTCACCAACAGCATGGAGTATCTACCAGCTGGCTTCCTCCCTGACCTAGGAAAGGAACACATATAAACCACATAGATTCATCCTCAAGTATCAGAGTCAGGATTTGGAAAACTCTTGTTGTTGGATAATCCATGGTTGAAAAATCTACGAGAAAAAAGATTAGGGGGCTGAAATTCACCTAGAGGCAGATGTATTTTCCAAAGTCCTTAATCCTATATATTTAAATGTACAGATAATAAAGAAGTCTAGATAGGGGAATGTCAAAGAGCTTAAACCAGTAATAAAATAGCTCTTAAAATGGTAATAATTAATACTGTACCCAACATGACAGTTGAGCTTTCGTGCAGAGATGATTTCTGAGAAGACTCGTGGCTGAGACCAGAGAAGGAGGGAGGGTTATACTGCGGATGAGGAACCCCCAGGGCCCTCTTCCTCCTTCTGGATGTTCACTCTCTGTGATCCTTTCTGGAAGGTGTATCCCATGCTTGTGGCTTTAGCAGAAGGTGCGGTGTGAAGAGCTTGAGGCTCCTGAATGAGCTTTCTCATTTTCTTTGAAGAAAATATATTAGGCAGGCCAACTCATCTCTTTAAAAGAGCTCTTAGCTCCTCTTTATTGGTTTTAGTCAGTTCTTTAACCTCAATCCTTTTGGCTTTTGTTTTTACCTGTGTTCAAAGTGGAGCCTTTGAGTGCTAAGTTTTAATCAATCGATTTCTTTGGAAGTTTTTTTTTTGTTTGTTTTTCTTTCCAGTATTCTCTGAGAAATGCTGCCCACTTGCTTAGCTAGTTACCAGGAAAGGCGGGTGAGGGGAAGATATCTTTTCAACATGAGGGTCTCCATCCACCCCTTCACCATATTAGGTGACAAGGGAAGCAATTTAAACTTCTTCTTTCAGAAAAAGTCACTTCTAGCATTTATACAGTAGTTGTAGAGTCTTCTTGGCAGCAAACCTTCTTTTAAATGCTTTCATTTATTGTCTCTTTTAATGCTCAATTCTGCTGAATAAAGCAGCTATTGCTGGTTTTTTTTTTTTTTTTTTTTCAGTTTTACATGTGAGGAAGGCAACAGCAGAGGGAAAAGTAACTTGCCCAGGATCATATGCTAAGTGGTAAAGCAGGGCTTGTACACAGCCTTCTTATTCCAGGCCTTTCACTGTTACCTCTCCAGCAGGCAGCCTCCCTATGTAGTGTTGTCTACTACCTCTCCTTGTCGTGATCGCACACTCCACACTCATCTTACTCCCCAAACTTGCCCAGTAGCAACATCTCACAGAGCTACCAGATTACAGAGCAGCAGCACAGAGTCATCTGTATTCATGACCGAGCACGGAGGTAATCTATGGTTTGGGGAGAAACACACAGAAGGATGAAGGTAGAGGTGAGAGCCCCTCAGACCAATTGGCTTTCACAAGACTGTTTCAGAAGAGAACTTTACATTGCTTGGAGTGACTTTCGTGTGATGACCATAATTCAAGTGGCTGTGTAAAAAGTATACAAAAGTAAATCTGCAAAATATCTAAATTCCCTTAAGAGAACGTGCAGACTATTTTATGGGTTACTGTTAAGGTTTGCCCCCATTGGTAACTGTTATTTTTTTTAAGAGAAAGAGCACTAGTCAAATGATCTAATCTACCAGTTTTTGCAGTTGACTTAAGACCTACTTGACCATCTCCAAGGTCACAGAGCAATAATACTAATAGTTGACTGACTTCACATAGCATCTACCCTGGCTTTATTTCTTCTTCTTAAAAATAGTCACCTATTTATTTGTCCACACCGGGTCTTAGTTGCAGCATGTGAGATCTAGTTCCCTGACCAAGGATCGAACCCAGGCCCCCTGCATTGGGAGCGATTAGTCTCAGCCACTGGACCACCAGGAGAGTCCCACTTTGTTTCTGTTTTTTGTCTCACTTTTTCCTTATTAGCCTTGTCATACTTTACACATCATACTAAGCCTCCGGAATCCATTCTTTAACAACAAATGAGTGACTAAACTCTGTTTCATAGCTCTTTTGGAGCATAAAAGAGATAATAAGAAAATGATTTTGAAGTAATAGAGATTCAGTTAATTGTTGTTCCTGTCCCTTAGAATGTCTCTTCTTCCAATCGGTGCCTAACACTTTTTCCTCTCTTTTTTCCCCAAATATTCTATGATATTTGTTCACATTGTGATCACCATCCATTTTCCAGGCAGTAATATTGATTGCTCTATGATATAAGGAAATTATTTTATGTGTGCCCATCTAGTGTTTTCATGGTTTCTCCCATTATTATAATAATCTTTCCTGGGGGTTCTTCCTTCCTTCACCCGTCATCCTATCTTCACTTTCTGGAAAACTCCAAGTTACCCCCCCCCCCATCTTTCTTATTTCACTTTCATAAAAGGAGGGCGATCAGAGCTGTCTGATGACATTTTAACCATTTTATCTCCATCCACTTTACAGAATAAGAATCTTTACTTATTTTCTGTGATCAGAATATAATCAGCTTTTCACCCTTTGGTGATTCAATATTGTTGGGAAATTGTTCTGTTTATGAGTCCTTCACAGGAGAATGCATCCCAGTCTGTGCAATTTTTTGAGTGATGATAGGACAATATAGCTTGAGAAAGTACACTCATCACACACTTTGCCCTTTAAAATTCACAATTTTCCAGAGTGAAATAACACGTTGTGTCATTTAAGTCTCAAAGGAAATAAACAGAAGGGCCATTCCTCACCCAGGCTAGGAAATCGAGATTCCTCTTATTATACCCTTGGTGGTAAAATGTTTAAAAATGCTGAAGAGTTTTATAATTTTATTTTGTATCCTCTTAATAAACACAAGGATACTTCTTAGTACTCTAAGGAGAATGGCATTGAAACGTGTATAATATCATGTATGAAATGAGTAAAAAAATAAAAAAAAAACTTGAATGTTGATAAATACAGATACAATTAAACGATAGTAAAGCGGTACTAATGAAATCCAATATACTTGAATTTAGTAAGAAAGCCAAACTGAGGAGTTTCTAAATGAAATTTTAACAGATCTACTTATTAAGTTATGGGTTTATTCTCCTGCCATGACCTGAACATAATAAGACAGACAAGCAGGAAAGAACAATGCTGGGAAAATATTCAAAACTGTAACCAACAGATGGAAATGAAATTTTTGGTGAGGAGTACGCTGTTTTTGTACACAGAAGTAGAAAAATAACATTGTGCAGTTGAAACTTGTATAGTGTTATAAACCAGTATTATTTCAATAAAAAATAAATTTAGAAAAGTGTGACCATGGATGCTCCCTAAGGGTAAGGAAGCTGCCTTATTAGCTGAGGATTTTGACTGTCTGGCCTTTCTCACAAGGCCAGTGTCAATGTTGGCATAAATCTCTTTTTAATGGAGTGATAGGAATCTGGTTCTCAAGGGTTTAAGAGGATATACTTTGGTCATGTGTTCATATTCATGGAGGTTAATTAATGTTTAGACAAAGCTAATCTTGTTAATAGAATTGTTCAGCCCTTTGTAAAAAGAGGACACTGAAAACGTGTCAACTAGAGCGCTTTGGAGTTTGAACAGTCATTGGACTCAGAGCAATAGCTCAGTTTGGGGGTTTTTACAGAGAGGTGCTCTTGCTCCATCTTACCCTCTTGCTCGTGTCCTTTCCTCTCCCTGTGTGTGCGTGCTAGGTAGCTTCAATCGTGCCCGACTCTTCGTGACCCCGTGGACTGTAGCCCACCAGGCTCTTCTGTCCATGGGATTTCCCAGGCAAGAATACTAGGGTGAGTTGCCATGCCCTCCTCCAGGGGATCTTCTTGACCCAGGGATTGAACTCGCATCTCTTGCGTCTCCTATATTGGCACATGGATTCTTTACTGCTAGTGCCACCTAGGAAGTCATGTTTAATGTATATGTGTGTGTGTTAGTCACTCAGTCATGTCTGACTCTTTCTGACCCCACCCACTGTAGCCCGCCAGGCTCCTCTGTCCAGTGGAATTCTCCAGGCAAGAATACTGGAGTGGGTTGCCATTTCCTTCTCCAGGGGATCTTCCCGAACCAGGGAGTGAACCTGGATCTACTGCACTGTAGGAAGATTCTTTACCATTTGAGCTACTTGGGAAGATCAATATATATGACATGTCAGGCGAGTGTATGCTCCTCGGTTCTGTCTTGTCACAACAAGGATTTGCAGTGACGGACATTAAAGCCCTCGGCGCGTCACAGCTCTCGGGTCTTGGACAGACCATGTTATAGCTCTCAGGTCTCGAACAGACTGTGTTATAGCTCTTAGACAAGTCAGTGTTACAGCTCAATTTTATTTAGAAAATAGCAGGAGAATCCATCCTCGAAGCGTGAGGGCATGCCAACGAAAGACGCGAAGAGAAGAGAGGGGAGGAGCGCTCCAGCGCGTGGGGGAGAGACAGAGAGAGAGAGCCCTTTGGCTCCTCTTTTTATATGTTTTTGCCTCCCCCCGGGCCTGCCCTATGCAAACTGGGCTAGCCAGGAGTGCTGTTTGTTCTACCTGAGGTCCTCACCCCGGTCCTTGGACCTTCCTTTGTTCTATTTTCCCGGGCTTTTCCCTTCCTTGTCTTTCAGCCACTGCCATTTTGGACTCCTGTTTCCTATTCTACCTAACATGACACATATATACTATATACACATTTATACCATATATAATCATGTTTACATACATATAAAGTATATGGTACTTATATGTCATGTTTATTTGTATATCTTTCTTTCTGTTTATCTATCTATTTTGATCTATCTTTTTCCTGTAGTGAAACATTTGGGCTTAGTCTCTTTAACTATAAACTTTGATTTGGAACTGTAGCCTCCCCGCCCAGTGCCTCTTTGTTATACAGATTATTTGAGAGGAGGGACAATTAAGGGCTTGACTCTGGAAGAAACTTTGGTTTTCCCCTTAATTTCCTAAAAGAATTTGCATAGAGGGTCTGTTCCTGGAACAGAGCTACCCCAGATACTTCAGTAGAAAGTGTGGACTCGGTGTGGTGAGGGAAACCCCTAGAGATCAGGGTCCACTCTGGGTCCCACTGTCTCTGCAGGCCCAGCAAACATTTATTTACCAAACATTTGCTGCTCCATCTCCATGTGAATTTCCTTCCTCCCCATTGAAGTCCCAAACGCCTACCCTCAACAGCCTCTTTTGTCTTTAGCTGAAGATGGTGTTTAAGGTGAGGGCTTGCGCCATTTTGGTGAGTTGCTGTCTTTTCCTGGGTCTCTCCCATGGATGCATATTACTGAGTCTTTAGTCTATCTCATGTCAATTTCATTCTTAGACCAACTAGAATCACCAAGAAGGGTAGAGGACAACCTCTTCCTCCCCAGCTGATGAGAGATGGACCGCTGGGCTGGGACTCAAGTTCGGGCACTGGGAGGCCCTTCACAGTCTAACTTGTCTCCTCATCTTCGCTCCTGACAGCTTTCCTGTCTCCTGCCCCGATGAGAGTAGCCAAGAGGAAGGGAGCCCGGGCAGGTGCCCCTACACGCTGAAGCAGGTGAGTCACCCAACAAAACCGAGTGAAGCCTTGAGAGGATGCTACTTGGGCCAGAAGAACCTTGGAGTAAATGGGTCCCAACTGTGTCTGTGGACCCCAAGAGGGGCCGCCAGACTTCCTCGCCGAGGTGAGTTATGTGGTCAGGAGGGCAGATTCAGCTGAGCGGACCAGGTCCCACCTGGTGATAAAGCAGTGTCCCAAGGGCACCAACCATGCCTGCTGGGTGTGTGAGTCTGAGGGGCAGAAAAGGTGGCCTAGGGAGTCATAGGCTGGAAACAGAATTAAGTTGTCCTGAAGAACAGGCTCCCAGAACTGGGAGACTCCCTCATTTCAAGTGGTCTGTGCCCTTGGCTGGTCCTTGGGATCAACCCCGGGTGGATGGGTCTCCTCCTGCTCAGCAGTGTGAGCCCCAAGGGGGTTTTTCAACTAGGACACAATCACCATGGTCCCCCTTCCTCCCCCCTTACCCAAAGCTCTTTGCCGGATTATACGCTTTAAACATTATAATCACATTAAGTATTTTACTTGTGAGACTACCTATTGTACCTATTACAATAACAATAAATCTGGCTGAACATTTATTATGCCCACAGGGCACCTAATGCCTTGGTAAACCTTCTCTCTCCTATTATACTTTCTGTTTTGTCCTTCCCTAATATGGGAAGCAAGGTGGCTGTTTTGCAGACTCCAATATTAGTTAGAAATATAATTTTCGTTAAGCATTTGGAAGATTACAGCTGATGATAGTGAATGATTTTTTTTTCCCTGAAAATTAATATCTGCCATGGAATTGAATAATAGATAAGCACCAAGATGTTCAGGATAAGAGCGGTAGAAACCTCATGGTCAGAGGGAGGGCCTGGCTGAATTAATGATTGCTCTTTTTCTGCCGTCTGCTTTCCCAAGTAAAGAACTTGCCTCCCTATTTTGTAAAACATGAACTTGACCCCTAGGCAGTTGATTGGAACATGAGTGGACCCTGACCTAAGAGCCAGAGAGAGGTTTAGTTCCCACAAGGACTTACTGGTAAGTGGCCTTCCTCTTGTCAGAGCAGAGGTATGCTGGAAAAGCTGATGGGAAGAGACAGAATGACAGAGACCTGGAAAATCAGAGCATCAGGAGGGACGATGAGGCAGAAAACAGACCAGATGTCTCCTTAGTTCCTTTCTAAATCCAGCAGCATTCAAATCTACCCTGAGGTTCTGTGATCCGCCACTGTGTTCAAATAACCAAGTCCATTTTCATGCTTAAGCTCGGTTGAATCCTTCAATTCATTTCAGTTATTCGCTGCCAAAGCAGCTTTAATGAATTGAGTCAATATTCCGGTAAAACTACCATGACCCCGGGTGTTTGCTGCTGTGGGCATGAAGGTGGGCTCAGGGGGGCACTGGGTACTTTGCTGCCAGGTTTCAGACTGTCCCATTTATCACATCTTGTGCTTCAAAGTGTGCTTTGCCTTGAAGAGGTTCTCGAGACGCACAGCCATTGACCTTGGACTCCCCGAAGGCAATGGGGCCCAGATACGTGAAACCTAAGAAAAACAACAGCTTTCTTTTCACAAAGTCAGTGTTGCCTTATGTTTTTAGAGCCGGAGCCTTGATTGTGCCTTTGGGGGCTGACAGTTCTTTTGTTTTGGAAAAACACCCTATAGGTTAATCAAAGTTAAAGCCCACATCCTGTGTTGGACTGGAGACAGGGAGGCGCTGAACTGGACTCCGTAGTTTGGTCAAAGGTTGCGTTCCTCATGGGTGAAATAGCATCCCTGAGAATACGTGTGAGAAGAGGCTGGCTGGTGATGACAGGGGAAGAAAATACTCACTTTCCTTTTTGTTTGTTTTTCTCTATTCCTGGTGGTGGGCCAGAGCCTCTGACACCAACCTGCGTAGGTTTGAATCTCAGCTCTGCCGTCATTCAGGACCCAGTCAGGAGGCATAACCACAAGCAAGAGAATTTCACAGAAATTTCACAGAAAGAATTATCAATGAGGCCAAACGGTGTTAACTAGATGACTGAAAGGGTTTCACAGGGGTAGCAGCCCAGAGAAGTGGCTGTTACCACTAGATCTGAGGCCACGAAGAGAAGAGGCTAGAAGAGTTAAAACTTCAGTTGTTAAAGAAGGAGCCCCGTGGAGATGGAAGTCAGACTTCTGAGGAGGGGCCCCTGCTCCGCATGTCCCGGAGTCTCTGAGTTGAAAGGAGGGGCCTGTGGGACCCAGCTTTCCTAAGAGCAGGTGCTGGTTGCCTATTGCTGGCCTCTTGGGAGGTGGGGGCAAAAAGGGAAGGCTGTCCTATAAGCCTTGTATGTGTGTGTGTAAAACCCTTATGTTCTTTAACTCCCTTATGCCTTCACCCAGCTTTCAGCTAAAGGTGATTGTATGGCGTGTGAAAACCTGGTCTCAGCTGTGTTTTGGAATTCATGGTTGAACCCAATTCCATGCTTGGGCAACACATGATGGAGATCGAAAGTCGCTTGACAAGGCTGGTTCTAAGGTGGCTAGAGGTGAGCTGCGGAGGAATGCAGCTGAGAACCAGATCCACATCCAAGAGTTTGGGATTAGCAGACACAATATATAATTTATATAAAAGAGAGAAACCACGACATCCTACTGTATAGCACAGGGAACTATACTCAATATTTGGTAGTAAATTATAATGAAAAATATGAAAAAGAATATATATTTGGGTAACTGAATCACTTTACAGTACCCAGAAACTAACACAAATATTGTAAATCAACTATACTTCAATTAAAAAATCCCAGAAAATAACAACTTTAGGAAGGACATAAGGAAAATAGGCTATATCCAAAACAATTATTCAACCAGATTTACTGATACTGTCCTGGAAACAAAACTAAAATCAGCATAGAAGAAAGTTTTTTTAATGGGAAAGCAAAAAACCCTCTCAAAGCAATTTTACTATAGATATGGGAAAATGCTAACCTGATATTGTGCAAAAAAAGAGGCACACGAAATTCCTTGTGTAGTGTGATCTCAAAATTACCCAGAAGAAAACTTGATGGGCATATATTAAAATATTAAAATGATTAATTCTGGATTACAGTATTATGTATATGTAAGACTGTAGCCATCGATGCAATGGACATGAACTTGGGCAAACTTTGGGAGATGATGAGGGACAGGGAGGCCTGGTGTGCTTTAGTCCAAGGTGTCTAAAGAGTCGGATATGACTGGGCAACTGAACAAGACTATATTAAATCAAAAAAGAAAGAAAAAAGACACTTTGGGCATTCTGGTAGCAGGAAAAATATGAAAGCCATTAATAGGAAACTTCTGTGATAAGTTTAAATGTCTTCAAGCCTAGTTAGTCTAAGAGACACAAGTACACAAACAAATACACACACACATACACACACAAATGTGCACTCATTTGTGGAAGAGGAGGCTGTTTTCCTCCAATTAAATTCTGTGAGAATTTTTTTCATGTGGAAATTTCATAAAGAGGAAATAAATAACATCTCCAATACCTTATGTATAGATTTATACTTATATTAGAAAGTAAAATGATTCATTAATAGAATACTTGGAATAATTTACGTTGGTTTTTTTTTTTTTTTGGTAAAGGCCTTTCATAAAAACCAAGAGCATAATGTTAAGAGTGAAAGTCAATGAAGGTTAAGTCTGGGAGGAACCATGCTGCAATAAATAGGTAAATTTTTGAGTGGTTAACCTGGTCCAAGAATAGATCCTGGAGAAGCATTGACTTAACCAAGGTCACAGAAGATGCTAAATGCAGAGCCCGAATTAAATCTTGTGACTTGATTTTTCAACCTGACCATGGTACCCATCCCCTTACCTAGCCCAAAAGAAGAAATGTGTAACTGACTTCAGCTTCTATGGTCAGCATCCATCACTGACTTCAGCCCCGATCCCAAATGTCCTACTAATGTATACTCACCCACTTCCCCTCTTCATATCAAACTACTTTTTAATTTCAAACCCTATCTTTCTTTGGATGAGTGCACATTTGTGTGTATGTGTGTGTATTTGTTTGTGCACTTGTGTCTCTTAGACTAACTAGGCTTGAAGACATTCAAACAATATTCTGTAACCAGATTTTCGCCCCAGTAGGCCAAACTGCAAAGACTTGTCTTTCAATGATTAATGGAGAGAAATTTATGTTATAACTGATGGGAAATTTACAAGATGCTTTTAATATAATTAAAAGTAATGTCTCTATTGGCTTTTAACTCTTCTCCAAGCCCAGTACTGGCTTCTTTCCAGAACTAACACATCTCATCCAGCAACTGGAGAACATGTTTTAATAAAAAGAAAAAAACCAAAAACTTCCATCTTTGAATTCATACTTGATCAACCAGAGTGTAGTTTGTGAAATTTAATCTTAGGTTACTCTGTCATGAAAGATCACTGGGTTGCTTTTATTAATATTTCCTTAAAATCCAGAAATATTTTAAAGCAGGAAAAAGCAGAGAGTTTCATCTAAACCTGTCTCTTTTTACAGTCGAGGAAACTCAATCTCGGGAGGTTACACCATGTCTAACCACTAATCCTGTGATTTTCTTTTCCTTTTCCCCTCATTTTCATTTGAAAAATATTTTTTGAGTGTCTATTATGTATCAGATGGTGCAGTGCCTCCTAAAGTTAAAAGCAAAAGCCTTGGTTCATAGCCTTAAGAAATAAGAAACCAGGGGAGCATGTTTTAATGAACATTAATCTGTTTTTTAATTTAAACATGTTTTTATTGAGATATCATTGACATATAACATGTTAGTTTCAGATGTATAACATAATGATTTCATATTTTTATACATTGGGAAATGATCACCACATGGGTCTAGTTAACATTATCACCATATATAATGCTGACTGAAAAAATAAAACACACAAACTAAATATTGAGAGTTATATTTTTTATTTGATGCACAAAATTGAAGACTTTAGCCTGGGACACAGCATCTCAAATAATTCTGAGACTGCTCTGAAGAGGAAGCGGGGGGAAGCCAGAATAAATAGGATTTTCTGCAAACAAACAAAAAAACCAGGCAGTTGGAACTTCCAAAGATTACTGTTAATAAAAGAAAAGCAGATACCTCAAGTTAAGGAATTTAGCAATGAACATCAATCTATTATAGCATATGTTGCATTGTTAATGTTATATTCCTAGAGTTATAAAAAATGAGGGAATAGGGAAATTTGCCTGGGCAGTCAGGAAACTTTTCTAGAATGGATGATGTTTTATAAAAAGGTAAGCAGGACTTTTTATGATGTATCCTAAAAAGGTAAGTAGGAATACACCTACTTTAGAAACAAGAAAAGAGTAAGGCAGAGGAAATGAGGCGTATAGGATAGGTTTGTGCTCACCTAGGAGATACCAAGGACTGGCTTAATCTGTAGGGAGTGATTGAGGGTCAGATCGAATAGGTCAGCTCTGACATCATTGAGGAAGACTTTATAGGGCCAGCTAAGTTCCATAAGCTTTATTCTGCAGGTTATGGAAATCTACTGCATAAAGTTAGGTAAGGAAATGACATTCTACACTTTCACATGGGTCTGCACTTGAGAGGAATAACTGGGAGCACTGGAAGGAGGAAGGGCAGCTGGAAGTCGAAATGAGATAATGAACTCGGCCAATAGGGATGCACCTTACAGAGAAGGAGGAGGTACTTGTGAGCTTTGGATTGGCAGGATGATACACCTTATGCTGTATCATCACCTTATGATGGTGAGGGATAAAAAACAGGGAGCAAACAAGGAGGAGATTGAAGCTTCTGGTTTTGAAGGTTTGAGTCATGGTGATGCCATATAACTAGGCTGAGACATACATTGAAAGGGTGGTAGGGGAAAAGCTTGCATGTTGTGTTAGAGCTATTCAGCTTACCCATGATGGAACATTTAAAGGGAAGATACACAGGAAGTAATTGAAAATCTGTGTCTTCAACTCAGAAGAAGAGTCTGGGTTGGTGTGGTTGATTTTGTAGTCTTTAAAGAAGATGAGAGTTAGGTAAAGAGAATGAAGAAAAGAAGTCTAAGAATAAGCCTCTGAGGGATTACTGGAAGAGAGGCACTAGCACAAGATGTGGTTCGAAAGAGTTATTTATGTGATAGAAAGACAGTGATGGTAACTGTGTTGTTACCATGTTTTCAGTTGCTATTAACAGTCAAAGAAACTCAAAGTGACTGTTATGATAAAGTAGACTTATCTGTTCATTTAGTGATAGTGACAACCCCAAACTCCAGAGGTAAGTAGAACAGGGAACAGGGGTTTTAGTCACAAAATCCAGCTCCATTTCTTTATGACTCTCTCAAAAAGGTCCTCCCATGGATGTCAGGTTCATCCCTGGACTCCTAGGAAGATTACTGGGGCAATGTCTGATTTCCTATCTGTATACAACTGAGGTCCTTCTACCAGTGGCTCTATCTCAAAAGGGAGGAAACGTCTTCTCCCGACTCCCATCGCTCTTGCAGTGACCTTTCATTGGATGGATAGATCTGTTCTTGAGCCAGTCTTTCTGGTCAGTGCAATTCCATATTCTGGTTGCATTAGGCTTGGACTTCTGAACTGATCACTTGCTTACAAAGTAGAGACTGGGCAGACTTCCGTTAGTGAGGGACTCATTGATTTCTCTTTTGTCTCACAAAGTGCAAGCCTGCTAAAACCAAAGAACGTGAAGTGGAATGATTATTAGGCAAGCAGATACCTGTTAAGAGGGGGCATCCCTCGTGGCTCAGATGGTAAAGAAGAATTCGCCTGCAATGCAGGAGACCCGGATTCATTTCCTGGGTTGGGAAGATCCCCTGGAGTAGGAAATGGCAACCCACTCCAGTATTCTTGCTTGGAGAATCCCATGGACAGAGGAGCCTGGTGGGCTACAGTCCATAGGGTGACAAAGAGTCGGACACGACCAAAGTGAAGTGAATCAGCTATATGCATACATTTATCCCCTCTCTCTTGGAATTCCCTCCAATGCCCCTCCATCCCATCCTTCTAGATCATCAATTTCACTACCTGTTACGAAAACCAAGGGAGGAGAGGGTTTCAGAATGAAGGAGTGGTCATTTATATCAACAATTGCAGATCAGGGACTTCCCTGACAGTCCATTAAGACTCCATGCTTCCAATGCAAGGGGCATGGGTTTGATCCCTGGTCAGGGAACTAAGGGGCTTTCCTAGTGGCTCAGAATCATGCCATGTTTTAGTTTTTTTATAATTTTTTTTGTGTAATGAGAAATGGACACATTTAATTTGCAAGGTCAGGCTTAGCAATATTACATGCACTTTGTAATTGCAGTGTAATTACATTAAAAGGCAAAGGCAATCTTCTTTGAGTATGGCCAGCCACTCAGAAGATTGGTATTGGAAAGCAATAGGGCACATTTAGTCAATGTCAGGCCATAATATTTCTAGATTTCCAAAGTGTAAAATCTGTTTTCAAACCCTAAGATCAAAAGAATTTAATGTTATTAATTCTGTGATAATGATAATAATAATAATAATAAATACATTCTTATGTGGCTGATAGGTGCCTTTCAGTTTTTAGGGGAAGTCTAGGAATGACACCCATTTCATTTTCACTTGTATGTATAGCACTTTTCACAATTCATTCCAACTTCTCCCCATAATGATCCTGTCATAATGATCCTGTGAATTGGGAATATGTGATACTATCTTTATTTCCAAACAGGAAACAGACTCCTAGAAGAGCTGCTGAGTGATTAGCTGAGAGTTACCAGTTATCTTGTATGGGGACCTGCTGCCTAGGTTGCCGCAGTTCCACAGCGAGGGGAAAACTATCGAGATATCAGAACGTGATGCTAGGGAACGTGATGCTAGGACCCTGTTGAAGCTGGGAGAGGTGAGTTCTTGGTTAGACTTTCACTCAGAGTGGACCACGTGGACTGGGGTGAGGGTTAGGCTTCCAGAATGAGCTGGATGAATGAGTGACCCGGGTTCAGGCTGAGGATGAAAATGTCCAGAAAGCTTGTTTTACGGAGTGCCAAACTTGGGAATGATCGATGGCTTGATTGTTATTGGAGGATAATTGCTTCACCACGTTGTGTTAGCTTTTGCTGTGAAATAAAGTGAATCAGCTATATGTATACATATATCCCTCCCTCCTGGGCCTCCGTCCCAACCCCTCTCCCATCCCACCCTTCTCAGTCATCAGAGAACACTTAGCTGAGCTCCCTGTATTATGTAGCAGCTTCCCACTAGCTATCTATGTGGCCCATGGTAGTATATATGTGTCAATCCCAATCCCCCAATTTGTCCATCCTCGCCTACCCCCACTGTGTCCACATGTCCATTATGTATATCTGTGTCTCTATTCCTGCCCTGAAAATAGTTGTATCTGTACCGTTTTTCTAGATGGGAGTTCTAATATGCCCTCTCCTTTCAGCACAAGGATGCCAAGGCCCAGAGAATTACGAGCTGGGTGAGGGGGTAAAGTCTTCCTCAGTAGCCCCCTATCCTAGCTCAGTGCTGTATCCACTACTCTGAGTTCCATCCAGCCTGGAGATCTCAAGAGAAAGAGCATAAACCTGACGGGAAGACAGGTGGTGTGGTTCAGGAGCTCATCTCCCATCAAAATTCAGAAGATAGGGAGAGAGTTATTTTCCTAATGCCAAGCGAACAATTGGTCTGGTCAAAGGACACTATAAAGGGTACTAAAGGGGAAGAGAGTCAAAGCCAGGAGGACATCTCAGAGTGTCACTTGCTGTGAACACTCTTGATGCATTACGAAACTAGGCATTGGGATATGTCCTACGTTCTCTGCAAAGATACTAAAATCTTTGGAGATTTTCTGTAGTGTTGCTATAATTTGTCTAGATCTGGGGAAAGGCTGTCACATTTTTTTAAATTGCAGATACTTTCCAGTAATGGATAACTCTCTTTGGGGGGTTGGGGGTGGAGCCGGAATGCAACTTCTGGCTGATTTATTTCCATTAGAGCAAGAAACAAAGAGCCTTGTTTATTATTAGTCATAGTTATTACACGATTCATAATCTGTTTTCCCACAAGAACAGTATTGCAATGATGAATGACAACATATATATAGAACAAAAACGAATTTATTGCAGGATGCATTTCCAGTGACATGAATAATCTGCAGTACATCCAAGCTGTGCTGGGCAACTTCCGTAGTGCCCAAGAACTCACCTTTGAAGGAGAGAAAATGAGCAGACACATTTCTTTCTTTCTTTAAAAAAAGTTTATCTGGCTGTACCGGGTTCTTCAGTTGCATCATGTGGGAATTTTTGTTGCAGCATGTGAACTCTTAGGTGCAGCATATGGGATCTTTTTTTTTTTTTTATAAGTATCACTTTTTATTTATTTATTTATTTTGTAAGGGATTTTATTTTTTATAAATTTATTCATTTTAATTGGAGGCTAATTACTTTACAGTATTGTAGTGGTTTTGCCATGCATTGACATGAATCAGCCATGGGTGTACATGTGTTCCCCATCCTGAACCCCACTCCCACCTCCCTCCCCATCCCATCCCTCTGGGTCATCCCAGTGCTCCAGCCCCGAGCACCCTGTCTCGTGCATTGAACCTGGACTGGCGATCCATTTCACATATGATAATATACATATTTCAGTGCCATTCTCTCAAATCATCCCACCCTCACCCTCTCCCACAGAGTCCAAAAGACTGTTCTATACATCTTTGTCTCTTTTGCTGTCTCGCATGTAGGGTTATCGTTACTATCTTTCTAAATTCCATATATATGCATTAGTATACTGTATTGATGTTTTTCTTTCTGGCTTACTTCACTCTGTATAATAGGCTCCAGTTTCATCTTGATAGCTCAGCTGGTAAAGAATCCTCCTGCAATGCAGGAGACCGCAGTTCATATTCCTGGTTCCGGAAGATCCTCTGGAGAAGGGATAGGCTACCTGCTCCAGTATTCTTGGGCTTCCCTTGTGGCTCAGCTAATAAAGAATCTGCCTGCAATGTGAGAGACCTGGGTTCAATCCCTGGTTTGGGAAGATCCCCTGGAGAAGGGAAAGGTTAACCACTCCAGTATTCTGACCTGGAGAATTCCATGGACTATATAGTCCATGGGGTCTCAAAGAGTTGGGCATGAGTGAGGGACTTTCACTTCACTTCACTTCTCTGATGAGGGATCGAACCCAGGCCCCTTGCATTAGGAACACGGAGTCTTAGCCAATGGACCACTAGGGAAGCCCTGAGCAGACACATTTCTAACTGATATTAGATAGCAGACTTCCCTCTCCGAAGACAGGTCCATGCCTTATACACATTTCTAACTGATATTAGATAGCAGACTTCCCTCTCCGAAGACAGGTCCATGCCTTATACACATTTCTAACTGATATTAGATAGCAGACTTCCCTCTCCGAAGACAGGTCCATACCTTATCTATTTTTTTTTTATTCCCTTGGAACCTTATTCATATCAAATGGTGAAATAAATGTAGGGTAGAATATGCGGACGTGAGAATGAGAATTTTATTATGACTTTTCCCCATCACAGTGACTAATATACACTGAGTACTAGGTGTTGGAATCCGTTACGTGTTTTAACTCAGTAATCCTCATCACAGCCCTGTAAGATAAATGGTTTTATCACCCTCACTGATGACATAAAGACAACTATGCCCAAAGAGACTGTGTAATTTGTAAGATTAGATAACACAACTGAATAAATTGCTGATCTGGGATTTAATTGCAGGCATGCTGGCTTCCCTCATAGCTCCATCGGTAAAGAATCTATCTGCAATGCAGGAGACCCTGGTTCGATGCCTGGGTTGGGAAGATCCTCTGGAGAAGGGATAGGCTACCCACTCCAGTATTCCGGCCTGGAGAATTCCATGGACTGTATTGTCCATGGGGTCGCAAAGAGTCGGATGGACTGAGCGACTTTCACTTTCATTTTCATGCTGACTGTAGGTGCTGCTGCCTTAATCAATACCCATTCCAGTTTCCTGCACATGTGTGTGTGTGTGTGTGTTATGAGTGAGGATATATTTTCCTTCAAATTGATAATAATTTATATGGCACCCCACTCCAGTACGCTTGCCTGGAAAATCCCATGGACAGAGAAGCCTGATAGGCTGCAGTCCATGCGGCCGCTAAGAGTCGGACATGACTGAGCGACTTCACTTTCACTTTTTGCTTTCATGCATTGGAGAAGGAAATGGCAACCCACTCCAGTGTTCTTGCCTGGAGAATCCCAGGGATAGGGGAGCTTGGTGGGCTGCTGTCTATGGGGTCACACAGAGTCGGACACGACTGAAGTGACTTAGCAATAGCAGTATACCACTATAATTTAATTTATTAGCTTTCCTTTCCTAATTGAATTATGTTACAAATATTAATCTCTTACTTTCATATTTTATTCCACTGATATCTGTCTCTTCATATGTAAATATTTTATGTAGCCAAAGTTATGACCAACCTAGATAGCATATTCAAAAGCAGAGACATTACTTTGCCAACAAAGGTCCATCTAGTCAAGGCTATGGTTTTTCCTGTGGTCATGTATGGATGTGAGAGTTGGACTGTGAAGAAGGCTGAGCACCGAAGAATTGATGCTTTTGAACTGTGGTGTTGGAGAAGACTCTTGAGAGTCCCTTGGACTGCAAGGAGATCCAACCAGTCCATTCTGAAGGAGATCAGCCCTGGGATTTCTTTGGAAGGAATGATGCTGAAGCTGAAACTCCAGTACTTTGGCCACCTCATGTGAAGAGTTGACTCATTGGAAAAGACTCTGATGCTGGGAGGGATTGGGGGCAGGAGGAGAAGGGGACGACAGAGGATGAGATGGCTGGATGGCATCACTGACTCGGTGGACGTGAGTCTGAGTGAACTCCGGGAGTTGGTGATGGACAGGGAGGCCTAACGTGCTGCGATTCATGGGGTCCAAAGAGTCGGACACAACTGAGCGACTGATCTGATCTGATCCAGCTCCATAAAATATTTTAATAGTTGCTTGTACCAGTCCTTCTCATTCCTCTTATTTTTCAAAAAAAATCTTTTGCTATTTCTCCACATTATTTGATTTTTCCTTTTTTGGTTTTCAATGTGTTTTCTTGACTCAGGAAAAACTCCTCTTCCTCCATATTCAAAGAGTGTGGAGACCTTGGGTCAGCAGTATATCTGTAAATGATTCAAGAAGTACAAAGGCCAAGATTGACTCTTAGGTGGATAAAAAATCACCTGAGAACAGAACAGAGTTGTGGGGTGTTAGGTGTTTGTGAGGAGGTGGAGTCTTATCACTCCAGTCTTGCCCTGTTCAGTTGTGTGTGTGGGTGTGTGTGTGTGTGTGTGAGTACACGTACAGATACACACACACATACACAGATATTTTTTCTGGGCTTCAGTTGACATCTTCTCTGGATCCAGGAAATGGGAAGAATTTTTGAAAACAATTATTTTAGTTTGCAAAATAGTTACTCTGGACTGAGGGAACCTGATTGTTCTCTAGGCCAACAGGTCCTTGAAAAGATGGTAGCAAATGTGAGGAGGCCAATGACATGGCAGAAACATGATTCTGAGTGTTTCTATTCTCTTTCTTATGGGATGAGGCTTGGTGATACTCAACAGTGTCTTCCTGCAGTTTAGGAGCTCTGGGTGGGAAGGCTGGTTTGGGGGACGGCAGGTAGGAGTTCCTTCTATTGCATGCTTATTACAAGCTAGCTATTTGATATTCTAAAAGCTCCATATACCTTATATCTTTGTGCCCATGCAATTCTATCAAGAGGTAGTGCCATTCCCTTTTCACAGATGAAGAAGCAGAGAACCAGATTAGCTGGGTGACATAACTCATCAGAGTATTACAACAGGTAATACAGACCTGGGTTCAAATCTAGTCTTTGACATGGTTTATAAGACCTTCACAATCTGATCTTTGCTTAACTATCAGCCTCGTCTTGTGCACCTAAATTCAACCACACAGGATTTTTTTTCCAGTTCCTTAAATATGTCTTGTTTGCTATAGCAGAGGCATTGCTTGCTATGTATTCCCCAAAGCATCCCCTTTTCTTCACAAGCACGCAGAAAGCTTCCTTTCTCAGCCTCCCCTAGGACATGGGTGGGACCATATGAGCACCAGGATGGAGGTGGAAGTGATGCACGGCACTCCAGACCTGGCCGCTGATGCATGTCACATCCTTGACTCTGTTTTCCGCTCCCCATGTGCACAGCTGGGTTATAGAACCTCCAGTTGAGCTCCCGCTTCACTACTTGGACAAGAGCCACCCAGGTCAGCTGCTCAAAGAGCTGTGATAGTCGAGGGAAACTCTTGTCTGGTAAATAGCTGAGATTCTGGAGTGCTTTGTTACAGCATCTAGTATTAATAACTGTGACTAAATCACTTTCTCTGGACTAGAGATTAGGGGACTTCCCTGGTGATCCAGTGGTTAAGACTTTGCACTCCCAATGCAGGGGGCCCCGTTCGGTCTCTGATCAGGGAACTAGATCCCATGTGCTGAAACTAAATATTCCAAGTGCCACAACAAAAACCTGGAGCAGCCAAAGAAATAAATAAATTCAGACTAGAGGCTGGTAAATTTGTTTTTGGTACAAAGCTAGGTCATAAGTATTTGAGGTGTCCCAGGCCACACAGTCCCTTTTGTAATGGACTGTGGCATTGCAGCCCATTGCCATGCTTGGACTGGATTCTGGCATGGCCGTTTGACAATGGCCTTATATCATAGGCAAGTGAGTAGACATGGGGGTCCCAATAAAACTTTATTTACTAAAACAAACTCTGGCCCCCCCCATTTGGCCTGTGGACAACAGTATAGCAGCCCTTCTAAAGGACTAGAACTGCAATGCTGTTGTCCTGTTTCAAGTCTCTTTTTTCATCACTCCCAGACTCCTCCCACCCTTCAACTGGCTACACCGTAACAACTCCAGTTCTGGAAGGTGGATGTTTCTAGTCTCCCCTCATGTCTGCTCCCCCCTCCAATTAGGTCAGGACCCATTATTCTATGTTCCTACAGTGGCCGCCTCTACTTCCTTTTTCATAATTAACTTCCAATTTATAATGATTTGTTCGATGTCTTTTTCCCCTTAATATGCCCAGAGCTTCAGGAGAAAAAGAAACGACTTCTGCTTCATTCATTGTTTTATCTCTAGAACCCAGCCCCATGCCTGGCCCAGAGTGGATGCTATAAATACTTGTTGAGTCAATGGGTAACTCTCTGGCTTTGGTGATTCACCACTGCCTTCAATATACAGAACTTGTGGAAATTCGTCCTTCCTCTTCCTTCTCTCTCCTCTTCCTCCTTGGCTGCAGTCCTTGGACTCAATACAACTCAAAGGAAACCAAACCCACAATTACCATAGTCTAGCCACGTTCTTGAATGGAGAAAATACCACAGAAATATTTACCCTCAGGCATATTTCTTTGGTGTAAATACTGATCCAGTCTTCACCTCAGGCAACATTTTTTTCTTCAAGACCGTACAGCCTGGGATGTCTTCTCATAAAAACCAACCTCTGTCACAGCTCTGAAAGCTCACTGTATCTTGAGCCCCATAAATGGGAAGCGCTATTTCTGAAATTCTGTCATTGTGTTGCTTCAGAACCTATGAATTTGAAAACATTTCCAACTTCCCCCGATATTGTGGATAAGGTGAGTGCATGCTATGTGCTAAGTCGCTTCAGTCGTGTCCGACTCTTTGCGACCCCATGGACTGTAGCCTACCAGGCTCCTCTGTCCGTGGGGATTCTCCAGACAAGGATTACTGGAGTGGTTTGCCATGCCCTCCTCCAGGGGATCTTCCCGACCCAGAGATCTAACCAGCGTCTCTCACATCTCCTGCATTGGCAGGCAGATTCTTTACCACTGGACCCATCAAATGATCAAATACAGTTCCACCATACTCAGAAAAAGAAGACAGGAGAAAAGGTACTCTATTTTCAGGATAAAGAGTAAGTATAAGAGATCATGGCAGCTTGGAACAGCATAAGATCAAAAAGATATGTAACAGAGCAGCCACATAGACAGTCAAGTGAGATGAACTTGTAGTTCTGTGGTCTTTGATTTGAGCTGATAAACCATGAGGGTTAGAGCTCAGATACTGTCCTGGGCACATTCATAGTGCAGCTAAATTTACTGGGACTACAAGCTGAGTGGTGAGCCGTGCTTCTGGGTCCCCCATGGGTGCCCCATGACATCTGTGAATCTGAGAAGAGAAAGACAAGTTCGCCAATCTGGGAAGAGTCCAAAGGCATTTTACTCCAAAGATGGCATCAGCTGTCTCTTACCTTGTCACGTGGTCAGTGGACAGTCAGCAGGAGCTTGTGCAGGTGGGTCAGGGAAGGAAGGAGTGGGGAGGGGTAGCCTCAGAGCTTTAGGAGGTCTTGTGGGACTGGTAGCCGTTTTCATCTTTCAGTCTAAGATGTAGACTCAGAAATAGCTTAAATATAATATCCTTTGGGGAATAAAACTAAATTACTACTATTTTTCATATTGGAAAGCCACACAGGTCCTAGGATGGGATGAAAGACAATCTGGCCCCAGTTCATTTACAGAAATGAAATTCCCTCCCCTGCCAAATCTGGTTTCTTAATAGCCACTGGAATCTACCTCTAAGAAGGAGGATAATCAAAGCCTTCTAATGACATGGTCATCAGTCTGTCCCTAGGACTCAGTTCATTGTAATGTGCCATAAATATTTGCAGAATTTGTGAATGAATGTTGTTATTGACTGGCTGACTGATGGAATGAATGAATGAAAGAGGGCTATTGAAGAGAGCCCAGTTAAGTGGTTCCAAGCCTCTTCTTTTCTTTTTCTGACACTATTTCCCACTTCTACAATGATCATTTGTCAAGTAGCTTTATAATGATAATAACAGGATCACTTGCACTTATGCAGCCCCATCCATGCCTTATTTTTAGTATTCAGGCTTTCGCCTCAGTTTTCTGGGTGCTTTGCATGTGCTCATGTTGACCCAGGTGTCAATCAACAAATAATTGCTACAGTTCACCCTCCTGGGAGTGGGATACCTGTGTGGCTGATCTTTTGCTCAGCACTCAACAGACAGAGGAAACATTGTCATGTCAAACACAGATAAATGGACACAGAGACTTTGGTCAGTTACATTTAAATTGCAAGGCTTCGAATTATGCCTTCTGATGGAATTCAGTGTGATCATTAGGATAACTAAACACATTAGGCATTCAAGGCTGAGCGCCGAAGAATTGATGCTTTTGAACTGTGGTGTTGGAGAAGACTCTTGAGAGTCCCTTGGACTGCAAGGAGATCCAACCAGTCCATTCTGAAGGAGATCAGCCCTGGGATTTCTTTGGAAGGAATGATGCTGAAGCTGAAACTCCAGTACTTTGGCCACCTCATGTGAAGAGTTGACTCATTGGAAAAGACTCTGATGCTGGGAGGGATTGGGAAGGAGAAGGGGACGACAGAGGATGAGATGGCTGGATGGCATCACTGACTCGATGGACATGAGTCTGGGTGAACTCCGGGAGTTGGTGATGGACAGGGAGGCCTGGCGTGCTGTGATTCATGGGGTCGCAAAGAGTCGGACATGACTGAGTGACTGAACTGAACTGAACTGAACTGAAATGTAATAAAGGAAGAAAGAGACTTCATCCCCCTCCACTCCGTCATTTTGTTTTGCCACTGTAAGCGTTACTGCATGCTATAATTCTCCAGAATAACATTGAATTCTACAGCTAAAATGCTGTATCAGATATATTTCAAGCTAATTATTTGCATTATAAAATTACATTCTATTCTTTAATAGCTTTGCAACATACTTTTTCATGAGAGCCTCAGTGATTTCCGAAGATTAATAACATGATTCAGGCTGAGTTGCCCAGGCCCATTTGCTGTGTGGGATTGGAGCTCTGCTTTGGGCCAGTCTTCTTATGCCTTGCTGTATGGATGCTGGTTCTTCTAGTTAAATAGTCACGTTATTTTCTTTCTTTTTAAAAAATCAAGTTTATTGTTTTTCTATGATGGTAAATTTAGATAACATCAAACAATAAATATAAGAACTAAAAAAGTTGCACTCCTTTCTTCCCACTACCATGCCTTCCTTCAAACTGCAAATATTACTGAGTAACTGCTATGTGTCAGGTACTGTTCTAAGCACTGATATTTTGGTGAATTTCTAAATACCCGTTACGGTTGAAGTTAAGAGGATCTGTGCATGAAATGTCTTTTAATGAAAGTGTAACTAGGTGACATTTGTTTTCAGTCCTTTGTCCCTTCACTCTTGGCCTCAGTCCTTCCAAGACTCCCTTCTTTCTCTACTTTTCTGATATTCCCTTCTCAGCATATTAGGAGTCTGGAGTCCTGTCCTCCTGATGCTGACATAAAACTTGCTGTCATGAATGGTTCTTTGATTTTCATTTATTACTGGTCATACCATGTGGCATATAGGAAATTAGCTCCCTGACCAGGGGCTGTACTCATCTCCTCCTGTGTTGGAAACGTTGAGTCTCAACCTCTGGACCACCAAGGAAGTCCCATGAGTGATTCTGATGAGTCATCATACAGAGTGATTCTGATGAGTCATCATACAAGTGGCATCTGGTAGCTTCAAGCAGCCTAGGGCTCCTAGATTTCTTGGGCACAATACAGGCAGTTTTTCCATCGAAAGACAAAAGAATTCTCCATGGGATTCTCCAGGCAAGAATACTGGAGTGGGTTGCCATTTCCTTCTCCAGGGGATCTTCCTAACCCAGGTCTCCTGCATTGCAGGCAGATTCTTTACCATCTGAGCCACCAGGGAAGCCGCTTATAACAATTTCCATCAAAAGACAAAAGAGTATGCATTTACTCCTGCTAATACTGCATGAGCTGAACAAAACAGAGACTTGCTTGGAATTTCTATCAGTCTCTGATGTATCAAAGGAGGAAATATTATGGCTCAATTATAGTTTGATAGACAAAATCTTTGCAAACAATATAACTAAATGGTAAAAGCTCATCCCCTTGATGGAATATCTGGCATAGAACGGAAGGTGGATATGAGGGGTGCTCTGATCCCTGGTAAGCAGGTTCCTACAGCCCTTTATAGGTAGTGCTGGTCTTGCATGAACATTTCATATTTTCCATCTCAGTAGAGAGTGGGGAGCAGGCTGAGTGTGACAAGGGGGATTGTTTGTGACCTGCTTTCCTGGACACTGTGCCTGGTTGTGCTAACATGGAAACTGGCCCTATGTGCTTAAAAGATGCCAGTCATCCTGCTAAGAGCTGACCCCAGAGGCTTCTTTGGGGGTTGGACTCTTGAGCTGCTCAGAGATCAAACAGAAGAGCCCCTCCTCCAGAATTGGAAAAATCAAGATTTTTCTCTAAAGAGAGTTTTCTTCTGGGCTTCTCTGGGTCGCTGTTAATTTGCAGCCCAACTGAGTGGGTTAAAAATGTCTTTTGATCACATACCAACATGTGGTCATCGGAACACTGGTGGCATTCAACCACAACGGGAGATCAGGGAGGGAGGGAGGAATCTCAGTGACCTTGGTGACAAAAGGGACTTCCTCAGCAAGGCACGTATCTCGCGCAAGGGTCTCACACAAAGAGGGAACTGTGACGGGCTGACATTTCGTCGGTGAGTCGCTGCTCAAGTATTTGGAGAGGCTGAAGGGAATCCCACTCTCCTGGAAACCCCCAAAAGCTCTCAGAAAATGCCCGCTTTCATTTAGCTTTTGTTAAAACAACTAAAATACCCTTCTCATAATTGTTGGGACATCTCGACAACACAGTCCTTTCTTCCCCAGCTTGCAACTCAAACAAATATTGTTTCATTTATTTCTTGCGGGCTTCCCAGCCTCATAGCAACCTCAACTTCTTTTCGCGTTGAAAGGCATTTCCCAGGACTCCCTGAGGGTGGCAGTGTTGTTCACAAGTCAGTGATGAGTCCGAGAAATTGGGCACCTGCTAGGGGAATGATTTAAGAAGCATAGCTTTGCTACCAAACTGAGCAAGCATATGATGAGGAATGAGGATTCGTTTGAGCCCACGATATAACTAAATGCCCCCAGAGCCATCCACTCCAATGTGTATATGAAGTGCAAAAATAAAGGGTGAAATCTAAAATGCTCGTGTCAACAGAAATGTATGGATGAAGGTGGCAATGTAAATCCTATTTCAAATAGGCTCAATTCCAGATAATTACTTAATACGAGCTTTCTACCCACAATGCCTTAGGGTCTATGAGTTATCCACCGACAGCTGGCTGGGCAAATTCAGATGATGTCACTTCACCAGGAATTTTCCAGGAGACAAGCTGCTATTGCTCTCATCCAACTTAACTCTCCAAGAATTTGCAATCCGTGTGGTTTATTAGTAAACAGCCTATTGTGCTTTGAGCTAAGTCGTTTGAAGGTCGTATACTAAGAATGCTCTAACAAGATATTTCACACTTACGCTTATGTGAATAAAGCTTCTCAGAATGACCCAGTGTGGAACTGAGCAACTAGGATTCAGTGGAACTCACTGGTAATTTTAAATGAGAAGGAAAAAAATCATTACTGTTAGTATTGCTGGGGAAGGGGGCATCCATTTCTGGGCACAGTCAACATTAATCACTGCCTGTAATCAGGATGCCTGTGATGGTGTTTAGATATACCTGCTGATGACATCATAGTGTCCCTTGGGGACTTGGTAAATGATTGATGTCAGACCCTGAGTGGAAATTTTAAGGGAATACATTGCTAGTAGCAGAAAGAGCAAAGCTGCAGTTGAGGCTCAACAGACAGATCAGGGATGTGAGGAAAACCCCTCAGTATGGAAAGCTGGGAGTATCCAGGTCTTCCCAGAAGACCTCAGGCTGTGAGTTTCCCAGATTCAAGTAGAGTCACTTCTACCTTTTCCTGTGTTTGGTCACTGGGGTTTTTCCCAGTTTTCTAGAACTGTGAGAGAGAGAGGAGGCACAGATAATTCTATTTGTATTTAAATGACTAAATGTGGCAGCCTAACTTTCCTCATTGCATTGCTTGAAAAAGCAGTGGGTTGTCTGAAATTGTGCTCCGCATCAATGCCAGCCACTAACAGAGGTCACTGAAGACATCTCCTTCCTGGATATGATTAGTAATAACTTAGGAAAAGTTTTCTAGGAAGAAGTGCCATGTATAGAAAAATCCAAGTGGTAAAACTATTATCTGGCTGGTGGTGTGTTAGTCACTCACTTGTATCCAACTCTTGCGATGCCATGGACTGTAGCCTACCAGGCTCCTCTGTCCCTGCGATTCTCCAGGCAAGGACACTGGGTTGCCATTCCCTGCTCCATTTATCTGGTTACTCAATGTCAGATACTGTCCTCAGTGCTTCACATGAATTGTATCTCATTTAATCCTTATGCCATCCCATGAGGTAGGGACTAACATTATTTTTATTTGTTAGGCAAGGAGATTAAGGCTCGACGGAGCTCAGCTTGCCCAAGCCCATGACTAATAAGGGGGCAGAGCTGGGATCTTACCCGGAGGAGAGAGCAGATACACTTATCAAACCATTGAATGGGATTTTGGTTCTGTTGTGCACTTGTTTGAGAATTATTGATCTAGAAGGACAAAACTTTTTTTTTTTTTTTTTACACTTTTCAACTTTTTTACTTTATGTTGGAGTATTTTTTGTGTGTTTTGCCAAGGCACTTTCCCATTATCTCCAAAGCTAAGAACCAGATCATTCTTCTGGCTACTAAAAGCCTACCTACTTGGGAAAAGTGCAGGAAAGAGACTTCATTGTGTCTATCATTCACAAGCTTGGTGTAGATATATATGTGTGTATAAGTGTGAGCATGTGTATAAGTATGTACATGTGTACATTCGAGATCATGATCAACCTTTGCCCAAAAGACTCCTATGCTTAAAATCTAAACAATTCCTTCTTCACTTTATTCCACTGCCCCAAATTTTACCAATTAGAGATACAGTTGGGTTTAACAGGCATCTTTTCAGATTCAGATATGAAAGTAAATAGTAAATGAATGGCAGTGTTACAGGAACGTTCAGAGAGCTCCAACTTGTACTTCTTCTGTGATGATGCCTTTTTAGGATTTCAGCACCTTTCCTCTAATGACATTCTTCATCCACACAAGCAAATTGTTCCCAGATGTCAAGGTTGGCACTGCCCATCATCCCTTATAATTCTATGCAGGGAGGGGTAGAAACTACCATCAAGATGAGGCCAATCCTACCATCCATTGACTCCAGCAAGTTATTGTTGGAAGCAATATAACACAGCCCTTTGTCATTGCTGTTTGGCTTGAATAAACAGGCATGTCCTGTGGGGTCAATTTCTCAAGAACTCCAGGATACAGTATTTCAAACTGTCCCCCAGACCCATAACTGCAGTCTCCCTGAGTGAGACTAGGGTAGTCTCTTAGATATCACTTGATATATTTTGATAGAGAGACCCACCTTTCTCCTAAGCACTGAGATGCCAGTTGTAACTATCACTGCTGGGTACCACCCAGATTTCCAGCAAGGCTCAAGTCACCTCCCAGGACACCTTGCCAGCTGCCTGTAGAGAGGAGAGTCTTCTGTATCCCTATAGAACTGGCACTGATATTCAGTTCAAGCATAAAAATAACAGAGTTTCTGGCAAATTCTAAGGATCAAGTCTTAAAACTAACTCAACATTCAAAAAACTAAGATCATGGCATCTGGTCCCATCACTTCATGGCAAATAGGTGGGGAAACAATGGAAACAGTGACAGACTTTATTTTCTTGGGCTCCAAAATCACTGCAGATGGTGACTGCAGCCATGAAATTCAAAGACACTTGATCCTCGGAAGAAAAGCTATGACAAACCTAGACAGCATACTAAAAAGCAGAGACATTACTTTACCGACAAAGGTCCATCTAGTCAAAGATAGATATGGTTTTTCCAGTAGTCATGTATGGATGTGAGAGTTGGACCATAAAGAAAGCTGAGGGCTAAAGAATTGGTGCTTTTGAACTGTGGTGTTGGGGAAGACTCTTGAGAGTCCTTTGAACTGCAAGGAGATCCAACCAGTCCATCTTAAAGGAAATCAGTCCTGAATATTCATTGGAAGGACTGATGCTGAAGCTGAAGCTCCAATACTTTGGTCACCTCATGTGAAGAATTGACTCACTGGAAAAGACCCTGATGCTGGGAAAGACTGAAGGTGGGAGAAGAAGGGGACGACACAGGATGAGATGGTTGGATGGCATCAATGACTTGATGGACATGAGTTTGAGCAAGCTCTGGGAGTTGGTGATGGACAGGGAAGCCTGGCGTGCTGCAGTCCATGGGGTCGCAAAGAGTTGGATGTGACTGAATGACTGAACTGAAGTGAAGTCTTGGACTGGCTGACTGACCTAAACCAAAGTCATGCCTGTGTGTGAACCCTGCTGATAAAGCAGCCTCTGGGTTGAAGCGCAGACTGTTTCCGATGAATTGCACATAGAGGATGTGCACAACTCTGGTGCTGTTTTTTTCGATTTGCTTCTTCCACTCTTTGTTCTCTTTTCCCTAGAAACGACCGTTCTCTTCCTGAGATTCGTGCTTTTCACTGAATCACAGAATTCTACCAGGAGTGCCGCCTCTGTCCTGGTCAGCCTGAAGCAGGAAACCCCTCTCCTGCAGTAAGCTCTGCCTGGGAGATCATGGTCCCTCTCAGTGTATTGTGAAAATTTACCTCTTTCTCAGGCAATTCAGATTTGACATCTACTAGCAGTTGTTTTCTTGTAGGAAGATTTGTGACTGACACCTGTGCTCCTGTCAAGAATATATATTCCTTCTCTGTGCCCCCAACAAAGTCCTCTGTAAACAAACAGATAAATAAGTGTATAAAGTTGCTGCCTTCCCTCGCTTCTTCCACATTTCCTGGACCTGTGCCTCTTGATGCAGTTGGTGCTTAGGTACCTATAAGCACATATGAGTTAAGGAGAATGATGGGTAGAAAGCAACCTTCCAGAAATATAGAAACAAAGTGTAATGTCCTTCAGCTTGTGCCATGCTCTTACATCTTCTGGGCATTAAGGTTATACTTCAGTTAAAGAAAGGTTAAAAAATGAATCTGATTCTCCATTATCTCCTGGGCAGAAAGATCCTTATATATTTGGAAATCCTATTAAACCATTCCTTGAATAAATATTGACGCTTGCACAGCAGTCTTTCTGGGACAAACCCAAGGGATATGAGTCTGGGAAGCCCAGAAGGGCAACTTCTTGAGATCAGATAAGATGATAGTAATTTTGTTATGTGACTCATTCTCTGTAATAATCAAAGATGGTTCAATATTGTTGGTAATTTATTCCTCACTGTTACACTTGAATTAGGCTTGGTCACTAGTTTCAAAAAGTGAAGAAAAACATGTCTGTTTCACATGGCTGTGATACTTCTGAAGCTAAAGGTCTGGTTCACTGCTGATTTGACCTGTTCTACCTAGACTCAGGCAATACCCGCACCAGTTACACTGAAAGGGGCCAAAGTCTACTGGGCAGAACTTACTGCAGTGAACCTGGCACTCGAGTCTACCAAGACTTGACCCTCTCAGTCAAGGTTAATTGCACTCTGCAGGAATGGGAGTTCATAGTCAACAGATTGTTTTCTGTTCAGTTGTGGGGACATTGCATTGAGAAGATCTTGTGTCCCTTGGCAGAAGTACTGAGACCATGATAGGTTAAAGCTGTTGGAGTACAATCAGATCAGTCTGTTCCAGACCAGCTTGGCTTCCTTCTCCTTGTGTTTAGACTTCCCCAGACATGTGCCAAGCAGCTACAGTTGGAGGGTTGATGCTGTATGCAGGAAATGGATGGTTCCAAAGGTGATTCTCCTCAGGAAAATTTCTATCCTGAGAACCTTGGCCCCTTTAAGTACACACAGCATTTCCCACCAAGTGATGGGGAAATTACATCAAAATTCATCATGGCGTTTGATACAGTGATTCCTTTTTTCCAAGCTTGGCTTCCTTCTCTCTATCTGCTCATTGTCATCGTCTTTGCTCATGCCTCCCCCAGCTCCTCCTCCCATTTTGACCCTGAATCCTGTTGTTACCTGTTTTTTGGTTACTAGAGTTTGTTCTTCTTTGTTGTCAGTGTTGGGCTTTTGTGTTTGTTTTGCCATAATGTTGTGAATCAGAAACTGACTCCTTTTGTCTTCAAACATTGCTTGTCAGTTCCACATTCCGAAACCATGGCTATGAAGCTCCCTTCTCACGTGAGTGTAGGGAGGTTGGGGTGAGCAGTGCTTTTATTTTTATTCCCTTAAAATGCACAGGTTGTGTCCCTGAGCTTGGCCAGGGGAATCATAAGGAAAATCACTGCCACCTGGCAGCCCCCAAATTCCTGACTTGGCCCACAGTTTTCCTCGTGTCTATTTTCTGACTCTCTTTCTACCCCGTGTCGTTGGCTTCCTGATTCTCATTATTTTGACTTTGTGCCTTGGCTCCCCCATTGCCTTCCTTTAAAAAAAAAATCGCAACCTTGGACTTTGCAAACTAAAAAAAAAAAAAAAAAAAGAAACCTGTTGTAGCTCTGAGAGTGATCATCCATGAGGTTATTCTTCCTTGGCTCTGGGTCTCACTCAGCTTTAGTCTTTCCCAGTCCCCGTGATCCCACTCATATCGGTCCACTTTGAGAATAAATTAGTGCTGATCCTATTTCTCTAAGCTCAGCTTTCAAGTAACTGAAGGCAGCAATCTCCCCTTCCTTCATCATTGCTCATATGATCTCATCATTTAGTCTCTTCACCACCCTGAACCTTCTCTACTGAATATATGCTTGCTTGTCCAGACCTTTCATGGTGTGTGGGTCTCAGAACGAAACAAATCAGGGTAGAGTCAAGGGTACCATCATGTCCTCTGTTTTATACACTAATATATTTATTTAACAGAGCCAATGTTCATAATTGAAATTCTAGCCCCCCTGTCACAACACTAACATCAGTGTTCAGCACTTGGTTAGTGAAAATCCTTAAACCTTTTTATACTGATGTTCAGACACAACCCATCCTTTTCCAGTCCTTTTAAAATCTTCCTTCTGAAAAAGAGACTAAATAGCTTAATACTAAGTACTATAAGAAGATAAACTGAGGCAAATTAAACACTTTTTAGAAGTTTATTTGAGCAGAAATCAATTCAAATCCAGCAGTATCCAATGTAGCAGATAGAATAAAGCTCCAAGGAGCTGTACAAATTGAAAAACTTTTATAAAGAGGGGAGCAGGGACAAAGAAATTGTACTATGTGAAAAACCAGGTTGGTTTTTACAAGGTTACTTTCCTTTAAGGGATGGCAGGGGGTTGATCAGGCAGTTTACTTAACTAGTGCTGATCAGATGATTCCTGACTGACTGGTTTGAGATTTCATTTCTGGGAGAGCTGAAACTATAAACGTTGGTTTGGTGATGTGGGGCTTAGCACAAGTGACTCCATTTTGGGCCTGTAGTCTTGGTTTTAACAGCACAACACAATGCTTTTTAGACTATGTTCCCATTAAGCCTGGAGTTCTCACGACTACACTTCTAAAGTTAATCCCTGTGATTTCTTTTCAATTCAGTGAATAAATTAAGTTGATAGAATTTCCTCAAGATTTAACTCATGTATTTTTTTCTAACACAATTACAGCTGTATTTAATAGTGCTTAACTGACCGAGTAGAATAGTTAAATTAGTTTTTTTGGTTGTTGTTGGTTTCAAAAAGCAACATGACTTCCAGATACGTTCCCTCTAAAATAACATCAAGAAACTGCTGTTCAGTGTATTGAGTACCTCTCCCCTTAACATACAGCTCATGTGTCTGATCAAAGTGGTACCATCTGTTATTGATTAAATTGCTGAAAAGACCTCCCCGATGCAGACGAAATGCATTAATTTATTCTCTTTGGCGAGGTCGTTCAGTGAGTGGGAGTTTAGTCTTTGTCTCTCTCTCTCTAGACATTTCTATTTCTTCTATAAGACTATAGTGAGAGACTTTGTCGAAGGCTTTCCTGCAATTCAGATTCATCTGAAACGTTTATTTCATCATCTAATGTAGAGAGAGAGAGAGGAATCACTTGGGTACGGTTTGTTCTTGAAGGGTCCCCCGGTATCTCCTAGTGTTCTCCACATCCCCCTGTGTGCTCACAATTCAACCTATTAATATTCCATTGCAGAAAGTTGTGTGGATCTGATGTCAAGCTCACTAGTCCATAAATGACAAGCTCCATCTGCATCTCTTTTAGATAAGTGGGAACACATTTATCTAGTCTCCATAACTCCATGAAGCACTGTTCATTCTTGAAGAATACTCTACCACGATATGTGTTTTTACAGCCAGGGAACAGAACCACTTCAGCGATGTCAGGGACTGCCTTACTGGGCCTCACCCATTTGTCAATATTTATTCTACCCTTTTCAGGATAGAAGTTATGCTTGCTGACAAAGTATTCTAATGCAGAATTCAAACAGTACTTTTCTCTCTCACAGTCATCTGTTAATACTACATCCATAGCCCAGGTGGCTGATAAGTACATTTCTTGTTATTCTATTTACTTTCAATATAACAAAAAATACGCGTGCTTGCTCTCTTAACATGGTTGACTCTTCTCAGCTATTAGAGAATTTTAGATACTTTAATATCATTCTTAGAGATTCAAGCCAGTTCCTTCCCTTTTTTGTATGCTGTCACCCCCTTCTCCGTATGCCTCCTGAAATTTGAGTTTCTAGAGACTTCACTATTCAAAGACATCAGTCTCTTTAGCTTTGCCTTCTTTTTGTTTCTTATTGAGGTCATTTGTTTGATCGTGGATCATTTTATTGTTGGGATACAATTTTTGAAAAAATTCGTCCACTCTTACGAATTATCTTCATGTTCCTCATTTTAGGCATGACGTAAGGCGGAGGGAGGTACTTAGGGCTCTCTTCTGCATCCAGCTTGTTTTCTCAAATGCATTTGAAATGAGGTTGGTTAAGAAACACGTGTCCTTCCAGACAAAAAATGAAAAATAGTAGAAATGAGGCTTTAAAATCCTCCCACAAGTTAATTAAAAATAACTAAGGACATTGAGTTAAAATTTTCAGGAAAACCCTTTGAAGACATCAGATTTTAGAAGGCACACGGTCCCATCCGTGTGTTACTCCCTACCTGCCCCAACCGTGCTTCGCTGCCAGCAGTACTAACCTGCTCCTTTCTGACAACCTTGTGCCTTTTTTTTTTCCCAATTCTGATTTCAGTTCCTTATTGAGACTAAAGCCAGTTGCGGATCCCAGTCAGTCACAGGAACCATGACACTCCTTACGTAATTACTGAAATATCCTTTCTGAGTTGCCCCTACCTTCCATCATCTTTCATATTGACCCAAAAGACTGACTTTGTTTACAGCGCAGACGTGCATCTAACGGAACCGCTGGTGGCCCGGTGTCCTGCCCCATCCCTATCACCATCTTCAGATATTGACATCAATCTAGATTTGTCTGTAGTTGACGGATAGTGTGCTTCAGTCTCACTGAAGAGTTCTCAGAATGCATGGAGTTTCAGAAAGAGGGAATATTTACTCTTCTTTGGAATCAACATCAAATCATTTAAAAAAAATTCAAAAGAAGTCAATGACTATTTTCAGTTTCTAGGCAATGGACAGGATTTGCAGTATTTTCACAACCCCACTGAAAACATTTTGAAACGCGGAGAGTGTACTTGGCCACATGAAAAACAATGTAGTAAAATAATACAAATTCCTTCTTTGATTGATCAGAGATCAAATATAGAGTCTGGGTGAGATTTTGGTCTTCATGCTGAATATTTGCATCAGTAAATATGATTGCCAAATACAACTTGGATGTTCCAGGAACTTGACTTACATTTAAAAATTTTACAACAATCTCTTCTTTCCATTTCAGAGGGAAGAAAACTGAAGTTTGGGGAAGTAATTGGAATGAGGTCCTCTAGCTAGTAACTTCTAGATCTAGAAAGTAGGGCTACTAGTCATTTTAGTTAGTCTGAGATTGTCCAGGATTTAGCACTCAAAATCCCATGTCTTGAGAAACTCTCAGTTCCATGCAAACTCATGCTACTGCTGCTGCTGCTAGTGAGCTCAAAATAAACTTCTGAAGCCTATGTTTTTTTTTCCCTCTAATTGCCAACCTGTTTTGTTTCCTTTGAGCTCTGCAATATTCTTGTAAAACACTTCAGTGATCCTCTAGAACAGTGATTATCTTTTAGTTCCTTCATGATCTACCAGCGAATTTCAAGACCACTCACCTTTGATATGGGGTCTTCCTTGGTGGTAAAGAGTCTGCCTGCAATGCAGGAGGCCTGGGATCTGTCCCTGGGTTGAGAAGATCCCCACTCCATTATTCTTGCCTTTGATATAGTACTTTTTCATAACTCACTGCTTTCTTCTTTGTCCAACTTCTTACTGAGCCAAAACACTTAATATCCTTAAAATACCCTTTTTAATATGAGTGGCCTTGTACTGATTAAGACTTACTCTCTTGGTAAGAGCTTGTTTGAACTTAACTCATAAGTACAGAAAAAGCACTGGCATTCTGAAAAAAGGCAAAAATCACAGGGTTAATTCTCATTACAAAATTTCCAAGTGTGTCTAATGTTCTTTTGGTGGAATCAATGTTTTATTAGAGAATATTTTCAAGTAATTAAAATAAGTAAGTCATGGGGATGTAACCTATAGCATGGTGGTTAAAGTTAATAATACCATAGAGCATATTTGAAAGTTGCTAGGAGAGCAGATCTTAAAGCTTCTCATCACAAGAAAAAAGAAATTGGTAACTGTATATGGTGACCAATGTCAGCTACAGAATTTTTTTGATTCTCCAATGTGGATTTTTATATTTTCACATTTCATTGACTCAGCCTTTCCTTGTGTGCCTGAGTGCTTAGTCGTGTCTGACTCTTTGTGACTCCATGGACTGTAGCCCACCAGGCTCCTCCGTCCATGGGATTCTCCAGGCAAGAATACTGGAGTGGGTTGCCATTACCTTCTCCAGGGGATCTTCCCGACCCAGGGATCAAACCCGAATCTCCTGTGTCTCTGCCTGGGAAGCCTTTTCTTACTAGATTTTTAAATCATAAACTGGAATTTTCACTACAGAATTTTAATGAACTCAGAAGAAAATGATCTTACCATGTATAAAATAACAATTTTCCATTTCAATATGAAAAACCTTACGATCAACTATATGTCAGTAAAAATGTTTAAATTTTGTTTATCTAGATTGTGCTTGCTCTTGGTGGCTGGCGCGGGCTTTTCTTGGTGTGGTCAAGGTTGTGGCGTGGTCTTGGCTGGCGTGGTCTTTGTTGCGGCCAACAGGGGCTCCTCTTTGTTGCAGGCCACAGGCTTCTCACTGTTGTGGTTTCTCTTTGGGGACTTTGGGCTCAGCAGTTGCGGCACACAAGCTCAGGTGTTCTGTGCCATGTGGGGTCTTCCTGGACCAGCGATCAAACCTGTGTCCCCTGTGCTGGCAGGTGGATTTTTTTTTTTTTTTTTTTTTTTTACCACTAGACTACCAGGGAAGTCCCTGTCAATAAACTTCAAAAAAAAAAAAAAAACAAAACACTCTTGAGGGTATGATGGTCATGTGGAAGATGCAGCAAAATGCTCATGTGAAATCTTCCCAAGCGATTCTAGCTAACAGAGACTGTCTCCATCCCTGCTTGGCCTGGAGGTGTTCACTTTAGCTGATTGAGTGTTGGTGTGATGTGGAGCCTTCCAGGTGTGTTTCTACCTCCAGTGTTCTGTGACGTCCTGGGCTTGCACAGATTCCGTGGCGAGCTGAAGAGAATCAGGATGCTAGCAGGGGGTGATTACAAGGATTATTTCTTGTGATGCACAAATGTATAGCTCTTCCACTCTCTCACTGGATGTTGCTAGAGGAACATCTGTGAGGAGGTTGCAGAGATCAGGCATCTCTGGGGAGACTAGCATCAAGATGCATTCCATTTTCAATACACCATTATTGGCTGCTAGTTTTTGCTGGGGACAGGTGGCTCTAGTGGAAAAGAATCGGCCTGCTGGTGCAGGAGACGCAAGAGTCAAGTGTTTGATCCTTGAGTTGGGAAGATCCCCTGGAGGAGCTCATGGCAACCCACTCCACTATTCTTGCCTGGAGAATCCCCATGCAAAGAGGAGCCTGATGGGCTGCAGTCCATGGGGTTGCAGAGTCAGACACGACTGAGCAACTGAGCATGCACACATGAGTTAGAGTTGGTGACCAATACAACTGTTCTTGTCACTCTTGGGTCTTCCAAACTTGGGAGGCAACTCTGCTTGTCTCTGTGCTAGAAAGTCAGCACTGATATGACAGAGGGTGAGTGACCTCCTCCTGGGTGCCAAACACACTACTAGGCATTGCATACAGAGATAGGTGTGAAAAAGTCATTGTCCTCAAGGAAAACTTAAAGCATAATGGCGAAAACTAGCATCATAAATAGACAATTCAAGTAAGTCCCCCACATACGAAAGAATTTCGTTCCACGAGTGTGTTCATAAGTCCAGTATGTTCAAAAGTGCAACAAAATTAGCGTAGGTACGCAGCTAACACTATTGGCTATATAGTACTGTACTGTGATAGGTTTATAATGCTTTTCACACAAATGATACATGCAAACGCAAAAAAATAAAGAAAACATTTCTAATCATACAGTTCAGTACCACTAGCAGACGATATATGCATCTGACAGTGTACGCCAGTCCCACGAACTAACTTGTGTGATTGCACGGGGGGACGCATGTTCGCATCTTTGAAAGTTTGCAGCTTGATGGTTCGTATGTCTGGGGCTTACTGTACTAGAAAGTGCAACAAGTGTTAATATAGGGGAAGAAGGGAGTGCGACTGAAGACGAGGAAGGAGTAGTGGTTTGGACAATTCTACTTTACGTGGAGCAAGATCAGAAAAGAGGTCTAGGGGTGGGAAAGGAGGTTGCAAAAGGGAGAAGTGGTTTTTTCCTGGGGCCAAGACCAGCTCTGGCCAGCCGCGAGCAGGGCTGAGTGTGAGGCCACCGGGAAGACTGCTGTCTTGGGCAAGCCTTGCCCCTGCTGGCAGCGCCTTCCCGTACCTTGCACGCATCTGTCAGCTGCCGTGATTTGTTCCTGCCCACCCCTGAAGTGAGAAATGAGTTTTCAGGCCAAATTCCCCAGTCAAAAATTCATTAATCTCATCCTGTGGCCGCCTACATTTTTCTTCGTCTTCGTCCCCCTGAGCGAGAATACCTACAGTTTGTTCAGCTGTCACTCTGGAGTCTTCTAACAGGCTCCCTGTGGTGGTGTGCGGCGGGGCCTTTTATCTCAGGGCTTTGTCTGCAGTTGCAGTAGCTCATGGGCGTCTGCAAAGCCTGGAGCCAGGAGTTCAAATCCGAGGAAAGTTCCCCTCACAGATTGCACGTTTGGCCACCTGATGCGAAGAGCTGACTCATTTGAAAAGATCCTGATGCTCGGAAGGATTGAGGGCAGGAAGAGAAGGGGACGACAGAGGATGAGATGGTTGGATGGCATCAGCAACTCAATGGACACGGGTTTGGGTAGACTCTGGGCGTTGGTGATGGACAGGGAGGCCTGGCGTGCTGTGGTTCATGGGGTCGCAAAGAGTTGGACACGACTGAGCGACTGCAGTTGCATTAGGTCCATGGGCGTCTGCAAAGCCTGGAAGCCGAGTTCAAATCCGAGGAAAGTTCCCCTCACAGATCGCACGTTAGGGAAGCCAAGCCCAGGGCTTGGGACACGAATGACCACAGCATGTTGCCACTGTCCTTTATCTGAGAGGACAGAGCTGTTGTGATGGAGACAGGGACGGTGGTGATAAACTCAGCTTTTGATATCTGACATGTTTTGAAGTAGGAAACATATGCAATGTTCATTAACTGGCATCTTACTGGTACTGGATTCTTTTTTTTTTTTAAGATTTTTTTGACGTATATCATTTTTAAAGTCTTTACTGATTTTATTACCACATTGTTTCTGTTCTGTGTTTTGATATTTTGGCCATGAGGCATGTGGGATCCTAGCTCCCTGACCGGGGCTTGAACCCATACCCCTTGATTGGAAGGCGACGTCTTGACCACTGGACCACCAGGGAAGTCTCAGGATCCTTTTCACGTGTGCATTCTCCACATACATGGCAAGAAGGTGACGTGACTTGACAAGAAAGTGGACCTCATCTCAAATACCGTCCTGAACAGTGACAGGAATACAAAGCCCACGTTCACAAGTTTTGTCAACAGAGAGTTACATGAGTCTTTTCACATGACATGGATTTTCCCCCAGCCATTTTAAATACTGTCACATTAACTGGAACCATCAGAAGAAAGATTGTCTGGAGTATTTCTCTTTGGGTGTCTGAGTTACTAAGGGAGACAATACCACTTTCCAAATGCAAAATGCTTAGAATCTCAAAAGACTTAAAAATAAAGCGAGGACATATGGAAGCGACAGCAGGTCTTATGCTTAGACTGGAAATCAGTGCAGACCGTGGGGCGTCTGGAGCTCAGTTGCTCTCCCAGCTCTGCCAGGCTCCTCTCTGCTGTCCACCGGGATGATTCCTCTAAAGGCAGGGAGGGGTGAGTGTCCTCTCTCTTCTAGATTTGTTGAGTAGGGATGGCAAAGCCGTTTCTTTTATCATTTAAGCATTTGTGTGTGTGCTTGCTCAGTTGCTAAGTCGTGTCCGACTCTTTGTGACCCTGTGGACTGTAGCCCACCATACTCCTCCATCCATGGGATTCTCCAGGCAAGAATACTGGAGTGGGTGGCCATTCCCTTCTCCAGGGGATCTTCCCCACGCAGGGATGGAACCCTTGTCTCCTGCATCGCCTGCATTGGCATTAGGATTCTCTACCACTGAGTCATCTGAGTAGCCCATCATTTAAGCATAGAATAGCTTTAATGAAACAATACAGGATTGGTCGAGTCCCACTACTCTAATCCAACAATTGCTTTTCTTTCTCGAAATTTAATCCATAGCTTTATTCCCCACATACATTTTTTTCCAAGTTGTTGCCATATCGCCTATGTACTTTTATGATTTGCTTTTAGGAAAGGAAAACTTTAGTAACTTTATTTCAGGGACATTTTCCATGTCATTACAAAGGTTTCAGGTTGATCATGTTTAATGATTGAATAATTCCCCATTGACCAGATGCTTCATAATATATAAGCCAATTCCCTTGCTGTTGGACATTTAGGAAAACTATTGTTTTTGGCAGGTTTCTGCTTCTGCAGAACTCTCAGCTGTGTGGGCTGAGATGGAAAAGATCAATCCAGGGCAAGCCAAGATGGGATGCTGGGGAGCACGTGGACAGAATGCCAAAATCTAGTCCAAGGAGCAGAAGTGGGGTTGGGAGCGAATCAGGGTTAGATTTCAGGCTCGTAGAGAAGGAACTTATTTTCCTACTCATTCTTGCTTTACTTCTTTATTCCCTTTTATCTCTACTCTGCAATCTTATTCCTCTCACTCTTCCATAAATAACTATTCCAAAGTGTTTTCCAAAAGCAGCTCTCCAGAGCTTATTTGTAATTCCAGGGAGGGTCACTGGGCAGGCTTTCTGCAGGGCTCCTGCCAGGATGAGGATGAGGAGTGGGAAAACCCTGGGCAGAGGTGCTGAGTGGATAACATTGCTTCTGCTGAAGTTTTCCTGCCAATAGATAAAAGATATGGTCTTTACAACCAGCTTTATCATTCGTGAAGTTAGGCTAAACTATAGTAATAGAAGACATCAAACATCTAGTGACCCAGGACAAGTAGTCTACATCTTCATCTCCTGGTGATGCAAGGCTGGTATTCAGGTCAGGGGATGGCTCTCCCTCATGGGATCACACTGCTCGCTCTCTTCAACATGTGACCTGTAGGATCTCTGATGTTTGCCATCCTGCCCACAAGAAGGGCAAGAGAGAATGAAGGAGTGTGAATGGGAGGTTGTATAGGCTTGGCCTGCAAGTGGAGATATTACAACCATTCTCATCCCAGAGCCTCCCAACTTCAAGGGAGCCTAGAAAATGTGATTTCCTAAAGACAGAAAACAGATTTGGGGGTTGTTAGTGATATCTGGTCTTCCCAGGTGTCGCTGGTGGTAAAAATCTGGCTGCAACACAGGAGATGCGGGTTCAATCCCTGGGTCAGAAGGATCCCCTGGAGGAGGGCACGGCAACCCTCTCCAGTGTTCTTGCCTGGGAAATCCCATGGACAGAGGAGCCTGGTGGGCTACAGGCCAGAGGGTTTCAAAGAGTTGTACACGACTGAAGTGGCTGAGCACGCACTCGGTGATATCTGCACTGTCAGTAGTATCTGTATGCTTGGTCGTTCAGTCGTGTCCGACTCTTTGCAACACCATGGACTGTAGCCCGCCGGGCTCCTCTGTCCATGGGGATTCTCCAGGCGAGAATACTGGAGTGGGTTGCTGTGCCTTCCTCCAGGGGATCTTCCCAGCCCAAGGATGGAACCCAGGCCTCCCACATTGCAGGCGACTCCTTAACCATTTGAGGCTCCAGGGAAGCCCTAGAAGTATCTGAGACTTTACTCATGTACGAATTGTTTATTTGGCGGTACCGGGTCTTCATTGCAGCATGTGGGATCTTTAGTTGCAGCATGGGAACTCTTAGTTGCCGCATGTGGGATCTAGTTCCCTGACCAGGGGTCAAGTCTGGGCCTCATGCATTGGGAGGACAGAGTCTTAGCCACTGAACCACCAGAGAAGTCCCTATTCGAGACATTCTGACAAAGGAGAACTTTGTCTTATTTCACAACTGGTTCAGAATTTTACCAAGAAGGGTGCTGTTTGAGAATCTCTAAAAAGACTCCAACAGAAATTATTTTGGTGATGAAACAGTATTAATGATAATAAGTATACTTTCTCAGTGATATTTGTTGGAGTGGAGGGGGAGGGTTCGGGAAAATGAGAAAAAGAGAAGTGGAAAATATTTCTGTGTAGTGAGTTTATGTAAAAGTCATGAAGTCCTACTCTCCATGGGACCACATTCACTGTCCTTACAGGGGTGCCTCTTCATCATTCTTGACAGTCCACAGATAGACATTTCAATTGCATGGGTCAGCATGTATTCTTTAGTTAGTAATTTTAAACTCCAAAACTTCTACCCCTTTATATACTTCACATTCATTCAATGAATCAAAATTTTATTGGGTTCATGAAACAGCTTCTTTTCTACTAGTACAACTAGTAGTTATCAACAGTCAAAAGATATCAGTGTTTCAAAATAAATCTGAAAGTATTAGAATTAAAGATGAACTATGACTGATAGAGGAGAAGGCAATGGCACCCCACTCCAGTACTCTTGCCTGGAGAATCCCATGGGTGGAGGAGCCTGGTGGGCTGCAGTCCATGGGGTCGCTATGGGTCGGACACGACTGAGCGACTTCACTTTCACTCTTCTCTTTCATGCTTTGGAGAAGGAAATGGCAACCGACTCCGGTGTTATTGCCTGGAGAACCCCAGGGACGGGGGAGCCTGGTGGGCTGCTGTCTATGGGGTCACACAGAGTCGGACACGACTGAAGTGACTTAGCAGCAGCAGCATGACTGATAGAATGCTTTTGGAATAGGAGAGGTGATGCAAAAAGTTGATGAAATTTCATCATGAAACAGAGTCTATTCTAGTGGAACTAGGAGACACAAAACAGTCAAAGGATATCAAAGTTTTGAAATAAGATAGATTTTAAATTATTAGATTTAAAGATAAATTATGGATTGTCTAATACTTTTAGACTAGAAGAGGTGATTGAAAAAAATGATGAAGTAAAATTTGACAAAGAAAATCTAAGAGTGCTTGAGTTCTAAAAATAGGTTGGGCAACCAAGTGGTTAAAAAAGAAATACTTTGTTTGTAAAGGTTGGACTAATGGTGCATCACAGAGAAATGATTAGATGGAGCATCCTGTAAGAGCCCAAGAGGGTATTCACCAACAGCAGTCTTTAGGAGCCAAGAATGGAAGAAACTCTCTTGTATTTCTCCACCTGTCCTAGCTGACTTTCTTGCCGAGGTCCTGTACTGATTTCGAAGCCCCTTATACTTATTAAGCAGCAATAGTAGACCCTGTAAGCTCAAACTTGGCAGCTCCATCCGGACTATGTGAGCCCTTACCCCGCAGGCTTCTAGGAATTCTGAGTGCATGAACAAGAGTCATCCCAGTGGTCATCTCTCCTGAGTACCAGGAGAGGTGTGGGCCGGGCACTGGATGAACCACTTCATGTGCAGTATTACATTGCATTTTCACAGCCTCCCTGAGAGTAATGTTTTTCCCATAATGCATATTAGTAAAACTGAGGTTCAGTTTACTGAGCTTCCCGGAGGTTACATGGTAAATACAGGTAGATTGGGCCTAAGAAGCCAGGGTCAGTAATACCTGACCATGAGCATGAACAGTTATGCTATACTGCTTTTCCTTAGGACCACAAAGCCCTCAAGTTACAATATGAACACCCTCATTCTTTTTTATAAAAATATTGTCTTTATTTTAAAACTCTCCTTCCCGTGTCCCTAAAACCAAAACAAAATCATTTAATGACTGACTTCTGAGGTCCTTGCAGTCCAAAGAGTTTATGATGAAGACACGTGATTTGAGGAAACCTTTCACATCTACAAAATGGGGTCTTTAGCATTTTAAATGAGATGTTGTATAATGAATCAGAGAAATGAGGTGTTGTATAAAGTAAACTGAACACTTCAATAAAAATGATTACTGTTTCTGCTACGTGGACAAGCCTGGAAACATATAAATATCTTGTGAAAAATTTTAGAATGAAAAACAAGCATTTTGGTGAAGAAATACTTTCAAAACCCTTATAGGTCCCCTCGTGTGTGTGTGTGTGTGTGTTTGTCCAGTTGCTTTATCTACTTATTTATGCATTGCTGGCTGTTTTGGTGAGAGTTCCATGTCCACCATTCTCATCTGAGCCTCTGGGATCATGTGTAATCCAACTGGAGAGTAAATTTCAGTAGACAATCAGCAATAAGATTTTGTGGTTTTGGTTCAAAGACTTTTCTACAGGGGTTAAATTCTTCTTCTGCAAACGAAAAGCTGCTAATTGGCTAGCAGGGAATTGGACTGGTCTTAGTTTTCATCAAGGCTTAACTCCTTTAGCCGCTGGTATTATACTCTTAGTCTGAAATTGATCACTGTGGTAAAGTAAACACACTCCTCTTATTTTCTGAAGTGGTTTAGCCCGGTTATCTTAAGTGTCATGATTGTCATTTTAAATGTTCAAGAACTCTTTAGGTCCCAGGATGGATTTGTGGATCCTATTCTTAAAAGGTGAAACAGAAGTCATTTATTAAATGTCATTATTAACAAAACAGTTTTCATGAGTGTTTAGATGGACTGAGGAAAGGTGTGCTGGATTTTCTCAGAGAGGAAAGGACGGAACACAGTTGGAAACAACCTAAAGGCTGAGAAATCACAGCTCCCTCTGTCTCCAAATCTTTCCCCATCCCTGTGCCTAAGCACAGATAAGAAGTGCAGGTTTCTCTCCAACAGAGAAAACTGCCTTTCCAAGTCCGGCTGCAAACTCATACTTCATGGGGAACGGAAGAGCCCAATCTGTGAAGAGCGATGTCTTTCCGGGGCTCTTGGTGTCTGTCTTCCCGTGGGATTTGGTTTCCAGAAGACGTGCCCACCTTGCATCTCACTTTCTTTAGCTGGATGCTTGTGTGTGTGAGACGTTGTTTGTAGCATCACTCAGACCTTCAGCCAAATTCAGCAGCGTTCCCATGGAGACCATTGACCTAGCAGGGTGTGAATTGAAGCAGCCCATGGTCCCCAGAGCTTGCTGTGCGCCTGTAGCGGTGAGCCTGGTGGTCTGGACCAAGCCCAGCATCTCCATGGTTAGTGCCATCAGTTTCTTGCCTCGGCCCACCAGTCCCCTCTCCTCACTGTGTCCGGAGGGTGTTGTAATCAGCTTTTCATCAACTGTAACACTGCAGTAGCCCCCTAACTGGGTTCCCTCATTCCATTCCTGTTCTCCTACAATCTGTTTTCCACTCAGCAGCCAGAATAATCCTTTGAAAATACAAATCCAACAGTGTCAAATGGCGCAGCCAGTGTGGGAAGTGGTATGGCTGTTCTTCATAAAGTTCTGCATAGGATTACCACGGGAAAATGACATGTAGTCACGTTACTCTCAGGACATCTTACTGAGCCCATATGTAAACCGCCCCTACCCCTTCTATTCTTTTATCCTAGGTCATCCTAGTTTCCTGCACAGCACTGATCACTCCCTGACATTATTTTGTGTGTATATTTGTCTGTTCACTGTCTGTCTTCCCACTTGGAAGTTTAGATCAGTGAGATCAGAGATGTCTGTCCTTTTCATCACTGTGTCCCCAGTGCCTGGTTCCAGCGAATATTTGTTGGATGAACAATCAATGGATGAATGAACGAATGAGTGAACCACTGCTCTGAGGAAATGCAGTAATAGTATTAGAAGGTCTGAAGCAGAGGACAGATGACTCAAGTGTCCAGACAGCAGTAGAAGCGACTGGTGGCTGTGGGCCGTTATACAACGAGTTCAGTAGTTCAGCGTTCTCCACCCCCAACCCCAGACTCAGCCTAGCTTGAGGCCACCCCCGGTGTTTGGGGACCCTGAGGAGAAGGACTATTATCACCTTCTCTTGTTGCCTGCACTGCCTGACATTCTTCAGTTTACACTTTCCACCTCGTATCCCCCGTCTGGATCTCTGCCTCTCAGCTTGGGTTTCAAAGAATTAAAATCTAAGCCTGCAATCTACACCTCTCTGACACAGGCAAACTCAGTTGCTTACAGATGATGGATGCAATTATCACCACCTTTAGCTGAGATGCTTGCCGCTTCATTGAATTTTGTTTGAAAAAAGGAGACGAAGGCTATTTTTTCTTTCCACCTTGGGCTCTAATTTTGATGAAATGCTTGCCTCTTCTCCTGTCTTGGACTCTTGAGGGAGGGGCAAACATGTTCTCAATTCAAACCTTAACCTTGGCTTTGACCCTTCAGCTCTGTCTCCCAGGCCCAAGTGACTCTTCACGCACAGCTGGACTATTCTTTAATACCTATTTAATGCGCCAGAGCTGTTCCTATGGTAATAGTCACTATCACCTCCAGGAATCTGCCCGCATCCACACCAGAACAGCTGTAATGACCTGTCAACCTTCCTAGGGGTCATTTTAACTTTGTTTTGGTTGTGACATGGGATCGGGATCTGGGAGTCCTCACTGGGGTCCAGGTGGCTGTCCGGCCAGATACATTTGTACTCAGAAAGCTGATCGCACACATATGGCTGACGGGGACTTGGTTGTTTTGTTTTGCTTCGTTCCCCCCCTGCCCCCCCAGATGCTTTTGTTCCACCTCTTAAAGCCACAGACTAGACTCAGGCTCTTCCCCAAATACATTAAGGTGCGTTATCATTGAAAACCCATGAAATTATGTTTTTAAATGTGGGGGTTATTAGGGTCCATTTTTGGCCAAATGAGAACTGTTTGCTAGGGGAAAAGATGTTTAAGATGAGACCAGAGGAGGAATAGGTCTCATCTGAGGAAAGGGGAAGGGAGGATCCATAGGAGGTCTGTGATCCACTTTGAGTTAATATTTTGAGAAAGGTGTAAGGTTTTGTCTCGGTTCATTTTCTTGCATATGGATGTCCGGTACCTCAAGCACTATTTGTTCGAAGGACAATCTCTCGCCATTGAATTGCATTTGCTTTTTTCGATCAAAGAAAAGTTTATATTTGTGTGGGCATATTTCTGTGGTCTCTATTTTGTTTCTTTTTGCCTACTCTTTCATCTATACTGTCTTGATTATTGTATAGCTTTACAGTAAATTAGGTAGTATCAGTCCTCTTACTTTTTTTTCTTCAGTACTGTATTGGCTACTCTGAATTTTTTATATTCCCATGCAAACTTTAGAGTCAGTTTATTAATATCTACCAAATAACTCTTTTGGATTTTGATCTAAATTTCATTATGTCTACAGAGCAGGTTGAGAAGAACTGACATCTTAAGAATATTGAGATTTCCTGTGCATGAGAATGGAATATCTCTTTATTCATTTAGATTTCCTCTAAATCCTTTATCATAGTTTTATAGTTATCTTCATATAGAATTATACCTATTTTGTTAGATTTACACTTCAGTTCGGTTCAGTTACTCGGTCGTGTCCAACTCTTTGCGACCCCATGGACTGCAGCATACCAGGCCTCCCTGTCCATCACCAACTCCCAGAGTTTACTCAAACTCTTGTCCATCCAGTTGGTGATGCCATCCAACCATCTCATCCTCTGTCATCCTCCTTTCCTCGTGCCTTCAATCTTTCCCAGCATCAGGGTCTTTTCCAGTGAGTGAGTTCTTTGCATCAGGTGCCCAAAGTATTGGAGTTTCAGCTTCAGCATCAGTCCTTCCAGTGAACATTCAGGACTGATTTCCTTTAGGATGGACTGGTTGGATTTCCTTGCAGTCCAAGGGACTCTCAAGAGTCTTCTCCAACACCGAAGTTCAAAAGCACCAATTCTTCAGTGCTCAACTTTCTTTATAGTCCAACTCTCACATCCATAGATGACTACTGGAAAAACCATAGCTTTGACTAGATGGACCTTTGTTGGTAAGTTCATGTCTCTGCTTTTTAATATGCTGTCTAGATTTCACTTAAGTGTTTTATTTTTGGAGGGTGTTGATTTAAATGGTGTTGTGTTTTTAATTTCGAATTCCAATTGTTCATTACTGTCATATAGGAAAGAAATTGACTTTTGCATGTTAACCATTGGGCTTCCTGGGTGGCTTAGTGGTAAAGAATCCACCTGCCAATGCAGGAGACACAGGAGATGAAGTTTCGATCCCTGATCCGGGAAGATCCCCTGGAGGAAGAAATGGCAAGCCACCTGGAAAATTCCATGGACAGAGGGGCCTGGTGGGCTACAGTCCATGGGATTGCAGAGAGTCGAACATGACTGAGCAACTAAGCACACACACATACACACACACATGTCAACCATTAAGCAGATGTTAGCAGTAGTGTTTTTTATAGATTTTTTCCTATCAAGTTGAGGAAATTCTCTATATTCATAGTTTGCTGAAAAATTTGATCATGAACGGATGTTAGATTTTTATCAAATGTTAGAGAAAATCTAATGAATGTTAGATTTTTTTTCTATATCTATTGATACCATCATATGATTTTTCTTCTTTAGCCTGATGTGATGGATTATATTAATTGATTTTTTAATTCATATCTGAGAAAAATCCTATTTGATCATGGTGTATGATCTTTTTACACAGTTTTGCTAGTATTTTCTTGAGGATTTTTGCATCCATGTTAACAAGAGATATTGGTCTGTAATTTTCTTTTTCTGTAGTTCTTTTGCTACAAGAACAATGTTGACCTTATCAAATTAATTAGTATTATTAATTAATAACCTATTTTCTGGAACAAGGTGCTGAGAATTGGTATTGATTTCTCCTTTAAGTGTTTGATAGAATTCAACATTGAAACCATCTAGGCCTGGTACATTTGTTTCAGGAAATTATTAATTTTTGATTTAATTTCCCTAATAAATATCAGCTTATTCAGTGTATCCCTTTCTCCTTGTGTGAGTTCTTGTACACTGTATCTTACAGGAACTTGGCTTATTTCCTCTAGGTTATAAAATTTGTGAGAATAGAGTTGTATATAATATTCCTTTATTATTCTTTCCCCCTTTTATTATCCTTTTAATGTACATGCAATCAGTATTCTCTCATTTGTGATACTAGTAATTTGTGTCTTCTTTTATTCCTAGTTAGGGATTCATCGATTTTATTAATATTTTCAAGGAAAACTTTTGGTTTTACTGATCTCTCTATTAATTTCCTGTTTTCAATTTTGTTGAGTTTTGCTCTATTTTTTATTTCTTTTATTCTGTGTAAAACTGAATTTAATTTGTTTTCTTTTTCTAGTTTCCCAAGGTAGAAGCTTAGATGATCAAACTTAGATCTATGTTTTTTCCTAATACATCCTTGCATTTCCCTCTAAGCACTGCTTTTGCTACATTCCACAAGCTTTGATATTTTATTTTCATTTTCAAGGAGTTCAAAATATTTAAAAATTTCTCTTGAGAATTTTCTCTGACCCAGGTGTTATTTAAAAGCATGCTGTTTGATTTCCAAATAGCTAGCAATTTTCCAGCCACCTTTCTGTTTTTGATCTCTAGTTTAATCCCAGTGTGGTCCGAGAACATCGTTCGTTTGATTTCTGCTCTTTCAGAATTGTTAGGGTGTGTTTTGTAGCCCAGATGTGGTCTGCTTTGGTGGGTGTTCCTTGTGATCCTGAGAAAAATGTGTATGCAACCACTGTTGGATGAAGTGGTCTAAAAACGTCAATTAAATTCAGTTGATTGATGGTGCTGTTCAGTTGAACTGTATCCCTACTGATTTTCTGTCTGTCGGATCTTGTGATTACTGATAGAAAGAGGATAGGTTTTAAAAAACACGTGTCCTGGGTATTTTAGCCATCCAAATAAGTGTGTAGCCATATCTCACTGTTGTTTTTATTTACTGTTTCATTTTAAAACAATCTTAAACTTTCACAAAATTTCCAAATATAGTACAAAAAATTTTTTTTTCTCTCTCCTGAACTATTTGAGAGTAAGTTACTTATCTAATGTTCCATCATTTTTGTACACTTTAGGGTGTATTTCCTACAAACAAGGACACTTTCTAACATCAACACAATTCAGCTATATACACCAGGCTCTCGGATCCTCTCAGTCAACAGTGCTAAAGGATGTGCATATATACACATATGCCTGTAGGTATATCTGTTATATCTGTGCTTATTTTTTCATATACCTCTATGTCTCCATCTACCTGTCTATCTCTCTGTTGTTGTTTACTCACTAAGTCGTGTCCAACTCTTTGCGACCCCATGGACTATAGCCCACGAGGCTCCTCTGTCCATGGGATTCTCCAGCCAAGAATATTGGCGTGGGTTGCCATTTCCTGCTCTAGGAGATCTTCCTGACCCAGCAGTCTAACCCAAATTCTGGCGTTGGTAGGTGGATTCTTTACCACTGAGCCACCAGGGAAGTCCCATCTATCTACCTACCTATATTAAAATACTAAATTCATGCCTACCCTCAGTTTCTAATCCAACACATCAGGGTTCAGTCTAGTTTTCTCCCTTTTCATTCCAGCACTTCCTGCTGTTCTCATCCCACCCCAGCCCTGACGCCTGGGGCTACTGTAGTTCCTTGCCACCCGCATGTTGATGTTGATGCCAGTCTTCCTTGGTCCCACCTAATGGCTTTTGTACTGAATATTCAGAAAAGGAAGGGGAGGGAAGAACATGGGGAGATGTAGAGAAGTGAATGAATAGCTTTGGCAGAGATTTAGAAGATAGTGATGGAGTTCCAGTTGAGCTATTTCAAATCCTGAAAGATGATGCTGTGAAAGTGCTGCACTCAATATGCCAGTAAATTTGGAAAACTCAGCAGTGGCCACAGGACGGGAAAAGGTCACTTTTCATTCCAATCCCAAAGAAAGGCAATGCCAAAAAATGCTCAAACTACCACACAACTGCACTCATCTCACATACTAGTAAAATAATGCTCAAAATTCTCCAAGTCAGGCTTCAACAATGCGTGAACCATGAACTTCCAGATGTTCAAGCTGGTTTTAAAAAAGGCAGAGGAAACAGAGATAAAATTGCCAACAACTGCTGGATCATTGAAAAAGCAAGAGAGTTCCGGGAAAACATCTATTTCTGCTTCTGCTTTATTGACTATGCCAAAGCCTTTGACTGTGTAGATCACAATAAACTGTGGAAAATTCTGAAAGAGATGGGAATACCAGAACACCTGACCTGCCTCTTGAGAAATCTGTATGCAGGTCAGGAAGCAAAAGTTAGAACTGGACATGAAACAACAGACTGTTTCCAAATAGGAAAAGGAGTATATCAAGGCTGTATATTGTCACCCTACTTATTTAACTTATATGCAGAGTACATCATGAGAAACACTGGGTTGGATGAAGCACAAGCTGGAATCAAGATTGCCGGGAAAAATATCAATAACCTCAGATATGCAGATGATACCACCCTTATGGCAGAAAGTGAAGAAGAACTAAAAAGCCTCTTGATGAAAGTGAAAGAGGAGAGTGAAAAAGTTGGCTTAAAGCTCAACAGTCAGAAAACTAAGATCATGGTATCCAGTCCCATCACTTCATGGTGAATAAATGGGGAAACAGTGGAAACAGTGTCAGACTTTATTTTTTGGGGCTCCAAAATCACTGCAGCCATGAATTTAAAAAGATGGTGATTGCAGCCATGAAATTAAAAAGGCTTACTACTTGGAAGAAAAGTTATGACCAGCCTAGACAGCATATTAAAAAACAGAGACATGACTTTGCCAACAAAGGTCCATCTAGTCAAAGCTATAGTTTTTCCAGTAGTCATGTGTGGATGTGAGAGTTGGACTATAAAGAAAGCTGAGCGCCGAAGAATCGATGCTTTTGAACTGTGGTGTTGGAGAAGACTCTTGAGAGTCTCTTGGACTGCAAGGAGATCCAACCAGTCCATCCTAAAGGAAATCAGTCCTGAATATTCATTGGAAGGACTTATGTTGAAGCTGAAACTCCAATACTTTGGCCACCTGATGCAAAGAACTGACTCATTGTAAAAGATCCTGATGCTGGGAAAGATCGAAGGCACAAGGAGAAAGGGATGACAGAGGACGAGAGGATGGATGGAATCACTGACTCAATGGACATGAGTTTGAGTAAACTCTGAGAGTTGGTGATGGACAGGGAGGCCTGGTGCGCTGCAGTCCATGGGGTTACAAAGAGTCGGACATGACTGAGCAACTGAATTGAACTGAACTAGGGAATAATATAAATAGAACTTGATGTCAGATCAGATGTAGAGTGGAAGGAGGCCTGGAGTCACAGGTGATGTTCAGATAGAGAACAGAGAACAGGAAGAGGTTTGGGGAGCATGTGGGAGTGGGATGGGCATGGTAGAAATGGGGCTTGAGAGAGAAATCTGGCTTCAAACACCACTTGGGTGTTCATGAGATTATATCTAACATGTAAAGATGTGAAAGTAGGGTGGTACTTCCCCAGGAACATATATGTCAAGTCAAAAAGAAGAAACCCTAGAGAAGACGTCTATAGGGTGCTCTAATTACGAAGTGGGCAGAGAATAGGAGTAAACGATGACAGAGGAGAGGCTTGTAGAGTGTCGGGAAGGCTAGGGAAGGAGGTCAGCTGTGAACCATGCTGTCAACAGGTCAAGGATGGATGGGATTGAAACGTACCTCCTGGCTTCAGCCACTGGGGTCAGTTAGTGACTGTCACTGCCAGTCAAGGAGATGGGAGTGTTGATGGCGGGGGCAGTTGATTGAAAAGGGAATGCCGGTTTAGAAAGTATGTACTGACTGTCCCAGGAAATGTGTGACTCTGCAAGGAAAAATAAGAGTCTAAGTATGTGGGGGACAGTCAAGGCTGATGAGAGAATTACGCAAGTTAAAATATTGGTGGAATGTGTTGAAGACCCAGGGATGAGGGGAAATAAATACTATGGGTCTCTGATGAGGCTAGAGGTCAATTATTGTATTTAAGGGAGAGAAAAGATCACCTAGAGAAGTTTAAAAATATGCCAGTCTTGGATGCTAAATCTAGAGATTCTGATTTTGAAGGACTGGATTAGGGCCTCTGTGCCTTGTGGAGCCTTCTGTACGTGGGTGGTAATGATTCTGGCGTTTCACAGATGATACTTTGAGAAGCCAGAGAAGATAAATCACAATGGTTGGTGATCCTCTGCAGACAGAAAAAAAGAGAGGTTTTCATCCATTGTAACAGGAACAGGTGTGGGTACATGTGTTGTCTGGAGGCAGGAAATTTACTGGTTCTTGTCTGGTGCTTTCTATTTTCTCCCTGAAATAAGAGGTGCCTTTTCCCTTGAGAATGAGGGGTTTAAAAGTTTGAAGAGAGTGGCAAAGATCGGAAATACTTATGATGGAGCACGGAGGATTGTGTCCTAGTAAAATAAAGAAGGATTTCTGAGGAGTTTGAGAACTGAGTTGAGGTTTATAAATTATGAATGTATAGTCTGCATGGTTTTCACTTGTCTCAGAGTCTGATATCCTAGGGTGAGCACCGAGAGAGTGGTGATCTGGATGGTTCTAGGGTTTGTGTTTTGCCAGGTATGAGAGATGATCTAGTAGAGTTGCATTTAGTCCCAAGAAAATTGTTGAGGTGATGAAATCCAAGGTTACCAAGAGAAGAAGTAAAGACAGGACTCTAATGAGGAAAAGGGAGATGAGTCAAGGGGCAGAGGTCTCCGAGAAGCCCATCGTGGATGGACAGAGCTTTGTGCTCTTGGGAAATTTGTGATTTGAAGATTTGAGAGTTTCGGTTGTTCTGGGTGAAGCTAAACTGTGTAGGCTGTGGTCGTGGGAGTGAAATAATAATGTAGAGTGGAGACAAGGGTCACTAGAGATGAAATGTGTCAAGAAAGTTAGAAGCCAAGTCTTTCCTTGGTGGGTTGTCTCCACCAGTTTTACCCTTTTAGCAAACTAGAAATGGGACATGTCAAATTACACGTCTAATTTTTTCTCTGAATGTGCATTTAAATCAGTGCATTACTTCTGGAAAGAATGAACCGCTTCAGTGTGACCTCTAATGACAGGACATCTTTGTTACATTAAGGAACACACAGGCTCAGAAATCAGATACTTAACCTTACTTTGCTTAAGGGAAGAGCAGCTTAGATAAAGGTTTTCATTGCAGTAGCATTCCTGTCCTTATTGTGAGTCACTTTAAAATGACCCCAATCATTGTGGTTTCATAAGTATGATCATCAGACCCCTTGCATTAAAATCATTGGGGGTTATAGTAGGGGGTGACCCCTATTCCTGGGTCAGCCCTAGACCTATTAGTACAGTTGCCGAGAGTGGGAGGGGGCTGAGTTGAATTGTGCTGGAATCTGTATTTTAACTAGATCTTCAAAGGACTCATGCACACATTCTAACAGACGTACACACACTCTGATAGACACACACAGGTGTGTACTGGAGTCCATATGCTTGCTGTGTGCCAGGAGTGTTTAAGTCTGTGTTGTTGACGCAAGGGTTCACGCACAGACCTACATTCTCTGCAATGTGCCCTCTTGCTTCACTGAGGCACATTTTCATTCCAGCAACTATTGTTCCCTTTGTGTGCATGTGTGTGTGTGTACTTAGCCATGTCCATGGACTGTAGCCCGCCAGGCTCTTCTGTCCATTGAATTTCCTAGGCAAGAATCCTGGAGTGGGTAGCCATTCCCTTCTCCAGGGGATCTTCCTGACCCAGGGATCGAACCCAAGTCTCCTGCATTGGCAGGCAGATTCTTCAGCACAGTGCTACCCGGGAAGCCGAACTGCTAATGTATTAGAGAAGAGAGACAGCTATGAAATGCCTTCCTGCCTGTTACTCTATGGAATACAGAATACTCTCCAGGGGATTTTAAGCAATTATTTTTTTTTACAGATTTTATCTTTGGTTGAATTACAGAGCTTGATTCCCAGTGAGGGCATAATCTTGGAACTCTTAAAAAATAAATATCACATTCACTCATTGTTTTTAATGAAACTGTATGTTAGTCCAGGGTGAACTGGTAAAGAAGAATTTCAGGTTTCCAAATGTCACAAAAAGGACACCACCACAGCCTGCTTTAAGAAGAAACCAAATGTTCTAATTAACATTTTTATCTTTGACATTTCCTGACTGCCTTTATATGTCCCCGGGGCTATTATTGTAGTATAACTTTTAAAAATAAAATTCCCATATTCACTCTTACCCCGATTTTTATAGGCAGTTAATCTCAGATAGTTCATCTGCTTCGTTGATTTACATTGCTAATGTCACTTAAGAGAGGTAATCAGAATGCTTACAACATTTTGCTCTGTTTAGCTTAACGCTACAATTGTCTGAGATAAAAGTACCAGTTATTCTGTTCCAATAACAAACTCAGTAAATTTTTTTCTTGGGGTTAATGTGTTCTCTTATTTCAGTTTTCCTTCCGCTCTTTGTCTTCATTTCCAAAAAGCATCACATTTATTCCGATGCTTGGTTTCCTATTCAGCATCTGGGTGTAGCCATTGACATCTATCAAGTTCTCAATAACTTATTTGAAAGTTCTCCAGCTCCCTTTGCCCCTTATATTTTTAAAAGGATTCATAAAAAACCCTGAAAAGACAGAGTTATAACAAGTTTACATTTTGCAGCTGGTTTGCATGTCATAGAGCAAGTTGAGGTGTGATAGTAAAAGAAAAAGAAGGTTAAAGGAATAAAATCATCGTTTATTGTGCAGTGCTTTCTGCTGGAGTCTGTGCTAAATGTGCCATATCTTATTTCATTCAATCCTCACCAAAATTTTGAAAGTTGGGCTTGTGATTACTACTTTACAGATTAAGATATAGGTAAGACTCTAAGAAATTAAAGTCATTCACTCAAGTTCTCCTTTTTCATCAAGTATCCCCCCAACCACTTATATTTTCAGTATCTATCTTTCCCAGATCCTTTCCCTTATTACATAACGTATTAACAATCTCAGAACCTAAAAAGTCAAGTCTTCCTCCGACTGTAATTTGTAGAACTTGTTTTCTTCACAGTTAGGGTCCTGAAGGAGCTGTCTATGTTCTTTGTTTGTACTCCAAAATCTTTACAACCACAGCAATCTGGCTTCAGCGTCAACCTTCCAGCAGTTGTGTGCTGTGCTGGGCTCAGTCGCTCAGTCGTGTCCAACTCTGCGACCCCATGGACTGTAGCCCTTCAGGCTCCTCTGTCCATGGAACTCTCCAGGCAAGAATACTGGGAGTGGGTTGCCATGCCCTCCTCCAGATTCTAGCAGTTAAGCACGTGTTCTTTGGAAGGAATGATGCTAAAGCTGAAACTCCAGTACTTTGGCCACCTCATGCGAAGTTGACTCATTGGAAAAGACTCTGATGCTGGGAGGGATTGGGGGCGGGAGGAAAAGGGGACGACAGAGGATGAGATGGCTGGATGGCATCACCGACTCCATGGACGTGAGTCTGGGTGAACTCTGGGAGTTGGTGATGGACAGGGAGGCCTGGCGTGCTTCAATTCATGGGGTCGCCAAGAGTCGGACATGACTGAGCAACTGAAGTGAACTGAACTGAACTGAGGGCTCAGCTGGGAGCATGGCCTTGATATGTCAGCTAAGCAACCTGGAGCCTGGCTTCCTCTATCTGGCCCTGAACCCCAAGAGATGATATTCCTTTACCTGAATTATCCAAGGGCTAGGTACCAGGCAACTAGAGACCATCCCCTAGAGCCCAAAGCTTGCTGAAATGATCAAGCCAGCCAGCCGTAACCTGTTCACCTGTCCTGCTTCATCTCTCCTGCAGAAGCCCCAGTGAAGGTCGTGGTCCAAGCCCTCCCCTGCTTCCTGTCTTCTGCCTCCTGACCCCCCTGGTGTTTTCCTAAGTGGCCCTGGGTGGTGTGCTCTGACTGCTGTCTCTAAGACCTGTAAGGACAGTAAACTTTGTTTTCCTGAACCACTCCTTTGTCTCCTCTTGTGGCCCCCAACTGTCTCATTAAAACATCCAACAGAAGCCCTCATTAAGTGTTAGATGTTGTTGATGTGTGGCAGTGGTTGGTACTCCTGGGCATCTATGAGTACAACGATCCGGGTCTCTATCCACCTTACAAATTATACATTTTTAGTTTCTTTTATTAATTTTTGTTGTTCTTTACTGTCCTCAGACTCAGGCAAGAGGAATCCTTGCTCCAGGCTTCACCTTCACGTGAAAAAATCAGTTCTGTTGAGATGTAATACATGCACAATAACATTCATTGATTATCTTTGGTTTTTACTATAAGATTACATAGTTATTCATTTTTTAAATTAAAATACAATCCATTGGCATAAGTATAAACAATGTAATGTTCTAGATCTCAAATGGCAGGTTCATTTTATTTATATCTCAATATATATATATTTTAAAAGTGTATTTATTTATTTGGTTGCACCTGGTCTTAATTGTGGTTCACAGGGCAGGATCTTTGATTTTGGTTGCAGCATTCAGGATCTTTAGCTGTGGCATGGGAATTCTTCCCTGCAGGCATGCAGGATCTAGTTCCCTGACCAGGGATCAAACCCAGACCCCCTGCATTGGGAGTGTGGAGTCTTGGCCACTGGACCACCAGGGAAGTCCCTCAATATGTGTTAAACAATACTGTCTTTATATGTTCTCTTATATGCTTCAGGTATTATGTGATAGGAATGTAATTAATTATTTGATGTTTTGACAGGTATATGGAGTCCTGTACTCGCCACCATAATCATGACATAGACCATGTGTCTCGTCTCCCAAATGCTTCATGACTCTTTGGAATCAGTCTTCTCCCCTTATTCCTGATCCTTGCAACCATTCATCTTCTCTCTGCCATTATAGTCTTGTCTTTTCTAATATTGTGTACACATGGACATGACAGCATTTAGTCTTTGGTATCTGGATTCTTTCATGTAGCATCAAGGTTTTGAGATTCATGCCTGTTGTAACACAGCAGTAATTTGTTCTTTCTTTTTTAGTAGCTGAGAAGTCTACAATTGGTGGTGCAATGGTAAAAAAATTCACCCACCAATGAGGAGATGCAGGAGACCTGGGTTTGATCACTGGATTGGAAAGATCCCCTGGAGAAGGAAATGGCAAGCCACTCCAGTATTCTTGCCTGGGAAATCCCGTGGACAGAGGAGCCTGGTTGACTGTAGTCCACAGGGTTGCAAAGGGTCAGACACGACTGAGTGACTAAACAACAGGAGAATTAATCCACCCCTGTGGTTTCTTCATGGTCAGAGGTAGAGTCAAGGATGTCAGTCCTCCTCCGCAGGGGGTGGTCCCGCTCCGGCCCTTCTGCAGCAGTGCCCTTCCCACAGAGTGAGGACTTTGTGGGGCCAAAGGATATCCTCACCCCACACGTGTGTTTTCCTCTATTCTAGCCTATGTTCTTGATCATAAACCTAGGGATCTTCTATTTGAATAACACAGACTGACTTCTAATCTGACCTTTCCCTGAATCATTTTCTTTTTTCTAACTTTTTAAAAAATATTAATTTTTATGTATTTGGCAGTGTCAGGTCTTAGTTGCGGCATGTGGGATCTAGTTCCCCAGCCAGGGAGCAAACCTGTACCCGCTGCATTGGGAGAGTCTTAGCCGCTGGACCACCAGGGAAGTCCCATGGATCATTGATGGAGGACCTAGGAGTGGCTACTTGCTGGGGTGATGTGATCAAATGTCCACCTGTATACCCAGAGGCCCCTTGTGGTATAGGATGGATCCAGGGATGGGGAAAGAAGGGAATCGGAGCATCTGGGGTTAGTTCTCCCCAAGGACCACACCCTGGCATGGGAATTGCCAGTCCAAGAATTCTAAATGTGGGTTGGCATTCCAGAATGTTATGATAGGATGTTTTTCAAGGTAGGAGAATCAAGTGTTTTTTAGTTAACACTGTGTTGGCTTATTGTATAACTTTTAAGTCTTAGATGTATGTATGTGGGCCTTTGTACTTTTGCTCCAGACCTGGCAAATGTCGGGTGTGGGCTGACTTTTTGTCTTTACTACCCTCTAAATGTATGTGTTTCTTTGTTAAAAAATATTAGTTTATTTGGCTGTGTCAGATCTTAGTTGTAGCCTGTGGGGTCTTCGACGTTCGTTGCAGCATGCCAGCTCTTCATCGTGGCATGTGGGATCGAGTCCCTGACCAGGGAGTGAACCCGGGCCCCCTGCACTGAGAGTGTGGAGTCTGAGCCTCTGGATCACCAGGGAAGTCCCTGTATGTGCTTCTTGTGTCTGCCCTTTGTCCTCTTCCCTTATCACTCTCTAGACTGGATCATCACCTCTGTTCCCCAATTTCTACTAACAGACATATAGGATGGTACAGGTATGCCCTGTGAGTAGGTCCTACAGACTCAGTGGGTACAAGTGTACAGACAAGACTGGAAATGGCTTGCTGGGTGCGATGGTGGAGAAGAAACAGTACACCCTTAGGCAAAAGAGTATTAAACTATCTGAGAGGTTTGTGAATAAACCAGAAAGAGCCGAGCAGTATGACGGGTGAGTCTGTACAGACTCTAGAACCAGGCTGCCTGGGATCAGATTCTGTTCCTCCCACTTACTACCTGTGAGACCTTGGGTAAGTTTCCTAATCCATTTGTGCCTCAGTTTCTTTGTCTATACAATGGGCATTATAATGGCAACCACCTCATAGGCTTATTTTAAGGACCAATGATTCAATACTTACAAAATGATGCAAGAATGCCTGGGAAATAGGAAAATCTCAATGCATTTTAGCTAATATGTTAATGAGGTACATTTGCAGGATTCAGGCTGGGATTTCCATGTGTTTCTGTTGCATATTTTAGAATTGGATAATCTTCACTTGCACATGTTAGAGTAATGTATGATGGTTCTTTGGGCTTCCCTAATAGCTACTGAGAGTCCCTTGGACTGCAAGGAGATCCAACCAGTCCGTTCTAAAGGAGATCAGCCCTGGGTGTTCTTTGGAAGGAATGATGGTAAAGCTGAAACTCCAGTACTTTGGCCACCTCATGCGAAGAGTTGACTCCTTGGAAAAGACTCTGATGCTGGGAGGGACTGGGGGCAAGAGGAGAAGGGGATGACAGAGGATGAGATGGCTGGATGGCATCACTGACTCGATGGATGTGAGTTTGAGTGAACTCTGGGAGTTGGTGATGGACAGGGAGGCCTGGTGTGCTGCGATTCATGGGGTCGAAAAGAGTCAGACATGACTGAGCGACTGAACTGAACTGAACTGAACAGCTCAGTAGGTAAAGAATAAAGAATCTGCCTGCAATGCAGGAGAGACTGGTTCTATCCCTGGGGCAGGAAGATCCACTGGAGAAGGGATAGGCTACCCACTCCAGTATTAGGCTTCCCTTGTAGCTCAACTGGTAAAGAATCTGCCTGAAGTGTGGGAGACCTGGGTTCGATCCTTGGGTTGGGAAGATCCCCTGGAGAAGGGAAAGGCTATCCATTCCAGTATTCTAGCCTGGAGAATTCCATGGACTGTATAGTCCATGGGGTTGCAAAGAGTTGGACACGACTGATCCACTTTCACTTTCAGTAATGGTAGCTCTAGCTGCGTTTACTCCAAAGCTGGCTAGGTGCTTACCTAGTCTATCTCCTTTTTCTGAGAGCATGGGTAGATTTTATTTCCCAGCTTTCTTTGATGTTAGGCTGGGGCTATGTGCTTGAGTTCTGGAAAAGGAAATGTGTGCAGAATTGATGTGTATCACTTTTAAGCATGGTCATAATTCCTCTCAGTTACACTTCTCTATCTTCCCCCATCTGAGGACAGATCATTCCAGGTTTACCTTGAAATTTGTAAAATGGCAAAAACATAAGATAGAAGCACTTGGGTTACTAAGGCACAGCTTGCAAGAGAACTACTCAAGAGACCCACCAAACCGGGAATATGCCTTGAACTTGAATGAGAAATTTTTCTATTGCATTAAACCATTAAGACTTTGGATTGTCTTCTACAGCAGTTAGTCTGTTCAAGTACAGATATTTATATGTTGAAGTGAAGTCCTTTCATAACAAGAATATGAAATATACGTTATTGGCTTAGCCATTGGCTCTGGTAATGAAACGGAAGCTGGCGGCTGGAAAAACGGTAATCTTGTTATGCGGTGCAAGGCATTCAGTAAAACTTCTTCCTGTGAACACTGGAAGGTAGAACCCGTTGGAACTGAACTCTAGGTGAAGAACTGAGAAATACGACTCTAGTGGGGTATGGTTTTTTTTATTGGCTGTGTTGGACCGAGAAAAGGCCTGAAAAAGAAATGGCTAGTTTGCAAGTATAAATGAAAGGGAGTCTGGAAATTCAGTTTCGAAGAGTTGAAAATGCCAGCTGTGTTGTGGCATCGAAAGAGTGAAAAATGGAATTTAGGAAAAAACTTTAAGCCCTAATGGTCCACTAAATCTTTTCAGGTGAATACAGTGATTCACAAAAAGATCAGTTGAAGGATAGGGTATTCTCCATTCAGAAGTTCTAGTCTCAAGGTAGCTATTTTTAAACTCAGAGACATTTTTAACAGTGGCAGCGAAGCAGAGGGAAAGCGTACTGGAGAATCCTGTCTAGGAAAGGTCTTTGAGTGTGGTTTCTGGCACTTGCAACTGCTGGGAAGAAAACTGGTTAGACGTCTATTAAGTTTTGGGGGAGTTTTTATTTCCAAATGAGCCACACACTAAACAAATTTTAAAAAACCTGCTTTGACTCCTTTGGACTTGCAGCGATCCCTGGGACTCCACAATTGCCTAAGTAGGACGTGGGTTTCCAGTGCTCCCATAGACATGCCCCCCTCTTTCCCACTTCACATAGTGGACAAGGCAAAGATCACAGAGGAGGGAGCCAGGGTCCCAGAGAAAGATGGACGTGGGTATCCCTCTTGGAGCACACAAGAGAAACCTTATCAAACTTTTCCTATCACCATGTCACAATCCTTCACATTTTCTACCCCAGAATGACTTCAGCATTGCTGTAGACCATTGACTTCTAGACTTTTCCACGTGTTCCCTTTGTAAGTGGGGGCATTAATTACTGTTATCTTGCCTCTGTTCCACCGTTGCACATTGCATACTGGGTGTGTGTATGTGTGTGTGGTGGTGGTGGGAGATAACTTCTAATTCATAGATTATCAGAACATAAGGGGCCTTAAGTACCCATAATGGATGAACTGTGCATGTCTTGGGGATCTGAACTCAACTAGATGCAGTGATTGGGTGTGACTTTGGGGTCCTCGTTGGTGAGAGAGTGAGTGTACTTTGTATGAAGGAGGAAGAGTGAGCTGAGAATTTGGTGGCCAGAGGAAGTCTGTGCCAGAGACTTTTTTAAAAAGTGATTGTCAGTTAATTTTTTAAAAAAGTTTTTTGATGTGGAACATTTTTTTTAAGTATTAAATTTGTTACAATATTGCTTCTGTTTTATGTTTTTTTTTTTTTTTGGCCCCGAGGCATTTGGGATCTTAGCTTCCTGACCAGGGATCCAATCCTGCACCCCTGCTTTGGAAGGCAAAGTCTTAACCAGGGGACTGCCAGGGAAGTCCTTATAGCAGAGGTTGATTAGATGCTCAGGGATCTCATTCCTTCTTCCTGAGCACACAAGAATAATGCATTTCTCTATTTCTCTTGAAATTAGATTAAAATAACTCAAGCCACTGTTGGCCACTGGTCTATTGTAGAAGTGATGCACACCACTTCCTGGCCTGGGCACAGAACACTCTGTGCACTCGCCTTCCCTGCTCTCTCCTTCTTCATCCACCTTGGAATATATATCAGCAAGAACATCCCTTGATCATGTTCAGTCACTGTAATTTTAGAGGTGTTTTTTCCTATCAAGCAGCATATCCTGAATAATACACCACACCATATCTTGGGAGGATGGAGAGTAATCACTTAAGATGGGGCATCTTTGTTGTTAAAGATGGAATGAACACAGTTTCTTACTCCGATCTCTATCATGACCTCTAACCCTGAAGAGGTTAAAAATCCTGAGTCAGATGTATGCAAGGAGGAGAATGCCGGTGGCGTTCTGGGAGGTTCTTATAGTGGTGGAGTCCTCTGGGATTTTAAGAGAGCGATCTGAAGAAGGTAGGGGCGTGAAAATAAATCAATGAGTTTTCCACTCCCATATTCAGTAATTTTGAGAAAATATCTAGCGGAGGAAAGGTAGAGTACGATCCATTTGCAGAGTGTTAGGTTCAAGGGCACCGCTCTCTTTCCAAGGTTCACAAGAGCTCCTTTTGTAATGCCCCGAGCTCTGAAGTTCGTTTAGGGTAAATATTACAGTTTGAGAAGCAACCGTTAGAGGGTGGGCGGGCGGGCGGGCGTGTGTGTGTGTGTGTGTGTGTGTGTGTGTGTGTGTGTGTTCTCATTGCTGTTGTTATTTAGTCGCTAAGTCGTGTCCAGCTATTTTGTGACCCCGTGGACTGTAGCCCACCAGGCTCCTCCGTCGATTTCCCAGGCAAGAATACTGGAGTGGGTTGCCATTTCCTTCTCCAGGGGATCTTCCCAACCCAGGGATGGAACCCACATCTCCTGCATTGGCAGGTGGGTTCTTTACTACTAAGCCATGCAGGGATATCTTTAAGCTGGAGTAGTCCATGGAAATGTTCCAAGTTCAGAATTGGGCAAGCAGAGGCAACTGTTAAAGAGTCTCCCAGGGCAAGAGTTTACTGTAGTCCATGTTCTAAAAGTTCCTTTCTTTTCATCACTGTTCAGTATTGCCTATGGGCCAGGCTAATAGTTTGGGGAGTACAGAGACTGTACAAAATCTTTACATTAATTATTTTAGGGCAAAAAAAGGTCTTCAACCTGAAGATAGCATTAAAGGAAGTATGCTTAAAGAATTAGTGAGGAGAACATGGGAATCATACCAATCTGTTCCAAGAAATTGGATGAATTTAATTAATTATTCTACTATTATTATGTTTTATATTTTGGCCATTCTGCACAGCATGTGGGATCTACTTCCCTGACCAGGGATTGAACCCATTGGCAGCATGAAATCTTAACCACTGGACCACAAAAGAAGTACCAATCAGATGGATTTTCAATGAGATGTTTTTCTGGAAACTCCAATAAGGGAGCTTCCCTGATGGCTCAGATGGTAAAGAATCTGCCTGCGATGTAAGAAACCCGGGTTCGATTCCTGGGTCAGGAAGATCGCCTGGAGAAGGAAATGGCAACCAACTTCAGGATTCTTACCTGGAGAATTCCATGGACAGAGGAACCTGAAGGGCCGCAGTTCATGGAGTAGCAAAGAGTCAGACATGACTGAGCAACTAACACTTTCACTTCCAATAAGACAAACAGCAAGAATGAATTCCCTGATGTGACTTACTTGGGAGAGGCAAAAGTTCTCCTCCCATTGTATCTTGAACCCATTGCAATCAGACTTTTATTTTCACCTCTCCACTGAAATGACTCTCCTAAGCATCTCTAAGGACTCCATGTTAACCCAGGGGTTGTTTTTCCATCTTATTTGGTCTTCCAGTAGTATCTGACACACCATTTACTATGGTTTCCTCGGAATAGCTTCTCCATTTGGATTCTCATTCACCTGGGTTGTTTTAAGTTCTTATTTTCCTTTGCTGGTCTCTTCTTGATATTTACGTAAATGTTCATTTTCTCCAGACTTACTGTTTTAATCTTTTTTTCTTTTCTATGTTCATACATTTGGTGACCTCACCTATACTCTCTTGGCTTTAAATGCCATCCATATACTCATTATTTCTGGATTTATATCCCCACACTGTACCTCTTCTCTGAACTCCAGACTTATACAGCAAAATGCCTTTTTTTTAGCAGCCATCACAAAATTTACTCCTGATAGTCCCCTGACAAGCCTTCTTCTCATGTGCTTTTCTCATATCCGTAAATTACAACTCAGCCCTTCCAGTAGCTCAGGCCAAAGGCCTTCATATAGCCCTTCATTTGTCTCTCATACCTGAGTTTATATGAAAGAGCAAGTCCTTTGTTTTGACCTTCAGTGTATAACTAGACTGCAGCTCCTTTTCACTGTCTTGGACTTCTGCTTCTGGTTATGATGAAATAGTTTATATTCAAGCTGCCTTCTTCAGAGAGTGACTAGGAAACCTGGATGAAACGGAAGGAAATCAATTCGAAGTCATCTGAGAGCTGTCAATGCACCCAGGACTTGCTGGACTAACAGCTCAGAGAGCAGAGAATATTCCAAGGCAAGTGCAAAATTTTGTGTTGTTATTCCTCTTATTGGTTGATCCATAAATTGCATAATGTAAACATCAAAGCAGCGAAGCAGGGAGCTGGGAGATAAAAGGCTGAGAAGCTCATTAAAACTTTCCTTGGTTGTAGGGAGCTGGTGGACATCAGAGCTGGGAAATTAGAAGGATTTGATGACCCAAGATTTTCAAGGGAAGAAAAATGTAGAAGAGTGAGTCTGATACTCTGCACTGCTTTTTCCAACTAAAGCATGTGTCTGTTCGTACAGGGTCAAGAGCTGAGAGGCCAGGAAGCTAAGCTGATGTATTTTTCAGCCTCGTGGTGCTCAGGAGACAGTATTTAGAGTTCAGGTCCCCTGTACATTTATCAGACTTTCAGTGAAAACTTCTGAAGGTCTACATCCTAGGAGCAATGGAGAACTCAAAATAGTTTCTTCAGAGACTAAAATCCAGTCTTGAGTAAGTTGTTTCTGATAGACGGGTTAAGATCAGCTGCTTCTACTCTAATTTTTGCCTGAAGTTAATAAAAATCCTCTCTGGTAGAAGACAACATCCTCCATAGTGTCTACACTTTTTTCATGACACGATGTCATTCACACACTATACTTTATAGTATAGCAAATATCATGCATTCAATAAAATTGATAAATTAACAAAATCAGAGATGACGAAAATCAAAAGACACAATGCAAACAGACCCACAGTTAATCCAGTTATCAGACATATCAGCTATAGATGCTAAAATAACTCTGATGGCTATGTTCTAGAAGATAGATGACACGATGGAGAATATCTGCCGAGGAGACGAATCATTTTAAAAATTAAATAAACTGATGTTAGGAAGCTTCAGCCACAGAGGCTAAGTTCTTAACAGCTAAGTTTAATATCATGTTAGATGTGGCTGAAGAATGAGTTAATAAATTGGAAGAAAGATGAGAAGGAAAATATACAGAACAAAGCATAGAGGAAAAAAAAGAAAACACTGAATGTTTTCCAGAATGCATAAATAATGCATGGGAGAGTAACAGAGACTGACATAAGGGTAATTAGAGTCACATACGGGGCAGAGTAAGTGAACGGGACAGAGCAGCATCCAAAGGGCTGGCCAGTGCTGAGTATATCCCAAAACTGATGGAAGAAATCAAGCAATAGATTCAAGAAGTCCTTTGAACCACAAGCAGGGTAAATACTAAGAAAACCACACAGAGGTACCTCAAAATAAGGCGACTGAAACCATGACAAAGAGAAAACCTTAAACATAGCTAGAGAAGAAAATGACACTTGAATCGATAGTCTGGTGTCTCAAAAGAAATGATGCAAGTCAGAATAACAAAATAAAAGAAATGCCATCTTGAAAATGCTGAAAGACAGCCGCAGTCTATCACACAAGATCAAGTAAAGACACAGCAATTGGGAAGTTTACATCGTTATCTGTCACCTGTGTTCTAAAGACAGACAGGGTGGAGATAATGTGCTTGGAGATTTTGGTAAGCCTCAGACTGTTCTGACTATCCTGCCAGGTAACACCAGAGAGAGTTGCAGTCTCCTTATAAGCATGAACTAATTACAAGTGGGGACGGTTATTACATTCTTCTTTGATCACAGTCTCTTCCCCCATCCTTCAGGAAGTGATTACAAAGACTTCTTTGCCAGACTGCGCAGGAGGAGGGAAATAAATGATGTGGAACATTTTCAGCAGAATGAAGATGCAAATGTGAGTGAAGCAGATGAAAGGAATCTGGGAACTGTAAGCCTAGCTAGTAGCTGGCCATCAGAGTCCCACAGTCCTAGAACTTGGCTCCTAAATCAGCGGATCTACAATGGCCAATTAATTCCTTTGATGGAAGTTGGAGAGGCTAAAGAATGAAAGAGGAACCAGATCTGATGGAATGATGATACATCTGGACAGTGGGTAATGATTTTACCCAGCTGTTCAAAAGTGCCAGCTGGCTCAGAGAGGAGTATAGCAACCTAGTGGTTGAGAAGAACAGATGGGATGTTTGGGGAATAAATTATTTGAATGTATTGAGATGACTTTGTGTGTGTGTGTGTGTAGTGTTTATTACTAGAATGGAAAAGTTTTTACTGGAGCAAGGATTCATTAAGGAGAGTCAGCCAAAGGAAATGATAAATGCATTCCTGGGGGGCAGAGTGGGACTATGTGATCATGGCATGCTGGGACCAGCTTATACTGGTAGTGAGAAGCGATTGTGCACTTTTCTCCCCAATCCCATGTTCAGTGATGTGTTTGGTAGCTTGAAATCTGCCATCAGTTCAGTTCAGTTGCTCAGTCGTGTCCGACTCTTTTCGACCTCCTGGACTAGTCCACGAGGGACTAAGCTTCCCTGTCCTTCACCAACTCCTGGAGCTTGCTCAAACTCATGTCCAAATTGGTGATATGCCATCCAACCATCTCTTCCTCCGTCGACCCCTTCTCCTCCTGCCTTCAATCTTTGCCATCATCAGGGTCTTTTCCAATGAGTCAGCTCTTTGCATCAGGTGGCCAAAGTACTGGAGCTTCAGCTTCAGCATCAGTCCTTCCAATGAATATTCACTGTTGATTTCCTTTAGGATTGACTGGTTGGATCTCCTTGCAGCCCAAGGGACTCTCAAGAGTCTTCTCCAACACCACAGTTCAAAAGCATCAATTCTTTGGTGCTCAGCTTTCTTTATGGTCCAACTTTGACATCCATACATGAAATCGGTCATCGTGAGTGCCACAAATCAGGACTCCCCTATTCTGAGAACCAATTGATAAACACTTGCCAGTACACCATTGGAGTTATGCCCTATGACATATTCCATAACACCAATTACTGGGACTATCTGAACAGATTAAGACATCTTTTAAATGTTATCTCCCATTGTATAACTCAGGCTTAGACTTAAGATCAAGTTCCATTTTTCTTTTACCTTCCGGAACGTACCCCTGATTTTACAATAAGCACTTTAAACTTAAATTGTCTAAAAGTCAGTATCTTCTTTCCCAGATTACTTTTTCTTCAGGTGTTCTTTACTGTAGTTCTTGACAACATAAGCTAGGGACCCAAATCAGAAACGTAGGTGCCTCTCTGGTTACCATTCTCTGATGATCACTGGATCTTCACAGATCAACCTAATTAGCATATACTATTCTTATTTATTTTCCCATTTCCTCTATTAATCCTATTGTCTTGGTTCAGGCCCTCAGACTGTTGCCTCCCCCAGTTTCTTCAAACACTTAAATATTTAGAATATTTCAGTCAATATCCATGCTTCTTTTCATGTTCAATTCTGAGGAGAGTTCTGAGGTCAATATTTTTTTTTTTTTAATCTAATTTTGTTTTTTGTTTATTTTTTGGCTGCGCCACATAGCACCCCACTCCGGTACTCTTGCCTGGAAAATCCCATGGATGGAGGAGCCTGGTAGGCTGCAGTCCATGGGGTCGCGAAGAGTCAGACACGACTGAGCGACTTCACTTTCACTTTCATGCATTGGAGAAGGAAATGGCAACCCACTCCAGTGTTCTTGCCTGGAGAATCCCAGGGACGGGGGAGCCTGGTGGGCTGCCGTCTCTGGGGTCGCACAGAGTCAGACACGACTGAAGTGACTTAGCAGCAGCATAGCATATGGAATCCTAGTCCTAGACCAGGGATCGAACCCCTGCCCCCTGCATTGGAAGTGCAGTCTTCCTTTGGACTATTACCAAAGTCCCTGGCATCTGTATTTTTAACAGGTGATCCGAATTTCAGGCAAATCTAATTCTCAGCTAAGGCTGGAAAATAGATACCCAATAGAGATCAAATTTCTAGTCTTGAAATCCAAACCCAACCATAATCCGTTCTCTGCCTGTTTTTCTAGCTTTATCTTTTGTTACTTTCCAGTACATCTTCACTTCTTATATCATTTCACCAACCATTTATTATGCTCCAACTGTGTACCAGAACCTGTCTTAGGTGCCCACAGTTATAGTGGTGAAAACAGACAAATTATTTGTACATGTGAGCCAAGCGTCACAATTCCGGGGGGGTCACCAGTCACACCACTCCCAGACATGCCTTTGCACTTTGGTCCTCATATTCTTCTTGTCTGGGTGCCCTTGCACTCATCAGTCTTCTCTCATTACCTTCTGCTCCCAGTTCATTCCCCTGTTTTATCTACGAGGTTGATTTCCTGGTCTTTTTCTCTTACTAGACTTCTGACATCTTCCTGGAAGAGTTTTCAACCCCTGGTGTCTAGACTACTCCACTGTTCTTGCCTGGAGAATTCCGTGGACAGAACAGCCTGGCAGGCTACAGTCCATGGGATCTCGAAGAGTTGGACATGACTGAGCGACTAACACACACACACACAAGGTCTAGACCAATAATTGACATAAAATAGTTTTCAACCATGTTGAGAAATATTGAATGAATAGTGCTCAACTAGTAAGTAACACAGAAGGGATTTGAATTGAGGAGTATCTGACCCCAAAGTCGTGTCCTTTTAACTAACCTGCACTCTTTCAATAAAGTGTGGTTTATCTTGTCAGGAGAGCCATTCTTTAATCATTCAAGGAGAACCAAATGATACTCGCAGACAGAACTACTATCCGTCCAAAGGGAGATGTGCCAATTTACTACTTTAGTTGATCAATATCTAATCCAGATAGGAAAGTGCATGCCAAAGATTTGAGATTTATTAAACTAGCAAAAGAAGAAGACAAATTTCTCGCTTTATTCTTGGTCTGAATAGACATAGCTTTACCATGCAGATATATTCCCCCTAACTAGAAAAGGTGGCAAGCCAAGACTAGATAGTGATATTTCCTAATACGGTTTTCATCTAATCAACTAAACGTATTTCTAGGTGTAGGTCAAGTGCAGAACCTGGCACACAGAATTCCTCAGAAGCATTTCAGAAATATTGAATCAGAAGAGGAGGTTGATATTGTTTGGCAGAAAATGAACATCACTCTCAATCAATTTAAACATTCACTTTATTGGGGAAATTAATGCAACTCCTGTGATTTTTATTCTTTAGCATAGAAAAATTGGTCCGGCAAAAGCTAACGACTAAAAATTTAGAGTCTGTTCTGTCATCTGATTTGGGAAATGGGTGCTGACTCTGCTAGTTCTATTAAAAATGCAGTCCATAAAATATTCGTAGGCTAGTTTGGCATGAGTTGTTTTAGAATGGCGAGAAGGACCATTATTAATAAAAGCTTCTCTCTCCCTTCTAATTAATTCATGGCGTTGCCACCAGAGTGTTCTTCCTGTGTCATAAATTTGATTATGTCACCTCCCCGTCCGCTGAAAAACTTGAATACTCCACACCTCCTATACCAAAATGTGTAAATTCCTTAGCTTTGAATTTGTTTCCTACAACCTGATCAACACCCATCTTTCTAATTCACAATTCTCAGTTCCAAATGCAAATACACATTGTATTCTTTAATTACTTGAATGCTCACCCATAAATGCTTCTTGACTTCCCTCTGCTGTGTCCTTGACCAGCTATTTTATCTGCCTTCAAGCCTTTACTTCTTGTTTCCTGACAGCTCCTACCATCACTCTTGTTTTTCCCATTCTTAACAATCCCTCAAGGATGATTCATTGTTTTCTCATCTATATTCACGCATAATTTATACAGAAGTGTATGAATCAAACCTTAGGACACATGGTCTGACAAGCACAAGTTTAATTAAGAGAACAGAATAATCAAAATGGTTCCAGAAAATTTGGGGTGTGTAGCTGCCATACTTATGACATTTATCACTAGTACCTTGGGTCAAGCGTTCTATTGTATGGATGTATGAATAATTCCTTGCTTATTTCTCAATTTCTTATTTATTTATTTATTCAGTAAACATGTCTGAAGGCCTATCTTGTGTTATGCACCATCACAGGCAAGGGAGGTATAAAGAGAAAAGGAGATGTTTGTGCTTTCATGGAATTATGTTCTGTTCAAAGAGACAGGAAGAAACGACTAAAGAAATACCTTCACACAGTGGTAATGACTATGGAGAAAATAAAAAATTATAATAGAGAGTGACCTGAGAGGTGGGAACAGGAAATGTCAGATACAGGACACTTTCTGTAATAATAGATTTCTTTTTCTAGACCCCCAATGCAATAGAAAAGTGTAGGGAAGTTTTGAACAAAAATTAAAAAAAAAAATCGCAAAATCTCCCAGAGCCCTATATTATCGAGATTTTGCGGAGGCTTCCCCAAGTAGGCGTGATCCATTATTAACTCCATTTCCTGCCTCTCTCCCCTCTGGAGGATTAGGGGTAAGGCTGAAAATTCCAAGCTTCTAATCATGCTTTGGTCTTTCTGGAGCCATCCGAGAGCTCACCCAGGGTCACCTCAGGAAAACAAGAGATGCTCCGACTGCTCTTATCATTTAGACACTTTCAGGGGGTTTAGAAGCCTTGTGTCCGGGATGGGGACCAAAGACAAATGTTAGGAGATGCTCCTAGTATTAGCAAGAGTTTTAGGAGTTCTGTGCCAGAAACCAGGAGCAGAGACCAACACATTTATTCTCTGTTATCTCACAGTGGCCAGTGCTGTTTTCTCTCTAACCTTCAGTTCAGTTCAGTTCAGTTTAGTTCAGTTGCTCAGTCATGTCCGACTCTTTGCGACCCCATGAATCACAGCACGCCAGGCCTCCCTGTCCATCACCAACTTCCGGAGTTCACTGAGACTCACGTCCATCGAGTCAGTGATGCCATCCAGCCATCTCATCCTCTGTCGTCCCCTTCTCCTCCTGCCCCCAATCCCTCCCAGCATCAGAGTCTTTTCCAACGAGTCAACGCTTCTCATGAGGTGGCCAAAGTACTGGAGTTTCAGCTTCAGCATCATTCCTTCCAAAGAAATCCCAGGGCTGATCTCCTTCAGAATGGACTGGTTGGATCTCCTTGCAGTCCAAGGGCCTCTCAAGAGTCTTCTCCAACACCACAGTTCAAAAGCATCAATTCTTTGGCACTCAGCTTTCTTCACAGTCCAACTCTCACATCCATACATGACCACTGGAAAAATCATAGCCTTGACTAGACGGATCTTTGTTGGCAAAGTAATGTCTCTGCTTTTGAATATGCTATCTAGGTTGGTCATAACTTTCCTTCCAAGGAGTAAGCGTCTTTTAATTTCATGGCTGCAGTCACCATCTGAAGTGATTTTGGAGCCCCCCAAAATAAAGTCTGACACTCTTTCCACTGTTTCCTCATCTATTTCCCATGAAGTGATGGGACCGGATGCCATGATCTTCGTTTTCTGAATGTTGAGCTTTAAGCCAACTTTTTCACTCTCTTCTTTCAGCTTTATCAAGAGGCTTTTTAGTTCCTCTTCACTTCCTGCCATAAGGGTGGTGTCATCTGCATATCTGAGGTTATTGATATTTCTCCCGGCAATCTTGTTTCCAGCTTGTGGTTCTTCCAGCCCAGCATTTCTCATGATGTACTCTGCATAGAAGTTAAATAAGCAGGGTGACAATATACAGCCTTGACGTACTCCTTTTCTTATTTGGAACCAGTCTGTTGTTCCATGTCCAGTTCTAACTGTTGCTTCCTGACCTGCATACAGATTTCTCAAGAGGCAGATCAGGTGGTCTGATATTCCCCTCTCTTTCAGAATTTTCCACAGTTTATTGTGATCCACACAGTCAAAGGCTTTGTCATAGTCAATAAAGCAGAAATAGATGTTTTTTCTGGAACTCTCTCGCTTTTTCCATGATCCAACGGATGTTGGCAATTTTGTCTCTGGTTCCTCTGCCTTTTCTAAAACCAGCTTGAACAACTGGAAGTTCACGGTTCACATGTTGCTGAAGCCTGGCTTGGAGAATTTTGAGCATTACTTTACTAGCGTGTGAGATGAGTGCAATTGTGCAGTAGTTTGAGCATTCTTTGGCATTGCCTTTCTTTGGGATTGGAATGAAAACTGACCTTTTCCAGTCCTGTGGCCACGGCTGAGTTTTCCAAATTTGCTGGCATATTGAGTGCAGCACTTTCCCAGCATCATATTTCAGGATTTGGAATAGCTCAACTGGAATTCCATCACCTCCACTAGCTTTGTTCGTAGTGATGCTTTCTAAGGCCCACTTGACTTCACATTCCAGGATGTCTGGCTCTAGGTCAGTGATCACACCATCGTGATTATCTGAGTCATGGAGATCTTTTTTGTACAGTTCTTCTGTGTATTCTTGCCACCTCTTCTTAATATCTTCTGCTTCTGTTAGGTCCATACCATTTCTGTCCTTTATCAAGCCCATCTTTGCATGAAATGTTCCCTTGGTATCTCTAATTTTCTTGAAGAGATCTCTAGTGTTTCCCATTCTGTTGTTTTCCTCTATTTCTTTGCATTGATTGCTGAGGAAAGCTTTCTTATCTCTTCTTGCTATTCTTTGGAACTGTGCATTCAGATGCTTATATCTTTCCTTTTCTCTGTTGCTTTTGCTTCTCTTCTTTTGACAGCTATTTGTAAGGCCTCCCCAGACAGCCATTTTGCTTTTTTGCATTTCTTTTCCATGGGGATGGTCTTGATCCCTGTCTCCCATACAATGAAATTCTTTATGTTTATTTCAGGCATTAGCATTAACAGAACATTATGGCCATTCCTGTGAAATGCATGCTTAGCATTTTAACTTATTATTATTTTTAATATTTTGACTGTACTGCATTTCATTGCTGCATGAGCTTTTCTCTAGTTGCAGCAAATGGGGGCTACTTTAGTTGTACCATGCGGGCTTCTCATTGAGGTGGCGTGGGCTTCAGTAGTTGTTGTATAAGGACTCAGTAGTTGCAGTGTCCAGGCTCTAGAGCACAGGCTTAATAGTTGTGGTGCACAGGCTTAGTTGCTCCGTGATTTGTGTGATCTTCCTGGATCAGGCATGGAGTCCATGTCTCCTGCATTGGCAGGTGGATTCTTTACCATTGAGCTGCCAGGGAAGCCCCTTCAAATATTAGTATTTTGTTAATATTATCAAGTAGGAAGCAGGATTCAAATTTCTGATTCTCTCACATTTTTTTCCCTAGTGTGTGTTCGAATTGGGATATCAATAAAGTCTATATGTTGCAATTAGTTGGTATATTTTCACTTACATATACTCTGATTTCATCAATCCTGCTTTTAAAAAACAACCAGTGCTCTAGGTTTACCTCAATCTCTTTTTTTTTCTTGCTATTTTTTGTTGTTTTCAGGAAAACTAGTCTTTTGCCCTGCAAAGGACCCCACACGTGGATTTCGCTGATCACATTTCTGTAGTTTTCCTTTAACATGTTCTCCAGTCCCCTGTATTTTATTCATCTAGAAAGTGGATATAGAGACTTAATCATATTCAGATTTAATTCATTATTTTATTTCTGGACCAGATTTGGTTGTTTTTTAAAAGCAGGGTTGATGAAATCAGAGTATGTGTAAGTGAAGAGAGTTGAGTGAAGAGGGAAAGGGCAGTTTTATTATCATTTTTTAATCCATTTTCTTCAAAATCATGGCCTTAGAATTGGTCCTATGTATGGATGTGAGAGTTGGACTGTGAAGAAAGCTGAGCACCAAAGAATTGATGCTTTTGAACTGTGGTGTTGAAGAAGACTCTTGAGAGTCCCTTGGACTGCAAGGAGATCCAACCAGTCCATCCTAAAGGAGATCAGTCCTGGGTGTTCATTGGAAGGACTGATGCTGAAGCTGAAACTCCAGTACTTTGGCCACCTCATGTGAAGAGTTGACTCATTGAAAAAATCCCTCTGATGCTGGGAGGGATTGGGGGCAGGAGGAGAAGGGGACAACAGAGGATAAGATGGTTGAATGGCATCATTGACTCGATGGACATGAGTTTGAGTGAACTCCGGGAGATGGTGATGGACCGGGAGGCCTGGCATGCTGTGATTCATGGGGTCGCAAAGACTCGGACATGACTGAGTGACTGAACTGAACTGAACATCTTTCAAATTTATTGGACTTTTAAAAAATGAACATGCATTTAAACAAATAAAAGCTTTATTATTTATTTTGGCTGTGCTGGGTCTTCATGGCTGTGCACAGGCTTTCTCTAGTTGCAGAGAGCAGTGGCTACTCTCTAGTCGTGGCGTGCAGGCTTAGTTGCTCTGCAGCACCTGGGATCTTCCTGGAGCAGGAATTGAACCTGTGTCCCCTCCATTGACAGGCAGATTCTCAACGCCTGGACCACCCTGATGTGATATTTTGAAGTGGTCAAAGTGGAATCAGAACACAGGTCTTCTCACTGCCAGTCTGATATTCTGGATTTTGCTATTTCACTTGGTTTGGCTATTTCATAACAAAATCCTCACTCCATTTCGTGTTCTGATCTCTCTTAAGCACTCCTTTCATAGAGGGTTACACTGAAGAAATATTAGAAGTTTAGAAAATCTGATTCAGACTGCGGCTCTGGGATGGCTGCCAAGGTTTTGCAAAGTGGTTTTCAATAATTCATAATTCCTTAAACATGGAAACCCACTGCCTAAATATAACCTGAGAAAATGTGCTCCGGTGCTTAGGAAAGCCGAAAGCTGTGTATTCAAATACATTAAACTCCTCCATCCCCTCAGACAAACACATCCAGTGTCACCCATTTGTTTGTACAGAATGCTTTAAAATACCCCTATTGAAATACACGGGCACTGGCGATGCCATTCTGTGGCTTGTCGTATTTGTGTTGTTTTGGGGGTTTTTGCAAGTTCAGCACTTAGGAGCTTCTTTTCCTTTAGTTTGGCAAGACTATCAAGTGCCCTGATGTCAGGATTCCCGCAAAGGATGCTGGAAGGCCAAAGGAGAGTTTAACGGTGGGCTCCAAAGGAAGCCAATGGATAAGAGTCCACAGAACTAGAAGGCTGGCTCTTCCCAGCCAACTGGGAACTTGAACACCCAGCTGACTTCCAGATCTGCAGAGGAGACGTGATGCTCTTGGCCACCTTGTGCTCCGAGGGCCTCTGTGTGGGTGAGGGCAAGGCTTTAGATGAGGGTGTCAGAGCCTTCACAGATTGGGTCTCTTTAAGGTCCAGGACGGTTTCTCCTGAGATGATGTCTTTGGAGGAAGATTTGTCACTGAAATTTCTGATCAAGCTCACTGAGTCTGTAACTGGAGCTGGTCTTCCCCTCTGCCTCAGAGCTTTGGTGGCTTGGTTTCTGAAGATAACCAAGCCCTGAATTGGCCTGGGCTCCTAATCCCTCTTAATCTCTGTTGATAATAAATCTTAAGACATCTTTCTCTGTTCATCCTGCAGGAACATAGTGACTGGCCACATTCTACCCACCCCCACACTCCCCACCAAAGTATTCGTTCTTGCCGTCTCAGCATCTCTGCACACACTCCAGTTTTTCCTGTGTTCTGTTTAAGTGGTTCCTCTGTCGAGCAGATTTTCCTGAACTAGTTCCTTCTCTTAGTTTGCACAGTCTTATTTTTTTCCCTTCAGTGCTATTGCCACAGCTTGCATTTATTGGTTTCTTTCTGGTTTTACTTAATTTCTGTCTTTCTCTCCCCAACACTCCCACTAAGTGTAAACTCCATTCGAGCGGGGATCACACCTATCTTATCCACGGCTGTATTCCTATTAGTTAGTACAATGTGTGGACCATGACAGGTCTCAGTGCGTATTTGGTGAATCAGTGATTGAATGAATTAATTCTTGAATTGTGTCCCACCTAAGTCTAGTCTGTTTGCCAATCTCCGATTGAATCCAATATAAAAAAACTGATGCTAAAATGTAGTAACTACTCATTTGAATGGATGTATGCTGGCTGGAAGGACATACCAATGGTGAATTCTCAACAAATATTGAGTACATCAGTGAGTGGACTGAACTTCAGTTGATTGCAATAACATAGTTTTGTTCTACATGCACAATCTCTTTTATTAAAGCACTTGAATTTTACAGCAGTAACCAGGTAAGCAGGTCTTTCTTTTTATGAACACACTTAGTTTTATTTGACGGAGAAGGCAATGGCACCCCACTCCAGTACTCTTGCCTGGAAAATGCCATGGATGGAGGAGCCTGGTAGGCTGCAGTCCGTGGGGTCGTTAGGAGTTGGACACGACTGAGCGACTTCACTTTCCCTTTTCACTTTCATGCATTGGAGAAGGAAATGGCAACCCACTCCAGTGTTCTTGCCTGGAGAATCCCAGGGACGGGGGGGCCTGGTGGGCTTCCGCCTATGGGGTCGCACAGAGTCGGACACGACTGAAGCGACTTAGCAGCAGCAGCAGCAGCAGTTTTATTTGACAGAACACCAATACAACTTAAAAAATGACTGAGGCAGCCATGGAAAACATTTGAACCTAGAGTAATTTCTCTGTTAACTTTCATTTACATCATGTAGCCACCTTCCTGAAGCAGATGATTTTTTAGAGGCATTTTTAATAATGCAACTTTTCCCTTATAAATTAACTCTGAATCATAGACTGGAATGAAAATCTCTTCCTTCTTAAGCTTTGGGTTTGCATAAAATCAAACGATGCCTTGTCTGAACTTAATGTTTTCCTCTTCTGATAATAGGGTATGTGTTTACCTTTATGAGCTGAGCTATTTAAAGAGAAGGATTTTTCTTGATTTTCTAGACCTCTCGATGAGAAAGGCATGCGTCCTTTCCTTTGTGCCTCTGACTGAAGGGTTTCAAATCTCTTATTTGATAAATATCACAGGAGAAAGAGTACTTAACACTGCATACAAAAGCTCTGTGAGTGATGCACACACAAACAATGAGGATTTTTTTCAGTTTTGTATTGGAGTATAGTTGCTTTATCGGAGAAGGCAATGGCACCCCACTCCAGTACTCTTGCCTGGAAAATCCCATCGATGGAGGAGCCTAGAAGGCTGCAGTCCATGGGGATGCTGAGGGTCAGACACGACTGAGCGACTTCACTTTCCCTTTTCACTTTCATGCATTGGAGAAGGAAATGGCAACCCACTCCAGTGTTCTTGCCTGGAGAATCCCAGGGACGGGGGAGCCTGGTGGGCTGCCGTCTATGGGATGGCACAGAGTCGGACACGACTGAAGCGACTTAGCAGCAGCAGCAGCAGCATAGTTGCTTTATAATGTGTGTTCGTTTCTACTTACTGCAAAATGAATCAGCTATATGTATATATATATCTCCTCTTTTTATATTCCCTTCCCATTTAGGTCACCGCAGAGCACTGAGGAGAGCTCCCTGTGTTTCACAGTAGGTTCTCCCTAGTTATCTGTTTTTTACATAGCGTCAGTAGTATTTATATGTCAATCCCAATCTCCTGATTCTTCGCACACCTGCTTTCCCCCTTGGTATCCATACATTTGTTTTCTATGTCTGTGTTTCTATTTCTGCTTTGCAAAAAAGATCATCTATGCCATTTTTCTAAATTCCACATATTTGTGTTTTTCTTTTTCTGACTTATTTCACTCTGTATGACGGTCTCTAGGTCCATCCATGTCTCTGCAAATGACTCAGTTTTGTCCATTTTTATGGCTGATATCCCATTGCATGTATGTACCACATCTTCTCTGTTGATGGACATTTAGAATGCTTTATAATGGCTATTATAAATAATGCTGCAATAAATACTGGAGTGCACGTGCCTTTTTGAATTATGGTTTTCTCTGGGTATATGACCACTAGTGGGATTGCTGCGTCATGTGATAGTTCTATATTTAGTTTTTAAATTGACATCCCCACCAACTCTATAGGTACAGGAAGATTGCCTTTTCTTCACTAACAAAGATTTATTAAGCTGGAAAATATCCTAAGTAGGCAAAGATGTGAAAAAATAAAGATCATAGCCTCTGATTCAAGACAGAAACTTTTACTCTAGTAGGAAGGACAAGCATGTAAATGATCAGTGTCCGGTGTGATGGGTCTCACCTCAGACAAGTAAAGATGAAATGCATTGAGAAAATACAGCCAGAGTGTACTAACTGCCTGGTGGTGTCCTTTGCTGATATGTGCTCTTGTGACCGCTGTCTACATAGATGGCACATGGAAATGCACTGCATCTTGGGAAATTCTCTAGACTGCATCACTTCTGTCCACTCTACAACATCTCCTACTGGGTTTATTCTACTCGGCATCCACTTTGGAACAGGCGCCTTGAATTCACCACTGAACAGAGGCTTTGCTTTCTAGTTTTGACCTTCACCTCTCCTCCAGGTCACGAAGCCCTGCCCCACAGCTTCATACGCTTAACGAGAAGGCAGTGATTGTCAAACTTGGTTGCACAGTAGAATTAACCTAGGGAGTATTAAAATATACTGATGCTTGATTCCCTACAGAGATTCTATTTTAATTGTGCGTGGCTGTTGGAATTTTTTAAAGCTCCCCAGTTGATTCTAATATGCAGCCAAGATAGAAAGTCACTTGGATGAGGGATGCACTGTCTGTGTGTCCTACGTGGGAATCACCCTTTCTTCCACCCCCAAATCTGTCTTTCCTCTGGGAAATTGGACATAATTTTGTAGATGGTCTCTTAGATTTCCACTGATGCCTGGCTTCTGATGTAGGTATATAAGCAATCCCATAGAATCTTTATTCTGGTTGTCAGCAAAGGCGCAGATGATAGATGTGAGTGCTGGGTCAAAACCTCTCACACTGATGAGCTGTCACAACTATGAGCTTTTTCTCGTCATCCTGAAAATTGGAGAATCGTTTCTAAGGGCTCTTCAAGCTCTTATCTCACTCTTCTCACTCTGCTATTTTTTCCCTTGGGTTTACAAGGTTTCTATACCATCTGAAGAATTGATGCTTTCAAATTGTGGTGCTGGAGAAGACTCTTGAGAGTCCCTTGGACTGCATGAAGATCAAAGCAGTTAATCATCAAGGAAGTCAACCCTGAATATTCATTGCAAGGACTGATGCTGAAGCTGAAACTCCAAGACTTTGGCCACCTGAGGGGAATCATTAGAGAAGACCCTGATACTGGGAAAGATTGAAGGCAGGAGGAGAGGAGGGTGACAGAGATGAGATGGTTGGCTGGCATCACTGACTCAGTGGATATGAGTTTGAGCCATCTCCGGGAGCTGGTGATGGACAGGGAAGCCTGGCGTGCTGCAGTCCATGGGGTCTCAAAGAGTTGGATACGACTTAACAATTGAACAATAATAACAGTACCATCCAGTTGAGCTCTGTTTCTTGGTTCCTCCTTCTGTCTGCTTCTCTGTAACGACTGCCCCATTTTCCACTTACATATTTTGGTTTTGACCTCTGTATTTACCTCTGGAACATGACCTCTTGTCCTTACTGACTCTTGTCTAAAATTTTTTTGGAGTGATTCCCCCTGTCTTGAATAAGGAGAAATGCATATCACTGAATGGCTTCAGAATAATCTCATTTCCTCACGTAAGACATATATTTTTAATTATTTTAAAGTGAATATGAAGTAATCATAATCTGGTTGTAAGCATTTTGAGAAATACACTACTCACTGAAATAATTAGAAATGTCCCTGAATGACAAGGAAGCCAAGGGTAAGAATCTTTGTTAATGGCATGGGTCTGAATTAGCCTGTAGAGGAAGACTGGATATAAGATATATATTTTTTAATTTCTTTTTTTGCTCTCTCAAATTTTAAATGGGAAAACCAGGCTCAGAATTATTCCAGCTCATTTAGGATTCTTTCCTAGTACTTCCTTCAGCCCTCAGCTCCTGTTCCTTGTCAGTAAATGAGCCCCCCCACCACCGCCACCATGTTCCAATAACCCTTTAGAAGGAGTCGAATGTGCTTCTCTTTGCAGCACAAATTTCCACTTCTGTAGGAAGACAAGTGGAGCAAATTGGGTTATGACTGAGAATGACATTAAGGTGTCAGTGGAATAAGTTCTTACTTCGTTTTATTAGCTTCCTGGGAAAGTGCAAACTTCAATACCCATATATGTTCTCCTGGGCAACACCAAGTCTCTCTTGTGTTTTATTTTTAGCCTTGACAAGAAAGCTGTCTTTGCCAATTTGCCTCAAAACAGGTGATGGATGTAATATTTATTCTCAAAGAAAGGAGTAGCAAGAATAGCAATAGCCTACATTTATATTGTGCTTATGCATATTTTATATCATTTGATCCTTGTAGCCACAAATGCAAGACAAATTAGCATTATCTCTCCTAAATGAGAACTTGAGAGTCATGGGAGTTACTTTGTTTTTTGTTTGTTTGTCTCATTTTTGTCTGTGGCCCCACCGTGTGGCATGTGGGATCTTACTTCCCTGACTAGGGATTGAACCCCACCCCCTACACTGGGAATATGGGGTCTTAACCCGTGGGCCACCAGGGAGGTCCTGAGTTGCCTTGTTTAAGGTCACTCGATGAATCAGTAGAGAAGCCAGGACCTGAATCCTTTTCTGGCTGTCACCACCACTCACGATTTTCCTATCCAAAATGCTGCCTTTATCTCTGTTATTATTTATTCCAGGGGTAAGAAGGATTCCCCAGCACAGCACACAGATTAGATGCCTAACATACACAATGCCCCGTCCTAGCACTTGACTCAAATGAACAAAAAAAGTGGTGCTACCTGAAAAGTCTCATTATTTTTAGAAGATGCTGACAGAAGGACAAATAAAACCAATTACTCAGCTTTTAAAGAGGTGACAAGCAATACTGGCAAAGGCAGAATCGAGGCAAAATCATTGAAGGGGTAATGTTTATTTAGCAAATTCCAATGACCTTTATGAAAATTAATCAAGCTTAATAGCTTAGCAATACAAATACAGAAAAACAGTGACAAATTCATCCCATCACTATGGCAAAGATTCTTAAAAAGTCCTAAGACGCAGTTTTGTGAAGGACGAAAAGGGAAATGAATTTCGTGTAATTGCTTGTGGGTTTTAAAGTTGGTACAACTGCCACGGGGTGATTTGGCATATTTATTTAAAAAACTTAGATGTAGGCATTATGTCTATCTTCCTGTGCTAGGTATTATGCTCAGAAGTAGGAAACCGATGGATGGTAAGCTAGGTATTTTTCCTGCCTCCTTAGTAGGAGAGACAACTAAATATGCAATCACAACAATGTCATCATTTTACAAAGAGTATGCAATGGATTTTCCTATTTTTGCAATAATGAGATCTGTGTATGTGTGCATGTAGAATATTAAATGTATTAAAAGAATAAATACCAGAGTTTAATGGTGTTGGTTTCATCTCTGAATTGCAGAATTATGGAGTATTTATTTTCTTTGTATATTTTTGTGTAGTTTTCAAATGCTCTGATAATTAATATGAATTATTAAATAATAAAACTATATCATGAATCCCTGCCTTTTTTTACTAGCAATGAAAATCAGTCAGTTCATGAGTCAATAAGAACCAGGCCTGGTGGCATATACAAATCTAGAATTTTATGCCTGGTATACTTTGGGGCAAGCCTCCGGGTATCCATCTGAGATCCAGTTGGTCTCTTCATCACTCCTGCTTTCTTTTACTGCACTTGTGTGTCTGAGCTTCTGTGTTGTTGTTCAGTCACTCAGTCGTGTCTGACTCTTTGTGACCACATGGACTGCAGCATGCCAGGCTTTCCTTCTCCATCTCCCCGAGCTTGCTCAGACTCATGCCCATTGAATCAGTGATGCCATCCAACCATCTCGTCCTCTGTTGTCTCCTTCTCCTCCTGCCTTTGATCTTTCCCAGCATCAGGGAGCTGCTGGTATTTGGACCCAATTATCATTATTGGTTTTGTTTTTAGAACTTATTTATTTCAAACATTTGCAATTTTCACCTTAAATACAAAATAGCGGATAGAAATAAAAAACATTGAAAAACAACACGTTGACCCTTTGCCCCATATACAGACATCGTCAGCCTTTAGTATTTGCTTTCAGATAATTAGATTAAAAAATAAGAACAGAAAAAAATAATGTAAAATTGAGGTATTCTATTTAACAGATGTGTGATCTCCATTAAAATCTGATTTCTCTATCAATTAACAGCCTTGCTATTGGTTTTCAGTACAGTTTGTCACTGAGACCGGAGTTCAACCTTCAACCTAAGTTCTGTTGGCTAATAAGCTTGCCCTCTGTCTGCTCAGAAGGGAACTTGGTCCCTAGGACCTCAAGCTTCTGGTTAAATATTTCTAGATACATCTCTAGGAATATCTGAGAAACTCTCCAAGGCTGAGGATCTAGAGATTTTTTTTTTTTTAAGAATCCTGTTGTCATGTTCTTTCTCCTTTCACATTAGAATTAAGTGAGTTCTTGCTTCTAGTCTTGAAGATTAGGACTTTTCGGTACACACCTGATCTCCAGGGAAAGCAGCTTACTCACTGAATTATTAATAGTTCTTTAATTCCATCACCCAACACTTGGGATCCTTCCTTCTCTCCTACTGCCTAGCTGGGAGACCCAGGATGCCTTGTGAGTGGTTTATCACAACCTCCCTTTCCAGATTCTTTCACTGGCCGTCCACCTGTCCTATATTTAGCCATGAGCTTTTCCTCAGCAACACCTCAAGCTTCTCATTCAAACCTCCTTATTTTGCATTCAGGCTGCACAGAAACCTGATATTTACGGCATTTGGCAAGCATTTTCCCCCCACAAGTTAAATTAAATAATTTTAAGTTTGTGTAACTTTAATATTCTTTTTAGGAAGTAATGAAATATCCTCATTTAGGCTATTAAATGAAAAGTAATCAAAGTACCTTGAAAATCCAATGATTTATGTGCTGCCTAAAAAGTTTTGTAATTTAAATGGTGGTTTATTTCTCCTTGGGATCCACTAACAATAACAGAACTTAATTTTAAAAGAAATTGAAGAGTCAAATACCTATGGCAAATATTCTTGGAAAATTCTAAAAGACAAAGTATATCTAGATAGCACTATAACAGTAAATGAATTTGAAAGTTGGCTTGTGTATTATTTAAATATATTCTCGGGGCGGATGTCACCATGGCGGCGGCCTTGGCTCGGCTCGGGCTCCGCTCGGTCAAGCAGGTTCGGGTTCAGTTCTGCCCCTTCGAGAAGAACGTGGAATCGACGAGGACCTTCCTCCAGGCGGTGAGCAGCGAGCAAGTTCGCTCCACGAACCTCAGCTGCTCAGTGATTGCGGACGTGAGCACGACGGCTCCCAGCCTTGCGTGGACGTGCTTTCGGAGATGGGCGTCGCTTGATTATGCGCGGCGCTCACCCGACCGCCCAGGAAATGCTCCCTGCTTTCGCCTCCCACATCCAGGCCAGGGGCGCCGCGGCGCGCGGGGACAAGCCTAGCGCCAGTACCGGGCGCTGACAGCACACAAGAGACCAGTCAACAGATTTTAACCCAAGACTGCGAAGGACACTTATTTAAGAAGAACTTAATTACTTATATCACTATCTGGAGGGCCACAGAACGCCAAAAAAAAAAAGAAAAGAGGCCTGTGACTACAAACTTAACCAGTGTTTCTGGGATGAGGAAAGACGAGGGGTGCGGACAAATTTGAATTTATTTCAGTTTCTTACCATCACTCACTGCTTAACCCTTTTGAATTTGGCTTCTCCTTCCACTACTCAAGGTACCTCTTACTCTATTAGAAATGCTGTTTTCTCAGCCCTCGTCTTTCCATTTCAGTCGCATTTGCCACTCTTAATTCACTCCTTGTGGAACTTCTCTTCCTCTCGGGTCCCTTGTCTTAACCATAAAGGAGTACTACTCTCCTTTCTCTTATTTTTGGGGCATCTTGTCTTCTGTCATGACTTGAACTGTCCTCTTGGGTTAAATCCTATATTTCTGTTGGGCTCTAATCTTAAGTTCTGTGCTATATAGTCAGGGTACCTACTACCAATTTTCGCCAAATTCCAGCAACACTTTTTGTCCAAAATAAATCTTGCATACTGTCTATAATGATCCTTGAACAACGGCAGGTTTGAACTGCAGGGGTACTCCTATATGCCTATTTTTAAAATAAATACTACATGATCTGTGGGAAAAAAAAAATATGTTCTCGACAGAAACACTCGGAGTGTCAAAATTCCCCTTAGGTAGTTTCTCAGTGGGGTACTATCTTTAGTCCGAGAAGGAAAAGACAAATTGAGACATAATATTTATTTTAAAATATTAATTATTTGATAATGCATGTACTATCTTTAGTCCGAGAAGGAAAAGACAATTTGAGACATAATATTTTAAAATATTAATTATTTAATAAGTAATGATTTATCACCATTTCGGTAAAATTAACTCATTTGCCTAAAATAATTAAGACCATTTGCCTAAAATAATAATCTTAATTATTTTGCCTAAAATAATTAAGAAAGATCAGTGACAGTATATTCATTGCTGAATACTCCAGTATTACGGGATTTGCACTAAGTGAGGTCATATTTGTCTTAGGGACCGAGGGTGTTTCTATGACATTAAGCATGACTAATTTTCATATAGGTCATTTGTATTTGCAAAACAAACACTATTCCTTCAATTTTGCCTCACAGTTCTACCATTACAGATATTATGCATTGCCCCTTTAAGTCTTCATCTCTTAGGTAAGCCGTTTCTTCTTTTTGTCTCACATCTTAAGTTCTAGTGCTCTTGTTTCTTACCTTTCTTGAGTATACTTGTTACTAATTATCCAAGCAGCAAAAGACAAATGTTGAATGAAGTCCGACCTTCTGTGCTAGAGATCTGAAAATTGTATTTCTCTGTGCTGTGCACGCTCAGTTGCTTAGTTGTGTCCGACTCTGTGTGACCTCATAGACTAGTCTGTCATGCTCCTCTGCCCATGGAACTTTCTAGGCAAGAATACCAGAGCTGATTGCCATCCCCCCTCCAGGGGATCTTCCCGACCCAGGGACTGAACCCCCGTCTCCTGCATCCCCTGCATTGGCAGGCAGATTTTTTACCACTGCACCATCTGGGAAACCCGGGTATTTACTTAAGGGTGAGAAAATAACTTTTCCTATTCAGCATATTAGGCACATATTCATTATACACACAAATAACCCCTGTGTCCCTCTTAAGAATCAGCTGCCTCCTCAAATATATTTAGGAAAGAAAAGAGATTTGTTCCACATCCAACCCTTAGTTGAGAGACCATTGCCTGTTGTTATTTCCTAGGCTCCTGGCATCATTGGTTACCCTGAACGTCGTTGGTTACTTCTCAGTAGGGCTAAGAATTTGGAGCAACTGGTCTTAGCAGAATGATATGAGAAAGGCCATGCTTCCATTTATTATTTGTAATAGACCTTTGTCATTTTTTTGATGACCGAGTCTTGGAATCTCCTTTCTATGTTTGAAGAATCACCTACGCTTGGAGATAGAACCTGCTTCTCACCATGGAAGTATGCTAGATAATCACATTCCCATCATCCTTTGCAGTTAGGGCTATATGACGTGCCCTTGGCTTCATCCATCACATACACCGACTGAGTCAGGAGCTGCTTCTGTGAAGAAGTGCTATTCAGAAGCTCTTCTGGGGAGCTGGGGAGGCAGTTACGTCTGTGGAGGCAGATCCCAAAGGAAAGTGTGGTGGTGGTGGGTGCCCAGTGTTTGTGGGGCCCATCTTGGAAGTGTCAAGAGTCGTGTACAGTGATGGTAACAGTGATGTCTTAGGCCATCTGTGACATTGTTTGGGCTTTATGTCTGGCTGCATGTCCCAGAGCCTGATTCTCTAGAGATTATAAGCAAGCCAACATCCTTTATGTTAACTTTTACATTTTGATATAATTTAGAACTGACAGAAAATTTGCAAGAATCTACAAGGAATTCCTATATATTTTTGGTTTGGACTCTTTTACTCTTTCTTAAAAAAAAATCTTGGACTCACATAGAATTTGCAAAAGCAGAAAATAGAGTTCCCATATATCCTTCACCCAGCTTCTCCTAATGATAATAACTTACAAAATCATAACATACCTATCAAACGCAGAAGACTGATAAAATTACTGATTCAACTACAGACTTTATTTGGACTTCACCCTGGTGGCTCAGACAGTAAAGAATCTGCCTGCAGTGCAGGAGACCTGGGTTCCATCCCTGGGTTGGGAAGACCCCCTGGAGAACGGAATGGCAACCCACTCCAGTATCCTTGCTTGGAGAATCCCATGGACAGAGGAGCCTGTTGGGCTACAATCCATGGAGTTGTGCAAAGAGTTGGACATGACTGAGCAACTTTCACTTTCAGTTCTTATATGCATTTTTAAAAGTGTATATAGTTCTACAAAATTTGATCTCATGTATGGATTTGTGCCACCACCACCACAATCAGGACACAGACCTTTCAGCATGCCAAAGAAGCTTGCTTTGCTTCCACTTTGTAGTCACACTTTCCCCGAAATATTATCCTTAGCAACCCTGGATTGATTCCCTATCACGATTTTGTTCTTTTGAGAGTAAATGGAAATGTGTAAATGGAATCATGCAGTATGCAAGCATACTCATCTCTTAAAGACAAATAATAATTCTTAGAAACAATTCAGCCTTACTCCAAAATAAGAGAAAGATTTTCTTTTCCTTCTTTTATTTGGAAGTGGGGGAGGAGAAATATTTTCTAAACACACCATATTCTGTATAGATTCTTTTATCCATTGTCTCCACTTTGGAAACAATGTTTTCTATTATCATGCAAAAAAATCTCTGACATCCATCTTCTGTTTACAGATAATGGCTAGGTATTGGGGTCTCAGAGGTCCCTTCACTGATCTGCCAGACACATATGCATGTACTCCTGTTGACACCTTTAGTTAGCTAAATGTCAAAGAGAAGCTTTGAAATAAACGTAAATTTTTTTTTTTTTACTTTGGGCCATATTAAATTCCTTGGCATCCTTCTCAAATTTTCATTAATAAAAAGGTGGGAGAAAAGGTGATGTCAAGGTTTATTACCTTCCTTGTCAGTAGCAGACCTCAAAGGATATGAATAGGTGTGTGTGCGTTCCATCAGTTACATAAATTAAACACATAATACTTTGTTAATATTCCTTTACAACCTAAAGAACTTCCTCTCTTTCCATTTTGGCACCAACACATGTCCTCTTTGATAAGGGACTGTTCTCATCATAGGTGACTCAGTTTAGTAGAAACAACAATTTCACATAATTCTCTTTGTGCTGACCCAGACACATGCATTTCCCGTGACTGGGTCTTCTGTAGTCCTCATGGTTTTTCTTTTTCTCATTTGGTCCTTTGCCGTCTATTGACTTCTACTTGGCACTCAGTACAGAGTCTTAGTACTTAAAGTTGCAAATCCAATGCAGGTGAATTCAGAAAGACAAGAGGCATATGAAAGCTGTTTTATTTCTTATCTGTATGTGAGTACTGAAATTATTTTTATTTAAAAAATGAGTTATACTAGTTACATGGTGATTTTATTACATATGGGGTTATCCACGTACAAAATGAATTTCCTGAAAGCTAGTATAGAACTGTTATAAATATACGAACAAAATGCTCCAGAGAAAAACTGATAATCTAGGAATGATGGAAGGATTAGAATTTACTAGAGTAGTGTTGTGAGAAAGTTCATACTAGACTTCAATTAAAGTAAACTTCAATTCTTAATGAAGATACGAGTTTTTCTTTCCAGAGAGGCATATAAGAATTACTTGAATGAATTTTTGACAATATACAACAGCTTATAAAGATTTTTGTAATCTCACTCCTGTGGGATGAGAATTATTTTTGCAACGATTCTATTTTTACCAAAGAACGTACTTTTCCTTGGTTGGGCTAAAGCTGAAACATGATGATGAATTACTAGGTTAGAATTCTAACAACCTCAATTGATAAGATTCAGGTAAAATTGTGGATGAGGTCGTGCACTACAGACAGATAAGTTGAAACTGGCCTTTTTGTCAGTTGCCTGTGATAACTGAGGAAAAATGCAAAGGCCATAAGAAATGAAATTTTTGATGCTTATGTAGGGGTCAGGAAAATTCTTTTGGTATAAATTAGCTCAGAGGAGCCCAGGAAGAGGGAACTCACTCTTCAGGGTAGGAAAGGAACCCAGGATCTCTGAAGTTGTACCAACTTTTTTTTTTTAACTTGAAATATCAGAAACCCTTACTTTAACGGCGATCCTCTTTATTCTCTGTTATGGTCTACAGTAAGTTCTCTTTCTTTTTCCTTTAGTATTGAATGACCCTCTTAGACATCATTTTCTGGTCTCCACTTAATAAAGTCTTTTTGTCCATGTTTAGGCAATTGGTGAGCTTGAAAAAGTTGATAATCAGGCAAGAATTCTAGAGCAGCGCTGTCTGATGGGCCTTTCTCTGGTGATTGAGATATTCTATACCTGTGTTGATGGCTGGATGGCATCACTGACTCGATGGACGTTGAGTCTCAGTGAACTCCGGGAGTTGGTGATGGACAGGGAGGCCTGGCGTGCTGCGATTCATGGGGTCGCAAAGAGTTGGACACGACTGAGCGACTGATCTGATCTGATCTGATACCTGTGTTGTCCAATATGGTAGCCAGTGACCACTGACTAACACGGAGTTTTTGAAATGTGACTAGCATCACTGAGAAACTAAATTCTAGGTTTTATTTAGCTTTAATGTAAATGGCTACAAGTGTCTAGTAGCTCTAATATGGAACAGCTTAGCTCACAGAGGGAAACAAATAGGTGAGATATTCAGGTCTTACTTAATTATAATTCCTTTTGTCTAGAGATCTTTCTAGAGCTGTTCACTTTTAAAACCTCAGAGGCTTTATAATTTGTTTCATTGAAGGAAGCCTGTTAGTAGGCTGTCTCTGATTTTGCTCAAATGTGCAAGTCTCCTTTGCAGTGTGTTCTTTCTTTCAGGAATGCTTACTCATTCCTTTCTTGGCCTGACCACAGCTTCCTTCCCCATATGCATGAGACATACAAGGGCAAGCACATAGGGATTGTGTAAGGAGGACTGTATATATAGACACAGAGCATCCTCAGCTGGCAAGAGGCTGGCTTTCAAAGGTTCATTGTGAATTACGGTTTTGAGACATTGGGCAGGTTTTCCCACTGACTCAGGTTACAGGAGCAATCTACTCAATTCACTTAACTCAAAATGCAAGTGAAGTTATATTTGCTTTATGAAATCTTCAAAAATGATAATGCTGCAATTCTAATACAAATTGTTGTTGTCTAGCTGCTCAGTCGTTTCTGACTCTTTGAGATCTCATGGACTGTAGCCTGCCAGACTCCTCTGTCCATGGAGTTTCCCAGGCAGGAATATTGGAGTGGGTTGCCATTTTCTTCTCTTGGGGATCTTCCCAAACCAGGGATTGAACCACATCTCCTGCATCAGCAGACAGATTCTTTACTGCTGAGCCACCAGGGAAGCTCAATGAAATAAAGGTGATAGTTTTCTATTTAGGGTGAGAGAGAGAAGAAATGGAGGGACTCAGGATGTGCAGTTTCCTTGAGAGTGGGGGAAAAGTGAGGATGTTGGTGAAGAAGATGGAGACTAGAGAGTCCAGGAGACCACTTTTGAAGCAGTGCCCTTATCACTGGGCAGTTCAGTTCAGTTCAGTTCAGTCGGTCAGTCGTGTCCGACTCTTTGCGACCCCATGAACTGCAGCACGCCAGGCCTCCCTGTCCATCACCAACTCCGGGAGTTTACCCAAACTCTTGTCCATTGAGTCAGTGATGCCATCCAACCATCTCATCCTCTGTCATCCCCTTCTCCTACCGCCCTCAATCTTTCCCGGCATCAGGGTCTTTTCCAATGAGTCAGCTCTTTGCATCAGGTGGCCAAAGTATTGGAGTTTCAGCTTCAACATCAGTCCTTCCAATGAACAGCGTGAGGATGAATTATGGGGAGAGGGCAGCTGTCCAAGGAGAGGTGCTGAACATTTCTAAGTTGATAGCTCAATGATGACTGGGGAGAGAGTAGAGCAATACCTCTGCTCTCAGTAGCTTTTTATTATTTTTAAACAAGACTTTCAAAAGAATACCTGAACAACACAGGACTTAACTTCTCAATAAGCTCTAGGAATTAGTCTTATCAGGCAGGCTTGGCAAGCTATCTTTCCCATGGGTTTGGGAAAAAGAGAAAAATACGCGAGGAAGGTCTTGGTTGTAATTGTATCTCCAGCGTGTAGTACAGGGTCTGATAAAGCCATTGTTGAACACGTGATCACAATAATAATGGCAGAGTGGATGCTACAACTCTTGTGCAGAGCTCTTTGTCTAGGAAGGAGACAAAGAAGCAGCTCTGACCTGTGGACACGTTTATATTTTTCTTGGGTTTACAGATCACTAGTATTTTGCCTCTAGAAACCAAATGTCACGTAGAATTTCCTGTGGCTCTTTTGCAGAGATGGAGATAGTCTAGGTTTGTATCTTAATTACAGTTAAACTGTATAGAAGCTTTTACTTGTATGGAATTCAGTCATTTCGTTTCTTTGGTACACTTTCTGCATTGTGGTCTACTTGACACATTTGACAAATGGAAGATTCTGGGGGACTTGCCATCAGATTGGCACCTGCAATTCATTTAGATCTCTTGAGAGAGACCTGGAAGAATGCAGCATTCGGTCAACCATGGGATGAGCTGCTATTTTTTATGGTCTGACTGAAGTTCCTGTTAGCCCTTGACTGTTTCCTGGGATGCTGCTATCATTTTCAGATAGAAAAAAATGATAGCTTAAATGAAAACTTAGAAACAGATGGTTTTGCCCTAAACCAATTGATTTAACACCAATTTATCTAAGATTTAACCTCCATTGAGAATTTCTACATCAACTCGGCATCCTTTTTTCCCCTCATGCTTTTGAGATTTTTATCTTTTTAGAACATTTTGATCCAATAGACTGGGCTGACTTTTTTTGGACAGCACAGAGTAACAGGAACAGATTCATCCTCTTGACTAAAACAGCCCCCTGCCACCTAAAAAAAAAAAAAAAAAAGGACAAAATACATGAAAACAACGATACTTAGAAATTGGACTTCAGGCAGCACAAGGCAGGGGTCCCTAAGAGAGGACAAATGGAGCATTACGAGTGCCCCAGCTAACGCACTGAGAGCTTTAGGACACTGTGCAGGGAGAGGAAACTCAGAGGAACTAATTATGGGCGACTCCTACATACTGTGTAATTGCTTTTGTAAATTTTCCAGCTGGACCTTTGTACTTGAGATATTTCCATGAAGGTTTATGTTCTGGTTGTGTCCACAGTCTTCTTCTGGGGAAAATAACACTCCCCCCTCCCTTTAAAAAAGTAATTTTATTTATTTAATTATTTTATTTTTGGCTTCCCTGATAGCTCAGTTGGTAAAGAATTCGCCTGCAATGCAGGAGACCCCGGTTTGATTCCTGGGTTGGGAAAATCCGCTGGAGAAGGGATAGGCTACCCACTCCAGTATTCCTGGGCTTCCCTCGTGGCTCAGCTGGTAAAGAATCCACCTGCAATGTGGGAGACCAGGGTTCGATCCCTGGGTTAGGAAGATCCCCTGGAGAAGGGAAAGGCTACCCACTCCAGTGTTCTGGCGTGGAGAATTCCATGGACTGTACAGTCCATGGGGTCATTCTCCCTGCCTCTCTGATTTTTTTTCCATAACTTTTAAATTTATTTATTTAATTTGTGGCTGTGCTGGGTCTTCACTGCTGAACACAGGCTTCCTCTAGTTGTGGCATGTGGGGGTGCTACTCTCTAAGTTGCGGTACCGGGCTTCTCACTCTGGTGGCCTCTCCGGTGTGGAACACCGGCTCTAGGGCGATGGGCTTCTGTAATTGCAGCACGTGGGCTCAGTAGTAGCAGCTCCTGGCTCTAGAACACAAACTCGGTAGTTGTGGCGCATGGGCTTAGCTGCCCCGAGACATGAAGGATCCTCCCAGACCAGGGATAGCACTGTATTGGCAGGCGGAGTCTCTACCATTGTCTCCTGTACTGGCAGGCAGATTCTCTACCATTGAGCCACCAGGGAGAGAAGCCCCCTTCCTCTTCTTTCTGATTAAAGTTGCGATGGCGTAGCCTGTGCGGTGATTAATCAGTGGTTATATTCCTTACCCTCTGGTTTTCACTGATGGGGTCAGGGACCAGTGTTCATGTTTAGGTGGAAAATCAAGGTGCTGTTGGGCAAGAACTTTGACCCAGTATCTCGTTTCCTATTGGATAGTAACTAACTGAGCTGCTTGGATCTTCTCTCTTGGAAAACATAAATGCCAACAAAAAAGGAGGGCGCCTAGAACTCAGGCTGTGTCTCAAAAGATTGAGCTATTATTTTGGCTTAATACAAGGTCTGATATCTATCCCAGTCTTAATAGTCCACGGTGCAAGTTGACTACCTGGTTGCTGAGATGATTTTTCTGTTTTCTCTCACAATAAATTACTGTTACCAAAGGTTATATAATGTGTGTTTTTTCTTACAAACTAAAATAGGTTCTTTACTCTTGTTAATATATGGCTATGGTTGAGTCCTTACTGCAAACTAAGTCCACATATAGCATCTTCCCAAAAGTCTTGTAGAAAAAAAAATATATTATTATTACTAATACAATTTTATAAATTATAGCCCAAGGTCAAATTATTAGTATATATCAGAGTTGGGAATCAAATCCAAGTTCAAGTTCATCTGACTATCAGTTTACACCCCTTTTCTTTCTCTGGTTATCTGTCATTGATCAATATTTTTTCTACCTCAGTTAATTAGGACACCTAAAAAAAGATGAAACTCAGGGTCTATATTGGATTCAAAACCTGTTTTCAAATTTTTTTATTCTTGGATAATTATTACTAAAATTGGGTCTGTTTTTCTTGGGTGAGTTGTCAGTTAACTGCTATTAAAATTCCAATTAGAATGTTTTCTGCATAACCATTTTTTCCCCAAGTAATTAAATAAGAGATTATCTTCTCTTTGAGAAAATGTTAGCTGCCAGCAAACATGTTTTCAGCTAATAGGGTTTAAATTAAATGCATTGTAAGTGGTATGTTACTGCTAGGTAGGAAAACTGAATTCTTCTCGGAAAGATTAATATTTCTAATCAAAGAAACACACATACAATTCTCACTTTCCAGTAGAGGCACTTTAGATGGAATTGTAAGTTAAGAAAAGAAAATGCTGCAACCTATGAATATAGTGTGGTTTGAAAAGGTGATTTCAAAAAATGCAATAAGAAAAGTTCAATGCAGAAAATATAATTTGCTTTAGGAATTATCATATATATAATCACAGCTTAGATTGGTAAATTTGTGTCTTTGGACCTATTAATTAGATAAAAATCTGGCATGGTTTAGAATACAAGGAAATCTGGAAGATAAACTGTTGGACTACACAACAGAAGTGACTTGAATTCATTGGTATTTTTGGCAAATGACTAATAATTGCTGTCAGTTTTCCAAAGAGCTACAGAAGGAGACTAAGAAAAAAATACTGTAAGAATTCTTAAACCTTGTCACTTTATAGTATCCATAGACTTTCAGACAGTATCCCATATTTTACTTTTTCTAAGATAAAAAGAGAAAAACCTATTATGTTAGGATTTCAGCACTTTCAGGCTGCTGAGCAGAGAATCTTTTTGAGCAGTCATTGTTTTCTAAGACAAAAAAGCATAAAACACCTTCAGTTTCCTTGAATTGGATCCTCTTTTTTTGAGAGCTATATGTGTGAATGTAAGTGTCCTGCCGTCTTTTTTGGTTGTTCTAAGGATATAAAAACTTGTTATTAGTGAAGGTAACTTAATATCATTGCATGCTGTGCTTAGTTGCTCAGTCGTGTCCGACTCTGCGATCCCATGGACTGTAGCCCACCAGGCTCCCCTGTCTATGGAATTCTCCAGCTACTGGAGTGGGTTGCCATGCCCTCCTCCAGGGGGATCTTCCCAACCCAGGGATCGAACCCAGGTCTCCCGCATTGCAGGCAGATTCTTTACTGTCTGAGCCATCAGGGAAAGCATTAATATCATTAGTATCATTATTATTAAAATACTGCAGCACATAATGAAAGTCAAACAGTACTGAAAAGTATGAGTCTCCCTTTCGACCTAGACTTAGGAAAGAGATTGATTGTCATCAACAATTCCTCTGTATCTTCTGTAAAAGTTTCAATTGTTGACATATATGCACACGTATTTACATAATGAGAGTAACAGAAATCAGTTCAGTTCAGTTCAGTCACTCAGTCTTGTCTGACTCTTTGAGACCCCATGAACCTCAGCACAGCAGCCTCCCTGTCCATCACCAATTCCCGGAGTCCACCCAAACCCATGTCCATTGAGTCAGTGATGCCATCCAACCATCTCATCCTCTGTCATCCCCTTCTCTTCCTGCCCTCAATCTTTCCCAGTATCAGGGTCTTTTCCAATGAGTCAACTCTTCACATCAGGTGGCCAAAGTATTGGAGAAATGGTATGGACCTAACAGAAACAGAAGATATTAAGAAGAGGTGGCAAGAATACACAGAAGAACTATACAAAAAAGATCTTCATGACCCAGATAACCACGATGGTGTGATCACTCACCTAGAGCCAGACATTCTGGAGTGTGAAGTCAAGTAGGCCTTAGGAAACATCACTATGAACAAAGCTAGTGGAGGTGATGGAATTCCAGTTGAGCTCTTTCAAATCCTGAAAGATGATGCTATGAAAGTGCTGCACTCAATATGCCAGCAAATTTGGAAAACTCAGCAGTGGCCACAGGCCACAGGAAAAGGTCAGTTTTCATTCCAATCCCAAAGAAAGGCAATGCCAAAGAATGCTCAAACTACCGCACAATTGCACTCATCTCACACGCTAGCAAAGTAACGCTCAAAATTCTCCAAGCCAGGCTTCAGCAATACATGAACTGTGAACTTTCAGATGCTCAAGCTGGATTTAGAAAAGGCAGAGGAACCAGAGATCAAATTGCCAACATCTGTTGGCTCATCGAAAAAGCAAGAGAATTCCAGAAAAACATCTACTTCTGCTTTATTGACTATGCTAAAGCTTTTGACTGTGTGAATCACAACAAACTGTGGAAAATTCTTCGAGATGGGAATACCAGACCACCTGACTGGCCTCCTGAGAAATCTGTATACAAGTCAAGAAGCAACAGTTAAAACTGGACATGGAACAATAGACTGGCTCCGAATCGGGAAAGGAGTACGTCAAGGCTGTACCTTGTCACCCTGCTTATTTAACTGATATGCAGAGTAGATCATGCGAAATGCTGGGCTGGATGAAGCACAAGATGAAATCAAGATTTCCGGGAGAAATATCAATAACCTCAGATATGCAGATGACACCACCCTTATGGCCGAAAGCAAAAAGGAACAAGAGTCTCTTGATGGAAGTTAAAGAGAGTGAAAAAGTTGGCTTAAAACTCAACATTCAGAAGACTAACACCATGTCATCCAGTCCAGGCACTTCATGGCAAATAGATGGGGAAACAATGGAAACAGTGACAGACTTTATTTTCTTGGGCTCCAAAATCACTGCAGATGGTGACTGCAGCCATGAAATTAAAAGATGCTTGCTCCTTGGAAGAAAAGCTATGATCAACCGAGACAGCATATTAAAAAGCAGAGACATTACTTTGCCAACAAAGGTCCATCTAGTCAAAGCTATGGTTTTTCCAGTAGTCATGTATGGATGTGAGAATTGGACTATAAAGAAAGCTGAGCTGAAGAATTGATGCTTTTGAACTGTGGTGTTGGAGAAGACTCTTGAGAGTCCCTTGGACTGCAAGGAGATCCAACCAGTCTATCCTAAAGGAAATCAGTCCTGAATATTCATTGGAAGGACTGATGCTGAAGCTGAAACTCCAATACTTTGGGCACCTGATGTGAAGAACTGACTCCCTAGAAAAGACCCTGATGCTGGGAAAGACTGAAAGCAGGAGGAGAAGGGGATGAGAGAGGAGGAGATGGTTAGATAGTATCACTGGTTCGATGGACATGAGTTTGAGTAAACTCCAGGAGTTGGTGATGGACAGGGAGGCCCTGTGTGCTGTAGTCCATGGGGTGGCAAAGAGCTGGACATGACTGAGCGACTGAACTGGTCTATTATATATGTTCTGTAATATATATATATTACTAAATAGAATGTATATATAAGCAGAATGTCTTAGTGATACCTTCATATCAACATGTACACATCTATATTCTCTCTAACTGCTCTATACTATTCTTTTGTACAGCAACCAGTCCATTCTGAAGGAGATCAGCCCTGGGATTTCTTTGGAAGGAACGATGCTAAAGCTGAAACTCCAGTACTTTGGCCACCTCATGTGAAGAGTTGACTCATTGGAAAAGACTCTGATGCTGGGAGGGATTGGGGGCAGGAGGAGAAGGGGATGACAGAGGATGAGATGGCTGGATGGCATCACTAACTCGATGGACGTGAGTCTGAGTGAACTCTGGGAGTTGGTGATGGACAGGGAGGCCTGGCGTGCTGCGATTCATGGGGTCGCAAAGAGTGGGACACGACTGAGTGACTGAACTGAACTGAACTGATACTATTCTTTTATATAGGTGTAATGATTTCCCAGGTAGTGTGGTGGTAAAGAATCCTCCTGCCAGTGCAGGAGATATAAGAGACACTGGTTTGATCCCTGGGTCAGGAAGATCCCCTGGAATAGGAAATGGCAACCCACCCCAGTATTCTTGCCAGAGAATTTCATGGACAGAGGCGCCTGGTGGGCTATAGTCCATGGGGTCGCAGAGTTGGACACAACTGAGCGACTAACCACCACCACAGCTGCAATATAGAAGTACTAGGGATTATCCTGCTGCATTAAAATGGCTCTTTCCTTGCACTCAAGTATTTTCCTCATGGCTTGTGCTAATGGATATTCCTCTGAGGACTTGAGGAAAGCCTCTGTCTGTCCAGAAACTTTCTAACAGAAAGTTAACTCTCTGTTTCTGAAATGCTCTCCTTTCTGGTACTTGGCCATATACCAGAGGCCCTGTATATAAGGAGTTAGGTACAGTAACTCCTTCCTCTCCTGAAACTCCCAGTTCTGTCCCCTCAACTCGGGGAGACTCTTACTTGATTCAGACTTATTAGAAACGTTTCCGCAAAACAGCCGGTGAATTCTTTTCCTTAAGACAGATTGCATAAGGATTTTTGGTACTTGCCTTGAAAGATTCTCACCTGTTTGTTGAACTCCATGGAGCTATTTTTCATAACATGTTTTGATACATATGGTAAGAATTCCAGCAAAGCACAGAGGGCCTCTGCAGGGGTCCATTAAAATAAAATATAGTTAAGGGGTTTTTGGCTGTCTAATTCAAGAGAAATTATCAGGCTACTAAAGGGAGGAATAGACTAAATCACTTGATATCAGTTCAGTTCAGTCAGTCGTGTCCGACTCTTTGCGACCCCAAGGACTGCAGCCCGCCAGGCCTCTCTGTCCATCACCAGCTCCTGGAGTTTACTCAAACTCATGTCCATAGAGTTGGTGATGCCATCCAACCATCTCATGCTCTGTCATCCCCTTCTCGTCCCGCCTTCAATCTTTACCAGCATTAGGATCTTTTCTAGTGAGTCAGTTCTTCACATCAGGTGCCCAAAGTACTGGGGTTTCAGCTTCAACATCAGTCCTTCCAGTGAACACTCAGGACTGATCTCCTTCAGAATGGACTGGTTGGATCTCCTTGCTGTCCAAGGGACTCTCAAGAGTCTTCTCCAACACCGCAGTTCAAAAGCATCAGTTCTTCAGTGCTCAGCTTTCTTTATAGTTTTCCCCAAATACTATTCTCTCAAACTTTAAAATATTACACAAATGGCTTATTTCATCTGATTTTGAATATGATACATACTCAATATAAAACACGTACATGTGCATGTGCACATATGAATCATTGTCACCATCATTAAAAATTATATATTAGAAATAAAGATCATTCAACATATTACAATCCAGTGATAGTACGCATCTCTGTTCCACAAGAGAATTCTTAATTTGCAGATAACCACGCTGTGCTTAGTCGCTCAGTCGTGTCTGACTCTTTGCATCCCCATGGACTGTATTCCACCAGGCTCCTGTGTCTATGGGGATTCTCCAGGCAAGAATACTGGAGTGTGTTGCCATATCCTCCTCCGGGGATCTTTCCAACCCAGGGATTGAACCCAGGTCTCCCACACGCAGGCAGATTCTTTACTGACTGAACCACCAGGATCGAAGCAGAGTGGACAGCCTCAAAAGCAGACAGCATGACAGAGTAGAAAATGGGATGAGGAAGGAGACACTTGAACCGAATGGGAAAACACAATATTTTGGAGCAATTCTGCATAGTGCCAAGTAGCCTTACACTTACCCACATCCCATAAACGTATATTCTAATTTCATTGTTTTATAATTTTTGTTTCAAAATGATATCAAAAATAGCTAACATATTCTTAGTAATGATGGAATTGTGTTATAAATTTTACAGTGTGCCAAAAACTATTAAACTGAAAAGCAAATGTTAGTGTTATGGTTTGGATTAAGCTATCTAGAATATTCAATAAATCAGAATCGCTTATTGCCTGGTGATAGTATGTAAAGGGACTTTTATTATAGCTTAGTGGTAAATTTATTTGGGTTGTTAAGGCCCCTCTGAAGCGTAACTGGGGCTGGAGGGATGACAAACTTGGAAAGATTATGAAGTTAAAAAGAAGAGGAGATAAAACAGAAGAAATAAATCCTTAATCCTTTGTTCAGGAAATGTTTAGTCTTATTGTGTCCAATAAATCAGGGAAACACAATCAAAATGTCAAGATTCAATAAGCATCATCCTCTCTGTAATTCATTCTTATTTTCTTTCCATTTTCTTTCTTAACAACAGTTTTCTTTTTTTGTATTTCTAATTTTAACCAGACCAAGCCTCTTTGCAACTCTATGCATTTGAAATCTCATGTATATTAGGGGATGACTGTAGGCAAAAACGAAGGGACAGAAAGAAGATGGGAACTAAGAAAGGAGGATAAAAAACAAAGAAGGAAGGAAAGAAAAAAGGAAGAGAAGGAACGAAGGGTCAACTGAAAACAACAGCCGAAGTGCAGCAGAATAAATGGACATCACCAATTCCCAAAGTTTGATTCGCCCTTAAAAGCAACTGTTTTTGAACCCAGTAAGAGCACATGTTGCTCTCTTATAGGTTCACAATGCACACTGGCAAATTAAGGACTCGGAGAAGGAATCAGTTTAACTTTGTTTCACTTGGCATTTCCCAAATATATGTTCATAGTATGCACATGATTCCTTGTGAAACAACTATTCATGCGATAGTAAGTTAAATCCCATGGAGCACACTTTAGGAAAAACTGAAGCATACAATTGCAATCGCACATATTATTGAATTTCATTATCTTCCTCTTAAGCACAACTTCTCTTTTTTACCAGCCTTATTGAGACATTGTTGACATGTAAAATTGCATAAGTTAAAGGTGAACAGTGTGTTGATTTGGTACACTTATATATTGTGAATCACCACCATAGTGTTAGCTAATACCTCCATCATACCGCATAATTACTGTTTCGATTTTGTGGTTACAACCTTTAAGATCTACTCTTTTATAATGTTGTATAATTAACTGTAATTACCATGCTGAATGTTAGCTCCTCAGAACTTATTTATCTTGTAATAGAAAGTTTGTGTTTTTTGACAAATTTTCTTAACTTTGGCTGGCTTATCATTGCTATATTGATTGTATGTCATTATATAATGCTTGATATCCTCTATTCCAGGTAATACTATACATTAGATATATATATCACAAACTTTCTGAGCCATAGTTCTTTGGTCTCTGAAGTCACATTTTGAATAAACAGAAGACATGAAATGGGCTGAGAGGTCCCCAGTCTTCTATTTTAGAAAGACAGGTAAAAGAATTGTGGCTTCCAAAAGAGTTTCATGCCCTAATCCTTGGAATCTGTTACTGTTACTTTATATGGCAAAAGGGACTTTACAGATATGTTTAAGTGAAGGATCTAAAGATGGAGAAATTATTTTGGATTATCCGAGTGGCCTTAAACTGATCACGTGAGTTCTTAAAAGTAGAGAAATTTCCCTGGGGCAAGACAAGGGAGAGATGGTAGCATCAGAAGGACCACTGTTAACTGAGAAGATGGGGGAAGGGACCATGAGCTTGGAAAGTGGCAGCCTCTAGAAGTGAGAAAAGGCCTCTGGAAATGAATACAGCTCTGTTGATATTTCAGTTTTATCCCAGTAAGACCTGTGTCGGACTTCTGACTTATAGAGTTGTAAGATAATATATGTGTAAAGTGTAAGTCCCCTGCAAAGGCATACATGAGGTGGAAGCAACAGGAGAAAGTCTTTTACAACTTTATCCCAATCCAAAGCAGAACACAGGTAGAATAATATATGTTGTGTTAACATTAAATCATAGTAATTAAAAAATATTTGGGTAGATGATAAGACCTGGCTTAGACGGTAAAGGATCTGCCTGCAATACAGAAGTTGGGAAGATCCCCTGGAGAAGGGAATAGCTACCCACTCCAGTATTCTCACCTGGAGAATCCCATGGGCAGAGGAACCTGGTGGGCTAAAATCCACGGTGTCACAAAGAATCGGACACAGCTGAGTGACTTTCACTCACTCGCTCATTCACAAGACCTAAAACACAGTTGACTTCTTTCACACATGAATTTAAAACAATTTGTATATAACAGAATGAAGAACTCTTCCATTTAAGAGTTTTAAAGGAAAGAAATCCCTTGTTCATCTAAATGTGTCTGCTATGGCAACAGGAATTTTAAATCTGTGAAGGACTGATATTAAGTGACAGGTTCTTTGGGTCAGCTCTGTAAATGTAAGACATTATTTGATGGAAATATAAGATTCTCATCACTCAGTAATGTAATTCAGTGAGATGTCTTTTAAAATTTTATTATTATTATTATTATTTTTACTTTACAATATTGTATTGGTTTTGCCATACATCAACATGCATCCGCCATGGGTGTACACTGGGACCCAGTGAGATATCTTTATTGTAACCTGAACTTCTTTTAGAAAACTTGAATCATGAATAAAAATATTGGCAAGAGATTGTGATTTGTTAAACTTATGAGACAATTGTTTTGGAGAGTAACATCATGTATATTAAATCTGTTGATTGGACATATGATTTAATAGCAAGTGTATTTTGAGTTAAAATACACTTAGAGAAAAAATCTTTCTCTTTATGCTTTCTTTTGGCATGCACTGTCTAAATTTTTTTTCTTTTACAGATGCTATATAAAAAGCTTTATCACTATCAGAAAATAAGAGTTACTAGTTGTCCAGAATTTGTTCAGTGTCTTATGAGTCAAAAGTAAGTCCCCCTGTACCTTGAAGGAGAAAAATTATTTTCCAGTTTGGGTCATTGTTACTAATGTGATACTTAGAGTCCTAAATTCTTTTGTATAGATGCAGAGCAATCTATTCAGAAAACATAAAAGCAGTGAAGTGCTGAGGTCCAGCCCCGGCGGATCCAGGGAGTTCGAAGCGGGGACGCCGTCGGCGAGGATCAGGATACAATAGCTTCAATTAGGTATTAATTAGAGATATAAAGAGTAATAGAATGAGGATAGCTCAGTAGGAAAATTCAGTGGAGAAAAGAGGCTGAGTAGCTTGGTTTACGCGGGAGACCAATAAAACTTCAAGACAAGAAGTTTGTACCACTTACGTAGGCTGCAGGCATCCTTCCGTTCTCCCGAAGGAGAGGAGACACTGAGGCCTCCCTGGTCAGATCTCAGAAGCCCAGGCATAATTAGTAAGCATGGCGGGTTCCGCGCTCCAGATGGAGACTCAGCCAGAGTTTGAGAGAGAGAGCAACATGGGGAGACCAGTATTTCGAGAAACTGATCCCAATTCTTTATTTTTCATGGTCTACTTTTATACACTGAGATGTTATGCAAAAGTCACGCGGGGTCAGCAGTCCTGACTTTTATCAAAGTCAGGTGCTTCATACAAATGTATACAGAGGTCTTAGGGGTGTTACATCATCTTCTGGCCACAATTTATGACCCTCTCCTTGTGACAGCGGTCAGTCAACCAGGACACTTATTTCTCCAGGGGTGATTATTCTTAAAACATTCGCCACCTTCCGAAGGTACCAGATAAAGTTACATTCCTATAGGGTGAGGGTGTAGTGGGTTTTAATTAAGGAAAGAATTTACTTAGCCTAAGGTGTAATGTGATTAATATCAAAGGTTAATACTTATTTCTTCTATATATTCATTAATGTGTGTAAGGGCAGGGGATGTGGAGACTTAGCAACAAACATTGGCTCAACAAATGAAAAACCCTTCACCAATACAGTCTCTAATCAGCCCACTATACTTATACTAATGGTTTTCTAACTTTTCTAAGGAACCTGTTTTTAGAAGGTTTAAAGCATCTCGTGCCTCTCACAGTTGGGAGGCTGTGAGCAATCACATGTGGCCGGACAAGCCTGTCAGGCAGGCTAGAGAACCTTCAGAGGAGTTTGTAGGTTAAAACACTCTTGTCACACCCAGGAGTTTTTATTAACTGGAGCTCTAAGTTAACTCCTTCTCCAAAAGAGGTGGTGGGGGACAGCCCCCCGTAAAGTCAGAGGTGTAGGTGAGAGCACAAAGTAGTAAAGTAGGCAGGCTCTGGTTATTGGGGTAGATGCTCGAGGATTTCCAGGGGGACTCCTGAGGCTCGATCCCGCCTTTGCGTATGTCCGGCCTCCTTCCTCATGACCTTTGCCACGGGTGGAGGTCCTCCCGCCGGCTTCCTGCAGTGAAGAATATATGCCCCACATTTAAACTTAGGGAAGTCCAGTGACATCTAAAAGATGCTTTGGCTATATGTGTACTGAGAAGGGGGGCTTCTCTGGTGGGTCAGATGGTAAAGAATCTACCTGCAATGCAGAAGACACAGGTTCCATTCCTAAGTCAGAAGATCTCCTGGAGATGGGAATGGCAACCCACTCCAGTATCCTTGCCTGGAGAATTCCATGGGTAGAGGAGCCTGGCGGGCTATAGTCCATGGGGTCTCAAAGAGTACTGAGACGGACAGATGGATGCCCAAGGGCGGGACAGGCATCATTGTCCATGTCCTCCCTGCAGTTGTGGGCAGAACATGTCTGGGAGTAATAACACTAAGCTATATTTAGAATAATCTGGAATCTTCCAATTGGATGAATTTTTGTTCAAATAAACCATATTTGGATGTTGTTAGTTATGATGCCAATTGAATCTTGGTTTGCCTCCATCTTCAGGGATGTTACTAACTGCATTTCACTGCTGTGACCTTGTGCCCATGTGTGTGATGTTTGAGTAGCATCAGATGGTAGGGTTTGTGGAGTAACCAGACAGCCACACCAGAAGCAGAAGATTGTCCTCTTACGCTTTCTCCTGCGCTTAGCTTTAATTTTTTAGGAGTTTGCTCCTGCCAAAGAACCAGATCTCTAATAACTGGTATGAAGAATGACACTCAAATTAGTAAAACATGTAAGAGCTTAGACAATGAGAAAGGAAAGGCCTAAACTCTCAGTTGTTGAATTTGTTATAAAACAAATTCCTAGGAATTTAATGAATACTATTTCTGTGGGCCTCACATTTGGAAACAATGGGGTGGAAAATATGAAATAACGTGTAACAGTATTGCGACACAGAGAATCAGATCTAGAAGAGTTTATTTTGGGCAGGGAATGTTTTCCCATCTTAGGTTCCTGTTTAGACTTATGACCACTAACTGGCATGCAAATTCTAGTTAAACTTGGAAACTGTTTATTTTTGCCATTTTTGTCTGGGACTTTCCTCAATTTTTTAAGATTGTCAATAAAAAGGTGTACTAGTAGCTGGGCACGATTTTTGTTCCATGATCCATTAAAGCTTCACAGAAATATAAAAAATTGAGTGTAAATTAAAGGAGACAATCTGAAACCTGCCATTCTTGGTTTTTCCAGGTTTTCAGATTCTCATTTAGAATTCACAGGAGTACTTTTCTATGACAGGCATACCCATAAGCAAACATTTTTAAAAGGGATAATCAGAATCCCCTGAATTGTCTGTGGTTCAGGAATCTTCACTGGCCTGTCAAATTGGCAGAAGTCTCCTCTAAGGACCTCAGAATTTATCCCAGCTGGCACTGCTGATTTGACCAGATTATGTTTCAGCCCGTCATTGGCTGGGCCTCATAAAGGCCTGTTTTCATAGTTAACTGTCAGCACTGGGCTCTTCCCAATTAAAATCAGACTAATGCCACTTCCAGCAGCTTGGCAACCTACCCCTTGAGTTTACCATCTGTCACTTCTGCTGTTTTTAACAGATAAACCCCCACATCTCAGGCTTAACCCAATAAGAAGTGTTGTTTCTTGCCCATGTCATCCTAAACAGGTGTTCTAATTGGCAGGCAGCATCTCCCCAGCAGTGGTGCTTCATGAATCGGCAACATGTGGTTTCCAAGTTGGCTGTCCTTGCTGGAAGGGGTAAGAGAACGAAGGATTCATGGCGGAGGTTTTTTATGGGTCAATGTTTTTATGGAAACTGGTGTGCCTCCCCTATACTCATGTACCATTGACCCCAACTCTGTTGAAGTTAAGGCTGAGAAATACAGTCTATTTTTGAGCCCAAGAAGAGGACAAATTGGGTTTGATGAATAGCTGTCTTGAACACACCTATGCTTGTACAATTATTTTAATAGTATTTAAATTTTTTAAATTGCTTTTTACCTACTTGTGATTTCTCACATTCCAATTTGTCTTGGAAATATCTATTATTTTATAATTTTGCTGTTCTTTTCCCAATATATACATATAGTCTACATACATATAAAATATGTGTGTGAATGTGTATAATTCAAGGTTCCATAGTTACATAGGCCAGATCCAGAACTTGAGACCAGGATGTATAACTTTGAGTGCACTAAATGGTTTCATTTTATTATATTTCAATCTCAAATATATAGAGAAGATGATAAGAAGGTCTATGAATCAATACTTTTGATTGATATCATCTCTAATTTAAATTCCACACTGAGTAGTAAATATCTAGAAAACTCTCTTAACTTTTAGAGCCTCAAGGGCATCTAATATTGGGATCTTTTTGTAATTTCCTTTGCTACTCCTTCCATTTTTTCTTTTAGTATTAATAATTTCTTAATCAGATTGACTCAGATTTATCATAATCACTCTGGAAATTGAGGCATTAGAAAGAGATATAGATAGATGAATAGATGATGGTAGAAGGCTGAGCTTTCTAAGAATTACAAAATTACAAAGGCCAAACTCACATCATTTTCCCCCTTTCCCCCATATCCAATAAAGGATAGCCAATGGGGGAACAATGGAAAAAAACAATAGCACCTTTCAGTACATAAAGTAGTCTGGAGCTTGAATCAGAAATCTGACTACAGGGATTTCCCTGGCTATCCAGTGATCAAGACATTGCGCTTCCAATGCAGGGGGCACTGGAATCCTGGTCAGGGAGCTAGGATCCCTTATGCCGCCTGGGGTGGGCAAAGTTAGATGAATAAGAAAAAGAAAAGGAAATCCTACTACAAATGCAACAAGAGAAGTGGGCTTATCTAGGGGTTACAACAGGCTTTGAGCCATGATGATGACACCGGTTTCTCCGTGTCATTGCCCAGGGCAGACAGCTGCTTCTCATGATCTCTGCCAATGAGGAGTCCAGGAGAGTAGATAACTGAAGTGTGCTGTCTATAAAGAAACAAACTAAAATTCAGATAAACTCAGAGAGGAATCAGCTAGTTAGTGAAAAACACTAAAAAGCCAGAACCACCTGGTGTAGGAGAAACTACCCTAAGAGGGGCCGTCAACATTACAAATAGCAAACGAACAGATACATCTTCCCAGGGTAGGATGAAGGGAGGTGTTTTATTGTGGCCTGATAAGGTGAGTAATATGGAAGGATTGTTTCCAGGCAGCTGCTGCCCATTAAATGAAGGTGGTGAGAGACTCCACTGAGAGCCTTTCAGACAAAGTTATGTGAAAGTATGCACACACCAGAAACGCTATTGAAGATGTTAGATTGATCATGCTCCAAGTTCTGTTGTGGCTAGAATGTTTTCTGGGCAAAGGGAAGAAGGCCAGGCTTGGATTGTCCATATGTCTTAAACACTTAATGAAAAATAATATTATATTAATTCCTTTATATCCTCTGTGATTTGTCCAAGAGACTAAATATGATTCAGATTGTCTTCATGGGACTCTACTGATTGAAATAGACATTTCTTGGCCTACTTTTTGTATTTCAATTCCCTACATTTTTTTAAAATTTCAATTTTAAACTTATCGAAGGTAGAACCAACATTTGACGGTGTACTGTTTCCCAGACCTTATCTAATGCTTCATGTCTTGAAATCCTCCATACAGTCCTGCAAAGGAAATAATTGTAATAACCACATTTCACAAAAGAGGAGACTGCTTTGCTTAAGGATACAGAAAATGGCAAAAGTGGAAAATTTATCGTCTTTCTCAATGCAAAGGTCATGCTGTTTCTCCTAGAAGAGGTACAAGGATCCCTGACATTGGATTTGAACTTGGCTGTTTTTGGCTCTTTATCTTACAGTTAACATAGCAGCTTCTTCAATTTTCCTCTACTTTATGCTCCTGGAGGCAACATTGCAGCTCTAGTCACTGTGTTTATTATAATTTTGAACAAGTCGCTTCTCTTTGTCCAGTGGTAAAATGATGAGATTGGATGAGAGGATATCACAGATCTCCACCAACTTTGACAAATCTCCAGTCCAAGGACCAGGATGTGCTATTCTCTCAACCATGCTCCTTAATGCGATATCTATGAAGAATCTAGGAGCATTTTCCATTGCCCGGTAATGGCTCCACCCTCATTGTGGGTGACTCTTTTTAAAATTGTGGTATAGTTGCTTTACAATGTCGTGTTAGTTTCTACTGTACAACAACATGAATCGGCCATGTGTGTGTGAGCATTAGTCGCTCAGTCGTGTCTGACTCTTTGAGACCCCAAGGACTGTAGCCCAGCCAGGCTTCTGTGCCCATGGAATTGCCCAGGCAAGAATACTGGAGTGGGTGGCCATTTCCTTCTCCAAAATCATCCATATGTATACATACATCCCCTCCCTCTTGTGCTTCCCTCCAATCTTCCCATCCCACCCCTCTAGGTTATCACAGAGCCCTGAGCTGAGCTCTCTGTGCTGTACAGCAGGTTCCCACTAGCTGTCTATTTCACACACGGTAGTGTGTAGATCATTTCCAATCTCCCACCTCATTCTGCCTCACACTGTGTCCACACATCTGTTCTCTATGCCTCCGTCTCTATTCCTGCCTTGAAAATAGGTTCATCTGTACCGCTTTTCTAGATTCCACATATATGTGTTAATATATGATATTTGTTTTTCTCCTTCTGACTTATTTCACTCTATATGACAGACTCTAGGTCCATCCACGTCTCTACAAATGACTCAATATTGTTCCTTTTTTATGGTTGAGTAATACTCTCTTTTTAAAAGGTGAAAGTGGGAAAACTTTCCTATATGAATCCACACTCAGAAAGGCTGGTGTGACAGAGAACATCAATTTCCTATTCATCAAGATGAATTCAAGCCCTGCCATCTGTCATTTCACCCATCTGCAACAAACATTAGGAAAATAGTTGTCACACTTGGAAGATTCCTCTATTTTTCCAGGAAATTGAAAGTGTTTGCCTCCTTTGTAGATGGGCAGCTGACTGAAAGTGCTTATCAAGAGTCTACTGCTGAGAGTGAGGATATCTAACCATTTCGGGAAACCTGGTTGCATAGGTAAACGTACATCTCTCTTTATCCCTATTGATTCAGTCAGTGTTTCTATGATACTTGTATCATCCCAGGAGCAAATTATAGAAAAGCGTGGCAATTTCATTTACCCAATTCATGGAAGCAATTCACAAAGCAAAATAAAACAAAAACTATTTCTTTTTCAACTGTGCTTGTGAACTTACTTTGGCAGATAAAGCACATCTTTCCTTTAGTATAAAATCACTATAATCCTCACGTGGAGTAATCTATCTGCTCTATCATTTATTCAATATCGTTAAATATCTGTTTAACACATCGGAGGGGTTCATTACTTCTTCAATAAAACATTTCCTTACCGATAAAATGGCCCTAAATAATACGAGCTTATAGTCATTATGTGCAGTAATTAAGATATGCATGAAAGTGCATCCTTTCTCTGTGAAAGGTACTTGTCAGTCATCGCATAGAATTAAGAAAAAAGATGATATCATAGGGAAATAGATCAAGTCCTCAAGAAGTTGTAGTGCAATTAAAAAAAAATGTATGTTCATAAATTACCCAAAGTTAAAGAAGAAAGCGGCAGGTATGGAAGAGAAATCACAGGAAAAATGCCACAGGAATTTGGAGAACAAAGGATATTTCTAGGATTATGATATAGTATTTTGCATAAGGCAGTTGAACTCAGCTTTTAAGGATGAATAGGATTTGGACAATACAAATGGAGGAGAGGGACTTCTCTGATGGTCCAGTGGTTACGACCCCATGCTTCCAATGCAAGGGGAATAGGTTCGATCCCTGCTAAGGGAAACTAAAATCCCAGATGCTGTGTGGTGCAGCCAAATAAACAAACAAAAAATGGAGAAGAGAGAATGAAGATACTTCCTGAAGATGTGGCATGAGGTTAGAACTAAGAAATAGGTGTCCCAGGGCAATAATCACTGGTTTAGTTTGGTTGAGGAATGTAGTTTATGGTGGGGGGAATGGTAAATAAGGTTGGGAATGTAAGTATGACTACACAGAAGATGAGTCTGAGTGCTTTTATTCTGTAGACCAGGATTTAGGCTAATAGAATAAAGAGGTTATAAGATGGAATGGATGTGTAATGAAAGAGGACAGAAAATTCAATGAGGGGCATATTGGATTTGAGATGTACCAAGAGCCTTCCTGTTGGGTTGCTAGGGAGGACTGAGAACTGGGACACTGAAGAGAGGTAGCCAGCGTGCTGTAGTTCCCTTGGCTGTACTTTTACTGCAAGCCACATCCGATAGAATTCACTAGAACAGAACCACCTCCTAAGACTTGTAAGCAAAGAGCCTCAGCAGTCCCACCACTTACCTCAGTTCCTAGCCACTGAAGGAAGTGGAGGTGACACAGACGTGAGAGTGAGTTTATTCAAATTTTAAAGTGAAATTTGAAAAAGCTCTGCTGAAGGTGTTGAGAACTAAGAGGTGCTATGAAAAATGGAGAAGTGAAGCTGTTAGTCACTCAGTTGTGTCTGACTCTTTGCGACCCCATTATCTGTGGTCTGCCAGGCTCCTCTGTCCACAGACTTCTCCAGGCAAGAATTCTGGAGTGGGTAGCCATTCTTTTTTCCAGGGGATCTTCCTGAACCCAGGTCTCTCACATTGCAGGCAAATTCTTTACCATCTGAGCCATCAGGGGAGCCCTAAGATTTTTGGATTCAGTTTATAGTATATTCATGATGGTCTAGGGTGAAGGAAACTTAATGAGCCCTCAAAACAATTAAGTGAAATAAGTTATCAATAAGGACAAGAAATAGAGCAAATAGTATACCTTAACTGCCCACGTCCTGAGAATAACTGCAAGATTAAAAAAAATGACTGATAGGTGAATGGCAGTAAAATCCAAAGGAAAAACGAAGTGCTAACAAGTTGCTAGTTTTTATATTTTAATGTGGTAAATTGCCATTCACATCAAAGGGTTTTCTGATTTGAGGATCAAAAGGAGATTTCTGGCAGCAAAAATGACTGAAGTAGAAAATTCAAGGTAAGCAGTGAAAACCCCATTACCATGTCAGGGAGCCTTATCTGTAATTTATTTTCTGCAGCTTGATTTTGTTGATGGAGACTGGTCACAAAGATTAGGAGCCATAGAGATAAGAGAAATTGATAGACAGAAAAGGTAACTTGAAAACAGCAGAGGATATAGCCAACATGGCAGAATAATATCTTAAAACCCTATCATGCTGAAAATATCAAATAAAAGACTCCCTGCCATAAAACCTCAGAAAATACCTCTGTGAAGTAATATAGGGAGAATATTATTGGAAGGACTGATTTTCTTCATGGACTTTGGATACATTTATTGTGTGTGTAAGTTGCTCGGTCATATCCAGCTCTGTGAACCCATGGACTGTACCCCACCAGGCTCCTCTGTCCATGGGATTCTCCAGGCAAGAATACTGAAGTGGGTTGCCATTCCCTTCTCCAGGGGATCCTGCATTGCAGGCAGATTTTCTACCATCTGAACTATTTAGTAATATAATACAAATCAGATATCTCTGCCATTATTTCCTATAACTTTGTTATTCAGGAGGACTTCCTTAAAAATATGAGGGCTTAGGCAATACACTTACAGTGAATACTCCAGAAAGTCAGAAAGTAATTCGTTTCTCACTATTTAGTGTCTGAAATCAGGAGGCCTGGCTGACACTGACCTTTGAGTTGATCCTGTAAGTAAATAAAAAGTAGGAACCAAGGCTAGAAAAATCTGCAGAGGCTTTGAAATCCAGGTTTAAAACATTTGACTTATTTAAAAAAAAGAAGTAATAGACCCCAAATAGAGTCACTTGTGCTCAGCCCCACAACAGCAAAGCAAAGCTTAATACTTAATCTAATTGCAGTTTCAGCCTCTTTCAGGCTTGAAATTTTAAATCAGTCACCCTGGAATTTCCTGATCAACCCTAGTGAAGTCATCTTCAGGTGAAAGGCCCCCCCACCCTTCCCTCCGAGGAAGGTAACCTCGCCAGAAATAATCTTTCCTTTTGTTTTTGATTTCCTTGTCTCATCCCTTTTGCCTTTAAAAGCCTTCCATTTTAACAGCTTCTCAGAGTCTCTTTCTGGGGCTTCCCTGGTGGCTCAGTGGTAAAGAATCTGCCTGCAATGCAGGAGATGTGGGTTTGATCCCTGGGTGGGAGAGATAGATCCCCTCGAGAAGGAAATGGCAACCCACTCCAGTATTCTTGCCAGGAGAATCCCATGGACAGAGGGCTACAGTCCATAGGGTCTCAGATTTGGACACGACTTAGGGACTAAACCACCACCACCACAGAGTGCCTTTCTATTAATAGTTGCAGCTGGGATGCCGACCAATTCATGAATCCATGGATAAAGGTGATTGGATCTTCAAAATTTACTTAGTTGAAATGGTTTTTTTTTTTTTTTTTTCACAGATTACATCCTTCTGGAAAAAAAGAAATGGGTACTTATGTGAGGTTTGGCAGGGAGGGTGGTAGGCAGTAATATGACCAAATCTGTATTTTATACAAAATTGTCTCTCAAGTATCAAAGAAGCTGGAATAAGGAGAGATTTGGGCCAGGAAGAATCAGAGAGCATGGTCCAAGAACTGTTTCTCAAATGTAATAATACAGTTAGAGTGAAAAAAAAAATCACTATTATATCTTTTAAAACACAATCTTTAAGAGTTTGTTTGCTGCTGCTGCTAACTCGCTTCAGTCGTGTCCGACTCTGTGTGACCTCATAGATGGCAGCCCACCAGGCTTCCCCGTCCCTGGGATTCTCCAGGCAAGAACACTGGAGTGGGTTGCCATTTCCTTCTCCGATGCATGAAAGTGAAAAGTGAAAGTGAAGTCGCTCAGTCGTGTCCGACCCGTAGCGACCCCATGGACTGCAGCCCACCAGGCTCCTCCATCCATGGGATTTTCCAGGCAAGCATACTGGAATAGGGTGCCATTGCCTACTCCAAAGAGTTTGTTAAGTGAACATCAAGTATGACCAACCTACATAGCATATTCAAAAGCAGAGACATCACTTTGCCAACAAAGGTTCGTCTAGTCAAGGCTATGGTTTTTCCTGTGGTCATGTATGGACGTGAGAGTTGGACTGTGAAGAAGGCTGAGCGCCGAAGAATTGATGCTTTTGAACTGTGGTGTTGGAGAAGACTCTTGAGAGTTCCTTGGACTGCAAGGAGATCCAACCAGTCCATTCTGAAGGAGATCAGCCCTGGGATTTCTTTGGAAGAAATGATGCTGAAGCTGAAACTCCAGTACTTTGGCCACCTCATGCAAGGAGTTGACTCATTGGAAAAGACTGATGCTGGGAGGGATTGGGGGCAGGAGGAGAAGGGGACGACAGAGGATGAGATGGCTGGATGGCATTGCTGACTCGATTAACATGAGTCTGGGTGAACTCCAGGAATTGGTGATGGACAGTGAGGCCTGGCGTGCTGTGATTCATGGGGTCGCAGAGAGTCGGACATGACTGAGCGACTGAACTGAACTGAACATGAGAGTTTGCTCTAAATATTAAAGAGTAATGTGATTGAATGCCATATTCTAGGTTGACAGTTATTTCTATGCAGCATGTGGAAGATACTACACCATTGCTTTCTGGACTTTGTTGTTGATGAGATGTTATTAATACTATCAATCTATCAATACTTTTCTTTGCTAACTTTAATGATTTTTCTCTTTATTCTTTATTTTCATTATGTGACCAAGGTGTGGACTTGTTTTCATTGTATTTTTGTCTATTTTTAGTAGATAATTCTAGTAATAAATTTTTGATCTAAAAATTTATTTTTTAATTAATATTCTAGAATATTCTTAGCAATTAATTCTTCAAAGGCAGTCTACCATCATTTCTTCCTTTCTCTGTTTCTATAATTTTTACTGAACATTAGATATTAGGCTTATCAATCTTTCATGTGTCTTAACGTCTCTTAAATATTTATTTCTTTTATTTTCTAGACTGCATTCTCGGTAAGCCTCTTAGTACCATTTTCCAAATTGACTAATTAGCTCTTTCAGAATCCAAGTCAGAATGTATCCCAGCTCTTGCAGTTTTAAAATTTGGATGATTGATATAAGTTTGATGTTCAAGTTGTCTTATTGATTCTTGAAATCAGTTGATTCACATGACTTTATTTTATTTCTATTTATGTTGTTTCAAAACTCTGATCTTTTCAAGATGGCAGTTATGTCTTGGTTTATTTCCTTAAACATCAGTTCAGTTCAGCTCAGTCGCTCAGTCGTGTCCGACTCTTTGCAACCCCGTGAATCGCAGTACGCCAGACCTCCCTGTCCATCACCAACTCCCGGAGTTCACTCAGACTCACGTCCATCGATTCTTGATGCCATCCATCCATCTCATCCTCTGCCATCCCCTCTTCCTCCTTCCCCCAATCCCTCCCAGCATCAGAGTCTTTTCCAATGAGTCAACTCTTCGCATGAGGTGGCCAAAGTACTGGAGTTTCAGCTTTAGCATCATTTCTTCCAAAGAACACCCAGGGCTGATCTCCTTTAGAATGGACTGGTTGGATCTCTTTGCAGTCCAAGGGACTCTCAAGAGTCTTCTCCAACACCACAGTTCAAGTGCATCAATTCTTCAGCAGTCAGCTTTCTTCACAGTCCAACTCTCACATCCATAACTTATTTTAAAATTTTTATCAAACTTCAGTGAAATGAATTTCACATTGAGTATTTTGATTATTGATTGCACTGGCTTTCTTTCTTTCTTTTTTAATGTCTATTTATTTTGGGGGGCTGTGCTGGGTCTTCATGGCAGTGCACGGGCTTCTTCTTGTGGCGACTTCTCGTTGCAGGCTCTAGGCCCTCCAGCTTCAGTAGTTGTGGCTCACGGGCTCAGCTGCTATGAGGCATGTTGGATCTTCCTGGACCAGGGATCAAACCTATGTCTGCTGCACCAGCTGCCAGACTCCCAACCACTGAACCACCAGGGAAGTCACTCAATGGCTTTTTTAACATTAGAATTCTTCAAGTGTTTGTTATATTGCCCTGCAGACCTCTGTTTCCCTCTCTCTGTCTGTCACAGACACAAAGACACACCCAGACACAAACTATCTTTAGAGTCTGGAATCTCAAAAACAAATAAAAGAAAGAAGATTCATAGGAGTTACCAGTTCAGGAGGACAAGTTTCTCTTTCAAGGACAGACAGCTGAATAACCTTAGACGTCTTTCTCACTACTTATAGTTCTGGGAAGTATGCAAAACTAATATTTTATCAGCATCTTATATAGGATTTGTCATGTATGTATTAAACACATATTTGTTGAATTCATTTCTTAATAACCATGCTAAAGATAACTGTGAAACCATTCAAAATCATACCTACAAAAGGAAACGGAAGCACTATAGCTATATACAGGCTTCTAAAATCATTGGAATAAAAAAAAAGGTAGTAAAAGGTTACTGAAACTATTAATCCAGGCCTGAAACTCCTATGTACTATCTTTAGAAAGTAATAGACTAGAGCAAATGGAGTCAGGATGTCTCATTATCATAAAGTCTGGGAATGTGAATCCCACAGAGAAAAGGTTGACAGCTAGGGAAGAAATGAGCAGAAAGAATTAAGAAGGAAATGCTAGAGGGTTTAACATGAGGAGGGGTTTACAAAAGATAAGGTTTGTTAATTGAAAATAAGAAGCGCTAATATTAATAAAAAACTGGGACTGACTGAATGCCCATATGAGATGTTATCCAAGGTCTGGAGAGATTTAGGAAAAGAGGAGACATTGTAGTAAGAACTATAATACATTATATTTGTACAGCAAATTGCTTTTTGGTTTAGGAAGCTTTTCTACAGACTTTATTTTGCGTGAACTTTATAAGTACTCTATGAAGTAGAATAATTATTATTTAGGTTCAGGGATAGTAATATTATCAAGCCGCTTTCCTTTTCTTTCTTTTCTTCTTTTTTCTTTTCGGACGCACAGCAGAGTTTATGGGGTCTTAGTTCCCCAACCAGGGATTGAACCCGCACCCTCAGCAGTGAAAGTGTGGAAGACTGCCAGGGAAGTCCCGAGCAGTTCCTTTATGCTAAAAATCTCACCTGTTTATACAGTTTACTTGGAGTTAGAAAACCTGGGTTCAAATTTCAACTCTTCTACTTATAAGCTAGGAGGCCTTGAGCAAGTTACTTAACATCTCTGTTCTCAGTTTCTTTACATACAAGATGATCTAACAAAAGTTTTTATTGAAGGGATTGCTATGAGGTTGCAATGACTTAAGACATTTAAAATACTTACAACAGAGTCTGGCACACAGCAAGAACCTTCTCAATGTTATATATAACAATAATGATACTAATCACTTTCTTCTCTGAAGGAGAGATTGAGGTTCTGAGAAGTTGAGTTTTTGATCAGGGTCATGTAATTAGTCATGTTAAAAGCTCAAAGTTAGACTCGTACTCCAAATTCTCTGCTTTTCTAGAAACATTGCATATTGCTCCAGTCATTGTTTGTGGAGACATTGAGACAGAATATGAATATAAAAAGTGGAAGAATGTGTATGTATAAAATCAAGCTGGAAACATCCATTGGGAGAAGAGTCTTCAGGTAAAGTGAGTACTTAAATAAATGTAGTAGGTAAGGAAGCTTGGAAGAGCTGTTTTAGCTTCGTGTCCGTAGGGTTTGGTACAGTGCATGACACCCCCAACATGAAACTGAATTACTTTTTGATCATCTAATAACCACTCTCCAATAAAAAGCAAGACTCCAAAATGGCCTTTGGGAAACCACCTGTAACCTACAATCATGGTATTTGGGTGAGAATGACTCCTAATCACCTCCTAGCTCCAGGAGTGGATGGTCATGATTGGATACATCTCTTCAATATCCTATCTCCCTTGTCAGAGCAAATGGCCATAAACGGTCATGTCAATCAATTCAAACTAAAAGAAACCAAGGAGAAGTTTGCTGGAATTTTGCAGGAGGAAATTGCATTTCTTCTTGGAATTACTAGTAGGTGCCCTTACATTTTTCTTGGGTGAGGCCCTGTGAGGATGTGAGGGCTGGCTCTGCTGCAGCCATTTTGCTATTATTAGAGAAACTGAAAGAGAAGAGTGGGGGAAGAAAAATCTTTGGTGACATCAGCTGTTTATTGTGTGAGCTTATAAATAAACTGAGTGTTATCTGGAGCCAGTCTTACTTCTGGACTTTTCAGTTATGCAGCTCCTATATTTTTTAAATAAAGAGTATGTGTTTTTTCTTTTTGTCACTTGTAACACAAAAAGTGCTGATACAGTAAATTTTCAATAAATAGTTATGAAAAAGAATTTGCAGTATTTAAATAAGATTGGTCCATAACCCTAATATATAACAAGCTATTAAAAACAGTTTAGAAGGGACTTCCCTGGCAGTAAAGTGGATAGGAATCCACTTGCCAATGCAGGGGACATGGGTTCGATCCCTGGTCTCGAAGTATTCCACATGCCACAGAGCAACAAGCCTGAGCCCCACAACTAGAGAGTCCATGTGCCACAGATCCCTCCTGCTGCAACAAAGATCCTGTGTGCTGCAACTAAGATCCAAGGCAGCCAAATTAATCACTTAATGAAAAGATAAAATAAATGAAAGTTAATTAAAAAAAGACTATATGGACAAGGTTATTTATTGCCCTGGTTGAATGTAAACAATAATATAGCTAGTCAATAGAGTATTCTGTAGCTGAAGAAAAGAATGAGGAATATCTCTATATCTTAATATATCTAATATATTAAGTGGAAAGGAAAAGTAGAGAAAAATGTATATAGTAGGCAAACAATTGACTAAGAAGGAGATTATATGAATACATATGTTTGTTTATATTTTTAAAAAATGGAGGATAAACCTTATAATTTGTGAAAAATAGTCACCAAAGGAGGAGGAAGTGTGTTGGGGGCAGATATTGAAGCTCAACTTCCTTGACTATGCCTTTGCTTGAGAACTCGTTAAATATTTTACATAATTGTAAATTAAATTAAATTAAAAAGCAGGTCCTAAAAACAAAAAGGGAAGTAAAATACCTCTATTGGTGACATAACTACATAGAGTAATTTTTACAAGTGACTTTAAAACAGTCATTTGACTGTACATTCTAGGGACAAAAACAAGGTGCAAACTTTGTCATCAGAATGTCTGAAATCTAGTTGATGTTAGTATCATTAAAATGAGAAATTAAGACTTCCATTTCTGGAGACTTCTCTGGTGGTCCAGACGTTAAGACTTTACCTTCCAATACAGGGGATAAGGATTCAATCCTCGATCTGCGAGCTAAGATCCCACATGCCTCACGGCCAAAAAACCAGGACATAAAAAGCAACAGAATCAATATTGTAAAAACTTCAATAAACACTTTAAAAATGGTCCGCATTAAAAAAAAATTCTTAAAAAAAACCCTTTCACTAATAGAAGGATTGTTGCTTAGTAGATAAGTCGTGTCTGACTCTTTTGCAACCCCATGGACTGTAGCCCGCCAGGCCCCTCTGTTCATGGGATTTCCCAGGCAAGAATACTGGAGTGGGTTGCCAGTTCCTTCTCCAGGGCATCTTCACAACCCAGGGATCAAGCCCGAGTCCTTTGCATTGTCAGGCAGATTCTTTACCACTGAGTCACCTGGGAAACCTGATGGAGATGTTATTTTCCTATTTCTCCCACTAAGTACAACCCAAATCCCTGAACGTTATGTATAAACAAGCATAAGAAGATTCTGAGAGGTGAAGAGAAGCAGGCAGATCGGCCATGGACCTCAGGATCCAAGGAACAACGTAGCAGTGATTTCCCTGGGTTTTCTTCTTGGCTTCGTGTATCCTGGACTGAGTGTCAGGAATGCCAACGAGGACAGCCATAAAAGCACCAGGAAAAGCCTGGTCTCTCTAGCCAAAGGCCCAGCAAAGGGGCAGCCTCAGAAGACAGACGTCTTGCAGACACCTCTCTTCAAGTCAGACATCATCCCACCCCCATGAGTCAAAGCCGAATGAGGAGCCTAGGTGCCCACCCTTGCCTGACAGCTTGTTACCAGTCACCCCTCGTCCTGCCGCCTCCACGGTGGTGTCAGAGTTGGGCAGTCAGAGAGCTGAAACTTAACCGTCAGCAATAACACGGACTCTGCCTGCCAGGTTGTCAGGGGAGGTCACTTGGGAAGTAGTAAGTAGGCCCTCCTGTCCCCACAATGACGGCTCAGAATCCTATAGCCAGTGAAAATAACCTTGAGGAATAAAGGGGAAATTGAGACGCTCTCAGCTGAAGGAGAGCAAAAAGGATTTGTTGCCAGATTGACCCTCAAATAATGGCTTAAGGAAGTTCTGTAAACAGAAAATGGAAAAAGAAAGAAACCTTGGAACATCAGGAAGGAAGGTGGAACAAGAGAGAAAAACTGAGTTGGTATAATTTGCTTTCCTTTTTCTCTTTAGTCTTCTAAATTATATTTAGTGATTGAGGCAAAATTAGGACAATTTCTGACATGGTTGTTGTGTATGCAGAGGAGACTTTTTAGATAATTAATTATAAATGGGAGCAGGTAAAGAGAGGTAAGTAAGCTTTCATTCATGTTAGCAAAATGTTAGCTGTAGGCTATAATTGTTTAGTTGCTAAGTCGTATCCAGCTCTTCTGTGACCCCATGGACTGTAGCCCACCAGGCTCTTCTGTCCATGGGGTTTCCCAGGCTAGGATACTGGAGTGAGTTGTGATTTCCTCCTCCAGAAGACCTTCCCAACCCAGGGATTGAACCTGCATCTCTTCCACTGGCAGGAGGATTTTTTACCACTGAGCCACCACAGAAGCCCTGGGCTATAAAGGGAATATATATATATACATACATACATACCGACATACATACATACATACATACATACATACATATAATGTAACGGGGCTTCCCTGGTCACTCAGTGAAAACCAATCCACTTGCAATGCAGGAGACACAGGAGTCCAGAGTTCGAACCCTGGGTCAGGAAGATGCCCTGGAGGAGGGCATGGCAGACACAGTCTCTAACCTGTCAGTAATATTTCAAAAGCTATAGGCTAAGTGGAAAAAAAAAATTCTTTTCTCCAAAGGTCACATATTATATAATTCCATTTATATAACATTTTAAAAATGGAAAATTATACTGATGGACAAGAAATTAGTGGCTGCCAGGGGTCTGGGATGGCGGGAGTGGGTGGGTGTGACCTCGAATGGTAACACGAAGAAGATTTGGCTGGTGGTAGCTTCATGAGTATAAAGATGCCAAATATAGCATAAAATTGTAGATATACATTGTGCTGATGTCAATGTCCTGTGATGATATTATACTATAGTTTTGTAAGATAAAACCACTGGGGGAAACCGGATGAAGGATACATGGAATTCCTCTGTACTATTTTTTGCAAATTCCTGTGACTGTATAACTATATCCAAATTAAGGTAAAAAAATTAGTTATTAAAGAACAATATTTTGAAAGTTTTAAAGTAAATATACACCTCGTACAGTGATAATGAGAAGACACAAAGGGCCTAATTCAGTATAAATAAATCAGGGCAACTTGACTGAGGAGGCAACATTCATAGTGAAACTTGCAGGACAAATGTTTCTCAGGCAAAGCGCAAAGTTGACCAGGACATTTCAGTATTATGGACTTGTAAGTACCCCCAAAGAGGAAAAGGGGAGGAAAAGCACAATTGCAGAAGCCTGTGTGGTTCCTTATGAATAAATAGGCTGTGTGGTTCCCTAGGAGTGTGGCAGGTCTAATGAATGAGCCTGGCCACCTCCATAGACATTCCAAGGACAAAGGTTTATTTGCCCATGTGTATGCTGACTTGGGCTTCCCTGATAGCTCCGTTGGTAAAGAATCCTCCTGCAATTCAGGAGACCCTGGTTCGATTCCTGGGTTGGGAAGATCCGCTGGAAAAGGGATAGGCTATCCACTCCAGTATTCTTGGGCTTCCCTGGCTGGTAAAGAATCTGCCTGCAATGCGGGAGCCCTGGGGTCGATCCCTGGGTTGGGAAGATCCCCTGGAGAGGGGAATGACTACCCTCTCCAGTATTCTGGTCTGGAAAATTCCATGGATTGTATAGTCCATGGGGTCGCAAAGAGTCGGAAACAACTGAGTGACTTTCACTTTGACTTTCATGCTGACTTGGGCTGCCCAGGTGGCGCTAATGGTAAAGAACTGCCTGCTAATGCAGGAGAGGTAAGAGACGTGGGTTCAATCCCTGGGCTGGGAAGATCCCCTGGAGGAGGAAATGGCATCCCACTTCAGTATTCTTGCCTGGAGATTCCCAAGGACAGAAGAGCCTGGCAGGCTGCAGTCCATAGGCTTGCACAGAGTCAGACAGGACTGAGTCAGACAGGACTTTAGCACACATGCATGCTGACTTCTGTCTTTCTCAGTTCAGTTCAGTCATTCAGTGATGTCCAACTCTTTGCGACATCTTGGACTGCAGCACACCAGGCCTCCCTGTCCATCACCAACTCCTGGAGCTTGCTCAAACTCATGTCCATTGAGTCGGTGATGCCATCCAACCAGCTCATCCTCTGTCGTCCCCTTCTCCTCTGCCTTTAATCTTTCCCAGCATCAGGGTCTTTTCCAATGAGTCAGTTTTCACATCAGGTGGCCAAAGTATTGGAGTTTCAGCTTCAGCATCAGTCCTTCCAATGAATATTCAGGACTGATTTCCTTTCGGATGGACTGGTTTGATCTCCACGCAGTCCAAGGGACTCTCAAGAGTCTTCTCTAACACCACAGTTCAAAAGCATCAGTTCTTTGGTGCTCAGCTTTCTTTATAGTCCAACCCTCACATCCATACATGACTACTGGAAAAACCATAGCTTTGACTAGACAGACCTTTGTTGGCAAAGTAATGTCTCTGCTTTTGAAGATGCTGCCTAGGTTGGTCATAACTTTCCTTCCAAGGAGTAAGTGTCTTTTAATTTCATAGCTGCAGTCACCATCTGCAGTGATTTTGGAGCCCCCCAAAGTAAAGTCTGTCACTGTTTCCATTGTTTCCCCATCTATTTCCCATGAAGTGATGGGACCGGATGCCATGATTTTAGTTTTTTGAATGTTGACTTTTAAGTCAACTTTTTCACCCTCCTCTTTCACTTTTATCAAGAGGCTCTTTAGTTCTTTGCTTTCTTTTCCCCTGATACAAATTGTATCACTATGATTTCATAATGAAATATTAAGAAACAAGACACAGTATTCTTTTTGTATGCCTCAGACCACTGACCTTCAATTAATTATCCTTTTATATCATGCTTGTATGCTCAAAATTTTAATAGAAGAAAGAGGACGGAAGAAGCCAGGCAGATATTGAGAAGAGGTGGAAGTGGATTTTAAACATTTATTACATAATGGGTGGGACTACCCTGGTGGACCAGTGGCTAAGACTCTGTGCTTCCAGTGCAGAGGACATGGGCTTGAACCCTGGTTGTGGAACTAAGATCCCACATGCCATGTGGCATGATCAAACCCAAAGCGCAAAAAACAAAAACCAAATAAAAAAATTGTAAAAATCTAATTAAAAGTTATAAACAAAAAAATAATGGGAGGTACTACTTGAAAAACAGCTGCCAAAAAGCACTGACCCTGTGGGACAGGAAATATCTACAATGTCCATCTGGGGCCAGATGTACACAAATGCAGGGTCAGGAGCTTTGTAGGAGGTCCCCTTCAGGGACTGTTGTTGTACAGTCGTGTCCAACTCTTTGCACCCCCATGGACTGTATCTCACCAGGCTCCTCTGTCTATGGGTTTCTCCAGGCAAGAACACTGGAGTGGGTAGCTATTTCCTTCTCCAGGGGATCTTCCTAGCCCAGGGATCAAACCTGAGTCTCCTGTATTGGCAGGTGATTTCTTTACCACTGAGCCACCAGAGAAGCCCTTTCAGGAATACAATAGGCTATGGTAATCCCCCAGATACCGAGTATGCTACCATCAGAAAATCAATACAAATGCCAAACTTTTCTTCTAGTTCCAAGTTACATTAAAATGATTGGAAGGATTGACCTGCATCTGTAGGAAAAAAGAATGAGGCTATGGTTTGTCAGTATGGGTCAAACATTTCAATTCATTTAAACTTACATTTATCCAATACTTACTGAGTTTTCACTGTGTGTCAGGGATTCTTCTAAACACAGAGGCTTTCAAAACTTAAAAGCAAGGAAATAAATTTGCCACGTATGAGTTTCAGAACTTTTTCATATAAAAAAATAGAAACATAATTATGATATTCAACAAACTGGGGAAAATGTTGGCCCAAAATAGGAAAGACAAATGGTTACTATCCTTAAAATACAAAGAGCTCATCTAATTTTGCAATTGAAAAATTGGAAAATCTAATTTTGCAATTAATGTAAAACTAAAATAGGTAATTCAGAGAAGATATATATATATAAATATATGGTTAGTAAATATTTGAAGTGATGTTCATTCTCACTGTTAATCAAAAAATAACAAGTTTAAACAAAATGCTTCCCACAATTATAGAAAATAAAATATACAGTTGCCAAGGGTAAGGACATGCACAAATAAGTTCAAATTTTTGAAAAATCTTTTAATATGAGCTGAATCTAAAAATGTTTAATAACTTTGCTCTAGAGATGGTACTCTAAGTATTTTTCATGAAGAAATAATAAAAAGGCAGACAAAGAATTATATATATGAATACTCGTTTAGATATTAGAACAAATAATTTAAAAATAATCTAAATTCTAATGAGGTCAGTGATAAAATAACACTAAATTCAGAAATTTCACTATTATATAGACACTGAAAATAGTGCTTCAAAGATTGACATGGTAAAATAAATAGTCGACAAATATCAAATAAAAAAAGTTAAAATATTGCTAGGTATATTTTTATTTTCCTTTTTGTAATTTTCGGTATTCTCTAAATATTCTATAATAAACATATTCTATTTTTGTAATTGGTAAGCCAGTTATAACTTTAATATAATGATGTGACAGTTCATTAAGGAATTATTTATCCAAGTGAATTTTTCTAACAATGTTTCAGTAACTAAATATGTTTCTTCATAGAAAATTATTAATTCATAATGATTATATACTTATTATTTATCTTCTTTAGTAGAATGTCAGCTTCTATCTTTGTATTTGTACTACAGCTCTATGTAACAGAGCTTTCTGCACTGAGGGAAATTTTCTCTATCTGTACCATCTGATACAGTAGCCACCAGACAGACACATATAGTGACAGAATACTGGAAATGTAGCTAGTGCAACTGAGAAATGGGATTTTTTATCTTATTTAATTTTGATTAATGTAAATTTAAATTTATATAGCCAAACACTGTATGGACCATGTAGTTCTAGAGCCACAATCTTTCCAGGCAAAGAGTATTTGCTAAATGAACACTTGTATAATGCTTGGGTATTATTTGATGACACTGGGATAAGAACAGAGATAAAGTTAGTATTATCCAACATGTATTGATAATATTCATATTAGAAATGGGCCAGTTAGGAAGTTGTTGGCCCTAATATCAAAATGAAGCGGGAAACAGTGGCTCCAATGATACTGAGAAGTGCTCGTGTGTGTCACTCAGTCGTGTCCAACTCTTTTGCCACTCCAGGGACTGAAGCCTGCCAGGCTCCTCTGTCTGTGGAATTTTCCAGGCATGATTACTAGAGTGGGTTGCCATTTCCTTCTTCAAGGGATCTTCCTGACCCAGGGATCAAACCCAGGTCTCCTGCTCTGGCAGGCAGCTTCTTTACCACTAGCGCCACCTAGCACTGTACATATGAAATCGTTTAATCCACTCAATCTCAAAAAATGTAAGTAAACCATTTCCTCTCATTTTACACAAAAGGAAATGGAGGCACAGAGAAGTAAGGTAACTTATTCAAGGACATGCAGCTAACGAAGGCTGGGTTCAAATCTAGGTAGCCTGGGTTCACCTGTGTTCTTAGCGTCTGTAATGTAATGTCTAGATGAGCAGACACCCTTTCTAATGACTGGGGTGGTGTTTGTTGTCAAAGCTTTAGGTCTAACTTTACAGCAAGATGGATTTGGATGGATTTTCTAAGTTGAGCTTCCCGTATCCAAGCACAGCGAACATAAGGCAAAGTGCCTTTGTTTGGTTTGGTTTGCAGTGCATCTACACCACGGGTCCTCACCCTCCAGAATCTAATGTCTGATGATCTCAGGTGGAGCTGATGTAATAATAATAGAAACAAAGTGCATAATAAATGTAATGTGTTCGAATCATCCCCAAACCGTCCCCTGCCCCCTGTCCTTGGAAAAATTGTCTTCTATAAAATCGGTCCCTAGTGCTAAAAAGGTTGGGGACCACTGATCTACACAAACTCTTGAAATTTATCCAATAAATATGTACTTTGTTAAACTAAGTGTCAGATGTTGTGTTAGGTTCTGGAACTATAAATATAAAGAAGCTATGTTACTTTCCTTCCAGGAGTTCTTACACTAGTAAAGAAATGTTCATAAAAGGGGATTATAAAATGTGATTAGTACAAAGATGAAAACATAAAACTAGATTCTGGGAGCTGAGAGAGAGAGAAGCACTTGGAAAGAATGGATTCTGGCAGTTGGGGGCCCCTATTTGACTCCACTTCTGTTCTGCACACCCCCTGACCCTCATTCATGTGGTAAGACCCCCCAGAGTCATTGTCACAGCTTGTAGATTTGTGTTTGACCCACATCTGCCATTGTTAGCTGGTGACTTCAGGCAAGTTGTTTTTTCTTTCCATAATGGATTCAAACATCCCTACCTTATGGATTTTTAAAAAAATGAAAGTAAAAGTGAGATCTTACTGTTAGAGTCCTGTGCAAAATGTAAACCATTATGCCAATGTCAGGAATCTCTCTGATTTGTTCAACTATACCATTGAAAGGGGGTAGAAAAGCAAGGTTTTTATCCTAAAAACTCTTGGGGACTAAATGACAGACCCATACATGAATAATGGATGGAATAGACTCCCTGGAAGGGGTCTAGACTTCAGGAGGAGGGGGCGGTATCTGAACTAACATCATCCCAAAGGATCTCATTTGCAAAATGTACTGTTAGTGCCTGGGTTGGCACAAGTGAGTTGCATTACAGAAGTCTGGTTGGAAGATGAAAGATAAAGGACGGCAAATGGAGTGTGCAAGGTGGTGTGTGCAGGCATCGCTGGTAGCAGTGTTGATTTACATATGATATTAGTGGATCACAAGAAGGAGAAAGCGGAGGGCCCAGGAATATTTGAAAAAAAAAGGAAATCTGTGAACTATGACTTGAGACTCATCAGTTTGGCATAAAAAAACCACATTTGTGAAACACCATACAGCTTTAAAATCGACTCTGAAAAATAGTTTCCCTTTAGTCTAACAAAGAAAAGAGTAAATAAAACCCTAACACAGGACAGTTTGCCTTAACTGTCTTAATCCTCTATCACCCGGATTTTGTAAGTAAAGAAAAAACCTAGAAAGCTTAAGTTATTTGCTCAAGGCTTCACAGTATAACCAATAAATAAGACAGAATTTCTGATGTGAAGACCATTTATTTCCACCACACCGTAGAAAACAGGCAGAGTACAAGGAAATGAAGTTGGCCAAGTTGGTTAATGACTGATGTCCCTGGAGAATAAAGTGAAATTGCAATTTAACAGGAGAGTCAGGCCTGGATAAGCTGGGTTGCCAGTTCCGTGGACCATCTTAGATCTATTTATGAGCCTTAAAAACAATTTTTTTTTAAATTACTTTTTTGGCCTCACTGTGCTGGCATGTGTGATCTTTCCCCAGCCAGGGGTCAAACCGGCAGCTCCTGCATTGGAAGGGCAGTCTTAACCCCTGGACTGCCAGGGAAGTCCCTATGACCCTTTTAACTGGGGTTAATATTAATCAAAGTTTATTCAAGATTTTCAGTGAGTTAAACAGGAAAATATACACAGGAGTAGAGAGTTACGTCAACTTTAACCAGATTCAAGGATGGAGGGCAAAACAGTTACTGCTTGGCCTTTCTCCAGGCAAACTCACTTTCCTGGAGGCCTGTCTGCAATGGCCAGAGGCTGTCTTCTTTGTCAGCAGAGCTCTGAGAATTTGCCTGAAAACAGAGTTCCTTGGGCCGCCCTGGGGAGCCTGGCATCCCTTGAAATCCTCTTATGAAAGAGGGCTTTTGCCTGAAGCTCTAACTATCTCACAAAAGACAAAGGAAGAGAGTGGCAAAATATGCAAAGGATTCCCGCAAGAGAAATGAATTTGGCCTTCATTACCTAACTTTTCAGACAGAAATCTCTTAAAGTGGCGCTTCTCGATTTTTGTTGTGTAGCGATCTTGTTAAAATACAGATTTTTAACAAGGGATCTCGTTAAAATGCAGATTCTAATTCGGTGGGGTGAGGGTGGAGCGTCTGCATTTTTAACAAGCTCCCAGGTGATGCTGACGATGGACCACAGGTTCAGTAGCAAGGTTAGAGCATCCCCTTACAGATAGAATTTGCCCTGATTCTCCACTTGCTATCTTTGGAGCAGAGAGTCTCAGAATTTAGGTCACATTAGACTTTTCTGAGGACCTTGGAAAAAATGCAAAGTTTGATTGGGTAGACCTGGGTGGTGTCTAGGAATTTGCCTTACTAAGAGATACCTCAATTGTCCCATTTTCTAATTAATGTAGCTTTAGGGGAAGTACAATGGGGACCCAAGCTACCCAGCAATGCTCCAGAGATGCTCAATGGGGCCAGTACGCAGTGTTTGTGACCAGTAAGTCTTAGCTAGTGAGAGGTTCCCTTAATTGGAGAACAGTATAAAATTCAATTAAAGAAGTTCAGCCTAGGGCTTTTGAAGTTCAAAATTATAAATTTTTGAAGTTCAAAATTATAAAATTCAATTAAAGAAGTTCATTAGGACTTCCCTGATGGTCCAATGGCTAAGACTCTGTGCTCCCAATGCAGGGGGCCCAGGTTCAATTCCTGGTCAGGGAAATAGATCCTCCATGCTACAACTCAGAGTTCACACGCTGCAATTAAAGATTCTGCATGCCACAACTAATACCTGGCACACAAATATATATACATACGTATGTGTGTATATATATGTGTGTGTGTATTTATATGTGTGTATATATGTATATTTAAATATGTGTATATATGTATCTATATGTGTGTGTATATATTGTATATTTAAATATGTGTATATATATAAAGTTCAAACTATAAATTCAGTAAAATAAAATGAGGTTAATGGGGGGCTTGGGCTTCTGCATTGCTGGGCAGAGAAAAGGAATCTCAGATCTCTCCTGATTACACTCCTGCTCATTTCAGGCTGCAGGATCTGCGATGTGATGGAAGTAGGAGCCGTGGAGAATGTTGATAACTGACCCCAGACTCCCAGAAGAGGGCATGTATAACAGTTCTTAGAGGTCCCAACACTCTGTAAGAAGGACAGAGGACACATGTAGCTCTCCAGCCACAATTAAGTCATATTTTTTTGTTTACAGAAACTGTTTCTATGGAAACTCACCAGCAAAGTCTCTTGGTCTCTGCAAGCAGAGGTCATTTTGAGAGATGTGTGTTTTTGGTGGATGTAAAGTAGCAATATAAAAGTGAGTCAAGTTGATACATGATACAAACGGAGTTGTATTCCTCCTCCCGTTCAGATTACCCCTTAGGGAGGAGAGGGATGATGTGGTTTCAGATGTCCATCCTGAACGACAGGGGAGCACAAGGTGATGGCGAAAAACAAGGTGGAACAGAAAGGGCGGTGAATCAGAAGCCAAGAGATTAGTTGATGCAGTCCTGATTCAGCCACTAAGTGACTGAGGTCTTACACCATCACTGGACCTCACCGGGTCTTGTGTCCATCACATAACAGGCATTAGGATAAGGCATCATCAACTCAATGGACATGAGTTTGAGCAGGCTCTCAGAGTTGGTGATGGACAAGGAAGCCTGGCATGCTGCAGCCCATGGGGTTGCAAACAGTCGGATACGACTGAGCGACTGAACTGAACTGAACTGAACTGAAACTAGATTGAATATAAAGTCCCATCTAACTTGGGAATTCTGTGTTTTCATAACTGCAGCCACTGTTTTCTTCTCATCAGTACTCTGATGAGCTGAGAGGAGCTGGGGGAGAACTCTTACGGAATGCTCACTAAAGAATGCATCACATAGTTTGTGTATGACGATATGTATATGACACGTACTTCTCTAATTTTCATGATGGCATGAAATTCTATGGTGTGAAAAGCCTTATACTCAAGAACTTCTGCCTTTTTCTCCCTGTTCTTTCTGATCCAGTTATTGCTGCAGACTGTATCTCTGATTCCCTAAACCATTCAATCAACTCTCAGAATAAATGGATGAAGCTTGGTGGCTCCTTTTACAGTGACTTCTCCTTTAAACTGTCATAGGTTTTCTTGGTTTGTTTATTTGGAATATTTAGATAATTAAAAAAAATATTAGCAGAAGGATGATGACTGATATCTTTCAATCCTGGAGTTTGGGAGATAAACTGCAGAATAATAGATTTGGACCCCTTGGGATTCATATATCCAGAACTTAAGCCTCACCTCCTTTGTGTGAATCCCTTAAATTATAGCTAATTATTCCTCCCTCTTTCATCTTACAAATCATTGCTCTTTCTTATTTATCCTTTAGCATATTTCAAAGTGTAAGTGAGCAAATTTAGGTAATATATAATCAAAATTTATACCAAACATGGAAATGACTGGGTAGATTAAAGCTAAAGTGTCATTTTAATAATTATGTGTCTCAAAATCAGCAGTTGATACCTTGGAGAAAAGAAGGTGAAAGTGTTAGTAGCTCAGTCGTGTCCTACTCTTTGCAACCCCATGGACTGGAGACCTCCACGCTCCTCTGCCCATGGGATTCTCCAGGCAAGGATACCAGAGTGGGTAGCCATTTCCTTCTCCAGGGGATCTTCCCAATCCAGGAATCAAACCTGGGTCTCCTGCATTGCTGGCAAATTCTTTACCATCTGTGCCACCAGGGAAGCTTGGGTAGATTAAAAATATGTTCTAAAACCATGCAGAGAACTTGGTAAGGATCTCTCTGTGGGACTGAACAAGTTTCATAGAAAAGTGAAAATCTTAGTCTGAAAAATCTGGGCCCCTGGGAATGGATCTGGGCAAGAGGAAAGGAGGAATGTTGTTCAGGCTGCAGCCCTGAATCTCCTGCCTGGATACACAGGTCCTGCGGCAGTGCTGATGTCACCAACTCCGTGAACTGAAGGAGGAGTTTATGACTGCTGATTTCCCGTCTCCTCAAGTCTCAAATGGAGATAATAATGCTAAGGTCCTAGGGTGAATATGATAATTAAATGACACATATAAAATTCAACAGAGCCTGATTCAAGGAACTCAGTCAATAGAAGCTAAGCTAACGATAATGAAAAGAGTATTGAAAGTGAGTAGGGGTTGATCTACTGGCAGACGGAACAAACCGTGGAGATAAATTCTACAGCCAAATTCAAGCAAGAATGAAGCCTAACTTGGGAATTAAGGGTCATAAGGACAGTTTCTGAAGTTAAATGATTTCAAATGCTTTCAATCCACCACTCTTTTGGAGCTTCGTCTGAAAGCCATGGGGTTTAAGAGCCACTGGCTGATAATCACACTTAATAACGCACAACCCAAAAGGAGATGGAAACTCATGAAAGGGAAGAAATTAATTTGTAGTATTTCTTTCTCCAAGGTGGGTTTCACTGATGGCTCAGATGCTAAAGAATCCGCCTGTAATGCAGGAGACCCAGGTTCGAGCCCGGGTTGGGAAGATCTCTGGGAAAAGGAAATGGCAACCCACTCCAGTATTCTTGCCTTGAGAATCCCATGGACAGAGGAGCCTGGTGGGCTACAGTGCATGGGGTTGCAAAGAGTTGGACATGACTGAGCGACTAACACTTTTACCTTCTTTTCTCCAAGGTATCAACTGCTGATTTTGAGACACATAATTATTAAAATGATAAGTGTCTACTGGCAAGTAGAACATTGGAAGCAAAGAAATGAATTACCAAAGAATGGAAAGCTCTGTGGATGATTTTTATTATTTTGAGTTGTTTGTGCTGCTTAGCGGTCTTTAGAGAAAAAAATCAATAAGTATTATTCAGAGCTTCCCTCCAGCTTCCAGTGTTTGGGGAACCTTTTCTTTATCAGTGGGCCTGTAATTTCATCAATATAGTATCATTAGCACTCCACAGTTAGCAATTAACCTTTATCCAACAAGCTTCATTATAGCTTTAGGAGAAAACTGTCAGTCACAGGGAGGATGCTCAGATTTCAGCGGTACAGCTAGTTCTGTTTAAGAGAGATGAAACAGCTGGTGAAGTTAGAGTCAGAACTAGAGTAAGCATCGATTTGAAAGCACTAATTTCCTGTTTTTCAGGCAACTGGAGGAACCAAGGGGGTATCTGTATCAGTCGTTTTTAATTTTGCTAAGAAGTGAAGTGCTTCCCCGTAGGGGAACCGTTACATCCTGGTTTCTTGCAGGATTCATTTAACAACAGCTCCATTTCAGATACCGAAATACATACGAGTCCTCCCATAGTTACACTACTATATTTGTAGAGTACCTTCACACAGTTACTTCAAATGATACTCACGCCAGCAATGGGAGGTTATGTGCTTAAGAACAGTTACGTGCTTTTTTCTGATTGGAAAGTAACACTCACAAAGCTAAAGTAGACCACCCTTCCTCCCACAGCTATTAAGTAGCACAAAGCCCTGGTCATTCTTACACACTTTCAGAAGTACTTTTGAGCCAAAAGGTATTCCTGGATCCATTCCCCTGATCTACCAGTAAATTTCTGGATGGCCTTGAAAGTTGCCTATTTGACACTCAGAGTTCTCGGTTGTAAAATCAGCTGTAAGAACATGGAGCTGGACTGTACGCTCATTTCTAGATGTGAGATCTATGATTCTAGACATCTCCAAATTAATTTTATATCTCAGCAAGAGTACTTCAGTATTAATTATTGATGCAATTACATCACAATGCCCTAGTCACTGTCCTAGCATATATATTGTAAGAGTATTGATGTTTTTAGTAATATGAACACACTGCAGCCTTTGTCTTATACATTTTTGCAGAGTTTTTGTTGACTCTTTAAAATACTGTCCAACATTTACAGATTATATTCATAATCATATTAACCATTAATTTCCTCCTAAGTCTAAAAAATTGCTTCTGACATGTATTATAAGTAACTGGAATGATTTAAGTAGTCAACAGAAAATAACTAAGAGACGGATGGAGTAGCGCTTCATTCATGCTGTTTATGTTAATGTGAATTGGCTGGCATATAAAATGTCATTAGTGAAGGAGAAAAAGATTCCAGAGACAGGTCTACAAATAATCTATGTATTTAGATGAAAAAATTCCAAGTAGAGAGAGAAATGCCCCATTTTAATTTGTCAGACTAAATTAAATCTAGAAAGACATATAAGCTTTTATTAAGAAGATTTGCTTTTTGTATAATATACAAAGACAGTTGGTTTCAAAGATTAAAATTGAATAAAATCCAGTAGAGGAACAGTGACTTTTTAAATCCAGAAAATCTTTTGCAGAGAGAAAAAAGGAGAAAACAACCTATGAATTGTATTTAAAAACCCTTGAGAATGTTCCTTGGGTTGTCTAGCTCTTAAAGAAAAATCTTATGGGCGTTGCTCCTTTATCTTGCTAGAGGCCAACTTTAAAAGGAGTTAGGTTTTCTTTGATTGCATGTTCCACTTACAGCTGTGAAGTTTGCAAAGGGTTTAACAGGAATGGAGGAGATCTGGAACACAATGATTACTGTGATAGACACACTTTATTTATCTTTATTTTATTTATTTTGGGGGAGGGCACTTCTTTTTCAATGAAGGAAAAAATTCTGAAGATGACTTTCCTTGAGTCATTTATTCAAAATTCCATATCATTTCCATCACAGGTTTTTTTAAAAAATAAATTTATTTATTTTAATTGGAGGCTAATTACTTTACAATATTGTGGTGGTTTTTGCCATACATTGACATGAATCAGCCACGGGTGTACATGTGTCCCCCTGTTCTGAACCCCCACCCACGTCCCTCCCCATCCCATCCCATCTCTCTGGGTTGTCGCAGTGCAATGGCTTTGAGTGCCTTCTTTCATGCATCGAACTTGGACTTGCCATCCGTTTCACATATGGTAATATACATGTTTCAATGCTATTCTCTCAAATCATCCCACCCTCGCCTTCTCCCACAGGATCTGTGTCTCTTTTGCTGTCTCGCATATAGGGTCATCATTACCATCTTTCTAAATTCCATATATATGCATTAATATACTGTAATCAGTGTTTTTCTTTCTGACTTCCTTCACTGTGTATAATAGGCTCCAGTTTCATCCACCTCATTAGAACCGATTCAAATGCATTCTTTCTAATCGCTGAGTAATACTCCATTGTGTATATGTACCACAACTTTCTTATCCATTCATCTGCTGATGGACATCTAGGTTGCTTCCATGTCCTAGCTATTGTAAACAGTGCTGTGATGAACATTGGGGTACATATGTCTCTTTCAATTCTGGTTTCCTCAGTGTGAACTGAAAGATCCAACCAGTCCATTCTGAAGGAGATCAGCCCTGGGATTTCTTTGGAAGGAATGATGCTAAAGCTGAAACTCCAGTACTTTGGCCACCTCATGCGAAGAGTTGACTCATTGGAAAAGACTCTGATGCTGGGAGGGATTGGGGGCAGGAGGAGAAGGGGACGACAGAGGATGAGATGGCTGGATGGCATCACTGACTTGATGGACGTGAGTCTGAGTGAACTCCGGGAGTTGGTGATGGACAGGGAGGCCTGGCGTGCTGCGATTCATGGGGTCGCAAAGAATCGGACAGGACTGAGCGACTGATCTGATCTGATCTGATGGCAGTTCTATTTCCAGTTTTTTAAGCAATCTCCACACTGTTCTCCATACTGGCTGTACTAGATTGCATTCCCACCAACAGGGTAAGAGGGTTCCCTTTTCTCCACATGCTCTCCAGCATTTATTGTTTGTAGACTTTTTGATGGCAGCCATTCTGACTGGCTTGAGATGGTACCTCATTGTGGTTTTGCTTTTCATTTCTCTGGTAATAAGTGATGTTGAGCATCTTTTCATGTGTTTGTTAGCCATTTGTATGTCTTCTTTGGAGAAATGTCTGTTTAGTTCTTTGGCCCATTTTAGATTGGGTCATTTATTTTTCCGGCATTGAGTTGCATGAACTGCTTGGAGATTAATTCTTTGTCAGTTGCTTCATTTGCTGTTATTTTCTCCCATTCTGAAGGCTGTATTTTCACCTTGCTTATAGTTTCCTTTGTTGTGCAAAAACTTTTAAGTTTAATTAGGTCCCGTTTGTTTATTTTTGCTTTTATTTCCATTACTCTGGGAGATAGGTCATAAAGGATCTTGCTGTGATTTATGTCAGAGAGTGTTTTGCCTATGTTTTCCTCTAGGAGTTTTATAATTTCTGGTCTTACATTTAGATCTTTAATCCATTTTGAGTTTATTTTTGTGTATGGTGTTAGAAAGTGTTCTAGTTTCATTCTTTTACAGGTGATTGACCAGTTTTCCCAGCACCACTTGTTAAAGAGATTGTCTTTTCTCCATTGTATATTTTTGCCTCCTTTGTCAAAGGTAAAGTCAAAGATTTCCGTGCTTGTGATGGGTCTGTTAAGATTTTGTATTTCTTCCGGTCCATTTTTGGAAGGTTATACTTTTCTAAGAATTCATCCATTTCTTCCAAGTTGTCCTTTTATTAGCATATAATAGTCTTTTATGATCCTTTGTATTTCTGTGTTGTCTGTTGTGACTTCTCCATTTTCATTTCTAATTTTGCTCATTTGATTCTTCTCCCTTTTTTTTCTGATGAGTCTGGCTAATGGTTTGTCTATTTTATTTATCTTCTCAAAGAACAAGATTTTAGTTTTGTTGATTTTTGCTATAGTCTCCTTTGTTTCTTTTTCATTTATTTCTGCTCTAATTTTTATGATTTCTTTCTTTCTAACCCTGGGGTTTTTCATTTCTTATTTTTCTAGTTGCTTTAGGTATAAAGTTAGGTTATTTATTTGATTTTTCTCTTGTTTCTTTGGGTAAACTTGTATTGCTATGTACCTTCCCCTTAGCACTGCTTTTACTGAATCCCATAGGTTTTGAGTTGTTGTGTTTTCATTTTCATTTACTTCTATGCATATTTTGATTTCCTTTTTGATTTCTTCTGTGATTTTTTGGTTATTCAGAAACGTGTTGTTTAGCCTACATATGTTTGTATTTTTAACAGTTTTTTCCCCCTGTAGTTGACATCTAATCTTACTGCATTGTGATCAAAAAAGATGCTTGAAATGACTTTTGTTTTGTTTTGTTTTCACTTTACCAAGGCTAGATTTATGGCTCAGGATGTGATCTATCCTGGAGAATGTTCTGTGTGAACTTGAGAAAAAGGTAAAATTCATTGTTTTGGGGTGAAATGTTCTATAGATATCAATTAGGCCTCACTGGTCCATTGTGTCATTTAAAGTTTGTGTTTCCTGGCTAATTTTCTGTTTGGTGGATCTATCCATAGGTGTGAGTGGGGTTTTAAAGTCTCCAACTATTATTGTGTTGCTGTTAATTTCCCCTTTCATACTTGTTAGCATTTGTCTTACATACTGAGGTGCTTACATGTTGGGTGCATATATATTATTAATTGTTTTATCTTCTTCTTGGATCGATCCTTTTTTATGTAGTGTCCTTCTTTGTCTCTTTTCATGGTCTTTATTTCAAAATCTATTTTATCTGATATGAGTTTTGCTGCTCCTGCTTTCTTTTGGTCTCCATTTGTATGAAATATCTTTGCAGCCCTTTACTTTCAGTCTGTATGTGTCCTTTGGTTTGAGGTGGGTCTCTTGTAGACAGCATATATAGGGTTCTTATTTTCGTATCCATTCAGCCAGTCTTTGTCTTTTGGTTGGGGCATTCAACCCATTTACATTTAAGGTAACTATTGATAAGTACAACCCCATTGCCATTGTTTTATTGTTTTGGGTTTGAGTTTATAAACCTTTTCTGTGTTTCCTGTCTAGAGAAGATCCTTTAGCATTTGTTGGAGAGCTGGTTTGGTGTTGCTGAATTCTCTCAGCTTTTGCTTGTCTGTAAAGCTTTTGATTTCTCCTTCATATTTGAATGAGATCCTTGCTGGGTATAGTAATATGGGTTTTTTTTTGTTTTTTTTTTGACTTTACAATATTGTATTGGTTTTGCCATATATCAAAATGAATCTGCCAGTTTTTCTCTTTCATCTGCAGGGGAACTGTCCAAAGCAGGCCCTGTGTTTCGTGCACTTCCCAGGTCTAAGCCGCTTAGGTTCAGGTTCTCGGGTACTCCACAAAGGCACAGACCCCGTTGGGTGTGCATTTTGTGCCCTTCCCAGGTTCAAGCAGCTCAGGCAGCCAGGTGCTTGGCGGGTGCGCCGTCCCAGGTGGGCCATGCGTCTTAATCACCTCCCTGGTCCCAGCCTCTTGGTTTCCCAGGTGGGGCAAGAGCACCATCTCAGGTGTGCCATATGTCTCCTCTGGGGAGCTGATCTCTGGCTGCGACCCTCCTGGGAGATGTCAACCATCCAGGATCCCAGGAAGATGTGGTTAGCAACTGGGAGCCTTCTCACAGTTTAGTGGAGGGTGCTGGTCTCTGGGGCTGAGATTGGAGCAGCCCCTTGCCTTCCCGCTCTGGCTGTTGCCCACCTGCCTCTCTGCCTCTGGCCGGGGAGGGGCCGGTCTACAGCCGGCTAGCTCTCCTTTGGTATTCATGCAATCTTTTGTTCTGTGAGTGGCCAGGCTGTGAGTTAGAGCCTTTTGTGGGAAAGTTCTCTCTCTCTTTTTTCTCTCTGGTGATCCCACAGTTCGGGTTGCTATCTCACATTAGCTCCTTCAGATTGTCCTCAGGGCGTTCAGGCCTGGTCCTTACCCTAAGCATGCAGCCCGTGCCTCCCTGTCCAGACCCTGCTCGCTGGTGGCAGATGCGAGCATCTGGGCTACTTCTTTGCTGGGCGTTGCGGTTATGCGTGTACTCTGTTGCCCTCTGAGATTCCAAAACTCCCCACAGACCCACCTGTGAGAGGATTTCCTACTGTTTGGAAACTTCTCCTCCTTCATGACTCCCTCCCCAGGATGGGTCTCTGTCCCTAACTCTTGTGTCTCTCTTTTTGTCTTTTATATTTTGTTCTACCTCCTTTCAAAGGGAATGGGCTGCCTTTCTGGGTGCCTGGTGTCCTCTGCCAGTGTTCAGAAGTTGTTTCGTGGAAGTTGCTCAGCATTAATTAAAATGATCTTTTGATGAATTTGTGGAGGAGAAAGTGGTCTCCCTCTCCTATTCCTCCACCATCTTGGGACCGCCCCTGTTGCAGGTTTTAATAATGATGCATACATATAGGTTATTAATGCCTTTTTAGAAACACAACTGACATGCTAGCATTGTTTTTCCTTCTCTTTCACATCAAGTATTATATTACTATAGTCATCAACATTATAGTTATTATGTGGATTTAAAGTTCTCCTATAAATAAATAAAATAAAATAAAATAGCATTCTCCTAAAGGCAAATGTAAGCAAGAACAGTACTAAGAGGCAAGTTAAAAATGCCTACATGAGAAAAGAAGAATGATTTCAAATAAACAACCTACCTGTACAGCTCAAGGAGCTAGAAAAAAGAACAAAGTAAGCGCAAAGTTAGTAAAAGGAAAGAAATGACAAAGATTAGAGCAGAAATAAATGAAATCAAAAAATAGAAAAATAATAATGAAATTGAGTTTGTTTTTTTTAAGTAAACAAAATTGACAAACCCTGACTTAGATCAACACAAAAATAAAAAGGATAAGAGACTACTATGAACAATTGTACACCAAAAACTGGGTAACTTAGAAAAATGTGCAAATTCTTAGAAAAACACAGCGTAACAAGACAAAATTATGAAGAAATATAGAGACTGAACTCACCTATAACTAGGATGGAAATTGAATCAGTAATCAAAAACTTCCCAATAAGAAAAGCCCAGGACCAGATAGTTTCACTGGTGAATTCTATTAAACATTTAAAGAAGAACTAACACCAATCCTTCTCAAACTCATTCCAAAAATTGAAGACGAGGGAGCACTTTCAAATTATAAAGCTAGCATTATTGGTAAGCCAGACAAAGACTCCACAAAAAAAAAAGAAAAAAAAACCCAAAAAGTATAGGTCAACAAACTTGGGTAATATAGATGAAAAAATCCTCCACAAAATACTAGTGAACTAAATGTAATCAAACATTAGAAAGATCACGCATAGGCTTTCAACCTATGAAAGTCAATTAATATAATGTACCACATTAACAGAATAAAGCATTCAAATCACATGATCATGACAATAGAGGCAGAAAACATATTTGACAAAATTCAGCACCCTTTCATAAAAGAATTGCTCGACAAACAAGGAAGAAATCACCTCAACATAAAAAAGACCATGTATGAAAAGCCCACAGCTAATGTGCTCTGCAGGAAAAGACAGTTTTTTCTCTAAGAGCAAGGAGGCAAGGATGTCCACTCTCACCGCTTCTATTTAACTCAGTACTGAAAGGCCTGGGTAGAGCAATTAGGCAAAAAAAAAAAAAAAAAAGGAAGAAAGTAAACAGCATGATCTTATATATATAGAAAACCCCAAAGACTCCACAAGAAAGAAACTTTCAGAAGTAATAAACGAATTCATTAGAGTTACAGGATCCAAAATCGACACCCAAAAATCAGTTGTGTTTCTGTATACTAACAAGGAAAGCAATCGCATTTGCAACAGTGAAACCTAGTATAAGGTCACCTGATGTGAAAAGCCAATTCATTGGAAAAGACCCTGATGCTGGGAAGAAGAGGGTGGCAGAGGACAGGGTGGTTAGCAGATCACTGACTCAATGGACATGAATCTGAGCAAACAGCGGGGGATAGTGAAGGACAGAGGAGCCTGCAGTGCTGCAGTCAATGTGGTTGCAAAGAGCTGGACACGACTTAGCCACTGAACCACAGGAACAACAATATTACTTAGACTGCAGGTTTCTTATTTTGGTGGATGTTCTAGGATTCAAATATACATCCATAAATCATCGGAAGCTGCTTTCAAATATTATGCAACTTCATATACTGTGCAATAACTTATAATAGTATGCTTTCATTTCCTCCCTCAAATCTTTGCACTGTCTTTGTTATACACATTACTTCTATACTTGTTATAAACGCCACAATATATAATATACTGTTACTATTTTTGCTTTAGACAATTATGTTTTAAAATGGTTAAAAATAGGGAAATGTGCCTTTTATATTTATCTTTCTTTTTACCATATTGGAATATCTTGACATCTTTGTGTAAATCTAAATTTCCACCTGGCATCTCATTCCTTCAAACTAGAAAGCTTCCTTAAACATCCCTGGTGGTGCAAGTATTTTGGCAGTGAATTCTCTAAGCTTTTGTTTGTCTGGAGATCTCTTTATTTCACCTTCATTTTAAAAAGATATTTTCACTGGGTCGAGAATCTGGGTTGCCAGGTTTTTGTTTTTTAAGACTCAGAAGAGGTCACATTACTGTTTTGCATGGTTTCCGAAGATAATTTTGCTGATTTTCTTCCTTTATATGTATGTTTCTTTTTACTTTGGCTACCTTCAGGATTTTTTTCTTTATCCTTGATTTTCAGCATTTTTGCTATGATATGTTCAGGGACTTGGGGGAAGTGTTCACTTACTCTTTTTTTTTAATTCTCTGCAGTGGCTTCCCAGGTGGCTCAATGGTAAAAAATCTGCCTGCCAGTGCAGAAGCTACAGGAGATGCAGGTTCGATCTCTGGGTCTGGAAGATCCACTGGGGGAGGAAATGGCACCCCACTCCAGTATTCTTGCCTGGGAAATCCCATGGACAGAAGAGCCTGGAGGGCTACAGTCCACAGGATTGCAAAGAGTCAGAGATGACTGAGTGAAGGAGCAGGCATGCACACATTCTCTGAAATTCTTGGATCTGTTTGATTTCTTTCATTAAGTTTGGAAAATTCTGTAAATTGATTTGGGCCGCATGTGACAGAGAATCTCAAGTTACAGTGGATTGAAACAAAGTAGAAGTTTGTTTCTCTTTCATAAAAAGGGTCAGAACAGTAGGCAGTCTAGAACTTTTATGGCCTGGATCAACATCAAGGACCAAATTATTTGTATTGTTTTGTTTTGCAACATTTTTATGGTGCCTTAGGATCTAACATGGGGCTTCCCTCATAGCTCAGTCAGTAAAGAATCTGCCTGCAATGCAGGAGACCTGGGTTTGATTCCTGGGTCTGGAAGATCCCCTGGAGAAGGAAATGGCAACCCACTCCAGTATTCTTGCTTGGAGAATCCCATGGACAGAGAAGACTGGCAGGCTACATCTATGGGGTTGAAAGAGTTGGGCACGACTGAGCTACTAAGCACACAGGGTCTAACATGTGTGCCGGAGCCTCAGTCATTTTATCATTCAGCCAGGAGGGAAAAAAACTGGGTAAGGGAGAAGAATGTACCCCTCCCTTTGAAGACTCATAAGAAACTTCTTGGAAGTCCCATCTGTTAATTCTTCTTATGGCTAGAACTTAGTCAAGTTGCCCACACTGGACACAAAAGAAGACTGGGAAATATATTTTTTATTCTGAAAAGTGAAGTTGCTCAGTCGTGCCCGACTCTTTGTGATCCCATGGACAGTAGCCTGCACCAAGCTCCTCCATCCATGGGATATTCCAGGCAAGAGTACTGGAGTGGGTTGCCATTTCCTTTTCCAGGGAATCTTCCCAACCCAGGGATTGAACCCAGGTCTCCCGCATTGTAGACAAATGCTTTACCATCTGAGCCACCAGGGAAGTCTTTTTATTCTGAATAATCATCTAAATAGCTAAAACTCATGAGGTCTCTGACTAAGAAAATAATAAAGAATATAGAGTAAGGGGGGAGGATAGCAGTCTTTTCCACAGCTATGTGTAAAAACCATCTCTATAGCCTTTAAAAACTACAAGTAACTGGTGTTTCAAATACCTATTGCTATGTAACAACCACTCCAAAACTTAGTGGTTTTAAATAATAATATTTTCTTATTTCTCATCATCTGTGCTTGGCTGGGCTCATCGGTTCAGTTGCTCGGTCATGTCCAACTCTTTGTGACCTCAAGGACTGCAGCACACCAGGCTTCCCTGTCCATCACACACTCCTAGAGCTTGCTCAAACTCATGTCCATCAAGTTGGTGATGCCATCCAACCATCTCATCCTCTGTTATCCCTTTCTCCTCCTGCCTTCAGTCTTTCCCAGCATCACGGTCTTTTCCAATGAATCAGTTCTTTGCATCAGGTGGCCAAAGTATTGGAGCTTCAGCTCTAGCGTCAGTCCTTCCAATAAACACTCAGGACTGATTTCCTTTAGGATGGACTGGTTGGATTTCCTTGCATACCAAGGGACTCTCAAGAGTCTTCTCCAACACCACAGTTCAAAAGCATCAATTCTTTGGCACTCAGCTTTCTTTATGGTCCAACTCTCACATCCATACATGCCTACTGGAAAAATCATAGCTTTGACTAGATGGACCTTTGTTGGCAAAGTAATGTCTCTGCTTTTTAATATGCTGTCTTGGTTGGTCATAGCTTTTCTTCCAAGGAGGAAGCTAAGCTCAGTTGGATGGTTTTTCTAATCTACACAGTGTCTGCTGAGATCATGTGTGAGGCTAATTTCAGAGGAGAGCTTGGCCAGCAATATATGACGGCCTTGCTCACAGGTCTGGGGTCCTGGTAGGGAAGACTGGACTATTCAGAAGGCTGCAATTCCTCCCCCGTTCTCCATCAGGAGAGCCAGGTCTCTCTATGTGGTGATCTTTAAGAAGCCAGGTATAAGATGCCAGGTCTTGTCAAAGTAAGTCACAAGGTTATCCTAGATATAAGACTAGGAGAAAGAGACCTCACCTTTGTATGGAAGGTGAGGCAAATGTACAGAATGAGAGGAGGAATTGCTGGTGGCTGTCTTTGGCCGTTTCCCAGATGGCACAGTGGTAAAGAATCTGCCTGCCAATGCAGGAGACACAAGAGATGCAGATTCTATCTCTGGATTGGGAAGATCCCTTGGAGAAGGAAATGGCAAAACACTCCAGTGTTCTTGCCTGGGAGATCCCATGGGCAGAGGACCCTGGCAGGCTACCGTCCATGGGGTCACAAGAGTCGCTTGAGCAACTGAGCATAAGCATACATACAAGTCTTTGGCTGCGGTCAGATCATGACTTAGAGATTCTCAGTAGGCTAAGAGTTTGCTGAGGTTGTCTGTTTTTAGGGTGAAAGGAAGAAGTGAGGAAACTCACAGGTGGTTGTGTTTCATATGTGATAGTCCGATTCACCAGCTTCCTCTGACATCACTACCAGAATCCCAGCAGACAAAACCTTGGAAGAACTCATAGAAGTACCCATAATGGGACCTCCTGGTGGAGAATCCCAGGGACGGGGAAGCCTGGTGGGCTGCCGTCTGTGGGGTCACACAGAGTCGGACACGACTGAAGCGACTTAGCAGCAGCAGCAGCAGCAGCAGCGGTCCAGTGGTTAAGACTCCATGCTTCCACTGCAGGAGGTGTGGGTTCAGCCCTGCTTGGGGGACTAAGACCTGGCGTGCCGAGTGGCACAGCCAAAAAATAGAAAAAAAGAAAAACCCACAATTTCTGCACAGAGCAGTTCCTAGAGTGACAAAATTCCTCTCACACAGAGTTGTCAGCAGTGCAAACTGGTGTAAGTTTCCCTGATAGCTCAGTTGGCAAAGAATCGGCTGCAAGGCAGGAGACCCCAGTTCACTTCCTGGGTCAGGAAGATCTGCCAGAGAAAGGATAGGCTACCCACTCCAATATTCTTGGGCTTCCCTTGTGGCTCAGCTGGTTAGAATCTGCCTGCAATGTGGGAGACTTAGGTTTGATCCCTGGGTTGGGAAGACCCCTTGGAGAAGAGAAAGGCTACCCACTCCAGTATTCTGCCTGGAGAATTCCCTGGACTGTATAGTCCATGGGGTTGCAAAGTCCACAGGGACACAACTGAGTGACTTTCACTTTCACTTTCTTTATAATGTGTGTCTTTGTTTTATTTTTTAAGATTTCTTTTGATGCAGACCGGTTTTTAAAAGGCTTTATTGAATTTGCTACAATATTGCTTCTGTTTTATGTTTTATTTTGTTTTGGCTGTGAGGCATGTGGGATCTTAACTCCCCACCAGGGATGGAACCAGCACCCCCTGCAACCCTTGGACTGCCAGGAAATTCTGCTAAAGTGTGTCTTTAAATTATGTGTCCCTTTGACCTAGTAATTCCATTTTTAAAGACTCTGTCATAAGCACATAGTTTAACAAGTGTGAACAAAGATGTGTAGTGAACTGTTTTGTACACAGATAAGAAATTGGAAATAATTGAATATTTCTTAGAAAAGGGAGATTTATCTAGAGGGATAATAGAATACATTATAGTTTTGAAGGATAATAAAATGTGAAAGATCTTCACCATACATGAAGTGGTAAAAGTGGCCTAAAGAGAAGATAAATTTCAGTTCAGTTCAGTTCAGTCGCTCAGTCGTGTCTGACTCTTTGCAACCCCATGAATCGCAGCACGACAGGCCTCCCTGTGTATAAATTAGATATAATTTCCTTTTTTGCAAAATTGTACACAAGAAAATGTCTAGAAAGATACTTGTTAACAATGGTCATATTATGGTTTCTATTTCTTTTTCTCAGTTGTATTTTCTAAAACATTTTTTACAATAAATAAGCACTGTTAATGACTAAAATTATATACAACATTTAATACTAAAGCAGTTGCACAGTACTCACTTGGCTTGGTTTATGTTTTCCAAATATAACCATGTAAGTGAGGTTTATGTGAGTTCTCTTTGTTCTTCCCAAGGAACAGAGAATTATATTCAAGCATTCCCTTTCTGGATATAATTGTAATTTTTGAGCCTTGCCATCTGTGTGGGCTTCTTGTGTTTCTCCTTACTGGTTCAGCCTTTCAGCTACACTTTGGAATAATTACAACAGAACTAACCTTGAAGTTATCACCTCTGATAGCAAAAGAAGGCAAGATCCTGGGAGTCTGGATTTTTTATTTATTTTTCTTTTTGCTGTGAAGCCCGTGGGATCTTAGTTCCCTGTCCAGGGATCGAACCCACACCCCCTGCATTGGAAGGCAATGTCTTAACTGCTGGACCACTTGGGAAGTCCCGGTCTTAATTTTTCTTACGGTATAAGCATATTCCTTTTAAATTCCACATCTCCACTTTTTCGTAGGTTGTATGTAGGTTCCACAGGGGATCCCGGGTACTACATCCTGGGGAACCTTCGGGGTCTCTATCTTAAGACATTCATGGCTCCATCTGGTCCTTATTCAGAAGGACCACTGTTACTGACAATGAGGCCTCTCTAGATCTGGGGGCTCTCTTAGCTGCTCCTGCATCTTTCAGAAGTGGATTTAAAATTATCCCACTCTTCACAAACATCCCTTGGGCTCCTAGGAAACCAGGCCGGGCTGCAGAAGAACCTTCACCATGTATTTCTATTCAAGTGCTCCTGCACCCTCTTGCAGTAGGGGGCGCTCTGAGGCCTTGTCTTAGGAACCCTACCTGGGACGGTCCACGGGGAGCAGCAGGCTCACTGGCTCCTGGGTTCCTCAGATGTTGCTACAGTTTCTACTACTTCTGTTTTCCTTTCCCCTTCATTTCTGACATGATGAAGGGCTCTGTCTCAATGGATATGTAACCTTTTATTTGATGCTTTTATTCTCCCACTTCAGGGGAAATGTTGCGCTGCTGCTGCTAAGTCGCTTCAGTCGTGTCCGACTCTGTGCGACCCCATAGATGGCAGCCCACCAGGCTGCCCCTTCCCGGGGATTCTCCAGGCAAAAACACTGGAGTGGGTTGCCATTTCCTTCTCCAATGCATGAAAGTGAAAAGTGAAAGTGAAGTCGCTCAGTCATGTCTGACTCTTAGCGACCCCATGGACTGCAGCCTGCCAGGCTCCTCCGTCCATGGGATTTTCCAAGCAAGAGTACTGGAGTGGGGTGCCATTGCCTTCTCCAAAAGTTGCTCTGTGTTCTACCAAATCCTTGAAACTCAAAAGCCAAAATTTAGAAGACAGTGATAAGGATTCTTTTTTGTAATCTTTACCAAGCTGTGGTGGCATCCTTTTACTATATTGAGATGTCTACTGCTCTCAAGAATGGGCATTGCATTTTATCAATTGCTTTCTAAGTATCTATTGAGATAACCATGTATTTTTCCTTATATACCTTCTAAAGTAGTAAATCACATTAATAGATAAGTATATATTCAGTCTTCTGTATTTCTGAAGGAAGGTCTCCTTTGTCATGAATTATCAGCTTTTTACTATATTGGTGGCTTACTGAAAGGGTCATTGAGATTCTGAAAACCTATGATTGAATTTGAGCTTTTTGTAGGTGCCTGACTCTGATCAAGTCAGTTAATTTTCATTAACTTTAGTTCCCTCAAGGGTAATATGAGTACATTCCATTTTGTTCACAAAGTAGCTGTTAGGATTAGATGACATAAGATTCTTATTTAATAAAAAGGTTGCATAAATATCATTTATTATCTAAGCTATTGAAGAGAACTGAGTGCTTATACTTAGATTCCCCAGCTGGGAAGCATGAGCTATGTAGCACAGCACTATTGAGAGTGAACTAGGGCATTGAATCACCACTTCGTGCAACTCCCCTTTTTCCAAGTGGCATTGGGTCTATCCCCCAAATGGATGAGGAACCCAAGGCACACAGCATGATAATTAATTTTCACCAAGACTGCTTCGATGTTAGAAATGCCATCATGGCCTTGTCTGAGAGTCCCGGGTACCAACCAATAGTTCTTGGTTTGTATCTGGAGTGACGTCTTCAAGAATAAAGGCTTTATTTTGATGGGTAGAAAGAAAATGGCCCATGGGATGGTATTTTGAAGGCTGACCACTAGATGGCATTATGAACCTATCAGAATTGGTTTAATGAGGCATTTATTCACCAGTTAAATACTAATTAGTTAAAGTTATTAGTAAATGGGAAGTTAGTGATAATAATAGCATCATCTTTGAGAAAGCTGCTTGTACCCATTGTTTCGAATGTCAGCTAAAGGTAGCAGTAATACACGCTATCTAGGGACAATGTTGTTTAGCTCCACTTCAAAGTAATTACCTCTATAAGGAAAATAATTACATTATAGCAGATAGAATGGATATACTCTCAGAAACAGAAAGTCAGTGAGAAATTCTATCAAAAAAACTAAACATATTTTTCATTCTCAATTGAATTGCCTTTGTGAGATAAATGAATTCTAAAAAAGGGTTTAGATAAGTATATCAACAACAAGATTAAACTTGGCTTTAAAAGGAAGTGGGTAGGATGACAATGCGGAAATAATTTTAGGTTTAATTCAGTGAAGGCTGCTTATTCTGAGGTTCCTTTTGGCAATGGGACACTCAGATGGATGGAATTTTAGGTAGTAATAATAACAAATGTTATGATGATAGTTTTTAATTATTTTAATTCATATTAAATGTTATGATAGGAAGTAACTGAATGTAAGGCTAGGCCCTCTTTGACGGGGACACTGATAGTAGCATTAACTCATCCTAAACAAACGCTGGCTTTTCTGTTTTTATTTTTGTGTTGTTTTATCTTTTGGCAGCATCTCACACAGCATGTGGGATATTAGTTCCCGGCCCCCTGCACTGGCAGCCTGGAGTCTTAAGCAGTGGACTGCCAGGGAATAAACCTCTGGTTTATTCTTCTGCTTTCCTATAATCTCATTTACCCCCTCTATGCAGCTCTACTTCCTCCAGTACACCTTTACAGGTTTCCCTTGCTATCAGAAAGTAGAGTGTTTCAATGGAACCTTTCACAAGCCACAGCGGTGTAAAGCAAAGAAGCAATTATCTTAGGACATGTCTTGCTAACGGAAGCACAAAATACATGGAGATAAAGCACAGATGCTCAAAGACAGAGTTCAAGGCCACGGCGGCTGGGTGCTGAGCATGGTTGTGGGGAAGAAGCTTGGTAGGACCACCCTCCTTGTTCCAGGCGCCCCTCTGCCTCTACAATGCAAAACAAACACTGAACACTTGTTTTGCTTTTTGCCTTTTATGGTCAAAGCAAAAATCTCCTTGAGACTTCTTTCCATTAGAGAAAATAAGTACTCATGCAGATCTTCTGTGAAAGCAGAGTGGCTTAGAGTGAACTTTTGAAAATCAGGGGATACCTGCACTGACTCTCATAGTATTTTAAAGAATATAGCAAGTTTCTCTCTCTTTTAAAAAAATATTTGCTTATTTATTTAGTTATTTTTGTGGCTGCGCTAGGTCTCTGTAGCTGTGAGGGCTTTTCTCTAGTTGTGATGAGTAGGGGCGCCTCTCTAGTTGCGGTATGAAGGCGTCTCTTGTGGACCATGGACTCCAGGCACATGTAGCTGCAGCACGTGGGTTCAGCAGTTGCAGCTCCCGGGCTTTAGAGCACAGGCTCAATAGTTGTGGCACACAGGATTAGTTGCTCCACGGCTTGTGGGCTCTTCCCGGGCCAGGGATGAAACCTTGTCTCCTGCATCGGCAGGTGCCTTCTTTACCACTGAGCCACCTGGGAAGCCCTACGTCAATCTCTCTGGAATTTCTTTAGAAAGAAAGAACTACCATCAACTGTAAGCACAGCTCCTAACTTGTGCTCAGTCCTACTCTGAATGTTCTTATGTGCATGCTAAGTCACTTCAGTCATGTCCATCTCTTTGCAACCCCATGGACTGTAGCCCGCCAGGCTCCTCTGTCTGTGGGATTCTCCAGGCAGGAATACTGGAGTGGGTTACCGTGCCCTCTTCCAGGGGATCCTCCCGACCCAGGGATCAAACCTGAATCTCTTAAGTCTCCTGCATTGGCAGGCAGGTTCTTTACCACTATGGCCACCTGGGAATGTTCTTATTATCATATGTTTGTGATGATGCCTATTAGGGATCTTCTTACAACTATGAAATAACAGACCTGTGATAAACAATTCCATAATTTATATATATGGACATGCTTGATAAAGAAAAGACCAATTTCTAATGGCCCGGAGGTCTGAGGAAAGAAGAAAAAGAAGGAGAAGAAATATCCCAAAGATGTAGTGCATAGCAATTCATTATCTAGAGCTGCAATCCCACAGAAAAGTTCATAAATGTCAAGGATCCTAAGAAAATATGTTTACAGTTTTCCTGGGTCAAATTTTTGGCTTCAAACTTTATTTCACGGTTTTGAGGAATTCTGTCTTCACAGTTAATCAGTAAATGGTCAACATTTAAGTCATACCACTCTTCTGAAATCAACCAAAGTTCAAGTAGAATATTCTTAGTCAAGTGTTGTCATGCTGACTAAGGGCAAGGGTGAGGGAAGGTGGGAGAGGACTGGGGCCATCACAGAAGGCACGTGAACAACATCAACTTCATTCTAGGGCTGGAGAGTTCTCCAAGTCCAGGAGTCAGAGTTCCTAACCAATGGGAGAGGTGGGAGCTTGAACTGCCCCCTTAGGTCAGTGGGAGAAAAATGTTTGGAATGTTATTTGCATAACTGTGACCTCAATTCAATATAACATGCCCGGGCAGGTAGAATCCACTCCCCTGGAGGCTGAAGTCTCAAGGGTATACTTTTACTCTTTCAATGAGAGATATTCTTATCATGGGATAATGTTCTCATCTACATAAGGTGAGACTATAAGTTAATGTGATTCATTTAACAAGAACACGTATAACCGAATGTATGCTCTGTCCCACTCGACTCTTTCTTACACACTCTTCTGTGTAAAAGAATGACTAAAATGCAGTTATCTTTTTCATCAAAAGAAATCAGATTATTTCTATTATAAGCCTCCCTCTCTCCACCAAGTCAATGTCAGTCTCCCGTTTTATCCTAACACAAAGAGCATTCAGGAGCAGGAGTGAAGAGGCCAATGGACAGAGGTACCCTGGAAAGAATCTTGAAATGTGAGACCCACTACCACCCTTGCCTCGGAGCAACTTTGTGCCTTTGGGCCAATCAGGTGACCTCTTAAGGCTCCAGCTTCCTGGTCTGTAGAATATGGAGCTGAATCAAAGAGCTTCTCATGCGGTGGGTTTCTACCCATTGAGCACAGTAGAGTCACTGAGAGTCTTTGAAGGAGATGAGTTCCTTGAAATAAGTAATGGTGTTTTAAACCCAGAGCTTACCACAGGCATGACATGTAGTCAGGTTGCCAAAGTAGCAAATAAACACAGGATGTTCAGGGAAACTTGGATTTCAGATAAATGATGAATACATTTTTAACATGAGCATGTCCCAAATATTTCTCTGACAACTCCACACATAACAGGAAGTCCAAGTTTGTATCTGGAATGAATTTACATCATCAAGCCTGTACAGGGGGAAATTTAGATGAAGGTAAAGAGGTAGGAGGTGTCTGTTTCCATGGATTTTCAGTTATACCACATGAGGAGTCCCTTTCTCTTGCTCTCTCTTTTTTTCTTCCCCCCAAGCTTAACAGCCTTGACTGGAGTACTTTTTAAACCTTTGACAAGAATTATTATATCAGTTGAAGTGCTTTAGTCTGTGAGTAAAGTATTGTTGCTTAGTCACTGAATTGTGTCTGACTCTTTGTGATCCCATGGACTGTAGCTCTCCAGGCTCCCCTGTCCATGGAACTCTCCAGGCAAGAATACTGGAATGGGTGGCCATGCTCTTCTCCAGGGAAACTTCACAACCCAAGGATCGAATCTGGGTCTCCTGCATCGCAGGCAGATTCTTTACCACTGGACCACCAGGGAAGTCCAGGGTTGTCTTTGGAAGTCGTTTATATGTTAAACCCTGACTCAAAACAAAGACACATCTATGTTGTTCCTAACATAACCCTTTAAACATGTCATCCTTTGGTCAGAATGATTACAACATCAAAAGTTCATGATCACTTTTCTTTTTGCTCAGAGAAAAATTTTTTTAACTCGAAGAAACCTTTTTCTTTTTCCCATTATTCACTTCAATCTTTCATGCCAAGCATATGGCACAATATCCCATGGAGTGTATGTACAACAGACTTAGAAAAGCTGGCAGAATCCTCTTTTCAGAGGGGGGTTTCTTTCAGCTGGAATTCATCCAAATATACTTTCATTTTTAAGTAGGTTATTAGAAGGAAGGTCAAACAGATAATAATTTTCTTTTGATGCCTGATACTGCCCAAGATTCTTAAAGTGCTCTGTACTCTGGTTTTAACCTCCCATCACTTTGATCAGGCGGAGCAGGCCACCGTGCACGTTTTAGTGTGGGGAATATTTAACTAGTCTCAAGACCTGCAAAAGGGGTTTGGCCCTGATTTTTCTCACAGTGTTATATGCTTTTGTTCACCATGTAAATGGGGTGTGTAACTGGGGTAAATTCTTTCACAGTGCTCCTAAAGCACACATATTAAAGAGTATTTTCCCAAAGCTTACATAAAATTCCAAGTGGTATACACAGCAAGTTTTAAATGCTACATATGGAGAAAAGAGAAGAGTAAGAAAACTGGTATTTAACGAATAGCTTTGCTATTCCAGACATGATGCTAAATGTCTGACATGTTTGAATTTATAAAATCTTGCAAACTACTTTTGGGGGTTATTTTACAGGCTATTGACTCATTCAAGGTTATCCAATCTAATGAACATCAGAGGCAGAATGAGAATGATTGCCAAAGGCTACTCCTGCAAAGGAAGCCATGTGGGTTTCTGCAAACATACACTTGATAAGAGAGTTTTTTCTTAGTCTGTATCTTTGCTTGTTTGTTAAAATAGAGTCTCTCTTTAGGGTGGAATTGCAGAGCAGACTTTAAATCCAAAACAGCACTCTCCTGATCACAAGCAGGATATTCAAGAAGAGATCATTTCTTCAGAAAGATGTGCAGTTTCTCCTGCTCACTGGTAAGGGGAGTCAAAGTCTCTGGAATTCCATGCATTACACATTCCAAGCACAACAAATCAATCATTAATTATTTTCAGGAAGAGTGTTCAAAGTTCTCTTCCTTCTTTAGGTGATATGACAGAACAAAACAAAAACCAAAAACCCTGGGTACATAGTTTTGGCTTGGCCAAAAAGTTCGTTCTGGTTTCTCCATAACATCTTACTGAAAAACCCAAATGAATTTTTGGCCGACCCAATACTTCGGAAGCATCTGATCCAGGGTCTCCTTTGTTTACAGATCGTTTAATTTCAGCACAGCTTCATCATTTCCTGAGGGCAAAGAAGGGGGAGATGATGGATTTTTGTAATGAGCAAGTAAATGGCTTTTGAACTTTCTTGACCTAATTATGTAAATCTGAATCATAGTTCAAAATAACAACAGGCTTAGAATCTTAAGCTGTATGTGAATTCTTCAAAAAAGGCTTGGAGGTATGCATACGAGTTTATAGCGACTACATGAGAAAAGTTTGAACTTTTTTTTTCCTTTTTTTTAGAGACAGCAGCAACTGGGGTGCATATATTTCCTCCTGGGCCTGGCAGGCTGGGAGCAGAGCACAGACAAAGGCACTGAGGCCCGTGGGCCTGAGATGGCCTGGATTTGGCCTCCCAGCTGGTAATGAAATGGATGTGTAGGAACTGAAGTGATCTTCCCAGAACTGAGAGAAGGTGCGGTGTGGAAGCAACACAAGCGTGGAGCATGGCACAGGTGCAAGAGATGGGCTGCAATGGGTGTGAGATGGGGTGTGCTGGGGTGGGGTGACCCTGGGGGCACGGCCTGTTGAAGCACGTTGGGCCCTGGCTGTTGACTCGAGAAGCTGGGTGCTGGGGGCTGCTGCTAAGTCGCTTCAGTCGTGTCCGACTCTGTGTGACCCCATAGACGACAGCCCACCAGGCTCCCCCGTCCCTGGGATTCTCCAGGCAAGAAGGGCTAGGAGAATGGAAAGGCCCCTGAAGGTACGTCCGCAGACAGGATCCGCCCTGCGTGAAACGGGGAGAGTCCAAGGTAGCTCCCATAGGAAGGCGATGAGAGGGCAGGTCTCGGACTCCCGTTCAGGAATCCATGGACAGCTGTAGCCCCTCCTGCATGTCCACTTAGATTTGGCCAGTGCCACCTCTGTCAAGAGTTCTGAAGGCTCGTAACCAGCCGGACCAGAGAGCTGATGAAGCTGTCAACATCCACGTTTCCTCCCTTATCTGAGTGGCTTCGGACGATACTGTCGTGGAGAGCCTCATTCAAATAGAGTCCTGATGCTTCAAAGGTCCCTGGGGAGTTCCCCGCTGCCCACGGTCCCTAAACCACCAACGGTCAAACTGTATATTTCCTGCCACTTCTGAATGTCATTCCATAAGCACTAGAATTCCTCAAAGTCCAGCTTGCTGGTCGTGACACTATCGATCACGGCCACCACGCTGCGACAGGTGTCAATGCCCAAACGATCAGTCTTCAGATCAGGATGTTGGGTTATGACGTGGTTGAGAAGGGCTGAGAGTTCTGTGGCAGTGAGTGCCCTGTGTCTACAGTCAGCTAGGCAAAGATCCTCGGGAACTGCCGGACTTCCTCGCCTTCTGGCCTGGAGGCTGGAGTGAGGCGTGCAAGGGGCGGGGTCTGGGCAGTGCTGCGCAGGCGCCTCCCGCTCCCGCGCCAATGACCCCGTCCAGGAAGCACGTGGCGGTTCCGCCAGCACCGCAGGTGGCACACCTGCCGTGTTCCCCCGACCCACACGTCTCCTCCCAGTTCCACCCAGGTTCCACCTTCTCCTCCCTTGCTTCTGCCTCCTCTTGCCCCCCGCCCACCTCCGACCCGCTTGTCACCAGCACCATGGCTGTGAGTCAAGATTCCCCCCGCTCACCGTCTGCTGCTCCAGTCGCCTCTGCATCGTCCCCAGGTGTTGGACTTAGGAGGAAGGCTGCTTGAGAAACTCTTAAGGAAATAAAGCAACAAACTCCGGTTATCTCCAGCAAAAAGAAGAAAGAATTGAAAAGTAAAAAATATTTGCTGCCTGAAGTTTTTTTTTTTTTATGAGGCATGTGGGTTTTCATATTTTGGTTTCCCAATAACTTAGACATCAGAGATCAGATCAGTCGCTCAGTCGTGTCGAATTCTTTGCGACCCCATGAATCGCAGCATGCCAGGCCTCCCTGTCCATCACCAATTCCCGGAGTTCACTCATACCACGTCCATCGAGTCAGTGATGCCATCCAGCCATCTCATCCTCTGTCACCCCCTTCTCCTGCCCCCAATCCCTCCCAGCATCAGAGTCTTTTCCAATGAGTCAACTCTTCGCATGAGGTGGCCAAAGTACTGGAGTTTCAGCTTTAGCATCATTCCTTCCAAAGAAATCCCAGGGCTGATCTCCTTCAGAATGGACTGGTTGGATCTCCTTGCAGTCCAAGGGACTCTCAAGAGTCTTTTCCAACACCACAGTTCAAAAGCATCAATTCTTCGGCGCTCAACCTTCTTCACAGTCTGACTCTCACATTCATACATGACCACAGGAAAAACCATAGCCTTGACTAGACGAATCTTTGTTGGCAAAGTAACGTCTCTGCTTTTGAATATGCTATCTAGGTTGGTCATAACTTTCCTTCCAAGGAGTAAGCGTCTTTTAATTTCATGGCTGCGGTCATCATCTGTAGTGATTTTGGATCACAGAAAAATAAAGTCTGACACTGTTTCCACTGTTTCCCCATCTATTTCCCATGAAGTGGTGGGACCAGATGCCATGATCTTCATTTTCTGAATGTTGAGCTTTAAGCCAACTTTTTCACTCTCCATTTTCATTTTCATCAAGAGGTTTTTGAGTTCCTCTTCACTTTCTGCCATAAGGGTGGTGTCATCTGCATATCTGAGGTTATTGAGATTTCTCCCGGCAATCTTGATTCCAGCTTGTGTTTCTTCCAGTCCAGCGTTTCTCATGATGTACTCTGCATATAAGTTAAATAAACAGGGTGACAATATACAGCCTTGATGAACTCCTTTTCCTATTTGGAACCAGTCTGTTGTTCCATGTCCAGTTCTAACTGTTGCTTCCTGACCTGCATATAGGTTTCTCAAGAGGCAGGTCGGGTGTTCTGGTATTCCCATCTGTTTCAGAATTTTCCACAATTTATTGTGATCCACACAGTTAAAGGCTTTGTCATAGTCAATAAAGTAGAAATAGATGTTTTTCTGGAACTCTCTTGCGTTTTCCATGATCCAAGTGTTTAATTTGCTGCTTTAGGGTAGAAATTTCCTAGATTCAATGATGATTTGTTCAACAATAACTTCAGCAACTTTGTGGTGAATGCTGGACATGGATATAGGGGGCAGACTAGAACTATAAACTGGGATAATAGACAGAAGCTGTCACTGCATATGGAGAAGGCAATGGCACCCCACTCCAGTACTCTTGCCTGGGAAATCCCATGGACGGAGGAGCCTGGTAGGCTACAGTCCATGGGGTCGCGAAGAGTCGGACACGACCGAGTGAAATCCCTTTCACTTTTCACTTTCATGCACTGGAGAAGGAAATGGCAACCCACTCCAGTGTTCTTGCCTGGAGAATCCCAGGGACAGGAGCCTGGTGGGCTGCCGTCTATGGGGTCACACAGAGTGGGATACAACTGACGTGACTTAGCAGAAATCACTGCATAAAAGAACCAGGTACCAAAATTTGAGAAAAAAGATGGGAATAAATTCTAAGGGATTTATTCTTTAGTGTGACATGAATGTCAGGTCATCCTTATACTGTCCCACCCACGTATTATATAACTGAACAGAGAGGCCCAAGGTCCTTGAAAATTCTCCATTTTTTGCACATTTAACAATGTGCAAAGAACCTGTGAGAAATGTGTTTTTGAATAGAGTTAATAATAGCGGAATATTACAAAGTGTGATGTTGGTCCTTTAAAATGGTTTGAGTCAAAGATCATCTGCTAGCATATGGATTTCAGTTTTGCTACCCTAAAGAGATGGCTTCAGATTACAGTATTTAAAAATTTTAGATTACTCTTCTGAACTCTAATTTAATATTAACTTTCACTTAGAGACATGTCTCTTGAAATCTAACCTGAGCCAAAGGAAAACTTTCGCTGACAATACCTTTTGCCTGGAAACGATTCTTTGCCACTCCCAGTGTTCCGGTCTTGATCCTTCTGATGTCTTTTACTATTTTGTTTTTGAACTCGGTGGGAGAGGGCTGTCTCAAAGTGTGATCCATTCTTCCTAGAAAACCTCAGCATCACCTCGAATTGCAGACAAGGCGGGCGTATGGCAGACTTGCCTCAGTATCAGTCTAACTCAGACCAGAGAGGTCCTTCTCTGACTGGGGACAGAGACCACTAAAAGTGTGTAAAAGCTCGGCTTGCACCCTGATTGTGAAGGAATTACCTTTGCTTACACACCTGAAAGAAGAGGGTCCCTGATGGCTCGTGAAACCAGGAAGAAACCTGACCCTGAAAATGCTAAACATATGTATTACAACTGAACACGATATTGTCCCAATATTCAGGAAACTGATGAAAGATTTTCAGTTTTATCCTAGTGATCGTCTCCTGAAGACGCATAGAGTCTCAAATAGTATAGGCCACATCCCTGATTTTTTTAAAATGAACTTTTAGCCAAACAGCTGGTAAACAGGTTTCCTTGAATGCATTCAATATCTTACTGTCTTTTCAAAGATTCCCTTTGATCATTCATTTCTCTGCTAGGCTAACTTCTTATCACTGATTTCTTCTACGGGTGTAAGGCTCATACTCCTTGTTCCCACAATATTATGCAAATCTGTAATACTCCTAAAATGAAAACCATAGTGCTCAATGTGCTATTACAATAAATACTTTTGAATGATAGTCATAAAAAGACTAATTTGGTCTCTCTCTAATTTAAAACAAGACCCTAATACATTTAAGGATTTGAGAAAAGAGGCATTGCTACTTGACTCATTCTCCCTGACCAGTCTTTGAGTTGTTAGTCTTGAGTCTGTTTTCTCTATATTTTCTTAACCAAAGTATATCCTACTAAATCTGAGAAGCAACCATACTAGGTTAAGATTTTGATTCATGTTTCTCTCTTTTCTTTTCCAGTGTTTCTTTCTGATCGTCCCTGATTTCCCATAGCATTTAATACTCATATAATGCAAAGAGCTAACCATGTTCCCTAATGGATTCGTACGTGTACATATGGTCCATATCTTGAAACAGTTTTTAATTTCATATAGCTGTGCACTCAGCTGCTGGTTTCTACTGCTTCCAGAAACCTTGCCAGACCATCTGCAGACCTCTAATTATACTTCTGACCAGAGGGCAACTGGCAGGAATTAAGTGTTATCATCGTATTCAACAGAGTTTCATGATTCCAAAGCCCTCACTCAGAAGCAGTACCAACTGGCCTTCAGAAAGAGACAGAGGTTAGGAAGGCCCCTACTTCAACTGCTGTCTTGCATTCATGCTTCTCTGAGTCAGCAAGTATTGTTGACGCTTAAGAGGAGCCAAACTCATTTGATGAGCGATTTCAGCAGCTGGGGACACAGCTTCAAGTTCAAGTCCCGATGACCATGGCAACCATTTCCAGCCTCTTTTTTTTTAAACTGGGTTTCCAAAGAACTGTGCAGGAGAAATAAGGGCAAAATTAGAATACATTTTAGCTATTGTAAATTCTTTATAGCAAAATGTGCAAACTATGCCTATTGTTGTAAATAAAGTTTTATTGGACCACAGCCAAAAAAAAAAAAAAGAGTAGCAGAACTCAGACCCTGTGCAAATATTAATCATCAGTTGGTCAGAACAATAGGGCTGGATATGTGAACAATAACAAAGATTTTCAAGATGCAGGCATACCTTCTTGAAATCAGGAGGAATAATTATGACTGTCTTTGAGATCACAGCAAATCATAGGATGAGGCAAACTAAATGCAGCTTTAAGGAATCCCCACCAGAAGAAAAGGCCTGCTAGAGTAAAGGAAGCAAGCTAGTTCAGCAGACCTTCTGTATAGGAGGTGACCTGAAGTGAGGGAGTGCAGGATCCCTGTGAAAGCCTTGCAGACCAGGGTCGATTCAGCTGATCTGAAAATGGTTGTCCCCTTTCTCCTCAATAAACCACCCCAAAGTGGCATGATTTATCTATAATTGGTTAACTCCTACAATTTTTTTTTTTTTTGGTTGCATGGTTTGTGGGGTCTTAGATCTGCAACCAGGAATTGAACTCATGCCCCTTGTATTGGAAGCAGGAAAATTTAACCACTGGACCGCCAGAGAAGTCCCTACTCCTACAGTTCTTTATTCATGCCCTTCTAGCCATTTCATGCCCTTCTAGGCATTTACTTATCACGTGCAGTTTCATCTCTTGCTTCTTTATCTAACTCCCTGCGTGAAGGGATGTTTTTGGGGAAAGGACACACACACACACATGCTGTTGTGTTTGTTGTTTCAGGGGAGCCTAAAGCTGTTGTGTTAGTCAGAAGGGAACTTTCTGCTTTTATTTTGTGAGTGGACTGGTAGATAAGAGTGGGATGTAGGGTATGCATGACAGGAAGAAAAGGAAAATTGACAACCAATGGAGCCCTCGTTATATTACGCTGGTAAGTGATCTGATGCTATTTGGCAAGTTCAAGTTCAAATTCCAGAGACAGGTGGTTTTATGTAGAGATGTAGGTATATGTAAAGACAAAGTATTGGACCAGCCTTCATTTTTATTTGAAAATTAACTTTATTGAGAGGTCATTTATGTACAATGTAATGCATTCATTTAAAATGCATAACTCGGACTTCCCTGGCAATCCAAGCTTCCAATGCAGAGGGTGCAGGTTTGATCTCTGGTCATTGAACTATGATCCCATATGCTTCACGGTGAGGCCAAAAAAAACACTCAGTGTGTACACATGTGGAACTACTGCCACAACCATGATAGAGAATATTTTTGCCACCCTCTAAAATTTCTTCTGGCCTCTTTTCTGTCCCTCCCTTGTCCCATCCTTGGTCCCAACCAAAACAGAGCTGCTTTCTTGTCACAGCTTTTTTTGCATTTTCTAGATTTTTATAAAAATGGAATCATTGTCTTCTGTTTGGCTTTTACACTCAGTGATGTTGACATTCATTCGTTTTGTGGATATATTAGCAGTTTGTTTGTTTTTACTGTTGTATAATATTCCACAACTTTCAGTTTATCCATAACCTGCCTGTGAACATCTGGATGGGTGTCAGTCTTTGATTGTTGTGCATATAGCTGCTATGGGTGATTTCCAATTTGGGGTGATTGTGTCCAAAACTGGTATAAATATTTGTATACAAGTCTTGGTGTTGACATACGTTTTCACTTTTTTTGTGTATATACTTGGGAGTGGAACATCTGGGTCGTACGTTTCATTTTTTCAGAAATTACCAAAAAGTTTTTTCTAAGTGATTGAACCATATAACTTTCTCACAAGGGATGAATGAGAATTCCAGTTGCTCAACACCCTCACCTCCATTTGGCTTCATCCATTGTATTAATTCGGAGAAGGCAATGGCACCCCACTCCAGTACACTTGCCTGGAAAATCCCATGGATGGAGGAGCCTAGTGGGCTGCAGTCCATGGGGTCGCTGGGAGTCGGACACGACTGAGCAACTGCACTTTCTCTTTTCACTTTCATGCACTGGAGAAGGAAATGGCAACCCACTCCAGTGTTCTTGCCTGGAGAATCCCAGGGACGGGGGAGCCTGGTGTGCTGCCATCTCTGGGGTCACACAGAGTCGGACACGACTGAAGTGACTTAGCATAGCATAGCATAGCATTGTTTTAATTATAGCCGTTCTGATGGGTGCATGGTGGAATTTCATGGTAGTTTTAATTTCCATTTCCCTGGTGATTTAATGTAGTTTACATCTTTTCATGCAACTTGTATCCTGTTATTAGTGAAGTATCTGTTCAATTCTTTCTCTCATTTTTTAAAATTGAATTGTTTGCCTTCTTACTATTGAGTTATAAGTGTTATTGAAATTGTCCAGTTACAAGTCCTTTGTTGAATATATGCTTCAAAACATTTTTCACATTCTTTGGGTTGTCTTTTCATTTTCTTCAAAGACTCCAATTTTTCTTTTGATAAATCCTGATTTGGTGGTATTTTCTTTTATGCCTCATGGTTTTTGTATCCTATTTAATAAATCTTAACAAAATCGAAGTCAGTAAAAATTTCTCCATTGTTTTCATCTAGAAATTTTGTATAGTACTAAACTTTACATTTAGAGCTTCCCTGGTGGCATGCATGCTCAGTCACTTCAGTCATGTCTGACTCATTGCCACCATATGGACTGTAGCCCTCCAGGCTCCTCTGTCCATGGGGATTCTCTAAGCAAGAATACTGGAGTGGGTTGCCATGCCCTCCTCCAGGGGATCTTCCCAACCTAGGAATTGAACCCGAATCTCTTATGTCTCCTGCATTGGCAGGTGGGTTCTTCACCACTAACACCACTGGGGAAGCCATTCCCTGGTGGCTCAGATGGTAAAGAATCTGTGTGCAGTGCAGAAGACCTGGGTTCAATCCCTGGATCAGGAAGATACCCTGGAAAAGAAAATGGCAACCTGCTCCACTATTCCTGCCTGGAAAATTCCATGGCCAGAGGATCCTGGCGGGTTATAGTCCAGGGGATTATTTAGGTCTATAGTCATTTCAAGTTAATTTTTGTGTATAGTTTGAGTTGACCTTTTTTTTGCATATGGATATCCAGTTGTTCTAGTACCCTTAGATATGCAAGGGGGGAGTTCTTTCCAGACTCTATTCTGTTTCATTGTTCCTTATGTCTATCTTTTTGTCAATACTGCTCTATCTTGATTTTTGTAGATAGTGTAAGTTCTTCTGACACTATCAAGTTCCATCTTGTTCTTCTTTTTCAAATTGTTCTGGTTATTCTAGAGCCATCAAATTTCCAAATATGATTTAGAATCAGCTTGTCAGTTTTAGTAAAAATGCTGACTGGAATTTTGATGGGGTTTACTTTGAATCCAGCGATCAATTTGGATAAAACTGACATCTTAACAATTGCATCTGTGAATGAATCTGTGTATTCCAGCTTATTATGAAATGAGAACCTTCCAATAAACCTATGTACATAGATTGTTTCTCTGTGTATGTGATTCTTCCTTAATTTTTTTGAGCAGTGTTCTAGGATTATTTCTCTATGTATGTGATTTCTTCCTTAATTTTTTTTAAATTTTTTTAAAGCCTTTTATTTATTTTTTTATTTTATTTTGTTTTTTAAAATTTTATTTTATTTTTAAACTTCACATAATTGTATTAGTTTTGCCAAATATCAAAATGAATCCATCACAGGTATACATGTGTTCCCCATCCTGAACCCTTATGATGAGTTCTCACATATCTCTTGTTAAATATATTCCTAAGTATGTTTTCTTTTTAGGTCCCCTCTTGCAAGTAGAATTTTCATTATTTAATTTTCTGATTGCTTTCTGCTAGTATACAAAGTACAATTAATTTTTGGATGTTTAACTTTGTATTCACCAGCCTTGCTAAATTTACATATTAACTCCAGTAGTCGTCATGTAGATTCCTTGAGGTTTTCAACACAAATGTAAATGTAGTACATAAAGCCATTTGTAAATGTAGTCCAATTTTCTTCTTCCTTTCTGCCTTTATTTGCTTTTGATGTTTCCTTTGATTTTTCTTATTTTCATTTTATTATTTTGTAATCAGTTTTTGCCCTCGTTGCTCACTGAACATAACCCAACACTCTGTTAAAACCCTGACCTGGGGAAATTTAGCAGAGATCTCAAACTGAGGCAGGACCAAGGGCAGGAAGATAGCTGAAAGAAGATAGAGAAGCAACCAAAGAAGATACTTTGAAAAAATCTAGCTTGCTCGAGGCAAGCCTAAAGTTTTAGTCTTGCTCTGCGCTTACTGTTATTGATGAGATCAGTCACATCGAGGTCCTTTTGAGCTGGCTGGAATGAAGGGAAAAAATGTGTGAGAGCTCTGAGTGGATGGGTATTAGTTGTGGCTGGAGAGCTGTATGGACTTTGAAACTCCTAGGATTTTCAAGTGAGAAGCCAGTATCAGCCATAACTCACATGCCAGTCAGATCCCAGTTCCCCTCCCGTGCACGTCCACCCAAGCTGGAGAAGCGGTCTCTCTCTCTCTCTCTCCAACAGTATCCTCCTCACTTACCAGAGACCTTTGCTTCTGCCCCTAGCAAAAGCTCCCAGGAAAAATCTGAGCCCCTTTCTGTGATTAAATTCTGCCCATCCCCACATCTTGCCCACTGTTATGTTTTATGAAGGTGTATCTGAAGATGTTTTAAATCCCAAACAAACAGAAGTACAAACACAACAGCAAAACATAAAGGGAAAGGGAAAGTTGCTCAGTTGTGTCCGACTCTTTGCAACTCCACGGGCTATTCTCCAGGCCAGAATACTGGAGTGGGTAGCCTTTCCCTTCTCCAGGGGATCTTCCCAAGCCAGGGATCAAACCCAGGTCTCCCACTTTGCAGGCGGATTCTTTACCAGCTGAGCCACCAGGGAGGCCCTGTAAAGGGGAGACCATAGCATCTATTGATAGGTGGTGCTAGTGGGTAGATTTGAGAGATAATAAAAGTAAAATTTATAGAATTTGGAGACTGATTAATTTGGGGAGTAATGGAGAAAACATTGATGAGGATGATTCTTAGGTTTGGGATTTGGGAAAATGGTGGCCAGCCAGGCTGTTTATGAGCTCTTGAACCCAAGTGGAGTACTCCTCTGTAGAAGAATAGCTCCATAAATATCCTCCCAAATGGTATACTTAGTCCTTTAATCCATCTTAACCATTTCACTAAATAATTAGCCTCCCCCTCTGCAGCTAATTTGCCACATCCTGTATAATGCCATCATTTTCTGAGTCACTAAGGCTGCAGACCTCGTGGGCACCATTGGTTCCTCTTCTCCTCACCCCCCCCTACACTTCCAATTAGTCACTGAGGCCCGTTCATCACCCTCACCAACGTCTCATGAGTTGGCCCGGTCCTTCCCTTCCCCCTGTCATGACTCTCGTCTGAGCCCCATCACCTCGTGCATGAACTATTTCTTAGCTTGAATAGTTCCCTAACTTGTCTTCATACCTCCAGTTGCTCCCAAATGCAGTCCATCTGGGACCCCATGGCCAGAGTGACTTTCTGTAAACACTGCTTTCATCAGCTCTCCCAGCTCAAACATGTTCAGTGTACTCTTTTCTGGACCGATGAGTCACGCAGCATCTCCCCAGCACGTCTTTGGCATTTCTACCTAGGGAAGCTTTGCTGGGATGAGACTTTCTCCTAACATCTTCCTCTACCTCCCTAAACAGTCTTCATCCTGTTGGTCTCAGCTCTGCTCCCAGCCTCCATGAGTCTTCTGGGGCCACCTGCAGCCATCTCTCTGAGCTCTGAAAGCCTCTGGCACGTCATACCAGCTTTGTTCACTTTCTTGTGTTCTTCTCTGTGTAAATCTTATCTGCCTATCTGAGCAGTCGGCTTCCTGATGCTGAGTCAATGGGCCTCTTGTCCAGCCCGTGATGCACAGGCAGTGGAGAGAGAATCAGGTTCTGATCAGCTCACTATCACTGTTACTATTATTTTTTAATGTTTATTTATTTATTTGACTCTGCCAGGTTGTGGTTGTGGCATGTGGAATCTAGTTCCCTGACCAGGGATTGAACCTAGAGTGCAGTCTTAGGCACTGGGCCACCAGGAAAGTACCTGCTTTTATTTCTTGCTGCCTCTTGAGTTTGTGGTTGAAGATGGGTTATGCCAGTTTAGTGAAGATTTGTCTGTGGTTGCTGGTAATATTTGTGCTGTGGTAGGTCCCAGTAGTGACTTGTGCTGGGTGCAGAGATCACACTCTTTTTGACTCATGTTCTCACACCCAGACATTTTTCCTCAAGCATGTTTCTGGCTCAGAGTGACAGGATCTGGAATATCTTCGACATTAGCCATGGGTGGTGCAGAAATCAGCTGTCCTATCAGAACCTCCAAGAAGCCCTTGTTTTTAGTCTTTGTCACCAGCCCAGGTACCTCCTATGCTCTTGGTTAGCCCAGCTTTGGGAGGCTTTCAGTGCTTTTTAGAATTAGTATGTTTCCTCTCTGGAAACTACATTTCTGGGACTTCCTTGGTGGTCCAGTAGTTAAGATTCCATGCTCCCATTGCAGAGGGCATGGGTTCGATACCTGGTTGGGCAATTAAGATCCCTCACGCCACATGGTAAAGCCAAGAAACCACATTTCCATACCCCGAATCAGCTCCTATATGTACTGCAATAGGGAGCTTCCATATTGTCCTCCCCTCTTCCCAGCAGGGAACACCCGTTCACCCTGCATTTATGTTACCTAAATGCATTACAGCTCATAGAGTGAGTGTGTGTGGGGGGACAGTGAACCCCACAAGTGACCCTATGCAGAGCGAAAGTGCTTCAGTCCAAGATGACCTGTGGTTGCACCTTATACAAAGGAGAGGCCTGTTCCGTTTTTCGGTGCCTGTGCCAAAAATTACTTTCTGTTTGCCTCTCCTTCATCCACCAATTCATTCTCCAGTCTTCTGTCCTTCTCTGTGGCTAAGGAGGGCTGTGTGGAGGTTGGACTAAAGGAGAGTACCTCCAGAGACTGCAGCTGGGAAGAGAAAGGAGCCACCTGTTCATTTCCTAGTTCCTTCCTGCTTCATCGCAGTTGTAGCAGCAGCTCCATCATTTACGGCAAAAGGACTTGCGAGGCCTTCCGCGGCTCTAATGCTCTGGGCTTCGAGAACGCCCCCGCTCTGTGTGTCTTTTCAGACTTCAGGTGGTGACAGATTTCTGGTGTTGCTCCTCCTGGCATGTCAACAAGGCTTGATGGCTCCCTTCACCCCGTTTCTTCACTGAACTTCCTTAAACTCTTAATGCACCATCTGTCTGCCTCATGGCCCCTAATCGATACAATGCCCTCTCCAAGAACACCAAGGTTCATCTTTCTTTGCCTTTATCCAGATGCATCTGGGTATATTGATGTCTCCCAGGGTGCTAACCATGGTGACTGACCCTAGAAAAATCTCTTGTTATCTCAGCTGAAGAAAGATTATTCATAAGCCAGACCTTAGTTCTTAATGTGAATCCAGGGTTCCTGTTGACAAACCCTGGATTGTCAGGGTTGCTGGATGTGACCCCTGTTAGCATCGGCCCCGTGAGCTTGACCCTACGCCCTAGGGGGTTCCCAACTAACAATAAACGATCAGGACCACATAATCTTATTTATTGACAGGGGTACCCATTGAACAGACTCAACGGCCCATCTAAAGCTCAGTGGAATATGTCTGCCATCTTCCAGTTCTGAGTTTCAGGACGTTATGACGATACCATTCTTATGATGCTAGCTAGTTTGCCACTGTCCTAGAGGGTGGCTCTGGCCGGAGTTATTCCAAGGGGACTGGTGCTTTTACACCACCACCTTCAGTGTCTTTCGGATATGATTTGTTCACAGTCCTCTTTCTGCTCAACCAGGGTGACATTCATGCTCAGAAGTGTAAAAGCCACTAATGGCCTGTTTCATCAAAGAGTAGCCCTCACCAGCAAACCCTTAGCGGAGTTTGCTTGCTTTGACGCTTCCTAGCGGCCTCAGCGATGTTTTGATTATCCTTTCTGCACACATCATGTTTTTGAAATTCCCAACATATTTCCAAGTTATTTTAGCTGGGTATTTTCCTGCCAATCTTAAAATCGGCGTTCCTACTCTTGGCTTCTTAATGACGCTTGCTGATGGGAGAAAAAAGAAAAAAAAGGAGAGAAAGGATCTATCTTAAGATCTTTTCCCTCAGGAAGTAGCATAACCATCTCTTGCAGAGGGGTTTTTTTCATTCAAGTGCAGGATGTGGAAGGGCCAAAACATGCAAATTTGAAGCGTTTCCAGAGCATCAGTCTTGTGACGCATGCGTAAAACAAATTAGCCAATGGGAGCAGTGCGTAAATCACTCAACAGAGCATGCCAAAAAATTCCATTGCACTCCTTCCAGGATCTAAAACCCAAACATGTTAGCGTTCCAAGCCCTTACCTAAAATATTCTGAAGGGAAAATGAACTGTGAATAACTGGAGAAAGGAGAAGCAATTCATCCACCTGATGTGACCACCTGCTAATCAACGTTCCCACAGTGTTTCGTATCCAGCTATGAATCAGAACTCTTGAGCTAAGTTTATGGCTTAAAAAGCCAAAGATTCCTGTCATCATCATCACTGTTCTTTACCAGCGACTGGAGCCAGAATCTGCGTGAGTCGTGATGTGTCTTAAAGGATATTTGTCTACGTGGGTTGTGTCTGATTTGGGGGAGGAGAGTGGCCTGGTTCCAGAAGCTGGGGCCAATGGGAAGTGCGGTAATTCACAGTTAAAGAAAGGAAAGGCCTTACAGAGTATGGACGCGAGTTTTAGTGTCTTAACCCACTGCGCACCCATGGAAGAAAGAACTCGACATGTGTTAGGAATGTATAAGAAAAGGTAGTTCCACTCCCTTTTTTAGTAAAGTGCTCTTGTACAAGACACAGCACGTTGTGCAACACGGTTCAAAAAGCATTTATTGAGGTAGACAGGAAACAATTCTTCAGCAAAATGACTGCCCTCAACATGCAGAAAGTAAGGTCAAACAGGAGGAGCCCCTAAAAACTGGAAAAAGAGAAATGGGTTCAGCTATAAAAACCACTGCCCTGAAATAGATTAGGGGGCACACAGTCTGGCACTGAGCTGCAAGATTCAACATAGTGCTTTATCAGTTTGCTAAGGCTGCTGTAACAAAGCACCTGGACTGGGTGGCTTAAAACAACAAGCACGTATAGTCTCAGAGTATTGGAAGCCAGAAGTCTGCAATCAAGATGACAGTGCGGCCACGCTGCCTTTGAAATGTGTAGGGACGTCCTTCCTGGACTCTCCCTAACTCCTGCTGTTTGCCCACCATCACTGGCATGCCCCAGTCTGCATCACCCCGATTCTTCCTCTGTGGTTGGATGGTGTTCTCTGAGGGTCTTTCCTCTTATAAGGACACCAGTCATATTGGGTCAGGGGCCCACCATACTTCAGTATGACTTGATCTTAAATCTGCAACAACACTGTTTGGAAATGAGGTCATGTTCTGAGATACTGGCACTTAGGATGTCAACATCTTTTTTGTGTGTGTGTGTGGCGGGGGGATGCAATTCAGCTCACAACAATTTATATATGGAAATACGGCAGGAAAAAAATTTCCAAATTAGGAATTTTCATCTTTGTTTCTTTTCTCCTTTTTTCCTTCCCTTCCTCCCTTTCATTGTCTTGTTTCTTCCTCCTGTTTCCTTTCTCCCTCCTTCCTTCCTTCCCTCTTTCCTTTCTTTCTCATCGCTCCCTTTTTTTCTTTTCTTGTTTCCTTAGCTATAGCATCTTGATGAGGAGGGACGAACAGAACTAGAAGACACTGAGTTGGTGTATATAAGAAAAGGCTTGTCCATCAGTTCAGTTCAGTCGCTCAGTCGTGTCCGACCCTTTGCGACCCCATGAATTGCAGCACGCCAGGCCTCCCTGTCCATCACCAACTCCCAGAGTTCACTCAAACTCACGTCCATGGAGTCGGTGATGCTATCCAGCCATCTCATCCTCTGTCGTCCCCTTCTCCTCCTGCTCCCAATCCCTCCCAGCATCAGAGTCTTTTCCAGTGAGTCAACTCTTCGCATGAGGTGGCCAAAGTACTGGAGTTTCAGCTTTAGCATCATTGGCTTGTCCATAGGCAGAGTAATATGACTCACAATAAGGACAGCCTGCCCGTGTTATTAGGAAATCTCACACACAGCATAATGGAATTTTGAAGACGGAGAAAGAAGATTTAGAAGTGTAATGTGGGTGAGAGAACTAAAGGTGATTTTCAGAAATTGGCTGTGCTTCTAGGAACAGCCATCCTTTACCACTAGTGAGAGCATCCTGAGTCCATAGCTGTGTTACACTTCATGAGTTCGGAGTCACATCTGTATTCCATCCAGATGTGTCACTGATGAGGCAGGCTCTGTGCAAGGAGGAAACAGGACTGATTGGCTCATGCTATGTGAAGCCTGGGGATTAGCATGCTACATAAATCTGATGGGGGTTCTCTGGCAATGGAGGCATGATAACAAAAGACAGGAAAAACTAAATAGTGGTCAGGTTTGTTCAGGCACAGCCCAGAGGACAGAGAAGCTTTTCTGGTGGATTTTAGTATCATGGCTCCCTGAGATTTCGCTGCTGGTCCAATAGTTGAGAGTTCGTCTTCTAATGCAGGGCCTACGGGTTTGATCTGTGGTCAGGGAGCTGAGACCCTACCTGCTTCTTGGCCGAAAAACCTAAACTTAACACAGTAGCAGTATTATCAGTTCAGTCACTCAGTCGTGTCCAACTCTTTGCCACCCCGTGGACTGCAGCACGCCAGGCCTCCCTGTCCATCACCAACTCCCCGAGTTTACTAACTCATCTCCATTGAGTTGGTGATGCCATCCAACCATCTCATCCTCTGTCATCCCCTCTCCTCCTGCCTTCAATCTTTCCCAGCATCAGGGTCTTTTCAAATGAGTCAGCTCTTCGCATGAGGTGGCCAAAGTATTGGAGTTTCAGCTTCAACATTGGTCCTTCCAAGGAACATTATATTATATTATATTCCAATGAACATTATAACAAATTCAATAAAGACTTTAAAAATGATTCACATGAAAACATCTAAAGGAAACCATCCTAACATGGCCCCTCTGTAACAGACAACCATGTCTTATGCTTCCTCGGCTGAGAACGAGTCCTTCACATCACCCAAGCAAGCCCACCTGTTCTGCTCCTATGCTCATGAAGCAAACTTCTCACTTTTAGTTTTCTCCTCCAAGCAGAGAATCTGTTAGTTGCGTTGACAAAAATATTCTCTTCCCTTCAGAGTTTAACACACTTTAAGGGCAAGATTGCAGGTATTTTAGGCTTTGTAGGCCGTAGCAGCTCTGTGACTGCAATGCAGTTCTGCTGCTCTGAGGGGAAGGAAGCCCTAGACACGTGTAAACCTTGGGACTGGGCGAGCTCGTGTGACGTGATTTATACAAACAGACGTCAGGCAGAACTAACAAGCCTTAGTTCGCTGATTCTGTACTAGACCATAGGTAGGACTATATATATATATTTTTTTAATTTTTAGTGAAAATTTGAATTTCTGTTTTATACGTAAATGTCACTTAGTTTGGTTAATGCACATTGCCTTTTTGTCCCCCCAGGAAATTCCAAGGGTTGAATTTTATTTTTTAAATTTGAAATCTTTTTTTAACTTCTTTTTTGTGTATTGGAGTATAGCCGATTAACAATGTTGTGATGGTTTCAGATGGACAGCAAAGGGACTCAGCCACACATATCTGTGTATCCATTTGAATCTGTCTTTTATACGTAAATCTCACTTAGTTTGGTTAATGCATACCACCTTTGAGAAATAGTTCTATCTTCAGTGGGCTTCCCTGGTGGTTCAGTCAGTAAAGAATCTGCCTGCAATGCAGGAGACTTAGGTTCAATCCTGGGTCAGGAAGATTCCCAGGAGGAGGAAATGGCACCCCACTCCAGTGTTCTTGCCTGGGAAATCCCATGGACAGAGGAGCCTGGTGGGCTACAGTCCATGGGATCACAAGAGTTGGACACAACTTAGTGGCTAAGTCACCACCACCATCCACCAGGATCAGATTATCAGGTGCGGTTAATTCACACACTCGTTAAGCTTGTAAAGCATCATGGCAACAGCATGCTGGTTTCTCCCCAGCCTCAGCATACAATTTTATATCAGTGATTTTCTCTTTTTGTTTTTTTTTTCACTCTGTGGGGCCTCACGAGATGAACTAGTTTTGTAAAGGACAGTGTGTGCCTTAGAAATGTGAGCTGACAGAAATGAAAACTGGAAGCGAGGATGAGTATCCAGGATTCCCAGCCTTAGGTGTGGTTTCCCAGCCTTTGAACTTGGCTTCTACAACTTATCATAGAAGCTGGAGACCTGGGACTTTAGTCAGTAGGCAGCAGTTACGTGGTATTGATGATGATGATGGTGAGTAAGCCGATGGCTTGGTGCAAAGGCCTGTCAGGACTTTCCATAGTTTGTATATTGTCTTTTAAAATTTTTAGGTACTTCCCTGGTGGTTCAGTGGTTAACAATCCATTCTCTCAATGCAGGGGGTCTGGGTTTGATCCCTGATCAAGAAACTGATCCCACATGTCACAATTGAAAGGTCCTGCATGCACAACTTAAGACCTGGCACAGCTATATAAATAAAACAAAATATTAAAAAAACTTTAAGTGCTGTAAAGAATTGATGCTTTTGAACTGTGGTGTTGGAGAAGACTCTTGAGAGTCCCTTGGACTGCAAGGAGATCCAACCAGTCCATTCTGAAGGAGATCAGCCCTGGGATTTCTTTGGAAGGAATGATGCTAAAGCTGAAACTCCAGTACTTTGGCCACCTCATGTGAAGAGTTGACTCATTGGAAAAGACTGATGCTGGGAGGGATTGGGGGCAAGAGGAGAAGGGGACGACAGAGGATGAGATGGCTGGATGGCATCACTGACTCGATGGACGTGAGTTTGAGTGAACTCCGGGAGTTGGTGATGGACAGGGAGGCCTGGAGTGCTGCAGTTCATGGGGTCGCAAAGAGTCGGACATGACTGAGTGACTGAACTGAACTAAATATTATTATCCATGTATTTATCTAAACCTGATGCAAACCTATGTTTTGGCTTTACCACCAGTTCAGGTAACAAATTCCATGTGTTTCTCTCCTAGAAATCAGGAGCATTCCAAGGGTGTCCTTTGCAAAAAGGTTCTTTGGGTACTTCACATACCCCAACGCTTCTAAGTAATACAGATATACAGTGGGTTTCCACCATTTTAGCCACCCAAACTTGCTAAAACATTGCATGGGGTCTTAGATAAAATTGGTAACAAATACACTGGTCTACTTGTAGACCATTTAATTTTCCCCAAGACAATTCAACCTCATATCACACACAGTCATTTTTTTCTTTTAATTTGGCTTCCCACCACTAGAATACTGGCTCCACGAAGGCAAAGCCTTTGTCTATTTATCACTATAGTCAAATGCATAGAAGGCCTCCAGTGAATATTGTTAAATAAATGAGGCAACGTGTGAGGTGAGGTCCTGATGCTCACCTGAGTCTGAGGCTTCCTCTGTGATTCCCTTTCTCTCATCTGGTACCCAACTTGGGCATGCTCCATGAAGCCCTTCCTGGGATGTAAGGTGGAGTTTGATTGGCATAGAGCCTTGAAGTAAAGCTCACATGCATTTTATCTTATGGGGGCCTCTTGACCACCCTAATATGGTGCATATTATTACCACTTTCAATTTGCAGATGAAAAAACAGACTTGGTCACAGTCACATTGAGGAGAAATGTTAAAAGCTGTAGCACCGAGACAGCTCCAAATACATTCCACCAGAATTGCAAGCTCCTTTGACTGCAACTTATGGGAAGGGATTTTAAATTACACCCCAGAAAATATACACTCACACGCTTAGACAGTTAAAGCACAATTTCTACAAAAGAATGCCCTTACTAATGTAATACACTCTGATATTTTTCTTCTGTTTAATTTCAAAAAAATTCTAATTGCAACCACAGACTGAAAAACAGCATTGTCTGACATCCAGATTTTCTTGCATAATTTCCTCTCGTATCGTCTTTGCTCTTCGTTTTGAAAATGAAAGGGTAGTTGCTTTCTTCTCCTGCCAGTCTTCCCAGTCTCTCTCTGTGTGAAGTCAGCCAGTTCGGGGAGCAAGGCAATTTCCTTGAGTTGAAGTCAGGGAGCACAGAATGGCCAGGATATCCATCATCTGAAAGGGAACAGACAGCTTTCACAAGGGTGAAAGCAATTCTGATCTGAAAGCCTGGATGTGTCGGGCAGGAAACAGTTAAGAGACCAGTCAATGCCTTGAGCTGCCAAGACCACCACACTGTTCCTCCAAAGATTAGACAGAGAACAGATGTGGGGTAACTCGAGTCCTTCAGAGGAAGATAGCAACGACGTAAATTAACCTTGTCTCAGGCCTGACAGAGGGACCTCGCGCTTTTTGAAGTCTTCAGAGTGAAGCTGTGTTTTATGAGCCCTTCAAGGTTGTATACCTTTATCCAACAGACCCAGCTTAATTAGAGCCGCTTGTTTACTGGTGGGAGGGAAGCGAGGCCAGTGGGGGCTATCAGGGTGACTGCTGGGAAAACAGACGAAGGAGCCTGCAAGAGGGCTGAGGTTTCCTTGAGTTCTCTTCAGCTTGATAAGACTCCCTTCACCCCTGGAGATGACTTTGGTCTATTTTTTCCAAAACTGGAGAAGCAAAGAGGTGAAAACGTTCCATACGCCCGATCCTCTGGTTTGGAAGGATTGTAGTCACCGTCTTCTGCGAGGCTGGCTTTTCTGGTGGATGGAGAGGTGCACCCACATCCCGCTGCTGGAGGACAGATCTCCGGGACCCTCACCCACCTACTGACACAAGCCACCACCTGGGATGTGGCCGAGTTTTATCAGCGGGTGTTTACCCGGAGGCTTTGAAGAGGGCCTGGCACTTCAGCTCCCTGAAGATAAATCCTGTCTTCAGGAGCGGCCCAGCTGGGGTGGGATTCGAGCCAGGGATGGCTGTGCTAAGGGCTGGGTCCCAGAAAAAGATACGGGATTTGGCACGTCACTGATAAGGGGATTGGAGGCCTGCTAGGAAGTCCTGGTTGGATTCCTGGAAGAAGCTACGAAAGGGCAGGAGTTGGGCCTGGTGGGCGGCAGATGGGGGTGCTGGAGTCTGCACCAGGTTTCTCTGAACATCCACGGGAGTGCCTGGGCTCCTGGGCAAGGAACAAGAGGATTGAGCAAGCCTGGGGGTGGAGGGCAAAGGGGGGACAGGAAGCTGCTGTGTCTGAGGGTCCCCGGGCTTCTCTGAGTCCCTGATTGATGTGCGGGGTTCCAGTGGTCAGGAACTGATCAGGGAGGACAGACCTGGGTCCCAGAGCCGTGCTTACCTTGTCGTGGGCAGCTCTCTCCCACCATCACATTCAAACCAGCTCTTTGGTCCTACGAAAGGGTACAGATTCACCCAGGCCAGCCCAGGGCCCGCCATGAACTGGTGGATCCCAAACACAAAACAGCAGAGGCTGCCTCTTCTCTCTGGTGAGAGAGCTGTGTCTTCTTTTCATTCCCAGGGCCAAGTTTTTTTTGTGGGTGGGGGAGCCTGCATTCTGGTTGTGGAATCTAAGGTCCCCTGAAACAAGTCCCTGCCTTAAACATCCCTTCCAGACTGCCTGAAATGACACCTACAATTTGAAAATTTAAGTGTTATTAAAGAAAATAATTGGTCCACAGGGAGATGTGAGAGCATTGTTAACTGTTCACATCCTATTGCTCTCTTTGCTCACCTTCTTACCATCGGGCTGAGGTCTTCACAGTTGAAGGGCTGGAGGACTTTCTGGGGAAGGGAAGCAATTTGGAGTAAGAGGCATTGCTGAGAAAGGCAGTCCAGGGGGATGTCAGCTTGAGGTCTTTGGTGAATCTGGGTGTTTGTGGCAGGGAGGGTGGTCAAAGAACAGATTTTAGAAGGGAAGGTGTCGAGGAGAAGCCAACGAGACAGATGAGGAAGGACCAACAGAACTGTGTTGTGATGACTCGGAAACCGTCCCTAAGGTTTACCTGCCCCTTTTGTGCACTAGCTCTTAAATCCTGGCAGGGCTCTAGTGTCCTGCTGTGAGAAGCAGCTTTCTGCTTCCTGACTTTCAGCTGGAGTATAGGCGACACCCTTGTGAGCAGTTCTGAGCAGGGACCACTCGTGATTCTTGTGTGCATCACCCCCACTCAGCTTAGGAAATGCAGAAGGTACATGATAACGTTTGCGCAAAGGCCAGTCCACCAGTGGAGGGGGTGTGCCGGGTGCACGTCTCACACCGGTATGTGGCCCCAGACCTTGGTCCTTCTTCCTCCTGCGGTGTTCTTTTCAAACCATCAGATCAGTTCAGTTCAGTTCAGTTGCTCAGTCGTGCACGACTCTTTGCGACCCCATGAACTGCAGCACACCTGGCCTCCCTGTCCATCACCAACTCCCGGAGTTCACTGAGACTCACATCCATCGAGTCAGTGATGCCATCCAGCCATCTCATCCTCTGTCATCCCCTTCTCCTCCTGCCCCCAATCCCTCCCAGCATCAGGGTCTTTCCCAATGAATCAGCTCTTGGCATCAGGTGGCCAAAGTACTGGAGTTTCAGCTTCAACATCAGTCCTTCCAGTGAACACCCAGGACTGATCTACTTCAGGATGGACTGGTTGGATGTCCTTGCAGTCCAAGGGACTCTCAAGAGTCTTCTCTAACACCACAGTTCAAAAGCATCAATTCTTTGGCTCAGCTTTCTTTATAGTCCAACTCTCCCATCCGTACATGACCACTGGAAAAACCATAGCCTTGACTAGATGGACCTTTGTTGACAAAGTAATGTCTCTGCTTTTTAATATGCTGTCTAGGTTGGTCATAACTTTCCTTCCAAGGAGTAAGCGTCTTTTAATTTCATGGCTGCAATCACCATCTGCAGTGATTTTGGAGCCCCCCCAAATAAAGTCTGACACTGTTTCCAGTGTTTCCCCATCTATTTGCCATGAAGTGATGGGACCAGATCAGTAGGTGCTGCCTAGTCATCCCTCCAGACTCAACTCAAATGCCATGTCCTCTTTGTAGCCTTTTCTTTCTGTCTTCATGTGAGTACGCTCATGTAAACACCTCATCACATATGTCACAGTGGATTATCATTGCTGACTATTTTTGTAATCTTACCCACTTGACTTTGACCTTCTTAGGGTCGTTTGTATCTTATTTCCAGCACATAGCACAGTACTTGGCACCTAGCAGACTCTTAGTAACCTTTCAGTGAATTGATTAGACCTTATATAAAATTGGCTTCCCTGGTGGCTGCCTGCAATGCAGGAGACCCCCGTTCAATCCCTGGGTTGGGAAGATTCCCTGGAGAAAGGAATGGCAACCCACTCCAGTATTCTTGCCTGGAGGATCCCATGGACAGAGGAGGCTGGTGGGCTACAGTCCATTGATTTGCAAAGAGTTGGACATGACTGAGTGACTACCACTACTGCTGCTGCTATATAAGATTACTTTCAAGGGATCTCACCAACATTCCCAGTGGGTTTTCAGCCATTGTAGGGCTCAGCAGCAGAGATAAAAACAACACCTGAGTTGGAATACGAGGAGGTCTGTCTGCTCGTTTCAGTTTGCCACAAAGAGCTCACTCCCTGTCCTCACCAAGTCAAGTTCCCTTGACTTTCCTTCTGGACTTGGCATCTGAAATGGCAGGTGATTAATTTGGCATATGAAGAGCTGACATGCATTTCTAGGACTGCCGAGTAGTGAAGGATTTTCAAGAAATAAGAGTCTGTACAAGGATTGCAACTCGAAGCCATAAACTAAGAGGCCGTCTGATTGTGATGAAGCCGTGCAGCTGGGAGGCAGATGTGCTGGGCTGGCCTCTCGAGTGGCAAAGAGAAGCTGGACCGAGGACTGAGCAGGCAGGGGGCATGTTGGTTTCACTTTGGTTTATGCCTCTGGACAGATCCAGCCCCTCCCTGCTGAACCTTTCAAAAGGGATCCCTGCTTCCCAAGAGCTGAGGCAGTTGGTGGGACAGGTTTCTGCCGAAGTAAAAGACCCGTGTTAAAGGTAGGGTCAGAGTGTGGGTCCTGGTTTACACACATATGCACAGAGTGTGGAGTGTGAGTCTCCTGCTGTGGTCATGCTTCATCCTTGGTTTGGGGGGAAACTGCCAGTGTTTCCCTTCTACAAGACTTGAAGCTGGGCTTCCCTCCCTTTCTTCCTCTTCACTTTTTTTCTCTCTTTATTCTTTCATTTTCTCTTTTCTTTCTTTCTCGCTTCCTTCCCTACCTTGCTGCATTCTTCCCTCTCCCCCGTCCATTCCTTCCTTCCTGTCTTCTCTCCATCATCCTCCTTCATTCATTTTTATTATGACATAAAAATATACATAGATTATTCAACATACTATTACAAACCCCCCATGTTCCTGTCACCCAGATTCAATAGCTGTCAACATTTGGTTCACCCCCTCGTATGTCCTGCAGATCACAGACTGGATGATGTCTGAGGTCCCTTCTTGCTCTAAGAAGACAGGAATCTTTCTTCATCTCACTTGTTCCTGCACTGCTGTTTCTCCACCATAAAGAGTATACACGGGGGTACACGTGTATTCAAAACGCAGTGGCAGGTCTAAAAGAAGAGTTGTCCATATGTGAAGGGTGTTTTTTATCTCTCCCTACCCCCCAGTCTTTATCAATGCCCTAAGGCCATCCATATAAATATATAATTTACTGTAAAAGGATTGTGCTTTCTGTGCAATTCAGCTTCCAGAGAAGCTCCTAGCTGCTGCTTCCAGCAGGATGGCTGCTCCTAAGTCACTTCTATATAGGAAGTCTGGTATAACCACCAGTAGTGGGTGATCTCAGTGTCCAGCTTCTAGAAGCCAGATATCATGGTCACTTACTTTAGCTTCAAGAGCTCATCTCTTGGCTTCATTTTTCATTCTCAGAAGATGTCTCTTTAATTGCTTTGGTTCGTGAAGAGGGCTACTTAATGTTTTTTTTTTTTCTTTTACTTTCTTTTCCCTCCTTTCCCCTCCTTCTCACTTCTTATGATCACAGCAGCTATTATTGAGCATTTACAACTTTTAAAATTAGGCTGATTCGAGTTTGTTAATGTCTTCGCGGAATTCAAAAAAATGACTTTATATATGCGGCCTTTGATCTTTCCAGCCATCTGAGCAGTTAAAATGCCTCTGCTTAAGCAACTTGGCATTTTTCATACCGTCCTGATCGTTCATACTTTTTGTAAATAATGTCAGTGTTTCTTAGAAAACTGAGCTACGAGAAAAGTGGGTGGGAGGTACATGCCACTTCAACATTTTGCCATTTGTAACTTTCCACTAGTCCTTTGAAGAGGTGTACATTAAGATAGCACTGTGTGTGGTTCTTCTATTACATGTTTTACCACTCATTAATTCTCAGATTGAAAACCAAGTCACAGAAGAAAAAAATGACTAGTGTTGCAACTTAGTAACTATCAAGTTTCAAATCAAGGTCAGAATGTACTATGCATGTGATGTATGTATATATGAGTGTACATCCAAATTCTGTGTCCCAGAATAAATTAATACATGAGGTAGAGAAAGTCCCTCCATTAATTGAATTGCATGTTTCTGTAAGAATTACTGGCTTGAGTTTGGAGTTTCACTTTAAATATGCTAATGAGTAAATTAATGTGCGTTTACATTTTTATAGCATGTGTTCCACTTTGTCTCAGCTCTGGACTTCTAGAACTTTGGGGGAGTCGTGTAAGCTCTCAGGAATCTTGTTCTAATGCGTTGGAAAAAAACAAAGAGGACAAAAATACTTTACCATTTCTTTTGCCTGACATGATGTACTTTTTTTCTTCTGTTTTAAACTTTTATTTTATGTTGCAGTACAGCCGATTAACAATGTTGTGATAGGTCCAGGTGGACAGCAAAGGGACTCAGCCCTACGTATACATGTATCCATTCTTCTTCAAACTCCCCTCCTATCCAGGCTGCCAGGTATTACTGAGCAGAGTTCCCTGCTATACAATGGGATCTTGCTGGTTATCCACTTCAAATATGACATGCTGCACTTTAAAAAGAACACATGAGGCCGAGTCCATTTTACCAGGTGCTGATAACTCCTAATAAGGACATATGCATTAAAATCAAATAATTAAGTTGCCTGAGAGCTACAAGTGTAAATACGACCATAAGTAAGAGATGTGCATGTTTATCTTCTCTGCTGCGGCTGTTTGGCTTCCAGGTACGGTGCCTCACGCACATGCGTTTTCAATGTGTACACAGAGTGAGAATTTGGCCCACTGTATGAAAATAAAGCACAAGTATTTGGTATTCAGCTCTAAAAAGTGTTGGAAGATTTTTTTTTGTTCTTCTCAAACGAGTGTTGCTTGGGGGAGATATATGACATGCCAATTAAAATGTAGACTTTTTCAACAGTTTTGACTTTTTTCCCCTTCAGAGCTTCGAGGCATCATGTCAGGTTCTCTGCTGCCAGTCACTTTCCATAATTTTGCTATTTATTTCCTATGAGAGCTGTAAGCTGCGTTCTCATGCAGCTGCACATGGCAGCCTCCTGGTTCAGCCCTATCAACAGGTGCTCCAGGAAACCAGGTTGTTCTCAGGACACAACCACAGCCATGTTGACATAGAAACTTCTGCTCCTTTCCAAACTTCTCACTGCCAGACATCACAGAATTTCATCAGAAAATAGATAGTAGTGAGGATTGGGGAATATCACTGAGCCCCACATAAGAAGGCAGGTCATTATTCATTAATTTACTTCATGAATATTAACTGAGCCCTTTCTTTGTCCCAGGAGCTGCTGTAGGGGAAGGGCATATAAAAGTTAAAACAGATGCAAATTCTAAAAAAAGAAAACAAGCAAGTAAAGAAATGATCAAGATACTTTTGATGGAACTTAGACAAAAAAAAATTGAATTTAGGAGGTTGTGGCAAGAGGCTGAATGGTCACTTTGGAGAGCTGGTTGGGAATGACCAGTCTGAGGAAGTTGTATGAAAGTTGAGGATTGGAGGTCAGGAAGGACGCAGATCAGGAAGGAGAGAATTCAAGTGCAGGATACAGGGAGTGCGGAGGTGCTGAGAGAGCAAACGCCTGATATGTTTGAGGAACAGAGGGGAGGTGGCAAGTTAGGAAGGTGTGAGTGAGAGGGAGTATGTACGTCAGAAGGCAGAGCCTGGAGGGCTTCCTAGAACCAGAGTGAGAAGTTTGGATTTTGTTCTCAGGATAATCAAAGTGATTGGAAGATAGGATCTGAATCATTGTGCTACCAAAAATGCATACATACACATGCATACTTACATGAACACATAATACATACGTATATACATACATACATGCTAAGTCACGTCAGTCATGTCTGACTCTGTGCAACCTTATGGACTGTAGCCCGCCAGCTGTCTGTGGGATTGTCCAGGCAAGAATACTGGAGTAGACTGCCATTTCCTTCTCCAGGGGATCTTCCCAATGCAGGAATCGAACCTGCGTCACTTACGTCTCCTGCATTGGAGGCGGGGTCTTTACCACTAGTGCCACCTGGGACACATACAGACATGAGTGGAATTGGAAGAACCAAGGCATCTAGAATGGCATATTAGGATTGAAAGTTCTAAATCCATGTAGTTTTGGAGCAGATTATCAAGACTAATCTGGAGAGTGGCATGGCAGCCCACTCCAGTATTCCTGCCTGGACAGTCCCATGGACAGAGCAGCCAGGCAGACTACAGTCCATAGGGTTGCAGAGAGTCTGACATGACTGAAGCAACTTAGCATGCATGCATTAAGAACAAATGTTCACACTGAGGGAACTAGAATTGAGACACGTGTACCCCAATGTTCACTGCAGCACTGTTTACAATAGCCAGAACATGGAAGCAACCGAGATATCCAAAGGCAGATGAATGGATAAGGAAGTTGTGGTACATATACACAATGGAATACTACTCAGCTATTAAAAAGAATACATTTGAATTAGTTCTAATGAAATGGATGAAACTGGAGCCTATTTTACAGACTCAAGTCAGAAAGAAAAATACCAATACAGTGTATTAATGCATATATATGGAATGTAGAAGGACAGTAATGACAACCCTATATGCAAGACAGCAAAAGAGACACAGATGTAAAGAACAGACTTATGGACTATGTGGGAGAAGACGAGGATGGGACCATATGAGAGATTACCATTGAACCATGTATATTACCATACCTAAAATAGATGACCAGTGCAAGTTCAACGCATGAAGCAGAACACCCAAAAAGCTGGTGCTCTGGGACAACCCAGAGGGGTGGGGTGGGAAGGGAGGTGGAAGTGGAGGGGGTGACACATGTGCATCCATGGCTGATTCATGTTGGTGTATGGCAAAAGCCACCTCAATATTGTAAAGTAGTTAGCCTCCAATTAAAATAAATTAATTTAAAAAGAACAGGTATTCATAAAAATGTCTGGAGGAAAGTGAGACTTGGCAATGAAACTGAAAATGGCAGCAGGGACCTCACCCCCATCCTCCACTCTGGCAACAGAAAGAGAGGTAAACATGCGAAGGTCCATTAGATGAAAAAGAGCACTGTGCGGTCCACCGGACATCAGCCAGGAAGAAGGAGGTCTCTGCCCTAGAGAACTCGCAGCGTCAGGCAGCTTGGGGAAGGAGTGGACCCACATGCCTACAATATGGTCAGTAGTAATAAAAGTTGGCCAGAAGCAGCGCAGAATCTAAACTCTGTAGCAAACATGCGGTTCTCATCCTTCCCTTCCCCCTCTCTTTACGATTTAATACTTGGCAAGAGAAGGGTCACTTGACAGTATTTATTAGCTCATTAACTGTAAGTGTCTTTGCTTTCAGGGGAGATATTTTTTATAACAATTCTATTCTTTTCTACAAGCTTCACTGCAGGTGTAAATGGAATAGCAAACACTAACTCTCTCCTGGCACCCAAGAGCTATAACTAAATATTACTTTTTCTCCAGCTGGTAAAAAGGAACATGATCAGACTGAGTTTGGCTTGGCTGACTTATATGAGGCCGACTAAGCAAAAAATCAGCATTCCCTGTGCATGGGCAGTGCTTTCAAGATGGTGAGCTCACGGTCCCATTTCCACTGTTCAGACCCCTGCTCCCAAGAAAAGGGAGTGGAAACAGAATTAACACACACCAAAGGCTTCCCTGGTGGCTTAGATGGTAAAGAATCCGCCTGCAATGCGGGAAGCGTGGGTTCGATCCCTGGCTTGAGAAGATCTGCTGGAGGAGAGCATGGCAACCTACTCCAGTATTCTTGGCTGGAGAACCACCATGGACAGAGGAGCCTGGCAGGCTACAGTCCACAGGGTCACAAGAGTTGAACACGACTGAGTGACTAAGCGTGCACCCAAGTGCCAGATACTAGGACCTTTGTATACACTGAAAAGTGAAGTGAAAGTGTTGGTTGCAACATTGTGTCCAACTCTCTGTGGAGTGACCAAATGATACCCACTGACCAAAAAACACCAAAAAAAAAAAAAAAATCCATTCACCCATTCATTTCCAGTGTTTGCACAGACTCTTCTTGTGCCCCCCACCCTTGATTTGACTAACTCCTAATTCTCCTCTTAAACTTATCTTGGGAGTTCCCTGGTGGCCTAGTGGTTAGGATTCCCTGCTTTCGGTGCCATGGCCCAGGTATGATTTCTGATCACAGAGCAGAGAGATCCCGCAAGCCGTGGGCATGGCCAAAAAAAGAAAAAGAGAAACAACTCAAGTACCAACTTTTCTGGGAAAGTTACCTTCCCTCTCCTAGCACCAAGTGCAACTGTCGTTGTGTGCGTTCCACGCTGAGTGTGTTTGTCCAAGTGCTAGTGTGTTTTTACCTTGAAAGCAGAGATTTCGTGTCACTCACCTGTTTTCAGTGCCACTTTCACTTCACTTTTCAGTGTATATAAAGGTCCTAGTGTCTGGCACTTGTGTGCGTGCTTAGTCGCTCAGTCGTGTTCGACTCTTGCAACCCTGTGGTCTGTAGCCCGCCAAGCTCCTCTGTCCATGGGGATTCTCCAGCCAAGAATACTGGAGTGGCTTGCCATGCTCTCCTCCAGGGGATCTTCTCAACCCAGGGGTCAAACCCATGCCTCCTGCATTGCAAGCTGCCATTTTACTGGGTTCCTGAGTTAGCTGTTGAATGAATGAGTGAATCATGAGTTAATATGATGAGATTATTATTAACTAGGCACCTACAATGTGTAACAATATTTCATACCAGCTCTAATGCTGGTTGCCACTGATTCGGTGATATTTGAATCCAAAACTCTCGGTACAACAACAACAGTAGAATCCTCAGGGAAGACCTCAAAAACCAAATCAATTTCTTTCTCCTTCTTTCCCATCCTCTTTCCCTCCTTCTCCATCCCCCTACCCTCTCTCTCTCACACACACAGCTTTTCTCAGATCAGGGGATCACAAAAGCATCCCACTGTTTTGCTATGGGATGAACTTCTGAGGTTAATTGATGGTCTCATTTGGAGTAGACATTATCTCTCCATCCGTTCAGTTCAGTCGTTCAGTCATGTCCAACTCTTTGTGACTCCATGGACTGCAGCACACCAGGCCTCCCTGTCCATCACCAACTCCCGGAGTTTACCCAGACTTATGTCCATTGAGTTGGTGATGCCATCCAACCATCTCATCCTCTGTCATCCCCTTCTCCTCCTGCCCTCAATCTTTCCCAGCATCAGGGTCTTTTCAAATGAGTCAGCCCTTCACATGAGGTGGCCAATTGTTAGAGTTTCAGCTTCAACATCAGTCCTTCCAGTGAACACCCAAGACTGATCTCCCTATCTCTCCATGACATCCATCTTTAACCAAGGCCCTGTAAACTTTTAAAGAAAATGTTAGCTTTTGGAGGAGAGGTTGGCCAGCCTTTGAGAACTGTCCCATAGGACCTGGAACTGAGAGCTCATATTCCTGTGAGTCGAGCAGATGGGTAGCAGAGTATGATTAACCATGACAGGCCAATTGGTTAAACTTTTCATCATTTTTGAGCTTCAAAGTTAATGCTTATTGAAAATGAATCCAGCCATTCCAGAAGGTGAGAATACAATATATTTAAATAGAATCATCACAGAATGTCAAAGCAGGAAGTCTTTCCAGGGTTTTGAAATAACTTGATTTTCTATGATAATTAATTGAATTCTCCACTTACCCTATTCCCTTTGAGTGGAAGTCTGTGGATTCAAATTTTTTTAAAACAATGAAAGCATTAAGGATTATTTAACTTTTCTCCACTAATGGGGGGGGGCCTCAGAAAAGGATGAGTCTGTTCTGCTTTATCCTGTCTTTATGATCAAAGCAGCGCTTATGAGCTCAGCTGAACAGAAGAGAAAATGACTTATGATTCAGAACCGGCCCTGAGATTGGTGGGGATGGTGTAAAGAAGAGAGTAAATGGGGTGCTGATGATATTAGAGAGACTGGCTTTTCAGAAGAAAGCATTCGTTTTACAGGTTTTGGGAGAATTTACGAGATGGTTAATATTGGCAACTATAGCACGTTTTGTAAAAGGAGGGCTTTGAACAGCAACTGACCAGATGCCAACAGATGTGAAAGGGGATAGTGCTTTGGATGTGAAGTGCTGTCCGTATTTGCACGGGGGCAAATCAGAAGAGTCCCTCTTGTTCAGTGGACGCTGAGGACCAGAGGCTACAGTTTTACAAATTACCAGCCCGTAGTTTTTCCTTCAGAGTGTGCCTTAGATTACCTTTCAGGATTTTTTTCTTCCTTTCTGAAGGAACGTGCCCTGTAGCCAGAACAACTTTCTGTCCCAGAATTTTGAGAACCGTTCTGATTTAAAATAATCTATCCTGTCGTGCACCCCCCGCATGTTAGACTGTGTGACCAATTTGGGGTTCTGTAAGCGTGGTCACCATCGATTCAGCCATTCCAGCTGAACAATTGCATTCCATCAACTCTCAGACGATTCCATCATCTAGTGGTCGCCTTGGCGCCCCCCCGGCTTGGACCCCACGCGCTATTGTTCTTCAGGATCCGAAAAGAGGAGAAAAAGAGGGCAATACTCTTACCATATTACAGGAATACTACTCCAATTCTTTAAGTGTGGACAAAGTGGTTTTTTTTTAAGTCACACAGTTCAAATTGTAGAAAAGTTAAAGGAAATACAACCATCAAACAAAAGGAAAACATCTCAAACCTACCAACCAGACATCATTCCCATTTTAATGTACATATATATAAACACATTTTAGATATCTTTTTTCTTAACAAAACATGTGATCCTAATGACCACGTGTAGGTTTGTCAACCTATTTCTCATTTAGCAACGTCTTACAAACATCTTGGTATATCATGAAAAGTATATTTATGTCATCCTTATAATCACTGCCTAGTCCTCTGTATTAAAAATATGCAATAAATTACCTTAAGCTCCTTGGATGTTGTTATTTTGATGTTTTGTTGTTATACGCAGTGCTGAGAAAAGGCATGATTTTCTTCACAGAAAGTATTTGGGTGGTGATATGGGACTTGGTCCAGCAAGTCTGCAGATCTTCCTGGAAGCTGCCAGGAATGATAGCTTGCTGTAATGTCTGATAGTCTGGTCATTTTATGCCCAAACACATCAATGACACACTAACGAATTCCACTTTAATCTTTATTATCATTTACCATTGGCTTCCCGTGTGTTTCTCAAGGATTCTCTGGTGTCCAGACCAACTTTGTTGATCATCCCGTTGCCATTATGTTTTTGGCTGATGGGGCGAGCATTGCTCTGAGGTCAGCCTCTGGTTGCGTCTGTCTGGATCACATTTTCGTGTGATGCATCATACACCATGTCTGCTCCCTGGCTCCAACCAACAAGACTTTAAAGAGACTAAAAAAAAAAAAGGCTCAGAAAGTTTCTTGGATATCAAACAGCTCTTATAAAAATAACATTTTTATGACTTAAAATGTAAATGAATCAGAAACATATGGATTAAATTTCCTTTGAAATACCCAAGGGCTTAGACACTGAAGGGAAGAGCGCTTGCAAAATGAGTTAAATCGAGTTGTGCCAAAAATAAAACACTTGAAAAATTGTTGGGGAGGTTTCGCTGACCCCTAAGGTGCTCAGTGGCCTTCCAGTCTCGGTTTGAAAAGTCCTTCGAGTTAAACTTTTGGGTCACTCAAGAGAAAGCACTGAGGACGCGTTCAATGGGTATCTGACTCTCGAGGTAAAGAGTTGATGTTAGAAAGTCAGATTTGGATCAAATGTTCTTGAAACACACCTGCCTTCTTCAGTATCTTGCAGTGTCCCCCTCCAGCTGTCATCCTGCCTGGCCGATGTGAAGGATGTTCCAACGGGACTCAGACTCTGTTGGGGAAAAGATTGATAGGATCTCTCGATCAAGGCCAAATTCACACTCTGTTCTTCCCTTCCCTGCCCGTCACTCCAGTCTTTCCTTCCTCCTGTCCCCAAGGTCAGGAAGCAAAAAGGCAGAACCTAAGATGGGGATTCTTGTGTAAGTGGTTTATTGAGCAAATGCTCCCTGGAGAAATCTGTAAGGAAGTGAGGGAAACGATTGGGTGGGGGCAGAAGGTAAGGCAAGATGTGGGTACTGCTGGCACCTAGTCTCAGCCAGTTTCCTCAGAGAGCTCTGAAGCCTGAACGGCTCCTCTGAGTTGTCCAGAGTTTCCATATTTGGAACCTTGAGGTTCCAACCTCAAGTGGTCTTGAGGTGGCTTATCAGTCAGTCATTAGCATCAGCTGCCCCTGGAGTGAGGCTGTAACATCCCTGGAGTTGAGAGTGGGGCAGCGCCCATGCCTCTGCTGTGGGCAGTCCTTGAAGGCATTTCTCCAGGCAAGAGTAAAACTGTGGGTCTTAGTGGGCCACACCCAACGCAGTCAGGGAATCGATGTAGTTTCACATAAAAGGGATCTGGTGGGGATTAATAGTGTCCACCATATCCCTCTTCTCAGAGCTTCAAAGACATCTTTAAATTCACTCTCTCTAGCTTCCCAAATATTCAGGTTCTTTCATTTTTTTTATTTGCAGTTTTTTCTTGCCTTTATCTTCTTTGCATATTTCCCACTGCAGTCATGCTTATCTAGACTTCATCATCCTCAAAGCTAGATTACCTTCTTCATTTCTCAACTGAATCCCCAGCTTTAGAATATCCCCTAGTCCAGGTTTTCTCACAGATGGCTGGATTACTGTTATCCTCCAAAGACCAGTTTCAAATGTTGAAGGATCAATTGTAGTTCTTAAATATCTATGGAAACATGTCTCAGTTGTTTTTTTTTTTTTTAAGATGAAGGATATATTAAGATCATGGTGTACTCTTTGGAACCCCATTCAATGCTAATGTAGTAACTTTAATGAAAAATTTGCTGTATCTTGTTTTATAATAAAGTAGGTTATATGGAAGAGTAAAGTTTAAGAAAAATTATTGGAAGATAGAATCTATCAATTAAGCTTTAATTTTACCTATGTGTAATAATATGTAAAACCCTTAGACCTGCTAAGTTACTTCAGTCATGTCTGACTCTTTGCAACCTTATGAACTGTTGCCCACCAGGCTCCTCTGTCCATGGGATTCTCCAGGCAAGAATATGGGAGTGAGTTACCATGCCCTCCTCCAGGGGATCTTCTTGACCCAGGGATTAAAACCTTGTCCCCTGTGTCTCCTGCATTGGCAGGTGAATCCATTACCACTGGCGTCACCTGGGAAGCCTGTTTAAGACTGTATTTAAACCCAAATCAGGTTATTATATTAGTGTCTTGCATGTATTTCTTCCCAGCATGTTGACAATAAAACCCAGTCTTTTTCTAATTCTTTTCCAAATTACGTTGCTATTTAACATTGAGCAGAGTTCCTGGTACTGTACAGTGGTCCCTGGTGGTTGTCCGTTTTGAATATAGCAGTGTGTACATGAATAGATGCATATGTATCAGTTCAGTTCAGTCACTCAGTCGTGTCTGACTCTTTGCGACCCCATGGACTGCAGCATGCCAGACTTCCCTGTCCATCATCAGCTCCTAGAGTTTACTCAAACTCATGTCCATCGAGTCGGTGATGCCATCCAACCATCTCATCCTCTGTCATCCCTTTCTCCTCCCGCCTCCAGTCTTTCCCAGCATCAGGGTCTTTTCAAATGAATCAGTTCTTTGCATCAGGTGGCCAAAGGATTGTGTTTCAGCTTCAGCATCGGTCCTTCCAATGAATATTCAGGACTGATTTCCTTTAGGATGAACTGGTTTGATCTCCTTAGAGTCCAAGGGACTCTCCAGAGTCTTCTCCAAAACACAGTTCAAAAGCATGAATTCTTCGGCGCTCAGCTTTCTTAGTCCAACTCTCACATCCATACATGACTACTGGAAAAACCATAGCTTTGATTAGATGGATCTTTGTTGGCAAAGTAATGTCTCTGCTTTTTAATATGCTGTCTAGATTGGTCATAGCTTTTCTTCCAAGGAGCAAGCATCTTTTAATTGCATGGCTGCAGTCACCATCTGCAGTGATTTTGGAGCCCCCCAAAATAAAGTATCTCATTGTTTTCATTGTTTCCTCATCTATTTGCACTGAAGTGATGGGACCAGATGCCATGATCTTAGTTTTCTGAATGCTGAGTTTTAAGCCAACTTTTTCACTCTCCTCTTTCATCAGGAGGCTCTTTAGTTCTTCACTTTCCGCCATAAGGGTGGTGTCATCTGCATATCTGAGGTTATTGATATTTATCCTGGCAATCTTGATTCCAGCTTGTGTTCATCCAGCCCAGCATTTCACATGATGTACTCTGCATATAAGTTAAATAAGCAGGACGATAATATGCAGCCTTGACGTAAAGTCTGTTTTTCCATGTCCAGTTCTAACTGTTGCTTTTTGACCTGTATACAGATTTCTCAGGAGATAGGTAAAGTGGTCTGGTATTCCTGTCTCTTGAAGAATTTCCCACAGTTTGTTGTGATCCACACAAAGGCTTTGGCATAGTCAATAAAGCAGAAGTAGACGTTTTTCTGGAACTTCTTGCTTTTTCGATGATCCAGCAGATGTTGGCAATTTGATCTCTGGTTCTGCATATGTATAACTGAAACTAACACAACATTGTTAATCAACTATACTCCAATATAAAATAAAAAGTTAAAAAAAAACAGTCTTTACGTTGGTCTGGAAACACACCACAGACCTGCCATGCCCGTGTTTCCAAACTTGGCTCCATCTGCTGCCCAACACATGCTTCCAACACATGGGCTTCCTTAATTCCCTTAGTGCTCACCTCGTTCATACCTCGGGGTCTTTGCATCTGCTGTTTTCTCTATCTGGAAAGGTCTCCTCCTCCTGCTCCCCCCTACCCCAGCACCCTGCATGAATAGATCCATTTTTAGGCCTCAGTTTAAGTGTTTCTTTCTCTGAAAGTCATTTCCTCACTGCCTCATTCATTCATTCATTCAACAAGTATTTACTGAACACCTACTCTGAGCCAGACACCTTCTAGTCCCAGAAGAAAAAAAACAAAGACAACCATCATTATAGAAAGGCAATAGTCCTTGACTTCATAGAACTTACGTAAAACAGAGAAAGAGAAACCAAGATAAGTAAGTGAATTATATGTATGTATGTGAGAAAATGAAGATGAGAAGGAAATAAGAAGTGCTGGAGAGGAATGATTGCTAGTTTTACTAAAGAGGTCAGAAAAAGCCTCTTTAAAAGAGATCTTTCTTGGAGCCAAGACCTGAAATAGCTCCAACAATCCCACTATTTATTCTGCATTTCAGTCTTTTGTGTTATGTTCCTCCTCAGAGCTACTTATTAAAATAGATAATTTCCCCCCTTTTTTCCTTGGTCTGTTTCTCCCACTGGGCTGTAAATTTAATTAGGACAGAAGCAGTCTGTCTTGTTCACTGTTATAGTCCCAGCCTGTAACACTGTACCTGGTACTCAAAAAGGTATTCAGTATCTATTTATACAAGGCATATGTGAAGTTATTACTGAATATTATAGAAATCAGTATTAGAAATCAGTTACTTTTGAAAGCAACCTATCATACTGGAATGAAATGAACTGCCATGTGTGAAAGATTGCATAGTGACAAAAGCTAAGAAAGGCAAAATGAAGTGTAATAAATTGAACCATAATGCGGTCTCATACTTTTAGAATAGAGATGGAGCATAAATAAAAGAGAAACACTTTCATTACCATCTCAGCAGTGTTGTGCGTTCCATCATCTTGCGACAGAAGCCAAAAACAGAATCATGTTCCACTTCTGAGCCTCTGACCTCTTTTAGCTCCCCACTATCCCACCCTTCCTCCAAACATAAAGAAAAGGCGTCTACACCAGATCTTCCAGGTCTATCTCACTTTCCCCAATGAATGCCGAAGATACTGAGAAGATAAAGACTGAATGTGTGCAGTGATTCATTTAGACCATTTTGGGTACGGATGGGGATGAAACCAATCAGACTGCTTGTACATTGTTAAACAGTCAACAGTCTGAATTACAAAATCACCCATAGATCTGGCCAAAGGAGTCCTTGCAGCGGGCCCTGCACTTCAGAGAACCTCACTCTGCTCTCTTAGTTGAACGCCTTCTGATGGGGCAGGGTCTTAGGGCTAAGAAGACCTGTTCATACAGTGACCATCTCTGGGCACTGGGATCTCAGAATTCTTTGCCCAAGCACTTCCTGGGCCTGTGCTCCCGAAGAGCAGATGGCAAAGCTGACGTGCCTATCCCTACACCCAAGGAACCATGACCAAAGATTGGATACTCGTGGGGAGAGTACAGAGCTGGATGGCTTGAGTGTCCACATGGACACTCATAAGGTCCCTTGCAGCACAGGATGGAGCCAATTCAGGAAAAGGAAGAAGAGATGCAAGCTGCGGTCCAGGTCCTGGGCAGAAGGAGACTGGCTCTCTAATTGCTGCCCCTGGCGGACTTAGAATTCTGAGGAATCTGGGAATTCTTTACATCTGAATCTGACCTTCTGATCTTGACAGTGTGACATCAGTAGAGGTGGGAGATCAGGGATTCCATGTGGGTCAGGGTGGCTTGACTTGGATTGAGAGCCTTGAAGCTCATGGCATGTAAGTGTCTCCATTTGTGCCAGCCTCAGGCAAAAATGTCTAATACCTTTAAAAATTTTTCTCCACACTTGTCATGGACTAAGAGGGAAACTTCGTGCAGTCTGGTAGCAACTCAATCTAAGGGTGTGACAGACGGAATATTTGTTGAATTCTTGTTTCCCAATGGGATGGTATTTGGAGGTGGGATCTCTAGGAGGTAATTAGGTCATGAGGGTGGAACCCTCTTGAATGGGATTGCTGCCCTTATAAGTGGTAATGTGAGGATAACAGCAAGAGGGTGCAAACCAGGAAGTGGACCCTCACCGACACTGAGTTGGCCTACACCTCGATCTTCTACTTCCTAACCTCCAGAGCTGTGAGAAATAAACGTTTGTTGTTTAAGTACCTACTCTACAGTGTTCCCGGGTGCTTCCCAGGTGGCTCTGGTGGTTAAGAACACACCCGCCAATGCAGGAGAAGTAAGAGATGCAAGTTTGATCCCTGGGTTCGGAAAATCACTTGGAGGAGGGCATGGCAACCATCTCCAGTATTCTTGCCTGGAGAATTCCAGAGACAGAGGAGCCTGGCGGGCTACAGTCCATGGGGTCACAAAGAGTCAGGCACGACTGAAGTGACTTAACACACACCATGATGTTCTGGTTGGGATCGAACCCAGGTTTCCCACATCACAAGCAGATTCTTTACCAGCTGAGCCACCAGGGAACCCCAACAATACTGGAGTAGGTAGCCTGTCCCTTCTTCAGCAGATCTTCCCAACCAGGAATCAAACTGGGGTCTTCTGCATTGCAGGCGGATTCTTTACCAACTGAGCTATCATGGAAGCCCCATGATGTTCTGTTTTAAGCAGCCTAAACTGACTAAGACAAGTGGAGATACATCTTAGGAACAAAAATAGAACCACAAAGAACATTCAAAATTTGGACACCTGGGACTTCCCTGGTGGTCCAGTGGCTAAGACTCTATGCTCCCAATGCAGTTGGCCCAGGTTCGATCCCTGGTTAGGGAACTATATCTCATGTGTCACAACCAAGACCCAGGTGCAGCCAAATAAATACATAAATATTTTAAAGAAACCCACAAAATTTGGGGACCTGAGAGGGACCCTGTCTTCATAGAAACAGGCCTACAGCTGGTGAGTACCAGCCATAAGCTCCTGAGTGTCACACCCAGTGCTGGGAGAGCTATGGAATGTGCCCATGGAGGTATCATTTCTTACAAACACCTGCAATCTTGCTGAGGTTTGGGTTTCAACCCTTTTCCTAGACTCCATTCATTGTTCACTCTAGGTGGAGAATTTTGAGAATTAGAAAGTATCCAACTAATATCCTAGTGTTATTCTAAGGAAGACCAAGAAGACAAATTAGGAAGTTCTAAGCCAAGAAGTCAAGGGAAGCACAGTGTCTTGTAAATTGTTCTAATGGATGTATTCAGAAAGAGTAGTTATGAATTCATTTAGATTACTGAGGAAAAATGATCTAGCAAATCGGATTCCAGGTGGAGCAGGAAGGTTCACAGTTTGGTCAGGGCTTTGCTAGACACTTAAGATATGTGAAATATTGTCTTATTTCATGTTTCTTTGATAACTAGGGATATTTAATATCTCATAATGTTTATTTATAGACCAGGTGCGTTTCTCTGTTGTACACTGTCCATATTTTTACCTGTTGACATATTGGGGCATTTAGAGTGTTTCTTATTTGTTTGAATGTTTTAAATATTTTGTTTCTTAATGTTATGCATTTTTAATATAGAGAGGGTTTACATTTTATCAGTTTATAATGTAAATTTTAAGGGATTGTGATTTATCTTGTAAAAGTCCGCACATCAATTAGAACAAAAATACTCCTTAGGCAAAATTTGGTCTTTTGTCTAGGCATGTGCTATGTAGTTACATATCTATCTTTTTTTTTAATAAACTTTTTAATTTTAAGATAATTATAGATGAACATTCAGTTGTAAAAAATAATACAGAGAGAACCTGTGTACCAGTTTTTGCTTATGGTATCTTTAGTAAAACTGTAGTCAGTATCACAAACAGGATATCAACATTGATACAGGCAGGATGCAGACCATTAGCATCAGCACAACGCTCCCTCAGGTTGCTGTTTTGTACCCAAACCCCTCTCTCCCAGTCTTCCCCCTCCCTCATCGTCAACATCCACGAAGCTGTTGCTCATTTCTACCACTTTTTCATTTCAAGAATCTTGTTCATTTGCCAAGTTGTGGCCGACTCTTTGGGACCCCATGGGCTGCATGGGCTTCCCGGTCTTTCACTGTCTCCTGGAGTTTGCTCAAACTCATGTCCAGTGAGTCGGTGATGCCATCCAACCATCTCATCCCCTGTCTCCCCTTTCTCCTCCTATCCTCAGTCTTTCCCAGCATCAGGGTCTTTTCCCATGAGTAGGTTCTCCGCATCAGGTGGCCACAGTATTGGCAGCTTCCGCATCAGTCCTTCCAATGAAAGTTATACCAATGATATTGCGTAGTATGGAATGTAAGACTGGCTTTCTTTCATGTGGCATAACTTTCTAAAGATTTATTCAGATTTTCTGTGTATTAATAGTTTTTCTTATTCAGTTTTGGGGTAGACAATCACACAGTTTCCTTTCTTCCTTGTATATCAGTATTCCCCTTTCTTGCTTTATTACACTGGGTAGAACTTCTAGCACTATGCTGAATAAGAGTGGTGAGAGGGGATAGCTGCCTTTTCCTGAGCTTGGTAGGAGGAAAGACTTCATTCTTTCATCATTAAGTATGATGTTAGCTGTAAGTTTTTCATAGGTGTTCTTTATCAAGTTGAGGAAGTTTGCCTTTATTCCTGTTTTGCTGAGTATTTTTTTCACGAGCAAGTGTTGGATTTGGTCAAATCATTTTTCTGCATTGATTAAAGTGACTCGTGATATTTCTTCTTTAGTGTTAATATTGCATATTCAGTTCAGTTCAGTTCAGTCACTCAGTCGTGTCCGACTCTTTGTGACCCCATGAATCACAGCTCGCCAGGCCTCCCTGTCCATCACCAACTCCTGGAGTTCACTCAGACTCACGTCCATCGAGTCAGTGATGCCATCCAGCCATCTCATCCTCTGTCATCCCCTTCTCCTCCTGCCCCCAATCCCTCCCAGCATCAGAGTCTTTTCCAATGAGTCAACTCTTCTCATGAGGTGGCCAAAGTACTGGAGTTTCAGCTTTAGCATCATTCCTTCCAAAGAAATCCCAGGGCTGATCTCCTTTAGAATGGACTGGTTGGATTACCTTGATTCATTTTTGAATATTGAACCAGTGTTACATCCACAAATAAATCTCAGTTGGACATACTTGTTTAATTCTTCTATGTACTGCTGAATTCTATATGCTAATCTATCTTATGGAGAAGGAAATGGCAACTCATTCAAGTATTCTTATGTGGGAAATCCTATGGACAGAGGAGCCTGGAGGGCTACAGTCCATGGGGTCACAAGAGTTGGACATGACTTAGTGACTAAACCAGCACCAATCTGTCTTTAACAATTTTTTGTGTGTCTATATCCATGAGAGATATTGGTCTATAACTTTCTTTTCTTATACTTGTTATTTATGTCAATTATTTTCATAATTTTATTTATCTTTTTTATTTTTTAATGTGTAGAGGTTTGCATTTTAGCAATTTATAAATTTTGGTATTAGAGTAATACTAGTTTCATGTAATGAATTGAGACATGTTTTTTTCCCCCTCTATTTTTTCAAGGAGATTGTATAGAATTGCTTCTAAATCTTCTTTATATATTTGGTAGCATTCTCAGGAAAACTATTTGGCCTTGGAGATCCCCTTTTTAGGACTTTTTAAGTCATGAATTCAATTTTTAAAATTACTTATATGGTTATTTATTCAAATTATGTATTTCATATTGAGTGAATTATAATAATTTGTGGAGTTTTTGTCTAAGTTGTCAGACCCATGTGTAGAGTTATTCTCTTATTATGCTTTTGATGTCTGCAGTATTGATTTCTGGTATTGGAAAGTTGTGTCTTTTTTTTTCTTTGAGCAGCTTATTTAAGGTTTGTCAAGTGACTGATTTTTTTCCAAAGAACCAATTCTTTGTCTCCTTCTCTATTGTTTTTTCTGTCTTCAGGTTCACTGATTTCTGCTCTTATCTTTATTCTCTTGCTTTGGTTTTATTTATAACTTAGATTATTGTTACGAGACCGTCCTCTTTCCTAGTGTACACACTTGGTGCTGCCGATTTCCCTTCTACTTCTTGCTTCTGCTTTAAATGTCTCCCTCAAATTTTGATATGTTTTGTTTTTGCTTTCACTCAGTTGAATATACCTTTTATGTTTCCTTTGAGGCATCCTCTTTGACTCACGTGTTATAAAAATACCTACAGTTCAGTTTCCAAGTGTTTGGAGATACTTCTTTTAGCATTCTGTTATTGATTTCTAGTTTGACTCTTTAGTGGTTGGAGAACGTGTTCTGTAGCATTTCAGTGCTTTTCAATTTGTTGAGGTTTAATACCCAGGATCTATTTTGGTGTATGTTCTGTGAGTACTTGAAAAGAATACTTATTCTGCTGACACCGGGTGGAATGTTCTGTAAATATCAGTGAGACCCCACTATCTCATGGTGTTGTTGAGTTCTTCCATATTCTCGATGTTTTTTCCTGTGCAGTTGTTTTTTTAGTTGTTTAGTAAGGAATGATGAAGGCTCTACCTGGAGTGAGTAGCTTTTGGATTGCTATGGCTCCTTCCAGATCTATCAGTTTTGCTTCACGTATTTCCCAGCTCTTTTGTTTGCAGCACACTACTTTATAATTGCTATGTCTTCTGGGTGGATGGACAGTTTTGTCATTCTGTAATGTCCCTCTCTGTGGTGTTGGAGAAGACTCTTGAGAGTGCCTTGGACTGCAAGAAGATCCAACCAGTCCATCCTAAAGGAGATCAGTCCTGGGTGTTCATTGGAAGGACTGATGTTGAGGCTGAAACTCCAGTACTTTGGCCACCTCATGCGAAGAGCTGACTCATTTGAAAAGACCTTATGCTGGGAGGGTTTGGGGGCAGGAGGAGAAGGGGATGACAGAGGATGAGATGGCTGGCTGGCATCACCGACTCAACGGATATGAGTCTGAGTGAACTCCGGGAGTTGGTGATGGACAGGGAGGCCTGGTGTGCTGCGATTCATGGGGTCACAAAGAGTCGGACACGACTACTGAGCGATTGAACTGAACTGAATGTCCTTCTCTGTTGCTGGCAGTTATTCTTGTTGTAAAGTTCACTTCAATATTAATATAGACGTTCTTGCTTTCTTTTTTTTTGATTAATATTATCATGATATATATTTACCTTTCTTTTATTTTCAATCTGAGTATATCATTATTTTTAATGTGAGTTTCTTGTCAGCACCATATAGCATCTTATGTTTTTTAATTCACTCTGCCAATCTTTGTCCTTTAAGTGGTTGCTTTAGTGATTACATGGTGTGTGTGCAATTTATCTTAGTCTACTGGTGTGTCATTTTACCTCTTACCTCATGTTCCTTTACCCTTTCTCATTTGCAATATAATTGTCTTAAATCTTCTGTCTGCCTACACTTAGAACCATACCAGACAGTGTTATAATTTTTACTTTAAACATCAGTCATAATTTAGAAAATATAAGAGAAGTTCCAGTACTTTGGCCACCTCATGCAAAGAGTTGACTCATTGGAAAAGACTCTGATGCTGGGAGGGATTGGGGGCAGGAGGAGAAGGGGACGACAGAGGATGAGATGGCTGGATGGCATCACTGACTTGATGGACGTGAGTCTGAATGAACTCCGGGAGTTGGTGATGGACAGGGAGGCCTGGTGAGCTTCGATTCATGGGGTCGCAAAGAGTCGGACACGACTGAGCAACTGAACTGAACTGAACTGAACTGAGACCTGTTGTATTTACCCAAATATTGCTTCCCATGTTCTTTCTTCTTTACTGAAATTCCAAGATCCCTTCTATCGTCCTTTATTCTGTGTTCAGAGAACTTAATTTAGCCATTCTCTTTGGGTACCTGTGCTGGTGACAAATTTTAAATTTTTTTCATCTTTGAATGTCTTGATTTTCATCTCATCCTTGAAGGATATTTTCACTGAGTACAGGATTCTCTATTGACAGTTGATTTCTTTCAGCACATAAAAAATATTGTGCCACTTTCTCCTGGTCTTCATGGTTTCTGACAAAAAAAAATCTGTCCTCATTCAACTTGTTTCCTCCTATAGGTAGTATGCATTATTTTCTGGCTACTTTCCATATTTTTTACTTTTTCTTCAGTGCTTAGAAGTTTAATTGCGATGCCCTCTGATGAGAATTACTTTGGTATATCTTATTTGGACTTCACCTAGTAGGCTACAGTCCATGGGGTCACAGAGAGTCAGACACGACTGAGTGACTTCAGTTCAGTTCAGTAGCATCTCTGTAGGTGCTCCACCGGTGGCTCAGATGGTAAAGAATCTGCCTGCAATGCAGGAGACCCGGGTTCAATCTCTGGGTCAGGAAAACCACCTTGAGAAGGGAATGGCAAAACCCACTCCAGTATTCTTGCCTGGAAAATCCCATGGACGGTGGAGCCTGGTGGGCTTGACTGAACAACTAACACTTCACTTTAGCTTATTGAATCTGTAGATTTAACCCTCTTGCAAAATGTGAGACATTTTCAACCATTATCTCCATCAAATACTTTTCAGCTCTTCCCCTTTCTCTTCTGTTTCCAGCAACCCGATGACGTGAATATTAGATCTTTTGTTGTAGCTCCACAAGTAGGAAGCTCTGTTCATTTTTCTCCAGTCTATTTTCCATCTTGTTCAGACCTGGTAATTTCTGTTGCTCCTTTGCCCTGTGGTCTTGCCTCTGTCAGTTCTGCTCTGCTGTTGGGTCCATCCACTGAGCTTTGAATTTCAGTTATTGCATTTGTTCCAGACATGTTTGTAATTGCTTGATGACGGATTTTTACCATGGCTACTTTAAAATCTTTGTCTAATAATTGTAACGTCTTTGTCATCTCTGTGTTGGAGTCTGTTGACTGTCTCTTTTCATTCAGTTTGAGATCTTCCTCATTCATAGCATGACAAGTCATTCTTGATTGAATCCTGGACATTTTGTATCATGAGACTCTGGCTTTTATTTAAACCTTGTGTTTTAGCTGGCTTTGTCTAACACTGCTCTGGCAGCAGAAGGTGTTACTTCCAGGTGGAGGTAAAATCAAGGTCCCTGTTCAGCGTTGTTTGCACCTAAGTGAGTGGGCTTGGGGGGTGTTTGCTGGGGTTGGGGTTGGGGGATAGAGGGTGGTCCTTGTTCCTGCTGGACAGGCTTCATATTCTATTCTTAGCAGTACCTTTACTGACACTATGGTGGGGCTGATTTCATAGCTGAAGGATGATATTATATCCTGACTCTCCAGTTAAGCTATTAATACAACAAACAAGGCAAGAATATACAATGAGGAAAAAATAGTATTTTTAAAAAGTGATGCTGGGTAAACAGAAGCTACTTGTAAAAGAATGAAATTAGAACATCTTCTCACACCATGTACAAAACAACAACAACAACAACAAAACTCAAGATGGATTAAAAACCTAAATGTAAGACCTGAAACCATAAAACCCCTGAAATAAAACACAGGCAGTACACTCTGACATAGCTCTTAGCAACATCTTCTGGGGCTCTGTCTCCTCAGGCAAGGGAAACAAAAGCAAAAATAAACAAAATGGGATCTAATCAAACTTAAAAGCTTTTGCATAGCAAAGGAAACCATCAACAAGGCAAAAAGGTTACCCACTGAATGGGAGAAGATAGAAGGTATTTGCAAATTATAAGGGGTTCATATGCAAAATATAGAAAGAATTCTTACAACTCAATTTCAAAAGTCAACCAACCACCCAACCAAACAAAGACATAATTAAAAAATGGGTAGAGGACCTGAACATGCCTTTTTTTCCTGGAAGATGTACAGATGGTCAAAGGGCACATGAAAAGATGCTAAGCATCAATAATCAGCAGGGAAATGCAAATCAAAACCACAATGAAACATTACCTCACACTTATCAAGATAGCTATGATCAAGATGACAAATATGTGTTGGTGATGCTGGGAAAGATTGAAGGGGGAGGAAAACGGGACGACAGAGGATGAGTTGGTTGGATGGCATCACCGACTCAATGGACATGAGTTTGAGCAGGCTCCAGGAGTTGCTGATGGACAGGGAAGCCTGGTGTGCTGCAGTCCACGGGGTTGCAAAGAGTCGGACACGACTGAGTGACGAACTAAACTGAACTGATGTGTTGGTGAAAATATGGATAAAAGGCATCGTCCCGCACTGTTGGTGGAGATGTAAGTTGGTGTAACCATCATGGAGAACAGTATGGAGTTTCCCCAAAAAATTAAAAATAGAATTACCATATGATCCAGCACTCCCACTCCTGGGTATATATCCACAGAAAACAAACAGTAATTTGAAAACATATGCACCCCAATGTTTAGAGCAGCATTATTTATAATAGCCAACATATGGAAGCAACCTATGTGACCATCAATAGATGGATGGATAATGAAGATGTGGTATATATATATATATATATATATATATATATATACACACACACACTGGACTATTACTCAGCCATTAAAAATAATACAATTGAATAATTTAAGAAAACAAAAAACATTTGCAGCAACATGAATGGACCTGGAGGGTATTATGCTTAATGAAATAAGTCAGACAGAGAAACATATATATGTATATTTTCACTTAAATGTGGAATCTGAAAAATAAATAACCAAATACAGAGTCACAAATACAGAGAGAAAATTAATGGTTACCAGTGGGGAGAAAGCTATGGGGAGGGGCAAGATAGGGGAAGGGGATGAATGAGTATAAAATAAATAAGTTGTAAGGATGTAATATGCAGCCCAGGGAATATAGTTCATATTTTATAATAACTTTATATGGTGTATAATTTATAAAAGTATTAAAAGTATGACTATGTTGTACATATGAAACTAATATAATATTGTAAGTCAAATATTCTTCAATTGAAATAAAAGTCCTGACTCTCCATTAGGCTTCTTCTGACACCACCAATTAAGGAGAAGAAGAGATAGGACTTCCTGGTGGTCCAGTGGTTAAGAATCCGTCTTGCAATGCAGGGGGCACAGATTGATCCCTGCTCGGGAACTTAGATCCCATGTGTAGCAGAGAAACTGAGCCCTCATGCCACACCTTGCCTGTGTGCTGCAACTAACACCCAAGGCAACCACATAAATAAAATTTTTTTTTTTTTTACAAAAAAAGAAGAGATAACTCATTAATGCTGGGCAGGAGTTGAAATCTGGGGACTTCACGGGATCTCTCCTCCCCTGCTGGTAGGGCTCTTTACCTCTCATTGGAAAACAAAAGCCATGGCTCGCTTCTTAGACATGGCTTCTGCAAGATGTCTACAAGGTGGGACACCTTGGTGCCAGCTCTGGGGATGGACGTTTTCATTGTTGTTTTGTGTTTGGCTGGAGTAGATGATCTCAACATTTTCTCTTTCTAGGCTGTCTCTATCTTCCTCCTTTGGATATAGATAACAGGCTTTTGCTGGGGATAGATTTTTTTTTTTTGGTCTGTACTTGGCAGTCCCAGACTGCTCGCTTCTTTAGCTCCAGTAGTGGGATGTATGAAGCAATAAACAAACAGACAAACAGACTCAAAAAGCCCATTAATGTAACTCACCACCTTATCATTCTGCAGGTTCAGAGATCCCTAGCCTGTCTGCCTTCTTTGTACTTTTCAGAGTCTTCTTCTGTTTGCTTTGTACACAATGTCCAGGATTTTTAGTTGTAATTGGAGGGACGAATAGGAAGAAGTACATTGACTTCATGTTCTCTGAAGGGCAGTTCCTTAAATCTTCTTTTATTTCTTTCAGTTGGTTTGTCAGTACTTTATTTTTATTTTACAGGTGCCCTGTAGTTCTTGTTAAGTCTATAAATAGTATGTGATATTGTTACTATTTCTAAGCTGAGTCTCTGTGGGATCTAGAACACTTGAATCCTCCAGCAGTTCTTGGTTTCTTGGAAACTACAAGGAGAGTCCCAAGAAACACGTGTATATATGAAAAACATTCCAGATAGAATCACATTTTATTATCTGCTGGGGCTTTGACTCCACAACCCGTATAAATTGGTGTTCTGGTGATTGGGGCTTGAATGCATGTGAATCTTTGAAACAGTGGAGGCTTAGTTGTGGCTTCATTAAGCCCAGGGTGAGCTTACAAGGTGCCAGCATACAACCTGGCATCTTCAGTTACTAGCTGGGTGACCAGGAGAAGGTTCCTGAGTGTTTCAGGGCCTCTGTTGATTTACCTGTAAGGTGGAGATAAATGAGTACCACCGGAAGAGAAACCTGCTGTCATTCTGAAATGTTCCTCCCTATAGATAAGGTGTCCATTTTCTCTGGTTGTTGTCCAGATTTTTTTTTTTCTGTCTTTAGTTTTCAGAAGTTTATTTATGATGTGTCTCGGTAAGGAATTTTTTGGTTGATCCTGTTTGGAGTTCTCCCAACATTTTTAAAACTTTGAACTGTATGCTTGGGGCTAGTGCACTGGGACGACCCAGAGGGATGGTATGGGGAGGGAGGAGGGAGGAGGGTTCAGGATGGGGAACACATGTATACCTGTGGTGGATTCATTTTGATATTTGGCAAAACTAATACAATTATGTAAAGTTTAAAAATAAAATAAAATTAAAAAAAAAAAACTTTGAACTGTAGCTGATTTACAATGTACACCTGTCAGTTTCAAGTTTAGAGCAAAGTGATGTCATTATATATATTTATTCTTTTAAAATACTTTTCCTTTATAGGTTATTATAAGATTTCAAATGTAATTCTGTGTGCTATGCAGTAAGTTCTTAAACCCTCGTTGTTTGTCCATTTAATATATAGTAGTGTATATCTGTTAACCCCAAAGTCCTAATTTATCTCCCTCACCTTTCCCTCTTGGTAACCATAAATTTGTTTTCTGTGTCTGTGAGTCTGTTTCTGGTTTGTAAATAAATTCATCTGTATTATTTTTTTAAAATTCCACATATAAACGATGTCATATGATATTTGTTTTCCTCTGATTTACTTTGCTAGTATGATCCATCCATGTTGCTGCAAATAATATTTCATTCTTTTTTTGACTGAGATCTCCCCGCTTCTTGACTTTGTAGATTTAAGTCTACAGTAGGATTAAGTGTGTTACTATGCATACAGCATTTATAACTATCTTATAAGAACAATATAAATGTTAGCCATTAACATAATTCGTACTCCTTTTCTCAAGGTAGCGCAAAAAGCAGAAGGCAGTACAGTGTGGTCAAAGTCTACCATATGACCCAGAAATGCCACTCCTGGGCATATACCCAGAGAAGAACATAATTATGAAAGATCTATGCACCCTAATGTCTACTGCAACACTATTTACAATAGCCAGGACATGGAAGCAACTTAAATGTCCATCAACATAGAAATGGAAAAAGAAGATGTGGTACATGTATGCAATGGAATATTATTCAGCCATAAAAAAGAACGAAATACTGTGCCATTTGCAGAGATGTGGGTGGACCTAGAGACTGACGTACACAAGAATGAAGTCAGAAAAAGAAAAACAAATATATATTAACCTATATATGTGGAATTGAAAAAATGGTACAGATGAACGTATTTGCAAAGTAGAAATACTCAGATGTGGAAAACAAATGTATGGACACTAAGAGGGAAAAGGGGGGAGTGGGATGAATTAGGAGATGGGATAACATATATGCACTACTATGTATAAAATAGATGACTATGAGAACTTCCTGGATAGCACAGGAACCTACTCAATGCTCTGTGGTGACAAAGAGGGGATATATGTATCCATACAGCTGATTCATTTTGCTCTACAGCAGAAACTAATGCAAAATTGTAAAGCAACTAAACTCCAATAAAAAAATAAATCTATCCTTCCCTTTGATAGCAGTATCTTCTAATCTTTTGATCGTGAAGACTGTTTATTTTCCTTTGCACTTTTCCTTTGAATATGTGAGCAGTTCCCTAATGTCACTGACACTGAAATCTTCTTCATTATGTGATAAACAAATAAAGATTCTAATTTCTTTGTGGCTGTTCTGTATCTTGTCACCTTACTGCTCTCTCTTATTTACTCTAGGAGCTTTTTAGTTGATTATTTTGCATTTCTGGATGGCCAATTATTTTTTATGTAAATAATAATAATTTTACTTCATATTTAGTAAATATAATTATTATGTAAAATTATTATAAGACTTACTGTGCTGCCCAGACTTTGAAAAACAGATAATTTTCTGTGTTCTCTTTGTGTTGATTCTCATAGTAAAACATCTATTCTCTCTTTCCATATCAACAACTTCTTTCATGTAATTATCACCTCTTTTGCTTTTCATCCAGGAAAGCATCTCCTTGCTCATGTTTTTGTTTTTTTTTTTGATCCCAACATTTTTATTGATGGTTTTATTGCTGGAAAGATATCTTAAAAGTAATTTCTGATAATGATGATATGTGGAGGAGACTTATTTTTAGATGTTGATGCTCCTTTATTACAGAATTAGAATTATTACAGATGATGAGCCAAAATATTTTCCTATCATCTTCTGGCCCATCTGCATTTGTTCTGTGCATAAGTAAAGAAAACTCTACAATTTTTCTCTGTCCAATTCCTTGGGGCTACAATTACTGAAATTTCAATTCATAATCTTTCCTCTCTTATACTTACTTGCCAGCAGAGTTGCAATTTCTTGCCTTTTCATGTATCTTTATGATCTTTCAAGAGAAATTTAAAGATAGTGTATCAAGCATCAATTTTAACACATATACCCTTGTACCAAATACTAACTTGTAACTGTTACTCATCTGTGTGAACTTGAGTTATGTATCTTTCCAGACTCAGTTTTATATCTAAATTGGGGGAGGATGAGTGAAATAAAATTATTTATGATGTTTTCCATTGCTAATGTCCTCTTTTATCATAAGCTTATGTAACAGAAAGAAAGTGAAAGTTGCTCAGTTGTGTCCGACTCGTTGCAACCCAATGGACTGTACAGTCCATGGAATTCTCTAGGCCAGAATACTGGAGTGGGCAGCCTTTCCCTTCTCCAGGGGATCTTCTCAATCGAGGGATGGAACCCAGGTCTCCCACATTGCAGGCAGATTCTTTACCAGCTGAGCCACCAGGAAAGCCTAAGAATACTGGAGTGGGTAGCCTATTCCTTCTTCAGTGGATCTTTCTGACCCAGGAATCGAACTGGGGTCTCCTGCATTGCAGGCAGATTCTTTACCAACTGAGCTATCAAGGAAGCTCAATTATCTATCAGAAGCAAATAAAGGTGGGCTTGTCCGGGATTTGAACCCAGGACCTCTTGTGCCCTAAGGGAGAATCATACCCCTAGACCAAAAAGCCACATGTTAATAGGAAATGTTTAAATTGTGAGGTAAATATAATGCAATTTAAGTAATGAAGAGTATATAAAAAATATTCAGTTCAAACTCATGCAACCCCCAAAGCTCAACTCAAAGATAAATACCTGGGTATGGTGTAACAATTCTGACAACACGGTGCAGGTATACTGGAATCGAACAACTAAGTACATAGATAATGGATGGAAAAACCCCGTTTTCTCACTGTTGGGGTGGAAGTTTGCAGATAAACAAGAAAAGGAGGCTAGAATGATTCATGTAGTAATAGATTAGCATTAAAATCACAGACATAAACTTGTGTTTAGCTTAATATCAATGAAGATGGTTACAAATAGAAATAGACAGTGATACATGTACACTGTGATATCACTGACAGTGATACAATTTGTACAACACATATATTGGGTTGTCCAAAGAACTCATTTGAGTTTTTCCATAAGATGTTAGTTATTGAAAAATTTGAATGAACTTTTTGGAAAACCCAATATTTCCTTGCTCTGTCAACTGGAAGGGCCTGGGGACAGCACCCTAGGGGCAGTGAGCATATCTAGCATTCAGATTTGGTTTTTAATACCATTCTCCAATAGACATAATCTGGGCTCCTTGGAGAAATGGCTAATTCCAGGATTGGGGCGGAAAATATTTATGATAAGAAACCTGGAACATCTTTTAGTATCAAAATGTAAGGCAGTATAAAAAAAATAAAGCTGTAAGGATGAGGGTGCATCAGAAGGATGTGGGAGCTGGACCATGAAGAAGGCTGAGTGCCGAAGAATCGGTGCTTTTGAATTGTGGTGCTGAAGAAGACTCCCGAGAGTCCTTTGGACTGCAAAAAGATCAAACCAGTCAATCCTAAAGGAAATCAACCCTGAATATTCACTGGAAGGACTGATGCTGAAGATCCAATACTTTGGCCACGGGATGGAAGAATGGAGTCATTGGAAAAGACCGTGATGCTGGGAAAGACTGAAAGCAAAAGGAGAAGAGGGCAGTAGAGGATGAGATCATTAGACAGCATCACCAACTCAATGCACATGAATTTGAGCAAACTCCAGGAGACAGTGAAGGGCAGGGACGCCTGGCATGCTGCAGTCCATGGGGTCGCAAAGAGTTGGATATGGCTTAGCAACCAAACAACAAGATCAAAAGGACACCAGCGCCAATGGAAAGACCTCTCAGTGGTCCAAACTGGAATAATTTCTGCAACAAAATAAGGTAATAGAGGATTATAATTCAAAGTATAAAATAAATATCTAAGAGTCCATATTGATAGAAATAAAATATTGAATAGGGAGTCTAGACAAATCTCCCATGCTGAAGAATTCAAAATAATTTATGTAGATGCTCAGCCCTCTAGTAAGTGGCGTGTAGCTCTCTTAAGGGTGGTCTATGGATAGTGACTTCTTTCCAAAGATAACGGTATGGAATGAGAGGGGGGAAAGTAACTCTACAGAGGAGAACCTCAACAAGGCAACCTCAGCCAGATGATCAAGGTCAAAGTCAACAGTGATGAGTCATGGGGTTAATAGGTGCCCTTGATATGATGTGATGAGAAGAGCCCTTCACCTCTGTGATCTTCCTCCCAAAACACACAACTCCAGTCTGATTATAAGAAAAAACATCAAATCTCAAGTGAGGAAAATTCTACAAAATACTGGATTAGTTAGTATACCTCGAAACTCTCAAGGTCATCAAAAACAAGAAAAATTTGAGAAATTGTCACAGCCAAGAGGCCTCTGAGGAAACAATACAATTAAATGTAATGTAGTATTTTGGATGAGCTCCTGCAACAGGAAAGGATGTCAGGTGAACACTGAGGAACTACCTATAAAGTATGGACTCTGGTTAATAATGCATGCATGCTAAGTTTCTTCAGTAATGTCTGACTCTCTGCGACCCTCCTCTGTCCATGGGATTCTCCAGGCAAGAATACGGGAGTGGGTTGCCATGTGCTTCTCCAGGGGACCTTCCTGATCCAGGGGTCGAACCCGTGTCTCTTATATCTATCTGAATTGGCAAGTGGGTTCTTGACCACTAGTGCCCCTGGGAAGCCCCCTGGTTAATAGTAATGTATCAGTATTAGTTCATTAACTGTAACTAATGCACCATACTAAAGAATAGAGAAATAATATTAAATAATAGAGAAAACAGGCTGTGGTACATGTAAAGATTACATTATCTTTGCAGTTTTGTTTTTTTTTTCTGTAAATCTAAATCTATTCTAAAACAAACCAAAAAAATTTTTTTAAATAAGTGAATGGAAGGAACACTAAAGAACAGGAAACAAGGATAGAGATTTTTAAAATATTATATAATGAAGGAAACTTTGTGGAAAATAATAAATTTGATTAGTTTAAAAGCATAGACTAGAATCAATTATTCTTTTATTTTCATTTGCAAAAATAGATGCAAATAGAAGGCAAAAAGTTTGGACACTGTGTAACTAAGTCAGCATGTGGCCAATAGCGTTGATTTCAGTTCATAGCTTATAATCACAATAATCAGACCAGAGCTGATGAGCCAAGCTATTGGAACTATTTTTCCAATAGAGTAATTACTTTAATTCGGACCAGGGAACTATTTGGGGGAGGGAGGGTGTGTGGTTAGGATAGTACATAGACCCACTGAAGTTATTAATTAGTTTACACAGCTATGGCCAAAAAGCAGAGGAATAATGGGCTTTTATGGGGGAAATAAACCAATAAAAAGAGGATATGAGTAGTTTTTCACAATTGTGCTGATCTGATTACTGAAAAGTGTATTTTGAATTCGTTTTGGTATTGAATCATTGCAAAGCAATGCTTTTGTCATCTAATTGTTAATTGCTTTTCATGATGTAGATAAATGATAATCAACTTTTTGCATTTGCAAATATTTCCCAGCAATGTGATGATGAAGTGATAGTTTGCATTGTTTCTTCTTGTTAATTTTCAAGGCATTTTTACATGCTTAATGATTTATTTTTTGTCATTTGGAATAAAAGGTTTTTTCCTTTTTCATGGTTACATCTATTAATTATAAAATTTTAAAATATATTGAAAAAAAGTTAACCATAATCCCATCATGTTAACTTTTTAAATATATTTCCCATTAGGCTTATTTATATTGAACTACAATTGTGACTACATGTATATTCAATTCACGTCTGACTTAACAGTTGAGTATAAGGATTTTCTCATGCTGTTTAAAATTTTTAATAGCCACTATTTTGAGTATGATAAAATATTAAATCACTTGTTACATGATTTAGTCACTTATTAACCTATTAGATGTTTACAGGTTTTCCCCAGTGATATTTTATTCACCCATATATGTTCCAATACCAGAAGAAGAGGCCCGATCCACTGATTTTTTTCTGTCTTTGTGTATGCTGTGACCGGAGTAGTCTTACATTTGAAATTCAGGAAAGATAATGGGGTCTGAACAGTCAAGCATGCAAGTAAAATACAAAGGTATTTTTTAAAATACCACCTCCGTTTCAAATCCCATTCATTGAGCCTCCCAAAGATGAGGCATGGATCTGGTTAGCTATGTAATAAAATGGCACACATACTGCGTGCTGGACATCACAGGACAGCTGCCCATAAAACTAGACCTCAGGCCGACACCAAGACAACATTGTAAAGCACCTTTCCCCCAGTTAAAAATACATTTTCAAAAATGCCCAATTTAAGAAAAATACATATTGAGAAAATAAAGTATAAACCTTAATCTTAGAATGTAATACCTTAAAATGTAGAACATAGTGTATCAATTTGGGGTTAAAATGAAGACATTTTAATGTTTCAGAGAAATTTTAATTTTGATTGACATGCTAGAGAAGAACGAAACTTAAGACACATTCAAAAGAAACAAACCTAGACCTCGGACTTCAGCTTCCTTTACACTCAGAGTCTCGTCCTCTCTGAGACAGCTGTCTGAGCAGCCTCTGTGTTCACACTGAGTTTCTGAAACTGAATCTGTGACTGTGACTGGTGGGCCGAGATCGTGTATGCCAACAGACTCCAAGTCGGGATTGTCAGTTTCCTACGAATTCAAAGGATAGTAGTTACTGCTGGCAGAAATCTCTATTACTGAAGATTCTCTTTTCATTAGAGGACAATGGCTTTTTCCTTAATTTTCCAGTCCTTCATATCCACTCTGCTGCCATCCTGGAAGATGGGGGTGTTTTCATGAATTCCTACCCGATTTCTATGCCACTTAGGTGCACCCTTGTTAACCCTTGATGTCACAGAAAGTGTTATAATGGCATGCTGGATTGGGAAGAATAGTCATTTCTCAGGCCACCAATGTATATCTAATGAATTGAATTTAGCAAGTCTCTTGTTGGTATGAAATGCAGGGTAATAGACCTCAGATCAAACTCATCAGTCAAATAATACTTTGAAAATATAGTTTTATCAGTCTTGTCATTACCAACCAATTCATATTTAAACAGAACTTGGGATTCTTTGGCCTTCCCTGGTGGCTCAGATGGTAAAGAATCTGCCTGCAATGTGGGAGACCTGGGTTCAGTCCCTAGGTTGGGAAGATACCCTGGAAAAGGGCATGGCAACCCACTCCAGTATTTTTCCTGGAGAATCCCCATGGACAGAGGAGCCTGGCAGTCCATGGGGTCACAAAGAGTCAGACATGACTGAGTGACTAAGCAGATTCTTTGGGGGCAGCCATCATGATGATTCTTCTGGAAGTGTCTCTTGTTCCTCACCTGGCTAAGTGCAAATGCATTTTTTGCTTGATTGTTTGATTGGTTTTTACATGATCTCTGTTAGTGATGAAACTGAGAACATTTAAAATGTCAAATATTGCAGCATGAAGATGCCTTTGATCTAAAGTTGGTGAACTTTCTTTTGAATTGAAAACAATTCAGTTCATAAATGGATGCCTCATTCATAGATATCTAATTCATTCATTCACAACATATTTATTGAAAACTGACAGTGTGCCAGTCACTGTTCCAAATGCTGTGAACAAAGCAGGTAGGAACAAAGCAGTCATGGAGTGTATCTTTTCACAGCCCAGAATCAATGAACCCCACTGCCTTCTGAGGTGAAGTTGGTAATACGGAGAAGATCACTATTGCTGAAGAAGGAATCTTGACTAGACACTAGAAATTCTTTACATCCCCACTCTGGATTCACCTCCACTTCCATAGAATGAGCAGTTACTGAGACAACAGAGGCATCAAGAGCTTCTGAAATGAGACAGGGAACCCAGGGAACAAATTCTGCTGAAGCAAGGCCAATGAACAAATTCTACATTTTGTGTGTTGGGCGCAGGGGAGTTTATGGGCCAGAGGGAGCAAGGAAATTATTTTTCAAAAACAAAGCAAAAATACCTGCAAGACTGAATAAGATATACTCTACAAAAAAACAAACAAAAAAAAAACAGTAATGTGTAAGAAAGAGAAAAACAAGGCTTAGATTTCACAGAGATTTGGATGCAAACCAGAGATTTAAATCAGAACAAGAGCCAAATAATGCTAGACTGGAAACAAATCAGAATGATAGGTTTTATGGCTGCTTTAGAACTATGAAGTTGCTCAGGATTTGGGGATCTTGTTATTAGTTTGGAGGGTGGATGAGTACAAGGAGTCACCAGTACTTCAGAAATTTAAAAAGAGTCACTGGGAGTGAGGAAAACTTATGGAATGTTAAGGACCCAGTACTGTCAGACTGGATCTTTTAATCCAATAAAAGCAATTATTAAATTTACCAGGTTCATCCTCTGCTTCATACTGCCCTTCAAGGATGAGAAAGAGACCAGAGCCACAGCTTTGAAAGTATTCTGTATCTTGTCTGGATGGGAATAGGAAAGCCGTTAGAGAGCCTGCCAAACGTATGGGAATTCAAAGGGGAGCTTAGAAGAAAAGAAAATAGATTGAATGTGTCCAAAGAAGACAGACAAATAAAAGGAAAAAAAAAAAGAACTAGGGTTGAAGACAGACGTAGAACATATTAACTTGTACTCCTTGAGAAGCTAGTTTCTTATCCCATCCTTGAAGATATTACATGCACAATTTAGCACGATTGTGTTGAAAGAAGACAAAAGGACAGGTTATAAAAAGGGCTTGGGGGAAATTAGGAAAATGTGGAGCTTCATCTATCTTCCCTGTCATTAAAATATTAGAGTTTATTTGGAATGACTGGGAAGCCCTGGTGGCTCAGTGGTAAATAATCCACCTGCCAGTGCAGGAGACCCTGGTTCGATCCCTAGTCTGGGAAGATCCCCTGGAGAAGGAAATGACAATCCACTCCAGTATTCTTGCCTGGAAAACCCATAGACAGAGGCGCCTGTCAGGCTACAGTCCATGGAGTCACAAAGAGTTGGTCATGGCTTAGAGACTGAACAACAGTAATTGGAATGAAGCAAGACGAGTTGTGAACTTGGTTAAATGAAAGGAAATGGATTAAAGTGTGGTTTACTGTTTGGTTTCCAGGTTGCCTGTGGAATTTTTGCCAAACTATATGCATGAATTCCCAACGTAATGCTCTTCTAGCAAATTTCTGGAAGACGGTATGGGCTGTGCTCACTGAATATGTCTTGGTGTTCTCTGTCTGCCGTTTATATCTTAACACATCAATAACTGTTTTTGTTATATACTAAGATTTTTACTCTCTTAGATGAGGATAACTCCAATCATTTTCCCTTGAAATTTGAAGTAAAAACATTATAAGGCGTGAATAAGTAATTCCTTCTGAGTTATATCAACCGATGATCTAAATATGCATCCTGAATGTGTGAAAGAGTATTTTGGAAAGATCCATGCCTACAAAACATTGATATGTGAACAAAAATCTCTCTGTTTTCCCCCATAAGGGGAGATCTTTTTAATGGTGCTCTCAAGCTGAGAAAGATAGGAATGGTTTCCTGGTTCATCAGCATCGCATGGATCCAAATATTAGCTGGATATGAAGAGTGAGGTCACTAGATCTGAAACAAGAGGCTTTTTTTTTTTTTTTTCCCTGGATCCTTAAGGTCCCACTGTGACCTAAATTACACACAGTCGTACATACATACCATTTCCAATGACATCAGTTGAAACTTCCTGTGAGCAACTGGGAAAGGGACTTGGCCCGGAATTCCAAGAAACCCAACCTGAGGTTTTAAACCATAGGCATTCCCAGTACTTTGCAACTGATTCAATTTCCAATGAAATTATTGTCGTCCCTGGTTCCAACAGCAAACTAAAGGGAGAATTGAATTAGAAAGGAGAAACATTTTGTGGGAAGAAAAAAACAACCCACATTACTTTGTGAGAACATTTCAGGAGGACCCCAAGGAGACAGAACCCCAAGGTGCTATTCCCAAGATCTGTTGGATTACCTGGAAACAGATGTTTCGTGTAACTAAGGTGGTGACTGCAAGTGAGCAGGAGTGGAGAAATGGAGTGAAGGAACCAACACCTCCTCTTTCCTTCAGTCTTCTTCCCACCCCCCTTCCTCCGAAACCCAAGCTTGATTTGCTATTTGGCTCGAGGAGCAGGAGAGGACAGAGGAAGTCACAGTGCATTTCCATTTCTTGTCCAGTTTCCAGTCCCATGTCAGCAGAGCTAAACCTTGGATGGCCTAGTAGCATCCCCACGGAGGGCTGTTTGGCAGAGAAAGGGAAGGAGCTGGCGTTGGAGGACAGCCGTCTGCAGCGCTCAGCCCGCAAGCTGTCTCTCCCCTCTGACCCCTGTCAGTACTACAACGGGAGAGCAAGATAAAGAACACTCCCGTTCTCATCAAAAAGACAAGAGTTTTGTGTACAGCAGGCAGCAGACACTGCCTCCTTGGCCAGTGTCCAAGCTGGCTACAGAAATTCCTCTGCAACAAAACAAATCAGAGCTGCCCTGTGACTTGAACCGCAGGAAGCCCAAGTCCACCTACACAGCAGCTTCTCCAGGGCTGACGAATGTCACAATTAGTAGATTATGGGGCCAACTATATGGAAATGTATATATATATATATTATAATGTAACATGGTTTAGAGTCACCATCACTGACGCTTCAGAATGCTTGTTTCTACCAGACTTTGGATTGCATGATAATGTGAAGTCATTCAATGGCCCACATTTATCTACTTTTGGAAAATAGGGTTCTGAATCCCAGGCTGTTGAACAGAATTGCCTGTGGTAAAGCCAGCTATTTCCAAAAGTAGCCAAGCCAGGAATTCAGATCTCTTGCTGGCTATTCCAGGCTTAATGATTCACCTTCTATAGACACGGTGCTTGTCCTAGTGTTGACATGCCGTCCAGAATAGTTTGGAGCAGATTATCCTCAGGAAATTTATGTCCTCAGGTAGGAATTTACTGAGTACCATCTACTGACAGGAGATGAATATGAGGGGCGTCGGTTCCTCAAGCTTTCTAGAGAAATCTGTGGATCTACCAAGGCTTGCCACTGTGTCCAATCAGCCTTGTCTGAAGGCTCTATTTCTTACTGAGGTAGCCTGGACATTTTTTTCTGGAGGAAACACCAAAGAAAGTCTACCATTCTAAAAAATTCTGAAGAATTTCTAGACTTGCAAAGAATATCCGCAGTGTTGTGGAAACTCTGATTTCCAACTGAACTCCTACAGAACTTCTTGGAGTTCTGAGACTTGTTTTAAAATAGCACATGGCAGAGAGTGAAGTGTAGGCACAGTCTCTCTCTCTTTTTTTTTTAAAAGAGCTAAGTAATATAAGAAAATTTAAAAAGAAGCTATAAATAATTTTGAAAATGAAATCTGAAATCTCAGTGCAATGGAAATGTTTAGAGTAAAAGATAGCTAGAATGTAGTTCAAATGGGACCTGGGTAAGAAATGAATAAGGCTAAATAATAAAGTAGGATGAATGAGATAGCATCACTCAGTGATTAAGACTGCAGATTCTGAAGTCAGACCTACCTGACTTGGATCCATATTTGATCATTCATTAGATATGTAGCCTTAGGAATATTACTTAAAACCCTTTCACTTAAGATGTTCATTTGTTAAAGTCAGAGATTAACAAACCAATCTCATAGCTGTTCCTCAGGCTTTTCAAGGACATGAAGTGTGTACAAACTAAATATGAAGCCTAGTACAAATTAAGTGCACAATAAATGTCAGTTAAAGTTATCTTAAAATCAGTCAAAAGTCTGAAAGGAAGTGAAGAGAAGGTGCAATTTATTTGGTGGGCAGTAGCAGGAAACAATTTAGATATAAGCAATATTATGGAAAAATGCCCAAAGATATGGAGCCCATATTATCTGAAAAAACAAATTAGCACACAGGGCTAGAGAGTGGGAGACGTGACTGCCTATTGGGATGGCCATAGAACATCAAGGAAAGGCCATTTCTGCATGAAAGTGTGAATTATATTTGCAGAGGAGACAATTCTTAGGCTGAGGGCTATGGGAAATTAACATCTTCCCTTAGGCTATGATTTTTAGCTAGAGTCAACTGTAAATTACTTCATTTACTATATTAATGTGGCTCTTTTTCCTTCTTTGCGCTTCGAGATACACAGATTTCGATCATTTGACTACTTGGTAACATTCCACCAAACATACTTAACGGAGAAGAGATGAAAAAGCAACTAACCTTGATTGGCCAGGTGCGTACAATGGCTTCCGAGGAGAAATGGCCACAGCAACCTCCCCATCAGTGTGAGCCCAGATTCTTGGGATTTCTTAGAGACTATGCCTGTCACTTGGTTCTGTCCCAAGAGCATGTGCCCATTTTCATGAAGACTTTGGGGGCTTAAACAATCGTCTCCCCTTTTCCACAGTTTCCCTTTCCTTGGTTTCACATACCGTGCTCAACCACGGTCCAAAAATGTTAAATGAAAAATTTCAGAAATGAACAGTTCCCATCTTCTCTTTTTATTTGGTGGTGTTGGGCCTTAGTTACAGCACACAGGATCTTTGTTGCGTCATTTAGGATCTTTCGCTGCGGCGCACCGACTTTCTAGCTGTGGCGCGCACCAGCTCAGAGGTTGCAGCGTGCAGGCTTGGTTGCTCTGCGGCATGTGGGGTCTCAGTTCCCCGACCGAGGATTGAACCCTGGTCGTCCCCTGCATTGTAAGGCAAATTCTTAACCACTGGACCATCAGGGAGATTCCAAATCATACATTTTAAATTGCTTGCCATTCTGAACAGTGTCATGAAATCTGCTGATGTCCAGATCCACCCACCCAGGATGTGAATCATCCCATTATCCAACTCACCCTGCCTCTTAGCCTTCCGGGTTATCAGATTGACTGTGGACCGTTGCTATCACAGCTGGTGTTCGAGTCACTCCTGTTTTATTTCATAAGGGCCCCAAAGCATAAGAGGAAGTGATGCTGGCAGTTCGGATGTGCCAAACAGAAGCCAAAAAGTGCTTCTTTTAAGTGAGAAGGTGAGGCTCTTGATTAAATAAGAAAAACTTGTATGCTGGGGTTGCTGAGATCTCCAATAAGAATCTTTAATCTGTGAAATTATGAAGAAGGAAATAGAAATTTGTGCTAGTTTTCTGTTCCAAACTGCAAAAGTTATGGTTACAGTACAGGGTAAAGTGCTTGACTAAGACGGAAGTGGCATAAAGTTTGTACAGCAAGGTATTTCAAGAGAGAGATCACATTCACATTACTTTTATTACAATCAGTTCAGTTCAGTCGCTCAGTCGAGTCTGACTCTTTGCGACCCCATGAATCGCAGCACTCCAGGCCTCCCTGTCCATCACCAAGTCCCAGAGCTTACTCAAACCCATGTCCATTGAGTCCGTGATGCCATCCAGCCATCTCATCCTCTGTCGTCCCCTTCTCCTCCTGCCCCCAATCCCTCCCAGCATCAGAGTCTTTTCCAATGAGTCAACTCTTTGCATGAGGTGGCCAAAGTACTGGAGTTTCAGCTTCAGCATCATTCCTCCAAAGAAATCCCAGGGCTGATCTCCTTCAGAACGGACTGGTTGGATTTCCTTGCAGTCCAAGGGACTCTCAAGAGTCTTTTCCAACACCACAGTTCAAAAGCATCAATTCTTTGGTGCTCAGCTTTCTTCACAGTCCAACTCTCACATCCATACATGACCACTGGAAAAACCATAGCCTTGACTAGATGGACCTTTGTTGGCAAAGTCATGTCTCTGCTTTTGAATCTGCTATCTAGGTTGGTCATAACTTTCCTTCCAAGGAGTAAGCATCTTTTAATTTCATGGCTGCAGTCACCATCTGCAGTGATTTTGGAGCTCAGAAAAATAAAGTCTGACACTGTTTGCACTGTTTCCCCATCTATTTCCCATGAAGTGATGGGACCAGATGCCAGGATCTTCGTTTTCTGAATGTTGAGCTTTAAGCCAACTTTTTCACTCTCCACTTTCACTTTCATCAAGAGGCTTTTGAGTTCCTCTTCACTTTCTGCCATAAGGGTGGTGTCATCTGCATATCTCAGGTTATTGATATTTCTCCCAGCAATCTTGATTCCAGCTTGTGCTTCTTCCAGTCCAGCGTTTCTCATGATGTACTCTGCATATAAGTTAAATAAGCAGGGTGACAATATACAGCCTTGACTCCTATACACCTTTTCCTACGCGGAACTAGTCTGTTGTTTCATGTCCACTTCTAACTGTTGCTTCTTGACCTGCATATAGGTTTCTTAAGAGGCAGGTCAGGTGGTCTGGTATTCCCATCTCTTTCAGAATTTTCCACAGTTTATTGTGATCCACACAGTCAAAGGCTTTGGCATAGTCAATAAAGCAGAAATAGATGTTTTTCTGGAACTCTCTTGCTTTTTTGATGATCCAGCGGATGTTTGCAATTTGATCTCTGGTTCCTCTGCCTTTTCTAAAACCAGCTTGAACATCAGGAAGTTCACGGTTAACGTATTGCTGAAGCCTGGCTTGGAGAATTTTGAGCATTACTTTACTAGCGTGTGAGATGACTGCAATTGTGCGGTAGTTTGAGCATTCTTTGGCATTGCCTTTCTTTGGGATTGGAATGAAAACTGACCTTTTCCAGTCCTGTGGCCACTGCTGAGTTTTTTCAAATTTGCTGGCATATTGAGTGCAGCACTTTCACAGCATCATCTTTCAGGATTTGAAATAGCTCAACTGGAATTCCATCACCTCCACTAGCTTTGTTCATAGTGATGCTTTCTAAGGCCCACTTGACTTCACATTATTGTTATAATTGTTCTATTTCTTATTGGTTATTGTTAAACTCTTACTGTGTCTAATTTATACTTTAACTTAATCATAGGTATGTATGTATAGGAAAAACACGTAACATACAGTAAGTCCACTGCATATGAACAAATTCTGTTCCAAGAGTGTTGTCGTAAGTCCAATTTGTCAGTCCAACAAAGTTAACCTAGGTGCCCAACAAACAAAATTGGCTATAGAGTACTGTACTGTAATAGATTTATAACACTTTTTATTCAAATAATACATAAAAAGCAAAAAAATAAAGGGAACATCTTAAATCTTACAGTACAGTGTCTTGAAATGTACAGTAGTACAGTACAACAGCTGGCCTATCGGGGCTGGCATCGAGTGAACAGGCAAGAAGGATTATTGATTGGAGGAGAGACAGGAAGTGGGAGACAGTAGAGCTGAAGGATCGTCAGCAATAGGAGAAGGAGGGCAAGCTGCAATTTCACTCGCACCTGATGTTGATGACCCAGGTACTGGGTCTTGCTGGGACCAGATGTACATTTGTCTGTTTGAAAGTTCACAGCTTGAAGGTTCATATGTAGGGGACTTACTCTATAGGGTTTGATACTATCAGTGGTTCCAGGCACCCACAGGCTGGTCTTGGAATGTATAACCCATGGATAAGGGGAGACAACTATATAAGCCTTGTGCCAGGAGCTAACCCCAAACTCCCAATTCCTCCCTCCCTCTGAGCAACCACAAGTCTGTTGTCTATAAATCTGTTTTTATTTTGTAGATACGTTCATTTGTGTTGTATTTTAGATTCCACATATAAGTATTTGCAGTTATTTTAAATCTTTGCCAGGCAGCTCATAGAGCTGTGTTTCTTCTGAGTCCATTTTTGGACTTTTCTTTCTTTCCCTTAATGACCCAGTGGCTCCCTGTTTGTATGCCTTGTAAGTTTTTGTCATGATTTGGGCATTTGCAAAAACAACCACTTGTCCAAGTCTTTGCTCACTTGTTTCACCCAGGGAATGATCTTCACCATCAGCCCCGCTGGAGGTTCTCGGACTTTTCAAACTCAATCTGTTCTCTTACTCACCCTGGCATCTCCTGCGGCTTCAGTCTTGCTCATCTCTGTGTTTCAGCACCTCCTAATCTCTTAACAGTGGTCCCTTCAGCTCTATGAGTCAGGCAAAACAGAACCTAGTTGCTTGGGAAGTCCCCAGAGAAGCCAGAATATTAGACTGGTGAACTACTGTCTGTTCTCAGCCAGGAGGAGGAGGCCTGGTGTGGAAGGCTTCGTCTCACTTACTTGAGGCAATTCTGTGTCAGGGAGAGGGGGATGGATGGCCACGTCAGATGCCACGGTGTTCCCTGTCCCTTGTGTTGGAATTCGTTCTGGATTTGCTATCTTCTGGATGCTGTAGCTTCTTAACTGGTCTCTATTGTTCTCAGAGAGGTATTATGCTTCATCTATTGTTGTTAACTTTGGGTCTTTGTTGGGGAAAGAGGGCATGTAGCTTACTAGTTCTCCATATGGCTAATGTCACTCGATTAATGAATTTTTGACCAAGATATGAAGGCAATGTAATGGAGAAAACACAGTCTTTTCAACATATAGTGTAGCAACAATTAGGGCTTCCTGGTGGCTCAGTTGGTAAAGAATCAGCCTGCAATGCAGGAGACCCAGGTTTGAACCCTGGATCAGGAAGTTCCCCTGAAGAAGGAAATGGCAACCCACTCCAGTATTCTTGCCTGGAGAATCCCATGGACAGAGGAGCCTGGGAGGTTGCAGTTCATGAGGTCACAAAGAGTTGGGCATAGCTGAGTCACTAAACTACCACCACCAAGGAGAAAAAGAAAAAGAAATTTTGATCTATATATAAAAGTAATTCAAAAGCAATCATAGGACTTCCCTGTCTGATTAAGAATTAGCTTTGGTTTTTCCAGTAGTCATGTATGGATGTGAGAGTTGGACTATACAGAAAACTGAGCACTGAAGAATTGATGCTTTTGAGCTGTGGTGTTGGAGAAGACTCTTGAGAGTCCCTTGGACTGCAAGGAGATCCAACCAGTCCATTCTAAAGGAAATCAGTCCTGAATATTCATTGGAAGGACTGATGCTGAAGCTGAAACTCCAATACTTTGGCCATCTCACGCGAAGAACTGATTCACTGGAAAAGATCCTGATGCTGGGAAAGATAGAAGGCAGGAGGAGAAGGGGATGACAGAGGATGAGACGGTTGGATGGCATCACCGACACAATGGACTTGAGTTTGAGTGAACTCCGGGAGTTGGTGATGGACAGGGAGGCCTGGTGTGCGGTAGTCTATGGGGTCACAAAGAGTTGGACACGACTGAGCGACTGAAATGAACTGTCAGTGCAGGGGACACAGATTTGATCCCTGGTCCGGGAAGATTCCACATGTCGCTAGACAACTAAGCCTGTGGCCGCAACTACCGAGCCCTCAGCCCAGAGCCCTCAAGCCACAACTTCTGAGCCTGTGCTGTGGAGCCTGTGAGCCCCAGCTACTGAGTTTGCATGCCCGAGAGCCTGAGCTCCACAACAAGAAAAAGCACTGCAGTGAGAAGCCTGCACACCATAATTAGAGAGTAGCCCCCACTCGCTGTAACTAGAGAAAGCCCTTGAGCAGCAATGGAGAACCAGGGCAGCCAAATAAATAAATAGCAATCATATACCTAAATGTAAACTTTAGAAAACTATAGATGCGATTAGTTGGTGTATACAACTTCTTGATAATACCATTTATATGGAAATTTAAAGGTCTTGGAATAGTGAAAGCATCTTGAAAAAGAGAAACAATGTTTGAATACTCCTGTTACCTTATTTTGTGATTTAACATAAAGGTGTTAATACTATAGGCAAGATAGTATGGTACTGGTTTAAGGACAGAGAAGTAGACCAAAGAGACCTAATGGAAAGTCAAGTAATAGATCCACACATAGAATCAAAATTTTTTTTTTTTTACAAAGCTGTTATTGTTATCTACTGCTGAAAGAAAAATCTTATCAATCTTATTGTTCCAACTGGATATCTTTGTAGCAAAAAAAGTACACTTTGACCTATATTTCACCCTATACATAAATCTCAACTGAAGATGGATTATAGACCTAAATACAAAAGCTTAAAATAAAAAGCTCTTGGCTACCTGGAGTTTATCTTTGCTACATTGAAGTAGATTATTTAGAATATAAACATCACTAATAATAAATGAAACACTTGAGAGACTGGACTTCGTCAAAATTAATAAACAATTTGTTCATCAAAAAAGATTGTTAAGAAAATGAAAAGGCAAGGCACAGATGGGGAGAAAATATTCAAAATAGACATATGACACAAGGAACTCACATTGAGATTATACAAATCGAAACTTCTACAGATCGATAGCAAAAAGTAAACAACTCATTAAAAATAATAAAAATATTAAAATAGACCCTTCAAAAAAAGAGGATGTACAAATGGCCAATCAACACATAAAACATATTCAACATCTTTAGTCAATATGGAAATGCAAATTAAAAGCACAGTGATTACCAGTACATACCCATTAGAAATTCTGAATTTAAATTGACTATAAATTTCAGTTGTTGAAAAGGATGCAAATCAACTGGTACTCTCATAGAGTATGGTGAGAATATAAAATAGTCCAACAAGTTGAGACAGTTATTAGCATTTGCTTTTATAGAATTAAACATACATTTATCTTGAAAGCCAGCAATTTCACTTCTACTAATTTACCTCAAAGTAATGAAAGCACATGTCCATCCAAAGACTGGCACAAAATATGTACTGCATTTTATTCATAATAGAAAAAATTGGGAACAATTCAAATGTCCATCAACAGGAGAATGAATAAATTGTGGTACATTCACACAGTGGACTGGTATTCAGCGATAAAAAGGAACAGATTATGGATACATGTGGCATTATAGACAAATCTCAAAAACAACATAGTGAGCAAGAGAAACCAGGCACAGAAGAGTACATACTATGTTATTCCATTTTTCAGTGGCATCTACGATTATTGAAATCCAAATGGTAGTTCATTTGGGCTCTGGAGATGGGGAAGGTAGACTAGAAAGAGATTTGAAGAACTTTTGTAGTATGATGTCAATGCTGTAGATCTTAACTGGGATATTATTTACATGGTTATACGTATTTATTAAAACTTATCACACTAGTCACTAAAGATTTATGTATTTTAAAAATCTGTAGGTGAGTTTCTGGAGAAGGGATTGCCAACCCACTTCAGTATTCTATCCTGGAGAATCCCATGGACAGAGGAGCCCGGTGAGCTACAGTCCATAGGGCTGCAGAGTCAGACACGACTAAAGGGACCTAGCGTGTACTCGTGAACATATGTAAGTTTACCTTCATAAAAATTTTTTTAAAGAAAAATAAAAAATATTTTTAGTTAAGCAAAAACAAGGTAATTCATTACTATCAGATGAGTTCTCATGGAAATACCAAAGGTTATTTTTCAGGCTGAACAGGTGTTGATGAAGATGTAGTTGAAATGCAGGAGCTGCAGATAGCAATGTAAATTGGTACAACTTTAAGAAACTATTCTGCCTTATCTATAAAACCAACAGGCCGGCAATTCCACCTCTCTTTACTGAGAACCATACATTTGTGATTTTTCAACAGGCTATATTTCATGTGTATCTGAAATGTTCAGAGAAGGTGGGAAATTTCAATAGCAAAGTCAAAGTATAAGAAGCAGTTAAGATCACTATTTAGACGGTAAGTCTGGTAGACATACACCTGTGACGGAAGCTGGGCTCCTGAACAGAGCTGGCAGTCAAGGAGGGTGAACCAAACGTAGGATGAAGGGAGGACTACAGACTCATCCCAGCACCACGTGACCTGGCTGGCTGGCTCTAATATTCCCAGAAGCACAACATCCAGCCGACCCCAGCATCCACATAGCCACAGCTCTGCACTCTCCCAGAAATGGATCAACACCTGCAAATCCAAGGCTATGGTGATGCCTCCAACTAGTCTTACTGCTGCTGCTGCTGCTAAGTCACTTCAGTCGTGTCCGACTCTGTGTGACCCCATAGACGGCAGCCCACCAGGCTCCCCTGTTCCTGGGATTCTCCAGGCAAGAACATTGGAGTGGGTTGCCATTTCCTTCTCCAGTGCATGAAAGTGAAAAGTGAAAGTGAAGTCACTCAGTCGTGTCTGACTCTTACCGACCCCATGAACTGCAGCCTACCAGGCCCCTCTGTCCATGGGATTTTCCAGGCAAGAGTACTGGAGTGGGTTGCCATTGCCTTCACTAGTCTTAGTATTTCACTTTGAATAAAATTATTTATTTATTTGGCTGTGCCAGGTCTTAGTTGCAACACACAGGATCTTTAGTTGCGGCGCGTGAGATCTAATTCCCTGACTCAAAGCATGGAACCCCGGTCCCCCTGCTTTGGGAGGGCAGAGTCTTAGCCACTGGACACCAGGGAAGCCCCACTCGTTTACTGTAATTAAAACTCTGTCTCTTCTTTAATGAAACAACAACAAAAAAAGTTACTGATTACAAGTGGCACCTTTCTGTATGAAATTTTTCTACCTAATTCCCTGTCTTTTATTTCCAAACAGTCAATTAGAATTTCCTATGTTCCTTACATTTTTCTGGCACAGCAGGCTCAATGGAGGGTTGCGATGGAAGGACGCTTGATGCGGAGAGAGCAGCAAAGTCAAAGGCCCTGAGATGAAGGAGAAAACAGCATAGTGATTGGGAATTAAAAGTCCTTCCGTCTCACTGGGCTGTCTGCAGTCCAGGGAGCTGGCGTGAGAGATGATGAAGCGGGAAAGGGAGGCCAGCCTCAAACTGGAGGAATTTTGCAGATATGTTTGGATTTTCAACGTTTCCTCAAGTGGTCAGGAGTTGTTTGTTTGTTTGTTTTTACTACTTCACTCACAGTTGCAAAGATGAAAAACTCCAATCACTTCCTTTTTTTTTAAATCTACCTAAGATTTTTGAAAGGTGAACGCTCTCTGGATTCTCTCTATATAAATATATTCACAGGAGGACTATAAAGCTGTATTTTGGAGAACAGTGTGGTGTTCTTTTTGTGCTTTAATCTGTGCTCGACATAGAATAGTAAGAAAGGATCCAGCTTCCTCCTGTTGATCCTAGTTCTCGTACCAGAAGCACTGACCCAATTACTCCCAATGCCATTCTCCACAGACTTCATTATCTACTTCCTCTGCGGGTTTGTATTGGAACGTTTTAAACTCTATCCAGGGATGCTTTAGTGAAATGAGGATTTCACTAAAAAGTGAAAATAATTAATTTAATTCATTTGAGTCCTCTCCTGACTAGCTCATTCATTCTTTCACTAGTTTTTTTAATTTTTTTTTAGAGTTACATTTTAAAAAAACTTTATTTTTTAGCCACGCTGCCCAGCTTGTGGAATCTCAGTTCCTCAACCAGGGATCAAATCTATGACCCCTGCAGTGAAAACGCAGAGCCTTAACCACTGAATCGCCAGGGGTGTTCCACACTATTCTTTAACTTCAGAATCTCTAGTACACTGATCTTTCTTTCTTCCAATCCATCTATGACCTTCTGTTACCATTTCTTTTGCAATTTAGATAAGACCTATGAATCATGACTTCAAACTCTCTATGTATCCTTTAGTTTTTCACCCTCCTTGCTTTTTTTGTGTGGTAAAACCCCAATGAACCGCTTCATTCATCCACTGTGTGGATGCCTGGAGGTTGGAAGCCCGCCATGATGGTCTTCTTGTAACCTAGGCAAGAAGTGAAAGGAGCCTGCACTGTGGCAGAGGGACTTTATAAAACACTGGCACCAGATTCCAGGAATATCAAAGAAGTGGAATTATAAGACTTCATTTCTGGCTTTTTCAGCTAGATAGGGGCCAGCTGTTCACTAAGATTGGTAACAGTGAAAGGGGAGACTTTGGTAAAGAGAGAATCCCCTTCAGCCAACAAATGGAAGTCCTTTTGAGGTCTCCAGATGCAGCTTGTCCAGAGTTGAGGAGACAGTTGTGGGGTGCATAGGTGACTTGGGAGTCATGGCAAGTGAACAGTAACTGGGGCCATGGGGTTTAATTAACATACAAAAGGAAAATGTGTTGAGAGAAGAGAAAAGAAACCCAAGGCCAGAACAGAAGAGTCCATTAAATAAATGTGCAGAAGCCAAGGGAAAAGAAAGCATCAAAAAATTTAGTAATGAGATGAACCAAGCTCTAAGAGATCAAGAAAGGGAAAAACAGAAAATGTCTGTTGGATTTAACAATAAAAAGTTAATTATTGACTCAGAATATGAAATTATTGACTCAGATTTTTAACCGGAAATCATTTGCAATAGCTTGAGAAGTGAATAGAGCATGATAAAATGGAGAAAACATAGAAATTGTTGTTCAAATGTAAAAGAGCCCAGTTAAAGGGCAATGCATGGATGAGGCAGTACTTTAAAGGTAGTGATCATTTGAATATGTTTAGATGTTGATGGGAAAAACTCGAAGATAAGGAGAATTGGAAGGTTTAGAGTAAGATGGAAGAAATAAGTGGAGTAAGGATGCTGAGAGGTGGGTGGGGATGGAAGTAAGAGCAGAGGCAGGGAGACTGAGACTGAAAAAGATCTCCCTGTTGAACCCTTCTACACTGTTGGTTTAAATGTAAGTTGGTGCATCCACCATGGAAAACAGTATGGAGGTTCCTCAGAAAACTAAAAATAGAATTACCCCATGATCCAGTAATCCAACTCCTGGGAATATCCCCAGACAAATCTATAATTCAAAAATATACATGTACCTGTATGTTCATAGCACAACTATTCATGATAGCCAAGGCTGGGAGATAACCTAACATATATCCATTCATCTGTCAATGAAGGGATAGAGAAGATGTGATACATATATACTACGGAATACTACTCAGCCACAAAAAAGAATGAAATAATGTCATTTGCAGCAGCATAGATGCAACTGGAGATTATCATATTAAATGAAGTCAGTAAGAAAGAGAAAGATAAATAGATGTCACTTGTAAATAAGATATCACTTATAGCTTCCCTGGTGGCTCAGATGGTAAAGAATCTGCTTGCAATGCCAGGCACCCGGGTTCGATCTCTGAGTCAGGAGGATTCCCCTAGAGAAGAAGATGGCTACCCATTCCAGTATTCTTGCCTGGTGGATTGCATGGAGAGGGGAGTCTGGTGGGCTACAGTTCATGGTGTTGCAAAGAGCAGGACATAACTGAGCGACTAACACTTTCACTTTTTCTATATACGGAATCTAATACATGGCGCAGGTGAATTGATCTACAAAACAGAAGCAGACTCACAGACATAGACGACAGATTTGTCTTGCCAAGGCGGGTAGGGGACGGAGAGGGATGGACCTGGAGTTTGGTGTTGGTATATACAAACTATTACATTTCGAGTGGATAAACAGCAAGGTCCTAATGTATAGCAGAGGGAGCTGTATTCTATATCCTGTGATGAACCATAATGGAAAAGAATATATATAGGCGTATAACTGAATCACTTTGCAGTACAGCAGAGATTGGCACAATTCTGTAAATTAACTGTGTGTATGTGCTAAGTCGCTTCAGTCATGTCTATTTGTGATGCTATGGACTGTAGCCCGCCAGGCTCCTCTGTCCTTGGGATTCTCCAGGCAAGAATACTGGAGTGGGTTGCCATGCCCTCCTCCAGGGGATCCTCCCGACCCAGGGATCGAACCCATGTCTCCTGTGTCTCCTGCACTGCACGTGGATTCTTTACCACTGAGCCACCAGGGAAGCCCTGTAAATTAACTATACTTCAATTAAAAACGAAAACTCCCTGTTGTTTTGATTTGAAAGGTAAAAATTAGAGATGAACACAGTTGTAGGCAAGTAGGCTGGGGGGATCTGGATTGGAACAGGAAGTAGCTGGAATTTCTTCCCCAAGGCATCTATTTCTAATATCAATTATTTTAAGGAAGTGAGGGGAGAAATTCAAGCTCAGAAGGAAAAAGGGACTAGGACTGAGGGGAAGGAAAACTGAAGGTGAAGATCCAGCTAGACCGGTCAGATTCTCAACTCTGCCTTCTAATAGCATCACCTGAGGAACTTTAAAAAATACTTATTCCCAATTTCCAACCCAAGAGATGCTGATTTAATTGTTTTGGGCAAAGTGGTTTTAAAAAGCTCCATAAGTCAGTCTAACGTACAGCCAGCGTTCAGAAAGTTCTGCTCGGACCCCTTTGTTTCTGGGATTTTGCACCAACTGGGTAGAAGTAGTGAAGGCAGATGGTTGAAGTGACCATAGTTAGAGTTTTGCTGAGCAGGTTTGGAGGAAGGAGAATGGAAAAGCGTTGAAGGCTGGTCTACGAAGTTTAGGCTGAAGTGAGAAAATGAAGATATGAGCTGATTTAAAAAGACTGATAGAAAATAGAGTAGCCAAGGAGGGGTGAACACACGTAGAAAGAGGAAGGGGGTGATTGATCCAGAAGCAATGAAAAAAGTAGAATTCCCTTTTAACTTTCTGATGATCTCAGTCCACTCCTTCAGCCACATGCCCTTGAAAATAGTGTTTTAAAATATTTCTGATCAAAACTATAGAAGAAATAGAAAATAGAGTTTGTAGGGAATTGGGATTATGACAGCACTTGAAGTGTGGGGGAGCAGAAAGCGTAGATGGTCGGGGAAAATTCTCAATTAAAACCTTTTTTTATGATTTCTCTTACTTCTCATGTATCAGTCTGAGGTTTCTTGCTTATAAATGAACACTTAGCACATAAGAAAGTGATTGGACTTTTAAATTTTAGTGGGTATTAGGTAGTAGTAGTATGGTTTGGAGATTATCCCTCCTCTGTAATTAAAGATATGAATAATGTTTTTCTTTAAAGAAAGGATGTGATTAATAGAATTTAGGGATGCTGGCTATATTAGGAATAAGTTATTGGAATGATCTTAAGTCGTCTGCATATAAGGTTTTAAGTAATAGGAGTCCCAGAGAGGCATGATAAACAACGCATCAGTAGACCTCAGGACAAAACTCATTTACTCTAGATTTCTATAAGAGCCTAGGGAAAACCTCTGAACTATTCTTAACAAAGATGAAGTGGCAGTAAGATGGGGGAAAACAGCAGAGCCTTCACATCCCACAGCCACACAAAATAGAGTCTTGATCATGCCTCAAGAGAAGAGAAAGAAAAACGCATTCTGAGAACGCGCACGTTATTTCACAAGGAGTTTAGAAAAAAAGACGGCTGGAGCATTATTCATTGGAATTCTTTTTTTCCATTGTTCTCATTAAAACTGGCCCTGTTTTATCTTCCCCTGAGACTGTTTGAACTGTAGATTCTGATGTCCTTTGAACTTTGTTCTTTGATAAAAGTTGGGCAAAAAACACATGCCACATACAACTGGGGACCTGAGATTTGAGACTTGTGATAGTTCTGGGGAGGACTTCCTGTCCTATGCCAAAAAAGAAAGACAAGTGTTCAAACTGACCAGGGGGCAAAATATTTCCATAGTTAGTCATTCATATCTACTGAGAAGCATCAATGAACTACAAGTTTTTTTAGATTCAAGGGTTTTTCTTTTTTTTTAATCCTGTTTACTATCCCCATCAAGCTGACAGGGCAGAAGGAAACATCCCCTAGGATTGGTGTCCATCAACACATTTCCACCAAAATGGTGTGTGGGAAAAAACCACACTTCTTTATGTTCCTCCTTAAAAGACGGTGCCTTTTGAATAGCTCAAAAGGAAGCAAAGTGATGGAGTTTTGTTTTCAACTGTTTTTTCCACTCTGACTTTTTTTCTTCCTTCTTGCAAAAGAGTCTTTAAATGGAGGTATTTATGATTTTCAGTTCAGTTCAGTTCAGTCGCTCAGTCGTGTCCGACTCTTTGCGACCCCATGAATCACAGCACTCCAGGCCTCCCTGTCCATCACCAACTCCCAGAGTTCACTCAGACTCATGTCCATCGAGTCAGTGATGCCATCCAGCCATCTCATCCTCTGTCATCCCCTTCTCCTCCTGCCCCCAATCCCTCCCAGCATCAGAGTCTTTTCCAATGAGTCAACTCTTCGCATGAGGTGGCCAAAGTACTGGAGTTTCAGCTTTAGCATCATTCCTTCCAAAGAAATCCCAGGGCTGATTTTATGATTTTAGTATTCTCTTTGATTTGAATACTTTCATTATGGTGGTGGTGGCTCAGAGGGTAAAGTGTCTGCCTGCAATGCGGGAGATAGGTGTTTGATCCCTGGGTCGGGAAGATACCCTGCAGAAGGAAATGGCACCCCACTCCAGTACTCTTGCCTGGAAAATCCCATAGACTGAGAAGCCTGGTAGGCCACAGTCCATGGGGTCGCAAAGAGTTGGACACGACTGAGCGACTTCACTTCACTTCGTAATGGTGGTAGCTTAAATTGATGGAGGTCTGTATTCCTTTTTTTTTTTTTTTGGTTAGTATTTATGGGGCTGCTCTATTCCAACTGGCTGGGTTGTGTTGCATTCATGTTACCCCAGATCACTCTTCTTCATAACTGAAATACATAAAAAGCTAAAATATGGCTCAAAGGATTTCAATTGGGTCCCTTCTATTTGAAGGGATTTTTTGAGCACAGAATGCAAAGCTGATCATATTCTCATCATGTGATAGAAAAACAGATTCCAGAGCAGTAATGCTGCTTACTTCCAACGCTAGACAACCAGAGGAGCTGACCCACTGAGCTCCAGTCTAGGGGAAGACAGAGGATAGGATCCAAGGCTGATAAACTTCACTGTACCCACAACCCAGGAAGTGAAGTAACAATGAGGTAATACATGCGGATAGGAAGTCAGGGAGTGAAATCTGCATAAGGTCTCCATAGGGAAGTGGACTGAACTCCCCTTCTATACCTAATGGTGTAACATACTAGGGCGAAAAAAAGGTAGGCTGGACTCATGAAACATTAATACACTGGAGAAGCAAACACGGAAGTAAGGGGGTAGTGTGTTTCATTTCTAGATAACTGCCAGGAACATTTTTAAGGATAACCACCTCCTGCTGCTGCTGCTGCTAAGTTGCTTCAGTCGTGTCCGACTCTGTGCGACCCCATAGATGGCAGCCCACCAGGCTCCCCCGTCCCTGGGATTCTCCAGGCAAGAACACTGGAGTGGGTTGCCATTTCCTTCTCCAATGCATGAAAGTGAAAAGTGAAAGTGAAGTCGCTCAGTCGTGTCCAACTCTTAGCGACCCCATGAACTGCAGCCTACCAGGCTCCTCCATCCATGGGATTTTCCAGGCAGAAGTACTGGAGTGGTGTGCCATTGCTTTCTCCAAATCACCTCCTAACTCAGCACAATTAATTGAGTAATTGTCATGTGTTTTTTGAGTTCGCCTGAGAAAAATGTCTTTAACACATTATTAACTGGGGGATTATTGCAGAAACCAATGCATGTGGCCAAAGGCTTGTTATATAAATGAATATTGGAGCACTCCAGTCACTAATGTTTGGGCAGCAAGAAACATATTACTATGTCTCTGGTCAGTAAGTTGTTAAAAATGAACCCACCTGATCTAGTCAAAATTTGCTGTGTTTTGCAAGGCCATCTCATCCTTGAACTTTTATCATTATAGGCTTTAGCAAAGTATTGAATCACAGGGAAAAGTGAAACCAAGTGTCTGTCGCTCATCAAGGTACCCATGCTTTTTTCTTGGGTTTTGATGGTAAGAACCTCATGACACCTTATGTTGTTCAAAAGTGGGGACAACTACACATCCGTGAGAGCAGCTGAAATGAAAAATAGTGACAGTACAAGATGTTGGCAAGGATGGAAGGAAGTAGATCCTGTACTTTCCTGGTGGGAGTGTAAAACTGTACGGCCACTTGGGAAAGTCGTTTGCCAGTTGCTTAGAAAACTAAAAGCCATGAACCTTATGATTCAACAATCACACTCTTGGGCATTTATCTCAGAGAAATGAAGACTTATCCCCACACAAAGACCTGTGTGCAAATGTTCACAGCAGCTTTATTGGTAATAGGCAAAAACTGGAAATAGTCCAGACATCCTTCAGTGAGTGAACGGTTTAAATAAACTGTGGCACATCCATACCATGGAATACTACTCAGCAATAAAAAGGAACAAATGATTAACACACACTGCAGCCGGGATGGGTCTCAAGGGAATCGTGCTAACTGAAAAAATGACAGTGTAGAAAGTCACATAATGTATGATTCCATTTAAATAATGTTCTCAAACCGGTGGTAGCTACATGAATACACACATACGATAAAATTGCATAGAGCAATAGACACACACACAGGAAATCTGGTGAAATCTGAATAAGCTATGTGAGTTGTAACAGTATCAATTTCCTAGTTTCCCTTTGTGCTGTGGTTCATGTAAGATGTTACCACAGGGAGAAATTGGGTAAGTGTTACATGGGATTTTTCTAATATCTCTGCAACTTTCTGTGAATCTGTAGTCCTTTGAAATGAAAATTTGGAACAAATGCACTATAACATGAAATCAGGGCCACTCTTTGAAACATTGTCTGAAAACAATATGACCAGCTTTATTTTGTGGTGATAAGAAAGCCAGGGTGACAACCTGTGGATAGGTGATGGCTATAAAATAGAAATCCCCAAATATAAACTGATTTAGTCTATTTTCGTGTTTCTGGTTGCTGAAACATCTGATTCAGTGTGTTTATTGATACACTTTTCTAATTGTGACACGTCAGTTTTTCCTAATGCAAAACATTGCAGAAGACCAAGCAACAACATATACTCCTATCCAGCTTCAAGACGCTATTCTGTTGTTGACTTTGAACTCCGGCCGTATCCCCTTTCTGAAGGTATGCAGCAGCTGATAATAGCCACTGGGGGTCAGACTTCCCCATGGTACCTACTCACACATCTTTCATACCCAGTACAACCGCAAAGTCCAGACTTACAGATTAGTAGGACTCAACCTTTCCTTTCTACTTGTAAGAGCTCACCAAAACAGACAGAAATATTTATATTCATGGTAATCATCCAGCCTGGAACACAAACAGATCCACGGATAGTGGAAGAGATAGCAGAGTAGTTTTCTATAAATCCCAATTAAATAGATCAAAGTTAATGAGAAATCCAGCAAAGGGCTAGTAGTGTTTGCTCTCACTGGATGAGATACATTCTGCCTTCTAGCAATCTGGGAAAAGAGGAGCCCTACCCTTGGCCCCTCCCATTAGAAGTCCCACTCTGGCTCCCATCCAGCCATGGTCCTCAAAATGGGACAAGAATCCTAATTACTTTTCAAATAGCTAAAAAAAAAAAATATGCTAGATTTCTTGCCAGTAGTTAGATATCACTATAGTTATAGTAGTTAGAGTGCAACTTTGATGATGAGCAGAAGATAGTTCTGAAAAAGACCTTAACCTAGAGAAGATATCAGCCTCCTAGGGCTATGGATGGAGGAGCAAATTTTAAGAGGAGAACTATGTCCCATGGGGTCACAAAGAGTCGGACATGATTGAGCAACTAACACTCTAACTTTTCATGATGAATCACAGGAGAAAATAAATCAGGCTCAATGTGGCCAGATTCTAGGCGTTTTGAATTTTTTGATTTTGAGCAGTGTATCACTGAATCTGATTGCCAGGGCATGGCACCGAAATGCCAAAAGCTGAGCTGTCATGTTGCAATATGATGATGCCAAAGGACAGGCACCAAACACCACCGCCAGGCTCACTGATCCAGAAAAGATGCTGGTGATCACCAGTGTGCTATCATTGCCTCCCAGGTAACGCTAGTGGTAGAGAATTTGCCTGCCAATGCAAGAGACATGGGTTCCATCCCTAGGTTGGGAAGAGCCCCTGGAAAAAGGAAATGGCAACCCACTCCAGTATTCTTGCCTGGAGAATCACATGGACAGAGGATCCTGGTGGGCTACAGTCCATGAGCTCACAAAGAATCAGACATCACTGAGCACGTGTGCGCGCACACACACACACACGTCATTGTTGGTTGATGTGTGTTGGTTGCCTCCAGTTGGTTCTCTGAAGACAGGGTGGATGAGTCATAAGGGCACCTCCTGTGTTTCTGCCTGTATAGAAAACCAATGACTTGAACCCTCTCCCAGAGGGAGAAGAGATCTTTTATCTTCCCTGGGACTAGGGGTAGAAGTTCCAAGTAGTCAACTTCACAGATCAGGCATTACTTGGTCTAGACACTTCAATGATCAGATCTCTTCCCTCTCTATATATTTCTAACTGGAGTTCAGATTCTGGGACATAACATGTCACTGAGATGATTCTGGAGACCTGTTCTCCGACTTTGAGAATCTGATTTGGTTTGAACTAAGGGATTTTCAAGCTTCACTAGGGTCTCCTTTGCACACCTTCCAGCTCTTGCTTTGCAAGGTGGTTCGTGATGTCATCACTTAGGATTCGAGAGCACAAAGTGAACTGTCTAACCACAGATTCAAAGCAATTCCCTAAGATGACTGCCTTGGAGACCTAGGTGGCAAGACACACAGCTTGCATTAAATGGCAGTAAATACAGCCGTGTGCTAAGCGAAGCAATAACAACTAAACCTATCGACTTTAACTGAGGTTGAGAAAACAAAAGACCTTCTAGTTTATGGTGGCCCCATGCCAGGAGACTGCTGAGACTGGAGAAAAATCAGACTGCAGACTGAAGAATGCTATCTTCTAACAAGAATGTGCTCGTGAAAAAAACTTTAGGAGCGCAGTTTTGTCAGGCTTCTTCCAGAATGTTAATCAGCCAGGACTTCAAAGTATTACCAGTCAGGTAAATATTCTCTGGCAGGTGTAAGGAACAGAAACACACACATGCTCCCTTGAGCAAACTTAGAAGAAATAAGATATGATGTTATATGCTGGCTCTTAATTTTTTTTTCGATAAATTAGCTTGGGATTGATGAAAGATTGAAATATCACCTGGACCTTTGAGGATATACGTAGATATAAGTATAGCTTATGGAGGAGGTAGAGGCAGAAAAGAAAAAAATAAATGCTGCCCTGAGAATGAACTTGGGGTTTTCTGACATACTATAAGATTAAATAAATGTTTCTTGCCACTGGCAAAAAAGTTAATTTTAAGTCACAGCTTCTATGAATTCTCATCAATCTCAAGTCATTTCTTTTGATACAAACTTTCTTTTGAGAGATCAAGTAAAAGATTGTAATTCTCAATAACGTATTTATCCAGCTATGATGAAGTTAAACTCACATGGAGCAGGAAGAGCAAAAATCCATATTTCAAAATTTACTGTATGGTACTAGAGAGGTGGGGCAGGGAGGGAGGGAGGCTCAAGAGGAAGGGAATATATGTATACATATAGTGGATTCATGTTGTGGTACAGCAGGCACTAATACAATATTGTAAAGTGATTTTCCTCTCAAAATAAATTTAAAAAAATCTGTATCTGAAGTCAGACACTGAGTTATAAGGCTTAAAATCTCGTTTTTACATCCCGTGGCATTCAGAGAGGTAAACGTCTCGATTTCCAACACAAAGTTTCCTATCTTGTGTTAACAGTTGTTCAGTATCTTTGAGGCCCCGGAGAGTTGCTGGGTTGGGATAAAACCATGTAACATAGGGGATTCACAGAGGGCTTTGCTTCCAGAATGACTGGGTATTGTTCTTGCTGCACGCACAAGCTGCTGAAGCATTCTGAAACTCAGTTCCAAATCTGCAAATGAAAAGAACACACCTCTCCTGGAGGGTTGTTATGAGAATTAGGGGAAACACAAGAATTTGCATTTGTAGGAGGCATTCTGTGGATGGTACTTATCACCACCTGAGCAGACTGAATGAACACTTGACAAGTGATTAAACATTTCTTCTGGGGAATGTCTCAGGTCCTAAATTGGATTTGCTGACCTCACTCTGAGAAGCATTTTGAAAACCTCAGAAGTCCTTGTAATTGCATTTTTCCCCCTAGTTTTATTGAAACATAATTGACACACAGCACTCGATACGTTTAAGGTGTACAGCATAATGATCTGACTTATGTACATCATAAGATGATTACCACAATAAATTTAGTGAACATCCATCATGTCATATAGATACAAAATTAAAGAAAGAAAAATTTTTTTTTCTTTCTGATGAGAACTCTGGGTTTACTTGCTTAACAGCTTTCATATATAACCCAGGGATCAAACCCAGGTCTCCTGCATTGCAGGCGGATTCTTTACCGTCTGAGCCACCAGGGAAGTCCATATATAACACACATCAGTGTTAATTATATTTGTGTTAATTATACTAATCACATTGTACATTAACATCCCTAGTATTTACTTATAACTGGAAGTTTGTACTTTTTGATTGCTTTTGTCCAATTTCCCCTCTCCCTAGCCCCAGGCTCTGGTAACCAAAAATCTGATTTCTTTTTCTATGAGCTTGTTTGTTTTTGAAATGTAATTGACCTTCAGCAATTTGTTAGTTCCTGATACACAGAACAGTGAGTCAACAGTTCCATACATTTCAAAATGATCACCACCATCAGTCTAGTTACCATCTGTCACCATGCAAAGATGTTACATAATAATTATCGACTATATTCCCTACACTGTACATTTCATCCCTGGGACTTGTTTATTTTGTAACTGGAGATTTTGTTCCTTTTAATCTCCTTCACCTACTTCTTTCTTCCCCCTTCCTCTGCTCTTTTTTTTCTTTCTTTCTTTCTTTTTTTTTCTTTCTTTCTTAATAGTGTTTTCACTGGATTGTATAAGCCAGGTATAGAGCTTTCCTTTTTAAGAAATGCTGTTGTATTGAAGAGACTAGTTAAGAAGCATCAGAAACCAGACAACACAGCAGTGGAAGCTGAAATTGAAGTAACCAGAGGTTTCTGTTTATCTGTTTGATACTAAAGGCTTGCAGTATTCATTTATTTTCAAACTCCACATACATGCTTATCACAACTGTGGTTGCTTTTCTTATTGTCTGCCAATTCCTAGAATGGCCCTTTTCTTCTCTCCTCCTTACCATCACAGAAACAAATGTGACCTTGAAGCATTTTTGTGCCATTTCTCTTCTGGTTTGCTCTCGCACAGTCCCTGTGAAGAAGTGGAGGTGACTCTAATTCATCTTTCATTCCTTGCTTTTTGTCCTCCAAACTTGATAATGATTTCCTTCCCGGGAAAGATAAAATTCCAGAGTCTCTCCTCCCATCGACTCTCTCCTTTTCCTTCTGAGCTGTGAACCATCCATAATTATTATTCTTTACATGAAACTTTCCCCTTAGACTTCCTGTTCTTTTATTTGTGCTTGTGGATAAATTGAGCTAGAGGATAATATTATAAAATTCATTTTTATCTGAATGAATAAGGCACCAAAAGAGTTCTAATTAGGGCTACAGGGGAAAGCTGGAAGGATAAAAAAGAAAAAAAAATATATATGTATATAAAGAGAGACATGTCTTCAGTAGGAGATCACAGGACTCTGGCCTGAATCTTGTCTTGAGTATTTGAATGAACACAGATAAGACATCAAATTTGCTGATAAACCAAAATGTGGAGAGATAATTAAAATGAAAATTGAAAGATGAAAAAGCCAAATTATTTCAGTGTATTATTGATGAATGCCAAGAGAACAGAATTGAGCAGGAATGTGTGCAAAAATCTGTATCTGGTATTTAAAAGTAGTTGACTGCAGTGTGGAAAATTAATAAAGTGTTTAAGAAGAAACAAACCACAATGGAAATATTTCCATCATTAGACCAATGATGGAAATATGTCTAAAGGACAAGGGAGCTAATTGAAAGAGCTCCCGAAATGGCAGAGCTGGAACAATTTGTACAAGATAAATTGGGTTATAATCCAAAGTATAAAATAAATATCCATGAGTCCCTGCTGATATAAATGATTGACTAACTGGGAGAGAATAGCCTTACCTCGACTATACAACAAAACCAAATTAAAAATTCTATATGAGAAGAAATCATTTATATTTTCATTTTTCCTTGGCACATAAAAGTCTTTTCTAGAATCAGCTTAGATACTAATAAAGTATTCCTGATATTTGCAATAAAAATAATATCACTTGCTTTTGAGAAGAATCTTAATCCGTGAGTTGTTGTGCTGTATGAATTGTATCTATTATTTCTATATATTTCTCTGCTAAAGTCTCCCTCTTATATTTATCATCCATGGGCTTTCCCAGTGGTGCTAGTAGTAAAGAACCCACCTACCAATGCAGGTAATATAAGAGAAGTGGGTTCAATCCCTGGGTCAGGAAGATCCCTGGAGGAGGAAATGGCAACCTGCTTCAGTAGTCTTTCCTGGAAAATTCCAGGGACAGAAGGGCCTGGTGGGCTACAGTCCATAGGGTTGCAAGGAGTGGAACATGACTGAGGAACTGAACAACAGCATCATCTCCATCTCTGTCCTGATACATGCTAGCTTTTGCCCGATATTTTTCTTTCCATTTTACTGTATGGGAGAGAGTGTTTATTATTCCTCCAATGTCCACTGCCCAATTGAACCACAGAAACAGAACCCTTGATTTTTACTATGTATGTGACTAACCAAAATAAGCATTGCATTTCCCAGCATCACTTGTAGCTACATTCTGATATTTGGCTTGGTTCTTGCCAATTGGTTGTAAACAGAAGCTTGTGCAAGTTCCGGGCAGTATCCTCTTTCCAGATTTCTGGAATGTGGAAAGTAATTTTTAGAGTTCCTGCAAGCATCTGGGACCTTGAGGTGACTTTGGGGACCGGAAGTCATGCATGCAGAAATAGAAGATAAAGAGAGGCTGAGTTCCTGTCACTGAGGACTAGCATGTCAGCCCTGGATGACTGCCTACAATTTTTCCCCCCAGGGATATCATATTATTTATTTTTCTATAATTTAATTTATGTCTAGCATTCACATTCTTCCCAGCAGAGGAAAATTTAATTAATTCAGAGAAAACTCAGTCAGAACAACATATATAGTAGGCTGCTTGAAATTATAACACAGGTCATTGAAGCTCTGTCTATTTTTTCAGTCCTTTTTCTACTATTTTTAATGATTTTTACTGCATGTCTTTTTGCCCATTAATCTTTACTTTTTCCACATAGAATCCACTGTTAATTCCATCCAGAGTACTTTTTTTTTTTTTAATTCTAGCTCTTGCATGGTTTGCCTCTAAAAGTTTTGTTTAGGTCTTTTTTTATATTTTCCATGTCTCTCCCTAATATGTTCAAGCATTATACTGCCTTCTTGAACATACAGAATATAGTTATAATAACCATTTTAATGTTCTCATCTGCTAACTGCATCACCGATGTAATTATAAATCTGTTTCTATAGCTGTTTCTCCTTATTATGGGTTATATTGGTCTACTCTTTATATGCCTTGTAATTTTTCATTTGATGCCAGACATTGTGAATTTTACATTGTGTTAGATACTTTTGTATTCTTATAGCTACTCTTGAACTTTTCCCCCTTAATTGAAATTAAGTTACTTGGAAATAGTTTGATCCTCTTGAGGCTTGCTTTTAATATTTGTGAAGTGGGACCAGAGCAGCCTATAGTCTAGTTGAGATAATACCCTTCAGAGTACTTCACTCAATGTTCTGTAAATTTGCAACTTTTCCTTTTTATTTTTTTTCTGAAAGAAACACACTATTCCTGGTCCTGTGGAAATTCCAGAGATTGTTAGTTCTTCTCTTTTTAGGTGGTTCTTTCTTTCCCCTCCTATGGTCTCTTCCTCTCATGCCCAGCAGATCTAAGGGGGATCTGCTGCAATTGTGTACCTCTCTCCTCTTGGATATTTGGCCTTATGAATTCTCACTGGTGTCGACTAAAAACGATGTACAATGTGAAAGTTATGAGTTAAGTTTGAGGCAAAATGAGGACTATAGGCTGGGAGACAGCATCTCAGTTAGCTCTGAGAAAGTGCTCTAAAGAGGGGGAAGATCAGTGTATGTGATTTTGGTGAAGGGGGAGTTCATGCAATCGAACATGTATCTTACAAAAGGTTTTTTGCTGGTCATGAGCTGCTGATGTCATTGTGAAGGGATTTGGTGATTTTCTAGATATGGGGAGATGCAAGGATTCGGCTCATAAAATCGGGTCCTAAAAATACGTATCTAGAGACTTGTTCCACCAGTTTTCCTGGAGCACGAAGGGCCTCATTCTCCATCCTGAACTCCCTTCAGGGTGTGTCAAAGGTCAACAGCTACACAGGACTCAGTCCCTGCAGAGGCAGATGGCAAACGCCATTGGCAAGTTCCAGTTAGTAGTTGACACTGGTTTAGCCTAACTCTGTCTTCTTAACTCAGCCAGGACTCTACCTCATTTTCTCTCCTGCACTGCAGCCTGGAAACTCTCTGCAGTCAGTAAACTGAGACATTTTGTTTGTTTCCCCTCTTAGGGGCTTACTGTCTTGTGTTGTCTGATGTCAGTGTCAAAAAACCACTGTTTCAAAGACATGTATAATTGTTTACTTGTTTCAGATAGGAAGGTAAATCTGGTCCCTGTTCAGTTCAGTTCAGTTCAGTCGCTCAGTCATGTCTGACTCTTTGCGACCCCATGAATCGCAGCATGCCAGACCTCCCTGTCCATCACCATCTCCCAGAGTTCACTCAGACTCATGTCCATCGAGTCAGTGATGCCATCCAGCCATCTCATCCTCTGTCGTCCCCTTCTCCTCCTGCCCCCAATCCCTCCCAGCATCAGAGTCTTTTCCAATGAGCCAACTCTTCGCATGAGGTGGCCAAAGTACTGGAGTTTCAGCTTCAGCATCATTCCCTCCAAAGAAATCCCAGGGCTGATCTCCTTCAGAATGGGCTGGTTGGATCTCCTTGCAGTCCAAGGGACTCTCAAGAGTCTTCTCCAACACCACAGTTCAAAAGCATCAATTCTTCGGCTCTCAGCCTTCTTCACAGTCCAACTCTCACATCCATACATGACCACTGGAAAAACCATAGCCTTGACTAGACGAACCTTTGTTGGCAAAGTAATATCTCTGCTTTTGAATATGCTATCTAGGTTGGTCATAATTTTCCTTCCAAGGAGTAAGCGTCTTTTAATTTCATGGCTGCAATCACCATCTGCAGTGATTTTGGAGCCCAAAAAAATAAAGTCTGACACTGTTTGCACTGTTTCCCCATCTATTTCTCATGAAGTGATGGTCCCTGTTACCTTATTTAATTCTTTTTATTTAAAAATTATTATTTATTACCTATATATTGTAGAATTGATTACAGATACATAAGGAGAACGTGCATGTGTGTGTGTATGCTAAGTCACTTGAGTCATGTCCAACTCTTTGTGACCCCATGGACTAGCCTGCCGGGCTCCTCTGTCCATGGGATTCTCCAGGCAAGAATACTAGAGTGGATGCTATGCCCTCCACCAGGGCATCTTACTGACCCAGTGATGGAACCTGCATCCCCTGCAACTCCTGCATTGTAGACTGATTCTTTACCTCTGAGCCACCAGGGAAGCCCACGTAAGGAGAATTATTGTATGTCAAACTCCAATATCCTTAAACAGTATGGTTGAAAGAAAAATGTACATGGAAAGTTAAATCAAGGCCCTCAAGAATAAATTATTCTTCTTTAATAATCATTCTTTAATGTCAGTGTTAATTTATTAAAACTCCACAATCCCATCTCAATGTATAGAAAAGATACGATGGCTTTTAAAAGGTGTTTCACATGTAGCATACTTCTCTCTCTTTGTTTAAATAAACTCCTTACTTGTAGTCATTGTCTCTGACTTCCAGGAAGTATTATTTTTTGTCTTTTCCAACTAGATCACAATTATCCACTGAATGAATATTGGCGGGTATTTAGTTATTTTTAAATGAGAGAAATACACTTCTCTATTGTATGGCTGCTGTTGACATAATTCTAACATTATACTTAATTCTAATATTATACTTAAGTTGCATAATCCTCACTAAACGTGCCCCGTAAATTTTAGCTGGATATCTGTTGTTCTAAATAATTATCCAGGGATCAATATATTTGATGGGTATATTTTTCCTGGGTGGAGAAAATAGTCCATTGTGCATTTCTTGAGATGCTGTAGGTTACATAATATTTAGCCAGTGAGGAAAAAGATTTTATTTGAGGACTAATTAACAAATGATCAGCTCCTCTTACTGGGCTGTAATTGGGCTTTTCAGTAGTTAATAGGTTTAATTAGTGAGCTGGTTCTTAGATGTCAATGTTAACTCTCAAACTCTACACACACAGAGTAAAAAACAGAATTTTTTCTCCAACTGGATGGAGAACGTTCACATCATCCAGGCTATATGGTCATATTATTTTGCTGTAAGTTCCATCTTTCCCCTTCTGCAGGCAGTTACTCAAGATGCTTCTTTTTGTGTCTGTCTTTAACATCTCCTATTTTCATGTCTTTTTACTCAGTATAGTCCAGGCTTCAAAGATGATGTAATAAAAGGAAAATTGAAATCAGATCTGAATTTATCAACTACTTGGTTACTGCTTATTATTTCATTACTTAGTTTCATCCACTATTCATCACTTAGTCTTAGTTTATTTCATTTATAAATGGAATATCGCCTACATCATGGAGATGTTTAAAGAACCAAATGAGATAATTTAGTGCATACAAAAGTGTGCACTAAAGTGTTTAAAGAATATGTGTGTTGAGTAAGTGTTGATGGATTACAATTCAGCCTTCCTTTTTCTCTCTTTTACCCTCTGCTTTTCTAAGAGAAGCTTCATAATGAAATATTCAAAATGAAGGAAAATTAACGATTATCTTAGGACTTGAAGGGTCTATAGAGTAAGCTTTTATTTATAAGGATGCTCTAAGTGCATTTTATCACTATCCACTTTGATCTCAAATGCAAATGTCACTCAAATGCAAATATCAGATAAAATAATCTTTAGAAAATGCCAACTCAGAAAGTAAGAACTGTGGTCTCTGAGATAAGCATGCCAGCGTCCAAAAAATCACTTTAGAAACACTTCTGGCTTCTATTAAATCTCTATTCAGTACTAACATTGGCTTACATTTAATGCGGAAGGTAATGATAGCCCATTTGAATTGTCTCCTAAAGTGGCCAAGAACTTTTATTGCTGTTCTCAGAGTAGAGCCAAGAACTTAACCCTCATCTGTACAATGAAGGCATTTGATTAGATAACTTCCAGCTGTAAAAATTCTATGACTTAGCTAATTATTCATTATAGAGGTCCAGCCCTTTAAATTTATCTCACATGAATCATGTCACTTTATGTCAGTTCAAGCCTGGTGGGCCTAATCCATAAAGTAAAAAGTTGGTTTTGCATTTTATCTTGGCTACACACCTATTTCACTACAAATAATAACAATAGCACTTTAATAAGAATAACTTGAAGATAAATTTTAAATTTATAGAGCCATTGATAGTTTCCCCAATATGAACTGTGGTTATGAAGTATGGAGAGAGGGAAAAAGAAGAAAGGAGAAGGCTCAGAATCCTCTTTACCCATCACTTTGCACCATCTTCCTTCTGTTGGCAATGACTAGAATAAAACTTTTTTCCTTTTATGAGAGCCTCCTTTTTATTTTTGATGTGGACAATTTTTAAGTCTCTATTGAATTTGTTACAATGTTGCTTCTGTTTTATGTTTTGGTCTTTTTTGGCCGGGAGGCATGTGGGATCTTATCTCCCCAGTGAGGGGTCAAACCAGCACCCTCTGCACTGGAAGGCAAAGTCTTAACCACTGGACCACCAGGGAAGTCTCCATGATAGTCCTTTTTGGAGACAAGAGCAGACCTCTTATCTTTTTTTTTTTTAACTTTAAACTTTTTATTTTGTGTTGGAAAGCAGAGACATTACTCTGCCGACAAAGTCGGCATATAGTCATATAGTCAGGGCATAAAGTCCATATAGTCAAGGCTATGGTCTTCCCAGTGGTCCCATATGGTTGTGAGAGCTGGACCATAAAGAAGGCAGAGCACCAAAGAATTGATGCTTTGAAACTGTGGTGCTGGAGAAGGCTCCTGGAGTCCCTTGGACAGCAAGGAGATCAAACCAGTCAATCTTAAGGGAAATCAACCCTGAATACTCATTGGAAGGACTGATGCTGAAGCTGAAACTCCAGTATTTTGGTCATTTGATGTAAACAGTTGACTCATTGGAGTTGGGGAAGATTGAGGGCAGAAGGAGAAGAAGATATCAGAGGATGAGATGGCTGGATGGTATCACCAATGCAATGAACATGAACTTGGGTAAACTTCGGAAGACGGTGAGGGACAGGGAGGCCTGACATGCTGCAGTCCATGGGGGTCACAAAGAGTCGGACATGACTGGGCAACTGAACAACAAAATAGCCAATTAACAATATTGTGGTAGTTTCAGGTAAACAGGGAAGGGATTCAGCCACACAGATACATGTATCCATTCTTCCCCAAACACCGCTCCCATCCAGGCTGGCACATAACATTGAACAGTTTTATATGCTATACAATAGGTCCTTGTTTGTTATCTATTTTGAACATAGCAGTGTGTACATGACCTTCCCAAACTCCCTTACTATTCCTTCCCCCGGCAACCATAAGTTCATTTTCCAATGAATTGCCAGTCTCTTTCTGTTTCTTTTTATAATGGTCATCTGAGTTAAATGCACCCGTTCCAGTCCATTTTAGTTCGCTGATTCCTAAAATGTGGACGTTCACTCTTGCCATCTCCTATTTGACCACTTCCAATTTGTCTTGATTCATGGATCTAACATTCCAGGTTCCTATGCAATATTGCTCTTTACAGCATCGGACCTTGCTTCTATTACCAGTTCCATCCACAACTGGGTGTTGTTTTTGCTTTGGTTCCATCCCTTCATTCTTTCTGGAGTTATTTCTCCACTGATCTCCAGTACCATATTGGGTACCTACTGACCTGGGGAGTTCCTCTTTCAGTATCCTATCATTTTGCCTTTTCATACGTTCATGGGGTTCTCAAGGAAAGAATACTGAAGTGGCTTGCCATTCCCTTCTCCAGTGGACCACATTCTGTCAGACCTTTCCACTATGACCCGCCTGTCTTGGGTGGCCCCACACAGCATGGCTTAGTTTCATTGAGGTAGATAAGGCTGTGGTCCATGTGATCAGACTGGCTAGTTTTCTGTGATTATGGTTTCAGTGTGTCTGCCCTTTGATGCCCTCTCTCAGTGTCTACCTCTTACTTGGGTTTCTCTTACCTTGGACGTGGCATATCTCTTCACGGCTACTCCAGCAAAGTGCAGCCACTGCTGCTTACCTTGGACGGGGGTAGCTCCTCTCGGTCGCCGCCCCTGACCTCAGACATGGGGTAGCTCCTCTCAGCTACACTTCTGTGCCGTCGCAGCCACCTCACTACTGTGGGCAGTAGTACTGTGGGATTACTGTGGGCAGGAATTCCTTAGAAGAAATGGAGTAGCCATCATAGTCATCAAAAGAGTCTGAAATGCAGTACTTGGATGCAATCTCAAAAATGACAGAATGATCTCTGTTCGTTTCCAAGGCAAACCATTCAATATCATAGTAATCCAAGTCTATGCCCTGACCAGTAATGCTGAAGAAGCTGAAGTTGAACAGTTCTATGAAGACCTACAAGACCTTTTAGAACTAACACCCAAAAAAGATGTCCTTTTCATTATAGGGGACTGGAATGCAAAAATAGGAAGTCAAGAAACACCTGGAGTAACAGGCAAATTTGGCCTTGGAGTACAGAATGAAGCAGGGCTAACAGAGTTCTGCCAAGAGAATGCACTGGTCATAGCAAACACCCTCTTCAAACAACACAAGACTCTACACATGGACATCACCAGATGGTCAACACCGAAATCAGATTAATTATATTCTTTGCAGCGAAAGATGGAGAAGCTCTATACAGTCAGCAAAAACAAGACCGGGAGCTGACTGTGGCTCCGATCATGAACTTCTTATTGCCAAATTCAGACTGAAATTGAAGAAAGTGGAGAAAACTATTAGACCATTCAGGTATGACCTAAATCAAATCCCTTATGACTATACAGTGGAAGTGAGAAATAGATTTAAGGGACTAGATCTGATAGACAGAATGCCTGATGAACTATGGATGGAGGTTTGTGACACTGTACAGGAGACAGAAATCAAAACCATCCCCAAGAAAAAGAAATGCAAAAAAGCAAAATGGCTGTCTGGGGAGGCCTTACAAATAGCTGTGAAAAGAAGAGAAGCAAAAAGCAAAGGAGAAAAGGAAAGATATACCCATTTGAATGCAGAGTTCCAAAGAATAGCAAAGAGATATGAGAAGGCCTTCTCAGGGATCAATGCAAAGAAATAGAGGAAAACAACAGAATGGGAAAGACTAGAGATCTCTTCAAGAAAATTAGAGATACCAAAGGAACATTTCATGCAAAGATGGGCTCGATAAAGGACAGAAATGGTATGGACCTAACAGAAGCAGAAGATATTAAGAAGAGGTGGCAAAAATACACAGAAGAACTGTACAAAAAAGATCTTCACAATGCAGATAATCACGATGGTGTGATCACTGACCTAGAAACAGACATCCTGGAATGTGAAGTCAAGTGGGCCTTAGAAAGCATCACTACAAACAAAGCTCGTGGAGGTGATGGAATTCCAGTTGAACTCTTTCAAATCCTGAAAGATGATGCTGTGAAAGTGCTGCACTCAATATGCCAGCAAATTTGGAAAACTCAGCAGTGGCCACAGGACTGGAAAAGGTCAGTTTTCATTCCAATCCCAAAGAAAGGCAATGCCAAAGAATGCTCAAACTACTGCACAATTGCACTCATCTCACACGCTAGTAAAGTAATGCTCAAAATTATCCAAGCCAGGCTTCAGCAATATGTGAACCGTGAACTTGCAGATGTTCAAGCTGGTTTTAGAAAAGGCAGAGGAACCAGAGATCAAATTGCCAACATCCGCTGGATCATCGAAAAAGCAAGAGAATTCCAGAGAGACATCTACTTCTGCTTTATTGACTATGCCAAAGCCTTTGACTGTGTGGATCACAATCAACTGTGGAAAATTCTGAAAGAGATGGGAATACCAGACCACCTGACCTGCCTCTTGAGAAACCTATATGCAGGTCAAGACGCAACAGTTAGAAGTGGACATGGAACAAGAGAGTGGTTCCAAGTAGGAAAAGGAGTATAGGAGTCAAGGCTGTATATTGTCACCCTGCTTATTTAACTTCTATGCAGAGTACATCATGAGAAACGCTGGGCTGGAGGAAGCACAAGCTGGAATCAAGATTGCTGGGAGAAATATCAATAACCTCAGATATGCAGATGACACCACCCTTATGGCAGAAAGTGAAGAAGAACTAAAGAGCCTCTTGATGAAAGTGAAAGAGGAGAGTGAAAGAGTTGGCTTAAAGCTCAACATTCAGAAATCTAAGATCCTGGCATCTGGTCCCATCACTTCATGGGAAATAGATGGGGAAACAGTGGAAACAGTGTCAGACTTTATTTTTCTGAGCTCCAAAATCACTGCAGATGGTGATTGCAGCCATGAAATTAAGACACTTACTCCTTGAAAGGAAAGTTATGACCAACATAGACACCATATTAAAACAGAGACATTACTTTGTCAACAAGGTCCATCTAGTCAAGGCTATGGTTTTTCCAGTGGTCATGTATGGATATGAGAGTTGGACTGTGAAGAAAGCTGAGCACTAAAGAATTGATGCTTTTGAACTGTGGTGTTGGAGAAGACTCTTGCGAGTCCCTTGGCCTGCAAGGATATCCAACCAGTCCATTCTAAAGGAGATCAGTCCTGGGTGTTCATTGGTAGGACTGATGTTGAAGCTGAAACTCTAATACTTTGGCCACCTGATGCGAAGAGCTGACTTATTTGAAAAGACCCTGATGCTGGGAAAGATTGAGGGCGGGAGGAGAAGGGGACAACAGAAGAGATGGTTGGACGGCATCACCGACTCAATGGACATGGGTTTGGGTTCAGTCTGGGAGTTGGTGATGGACAGGGAGGCCTGGCATGCTTTGATTCATGGGGTCGCAAAGAGTTGGACATGACTGAGTGACTGAACTGAACTGATTGTTTCTAGATTCCACATATAAGTGATGTCATATGATATTTACCTTTCTCTGTTTGACTTGACTCAGTATGACCCTCTCTAGGTCCCTCAACCTTGCTGCAAATGACATTATTTCATTCTTTTTAATGGCTAATATTCCATTGTATATATGTACCACATCCTTGCATATTCCTCTGTTGATGGCCATTTAGGTTGCCTCCATGTCTTGGTTATTATAAAGTGATGCAATGATACTAGGGTGCATGTATCCTTTTGGACCATGTTTTCCTCTGGATATATGCCCAGAATCGGATTTCAGGGTCAAATTGTAGCTCTATGTTTAGTTTGTTAGGGAACCTCCATACTGTTCTCTATGGTGGCTGTACCAATTTACATTCCCACCAATAGTTTAGAAGGATTTTCTTCTCTCCACCCCCTTTCCAGCATTTGTTGCTTGTGGATTTTTTGATAGCCATTCTGACCTGTGTGAGGTGATATCTCATTGTAGTTTTGATTTGCATTTCGCTAGTAACTAGCAGTGTTGAACATCTTTGCATGAGCCTGTTGGCCATCTGTGTGTCCTCTTTGCAGAAATGTTTTTTCACATCTTTTGCCCGTTTTTTCTGAGTGGGCTGTTTGTTTTGATGTTGTTCAGCCTCATAAGCTGTTTTAGATTTTGGAGACTAATCCCACATTGGTCACATCATTTGCAAATATTTTCTCCCAGTCTTTGGATTGTCCGTTTTGTTTATCATTTCCTTTGCTGTGCAAAGCTTTTGAGTTTACGTAGGTTCCATTTGTTTATTTCTGTTTTTATTTCCATTATTCTTGGAGATGGATCAAAAAAGGTGTCACTATGATTTATGTCCAAGAGTGTTCTGCCTGTGTTTTCCTCTGGGAGTTTTATAGTGTCCACAGACACCTTATCTTCAGGCTAAATTTTTCCCAGTTCTGAGTATTTCCATCTAGATGTCCTAAGTGAAGGAGGAAAGAAGATTATATAGACAATCTCTTTTCCAACATTCTAGCCCCATTTTCAGCATTTCTTTAGTGCTATATCACACGCAGCTTGGTCCTGAACACTTCCCCAGTCTTCTGTATCAGTGAGGAAAACAAAACCAAACAAAACAAAAAAAAACGACTACCCACCTTGGAAATCTGAAAAAATAAGAGGAAAAACATTAGGGAAAATGTTTCTTCAGCAGCCATTCCCTTTCTCTTTTTTTCCTCATTACCTTTCTGGAACAAATTAACTCTGTTACCATTTCTTCTGATTAGTAGTGCTATTTTTTACGCCACTCCAGGCAAGTTTAAGCATTTGGTGACACTGCAGCCAAGCTACATTGAACAGCCACCAGCATTCAATCTATCATTTACAAACTCTCAGAAGGAAAATGGAAAGACGATCCTGATTAAAAATCTGCATAATCCCTTCCTGTGGGGAAAAGCTCTCACAGTTTACCTAAATATATAAAGACTACCCATGGCAATCAATTTAATTATGGGCACAGAGATTATACAGATTGTGTCTCTCTCACCATGACCTTTTTCTTGTTAACCAACATGCTTTTCAATGACAGGGGAAGGATCTTGTTAAATGAAAGCTGCACAAGAGAAATAAAAAATGTCTTAAATCTTTGGGGTGGGCAATTGGATGTGACCACCTGAACTTAAGGTCAATCGTTGTATTTAAAACTACTCCTTTGTGGAAATTTTGATGAAAATAAACGTGCTTATTGGGATACACAAGTGGTCAATCCAAGAGCTTGCATTTTATCTTGAAGCAAAAGATGGCTCTTGAACAGAACTGTGCTATATATTCTTGAGTAGGGTGGCAGTTCAAACTGCCAGTGTTTCTCTGGGCATTAAAATATATGCTGGAACTGAAGGATACTTGAAAGCACACTTTAATCCTTTTAACCTACAAATATTTATCAAGTACCTATTATGTGTCAGAACTCTTCTCAGCATTGTTTGTACTGTGGTTCGAAAAAAATAAAAAACAAAAATGAAAGCAGAAAAAGCCTCTGCCCTCTGAGAGATTCCTTGTCAAGTCTAATGGGAAAGGAAGGTATTCGAGATTTAAAACCCCCAATACATATAGAATTATAAAAGCATAGGTTGCTGCGAGAGACAGCAAATACAGTTCTCTGATTTGAATCGCTTTGGGGAGGGAGGTCATGTAAGTTCTTTCTGAGAAAGAAGTGTTTGAATGGAAACCTCAAGAATGAGTAGGGTTTCACCAAGACGAATGTTCAAGGGAGGAGTTGCAGGCAGAGGAAACTTTCACACCATTGAGTAGTGCACAGAGGTTCAAGTTTCACCAACAGAATCAGGCATCAGGTGAGAGAATTGCTGTCCTGTGTTTCCTGGATGATGTCACAGAGTTGGGCCATCCTTGTGCCTGGAATTCACAATGAAACTCTCCAGTAATTCTCTTGACTGAATAAAATTTGACATCTATAATGGCCAACAGTAAACTCTATCCAGTAAGACTTGTCCGCCTAATTTCATAGGAATTAAAGCCCCAGCTTCTATTTAAGATTATATTGTCAGACATATAGATCTTGCCAAGAGGGTCAGAAAATCTCAGGAAATACAGAATTAATAACTAGATGATTTCAGATGTGAAGGAGAGCATGCAGACTGATAGGCTTTTAAACAGACCACTTGGCCATTCAAAATCTGTTTTTAAAATGCTCAGTCTATAACATTAAATATTTGTTTTACTTACTTCTTATTCTGATAAAATTTGGTAATTATGCCTTGTTCATGAGTTTCCCAACATCCAGAAACACTACAGTATTTACAGAAGAAGAGTCCAAATTCTGTGGACCTTGATATCAGCTCCCTGCAAGTCATAGAGATTTCTATTATAAGTAAAACAGAACTGCTTGTCCCTTAAATGAGTTAAAGAATTTGTAGACATAATCTTTATTAACTTCATTAATCTTAGAAAAATATTTTCCAGAGTATATTCCATAGAACACCAGATTCAAAGAATATTAATAGATGTTACTTGAAAAAAAAAAAGATTTGTAATAGTATGGAAATGCCAAATTAAACAAAGTAAAAGGATTATTTTTTACATAACTCTTTAGATCCCTCAATATACAAGTGTTCATTGAAAATATCAAAGAGGAATCACTATGTAGTACTTCTTAGATGCATTTATCTAAGGAAACTTTTTCCATAGGTCATCAGTGGGGACTGGCATTCTGTGCAGCATTCTTTGGAAGCACTACCTTAATGAAGACATTTAAGTTGAATGAGTAAAGCATATATCTAGGAATCATGTTACATGGAGATTTATAAGCTGTTAGTAAGCAAAGTCTTGCAAGTTTTACTGTTCAAGTGAACTATTTAGAAAAAATTGATATCAATAAATGAATAATGTGCTGTAATTAGTCTCTCAGTCACGTCCTACTCTTTGTGACCCCATGGACTGGAGCATGCCAGGCTCCTCTGTCCATGGGGACTCTCCAGGCAAGAATACTGAAGTGGGTTGCCATTTTCTTCTCCAGGGGTATCTTCCCAATGCGGGATTGAGCTCCCACATTGCAGGCAGATTCTTTACCGTCTGAGCCACTAGGATATATTAATAATTGCTTCAGCTGGGTTCATGCAGACTTAAATAAGCACATATGAGACCATTACAAGATACAAGATGATCTGTGCTGCACCTACTGTTTTTATTGGAATGTAATTGCTTTACAATGCGTTAGGTTCTGCTGTACAATAAAGTGAATCAGCTACATGTATACATAACCCATTCCAGTGTCCTTGCCTGGAAAATCCCAGGGATGGAGGAGCCTGGTAGGCTGCCATCTATGGGTCAGAGTTGGACACGACTGAAGCGACTTAGCAGCAGTAGCAGCAAACCCTCCCTCTTGGACCTCCCTCCCACTCTCCCATCCCACTCTCTAGGTCATCAGAGAGTATGGAGCTGAGCTTCCTGTGCTATACAGTAGCTTCCCACTGGCTATGTTACACATGGCTGTGTATATATATATAGGTAGGATGCGTAATGATGGCAGAGTAGAAGGATGTGCACTCATGTTCTCCTGTGAGAACTCCAAAATTGCAACTCGCTGCTAAACAACCATTGACAGGAGAACGTTGTATCCCACCAAAAAAAATACCTCGCATACAAGGGCAAAGGAGAAGCCCCAACAAGATGGTCGGAGCATGCCAGAGATGCTTGGAAGGCTCAAACACAACCTTATGTGCACAGGACCCAGAGACCCCACAGAGACTGAGCTAGACCTGCCTTTGAGTGTTTAAGTGTCTCCTGTGGACACATGGGTCAGCAGTGGCCTGCTGCGGGGACAGGGGCTCTGGCTGCAGCAGGCCTGGGTCACACAGTGTGTAGCATAAGCCCTCTTGGAGGAAGTCGTTATTAGCCCCACCATAGAGCCACTGAGCAGACGACTCACAAACTGCAGAACAATTATACCAAAGAAATTCTCGCACCATTAAGAAAGTTCTAGGACCCACAACAGACTTCCCAACATGGGGTTCTGGTGAAGGGATTGAGAACACCCAGTGAATCTGACTTTGGAGGCCAGTGGGGTTTGATTACAGAACTTCCACAGGCCTGGGGAAACAGACTCTTGGAGGGAACAAACAAAACCTTGTGCACACCAGGAGCCAGAAGAAAGGAGCAGTGTCCCCGCAAGAGACTGAGCCAGACTCGCCTGTGGTGTCCAGGAGTCTCTGGTGGAGGTGTGGGTCAACAATGCCCTGCTGCGGGTCAGGGTCACTGAATAAAATAGTGTGTGCATAAGTCCTTTTGAAGAAGGTTGGCATTACAGTCATTGCCCCTACCATAGTCTGGCCTCTGGTCATGTATGGATGTGAGAGTTGGACTGTGAAGAAAGCTGAGTGCCAAAGAATTGATGCTTTTGAACTGTGGTGTTGGAGAAGACTCTTGAGAGTCCCTTGGACTGCAAGGAGATCCAACCAGTCCATCCTAAAGGAGATTAGTCCTGGGTGTTCATTGGAAGGACTGATGCTAAAGCTGAAACTCCAGTAGTTTGGCCACCTCATGTGAAGAGTTGACTCATTGGAAAAGACTCTGATGCTGGGAGGGATTGGGGGCAGGAGGAGAGGGGGATGACAGAGGATGAGATGGCTGGATGGCATCACCTACTCGATGGACATGAGTCTGAGTGAACGCTGGGAGTTGGTGATGGACAGGGAGGCCTGGCGTGCTGCCATTCATGGGGTTGCAAAGAGTCGGACATAACTTAGTGACTGAACTGACTGAACTGAACTGATAGTTTGGCCTGAGGCCAAACAAAAAGGAGGGAACACAGCCCCGCCCATCAAGAAAAAATTGCATTAAAGATTTGCTGAGCATGGCCACCCATCAGAACAAGATTCAGTTTCCCCCACAGTCAGTCTCTCCCATCAGGAAGCTTCCATAAGCCTGTTATCCTTCTCCATCAGAGGACAGACAGAATGAAAACCACAATCACAGAACACTAACCAAACTGAACACATGGACCACAGCCTTGTAGAGCTCCATGATACTATGAGCCATGCTGTCTAGGCCACCCAAGATGGATGGGTCATGGTGGAGAATTCTGACAAAACGTGGTCCACTGGAGAAGGGAATGGCAAACCACTTCAGATTTCTTGCCTTGAGAACCCCGTGAACAGTATGAAAAGTGAAAAATATATGACACTGAAAGATGAACTCACCAGATTGGTAGGTGCCCAATATGCTACTGGAGAAGACTGGAGAAATAATTCCAGAAAGAATGAGGAGACAGAGCCAAAGCAAAACAACATCCAGTTGTAGATGTGACTGATGATGGAAGTCAAGTCCAATGCTGTAAAGAGCAGTATTGCCTAGGAACCTGGAATATTAGGTCCATGAATCAAAGTAAATTGGAAGTGGTCAAACAGGAAATGGCAAGAGTGGACATCGACATTTTACAAATCAGTAAACTGAAATGGACCAGAATGGGTGAATTTAATTCAAATGACCATTATATCTACTACTGTGGGCAAGAATCCCTTAGAAGAAATGAAGTAGCCCTCATAGTCAACAAAAGAGTCTGAAATGCAGTAATTGGGTGCAGTCTCAAAAATGACAGAATGATCTCTGCTCATTTCCAAGGCAAACCATTCAATATCACAGCAATCCAAGCTCTATGCCCCAACCACTAATGCCAAAGAAGCTGAATTTGAATGGTTCTATGATGACCTACAAGACCTTCTAGAACTAACACAAAAAAGATGTTCTTTTCATCACAGGAGACTGGAATGCAAAAGTAGGAAGTCAAGTAATACCTGGAATAAAAGGCAAGTTTGGCCTCAGAGTACAAAATGAAGGCTAACAGAGGGCAAAGGCTAACAGAGTTTTGCCAAGAGAATGCACTGGCCATAGCAAACACCCTCTTCCAACAACACAAGAGTTGGAAGACTCCACACGTGGACATCTCCAGATGGTCAACACCGAAATCAATCAATCAATGCAATATTCTTTGCAGCTGAAGATGGAGAAGCTTTGTACAGTCAGAAAAAAACAAGACTGGGAGCTGGCTGTGGCTGAGTTCATGAACTCCTTATTGCCAAATTCAGACTGATGTTGAAGAAAGTAGGGAAAACCACTAGACCATTCAGGTATGACCCAAATCAAGTCCCTTATGAGTATACAGTGAAACTGACAAATAGATTCAAGGGATGAGATCTGATAGAGTTGCCTGAAGAACTATGGACAGAGGTTCATGACATTGTATAGGAGGCAGTGATCAAAACCATCCCCAAGAAAAAAAGAAATGCAAAAAGACAAAATGATTGTCTGAAGAGGCCTTACAAATAGCTGAGACAAGAAGAAAAGCTAAAGGCAAAAGAGAAAAGGAAAGATATACCCATCTGAATGCAGAGTTCCAAAGAATAGCAAGGAGATATGAGAAAGCCTTCCTCAGTGATCAATGAAAAGATATAGAGGAAAACAATAGAATGGGGAAAACTAGATATCTCTTCAATAAAATTAGAGATACCAAGGGAAAATTTCATGCAAAGATGGGCACAATAAATAACAGAAACAGTATGGACCTAACAGAAGCAGAAGATATGAAGAAGAGGTGGCAAGAATATACAGAACTATACAAAAAAGATATTAATGACCAGATAACAACAATGGTGTGATCACTCACCTACTACCAGACATCCTGGAGTGCGAAGTCAAGTGGGCCTTAGGAAGCATCACTACAAACAAAGCTAGTGGAGGTAATGGAATTCAAATCCTCAAAGATGATGCTGTGAAAGTGCTGTACTGAACATGCCAGCAAATTTGGAAAACTCAACAGTGGCCACAGGACTGGAAAAGGTCAGTTTTCATTCCAATCCCAAAGACAATGCCAAAGAATATTCAAACTGCCTCACAGTTGCACTCATCTCACATGCTAGCCAAGTAATGTTCAAAATTCTCCAAGCAAGGCTTCAACAGTATGTGAACCAAGAACTTCCAGATGTTCAAGCTGGATTTAGAAAAGGCAGAGGAACCAGAGATCAAATTGCCAACATCTGTTGGATCCTAGAAAAAGCAAGAGAGTTCAGAGTACACACATGTAACTCTGTGAACCTCTCTGGGTGTCCCTCACTATGGAGAAACTTTTCATCTTTAACCTAGATGTTTTATCAATAATGCTGTATATAAGGATAAGTTTTGAGACTACTGCAAGAGAGTTCCCAGAAAAAACATCTACTTCTGCTTCATTGACTATGCCAAAGCCTTTGTGTGGATCACAACAAAGTGTGGAAATTTCTTCAAGAGATGGGAATACCAGACCACCTTACCTGCCTCCTGAGAAATATGTATGCAGGTCAGGAAGCAACAGTTAGAACTGGACATGGAACAACAGACTGGTTCCAAACTGGGAAAGGAGTACATCAAGGCTGTATATTGTCACGCTATTTGTTTAACTTACATACAGAGTACATCATGTGAAATTCCAGTTGGATGAACCACAAGCTGGACTCAAGATTGTCTGGAGAAATATCAATAACCTCAGATATGAAATGACACCACCCTCATGACAGAAGTTGAAGAGGAACTAAAGAGTCTCTTAATGAAAGTGAAAGAGGAGAGTGAAAAAGTTGGCTTAAAACTCAACCTTCAAAAGACTAACATCACGGCATCTGGTCCCATCGCTTCATGGCAAATAGATGGGGAAACAATGGAAACAGTGACAGACTTTATTTTGGGGGGCTCCAAAATCACTGCAGATGGTGACTGCAGCCATGAAATTCAAAGACACTTGCTCCTTGGAAGAAAAGTTATGACCAACCTAGATAGCATATTAGAAAGCAAAGACATTACTTTGCTGACAAAGGTCCATATGGTCAAAGCTATGGTTTTTCCAGTAGTCATAAATGCATGTGAGAGCTGGAGCATAAAGAAAGCTGAGCGCCGAAGAATTGATGCTTTTGAACTGTGGTGTTGGAGAAGACTCTTGAGACTCCCTTGGACTGCAAAGAGATCAAAGCAGTCCATCCTAAAGGAAATCAGTCCTGAATATTCATTGGAAGGACTGATGCTGACGCTGAAGCTCCAATACTTCACCTGATATGAAGAACTGACTCATTGGAAAAGACCCTGATGCTGGAAAAGATTAAGGCTGGAGAAGAAGGGGACAACAGAGGATGAGATGTTTGGATGGCATCATGGACTCGATGGACATGAGTTTGAGCAAGCTCCGGGAGTTGGTGATGGACAGGGAGGCCTGGCGTGCTGCAGTCCATGAGATAGCAAAGAGTCTGACATGACTGAGCAACTGAACTGAACTGAATGTTGGTGGACTCTTTGAGATGAAAGAGAAACCATCATAAAATTTCAAAGCTGTGCAGAATGGAAACAACAGACTGAAATCTGGAGAAGCCTTAAATACACAGCCAGATGTTACCACATGCCAGTTTTCCCCTATAGGACTTTTCATGAACATTGGGAATCAGAGAAGACTAAGGGCTGAGCTGGAAAGATGGAAAGAAATTCCCTGCATCTCGCAGTGCTTAGAAGTTCTGAGATAAGGAGGGCATCACGATCCAGGTACAGTTCCTGGATATTTGAGGGGGAGTTTCCTGATAGAACCTGGGAGGTTTCAGAGGCTTCCCTCAGTGGTTAAGACTCAGTGCTTCCAGCGCAGCCAGCATCGGTTCTATTTTTGGTTGGGGAACTAAGATCCCATATGTCACTACTAGGCACAGTGAAAAATTAAAAAAAAAAAAAAGAACCTTGGGGTTTCAGAGTGGTAGAGACTAGAGTACAGAGTGACTGCAAAAATATCCCCCAATTTTCACACCTTTCTACATCCATGCCTTTTGCAATGTGATTTGCAGTCCATCCCATAAAGAGATATATTGTACACCTTGAAGACAGCTTAATCTCCTGACTTGCCTTGAACAGTAGAAGGTAGCTCTGTAACAGTGTTCCAGTTCCAAATTTTCAAAATGCCTGTGTATTCCCTCCCTTTCTTCACTCTTGCTCTCTCCTGAACCACTGCCTCTGGCTAGGAGAACAATCATGGCTAGCCCCAGGAGCCATGAGAGACCACGTGGTGCAGAGCTGACATCCAAGTAATCCTACACCATACCGCCCCCAGCTGATCTGCCAGGTGGCTGCTAGTTCACCAGTGAACTCGACCACAATGGTAACAATAGCTACTGGATATAAATGAAAAGCAATTGAATAGCCATAGAAAGTGAAGAGGAACTAAAAAGCCTCTTGATGAAAGCGAAAGTGGAGAGTGAAAAAGTTCGCTTAAAGCTCAACATTCAGAAAACGAAGATCATGGCATCTGGTCCCATCACTTCATGGGAAATAGATGGGGAAACAGTGTCAGACTTTATTTTCTGGGGCTCCAAAATCACTGCAGATGGTGACTGCAGCCATGAAATTAAAAGACGCTTACTCCTTGGAAGGAAAGTTATGGTCAACCTAGATAGCATATTCAAAAGCAGAGACATCACTTTGCCAACAAAGGTCCGTCTAGTCAAGGCTATGGTTTTTCCTGTGGTCATATATGGATGTGAGAGTTGGACTTTGAAGAAGGCTGAGCGCCGAAGAATTGATGCTTTTGAACTGTGGTGTTGGAGAAGACTCTTGAGAGTCCCTTGGACTGCAAGGAGATCCAACCAGTCCATTCTGAAGGAGATCAGCCCTGGGATTTCTTTGGAAGGACTGATGCTAAAGCTGAAACTCCAGTAGTTTGGCCACCTCATGCAAAGAGTTGACTCATTGGAAAAGACTCTGATGCTGGGAGGGATTGGGGGCAGGAGGAGAAGGGGACGACAGAGGATGAGATGGCTGGATGGCATCACTGACTCGATGGACATGAGTCTGAGTGAACTCCGGGAGTTGGTGATGGACAGGGAGGCCTGGTGTGCTGCAATTCATGGGGTTGCAAAGAGTGGGACACAACTGAGCGACTGAACTGAAGTGAACTGAGTAAGCCCTGTTTACCTGGAGTTTAGTAAGGAAAAACAGTCCTCTTGGCTATATTCTTTACTTACCTTGCAGAACTTCAAACTCCCATTTATTTTTTTCTTGACTTTGTTCTTTCTCTCTCCTTTACTGGTTCTTCTTAATGTTGGAGAGGCCAGAACTGGTCCTTTGCCCTTCTCTTTAATTGTATCCAGGAGCTTATCAATTTCCTCCAGCCACTTGTATTTCAATTCCATCTATGTGCTTGACCTCCACATTTTATATCTTCAGCCTGCATATCTCTCCCAAAGTCCTATCCATTGTCTACTTGACATTACCTATTGGAAATCTAACAAGTATGGATAAGGAAGTTGTGGTATATGTATGCAATGAAATATTACTCAGATGAAAAGGAATGAAATGGAGTAAGCTGTAGTGATGTGGATGAACCTAGAGTCTGTCATACAAAGTGAAGTAAATCAGCAAGAGGAAAACAAATATAAATTAATACATGTATATGGAATCTAGAAAAATAGTACAGATGAACGTATTTGCAGGGCAGGAATGGAGCAGCAGACATAGAAAATGGACTTGGGGAAGAAGAAGGTGGGATGAATTGAAAGAGTAGGATTGACACATATATACTGCTGCTAAGTCACGTCAGTCGTGTCCGACTCTGTGTGACCCCATAGATGGCAGCCCACCAGGCTCCCCCGTCCCTGGGATTCTCCAGGCAAGAACACTGGAGTGGGTTGCCATTTCCTTCTCCACATATATATACTATCAGGTGTAATAGCTAGCTGCTAGGAAGCTACTGTATGACACACGGAAGCCCAGCTCAGGACTCTGTGATGACCTAGAGGGGTGAGATGAGGGGCTGAAGTGGGAGATCCAAGAAGGAGGGGATCTATGTGTACATATAACTACTGTTCATGTTGTTGTACAACAGAAACTAATGCTGTACAACAGCACTGCAAAGCAATTATCCTGCAGTTAAAAAAAAAAAAACAAGCATCCCAAACTCAATGTATCCAAACCTGAGTTCCTGATCTTCTCTCTCATTCCTGGTCCATCACAGCATTTCACATATGACTTTATCAGGAACTTGATCCTCCTATCCTGTCCCTATAAAGTCTATTCTTGATTCAGCAATCAGATCAATGGGAGAAATGTCATCAGATTGTAGCAGACCAACATTTGCCAACCCCACAATGTCTTTTTGCAATTGCAGATTATTTTGAGCTGAGAATAACAAGACCCAGAGACACGATTTTCCCCTTAATTGCCTAACAGAATGTAAACAGCAGTTCCAGGAAGGGAGGATCACCAAAGATCACTATAGTATGAACTGGCTGTGTAGACGGAGAGGAACCCAGCAAAGTCTGTTTGTTAAAATTCCACTCTGTTGTCCTATGGTCTCTGCAGGAGCCAGTAAACATGTGTTTATCAAATATTTGCTTTTTCTTCTTCACGTCAATGTCTTTCATCCCCTTTGATGTCTCAAACCAACATCCTCATTTGTCTTTAGCTGAAGATGCTATTGAAGCTGAGGGTTTCCTCCATTTTGGTGAGTTACTCAGTTCTGCATCTCACCCATGGATAAATGTTATTCAACTTTGGTTTGATTTTCCGCTGTTAATTTGTCTCTTGTGCATTTAACTCTTTAAACAATCAAAAAGACCTAGAAAGGTAGAGGAAAATTTCCTCCTCTTCAACAATGTCATTTTTCAGTTCAAAGTCTTGCAGTTGCTTCCCATTTTACTCAGAGCAAAAAACACTATGCTTTCTGTAGTCTCACAAGCTCCTATGACTAGCCCCCTATGACCACCCTGACCTCCTCCTTCTCTGTGCCAGCAGTTTGCACTCCGTGTCTTGCCTTATATGTGCATGCTAAGTTGCTCCGGAGAAGGCAATGGCACCCCACTCCAGTACTCTTGCCTGGAAAATCCCATGGATGGAGGAGCCTGGTGGGCTGCAGTCCATGGGGTCGATAGGAGTTGGACACAACTGAGTGACTTCCCTTTCACTTTTCACTTTCATGCATTGGAGAAGGAAATGGCAACCCACTCCAGTGTTCTTGCCTGGAGAATCCCAGGGACGGGGGAGCCTGGTGGGCTGCCGTCTATGGGGTCGCACAGAGTTGGACACGACTGAAACGACTTAGCAGCAGCAGCAGCAGCAGCAAGTTGCTCCAGTCGTGTCCAACTCTTTGTGACCCCATGGATTATAGCCCTCCAGGCTCCTCTGTCCATGGGATTCTCCAGACAATAATACTGGAGTGGTTTGCCATACCCTCCTCCTCCAGGGGATTTTCCTGACCCAGGAATCGAACCTGCATCTCTTCCATCTTCAACACTGGCAGACAGGTTCTTTACCACTAGCACAACCACTTCTTAAATACAATCCTATCTCAGAGCTTTAGCTTAACCTGTTCCGTCTTGCCATTTTCTTTCTGTAACCCATGTTTCTGGCTTAGAACTTTGGTGAACTTTGCCTTCACCTGACCACTCTTCCCTTGAATTTCTATGTGCCTGACCCCCCTAGCACATTCAAGTCTTAGCTCAGATGGGATTTAAAATGACTCAACTAGAATGACACCTTCATAGGCACAGAGAATCTTGGCAACTGAGGTTTTCCTAGCTCTTAGAGCAGGGCTTTCCCAACTGGCCCTCAACAAACATAGGTTAAATAAATGAATGCATATTGTTGTTATTCAGTCACTAAGTTGTGTCTGACTCTGTGACCCCATGGACTGCAGCATGCCAAGCTTCCCTGTCCTTCACTATCTCCCAGAGTTTGCTCAAATTCAAACTCATGCCCATTGATTTGGTGATCCCATCCAATCATCTCACCCTCTTCTCCTGCCTTCAATCTTTCCCAGCATCAGGGTCTTTTCCAGTGAGTCAGCTCTTCATATCAGGTGGCGAAAGGATTGGAGCTTCAGCTTCAGCATCAGTTCTTCCAATGAACATTCAGGGTTGATTGCCTTTGGGATTGACTGGTTTGATTTCCTTGCTGTCCATTGGACTCTCAAGAGTCTTCTCCAACCCCACAGTTCAAAAGCATCAATTCTTCAGCACTCAACCTTCTTCATGGTCCATTTCTCACATCTGTACATGACAACTGAAAAAAACCATAGGTTTGACTATATAGACCTTTGTAGGCAAAGTGATGTTTCTGCTTATTAATATGCTATCTAGGTTTGTCATAGCTTTTCTTCCAAGGAGCAAATGTCTTTGACTTTCATGGCTGTAGTCACCATCTGCAGTGGTTTTGGAACAAGGATGCTTGAAGATGGGATGAATATCAGTGTATTGGAAAAGGGGAAGAAAAACAGCTACTGCAGGTATCTGAAAGTGAAAGTGAAAGTCGCTCAGTCGTGTCCGACTCCAGGCCAGAATACTGGAGTGGGTAGCCTTGTCCAGGGGATCTTCCCAACCCAGGGATTGAACCCAAGTCTCCTGCGTTGCAGGCAGATTCTTTACCAGCTGAGACACAAGAGAAGCCCAAGAATCCTGGAGTGGGTAGCCTATCCCTTCTCCAGCGGATCTTCCTGAACCAGGAATATGAAGTGGGGTCTCCTGCATTGCAGGCAGATTCTTTATCGACTGAGCTATATATCAGGGCTCAAATCCTGCCTCTTCTACCTGATGTTTTGTATGTTATTTTAACATGTCTGTGCTTCATTTTTTCTTCCATAAAATGGGGATAAACTACTGTCTCCTTGATGGGGCTGTTGGGAGGGCTCAAAGAGTACATTTATATACTAATTAATTAATAATTAGTACTAATTAGCATAATATACAGCAGATAATACATGTTAAAATAAATAGTGCATTTTTATTATTAATAGTACTTATTTCATAGATTTAGTATAAGGATTGGATGAAATAATCTGTATGAAGTTTTTAATAAATGTGAAATTGATATTAGCTGATGATAGATGTGAGAGCTGGACCATAAAGAAAGCTGAGCACCGAAAAATTGATGCTTTTGAACTGTGGTGTCGGAGAAGACTCTTGAGAGCCCCTTGGGCTGCAAGGAGATCCAACCAGTCCATCTTAAAGGAAATCAGTCCTGAATATTCATTGGAAGGACTGATGTTGAAGCTGAGGCTCCAATACTTTGGCCACTTGATACAAAGAACCGACTCCTTGGAAAGACCCTGATACTGGAAAAGACTGAAAGTGGGAGAAGAAGGGGACAACAGAGGATGAGATGGTTGGATGGCATCACTGACTCGATGGACATGAGTTTGAGTAAGCTCCGGGAGTTGGTGATGGACAGGGAGGCCTGGCGTGCTGCAGTCCATGGGGTTACAGAGAGTCAGACATGACTGAACTAATGATCCAGTTTCTGTGTTTCTGAAAAACACACTTCTCCTCCCCCATAAGGTGTTGAAACTAGCACTCAACTTACAGTGTACAATAGCTTTTAAAAACAATCTTTCCTTTATGAAAACCCATAATGCTCCCCACATCTACACTATTTATGAAATTAGCTAAGGTCTTGTTCCCAGGAATCTTCCTAGTTAATGCTTGTTGGCCAGTTTTCTTTTCTTAATGTACTATACCATGAATATCTGTTTTCTTCTAATATGTCCCTGTTTGTTTCTTTAATGAAGGGGGTGTGTGAGCTTAGTTGTAAAAGTTAACACTGACCAGCAGAGACCTTGAATTCAACAAGATCTTAAAAAAAAAGAGAGATCCTTAGAATTGTTTCATTATGGACCAGTCTTTTGAATCCTGGAAATTAGCTCAAATTGATGGAGGCAGAATAATTGGCATTTTCTTAGTGTCTTTTCCTTATATTGTTTAGTAAGCACAATGCCTTAGGATACATATTGGTTTTCAGATTTTCTCCTGAGAGAAAAGGGAGGACCTTATTATGCTGCTAACATTCATTATTTTAGACATTATGCTGAGAGAGAGCAGAGAAGGCATTTGGGAGGAATTGCTTTTCTATAGGTCATTGGATCATCTGATTATTGTTCTCTGTTTCATTGATCAGTATGGTCTCTAACTTCGCAGATATGACCAATTACTAAATTCAATGAAAACAAGATTAAAAACCCCACCAAGAACTAGAAAGATGATAATGGAAGATCTCATTTTGCTGGTCCTGCGAAGTTTCCCATGAACTGACCAGTGGGCTCTTTCATCCGTCCCCCTCCCCAAGGCTACCATGTGGTCTTTCTTCCCAGAAGGGCTGAGTGTATGAGATTTCAGTTCCTGGAAACAATTTGCCCAGCCAGCATAACATTTACTACCAGTGCATGACATTTAAGACACTCATTCCCTCATCATAGTGGACAATGTTGATAACCTTTCTAGAGGGCTCATACCACTGAACAGGGAACTGAATGCTCCGAAATGATCCCAATTTTTAAGTCATTGTGGATGTTATAAATCCACTCCAGTATGTCGATACGAGAACTAGTTTGTTGGCTACATCACGTGAATAGATTATCATTCATAGAAACTCATAACTGAAGGGAGTTTGAGTTTTCCTGCTGTCAACTTTATCACCTTTGTTAACATCCACATTGAAAACACTTCAGCCAGCTGATAGTGTGTGTGTGTGTGGTGGGGTGTGTGTGTGTTTTGTGGAATATCCCAAGAAAAAAAGTCAAACTTTTTCATATGTATGTTAATGGATTGGGCTATTCTTGAATCTTCCAAAGATTAGTATATGAATGTAGACTTTAACAATTTTCTTTTTCCACGAGTGAGAACTCAATTCTATAAAAAAGGAAAAAACAAGATGCATAATCCATTTTGTTGTTAAAGAACTTTGAGCTAATTGGAAAATATGGGGTTTTGATCTTTTTTTTTACTTACCAGGTGTATGACCCGAGACAAGTCACAGTGCCTCTCTGGAATTCATGTTAGAATGATCTCTAAGAATCCTTTCCAATTTAAAAGTCTTTGATAGTATGATTTTCTATAGGACTCAGACTTTTTCAGTTCATGGATTTCTTACAATACCACCGTAGACAACCTACTCACTTATGCATGACACAGTTTTGGGACAATTTTTTGCTGGATAAGACAATTGATGCTCAAATAAAAGGTTTTCTAAATACATTTTTTAAAAATTTCAGTTATTGTATTCTTTACCTCTTTTTGGTTCTTTATATTTCTTAAAAATCTTTGTTTGGTTTCTCACTGTATACATCCATTCTTCTCTTGAGTTCTTTGAGCTTATTTATTCACTGACTACTCTACATGGCCTGTGGGATCTTAGTTCCCTGACCAGGTATTGAAACAATGCCCCCTTCAGTAGAAGCATGGAGTCTTAACCACTTGGGCATCAGGGAAAAATCCCTGGAATAGAAGTTTAATAAATTGATATTAGAAGTTGGTATTAAGTTGTTAAATTAGCCAGAATAATACTTATTTATGGGTTTCCCGGGGGGCTCATCAGTAAAGAATCCACCTGCAATGCAGAAGCCCGCAGGAGACATGGGTTCAATCCCTGGGTGGGGAAGGTTCCCTGGAGGAGGGCATGACAGCCCTCTCCAGTAGTCTCGGCTGGAGAATCCCCAGGGACAGAGGAAGCTAAAAGTCCATGGGGTCACAAAGAGTCAGACCCGACTGAAGTGACTTAACACACACACACACACACACACATGCACATGCACACACACACGCACATATTTATGTAAAATAGCCAGATTTGTTCAGCTTTTAGTAGAAAGGTAAAATATGGCAAGATGATTTGGGTCGATGAGATTTTCCTGAAATAGCCACAGCTTGAAGTCAGTGTACATTAGCTTGGTCTTAATTTTCCTCTAACTGCCTCCTCTATCATTCTTTCTGCACAATGATTATAAATGTTCAGAATGATGACTTCAATATACTGCAAGATCTTCAGACATAAAAAAAAAGTCAAATAAACTATGTTAAAAAGACCTCACTTATTAAGGGAAGGAAGTCATCCCAGTATCTAAACAAATATATTCAAAGACATGTTTTTAAGAAAAAAAAAAACATTATTTGGTGAAGCAATCAATTGACATATTTATTTAGCATGAGTTTTTCTACATATTACAAGGCATTTAGAAGTTTGATATATATGCTTGTTTGCAAAAAATTAAATATGAGAGTAGAGAACATGACAGTAGTTAATAGTAACGTGTTTACGGTTGTTAAGGCAAATTGCCACTCATTATCTCTTGTACACTGTTAGTGTGGTTTTCTGTGTTAGAGACTACAGAAGTGTAAAAACAACCTCCCCTAGCCTGTTTGAAAACTAGTTCTAGATGCAAGTTAGATTCTTCCAGATTGAGGCATTCCATGAGATTTGTAAGGCAGAAGTGGGAGAGGAGCCTTCCTATTACTGCTTATTTTTGCTTGAAGTAAGGTTGTAAAAATGTTTTTTTCTGAAGTACCATGGCAGTGTCTGGTCACTAACTTTGAGGTATGAAGAGGCATTGAAGAAATGGTAGTAATTCTTCCCAAGAATCTGAATTCCAGCTCCGCAGATAGGTATGGAGCCTAGCAATTCCCTTGGGGTCCTGTGTTTTGAATGTGGCAGAGGTAAATTTTCCCTCTGATGGACCAGTTAGAAACTTTTGTTGGAGGGACTCCTAGGTCCTCAGCCTAAAGCCCATTCTGTGAACCCTTACAAGTCTGTGAGCGTCCTCAGTCTCTGTATTAAGCTCCTTTCTACTTAAAATAGCTGGCATGCTTCGCATTTCCAGCCCCCAAATACTTGTAGACTTGTGAGTGACCCTGTAGTCAGCAGAGGAAAATAAATAGTGAGGACAAGAATTATAAAGTTTTATGGACCAGATGATCAAGCTGCAGCTTGAGGAAAAAATAAATGGACATCTGATAATTCTTTGTACATTTGGGGTAAAGTTTATTCATAAATTCATGCTTGTACTTTATGTATGTAATACTAATTTGGATTTTGTATCAGCATATGAATAAGACCATTGGCCCTAAAAGCCACTACTTTGGGACACTTTGTTTTACTAACTTTAATTTAAAGAGATTCTTAATTTTCCAGGCTCCAGTGCATGAAAGGATTCCCCAAAGAGCAGTTGCTGTTGGTTTAGCCCTAGACCTTTAGAGTAAATTATGAACGATCAAAAATGCATTCCAGATATTTTATGGATAAGGCTAAAGCCAACAAAAGCTGGAAAAGTATGGACTGAAGGATAAAAATACTCTTGTTCTGAAATATTCTAGGGATTTGAGTTTAGTTTTGTGCCTTGAAAGCCTCAAATCATGAAAGGTCAAATTAGGAAGTAGTACTGGGGGATTTTAGGAATGCTGCTGAAATTGACAGAAGCCCCAGTCCTGTTAGGAAGCTTCAGGGCACCGCTTTCATCTTCTTTTCTTGAACTGTTAAAAGAACTTTCTTGCTCCCTGAGATTAGCAACTCCAAAGCAACCTGGTCTTTTACTGGACCTAATTCTCTTAGTTATAGTAAGCATGTGTCCTTGGCTTCTTCTCCACAAGGTATAAAATGGTAAGCATTCCTTCTTTCTACTTAGCCTCCAAGTGACCAACCATCCTTGGTCTGACTTCTTCTTTAAAAATATTTCTTTCTTTATTATTTATGTGGCTGCCACAGATCATAGTTGTGGCACTTGAAGTGTTTTGCTTGAGGCGTGTGGGATCTAGTTCCCTGACCAGGGATTGAACCCAGGCCTCCTGCACTGAGAGCACAGTCTTAGCCACTGGACCACCAGGGAAGTTCCTTGACCTGACTCTTGGGTCCAGGTCTCCTCCTGACATGAAGACATAAAAGACAGACTCTTGATCGTTAGCTTCTGAGATCAGGGTTTTGGGGGCCACTGTGCCTCTAAACCTCAGACCAGTTACACATCGGCAGTGACAGAGCACCTCAGATTAGGTGCTGAGAACATCTGAGAACAGGATGGAGCTAAAGTGGCTTATTGTTCCATTTGCTTTGGACTTAACAACGGGTTGAGGTACAGAAAAGAATTTCTTCCAGGAACCACCAAAGAATCAAAGGATGTATATGCTCTACCTTTCTAGAAAACTCAACAAGTTCCATTCTTTGTCATTTATTGGCCATGCATATTATATCACTCAATCACTAGAACCATTTCGTATGCATGCTCTGTCACTTCAGTCATGTCTGACTCTGTGAAGCCCTATGGACCGCAGCCTGACAGGCTCCCTGTCCATGGGATTCTCCAGGCAAGAATACTGGGGTGGGTTGCTGTGCCCTCTTCTTGGGGATCTTCCCAACCCAGGGATCGAACCTATGTCTACCTGCATTGGTAGGTGGTTTCTTTACCACTAGCGCCACCTGGGAAGCCCCTCACTAGAACCATTAGGAGATTTGTAAATGGCAAAGAGAGCAGAAAGTAACTATTGCTAAATAGCCCCATGAAATTGCTAATGTCAGTCCTCATATTCCAGACTGATCTCTCACTCATGGGCTTTCAGTTCTAAGTGGAACAGGAATGTGAGAAACAGATGATGGAGAAGCTGTCCTCTTTCTTCCAGAATTAACCGTGGGATAGCTTTTACAGATCACGACAAGATCACGCTCCCGGAATTCAGAACATGCTCTATAGAGTGGTGGTTTGCAACTTAAACTAAACCTTCTTTACTCTACTGCCTGGAAAGATCTTTGAATCCTGTCATACCAAGGGGGCTTCGCCCTTCTGCTCACAGGCTCTCATGTTCTCCACTTCTGCCTCCCTCCTACTCTAATGAAATCAGTACATTTTAATAAATAAGTGATCAGACCTTGAACCTTGGAGTTCTCCTTGGCGTCTCTGTGGGAGAAAAGAAGTCCACCTCTGGCCTGGCCTCATGCGTAGGTAGTTTTTATGGATGGCAGAGAGAGGCGTGGAAAGATTCAGTCCTCTGACACATCACCCCACTTTGAAGAGGCTGAGGCTTATTAAAACAAAACTAAACAAGTGTCTCAGTTTGTGGAACTTTGACTGGCTCACTCAGCATGGTTTTAGTGTTTGTTTTGTTTTCTGATGACCGACGAAAGGAATCTTCCCTTATTGAGTAATAACCCTCTGTTTAATCTCCCTCCCTGCTGAAGATCAATCTCCAGTGAATGAAATTTCTCTTATTCTCTTATGATGAGGAGAGTAAGCATTTCAATAGAAGGAGAAGATGCAAATATATAAGCTTCTCCACTGCTACCCGGGATGAGCGTTTAGGAAAGGAAGAGAGGAAAAAGAGCAAAGGGCATCTTAAATATATACAGCAAGGTTATATAGCTAAGGAAAGTCGCTCAGTCGTGTCTGACTCTTTGTGATCCCATGGACTTTAGCCTACCAGGCTCCTCTGTCCATGGGATTTTCCAGGCAATGGTACTGGAGTGGGTTGCCATTTCCTTCTCTAAATAAAGCTAAATAAAGGAAAATAAAAGAATTTTGAATGGTATTGTCTTTTCTAAACTTAAAAAATGGATGGTAGGAAACATTTTTGTGAGTTAAATTGAGTTGTTTTAAAGAGTTTGCCTACGCTATTTGCTCTCAAAAACTTATTGCAAATGAAAAATACTATGTGTTCATTGCTTGGTGATTTATGTCTTTTCCCATTACTTCAAAGATGAATATGTTGGAAGATATTTAGATTTCTAAAGCTAGCTAGAGTTTCCAGAGAGAAGGTTTATCATATTGGAAATGTTAAAGGTAATGCTGGTTTTTGTGTGGAGTGTGGAAATTCTTTGAGTTGAAATGTAAGTACCAGGAAATCCCAGAGATCACCGCCGCAGGGGAGAAACATTTCATGTTTGTTAAATTAAGAAATGGCATTTGACATTGAGTTTTTCCTCCTTCACTCACAAGCTGCTGGGTTAACTCAAATCTGTACTAATTGGGGGTTGTGTTTGGCTCAAAATTACAGGCTCTTAAAAAAAGGGCACAAATGTCCATATATTATACACCATTTCTAATTATAAAATAAAAATGTCAGTACCGAATTGGCTCAGTTTCCCATTTCAGATATCACGTGTGGTATTAAGTTCAATAATGACAAAATATATTGAAGGTACTAGAAATATAAAACTTTCATTTGTCAAACATGCTTCACATATTTCGTCTTTGAGTTTCTTATCTTAGGTTTTAATGATACAAAATGAAGCCAATTTCATATGTATCCTGTGTGACCAGAAAGTGACCCTTCTTGAACTTAAACGACTTCTGGGATTTTGTGACATTGTAACACTGGCAGAGACATTTTATTCTTTGAATACAACTTCTTTCTAGAGAGGTAATTAAACTCAACCAGTATGCCCCTGCTAGAACATGGGACTCAGAAATGGTTCTTTGGTCTTTAGAGAAAAGTATGAAAGGTACTTACCCTTGGAAGGAAGGTTTGATCACACAGCAACAACACCGGGTGTCCTGACCCTATTTGACTGCTGTCAGCAATTCTCTGCTGTTGTGTGGGATAACGGATAATGAAGACATGAGGAATGAATCTCTGGTTGGGCAATTTATCCTCAGGATCCAATGTCTTGATCTGTTCTGTTATATAGGCTAAAATAAGGATGAGAAGAGTTCACTAACTGACAGTTACTCACTTGTGTGTCTACTGCCCTCCCTCTCCAGAAAATCCTAAGTTTCTGTCAAGAACACAAATCAGTTCAGTTCAGTTGTTCCATCGTGTCCGACTCTTTGTGACCCCATGGACTGCAGCACGCCAGGCTTCCCTGTCCATCACTAACTCCTGGAGCTTTCTCAAACTCATGTCCATCGAGTTGGTGATGCCATCCAACCATCTGATCCTCTGTCCTCCCTTCTTCTCCTGTCTTCAATCTTTCTCAGCATCAGGCTCTTTTCCAATGAGTCAGTTCTTCGCATCAGGTGGCCAAAGTATTGGAGCTTCAGCTTCAGCATCAGTCCTTCCAATGAATATTCAGGACTGATTTCCTTTAGGATTGACTTGTTTGAGCTCCTTGCTGTCCAAGGGGCTCTCAGAAGTCTTCTCCAACACCACAGTTCAAAAGCATCAGTTCAAGAACACAAAGAAAGAGCAAATACAAGAAGATAGAACTGACTGTCATGGGACCATTTCTTTTTGTTCGGGAAAGTCCAAATCCAAAAAGTCAAAGTTTTGGAGTTGTCACCATAGTCTCCTTTTTAAGGAAAAATTTGTCACTTCAGTTATTATTTTCCTCTACCTCAAACCTTCTTTAGTTGAGGCTTATCTTCAGAAACTAGAAAGACTGAACTTCTCTTCATGACACAGTTCTATAGCTCTCTCATCAATCTTGTCAAGGATGTGAGTCCTAGATTCTAAGAGTAAGGAGGAATATTTGAAAGCATCTTCAGTCTCCTAATGTTATACAGCATGAGGCCACCAAGGCTTGAGTATTCAAGTAATGAGTTCAAAGTGACTCAGACACCTAGTAATAGAGACAAAACCAGTTTCCACAAGCCCCTGTTCTGTATCCCCTACTTTTCTATATAACCTACAGTACATTTTTAGTTCTCCAGACTTTTCATATATTAGTTTATTTCTTTTAGAATTGGTCTGCATGAATGGATACCACTATCGGTCATGAACCCTGATAGATTCAATTCAAGCTTTGTGGGGAATCTAGATAAAATCTCAGTGTTGTCAGGGACCTCACTCAGTGTAGTCGGTTTTGGCTTTTTGGTTGTTTGTTTTGCTTTGTTTGCCTGTATCATTGTTGCATATTAGGCATCTGCCCTCTGCTTGAATTACTACAGTATCAGAGAATGCTTGAATTTTGGAGATAGGCCACTCCATTCCTGAGAAACCCTACTCATGTGAAGAATTACGTACTATTTTGAGCAAAACATGCTAAGCAATAAGTTCCACCAACTGGCCAAGGTTTGTTGTCCAGTAAGGGGAAAATGGTTCACTTCTGTACTCTGGTACAATAGAAGAGCAGAGTCTCTCCCTTGAGTCTCAGTACTTGAATCTTTGAAATTTAATAAGGCATGTCCATCCCAGGAGGCAGTCTAAGAGAAATCTCAGACCCAAGACATCTCTTCTGTTCCTGTGAGATTGACAGTTGCCATGGGAATGGAGAGAGAGGGAGGTGCTGTCCTCAGAGCCTCCATGATTTCATCCTAGCACAGTTCCTGCAGGGACCTAAGTGCCTGCTAAGATTTTTATAGAGGCCCATCAGCTGGGCCTTGTAGAGGAAATGCTGGGTCCCTCTGCACCAGAAGAGGGAACATGATTTATTTAGTGCTTTCTGAGTGGCTCTAATGTCCCTGCCTGGCCTCCCTCACCAAAAAACACAGAAATTCTGATTTTTATTTTAACTCCAAGCTCCTGTTTCCAGTTATAATTCTTGGGTGGATTTCAATAGTTTCTAATTAAAAGAAGAGAGCACTGTGATAAACCCTCAGCTGATCAACGACCCATAGGTCCAGTGGATGTATCTAAAGTGCAGATCAGATTCCAAATGGTAAGCCCTTAGTTTTTCTGTGGCTATAACCATGAGGAAAGCAGCTCAGACTGGCTTCAGGAGGATCTTCAACGTGACTCACTCAGGCGTGGGAATTTCAGCTGAAGATACAGTTAGGTTAGTTTGCAAACTAATGGAAAGCCCGGCTCTGTCCTTAGAGGGAGACACTACTCAGAAAACCACATGACCATGTGTATGTACATAAAAGGGAACCTGGGAGCCTGAAAGGGGCTGCCAGGAGCCACCTAATGTGAAATCCAAGGCTGGAGGTTGTATTGATCTTGGAATGGGGCAGTGAGGAGCATTCTATGATAGTGAAAGCTGCAACTCTAGAGACTCCGAGGCACTCTAGGGAGGCCTCAGAACCATCCATCATCATTATTTTGTCAGGAAATAGAATAATTGCACCTATGTTAAGTTCCTAAATAGATTTAACAATATCTTTGCCAGTTTACAGGCAGAACACCAGCACGCATCATCAAAGTCAATACCTTGCCTAGATACACCTGATTATAGCTATGGTCAGGAAGTAGACCATTTCTTAGACACTTCTCAGATATATTCTTACATCCAAAAGCCTCATTCAGTTCTCAGAGTGGCAGTTCTTGGAAGCTTCTAGTAATTCCCTGGAAATTTCAGAATATCCAGTAAAAAGCCATTTTTCTTGAATAATAAAGAGGTTTGTCATGCAGGGTGGGAATTTTCTGAAAACCAGCCAGTTGGTCACTATTAGACCATTGCAGGAAGCCTCTGATGTGCATGCCATATTATGGGTAAAGCTTAAAAAATTAGATACACAGAAAGATATGGTAGTAACACAAAGAACTCTCAAGATCCATAATGCAGCATAAGAAATAAAACATGATCCATAAATTTGAAACCTGTCTATATTACCTCCCCAAATCATCTTCCCAGCACCTTGAAAAGTAGTCTCTGTCCTAAATCATATGCTTCTTATTCTCAAGAATTTCTTGGTAAAATTAGTGCGTAGTATCAACTCAAATGTTTATAAACTTTATATAAAGCATATTCTGCACATCTTTTTCCATAATTTGCCCTTTTCCATTAAACATTATGTTTGAAAGATTCATCCATGTTGGCAAATATAATCTCAGCCCATTCATTTACATTTCTGATTAGTATTTTTATTTATTTTCAGTCTCCTGTTGAAAGATATATGGTTTTTATTTTGGTTAAAGAATGTATACTTTTAATTCTTTTAGATATTGTCAAATTGTTCTTGAAAATTGTTCTTTGTTCAGTCACTCAGTCATGTACAACTCTTTGCAACCCCATGAATGGCAGCATACCAGGCTTCCCTGTCCTTCACTATCTCCTGATGTTTGTTCAAACTCATGTCCATTGAGTCAATGCCATGCAAACATCTCATCCTCTCTCTCCCCATTCTCCTCCTGTGCTCACTCTTTCCCAATGTCAGGGTCTTTTCCAAAGAGTTGGCTCTTTGCATCAGTTAGCCAGAGTATTGGCTTCAGCTTCAGTCCTTCCAATGAACATTCAGGGTTGATTTCCTTTAGGATTGACTGGTTGATCTCCTTGCTATCCAAGGGACTATCAAGAGTCTTCTCTAGCACTGTAGTTTGAAAACATCAATTCTTTTGGCTCTCAGCCTTCTTTATGGTCCAACTCTCACATCCATACATGACTACTGAAAAAACCATAATTTTGACAATATAGACCTTTGTCAGCAAAGGCGAATATAGTTACACTAATATGTACTCAGATGGGCAATGTATTAAAGTTTCTATTCTTCACATCCTTGCCAATATCTGCTATTGTCAACCCATTAATGTGTTTGCCAATCTAACGGTTATCTCATGGTTTTAATACTCATTTCTCTGAATTCTAGTGAGATTGAGCTTCTTTTTGGGAAGGTTTGTATTTTCAATACTAAATTTGCTCTCCCAATTTCCTTCTCCATTTTTTACTCTAAATATTGCCCTCTCTGGGTATCTCTCTCTCTGTCTCACACAGACACACACATACAACACACACACACATTCATATGCTGCAATACCTTCCACTGGTATGTATGTTCTGGAAGGCAGAAACATAGATATATTCTTCATTCTTAACATCAGATTTGATTGAAATAAAGTACTTCATAAATATTATCTGAAGAAGTAAATTTGTGTTTTTTCAACTCTGAATTCACTGCAGGTCCTGGCCCCAGAAATCACCCAGTCCAGTACTCTGGCTTAAAGAATTTCATGGCCTGAGGAACCTGGCAGGCTACAGTCCATGGGGTTGCAAACAGACACTGCCAAGTGACTTTCACTTTCACTTTGAAGAATATTGACGGGCAGAGTCTTCATCTTTCACACCTGGAGCACAGTAGGAATTGTTGGCTTTTGGATGAATAGATTGTGTTTCTTGATTTCCTGAGGTAAATGTAACATGCAGCATAAACCGAAAACTCAGCTTTAGTACAAAACTGATACAGTCCCTACTAAGGGATTCAAACTCGTGGAGTTTATGATGGCAACTTGCTTTAAGTAGGTACCAGGCACTGTGCTGTATAAGGGGCACGAAGAAAACTGTCCTCAGTTCTCTGTCCTGAAGAAGCTTAGAATAAAAACTAAAAATAAATATTAAATATTAATTTCTATATTTACCTCTACATTCACACAAAGTACATATGGTTGAATATATGTACATATAATAAATATACATTATGATAATTATGTGAATATTTTAATATCTTTATCTACCTCTACTTTTACAACACGTATTCTACAAGCCCTGTTTGGGCTACTTCAGTTCAGTTGAGTCGCTCAGTCATGTCCGACTCTTTGCGATCCCATGAACCGCAGCAAGCCAGGCCTCCTGTCCATTACCAACTCCCCGAGTCCACCCAAACCCATGTCCATTGAGTTGGTGATGCCATCCAACTATCTCATCCTCTGTCATCCTCTTCTCCTTCTGCCCTCAATCTTTCCCAGCATCAGGGTCTTTTCAAATGAGTCAGCTCTTTGCATCAGGTGGCCAAAGTATTGGAGTTTCAGCTTCAACACCAGTCCTTCTAATGAACACCCAGGACTGATTTCCTTTAGGATGGACTAGTTGGATCTCCTTGCAGTCCAAGGGACTCTCAAGAGTCTTCTCCAAGGCCACAGTTCAAAAGCGTCAATGCTTTGGTGCTCAGCTTTCTTTATCGTCCAACTCTCATATCCATACATGACCACTGGAAAAACCATGGCCTTGACTAGACAGACCTTTGTTGGCAAAGTAATGTCTCTGCTTTTGAATATGCTATCTAGGTTGGTAATAACTTTCCTTCCAAGGAGTAAGCGTCTTCTAATTTCATGGCTGCAATCACCATCTGCAGTGATTTTGGAGCCCAGAAAAATAAAGTCAGCCACTGTTTCCATTGTTTCCCCATCTATTTGCCATGAAGTGATGGGACCAGATGCCATGATCTTCGTTTTCTGAATGTTGAGCTTTAAGCCAACTCTTTCACTGTCCTCTTTCACTTTCATTGAGACTCTTTAGTTCTTCTGCACTAAGAACAAGTTGGGCTACTTAGACACCAACTAACAACCAGAGAATGAAAGAGTAGCTGGAAGTCATTCTTCGCTTTTTAAGGGTCAGCTATTTCTTTCATAAGATGATGGACTCACTTTGACGTGAGACTCAGAAAGGACTAAGTGCTGGTAGCTGGAACATTTCTTTCCTTCTTATTTTCAATGATCTGCCCCCAGAATGATGTAAAGCAGTAAAGGTCATTGAAATAAGAAGGTTCATATAGGTTGAAAAAGCCAGTGTCAGGGGCTTCCCTGCTAGTCCAGTAGAAGACTCTGAACTTCCACTGTCGGGGTGACAGGTTCCATCCTGGGTTGGGGAACTAAGATCCTGCATGCAAGGCAGCATGCCCAAATAAAAATGTCTTAAATAAATAAATAAAGTAAAAGATAGCAATTAAAAAAATTCTTTTTAAAAAGCTAATATGGGATGTAGTTACATCCCATACTAGTTTAGTTTTTCCTTTTCCTTTATTTTCTATTGGCACATGCACAATATTTCTTTCTTACTGTTAAAAGCAGGTGCTCTGTGTTGAGGGAAGGAAGAATGAATTCAGCAGAACACTGAGGTCCTAGTTTTGTTCTGCCCACTAATACAAAGGAGAAGTGAAGAAGTGGCCTTGTCCCCTCCTCAAAGGATGGTGAGCCCTAATGTTCTCTAGCTCAAGGAGTCTCAAGTCAGAGGTATGTTTGGCTGCACATTATATTTATTGACAAATGCAGTGGCTTTAAGAGTTTTTGTATGTGTATTTCAAGTTTTGAAAGCACAAGTTTTTTTTTCAAATTTTAAATAGGCCCTAGAAACAGTAAAAGAATTCACTTTCATTAACTGCCCTGAACACAAGTTTTCTAAAAGTTTCAATGGGAAGGAATTGGGTTTTCCTGGAGCCTGTGTTTTCAAACTGAGAATTCTTAGCAAGTGGCTGTATGCAAGGTGAAGTCCAAGGGGAAAATAAACAGCAACCCCACTGTAAAAATGTCCATCTAGTTACATTCTGTTCAAAATTCTGAACCCTACTAAATGGACTGGCTGTACATCAAAATGCTGAGTGTCCTTGGTAAATAGTATAGGGAAAGGGAAATACTGTCAGTCATTGTTGAGAAAATTACTTGGTTATCTTGCAAGGTCTGAGACTCTGATGGAATGAAATAGAGAAGTCATTTGTATTTATGATGAGTGTAAAAAAAAAGACCAGTTGTTTTCTGGAAAACACAAGTAGAGATAAGGCATGTGGTATGTGTGGAGATCGTTACATGGCTTCAACACAGAAATGCTTACTTTCCTAAATAAAAGCGGGCTTGTGTAGAGGTTTCAAGAAATCATCTGAAATTAAAGCATCTTTTGTGTCTGTCCTGTTACTATAGACTTCAACTATTGATTCTGTGTCCCAGCCTCCCACAGGAAGAGAGAGGGGAAGGGAAATAAGGCCCACCTCTAAGCTGAGTTGAATCTCTTTAGAAGGAGACTTTTTGGCTGTTTCACATGATAATTCTGCTTTCATCTGACTGGCCAGACCTCAGTAGCATAGTCACCCCTAAGAGCAAAAGAGGTTGTGTAACATAGAGCCTGCACTGGGCATATTATGTTCTGGAATAAACTTAGGGTTTGGTTATTAAAGGGGAGGGGATACTTGATACTGGGCAGACAACTAGCAGAGAAATAAGCAGATGGAACATTAGGAAGGAAGAAGTAGTGCATGAAATTGGACAATAGCTTTTCAGACATCACAAGTTTATGTGTATAAATACTGTTGCTGGTGGGTCATTGAAGCTTCTAGACTTATCTACAGTACTGTGTTGAGTAATGGAACTGATAAATTTATATGCAGGTCAAGAAGCAACAGTTAGAATTGGACATGGAACAACAGACTGGTTCCAAATAGGGAAAGGAGTATGTCAAGGCTGTATACTGTCACCCTGCTTATTTAACTTTTATGTAAAGTACATCATGAGAAATGCTGGACTGGATGAAGTGCAAGCTGGGATCAAGATTGCTGGGAGAAATATCAATAACATCAGATATGCAGATGACACCACCCTTATGGCAGAAAGCAAAGAATAACTAAAGAGCCTCTTGATGAAAGTGAAAGAGGAGAGTGAAAAAGTTGGCTTAAAACTCAACATTCAAAAAACAAATATCATGGCATCTGGTCCACCACTTCATGGCAAATAGATGGGGAAACAATGGAAACAGTGAGAGTTTTTTGGGGCCCCAAAATCCTTGCAGACAGTGATTGCAGCCATGAAATTAAAAGGTGCTTGCTCCTTGGAAGAAATGCTATGAGCAACCTAGATAGCACATTAAACATCAAGGACATTACTTTGTTGACAAAGGTCCGTCTAGTCACAGCTATGATTTTACCAGTAGTCATGTGTGAATTTGACAGTTGAACTATAAAAAAAGCTGAGCGCTGAAGAATTGATGCTTTTGAACTGTGGTGTTGGAGAAGACTCTTGAGAGTCCCTTGGACTGCAAAAAGATCCAACTAGTCAATCCTAAAAGAAATCAGTCCTGAATATTCATTGGAAGGACTCAAGCAGAAGCTGAAACTCCAATACTTTGGGCACATGATGTGAACTGACTCATTTGAAAAAAGCCTAATGCTGGGAAAGATTGAAGGCAGGAGGAGAAGGGGACAACAGAGGATGAGATGGTTCAATGACATCACCGACTAGATGGACATGAGTTTGAGCAAGCTCCAGGAGTTGGTGATGGACAGGTAAGCCTGGTGTACTGCAGTCCGTGGGGTTGCAAAGAGTCAGACAAGACTGAGCGACTGAACTGAACTGAATAGAATGAAAATAAACAGTCATTTTCACCTCTCTTGGTCTCAATTTATTTACCAAAAAATGAGGGCATTTATTATATTAATAGTTTTCAGTTTTCTTAGCAGCAAAATTATTTCTTCTAACATAATTTTTTACAGATTCCCAGATAATGCTGCAGAGAAGGCAATGGTACCCCACTCCAGTACTCTTGCCTGGAAAACCCCATGGATGGAGGATCCTGGTAGGCTGTCGTCCATGGGGTCACACAGAGCTGGACACGACTGAAACAGCAGCAGCAGCAGCAGTTAATACTGATGAAAAGGGACACTTATGTAGTTGAAATGGGAGTAGTGAGCTGGCAGCCCATTCCACGGTCTTCCCTTTGTTCTAAATACAGTATGGCCTTGGAGATAGTCGAGAGTGAAAAAGTTGGCTTAAAGCTCAACATTCAGAAAATGAAGATCATGGCATCCGGTCCCATCACTTCATGGGAAATAGATGGGGAAACAGTGGAAACAGTGTCAGACTTTATTTTTTGGGGCTCCAAAATCACTGCAGATGGTGACTGCAGCCATGAAATTAAAAGATGCTTACTCCTTGGAAGGAAAGTTATGATCAACCTAGACAGCATATTCAAAAGCAGAGACATTACTTTGCCAACAAAGGTTCGTCTAGTCAAGGCTATGGTTTTTCCAGTGGTCATGTATGGATGTGAGAGTTGGACTGTGAAGAAGGCTGAGCGCCAAAGAATTGATGCTTTTGAACTGTGGTGTTGGAGAAGACTCTTTGAGAGTCCCTTGGGCTGCAAGGAGATCCAACCAGTCCATTCTGAAGGAGATCAGCCCTGGGATTTCTTTGGAAGGAATGATGCTAAAGCTGAAACTCCAGTACTTTGGCCACCTCATGCAAAGAGTTGACTCATTGGAAAAGACTCTGATGCTGGGAGGGATTGGGGGCAGGAGGAGAAGGGGACAACAGAGGATGAGATGGCTGGATGGTATCAATGACTCGATGGACATGAGTCTGAGTGAACTCCGGGAGTTGGTGATGGACAGGGAGGCCTGGCGTGCTGTGATTCATGGGGTCGCAAAGAGTCGGACATGACTGAGCGACTGATCTGATCTGATCTGAGGGCTTTAAGTTAAAAAAAAAAAGTAAAATTCATCAATTTTGATTTTTTCAGACTTGAACATTTTAGGGCTTAATGACTTACACCAAAAAAAGGAGTTCTGTAGGCCTTTTGTCCATAAGCTTTTGTCTTTCTCTTCTTAGAGACTGGGGAGAAGATTTCAACATTTATTTTTTATCTAGGGAGAAAATAAGATTCTTTTTGTTTATTTTTATTTGGGAAGAAAATAGAATAAAAATGCATATAGTTCTGATTTTGTATTTCTATTTGGGAGAAAAATTTGAGTAGCCTTCAAATATCTGACCCCTTTTTGCATAAAATGAGATATAAAATCTAATTCTGCTCATAGGGTTTCTTTGGAATTTTGTATGCATGTACACGTTGTGAATGCCTTGTTATTTACTAGAGTCATGTAAGTAACTACATCTAGATGTGCTGTTGTCAGAATCCTCTCCTCTCCCCACCCATAGTATGTTTCCTTCCATGAAGTGTTGCTTCTAAAAACCACAAAAGCATATTCCAGATAATCTTATGTCTGATCACACATGATTTTCTCTATATATTTTTAGTTAGTGCTTGGATTCTGTCCAAAGGTGAATATTGAAAGGAGAGCTTTGACTCTCTTCCACGTAGTCAATTTAGTAGAGTCATGGAGAAGGGGGAAGATGTTTTCCTATAGGAATTATAGCCAAAGTGTTGGAGTTTGAATTTCATGTGTGGCTTTTCCTTTATGAGGATTAGCTGCTGTGCAAGTCTGGAAAAAAAAAAAAAAACTAGCAAGAAGTAAAACCATGGAGATGGCGTAAAAACGGAGGGTGGTTTTTGAGTCATGCTTAATAGGAATCTAGAACTCTTTGCACTTTCCAAGTTTTCGCCATTCTACTGGGACTCTTAAACTGAAATAATAATCTCTTTTCCCCTTTAAATAATTCTTGTCCTACTTTTAAGACTACTAGGGGAATAAAATAAAACACATGCAAAACTTAACATCAGCATTACTAAAACATATGTAACAGCATGCTGAAACTCTGCAGACCTTGTAAAAAACCATTTAAGACCACAGAGAAAATCATCTAACACACACCCCAAAATGTATTTGAATGCAGAGTGTAGGTTCAGTGGGCAGGAAACTCAGGATTTACTTTTGGCTTTGTCATTGCCCACATCTGTGCCTTCTCTGTGAGCATTCTTATCCACCTGAATTTTTAGTCTCACCCTTTATATTGTTGGGTGATATTTTTCAGAGATACTGGGAATAGTATGGTCATTTTTCCTTAAAGTCTTAAGCCAAATGAGAGAAGATGACTAACTCAAGAGGGATAACTGCTGTGACAAACACTAATGAAATACAAGACAGTCTGGCTCTCACAGTCATGGAACTGGCCTTAACTCTACAGTCATTTGCAGAACATACAATTTGATGATGATCTACTGTTTTCTCTAGATTGTTAGTTCTATAGCCAGATTTCCTTTAGTAGATCTAGAGCATTGAATCTTCCTTTGACCCTTAACATCCTGGCTTTATTTCTTTCCTATTTAACCAGAGATTTTAAAAGATCAACTTCTACATGCAGTGGATTTTTTTTTTTCATCCTAAAAATCTAATGGATTCCCCTTGTGAAAACTCAAAATGGTAGGAAATGAGGTGCTACAAATCAATGGACTTAAAAATTTCTCTCTTCAATGTTGAGGTCACTGGGGCCCTCTTCAATTCTAATAGTTCCAAGCAGCCAAACAGTCCCTAGTCCTTGACCTTGAAATTTGGGCTTGGGTCCACAATCTTCAGAACTGGGAGTCAGCCCAAGTATAGCTCTTATCTGGCTGCAGCCCAAAAGTTTGGTAAAACTCCTAGAAACAAAATATCTATAAACAAACAAAATGAACTAATATATTGCTTGTATGCCATTTGAATTGAAATCAGAGCAGTTACTTTAAAAATGTCACATAAAACTGTCTCAAGAATTTGCTAATTTGCTAAAAGCAGTTCTTTAGCAAACATGATGGTTTTTAGGAATCTAGCATGTTAGGTTTTAGAGGAAGTTTTGTATGACCTCCCATTAAACTTGGTTCTGCAACCACCCTTGACAACTACACTGTGTAAGGCTGTGGTCAGGAACCGAATCACAAGTAGGCACCCTCTGCAGTCTCACAGGGCCCCATGTGCAGAAGGGCCCCATGCTTGGTTGAATGCTCTATGGTAGCCTTCTTGAAATTGTTGATAATTTTATCTCTGAGTCTGGGTTTTGTGAGTAGTGTTTGATGGGACAGGGAAGCGTGAGCACGAGAAGAAGCACAACACCGTTTTTTGTCTCCCTCTCTGTATGCATTGTTCACCCATGAGCACACAATTTCCAGGGACCCACAGTACATGGGACGTCAGCGATACTCAAAAGGAGTCCAAGCCAATCTTCTTAAGTCTGTGACAGAGTCAGCAAGGATGCTGACAGCCCCAAGAAGCGACACTTTCCATTAGAACCAGAATTTGCTCTGAACTCAGAAACAAAGCACGTCCATCGAAGCAACACTGACAACCAAAGAAGGCTCTCAGATCCCTTCTTATTTGTGTTACCGCTCATCCAGCAACTTAGGCTGAAAATGATGACACGGTAGAAACGGTCGAGTTCCTTCACCTTTTCTTGTAGCTGTTGAGTTGCTAAGTCGTGTCTGACTCTTTGCAACCGCATGGACTGCAGCATGCCAAGGTCCTCTGTCCTCCACTATCTCCGAGCGTTTGCTCAGGTTCATGTCCACTGAGTAAGTGATGGTAGGTACCTGATCATCGTCCTCACCTTTGCTTACTCATTCATAAACCAAAGGTAGAGAGTGTGGGGATCAAGGAGTGAAATTTAAAAATTTGAATTTATTTTGTGAAATCAGGGTTCGTACCCTCCCCTCACTCTTTTTCTTTTCTAGGGGAGGGGAACCCTCAGGGATGGCATCACACACTTAATCATCACTGTCTACTTCTGTTTCTTTTTTTCCTGTTCATATCACAACCAGAACTAACTGCATCATTTGCAGCATCCAGTGCAAAAGTCCTCTTGTTCAAAAACCAGGAAAACATTGCGACAAAAGCCCCTATATGGTTTTCCTTGCTTCTGTGTTCTCTCTCTTGGTGCGGTATACTTTACGTGATGACTATGGATGTTTACCATTCATCTCTATATTTCACAATACCAAATTTTGAATGCAATCATAAGAGCATTTAACTTGTATGGGAACCTGCTCCATTTACACAATTTGGTTTTTGTAGCTTATACACATATATGTATTTTGTTGTTACCAGAACCGTGAAACGCTTCATAAAATGCCTTCCAGCACATTCTCTTCCATGGTGATGCCTCATCTGTCTGTTCCACTGCCAGGAAACAGGCTCTCTTCCCTTTTTAACCAAATCTGACTCAGAATCCAAAGTCCAGCTAACAATCTCCCTTCCTCTCTGATGTTTTTCTTCACTCAGTTGGCCCTCAAAATTGGTCTGTCCTTTTAAATTCATAAAGAATATATACTTATTTTATTTTCTATGCCTCTGCTTGAAATCTGCCTACACTCAGCTTTTGATTTAACATTTAATCATCATACTTTTCCAACATAAGTATTTCTTGAGGGTAGAGATTGTATAATTAAAAATATAGCCTCAATGATCCAAAAGTTCATTTTGAGCAAAGACAGTCTCCCCCCAGTTTTTGAATAAATAATGAACGTGAATAGTTTTTCACTGTCCTGTATCCTAGGATCTATGAGTAGAAGAGTAGGAAACAAATAATAAAAAGTAAAGAAAAATAAAAATTCTGTAGACGATCAATGTAGGTGGTTCATGGGAGGGCCAAATGGTTATGTAACTTCTCTTAAAAATTTTGAAGGTTCATTCATTCTTTTAACAGGTCAAATAATCTTTAGGACTCCATTTTCCTGAAACAGATTTCTAACTCTCTTTTGGTTTTTAAAAACATTTCAGACAATTATCAAACGATTCTGGATATTTGTTTTCCTCATCTCCAAAAAGATCTAAAGGAAATACTATAAAAATGAAATTAGACTACATCAAGATTTAAGGATCTACAATTGAATAAGTTAAATTTTTAGAGTAAATTCACTTTAATAATAAATTGAATTAATGCTCTTTTAAACAGAACTCTGCAATTATCCATGGAGCTGGAGAAAGTAAGTTCTTTCACAAACCTCTCACATATTAAGAAACTAGAGACCAGAGTTCCAAATGTATTTGAATTTCTCAGTTTCTTTCCTTCCCCAGAGAACTCCTATTCAAGCAGTTCCTTGGCATAGTAACCACGTTTAACTCTGGACGTTTTTCATCTTTAAATTTCTATGGAAACTTTCGCTAATTACAAAGCAAATTCTACTCGGCTTTTAAGAAATGATAAAACCATAGTTCAAGGTATTTTCAGACTGGGTTGTTTTTAGGGGACTTTTGACTTGCATTCAGTGGGTGCCTGGAATGTAAGCAAACTCAGCATGAAATGAAAGCTCAAGTGCTCACCAGTTTCACACTGCAGAGTTACAGAGACCACCAGGAGAGGTCCTGCGTGTGTGTGTGTTTGTCATTCAGTCACGTACAACTCTCTGTGGCCCCATGTACTGTAGGCCTCCCAGGCTCCTCTTCCCATGCAATTTTCCAGGCAGAAATACTGGTGTGGGTTGCCATTTACTCCTCCAAAGGATCTTCTCAACCCAGGGATGCATCTCTTGTATCTCCTGCATTGGCAGGCAGGTTCTTTACCACTAGCGCCACCTGGGAATCCCTAGAACAGGTGTTAGAGACACATTTACATTAAATGGGCTTCCCTGAATGGCAATCCACTCCAGTACTCCTGCCTGGAAAATCCCATGGACGGAGGAGCCTGGTGGGCTGCAGTCCACGGGGTCGCTAGGAGTCGGACACGACGGAGCGACTTCACTTTCACATTTCACTTTCAGGCATTGGAGAAGGAAATGGCAACCCACTCCAGTGTTCTTGCATGGAGAATCCCAGGGATGGGGGAGCCTGGTGGGCTGCCGTCTATGGGGTCGCACAGAGTCAGACACGACTGAAGCGACTTAGCAGCAGATAGCTCAGTTGGTAAAGAATCTACCTGCAAAGCAGGAGAGCCCGGTTCGATTCCTGGGTCAGGAAGATCCACTGGAGAAGGGATAGGATACCCACTCCAGTATTCTTGGACTTCCCTTGTGGCTCAGCTGGTAAAGAATCCACCTGTAATGCAGGAGACCTGGGTTTGATCCCTGGGTTGGGAAGATCCCCTGAAGAAGGCTACCCACTCCAGCATTCTGATCTGGAGAATTTAGTGGACTGTATAGTCCAGGGGGTTGCAAAGAGTGGGACTGAGCGACTTTCACTTTCACTTTACGTTAAATACAACCAGGCCATCATCAGGATGGAGGCTGCATGTTTTTATAGCTTGTCTAATAGTTTTTACTATAGAAAACCCTATGACCATTTACAAGTTAAAGGTTATATGAGGACATTTCTGTATTTGAAGTAAAAAGGATATACCTCAACCATACATCAGATAGTGTTATGTGTATGGTGGGATCTGGATTCTAAGAAATGAGATTCTGAGTCACCTCACTGGCAACTTAAAGCTGAGAGGTGTCTAGAAAGCACAATAAAGGAAAATCATAAAAAATTAATAATGATCTGGGGACCAGCTAAGGGAATAGAGACTGTAGCTGGTCCCAGTACATCTTTTTTTTCCCCTGGATAAATTTTGCCTGGCCACAACTTGGAAGCATTCTAACACGATACAGTGAACTCAACGTGGACATGAGTGGATGTGAGAAGCATAAAGGATGGATCGGAGCTGATGTCTCTGCTGCCCGATTCACATCAGTTCAGTGCTCAGCATTCCCATAATCATCTGCAGGTTTCTACATCAAGCTCAGCTTCTTATTTGCAAGCACTCTGACTGAGAGCTATTTTTAGGCACCAGAACCTGTTAAGCCCATGGAGGACAGGCTGGAGGGGGCCAGGGCTAGAAGCTTTGTGAGCAGCTTCATTGTCGTCAGTAGACGACATTCAGGAAGGGACAGCTTTGAGAGATGGATTGCCATCCAGAGGTCATCACTGGGCTTGAAAACTAACTGCTCGTGGTGCTTGGCTGATTCTTGCCTTCTATTACCTTCTCTCCCTTCCTTTACCTTTGGAACCAGCACTAGATCCAGCTCATGGTCTGCTTCTATGGGAATGCAAATTTAAAACAAGAGACTTTGGGGACTTCACTGGTGTAGTGGTTAAGACTTTACCTTCCAATGCAGAGGGTGAAAGTTTGATCCCTGCTCAAGGAGCTAAGATCCCTCATGCCAAGACCAAAACATAGAACTGCAGCAGTATTGTAACAAATTCAATAAAGACTTTAAAATGGTCTTCATTTTAAAAAATCTTTAAAAATAAAATAAAGCAAGAGATTTTTAACCTAGGTGCATGTGAAACCAAAGAGTGGACTCATAAGCATTATGCTATCCTGAAAAGTCTCTTAAAATATAACCTATGGAATGACTGCCTTAGGATTACTTGGTGACCATGGTTGAAAATGAAGATTCCCAGGCAAATGGGTCTTGAACACCCTGAAACTTGAGACCCACTTTAGTATTTTGGGTCTCAGTTAAGATTTCCAAGGTTAAGGTGGATCCTCTTTTCATACGTAAAAAGTTCACAGAGCTTCAAGTTGCTTAGACCAGCTCTAATGATTTTCCACATTCTTATTTCTTGTACATACTTCTGTATGTTACTTATGCTGTATGCTTCTGCTTACAGATACATTTCTGTATTTTATAGTAGGTCAAGAGTCTCCTTAGAAAATAAAAAAAATATTTTAATTGTGGAAAACAAAATCCAGGGAGCAGAGAAAATGGCTTAAAGCTAAGGAATTTTTTTTTTTTTTTAATTGGAGGATACTTGCTTTACAGTGTTGTGCTGTTTCTGCCGTACAATAATGTGCATCAGCCATAAGTATGTATATATCTATCCCCTCCCTCTTGAGTCTCCTCCCACCCCTCACCCCACCCCTCTAGGTTGTCAGGGCACCGAGCTGAGCTCCCTGTGCTGTACAGCAGCTTCCCACTGGCTGTCTCTTTCACACATGGTGGTGTATGTGTCAGGGCTATTCTTTGAATTGACCCCATCCTCCTTCCCCGACTGTGTCCACAAGACCGCCCTCTACATCTGTGTCTCCATTCCTGCCCTGCAAATAGGTTCATCAGCACCCAAGAGGCCTTGAAAAGACCAGTTAACCTCTTAGTGTCTGTATTTCCGTATGTGTTAAATGGGACTCGTAACCCTGGTGATGTAAGAGTACTAGCAGATGAATTATTTAAGGTTAGATGATCTATAATCTGCCACACAATATTATCTTGAAGATGCCCATCCATTATTCATTGCTGAATGCACTTATCTTACATTATTAGAGTGTGCAGTCCCTCACAAATTTCAGATTATTACACACAGTTTTTAATAGGTGGCAATGAGCTGCATGCTGTGGGCTATTTTTAGCTCAAGTGAGTTCCTCCTAGGTGACCCAGAGGGAGGTGTAGGGATCCATAAAAATCAATGAACCTAACCATCGTGGTAGATGATGAATATTACTGTATTTGTTTACAGTTTGGTAGACCCTTGGCGTTCAGGGGTTTAACATCACGCTTTGTAATCTTCAGAGGTACCTTCCGAGGTTCGTGTCGCAGAGTGATTTGCAGTTTTGTGGTGGCGTGAATTTGAATTGTATGCAGTAAACCTGGAGAAGGAAATGGCAGCCCCCTCCAGGATTCTTTCCTGGGAAGTCCCATGGACAGAGGAGCCTGGGGGAGCCACAGTCCATGGGGTCACAAAGCGTCAAACTGGACTTAATGACCAAACAACAAAAACAAGCCTGAAGCCTGGAGCCTGCCACAGCAGCACAGAGGAAAGTGAGCTGCGTTCTCCTCATCTGTGCTTCATCCAGCCCTGCCTTTCTCTTCTCTCGGATGTAGTAGCTGTGCTTATGTGATAAAACCTTAGTATATTTGTGAAAAATGGCTCTTCTGGGATACATAAACCATTGCAAGTGCTGGTGATGAAACTGAAAAAGTCTAAGAAGTGCCTATACTCAGCCGGAAAAAAGAGAGATTTTAATAAAGAGTGGAATGTTGAACTTGGCAGATTTAAATCCATGATACAATCCAATCCACCTAATGGGTATGTGAAGACCAGAAAAACAGCAAGATACTGAAGAGTATTAAAAGCAAAGGTGAACTGAAAGAGACCCACTGAGGGGAGTAGAAAAACCTGCTTTATTCCTTCTTGATACAGACCTCCTTTCTTAAAAGAAGAGTTATTACATGAGAAAGGTAAAGCTAGGGGAAAAAAGATAAAGAACGGGCTTTCAAAGGTTAGGGAGCACCGTCAACCAAGTTTCTTCAGCATTAAAAATGATTTATGTTAACTATATCCAGCTTTTCTTATGAAGAGTATGTAAAATATCCTATAGTTCTCTGAATACAATCCTATGTAAATGTAAGCTATTAGCATTACTTTATAAATTTCATATGCTCAATCCTGACTCATTCTCCTCTAGCAAATTTCCATTTTTAAATTATGTCCTCTATTTTATGTTGAAGAAGATAATCAGTATGTTCATTATTGATGGAGGGCAGGTTCTGACATGGACAGGACTTTGCAAGAAAAAAAGGGCCTTGTGAGATTAGTTAATATAGTCATTATTACTGATAAGGGTTGTAACCACCAGTATAGTCTTCTTGACTCGTTTTTTAAGAGAAATTAAGCAAATAATTATAACTTTGGAACTATAATGGCCCTTCTTAAAAGAATCAGTACTTACTGTGAAAAGAGGAATAGATATTTTAAAAAATGTGATACCTTGATGAGAAGTTCATGGAAAAGAGAGAAAGATATTAGCTCATAGCCCAACCACTTATCTTCTGTTCATTAACCTCTCTGTTCATGTACTTTCTTATATACTACCCGTGACGTGGGAAATTTGTGGCTGATACTATGGTAGCGATGGTTGGAGAAGTTGATTTCTTTCCTAGACATCATTTCCCTGTTGTTTTGCATTTCATCTATTGTCTCATGACCAGGGGCGATGTCCTGCTGGTAAATAGAGTTTGTGCTTCCTGAAAGCCATCATTTTAGCTATTCCACAAACGTCTCTAACTTCCTCATGCTGATACAGTCACTTCTGTGGGTGGTAAATAGTGTTTTGGTCATTAAGAGCATGAACTGAGAACCAGGAGAAGAAACAGTGAGGTACTTAATTGAAGCCCGAGGTGTTAAGCCTACCTTGTCATTCTGCAGCTCATTAAGGCATCCATAGACGTGTATTTCTCTAGAAGGAAATGACCAAATGAAATGTCCATTCTCTGCTATGTGTAAGCATCAATTTGTACAACTGGAAAGAGAATAGAAGGGGAAGTGCTGATGGTCCTGGAGAATTTGATAAATTAATCTGCTTATCAGATACCCCCAAACGGGGACATACTTTAAACTTTATTAATTTAAAAAATTAATTTTATTAAAGTGTAGTTGATTTACAATATTGTGTTAATTTCTGTTAGATACCCAAGTGTCTCAGTTATATATTTATATGCATTCTTCTCCATTGTGGTTTATCACAGGATATTGTATATAGTTTCCTGTGCAGTACAGTAGGATCTTGTTCATCCATTCTGTGTATACTAGTTTGCATCGGCTAATCCCAAATTCTCAATCCTTTCCTCTCCCACTCTCTTCCCCCTGGGCGACCTCAAGTCTGTTCTCTATCTGTGGGTCTGTTTCTGTTTTGTAGATATGTTCATTTGTGTCTTATTTTAGATTCCACATACAAGTGATATCACGTTGCAATTGTCTGATTTATGTAACTTAGGATGGTGATCTCTAAGTTCATCCACGTTGCTGCAAATAGCATTATTTCATTCCTTCTATTGGCTAATATTCCATTGTGTCTATGTCCCACATCTTCTTTATCTATTCATCTGTCAATGGACATTTAAATTATTTCTGTGTCTTGGTTATTGTAAATAGCGCTGATATGAACATAGGGGAGCATGTATCTTTATGAATTATACCTTTGTCTGGATATATGCCCAGGAGGGGGACTGCTGGATCATATGGCAACTCTGTTGTTGTTTTTTGAGGAACCCTATTCTGTTTTCTATAGTGGCTGCACCAATTTACATTTCTTATCAGCTGTGTCGGAGGGTTCCCTTTTCTCCAGTATTTGGTTTTTGCAGATTTCTTAATGGTGGCCATTTGACTGGTATAAGGTGGCACCTCATTGTAACTTCTATTTGCATTTCTCAAGTAATTAGTGATGATGAGTATCTTTTCATGTGCCTGCTGCCCATCTGTATGTCTTCTTTGGAAACATTTCTGTTTGGGTCTTCTGCTTGATTTTCGACTGGGTTGTTTAAAACGGCATGAATTTTATGAGTTTGTTGCAGAGAGTGTGTATAACAAGGAGGGCCATCTCATGAATGAAAAATATTTAGATAAGCAGAGGCAACAGAAGCACAATCATGGCTGTGTGGCAGAGGCACAAACCTAATTTTCTGATGTCCTCCGTCTTCCCCCACCCCCACCCTTTGGCTAACCCAATTTCTTAAGATAAAATGGCTAAGCTGGTTCAGCAAAGACCAAGAACATCAGGGAAACAACTGTAATTTATTGACCTCCACTGTGAGTCACACGGAGTTGCATGTCACTTGGGAAACATATTAATATTTGTATTAATATTTAATTTACAGATCACCTTGAACACTGGATCCTTGCATTCTTCTTATGCTGGAACTTTTACTTTGGTTATTTTACACTTTGTAAGTGCAGTAAACAAAGACTCCACAATCTTAAGTGACTAGTCCTTTGCTTTGCCCCTTCTAAGCACAGAGCTGGGACCCAAATCCTGGGAGCGGGGAGCTTCAGATCCCGTGCTGTCCTTGCCTTCAGCAATTACCAATGTAGGGGCGGTATGACCGATGTAGAGGCGGTCACGTAAAGTGGATACTGGGGTAAATATCTTCATTCTAGTGTCAAAGCAAAGCTGGTGGGTCCGGATGGCATGTTTGACAATTAGTAACTGACTCTGAAGCAACTCTGAGATTAGCTTGAAGGATTCTTATGAACCTTATATAATGATACACCCATATGAAAAATACTGTTACTTACATCTGCCAAACATATATTGATTTAATCTACAAGCAGGGCTTAGATTCCCATTGCACCCATTATTAACCCCAGGGTGGATAATGATTCTTCAGGCTCCTTTGATCCTGGCTGTTCTCCACCTCAAAAGATGAAAAAAACCTTGCAATGCAACCTTCTCTTCCTTATGTAGTCAACTCATGTATTTTTAAAAAGCATTATTAAAATGCTTGAAAATTAGAGTATTCAAAAGAACACCCCTTAAAATGAATAACCAACAAGGCCCTTCTGTGTAGCACAGGGGACTCTGCTCAATGTTGTGTGGCAGCCTGGATAGAAGGGGAGTTTGGGGGGAGAATGGATACATGTCCATTTATGGCTGAGTCCCTTTGCTGTCCACCTGAAACTATCACAGCATTGTGAATTATTATACTCTAACATGAAATAAAAAGCTGAAAAAAATTAGTGGAAAAACTGGTGAAGTTCAAATAAATACAATATTTTAGTCAGTAATGTATCAAGGTTGATTTCTTAGTTTTGATAATTGTTCTGTTGGTATGTGAGATGTTATTAGAAGGTGAATGGTGAAGAGTATATGGGAACTCTCTGTACTATTCATGCAACCCTTCTGTAAGTCTAAAATTATCTCAAAATATAAAGATTTAAACATTTAGAAAAAGAAATCCCCCCACTGTGTTCAGAGAATTTTACTGAGTGTTCTCTGAACTTGGGGGTTAGACGTTTGGGACACTGTTTCTTATAACCATCATTGTTCTCTCCTGAATTTTCCCGAAAGGTGTAGGAATTGGTCCTTTAACATTCAGATTATTGAAAGGAATGAGCAGGTTTTCTAGGTAACTCCTTCAACCTGTTCCAAATTATTTGTCAGAGGAAGACATGAGTCTTCTCTCTAATGATAAATGCCAGCTACTGAATCATCATTTCTAAACCATGATTGGAGCTGTCCTGAGAGCTTCATGCCAGGGTCCCTTGGTTTTCTACGTTAGCATATGGATTCTTTGCCCCAAACAAAAGCTCTGTGACAACTTAGCTGTCAAAAATATATTTTTCCTCAAGTGGGAGGTCAACAGCATCTCTGTATCCCCGACTGGGAAAAAGAAATGGGGTGACAAGTGAGATTCCCACTAATCATCTGCCTTTCAGGGCTTGATTGGGTAATTTTCTTCAGTATGAAGATGCTGACAAGAAATGCTGTCAAGATGGAAAGGGAGCTTGTAAACCTGCCTGACTTATTATTTTCTTCCTGAAAGCAATAAACATCTGTTTTCTTGATAAAGTAGCCAGGTTCCTATTTGAGGGGAATAAGGCTATTTAGTTGGCTTCCAATTATTGATTCTTCTTGAGAACATTACCCCGAGGGATCTGTGCAGCGAAACATTGAACATTACCCCAAACCCTCTAAATTCCCTCCGGCGGTCTGCCCATAGCCCAGATTCCAGCCCCGGAGGCACTTTTTCATACTAGACAATGTTGGCAAGTCTGTGGAGCTCATAAAGTAGGTAATGGCTGTTCACTTTGAAATATTGGAGGCCCTTCACTTACAGAGATGTAGATGGACCTAGAGAGTGTCATACAGAGTGGAGGAAGTCAGAAAGGGGAAAATACCATATATTAACACGTATTTGTGGAATCTAGAAAAATGGTATGTTGTTGTTTAGTTGCTAAGTCGTATCTGGCTGTTCGCAACCCCATGGACTGTGGCCTGCCAGGCTCCTCTGTCCATGGAATTTCCCAGGCAAGGACACTGGAGTGGGTTGTTATTTCCTCCTCCAGGGATCTTCCCAACCCAGGGACAGAACCTGTGACATCCCTGTTGGCAGGTGAGTTCTTTACCACTGAGCCAGGAGGGAAGGAAAATGGTATAGATGATCCTATTTGCAAAGCAGAAATAGACACAAATGGAGAGAACGTATGGATACCACAGGGCAAGGAGGGTGGGAAGAATTGGGAGACTGAGACTGATACATATACACTATTGATACTGTGTGTAAAATAGATAGCTAATGAGAACATGCCAGATAGTACAGGGAACTCTACTTAATGCACGCTGGTGACCTACATGGCAAGGAAGTCCAGAAGGGAGGCGATAAATGTATAGTATGGCTGATCCATTTTGCCGTACAGGAGAAGGCAATGGCAACCCACTCCAGTACTCTTGCCTGGAAAATCCCATGGACGGAGGAGCCTGGTAGGCTGCAGTCCATGGGGTCTCGAAGAGTCGGACATGACTTCACTTTCACTTTTCACTTTCATGCATTGGAGAAGGAAATGGCAACCCACCCAGTGTTCTTGCCTGGAGAATCCCAGGGACGGTGGAGCCTGGTGGGCTGCTGTCTCTGGGGTTGCACAGAGTCAGACATGACTGAAGTGACTTAGCAGCAGCAGCAGCAGAACTAACACAGTGTTATGATCCAACTATATGCCAAAAAAATTAATTTAAAACGTCATTCCTTATATTGTTAGCCCCTTAGGAGAACAGTTAGAAAAGCCATAGATTTACCTGGTAGTGTTCACATCTATTGAGTCATAAAAAAGTATTCTTCTTCCTTTATCTTATTAGAAAAACAATGAGATATTGGAGGACCTCAAAATTTAGGGAAAATTGTCTTTCTCACTTATCAGTGAGTTCCACTTCTGAAAATCCAGAAGTAATTTTTTTGAACTTTGATAAGCAGGTAGGTCTAGAAAGAGATGGGACTTGTGTGTGTGTGTGTGTGTGTGTGTGTGTTATGTCTTAGTCTTATTATCATACTTAGAACACTTGGACTCTTGGTTTTTAATTAACAAAAGTTTATTTTATTATACATCATTTAAAACTGTAACAAAAACTATTCTTTTGTTCACTCATGTATTCAGCAAAACACTTTGGGTATCTCTACATAGCAGACACTCTTTTTTCTTAAAAAAAGACTAGGAAACAGAAGACCATAACTCCTCTCCTCCCGGGAACTTATATTCCAGGCAATAAATAATAAGTATAGTGAATAGAGAGATTCCATATTGCGGAAATGGAAAGAGGTAGTGGAAAAATAGAAAGAGGCAGTGAGTAGACAGTACTTGTAATTTTTAAAAGAGTGATCAGAATTGAGGATCATTGAGAAGGTAACTTTTGAGCAAAGGTTTGATGGATATGAGAAAGAAGAACATTCTAGAAAGATGGGAAAGCTTGTGCAAGGGCTAGAAGGCAAGAGTATGCTTGATAAGTTCAAGCAGCAAGAAAGCCAGTATGCCTGAAGAGGAGTAATGGAGCAGGGAGGTCTAGCAGAATAATATCAAGGAGTCAGACTGAAGGACAGGAGAAAGGATGGAATATGCAGAATTCTTTGACTCTATTGAGAACTTTGGCTTGTACTCAGAGGTGAAATAAAGCCTTTTCCAGGGTATTGAATAATGGAGTGTATGATCTGACTTGCATTTTAAAAGGATCACCCTATCAACCTTGTTAAAAGGGACTGTGATTGTTGGGTAGCAAGCATAGAACCAAGGAGTTGTTTCAGGAGGCTACTGCAATAGTCCAAGCAAGAGGCTCAGACAAGGATGGTAGCAGTAGAGGTGGTGAGAAGTGAGGGGCTCCGAATATATTTTGCAGAGTCCATAGGATTTCATGTTATGTTACATGTGAAATGTGAAAGAAAGAGTCAAGAATGGCCTTAAGATGTTTGGTCTAAGCAACTGGAAGGGTGGCGATGCATTAACTAAGATGGGGAAAACTGTGCATAAAATAAGATTGATGAAGAATATTGTAACTTCAGTCTTCAACATGTTATGTTTGAAATTATTAGTTATCTTAATGGAGATGTTACAAAGTCACCTTGATGTGTGGATTTAAGAAAACTCACATTGCTTTTCAGGACATTACTTAATCTCCGTGCAAAAGTTTTCTCATCTTGCAAATTGGATATTAATCTACATTAAACTAATATTTATAATAGAATAAATAAAGGTTTTGGTGGTAGTAGTTGCACGGTAAGTCCCCTACATACCAACCTTCAAGTTGCAAATTTTCTAAGATGTGAACACACGTTGACGTGTCCAATCATGTAAGTCAGGTGTGTGTCTGGCGTCATTGTCATGTGCGTGCATCCTTTACGAGAGGTTGTGCTCCTGTGTGCTTTACCGTGCAGTACTGTATAGAGTACAGTAGTTTAGTGTCTTTATTTCAAGCCCAGGCTGTCTCAAAGCAAATGTAAAGGAGCAGTGATATAGCTGGTTCCACTAAGAAGTGCTCGCTGTCGTACTAACTTTGCAAGGAACTGTACTGCAAGATTTAGAATGTTTACTTTATTATTTTTTAATGTATTATTTGTGTGAAAAGTGTTAAAACCTATTACAGTCCAGCTGACTGTGTTAGTTGGATACCTAGGCTAACTTTGTTGGACTTAAGGAAGAAAATGGACTTAGAAACGTGCTCTCAGAATGGAACTCGTTTGGATGTAGGGGGCTCACTGTATTCACAGTAGGTAACATTAACTGAGGAATATATTAGTTGTCCTCTTGGCAGGAAACAGAATCCACTCAGATGTTTTCAGTAAGTGGTTCTCAACCTTTGGAGCTCTTAACGCAGTACCTAGACCTCACCCTAGGCTTGTTTGCATCAATCTCTGGGGCTCGGGGCCCAGGCACTGGTGGTTTTCAAAAGCTCCCTTGGTGATGTTAATGTTGCAGGAAGAGTTGAGAATCACTTATTTAAGCGAGTAGAGTTTAATGAAGGGACTACTTACAGAGATTTGGGAAGAGTTAAGGAAACAGAAAATGGGATGCTGAAGCACTCAGGGACCAGCAAGAAGAGGGGAAGGCGTTAACCTTCCTGGGCCACGGGGACAGAGGGAGCGAACAGTGTCACTGCGCCAGTGGAGGAAGGGCCATCTGGTGGGGTCAGTAATGGAAGGGCTGGGTCCCTGCCAGACAAGTGAGCAGGGGCCGAGAAGGAAATTCCCTGTGCCCTCTCTGCTGCTCCTCCCGGGCTCCCTGACGCTTCCTGCCATTGACTGAGCCCAAACTGAAGCTGGAGGCAAGAGAAACTGGGCGCTTGCAGTCCTCCACAGAGGTTCCCTTTCCTGGAGTGGGCCAACAGAGAAAAGATGGGAGAATGAATAGTGGGAGGAGAGAGGGCTGCAGGGGGTCCAGTGGAGAATAATCCGCACAAGCACTTACCCTGGGCCGGGTTCCCTTCCAAGTGCTTTACGTGTATTAACATTTCAGTAAATGGCTTTATTCTTTATCATTAAAACCCAGTACTTTTTTATTGAACAAGGATACATTCCAGGTCAGTTAATTATTGGAGACAGTTAAATATTTCAAAGGCTTCAGAGGCACCATCGCAGAAAGTGCTTCTAGAGCCCAGAGCACAGCATACACATTCTCTAGAGCAGCCCAGCGCACCTAGTAGATTCTTTTATTTTTTAAATTGGGGTAGAGCTGCTTTGGGGGTTCCCTGGTAGCTCAGCTGATAAAGAATCCGCCTGCAATGCAGGAGACCCTGGTTTGATTCTTGGGTGGGGAAGATCCCCTGGAGAAGAGATAGGCTACCCCCTCCAGTATTCTTGGGCTTCCCTGGTGGCTCAGCTGGTAAAGAATCTGCCTGTAATGTGGGAGATCTGGGTTCACTCCCTGGGTCGAGAAGATCCCCTGGAGGAGGAAATGGCAACTCACTCCAGTACTCTTGTCTGGAGAATCCCCATGGACAGAGGAGCCTGGCAGGCTGCAGGCCATGGTGTCACAAAGAGTTGGACATGACCGACAACTAAGTACAGCACAGCACAGTATATATATATATATATATATATGTCAATCCTAATCTCCTAGTTTTCCCACCCTCCCCTACCCCCACTATATCATCGCATCTGTCCTCCTTGTCTGCCTCTTTGTTCCTGCCCTGCAAATAGGTTCGTCTGTACCATTTTGCTATACTCCACATGTGTGCTGTGTGCTCAGTCGCTCAGTCATGTCCGACTCTCTGTGGTCCCATGGACTGTAGTCTGCCAAGCTCCTTCATCCATGGAGTGAGTTGCCACTTCCTATTCCAGGGGATCTTCCCAACCCAGGGATCAAACCCATGTCTCTAGCATCTCCCACATTTGCAGTCAGATGCTTTAGTACTAGTGCCCAGCTCTGTCCTCCCACATCTGCATCTCCCTCCCTGCCCTTTAGAGAGGTTCATCTATACCATTTTTCTATATTCCCCATGTATGTGTTAATATATATGTTTTTCTGACTTACTTCACCCAGTAGATTCTTGATAATCAATTAGTTGTGGGAGTAATCAACCTCTGGGTGATGGAACAATTTGCATATTAATATATATGTTTTTCTGACTTACTTCACCCAGTAGATTCTTGATAATCAATTAGTTGTGGGAGTAATCAACCTCTGGGTGATGGAACAATTTGCATTCATCCTAACGACTTGGCTTTCTAATTTGTCTTAGGAAACTGACACAGTGCCCCCGGTTGCAGATCCTGCCAGAATTCCAAGACCCATTACATGAGCTACATGAAGAAGTCTATAAGATCAACTCTGTTAGTTCTTTTGTTCTCTGTTGAAAGATATATTTTTATATAATTAACAATAGTCTGGGAAAACAGGCAGGAGAGGGTAACTCGGTGAAGGCCAGATGAGGAGTCCTGGTCAGTAAAGACAGCATAAAGGATAATCTGGGTCACATTTTAAAGCCATTGGCTTAATAGACACAAACCACTATGTGTAAAGCAAATAAGCAACAGGATATACTATACAGCCCAGAGAAATATAGCCATTAGGTTGCAATACCTTCAAATGAAGTATAATCTATAAAAATGTTGAATCACTATGTTGTATCCTGAGACTAATGTAACACTATAAATCAACTATACCTCAATACATTTTTTTTTAAATTAAAAGTATTGGTGGGACTTCCTGGGTAGTCCAGTAGTAAGACTTCCCCTTCCAACGCAGGGGATGAGGGTCTGATCCCTAGTTGGGAGCCAAAGTGCTACATACCTCAAGGCCAAAAAAGCAAAACATAAAACAGAAGCAGTGGTATAACAGATTCAATAAAGAGTAAAAATGGTCCATATAAAAAAATCTAAAAAAAAAAAAAATAAACAAAGCTATGGGTAAAAAGTTAACTGATAGCATTTTAAATGGTTTTCAATTCAGACACGGGGATTCTACTTATTTAGACCCACTGAGAGGAGGAATTGAAATCAAAGCTTTGTTGGATTCTGGCTTGACTCTGCTGGAACATAATGAATGGAGGGAAAAGGAACATGAGAGCAGGCATCAGGCAAGGCTCATCTCTGGCTCCAACTGCTTTCCTCTGCATTAAAAAAAAATTGAAGTATGTTGATTTACAGGGTTTCCCAGGTGGCACTAGTGGTAAGAACCCACCTGCCAATGCAGGAGACTCGAGTTCGATCCTGGGTCTGGAAGATCCCCTGGAGGCGGACACGGCAACCCCCTCCAGTATTCTTGCCTGGAGAATCCCATGGACAGAGGAGCCTGGTGGGCGACTGTCCAAGGGGTCGCAAAGGGACATGACTGAGGGGGCTTAGAATGCACACACACGTCGATTTACAATATTGTGTTACTTTCTGCTATACAAGAAAGTGATTCAGTTTTACACATAAATATGTATATACTATATACATTTTCTTGTATTCTTTTCCATTGTACTTTATCTCAGGATATTGAGTATAATTACCTGTGCTATATAATAGGACCTTGTTGTTTATCCATCCTGTATATAATAGTTTGCATCTGCTAATCCCAAACTTTCAGTCTAAACTGCCTCAGTCCCCTGCCTCTTGGCATCCGCAAATCTGTTCTCTGTGTCTGTGAATCTGCTTCTGTCTCACGGATAAGTTCATTTGTGTTATATTTTAGATTCCACATGTAAGTGACATCATGTGATATTTGTCTTCTGTCTTACTTCACTTAGTATGATACTTTCTAGTTGTATCTATGTTGCTGCGAATGGCATTTCATTCTTTTTACGGCTGAGTAATATTCTTTGCGTATATACCACATCTTCTTTATTCGTTCATCTGTCAATAGGCATTTAGGTTGTTTCAAAATCCTGCTTCCTTAAAACACCCTCCTTGCATGTCTGTTTGTCCAATGCAGGTTTCCCAGAGGCCTATTTCAAATTTCATTCCAAGTCTCAACCTTCAGAGAAAATTGATAAAATCTTCTTAGAGGTGTGTGTTGACTTATCATTTTTTAAACCATTTTAAAATTTATTTATTTGGCTGTGCTGGGTCTTTGTTGCGTGTACGGGCTTTCCCTAGTTGCAGCGAGCGGCGGCCACTCGCTAGTTGCGGAGCCGGGCTTCTCATCGTGGTGGATTCGCTTGTTGTGGAGCGTGGATAGGCTCTGGGCTCAGGCGTTTCAGTAGTTACGGCATTTGGGCTTAATCATCCCACGGCATGTGGAATCTTCCCAGACGTGGGATTGAACCCACGTCCTCCGCATTGGCAGATAGATTCTTAACCGCTGGTCCTCCAGGGAAGTCCCCTGGCATGTCATCTTATTAGAACTTTCCCAGGAAAAGAAGAATCTTCTAGATTCATAGTCAATGTCTCCTTCTATACTTGTCCAAGCACTGTGACAAGTCTACGGGAGACAGAAATTGCTCTCAAGTTTCGCCAGCACTTAAAACTGCTTAGATTGCTTTCGCAGCCAGACACTGTGCTAAAAGAGTTAATGACGACTGCCTCTCCTCGCTGGTGATGTTTATTTAACATGCACTATCATCCCAGCTGACACTGCCTAATGAGTTTATGGCTGCTGTGGAGTTACAGCTCCCCCACTCAAGAAGCTTCTGCTTGAGTGTCAAAAATGAAACATAGTCAGTCCTGACGCTTAAATGGCCCGTATCGATTCTCCGTGAGTCTGACTGCTGTAGTCTGGGGCCAGTCCTCTAATTTGTGTCCCTGAAGTGTACAGCTTCTCTTGATTTAGATGTCAGAATACGCCAGCCCATCAGTTTAAGAAATCAGCTGAAACATTCTGGAGCATTGGCCTGCATCTCTTCACCTTGCATTGTAAAAATCATTGCTCTTACATAAACAAGGGGCTACATAATATTATTCCCATAGACTTTGTGTGTGTGTGTGTGTTTTATCAAAGGAAATGTCCTCAGAGTCCAGGCTTGCTGGGTTTTGTGCTTTATCTGTACAGCAAATTCCATTTAGAGAAATTTAATGCCAAAGTTGTAAGATCTGCATTCCTAGAGAATGACTACTTAGGGTATTGTCTTCAACTATGAGGTAAACACACAGTCAGAATATTTGTGTGACGCTCTTTCAAGGGCCAGCACGGGCTCACTATTCCTAGGAGTCAAAGGACTCAGACGCCTTGAAGATGCTGAACATGGCCCTGACAAAATTGTGTTTTTCTATCTACTCTGCCTCAGAGAAATCAACTACCATTTCCAATGGAGTCAAAGACAGTAGTGGAAGAACTTGCAGCAAGGTCAACCAGATTTCTACTTAATGCTGGCAAAACCCAAGGAAAGCTCATTATCTCCTTGAAACTCCAAGTAAAAAAATTCAAATACTTAGAATTATAATCTAGACTTGAGATGCTTTTAAAGCTGGAAGAGTCTTAAAGATCAACTCCTCTTTACGACAAAAGAGACAAAAATTCAAACAATGTAAAGTGACCTCAGCAAGTTGAAGAGCTTGCCAAGAGCTATGGAAAGGACTAGAATTCAAGCGGGGGACTTGACTCTGGCAGGTTGACTTCTTGCTAGAATGGTGTGGATTTACTTTTGTACTTGGGCTCGACGGCTTCAGTTGTGCCCAACTCTTTGTGACCCCATGGACCGTAACCTGCCAAGCTCCTCTGTCCATGGGATTTACCAGGCAAGAATACTGAAATGGGTTGCCATGCCCTCCTCCAGGGGATCTTCCCAACCCAGGGATCAAATCTGTGTCTCCTGCATTGCAGGTGGATTGCTTACCACTGAGCCATTGGGGAAGACCCGGATTTGCTTTTATCTTGTAATTTTTCGGGGAAAGCATCTTTACTTCCTTTCTGTTGAAATTTTGATATTCTTATAGAGACAATGTTCTGAAAAAGTTGTTAGCAAATAGTTCTTTAGATTTTATGTCCTTAGAAAGCATTCTTTCTCAAGTTTCTCAGTTTATGGGTTCCTTCCAGTTCCCTTGAGATGAGCTATTTTGATAACTGCCATTTACTCTAAAATATTTGATCATGTACAGTGTCATATAAAGGCATAGTGTTAGCCTAATTCATACTCTTGTGGGTCAGCAAACATGTAACCAGAAACCCAAAGGCTGCTATGACTGGTCTGCTAGTCAACCATTAGGTTTTTCAAGAAAGAACATTGAGTATGAGAAATGTGATTTCTTTATTTAAAGTAATGGCTGGTCAACTATTGGCTCAGATGGTAAAGAGTCTGCCTTCAGTGTGGGAGACTTGGATTCAATCCCTGGGTCAGGAAGATCTCTGGAGAAGGGAATGGCAACCCACTCCAGTATTCTTGCCTGGGAAATCCCAGGGATGGAGGAGCCTGGTGGGCCCCAATTCATGGGGTCTCGAAGAATCAGACACAACTGAGCGATTAACACACTCACACTCAGTCACCTAGCATAATAAATAGCAGAAATAAATTCTCTGTGGTTTCATAATTTATGAATAGAATAAAATGTTTTGGAGACATTTAAAGGGTATAGGAATGCAGCAGATTCTTCAGGTTTACTTAATAAGGGTGCTGCACTCCCATGTCATTCTGTGTCCAACTGATTATCCAGAGGGTTATGCCCACAATATGTCAGCCAGAAGCTTGATGACATCTGGCTTAAGAATTCTTTCCTCAGCCACATGTAACTCTTTCCTTCAGAGAGTGGCTAAGGCATTTAAAAGAAGAGAGCATAGAACTTTCCTGATGGTCCAGTGGTTGAGACTCTACCTGCCAATGCAGGGGACATGGATTGGATCCCTGGTCCAGGAAGATCCCACATACCACAGGGCAACTAAGCCCACATGCCACAAATACTGAGCCCATGCACCCCGGAGCCCATGCTCTGCAGCAAGAGAAGCCACCACAATGAGAAGCCCCATGCACCATGCCTGGAGAGTAGCCCCTGCTCACTGCCGCTAGAGAAAGCCCACGAACAGCAACGAAAACCCAGCGTAGCGCCCCCTCCAAAAAAAACCGTATTATTATTTTTTTTTTTTTTTAAAGAAGAGAGCATATTTGTTGTAACCAAAGGTCCTGGTTCGCTCAGGACTAAGAAATTTCCTGGATTTGGGACTTCGATGCAAAAATTGGACAGTGCTGAGCAAGCTGGGACAGCTGGTCACCCTCCTTACTGCACGGTCTGTGAATTGTTATGTGCTCGCTTGCTAAGAAATGATGACCTCCATGTCAGGCTTTGGTTTGACACTTGTCTTAATTTTACAGATTTATGCTAACAAGTTTGTTGTGGAAAAACCTATTCCTCACCTATTCCTAACTGTTGGCGCAACCAGTATCTCTTTTTAAAAACCTGACGGTTTTGTGGCCAAATTGATTTGAGGTCCCTCTACAACACAGGGAGAGGAATGAGAAGCACATTGTTCATGTCATACTGGCCTGGATATTTGTGCATCTATAGCATATACAAATATAAGCCTATACACTCAAACCCAAATACCAACAAAGACAAATGCAAGAAAATCCTCCATAAATAAAGATTAAATAAAGAGTATAAGCAGATGACTCACAGACACTTACCTGACCATAAATTATCTTATGATTTTATGGTTATAACCATCGAGACTTTAACTCTTTATATTATACAAATGTGCAGAGGAAGAAAAACTTCAAAGATCCCTTCAAATGAGGTTTTGAAAGTTGTTCAAAGTGTCTCAAAATGAATATCGATGATCACAGCTTGATTTCTCACAACACAAAGAATCTCCCTCTTCTACTTAATGTAATGCAAAGGTACAATTTGCTTTGCTTCTTTCCTTAAACCGTGATTATTTGTTTGATTTCTGTAACTTACACAGGGATTACAGAGAAAGGCAAAAACAAACACCAAAAGAAGTGAGTGAATTTTCAAATATGAATACTTTTTCTTAGGTTTCATTGACTGGACCTGGTGAAATTGTCACTTTAAACCCTGGACAATTTCTGTTCTAATGCAATAGCATCATTTTGTTGTTATTGTTTAGTCACTAAATCATGTCTAACTCTTTTGCAACTCCATGGATTGTAGCCCGCCAGGCTCCTCTGTCCATGGGATTTCCCAGGCAAGAAAACTAGAGTGAGTTGCCGTTTTCTTCTCCAGGAGATCTTCCCAAACCAGGGATTGAACCCATGTCTCCTGCATGGGCAGGTAGATTCTTTACTACCGAGACAACAGGGAAGTCTGTAGCATCACTTACACATTCTAATCCAACATAGTCTTACTTGATCAGGCTGGATGGATTGAAGCTATTTCCTGTGATCCAGAGGGTCCTCTTGCCTGCCTGGCTCTTTCATTGTTTTACTGGTATGGTGTAGGACCTAGAACCCTTAACCCCACTGAAATTTCAGGAATTTTGCTTCAACTCAATGCTGTTAAAACTATTCAGTTCAGTTCAGTCACTCAGTCATGTCTGACTCTGTGACATGGATTGCAGCACTCCAGGCTTCCCTGTCCTTCACCAACACTGGGAGCTTGCTCAAACTCATGTCCATTGAGTTGGTGATGTCATCCAACCATCTCATCCTCTGGTGTCCACTTCTTTTCCTACCCTCAATCTTTCCCCGCAATTAAAATTACTATAGAGAAGATATCACGCTACAGGTTTTGTATACGCTGAAAGGCAGAACAGCTGCAGCCACTCTACTTGCAAATTGAATCCTAGCTGTGAATTTCAGCAAATTAGATGAATTTAGCTAATTGTCTCTACAGTTCATTACTGATGAGTCACAAACTATAGCATCTTTGAGGCATTTTCAGACTCAAGGGCATCTGTTTAACAGGTACCTGCTGAGACCAGACTATATTTTTGAAGTCTTTTGCTAAGCAGGTCACGCCAAGTCCTAGGTGGCCTCCCATCGCATCTTGGGATTTTTGTTCAGCTACTCTGTGAAAAGCGAAGTTACCAGCAAAGTCGCTCACCAAGTCTTGTTTTTTAGGGTTGAGAAATATATTCCATGCCATTATTCCCAGCCTCATCACAGGATGATAGTCTGCATGATGCACCTGATCAATCTCATTTCTCTAATTCATTTAGGCTTTTGAGGATGAAGGAAGAAACAATTCTGGGGGAGTTTCATCCTCATCCTCCCAGGACTTATCATCTCAGAAAAGGCAAGTAGGATGAAAGATGAAATCAAGAATTCCCAGTCTGTGATTGAGCTGGAAAGTTTATTTTCAGACAGAGAAATTCAGGGCTATTAGATGTTTTTCATCCATAGTACTGCGGTTTGGCTCCTCAGTTAGCATGGGTTTTCAATGGGCCATCAGGGAAATAAACCTGGATTCTGTGGGACTAACAGGTCCCACATGGCATGGCAGAAGATGGGAGGAAAACAGCCCTGCCACATACTTTGTTTCCCGACATCCCCAATTTCCATCATCAGGATGGAGCTATGACTATCCACTTCTGCCTATTCACAACATACTACCTCCGCTTCATTATACATGCTCCAGAAGATGTATTTCCCCAGTATCAGCCGTCTGAGATCTTCCTTTTAACCAGATTTCACTGGGACGGACGTATCACTTAATGTCACTTTCTTGGAGCATCTCATACCAGATATGATCCCATTTGACTTTAGTTGCAGTGAAAAAGAATGAGCCACCCACCACACATTTCAGAAAGATGACCTTGTTCTTCATGTTCATAACTCACTAACACATACCAGGCAGAAAAATGAGTCCAAGCAAGTACCTGCTTTTCATTAACTGGGTCACTCCTTAACTCTGAGGGGTGCTTAGCTAAGTGGAGATTTTATATAAATATGTGATCAGGTGGCAGTTATGAGATCTAACTTAATAACACTTGATATCTTCTCCAATGAGTGGAAACTGAACAGATCAGGGGTTACTATAACTTCAGGAATGCAGTCCTTTTTGAGTTTGGCCAGGAGCGCTTTCTCAGATGTGATGTCTGAAATTGTAATAACTCACCAATTACATTGGACTTAACCGAACATCAACGAAGCTGCCAGTGTTAACATCCAGCGTGCAGCATAGTGTGTTGGCCTGAGAATCAGCCCTGTCTCCTCTGTGGTGGCCTTCCTAGACCTGGATTGTAGAACACCTGACTCAGTCTTTATTCCATGGGCTGATTCACTCTAACACATTTGTTGTCCTGTACGGGACCTGGAGAACACAGCGTCCCACGTCTATCCCAGAGGCCAGGTAGGGCCAACACCCATGTTTGATGTTCTGCAAACCTCTGTGGATGCTCTAGATTCTTTTGAGAGCCTGGGTGGAAGGAGTTCACCAAGGTTCTTCAGAAGTCACTTGGTCTGTTTTACAGACTCCCCTAAAGATGGATCTTACTATATACCAATTGATTCTCCATAGCTGGAAGATTGGGAAATATGTGACATGAGCTCCAGCCACGTTTGAGTTCTGTACCAAATATAAAAGCCTTCTTTCAGGCAAGGTGTAATATATATATAAGTATATTCATATATTCATACATATATATATGAAATATATATATATATTCAATGGAATGTTACTCAGCCATACATAAAAATAATGAAATAATTTGTAGCAACATGGGTAGACCCAGAGATTATTATACTAAGTGAAATAAGTCAGACAGAGAAAGACAAATATCATCTGATATTACTTATATGTGGAGTCTGAAAAATGATACAGATGAACTTATTTACAAAGCAGAAATAGAGTCGCAGACATAGGAAACAAACATGGTTACCAAAGGGGAAAGCAGGGAAGGAATAAGTTAGGTGTTTGGGATCAACAGATACACACTACTGTACATAAAATAGATAAATAACATGGATTTACTGTATAGCACATAAAATATCTTGTAATAAACCTATAATAGAAAACAATGTGGAAAAGAATATATATACACACATATATATAATGAGTCACTTTGCTGTACATCTGAAATACAATGTTGTAAATCAACTACACTTCAATTAAAAAAAAAAGAAACAGAAAATAAATTTTGAAAACTTGAAACACACAGAACAGCCTCCTCAGTGACTGTCTTTCTCTGAAGCTAAGGTGCCTGCATGGATCGTATTAAAAAAGCCACATCTTCCGTACTATGCTGCTGCTGCTAAGTCGCTTCAGTCATGTCTGACTCTGTACTACCCCATAGACGTCAGCCCACTAGGCTCCCCTGTCCCTGGGATTCTCCAGGCAAGCTTTCTTTTCTAAAAAGCAGGCGTGCCCCACAGAACATAAGTGACCCATTCATCTTGTGCTCCATCCTGTATTCTTAAAGTCATTCTTGGCATAATTTGATACTCTGCTCTGTGTTTGAATTTTCTTTTTCTTTTTTTAAAAAATCATATGAAGCATGAAAGTTGGGGTGTCCCCTAGATGTCCATTTAAAGAAAGTTCAATATGCAAAAATTCAACAGATTAGTTTAGGAGTGGTTATACATTGTTAAAAAGGGTTTCTTTACTTTTCAAGAAAGTTTAATAATATTTTTTTATTCATCCAACAACTTTGGTTTACTTTTTCAAATTCCACTTTAAAAATTCAGTTTCTATTAAGTGTTTAAAAATGAGGTCTATTATTTTTGTTGTGATCTAACCAGAATGATATTAATATTTCTTTGAACTCAATGGCTAAACCAAGCAATAGTACAATTAGAATAAAGCAGAAGTATTTCCTCATCTCTGAATTCTATGCTCTTAGGTTAAGTGTATCAGGGAAGAACATTGAGGAATTAATGAATTGTCAGACAATGCAACAGAGGCCAGCAGAATGGTGACCAAATGAAACAAAAAGAGAAAAATCTCTTTTTATGTGTCTTTGATAAGTTTTATCTGCAATCCTGAATATAAGACTGGGTATACTGATGCCAGAAAAATATTAGGTTTACTCAAGGGAGTTAAAAGAACAGGAACATATATGATTAGAAATAGGGAGAGTGATTTATGAGCAAAGACCCACAGAACTAAATACTGTCCATGTAGGTTACTCAAACAGGAGGCCAGGCGTGGAAATGACAGCTCAGTAATTGAAGAATGCAGGAGGGAGAATAATCTTTGAAGGGGGTAGAAAAAAAGGTTAAGTAGGGGCAATGAAATGGAATAAAATGCCTTTGTTTATGTATTTAAAAGACCCTCAGAGACAACCTTCTGAATTCCAAATTAGCTGAGTCATCACAGTGATCCCTTAAACTTAAAAAGATCAAAATACCTAACCATAAACCCTTGAGATGATTGTGTTTGCAGCTCAGAGAAGAAAAAAAGAGGTAGAGAAGAAAAATTCTGGTTAGATGTCGGGAAAAATCTTTCCACTTCCAGATGGTGAGAAATATTAGATCATGAAGGTGGTCCCTGAGGGAATGGACAGAAATCACTGTGAAGCTCTTAAAAATCAGGCTCCCCAAAGCGATAGAAAATCCAGCAGGGAGAGAATGAAATGACTGTATTAATAAAGAGATGAAACAGACTCAGTGAGGCCCTTCACTTCTCCCCTCTTCTAAACCACTGTTACTGTTAGTGGCACCAACATTTCCCCAGACACCAAGTACTTCAATGTCCTTTCCTCCAGTCACTCAGCTGCCAGCTCCAGGTTCCATAGTGCATTTTGGCGATCAATTTCTTCCTTTTCATCATCACCCTTTTTTTTTCAAGTCACCCATTCTCTCTCACAGAGATAACTTACAGGAATCCTGAATTTGTCTTTGCCCCCAGTCATCCTACCTACCTACCCATTTTTCATGTCACTATCAGATTTATTCTCCTAAAGTACAACTTTGATTATGTCACCTTATGCAAAAAACCCTTTTCCTTAAAAGAAGCATTCTGGCTAGTAAATCATGAAAGTATGATGGGATATATTTTTAAAATATATCCTGGAGCCTGTGCTCCCCAACAAGAGAAGGCACAGCAATGAGAAGTCCACGCACCACAACTAGAGAGTCGTCCCAGCTCACCGCAACTAGAGAAAAGCCTGCCCGGCAACGAAGACCCCGCACAGCCAATACGTAAATAAATAAAATAGAAAAGAAGAGAGACAAACTGCGTACTGATGGAAGTATACCACTTAACTTACAGAGAATTCTTACCAGTAATAAAAGCTGAATCTAATCAAATATCTAGATATAACTACCAGTTTCAAGAAAAGATAGGGACACAGAACTGTGTTAAACTAAACCCTGGTGGTGCAATCAGTAAAACCCAGAATACAGAAAAAATTTAAGGGATCAAGGACCCAGTTCCAGTTAATAAAAGGCAAGTTAAATGAATAAGAAATAGATGATGAAGCAGAAGACAAACCATACATACATACAGAAGGGTATAGAAGATTTGCAAAAAGGAAAGATACTTTTCTTTCCCTTGCTGCCAAGTCGCTTCAGTCGTGTCCGACTCTGTGCGACCCCACGGACTGCAGCCTACCAGGCTTCTCGGTCCATGGGATTCTCCAGGCAAGAACACTGGAGTGGGTTGCCATTTCCTTCTCCATTTCTTTCCCTTAGTTTATAATATCTGAGTCTGAAAAGAAGCAATAAAATGTACTGAAATTTTCATCACAGCTGGCTCAGTTTTGGCTCAGTTTTGATGGGTTTATCCATAAGAAAAATTTTCTATGTATTCCTTACTGCCAAATCCTATGTTTATGAAAACTAGAACTTGCTTTTTCTACCTATTATACTGATAAATAAGTTTTTGAATTCTTAACAAGAGGTTATTCTTTATTTTCTGTGTGGTCTGTCCAGACAGCATAGATTCCATAGCTTATCGTATAGTTTCCTTTAAATGTATTTAGACAAAAACATTATTAGAAGATGAGCTTTATGTAAGTTTCCTACTCTTGTTAAGCTTTTGTATTTGTGTGTCTTTGAATAGTAACCCACTACTGCCAAATCCAAACAGTCATCAAATAGGAAGAAATAAAAACAAGAGGAAAATGGGATTTCCCTGGTGGTTCAGTGGTTAAGTCTTCGCCTTCTAATAGAAAGGGTGTGGGCTTGATCCCTGATCAGGGAGTTAAGATCCCACGTCTCAAGGCTGACAAACCAAAACATAAAACAGGAGCGACAGATTCAATAAAGACTTTTTAAAAAAGAGAGAAGATGATGAATTAGGAAATACAGGCTAAAAAGGAAACAGAAATAGGAGGAGTCATTTATTTCTCTGTCTCATTTTGATATGAAGCTATAATTAGTAGCTTTGGGAAAGAACTGTAATAAAGAAAAATAGTTATTACCCATGTAGAAAACCTACTTGCATTTTGAAAGAGAATTTAAAAACAGTAATAGACAATAACACTACTTAGTCCTTAATTTCTTAGTCAATATGGATGTTAGTGGTACATTTGTTTCAGATGTCTATCTATGGCGTAATACTTTATGGAGAGCCAAGAGAAGGCCCTTGGCTGTGTGCTGGAGGAGTGCACACATAATTACTCCCGAGTCCTATCACCACCAGTAAACAGAGCATCAGTGTAGATCATCAAATTCACATAACAATCTGTTGTGCTGAGTTTTCCTGATGCATGTTAAAGGCAAATTGCTTTATAGAAAAATCAGAATAAATGAGAAAGAACTCATGGTTTTCATGTTGATAAATCAAAATTATACCAAATATCTAGAGACTTTCCTGGCAGGCCAGTGGTCAAGACTCCTAGGTTCCAATGCAGGGGGTTCAGGTTCATTCCTTGGGCAGGGAACTAAGATCCCACATGGTGTGCTGTGCAGTCAAAAAAAAAAAAAAGAGAACGAATGAAAATTATACCAAGTATCTAAACAAACTCATCAGGCTAGTTATATGCAGTTTGGTACATCAATGTCATGGCCACTGCTACAAATAATTGTTTTGATAAATACAAGCTTTTTCACAATAATTTGCTATGCATTTGCCATACTAGATCCTGAAATGATACAAAAGGAAAAAAAATATATTAGATTTCTTTTGAAAGCTAGAGAGATTTTGGAAGATTGTCCTCAACCACTCACATAATAGAAAATAAATGAAGTCCAGAAAAATTAGGCAACTCTTCCAAGGCTATGTAGCTAGTTTTTTTGTTTTTTTTTACAAACTCCAGAGTTCATTTTATCTGTTCAAATATGGGAGTGAGAGCTATATAAAAGTTTTAAGATGGTTTAGTCCAATAATTTATTTTTTTTGAGAATTTAAAGGATATGACATAACAATCATCTCTTTTCTCATTACTTCAAAACTGGAAATTGTCAACCTTTTCCCTTGTATTTGCTCCTATTTTTCTTTAATACAATTAAACCGTACTAAAGTAAACAATTTGTTAAATATCTTTCTGACTGCTACTTCCTTCCCCTTCTGCTAAGGGAACCAGTTGGCTGGATTTGAGATGTAAACCTGTAGCCCAGCACTGTCCATAATAAATATAATAGGAACCATATATGTAAATTTAAATGTTTAGTAGCCATATTTTAAAAAATAAAAAGGAACAGTGGAATTAATTTTAGAAATATATTTTAAATTACCCAATATGCTTAAGCTATCATTCAGTAGGTAATCAACATCAAAAAAGTATTAATAAACTATTTTTAAATTAATTTATTTTTTCTTGAAGGATAATTGCTTTACAGAATTTTGCTATTTTCTGAGTATTAATAAACTTTTTTGACTTCATTTTTTTGAACTAAGACTTGAAAATTGGTGTGTAGTTTCACTTACCACACATCCCACTTAGGATTAGCTGCTCAATAGCCACATATGACTAGTGGCTAGGAATTGACTAGTCCAGCTCTCATCCGTTTTTAAAGTGACCTTATATATGTATGTATGTATGTATAGAGATGAAGGAAATATGAAATCTTATAGGGGCAAATAAAGGAGGGAGTCAGGAAGAAGGATGCACAATAAGTCTCACAGGATTCCCAAGGGAGGATAGTCTCATCTCACATATGTGAGGGCATCACGGTCCTCCATGGTGAACCATGCTATGCTATGCTAAGTCACTTCAGTCGTGTCCGACTCTGTGCGACCCCATAGACGGCAGCCCACCAGGCTCCCCCGTCCCTGGGATTCTCCAGGCAAGAACACTGGAGTGGGTTGCCATTTCCTTCTCCAATGCATGAAAGTGAAAAGTGAAAGTCAAGTCACTCAGTCGTGTCCGACACACATACAGACATTTATGACGTAGTGTTGTTTCTGTATTGTGAGTTAAATGTTCATAAATAGTGATAGATTGTTGGTATCACTTTCTACTTTTCTTTACTTAACGTTGTCAGTTTAAGACCTATTTGTGATCCTGTGTGTAAGTGAAATTAATATATTTAACCTGCCATATTGTATCTCATTGTGTGAATATAAAGAATTTGATATGTTAATACCCTGATGACATGCATTTACATTGTTCCTGGTCTTTTGCCTTTTATGGACAAACATACAATGAATGTCATGCGCCCATCTGCAACCTTCACGTTTTGCTGGCTAGGAGAGAGATGCTGAGAGAAATGAAATATCAAATGTCATAGGTCAAGAAGGGACATGACTATATCAATTGCTGACTTTAAGGAACTTAAAGGATAAGAGATTTTAATTTGAGAGGTACTTTTCCAAATTAAACAGCTCCACTTTTTCATATGTAGCCCAGGCTCTAAGCCCCAACACCAGGTAAGATCTACGAGAAGGTGGGAGGTGACTTTGCTTACCTTTAGCTGAACCCTTGGGTTTGACAGGGTTCTGCCCATTCACTCTGCTGCACAGTAGAACCCAACTTAACATTGTAAAGCAACTATGCTCCAATAAAAATTAATTAAAAATAAAATAAATAAAATTAAGTCAAATTGTGAAAAAAAAAAGAAGAAAAAGCCTTCCCAGTCGTTTATGTTTTGGGAAATGGCTCACCAAGGAGGACCACAATGCCCTCACATATGCGAGATAGGTCTGTCTTCCCTCGGGAATCCGGTGAGACTTACTGTGCATCCTTCTTCCTGACTCCCTCCCTCACGTATTGCCTCTAAAGATTTCAGATTTCTTCCATCTCCTTTTCAATGTTCCTCATTCATGAATATTCTCCCCATTGCAATAGCCTGAGTAAAATCACCCACTTCATTTTATAGTACATTTGCCTTTCACAGTTCCGCTGTAATATCTTGAACAGCCTTGTACCTTGCTTTCAAATCCCCGTTTATTCCACCCAAGCCGGGAGGTCTCATGGAGACCTCTAGGCTCCGTTCCCACCTGGGATCCCCAGCAGTGTCTGTGCTTTGTGCGCTTATCCATTGGCAGGGATTTGACTTTGATTCCTTCTGAGTAGTCACTTGATTTCTGGTTTTGGCTTCTTCAGGTTTCATGACCATTTGGTGATTTCTGTAAATGAATGAATGGTTTATAAAGACCTTTCATTTGGGTGAGAAACAGCAGATAATCCGGTTTGTTAGTCTTTTCTGTTTGTCTACCTGTCCACATTGAGCTCAGATAAATTAAAAATTCATACCCACTGTGAGGAGAATGGCTCTTTGATATGGATCAATGAGTTTTGTAATTATGTGTTTACGCTTGACTCATGGCTGAAATTTTAGAATTGAAGCTATGAGGTATTTCTATGCCTGCAAGATTATGCATCTGTAATTCAGAAAGACTTTTACCTCTCATTGTTTGTGTAATATTTCTCTACCTCAAGACGGTATTTCTAAATTAGGTTATCAGATTTCCTAAAGGAGTGCAATCTGATGGCTTAATGCTAAATTAGCATTGTATAGATTGAATATTCCTAAAATTCCCAGAAGTTAAGGAAATTGAATTTCAAATACTTTCAATATACTTAATTTAAAAATATCTTTACAGGAACCAACTTGAATATGTTTTAGGAATTCAAGTATATGTAATTTGGATACAGTTTTGGCAAATAAGAACAGTTTAATACTTTAGGTTTAATAAAAACAGCTCTTCTCTCATTTATTAGGATTAAGCATAATATATACATAGATTTTTATTCTACTTAGGAATGTTCTGTGCAGACATACAGGTTTACAGGTTGATTAAGCTAGCATTACTAGTGTTTAAGATTGTGAATGTTTATAATTCTGAAAAACATAAATTTGTGTTTAACCAAATAAAGGCATTATAATGACAAGTTGCATTTCAACTTGTAATGGTATTTTATAATATGTGGACAGGAAGGTAATTTCTAAGATCTTTGGGGAACTTAAAACCTTAGATTTACGCTCAATTGAGTTGATAGTTATTAATTAAGTACATAGACCACTTCAAAGTAAGATGGAATACTGAAGCATTAATTTATAAGCATCATTTTAAGTTTATATACTTTTATCTTCTTATGTTATATGGTATAGAGAAACTATGTATTTGAGTCTGTCTGTGAATGTGTTCATTTTTACCACTATGAGAAGCTGTACTATGGGTGTGTGTAAGATTATAGATGTGTATCCATGAGCTCAGTTTGCTGAAAAGTATTGGTGTGTGACAGACCGTTCATAGTTATTTGCCTCCCAGTTTTCTTTGTGAAACAGAAGTCGTTGTGGTTAAATAATACATGTGCATGAAACTCTACCAAGAGTGACTGTGGCAGGAGGCACAACTTTGTGTTGAAAATGTGTAGGATGTGTTTCTGAAAGAAGATTGTGGTTTTGTCCTAAGGTAGGTTTTGTCCTAAGGTAGGGCTTCCTTGATAGCTCAGTTGGTAAAGAATCTGCCTGTAATAGAGGAGACCTGGGTTCGATCCCTGGGTTGGGAAGATCCCCTGGAGAAGGGAAGGGCTACCCACTCCAATATTCTGGAGAATTCCATGGACTGTATAGTCCACGGGGTCATGAAGAGTTGGACATGACTGAGCGGCTTTCACTTTTACTTCCTAAGGTAACCCGCCTGGCTCCTCTGTCTGTGGAATTCTTCAGGCAGGAGTACTGGAGTGGGTAGCCATTCCCTTCTCCAGGGGATCTTCCTGACCCAGGGATCCAACTGGGGTCTCCTGCATTGCAGGCGGATTCTTTGCCATCTGAGCCACTAGGGAAGCCCTCAGTCTTTCAAGACAAAATCTGAGTGGCTATAGAGAGTTCATAGAAAAGGAATTTTATTTACCATGGTTAATAAAGCTAATGTATGATGGTTCATTTATATCAAAGAGCTTGTGTTTACATTTGTTTTAGCCAAGAGATTATAAAATATTTCTTTTTTTTTCTGTGTCCTTCTGAGTAATCTGATAAAATGAACAATGATATTCTTCCTGAACACACAGAGAGGCTGATAATATTGAACTTTAATCCTCAGCCCCTTTATGTTCTAGGGAATGACAAAGTAAAAGGACCACTCTGCTCACTCATATTCCAAAAAAATGAAAGGCCTCCACCCTCTTCTCCATCCTGTAAGACTCACTGTCAGTCCTTCCTTATGGCTCTTGTTTACTTTACCTGCCTCTGTAAATCCCAGGTTTTCTCCCTCTTCTTTGAGAATCTTTATGAATGAATAGTCCCCCTTTGAAAAAAATCATAAAATCATATCTTTAGGGACTTCACTGGCAGTCCAGTGGTTAAGACTTCGCCTTCCAATGCAGGGGGTAGGGATTGGATCCCTGGTCCCAGAGCTAAGATCCCACAGGCCACGCAGCCAAAAAACCGAAACATAAAACAGAAGCAATATTGTAACAGATTCAATAAACACTTTAAATATGGTCCACAACCCAAAAACAAAAATCTCAACAAAAATCATCTTCCTACTCATCTAGGGTTACAAACCTTAAATTAAGTGACCTCACAAGTTAATACATGTAGCAGGTAATGCATCTAAAAAAAGATGACAAAATGGCATATTTTGTGGCAACTGTAGAAATGAGCTTCAGAAAAAGGGTGACTCTGAGGTGGGGAAGAGGAAGTTTAGCCCACTTGTAGGTCCAGAGAAAAACAAAACCATCTTCCATACGGACCAGCACTAGGGAAGGTCCTAAAGAGGCAGAAACAAATTACTACTGAAATCCCAACACCTAATTACAAATTTTCAAAATATCTGAATAATAGCCTTTACTGCAAGTTCTTCCACAGTATGAGCTGGAATTTTTGATTGAGAAAAAAGATTTATTAAGTTCGAAAGGGTTGTTAGCCACCGAGGACTCACAGCAGAGCATTTATGTCATGAACCACAGAGTAGGGAATTATAAGTAATGATCCAAGAGCAGTTTCCTACCCTAAAAACAAAGGTTCATCCAATGTAGGAAGAATCAGGGGATCAGGAATAATGGGTAGGGTTCCCGGGTGGCGCTAGTGGTAAAGAATCCTCCTGCCAATGCAGGAGATGTAAGAGACAAGTGTTAGATCCCTGGGTGGGGAAGATCCCCTGGAGTAGGAAATGGCAACCTGCTCCAGTATTCTTGCCTGAGAAATCGCATGGACAGAGGAGCCTGGTGGGCTACAGACCACGGGGCGGCAGAGAGTTGGACAAGACTGAGTGACTAAGCATAGCACACACTTTAGAATGAATCCACAGTTGAGGATGGATTGACATAAGCATTGATAGAAACCCTAGGTTCTAGAAGAAAAAGCACATTGCCTGGGCTACCAGGGTGCAGCCTGGGGAACTGGAGGCATCAAAGTAGAGTGCCAAGTCAAGTCTAATGGAAGCTCAGGGAGGTATCTCAGAGGCACGGCATGGTTGTTAACATCCACAGTGTGGCCTGAAAAAGGCAGGTGAGAATTCTCCAGCCCCCAAGAAGGACCACTTTCCTGCTGGGCAGAATGTAGTCTGAGGTCCAGGCAGGGATGTTGATAACCACCATAGATGCAGCAGGGTTAGTAATGGATGGCCCAGACCAGGTGAGACAAGGGACAGGCTAAGAGGATGCAGGGCAGCAGGTGGACCAGTAGCCTTCATCAATCCCAGAAGCATAATTCACAATAAGTCAGCTTCCTTGAAACTTACATAACCTCCAGGAAGAAAGGCAGTGAATTTCTGGATTGTTTCAGTAGGCACAGAAACATACAGTTTTTATCCAGAAGAAAATGAATGACTGAATTCACAGGATTAAGGTTTTACCTACCTGGTGGAAACAGGTACTTCCAAGCTACATTAAATTCAGTTAAAAAAAAAAAAAAAACACATCTTTTCACACTTGCATACATGAATGTGAAATGTTAAACCCACTGCAAATTATCAGGAATGAGAGAGATTGTTTTTGATGGAAATAAGGTTAATCATAGCATCCATAGCATAGGAATGATTCTTAGGACTTTCTGGATCATTATCCTAGATAAAAGTCCAAGCCGAAGGAATTCTATTTTTTAAAACGGCATGGTGCAAGGTTCATAGATCTCTTCTCTAGGAGAGGAAGCATAGAAGACACAAATGATGGATGGATCTGTTGGATCACATTCTAGTAGATGGTGTTTCTTTTTCTCTGACTCCAGGATCACCCAACAAACCTCTGTAGCTGGGGTGCCTTCCTGAGTAGATAACCTTACTAAAAGCATTGTGCTAGGTATAGGGTTGACATTTTCTGGACATTCTACCAACAATCTAGACATGTAGATCTGTAGAAGTGCATTATGTAGAAGACATGACTTAAAACTCGAAATTCAATATAATCCTTGAAAATCCAGGCTGTCTGATTATTCGACCCATGCAGATAAAAGATCACAGTTCTCTGGCCAAATAAGCATAAATAAGAGAGCTATCAATACCTGCCAATATAGAAGACACAGATTTGATCCCTAGGTTGGGAAGATCCCCTGGAGAAAGGAAACAGCAACCCACTCCAGTATTCTTGCCTGGGAAATCCCATGGACAGAGGAGCCTGGTGGGCTACCGTCCATAGGATCACAAACAGTGGGACATGACGTAGTGACTAAATAACAACAGCAACAACAATCTGATTTGTAGATGGTCCCTTGGATGCTTGGTTTACAAGCATGTGTTTCTGAAATTATTTCCCTTGGATTTTTGTGTAAATTGGAAAAACGATTGGGTTTTTTTGTTGTTTATTTCTCAAAAAATATATATCTGAACACATAGAAATACACACCCACACACACACCCTACCCTGACTGTTGTAGTGGCTTCTTCACTGACCTCAAGTCCATCATATTCTGTAGACTTCGGTCTATAACACCTGCTCTTATAAAAATCTTCACATTGAAACACTGGAGTGTAAATTGCGAACTGTTTGAAATGCACACCTCTTAGGAAGGGAAAAACCCTTTAATAATCACACAATGTGAAACTAAAGGAAGAAATGCTAATAATGAATTAGCGGGCTGCCTCCAAGTAGGTGAGAGAAGTCTCTGGAGACTATAGACTTATCCGGACTAGCCTGAAATCATGCTACCTATTTGGTAACCTCATCCATGAAAAAGTTGGCCCTGGTGGGATCATGAAACTTTTGTCTAGTTAGGGATCAATGTAAAGCTTGTTGGGAATGAAGAGAAAAGTGAAAGAAAGTGAAAGTGAAGTCACTCAGTCAAACTGACTCTTTGCAACCCCATGGACTGTAGCCTGGTAGGCTCCTCTGTCCATGGGATTCTCCAGGCAAGAATACTGCAGTGGGTTGCCATTTCCTTTTCCAGGGTATCTCCCTGACACAGGAATCGAACCTGGGTCTTGCACACTGCAGGAAGACTCTTCACTGTTTGAGCCGCCAGGGGCTCTTATGAAGAGAAAACAGTAGTGCAGTTGATGGAAGCTTGGAAATATATGACATAGAGTATATTAATGAGTCCACTGGTATTCATGATCATTTCCTAAATAGAAACAGAACTTTAAGAAAGAGTTCTTTATGCAAAAAAAACAGATCAAAAGGAACAGTGGTTGGTGGCAGACAACCTAATATAGCACATTTCTATTGGGGCATCTATACAGTTCTGTTGATAGACTCTCCATGAGTCAAGTCCCTCAGTGCAGGCAAGGCAGGCTTCCTTCCTAATAGAAAATTCCATGTCTGTGTTCTCTTGCCTAATGATGGCTTAGCCACAAGTATCCAAACTTCTGTGATCATTTTGATGTGGAAAACTTAGATTTTACTGAAAAAGGAAGAAGATTCCATGGTATCAATAATAATCCTGGTGGCATAAGACAACACAGCAACAGCCCTGGGAGACAGGTCCCATCGCATCATCAGAACCCGAGGCTGCGTCACTTTGGCTCTGAGCCTCCTGCTCATCTTTCTTTTTTTCCTCTTTTTGAATTACATTGGGAGCCCAGTGCCATTAAAGTGCACTCCATCCGAGCAGCCTGTGACAAAGATGTATAGGCTCCTCGTGCAGGCTAATAATTTAACACTCTGAGCCCGCTAATACACTCACCCCTTCACACTTGTATCCTTGGGTCATTTGTTCACGTTATTTGGAGGAGAGGCTGAGAGCTTCTTGGGGGGAGGTCAGAGGAGGACCCTGCAGCTATGGTCAGACTCTCTGCCTTGTCCTGCACAGTTCTGAGCCTAGGCTTGTACAACTGTCATACCAGCACAAAACCCTAACCAGTCCTGGGCCGTCCCTGCTTAGCAAGGAGTTAAATGAATATCTTAAGTTTCAGGAGCATAACCTTGTGGATTGGAAGGGTCTCAAGCACCTTTCTTAGAGGTTTTTGAAGTACTTGTTCTAACGCCTACAATTCCTCCAGATTAACTCTCCTAGCTGTGTAACTCTGGGCAGTTATTTAACCTCCCTGTGCCTCAGTTTCCTCATCTGTAAAATGGGAATAATAATAGTACCTCCATCATTGGGTTGTGGTGAGATTTAAAGACATTAATATAGTATATGTATGGCTGAGCCCCTTTGCTATCTGCCTGAAACTATCACAACATTGTTAATCAGCCATACTCCAATACAAAATAAACAGTTTGATAAAAAAATAAAGTGAAATAAAACAAAACAAAAGACATTTATATAGTTATATAGTTAATGCCTGGCACAGACTGAGCTACATATGGGTGTTTGCTATTATTAGGGCAAATATTAGCATTATTATTATTATTATTGTTATTGTTAGGAAGAAGAATTGGGGTAATGGCTTTTTTCTCAACCTCCTTTCATTTCTTGAAATGTTTGGTAATTTTTGTTGCTCCATATATATTTGCATCCTAAATATCTGCTTGACTGGCCCATCATTTAGGTTGCCTCTGAGTCCTAACAAATTGCCACGCAGAAATATTTATGTAAGAAATATGCTGGGGGCTGGTACACTGGGATGACCCAGAGGGATGGTATGGGGAGGGAGGAGGGAGGAGGGTTCAGAATGGGGAACACGTGTATACCATGTATACCTGTGGCGGATTCATTTCGATATTTGGCAAAACCAATACAATGTTGTAAAGTTTAAAAATAAAATAAAAATTTAAAAAAAAGAAATAATTAAACAAGACAGAAAGTACACTCTCTTTTCAGAGCATGGGGCACTAAAACGGTTATACAAAGCCAGTAATCCTTTCATGGGTGTAGGAAAAATTGGGAGAAAACCATTGGTGGTAGCAGAGTGAAAGGTCTTCAAGGGGCTATTTATGAGAAAATAAACCCAACCCTACATATTGAAATACTGACAACGTATGCATCTCTCAAAGGCTAGACTCTTCTCAGTGATGCTGCTATATTAAGAATTTTTTTTTTTTTTGGAAATATGGACATTTTCAGAAAGCCAAATTGGAAATTGTTTATTAAAAGATCACTATTTTATTTTTTTCCCCTGATTTCTGTTAGGCAGTGGGGCTATTCCCTGTATTCACTGGACTTGTCTCTGAATTTCCTTTGGTTATTTCTAAAAAGCCAGAGGATGGAGAGGCACTTCCACCCCTGAGGCTATCCAAATCCGAGTTCTGAAAGTGCCAGCAGAATTTGAATAAGGATATTTAATTAGTATTTTAGGTTGTGGTATAGAATCTCTTGAATGTTCGTAAGGAAAATGAACTGCCTACTCTTCAGTCATTTTTTCAGCTTTGGATATCATTAAATGGCTACAGTTGACCCTGAAACAACACCGGTATTAGGGATGCTGATCCTCTGTGCACAGTTGAAAATTCCAGTATAACTTAGAGTTGATCCTCAATTTATATGCTTTTCCCCTGTACCCATGGTTCTGCATCCTAGGATTCAAGCAACCTTGGATTCACTGCTGCTGCTGCTGCTGCTAAGTTGCTTCAGTCGTGTCCGACTCTGTGCGACCCCATAGATGGCAGCCCACCAGGCTCCCCCGTCCCTGGGATTCTCCAGGCAAGAACACTGGAGTGGGTTGCCATTTCCTTCTCCAATGCATGAAAGTGAAAAGTGAAAGTGAAGTCGCTCAGTCGTGTCCGACTCTTAGTGACCCCATGGTCTGCAGCCCACCAGGCTCCTCCATCCATGGGATTTTCCAGGCGAGAGTACTGGAGTGGGGTGCCATTGCCTTCTCCGTGGATCCAGTAGTACTGAAATATTTACTGAGCTTCCCTAGCGGTCCAGTGGTTAAGAATCTACGCTGCAATGCAGGGGACACCTGTGTGATCCCTGGTCTGGGAAGATCCCCCACGCTGTGGGACAACTACTGAGCCCGTGCTCTGGAGCCTGTGAGCTGAAACGACTGAAGCCCGTGCCCCTAGAGCCTGTGCTCCACAACAAGAGACTCCATTGCCGTGAGCAGCCCGGGCAGCACAGTGAAGAATAGTCCCTGCTCACTGCTACTGAGGCTTCCCAGGTGGCTCAGTGGTAAAGAATCTGCCTGACAAGGAGGAGACACAGGTTGGCATCCTGGATCGGGAAGATCCCCTGGAGAAGGAAATGGCAACCCACTCCAGTATTCTTGCCTAGGAAATCCCATGGACAGAGAAACCTGGTGGGTTACAGTCCATGGGGTCCCAAAGGGTTACTCACAACTGAGCGACTAAATAACCACCCTGCAACTAGAGACTGTGTGCAGCAACGAAGACCCAGCACAGCCAAAATAAATGATTTTTTTAAATTTCTACTGAAAAAAAATCCTAATATAAGTGAACCCGTGCAGTTCAAACCCATGTTGTTCAAGGGTCAACTGTGCTTTTTAGGTAGATTAAACTCAGTGACACGTGGTCCTGCCTCGAAAAATGAGCAAAATACAATTAACCAGGTATTTATTTCACAGCAACAGAGTACCTTTTAAAGGAAATAAATATTTGCAAAGTAATTCTGAGTTCTTACTCTGTGCATGTAAACCATCAATATCAAAGTTGGCAAATAACACAGCTGCCTCAAACGGAGGCAGTCAGGGTAAGAGCTTTAAGAGAAGTGTTTAAGGAGCTATTTCTCTTCTCTCCTTTGTGGAGAATAACTTATCCTTTGTACTACCTAGCTGACAGGAATGGAAGCGTGCTGCTCTGGGAATGCTGACTGCATTGCAGTTAAGTCATTTGTGACTATTAAATGGTTTGCATCCTAGCAAGACTGAGACATGGAGAAGGCAATGGCACCCCACTCCAGTACTCTTGCCTGGAAAATCCCATGGACGGAGGAGCCTGGTAGGCTGCAGTCCATGGGGTCATAAAGAGTTGGGCACGACTGCGCGACTTCACTTTCACTTTTCACTTTGATGCATTGGAGAACGAAATGGCAACCCACTCCAGTGTTCCTGCCTGGAGAATCCCAGGGATGGGGGAGCCTGGTGGGCTGCCGTCTATGGGGTCGCACAGAGTCGGACACGACTGAAGCGACTTAGCAGCAGCAGCAGCAGCAGGACTGAGACATATCAGAACTACGTGGGCCCACACATTTCCATGGCAGAGATGCTGCTCAGTGGACTTTTAGGCTTTTGTCGTTATAGCTTTCACCCTGATGAGGTTGTGAGCCAAGATTTGCCTTCAGATTCTGACTGGTATTGAAACCAGGAGCCTATCTATGGTCCTTGCCCCCCATGTCCTCCACCTGCCTTTTGTCTGTGGAAAAACTTTAGTCAAAGAATAAGTTAAATGAGAAGTAAGAACATGCAGAAACAAAGAAAAACATTCAGAAGAGACCACATGGTAATAATTTAGCCATGAAGCAAAGTCAGATCAGATCAGATCAGTCACTCAGTCGTGTCCGACTCTTTGCGACCCCATGAATCGCAGCACGCCAGGCCTCCCTGTCCATCACCAACTCCCGGAGTTCACTCAGACTCATGTCCATCGAGTCAGTGATGCCATCTAGCCATCTCATCCTCTGTCGTCCCCTTCTCCTCCTGCCCCCAATCCCTCCCAGCATCAGAATCGTTTCCAATGAGTCAACTCTTCACATGAGGTGGCCAAAGTACTGGAGTTTCAGCTTTAGCATCATTCCTTCCAAAGAAATCCCAGGGCTGATCTCCTTCAGAATGGACTGGTTGGATCTCCTTGCAGTCCAAGGGACTCTCAAGAGTCTTCTCCAACACCACAGTTGAAAAACATCAATTCTTCAGCACTCAGCCTTCTTCACAGTCCAACTCTCACATCCATCCATGACCACAGGAAAAACCATAGCCTTGACTAGATGAACCTTTGTTGGCAAAGTAATGTCTCTGCTTTTGAATATGCTGTCTAGGTTGGTCATAACTTTCCTTCCAAGGAGTAAGCGTCTTTTAATTTCATGGCTGCAGTCACCATATGTAGTGATTTTGGAGCCCAGAAAAATAAAGTCTGACACTGTTTCCACTGTTTCCCCAGCTATTTCCCATGAAGTGATGGGACCGGATGCCATGATCTTTGTTTTCTGAATGTTGAGCTTTAAGCCAACTTTTTCACTCTCCACTTTCACTTTCATCAAGAGGCTTTTGAGTTCCTCTTCACTTTCTGCCAGAAGGGTGGTGTCATCTGCATATCTGAGGTTATTGATATTTCTCCCGGCAATCTTGATTCCAGCTTGTGGTTCTTCCAGCCCAGTGTTTCTCATGATGTACTCTGCATATAAGATAAATAAACAGCCTTGATGTACTCCTTTTCCTATTTGGAACCAGTCTGTTGTTCCATGTCCAGTTCTAACTGTTGCTTCCTGACCTGCATACAAATTTCTCAAGAGGCAGATCAGGTGTTCTGGTATTTCCATCTCTTTCAGAATTTTCCACAGTTTATTGTGATCCACACAGTCAAAGGCTTTGGCATAGTCAATAAAGCAGAAATAGATGTTTTTCTGGAACTCTCTTGCTTTTTCCATGATCCAGCGGATGTTGGCAATTTGATCTCTGGTTCCTCTGCCTTTCCTAAAACCAGCTTGAACATCAGGAAGTTCACAGTTCACATATTGCTAAAGCCTGGCTTGGAGAATTTTGAGCATTACTTTACTAGCGTGAGCATTACTTTATTAGCGAAAAGCAAAGTCAGGGACATTTAATTCCTTCTCAAGGGCTATAGATATCTTCCCTGGTAGCTCAATTGGTAAAGAATCCACCTACAATGCTGGAGACCCCGGTTCAATTCCTGGGTTGGGAAGATCCCCTGGAGAAGGGATAGGCTACCCACTCCAGTATTCTTGGGCTTCCCGTGTGGCTCACCTGGTAAAGAATGTGCCTGAAATGTGGGAAATCTGGGTTCAATCTTTGGGTTGGGAAGATCCCCTGGAGAAAGGAAAGGCTACCCACTCTAGTATTCTGGCCTGGAGAATTCCTTGGGGTCGCAAAGAATCAGACATGGCTGAATGACTTTCACAAGGGCTATAGATAGTATTCTGAGCCATATCCTGTGAGCTGTCTTGTATATACTGAAAACCCCACCCCCATTCGAAAAAGTTAACTAACTGATGACCGGACTACACCCATGACATAAGCTTCCACAATTCTGAGAACTGGCTCAAGAAATGGAAACAAACTGTCCCTGGAACTGAAGATTAAGTGTACTTCAAACAATCAAGATGACGTCGATCAGACCACCGATGACCAATTTCAAGATGACTGTCAGAGCTAACTGTACTTTTTCTGCATGTAGCCCCCTCCCTCAGTCTATAAAAGCTCCAGCCCACTGATTGTTGGTGGTGGGGGAAGTTGGCCTTTGGACATGTGTCTGCCCACCCACCACCACCCCTCTGGGTGGCTAGCATCCAAAATAAAGTGAATTTCCCTTTCCACTAACCTGGCCTCTTAAATGGCTTTTGATCGGCAAGCAGCCAGACCCCATTTTCGGTTACAGTGTGAATTTGTGGAAACAAAACAGGCAGGGCACATATATTAAGATGGCAGACCTGAGGAAAATTACAAGCAAAATCCACATCTTCTCATGCCCAACACCGTCTAATTCTGGAAAGTGTGAAGAACATGCATCATTAGACTGCTGTACAAACATGTTGGGACTTGTCTGGTGGTGCAGTGGATAAGAGTCCACTTGCCATGCAGGGGACACAGGTTCAACCCCTGGTCTGTGAAGATTCCACATGTCATGGAGCAGTAAGCCTGTGCACCCCATCTACTGATCACGGGCTCTAGATTCAGGCATGGCAACTACTGAGCCTGGGTGCCTAGAGCCTGTACTTTGCAAAGAGGTGCCACCAAAATGAGAAGCCAGTGTACCACAGCGAAGAGTAGCCCCCCACTCGCTGCAACCAGAAAAAGCCCGCACAAAGCCAGTAAGACTCAGTGCAGCCAAAAATAAATAAATTTTTAAGTGTAAAAAAAGAAACCCAAAACAACAAACACCCAAGGGTTGACCCTTGGAATGGCTATACACTAGCCATAAAGTTGGAGACGCTTCCTCAAGCTGATATATGGCTAATTTTAGACACCGGATATAAAAAGTGCCATCAGTCAGTTTGACTGGTAGGTTATATATTACTCTCTTAAATTAGGTTCTCCCAGATGCAAACCTTTAATGAAGGATTTACATGCATGTCTTTTCTTTGAGAGGTGATTCTAGGCAGGCTCCTTAGGGAAATGGGGAAGTGATATGAAGAAGGGAAGAAAGCCAATAATGCCCACATTGATGAGCAGATTATCTCTCAGAGTAACTGGGGCTCCATCCACGTGCGTTTCTGGGAAACTTACAGAGGGCACTTGTCAAAGCTGGAGTGAGCTACTTGGGGTGTCTGCCACTAACTGACAGCCTTAACTCCCTGGCTTAAATGGCCACAGAAAGCCCTCAGGCAAAGAGCTGAAGGTGCTTGCGTTCTGAAGTCCTGTGGAATGGCGAGTTCCAAAATGAAAAGGGGGTGGGCAAAGATGCATGGGGTTTGCTGCAATTGTTACCCTCATTTCACACACAAGGCAACTGAGGAACAGAGAAACCAAGCGTCTCACCCGGTTATTCGGGGATTATGAATATGTAGACGCTGATAAACACTGTTACTTAGCCCCCAAAATGTGTATGTGTGTTTGTTTAATTTTATTTTTTGGCCTTGCTGTGCCTAGTTCCCCAACCAGGAATTGAACCTGTGACCCTTGCAGTGGAAGCTCAGAATCTTAACCACTGGACCACTAAAAAATATATTTTCAGTGGTGGAAAAGGATAAATGTATTAACTTCTCATGGTGTTTCCTTGTGAACACATTTACTCCCCCTGGTGAGAAGTTGTTTCCATCTCCTCATTCTGCTTTCCTTTCTGTTGTCAGCTCTCAGCTCATCAGCTCTCCCCAGCTTATGGGACACTCCACACAGTCTTCAGAGGGCACTTTCTCTACCTTTTGTAGGATCACCCCCACCGGTTTTAACTCATCACCTCTGTAAAGATCTTTACTCCAAAAAAAGGTCACATTCTGAGTCATGGAGGGTAGGAGATGAACATATGACTCTGGGGGTGATACAATTCAAGCCATAACAGTACATACCTGAAGAAGTAATTTAGACCCATGGAATGATCGTTTATGTTAAATTTAGGAATAATCTTCATTTTTTGGTATTTCAAATGATTATATATTTCAAAGGATTTGGCATTTTGAAATTCTGAAAGATTAATGTTACAAATCAAATGTAAACCATGTAACTGAGTCATTGATTTTGGATTTGGAATTTTAAGTTGAAAAGTATAAGTCTTTGGCTAAGTTTGTAAATAATATTAGAATGTTTTAAAGAGCTTGAGAGTCCCTACTTTTTAAAGTATAAATTAATAGATGTATATGGAATATCAAAGTATCTGAGAAAGTGTTGCTTGTTGAACATTTATTTTAAAATATGTAAAAATAGGATCTATTATGTTACAGTTATAAATGAAGTTTAAAACATTTTAAGACAGTGTAGCCAAGTTTGTAAACGGTACAGAATATTTAAGAGAATGTAAAGATATTAATCAAAGTTCCTGTGGAAGTGATCATTGAATGGTATTAAGCTTATAACCATAATAACAGTTTTCTAGGTTGAGCTTAAAAGCTTAAGCAAAAACTACATTTTGCAATTTCTCACTTCATTAAGTTGAATATTTGATTTTTAAAAAGCAGCCACCAATAGTATTTTCTGTGTATCAGTCTGCCCTCTAGAACACAAAAATCTCCTATTAGTATTAAGAATATCATGTGAAAAAAGAGTTGCCTCTTTCATTTAAAATTATAATCTTCTCTTATTACAAAAGCAACACATCCCTATTATAGAAACCTTTGTAAATTCTTTCTAAAGATTTGAAAACATTCATAAAAATTGTTACCATCCAGGAGACAATTACGACAGTAAACATCCTTGAAATAATAGTGTCTGCATGTGTCAGTCTTTGCAGTCTGTGGTTTCCAGGTCAGGGCAGCGGCGGCACTGGGACTAGTAAACTCTTTGTCTCTTCCCGACATCCCAGATGTACTGAAAAGATTCTGGGAGTGGAGTCCAGCAATCTGGTTATCATAGTGCTTTCCAGGTGATTCAGCTGTATGCTAAAGTTCGAGAACCACCCATACATGTCAGAATTGTATACTTACAGGATAAGTACCTGGGAGACATATTGTTTGGTCAGTGGAGTATTATTTTTTTTAACTAAACCAAACATTTTATTTAGATTGTACCAATTTTTCCACTAATGTCTTTTCTCTCCTGCGATCTAATCCAGGATCGTATATTAATTACCTTCAGTCATCGCATCTTTTCTGTTTCCTCTGGCCTATGGAAATTTCTCAGGCTTTCCTTGTTTTCATACAAGACCTCAATATTTTTGAAGGGTATTTTTGAGATGTTTGTTGAATGTCCTTTATTTAGGGTTTGTTTCATGTTTTGTCATGATCAGATTGAAGTTATGAGTTTAAGGGAAGAATACCAAAAAGGTAAGGTACCCTTTTCATTGTATCATATCAAAGGGTATGTGATATCATCCTGATTTATCCCTGCTGATGCTACTTTAACCAAATGGTTAAAAAAGTTACTATTCTTCTTTTTCTTTGAAAGCAAGTCACCAAGTCCATTCAACACTCAAGTGATTGAACATTAAGCTCCACCTCCTAAAAGGTGGTAGTACCTGCATCTGTTGTTCGGAATTGTTCTCCCAAGAAGAAGCTCCTCTTCCCTATTGATTGACTGGTTAGTTAGTTTCTATCAGTATGGATTCATAGTAATTTATTTTATTCTTTGGGTTATAATCCAATACAATGTTTCTTTGTTCTCATTCTGTTCTAGTTTTGGCCAACTCTTTCAGATTGGTTCCTATCAATTTTTTTTTCCAGTTTTATTGAGATATAATGGACAAGCTAAATTTTAATATATTTAATTGTACAATGTTATAAAATGACATTTAATAACATGCATATATATTGTGAAGGGACTCCCAAGATCAACTTAATCAACACATCCATCACTTGACATAGTTACCTATTTTTTTTTCAATGAGAATGCTTAAGAGCAACTCTCTATGCAAATTTCAATTTTATGATACAATGTTATCGGCTGTAGTCACCATGTTATACATTCAGTTCAGTTCAGTCTTTCAGTCACTCAGTCGTGTCCGACTCTTTGCGACCACATGAATCACAGCACGCCAGGCTTCCCTGTCCATCACCAACTCCTGGAGTTTACCCAAACTCATGTCCATCAAGTCAGTGATGCCATCCAGCCATCTCATCCTCTGTTGTCCCCTTCTCCTCCTGCCCTCAATCCCTCCCAGCATCAGGGTTTTTTCCAATGAGTCAACTTTTCACGTGAGGTGGCCAAAGTATCAGAGTTTCAGCTTCAACATCAGTCCTTCAAATGAACACCCAGGACTAATCTCCTTTAGGATGGACTGGTTGGATCTCCTTGCAGTCCAAGGGATTCTCAAGAGTCTTCTCCAACACCACAGTTCAAAAGCATCAATTCCTCAGTGCTCAGCTTTCTTCACAGTCCAACTCTCACATCCATACATGACCAGAGGAAAAACCATAGCCTTGACTGCACGGACCTTTGTTGGCAAAGTAATATCTCTGCTTTTGAATATGCTATCTAGGTTGGTTATAACTTTCCTTCCAAGGAGTAAGCATCTTTTAATCTCATGGCTGCAGTTACCATCTGCAGTGATTTTGGAGCCCAGAAAAATAAAGTCTGACACTGTTTCCACTGTTTCCCCATCTATTTCCCATGAAGTGATGGGACCAGATGCCATGATCTTCGTTTTCTGAATGTTGAGCTTTAAGCCAACTTTTTCACTCTCCTCTTTCACTTTCATCAAGAGGCTTTTTAGTTCTTCATTTTCTGCCATAAGGGTGGTATCATCTGCATATCTGAGGTTATTGATATTTCTCCTGGCAATCTTGATTCCAGCTTGTGCTTCTTCCAGCCCATCATTTCTCATGACGTACTCTGCATAGAAGTTAAATAAGCTTAGAGCCTCAGAACTTACCCATCAAATAGCTGACAGTTTGTACCATATTACCAACCTCCCCATCCATTTCCTTCCATCCCCATGACAACCACCAATCTACTGTCTGTTTCTATGAGTTCAGTATTTTCCCCCTAGATTCCACACATAAGTGTACTGTGAGGTATTTGGCTTTTTCTGTCTTCTATGACTTTTGTTTATTCTTTCTTTTTTATGTCATAAGATGCTCCAGACTTCTAAGAATTCCAATTTTTTCAGCCCTACAGTCAACCATTTCTCCATGGAGCCTTGATTCCTTTTAACTGGAAAATTGTGTTTAGTGACCGAGATCTGGGCACTGGGTGTGTTTGTTGCTATTAGGATGTTACTCATCCTAGATCTTCTGAGTGGGCAGAGCTAAGAGGTAGATACTTTTAAGAATTCCAATATTTTTTCAAATTGCCCTCTAATTTTTTTTGAGTTTACATTATACCACTAATATATGATAGAGAAGATTTTCCTATCAAAATTCCTATCAAAGGAATTACATAAATCTTTGTAAAAAATTACTATGATTTATTTTCACTTTATCAATAAGGTGCGTTTTTTAAAATGGTGTAACCATGCAGTTTATATTTCTGTGCCAATTAAATACTATCCATATACTTAACTGGATATTTTGTTTTCTCCTTTCATTAATTTTCTCTTTGTGGCATTTTCTTAATATATGTATATGTATTTTAATTGAAGTATAGTTAATTTCCCTACTGGCTCAGACGGTAAAGCATCTACCCAAAATGCAGGAGATCTTGGTCTGATCCCTGAATTGGAAAGATTCCCTGCAGAAGGGAATGGCAACCCAGTCCAGTATTCTTGCCTGGAGAATTCCATGGACAGAGGAACCTGGCAGGCTACAGTCCATGGTATTGCAAAGAGTCAGACATGACTGAACAACTAACACTTTCACTTTCATAGTTAACTCAGTGCTGTGTTAATTACTTCTATACAGCAAAGTGATTCAGTTTATATATATATATATATATATATGTATTTTTTAAAATATTCTTTTCCATTATGGTTTATCATAGGATATTTAGTATAGTTCTCTGTACTATACAGTAAGACTTTATCATCCTATATATAAAAGCTTTCTTTATGGCATTTTCTTATTCATTTTTCTACTACTGGTTATTTTCTAACTACTGTAAAATAAAATATTTAAATGTATGCTCTTCAGAGGTTAAGATGACAGAAAATGAACATACTAATAGCCATGTCTAATAGACCTCAGGGCTTAACATATTTAGGGAATGAACGAACAGCCGTTCAGTTATCTGTTTGACCTGAAGCTCACTTGGAAAGACAATTGTTAGAACAGACTCCAGAGTAGAATGAAATACTGCGGCATCTCTGGTTGACCTTCCGCTGCACTGGCCGCTGACAGCAACCACTAACATCTTCTGAGTTTGTATGAAGTATGGGGTGATTTGAAGTTCTTCTCCCCTCCTGGAGAAAAGTCATGGTTTAGCCGATGGCCTCATTTATGAGGATTGGCAGTCTGTACACACTTCTTCTTCTGAACCTACATGGGGCACGTGAATTTTGCTATACCTGCCAAAGAAAGTTAAGTCGGAGTCTGAAGCATAAAAGTGCAGTACAGAAGATCATAACCAGATCTTCATTTCATTTTTATTATAGTGACTTCGGTATAACATACTCAAGGTAATAATAAAATTTAGCATGGGCTTTAAATACGAAGATAATGGGCGTATAAGGTACAAGAACAGGTCCAGAGCCTAGAATAGTCTTATAAGTTTCTCTAGTCCTGAAAAATCAGGCAGTACCTTCTTTAACTTAATTCATCCCCTGTTCTTTGATCCAATTTTTTGTTGTTGCTCTGTCCCTAAGTCGTGTCCAACTCTTTGCAGCCCCATAGACTGCAGCATGCCAGGCTTCCCTGTCCTTCACTGTCTCCCAGAGTCTGCTCAAATTCATGTCCATTGAGTTGGTGATGCGGTCTAACCATCTTATCCTCTGTTGCCCCCTTCTCCTCCTGCCCTCAATCTTTCCCAGCATCAGAGCCTTTTCCAATGAATCAGCTCTTCACATCAGGTGGCCAAAGTATTGAAGCTTCAGCATCAGTCCTTCCAATGAATATTCAGGGTTGATTTCTTTTAGGATTGATGGGTTTGATCTCTTTGCTGTCCAAAGGACTCTCAAGAGTCTCCTCCAGCCCCACAATTTGAAAGCATCAACTTTGGCGTTTCACATGATATACTCTGCATATATGTTAAATAAGTAAGGTGATAATAAACAGCTTTGTTATACTCCTTTCCCAATTTTGAACCAGTTCATTGTTTCATGTAAGGTTCTAACTGTTGCTTCTTGACCCACATACAGGTTTCTCAGAAAACAGGTAAGGTGGTCTGGTATTCCCATCTAAGAATTTTCCACAGCTTGTTGTGATCCACACAGTTAAATGCTTCAGTGTAGTCAATGAAGCAGAAGTAGATGTTTTTCTGGAATTCCTTTGCCTTCTCTGTGATCAACAAATATTGGCAATTTGATCTCTGGTTCTTCTGCCTTTTCTAAACCCATCTCGAACATCTGGAATTTCTTGGTTCACCTACTGCTGAAGCCTAGCTTGAAGGATTTTAAGCATAACCTTACTAGCAGGTGAAATAAGTGCAATCGTCCAGTAGTTTGAACATTCTTTGGCATTGCCCTTCCTTGGAATTGGAATGAAAACTGACCTTTTCTAATCTTGTGGCCACTGCTGAGTTTTCCAAATTTGCTGGCATATTGAGTGCAGCACTTTAAAAGCATCATCTTTTAGCATCAGCTGGAATTCCATCACCTCCACTAGCTTTGTTCGTAGTGACGCTTCCTTCCTAAGGCCCACTTGACTTCACACTCCAGGATGTCTGGCTCTAGGTGAGTGATCACACTATCGTGGGTATCCTAGTCATTAAGACCTTTCTTTGTATAGTTCTTCTATATTCTTGCCCATTTTTCTTAACCTCTTCTGCTTTTGTTAGGTCTTTACCTTTTCTGTCCTTAATCTGCCCATCCTTGCATGAAATGTTCCCTTGATATTTCCTATTTTCTTGACGAGATCACTAGTCTTTCCCATTCTGTTGTTTTCCTCTACTTCTTTGCATTGTTCACTTGAGAAGGCCTTCTTATTTCTCCTAGCTGTTCTCTGGAATTCTGCGTTCAGTTGTGTGTATCTGTCTCTTTTTCCCTGTCTTTCACTTCTCTTCTTTCCTCAGCTATTTGTAAAGCTTCCTGAAACAACCACTTTTCCGTCTTGCATTTCTTTTTCTTTGGGGATGGTTTTGGTCACCACCTCCTGTACAATGTTACAAACCTCTGTCCATAGTTCTTTAGACACTCTGTCTACAAGATCTAATCCCTTGACTCTATTCATCACTTCCACTGTATAATCATAAGGTAGTTGATTTAGGTCATACCTGAATGGCCTAGAGCTAGCTGTAGTCCTGGGACGATGCCAGGTCATGCTTCTGCCTTAAGGCTTTTACACATACTGTGTTCTCTGTCTGGATCATTATCTTTGATTTCCCCCATTTAAAGTATGAAGTTTTAAATTTTTATCAACATTGGAGTAGAGTTGATTGAGGGCTTCCCAGGTGGCCCTCATGGTAAAGAACCCACCTGCCAATGCAGGAGACACAAGAGACACGGGTTCCATCCCTACAACAGGAAGATCCCCTGGAGTTAGAAATGGCAACCTACTCCAGTATTCTTGCCTGGAAAATTCCATGGACAGAGGAGGTTTGTGGTCTACAGTCTATGGGGCCACAAAGAGTTAGATGATTGTAGCCACGAAATTAAAAGACACTTGCTCCTTGGAAGGAAAGCTATGACAAACCTTGACAGTGTATTAAAAAGCAGAGATACCACTTGTCCAGCAAAAAGTATAGTCAAAGCTATGCTTTTCCCAGAAGTCATGTATGGATGTGAGAGTTGGACCATAAAGGAGGCTGAGTGCTGAAGAATGGGTGCTTTTGAGTTGTGATGCTGGAGAAGACTCTTGAGAGTCACTTGGACTGCCAGGAGAGCAAACCAGTCAATCCTAAAGGAAATCAACCCTAATATTCATTGGAAGGACTGTTGCTGAAGCTGAAGTCTAATACTTTGGCCACCTGATGTGAAGAACCGACTCATTGGGAAAGACTGTGATGCTGGGATGGGTTGAAGGAAGAAGGAAAAGAGAGAAGCAGAGGATAAGATGGTTAGATAGCATCACTGGTTCAATGGACAGGAGTTTGAGCAAACTCTGGGATACAGTGAAGACATAGGAGCCTGGCGTGCTGCAGTCCATGGGGTCACAGAGAGTTCCACGTGACTTCGCGATTGAACAGTAAGAGTTGATTAACAACATTGTGTTAGTTTCACTTGTATAGGAAAGGGATGCACTTATGCATATACATGCATCTATTCTTTTTTAAATTCTTTTCCCATTTAGGTTATTACAGAATATTGAGCAGAGTTCCCTGTGCTCTACAGTGGGTCCTTGTTGGTTACCTATTATATATATAGTAGTGTCTATATGTCAATCCCAAACTCTCAATTTATCCTTTCCTCCCACTTTCCCCCTTTGGTAACCATAAGTTTACTAAATAAAAGATCCTTGTTCCTTGGAGGAAAAGCTATGACCAACCTAGACAGCATATTAAAAAGCAGAGACATTACTTTGCCAACAAAGGCCCATCTAGCCAAAGCTATGGTTTTTCCATAGTCATGTATGGATGTGAGAAAGAAAAGTGAAAGTGAAGTCGCTCAGTCGTGTCCGACTCTTTGCGACCCCATGGACTGTAGCCTAACAGGTTCCTCTGTCCATGGGATTTTCGAGGCAAGAATGCTGGAGTGGGTTGCCATTTCCTTCTCCAGGAGATCTTCCCAACCCAGGGATTGAACCCGGGTCTCCCTCATTGTGGACAGACACTTTACCATAAAGAAAGCTGAGTGCTGAAGATTTGATGCTTTTGAACTGTGGTGTTGAAGAAGTCTCTTATGAGTCCTTTGGACTGCAAGGAAATCAAGCCACTCATCCTACACAAATTCAGTCCTGAATATTCATTGGAAGGACTGATGAAGAAGCTGAAACTCCAATACTTTGGCCACCTGATGTGAAGAACTGACTCATTAGAAACGACCTTGGGAAAGATTGAAGGCTGAAGAAAAAGGGGACAGCAGAGGATGAGATGGTTGGATGGCATCACCGACTCAATGGACATGAATTTGAGCAAGCTCTGGGAGTTGGTGATGGACAGGGAAACCTGGTGTACTACAGTTCATGGGGTTGCAAAGAGTTGGACATGACTGAGCAACTGAACTGAGCTGAATCGTAAGTTTCTCCATCTACATGGTCACAGGGCTCCCTCCCTCTGCTCTCAATTGTCTGCTCACATGTTACCTTCTCAGTAAGAACTCCCTGACCTTGATGTTAAAAATGACAATCCCTTATTCTCAGATCTCTTTATTAATTGGGATTATGTTAGCAGCTATTACAGATACAACCTTAACTCTCAGCAGTTTACCATAATAAAAGTTTTATCCAGTCAAAAGTCCAAATGGTGAATTGCCCTAGAAATCAATAAAGAAAAGAAGGAAACTGATCATTGCAGCTTTTATTTATTTATTTTTGGCTGCGCTGGGTCTTCAGTGCTCTGCACAGGCTTTCTCTAGTCACTGCGAGCAGGGGCTACTTTTTGTTGTAGTGGGAGGGCCCTGGGGTGCATGGCTTCAGTAGCTACAGCTCACAGGCTTGGCTGCTTTGTGGCATGTGACATCTTCCCAGACCAGGAATCGAACCTGTGTCCCCTGCATTGGCAGGCAGATGCCCATCCACTGCACCATCAGGGAAGTACACAGCAGATTTTTATGTGCCAAGAAAGAACCCATTCAGCATCACTCTACCCACATATAATTGGCCTGAATTTGGTCCCATGACTGAATGTAACTATAATACAGACTGACAGATGAAGGCTGGCTGAATGCACAGGAGGAATAGCAAAAAGGATGGATTAACAACTAACTAGAGTCTTCCACAGACATGCTGCTGCTACTGGTGCTAAGTCACTTCAGTCGTGTCCGACTCTGTGCGACCCCATAGACGGCAGCCCACCAGACTCCGCCGTCCCTGGGTTTCTCCACTGGAGTGGGTTGCCATTTCCTTCTCCAATGCATGAAAGTGAAAAGTGAAAATGAAGTCGCTCAGTCGTATCCAACTCCTAGCGACCCCATGGACTGCAGCCTACCAGGCTCCTCCGTCCATGGGAATTTCCAGGCAAGAGTACTGGAGTGGGGTGCCATTGCCTTCTCCGAACAGACATGCTAGGGTTTCTTTAAATATCTCCTGATAGATTGAATAAGGGAATGGATCACGGCTGTGGGTGGTTCATCCCAGAAGGTTCAAAGGGGCTTTGAGAGATTCAATAATAAGCATGATTTCAGATTATTTCTAGGAATTTGTGTTAAAGTGGAAAAAGAACATGTGCTCCCTTGAAAAATTAGCACACCAAGCAGTAGATGAGGAACTAAAGAACTTTCATCATCAGGACCTCAGGAACTCAGAGGAAGGATCTAGCTTTGAGTACTGAAATGGGTTTCCCAGGTGGCTCAGGGGTAAAGAATCTCCCTGCCAATGCAGAAGACGCAAGAGATGCGCGTTTGATCCCTGGGTCGGGAAGATCCCCTAGAGAAGGAAATGGCAACCCACTACAATATTCTTGCCTGGGAAATCCCATGGACAGTGGAGCCTGGTGGTCTACAAAGAGTCAGACATGACAGTGACTAAACCACAACTAAAATGGTCAAAGAAGGTTTGGGAGGAGGTAGGACGCTCACGTTGAGTCTTTACAGAAAGGTTAAGAATTCAGTGAGTGGAGAGGAAGAAGAGGATTAGCCAGGTTAAGGAGAAAGCAAAGAACGTTGAGGACACTGGAAACTTGAGATGGACCTACTTATATACGTTAGGTCAAGAAGCATATCCATCAAGAGAAGCTACGTAATCTTATGGTAATACAACACCAGCATCTCAGAGCTCTTAGACAACAATGGTTTATTTCTAGCTCATATAACATGCCATTGAGGTCAGCTGGGGGCTCTGTTTACTTGCCACTGTCTCCTGCGGGGTGGGCGGGTTGATAGATTAGTCACTCATGGGAACATTGTCAGTCACTGTGGCAAAAAGAAACACAGACTTTTCCAGTTAACAGTTCTGCTTCAAGGTGATATATGTCACTTCCACCTAAACTCATGAGCTAGAACTAAAGTCACGTGGCCTATCCCCAAATGGAAAGAATCTGAATATTTGGCAAACAGCATCAAAGACCATCACAGAGGGCAGTGGAGACTCAGGTTAGATCAGATGTACCAGCATTGCCTATGTCTGTACAAACACCATGATTGGGCAGAAATTAATTCAAGTTGAAAAATCCGGGGAGAATCCCAAACATATCTTTTCACCTAGATCACTTTTTAAATTCTCCAGTTATTGATCTGTCTCCTCACTACAAATCTCCACTCAGGTATGTGTGACTGTTTCAATTTCTCAGTTGATTATTCAGTAAATATTTGCATACCGATTAGGCTAGGTGCTGGGAACACAGCGATGAATAAAGCAGTGATATTCCCTTCCTTGGATGAATGTGATAAACCACAGGTGAGTTTGTGGGTGAAGAAGGCACTGGTGAAAAAAACAAGACTCGTTAGAGGGAGGCACAGCCTCGTTGCTCACGTGTGCGTGGTGACCACAGAAGATGACTGTGCCATCTGTTAGGCAGGCTGGGTCTTACTTTACTTCTTCCACATCCCGTAAGATTCTAAACAGGATCCAAGGCACAGAGCAGATGCTTGTTGCTGCTAACTGTTCCCTCATACACCCTCATTTCTTCTCCTTTTGCTCTCTCCCTTCCTCTCCACCTTTCTCATTCTCTTTACTTGCAGTGACAGCACCATCCCCGATGAAATTCTGTTTTGTGAAAAGTACCGATCATTTTCAGAAAAGAAAAACAAAAAAAAAAACTGGCCAAGGATTTTGGTTCAGCCTTTTCATTCCTTAAGTTGGCAGAATGATGAATTTACTTAGGAAAGAAAGTGCCAAAGACAGATTTTGTGGATAATAAAAGTTAAAAGCAGGTGGATTAATTTGGGTTCTGCCAAACACAGATGTCTTGAGGACCTGCCCTAATTCTACAACTCAATGCAGAGGGAGCCATTTATCCAGTGTTAGAAGAGTGGCTTAAAACAAAACAAAACAACAACAGCAACATCGTGACTGGAATTTAGAAAATAAGCTTGCATGGAGAGAAAAAGAACTTGAACCTTATCTCCTTTATTTAGGGAAAAAAATGCTAGATCTCATTCTTTGTCAAATCTGGTGAGAAACCTGAACTTGGTGCCCAATGGCTGATCAATATCGTTTGTTTCTCTGAATTTATGTTCTTGTTTTTATTTCTCATAAGAAGTATTTCCCTAATAGTACACATACACACATTAATACATACTTTTCAAAGGGCTCTTGAAATAAGAACCTAATATGTAATTAGGAACACCATGACAAAGTACCTCCATCCCATCCCTAAGAATCGGTAAGTACTATATTGCAGTAATGTCTTTTGAAGTCTAATTTTACAAAATTTACATTTTGAATTTTAGCCCAAGAGGTTTAGAAAATTACAAACTGAACTTTGCAGTTTTCCAAGATTCAGATTCATTTTCCAAGCAATGCTGTGAGTCAGCAACCTTAAATCTGTCATGTTAGATTACTAGAATATGTATATTCATGTTACTATTGCTCTAACATTAGAGTACCAGTTCCCTGCTATAATGAGCTAAACGTGAAAAACAATTAATTCCAAACAAGACAAATACGCACAACTTTCTAAATGAAGCCCATGCTATGTAGCTTATTTTCATGGTCACATTTAATAAAATAAATCAGAGCATAAATAAACAGACAAGCAAACATACGTCAGCCCTTATGTTCGAGTTTCAGCAAGAAATAAGGACTTGGGTTGTTTATGGGGTACATGTTTATCCCTGAAAATCCTATAGCAAGGTCATCTGTAATTTCACTCCTCATAGGCAGAGATTTTTGTTTTCTCTTATTTGGTCTAGTTATCTCAGCTTTCTTTACTTCTGTAAAGGTTTTCTGAGCTCTGAGGACTAGTGGGTGCATTTATTAGCAGTGGGCAGTTTTAGAAGTAGGTGCAGTGGAAAAAGAGGTGGACAAGGGACGAACAGTAATGAAGGCTCACGAACCCTCAGCTGAATACAGAGACGGGAGAAGAAAGGAAGGAGCTCAGCGATGGGAAACGACAGGGACAATGGATTGGAGAGGGTTTGATGAGGTCCAAGTACTGTTGGTGGCTTCCCTGGCGGTTCAGTGGTTAAGAATCTGTCTGCCAATGCAAGAGATGCGGGTTCGATCCCTTGGTCTGGAAGACCCCCTGGGGAAGGAAATGGCAACTCACTCCAGTATTCTTGCCTGGAAAATCCATGCACAGAGGAGCCTGGTGGACTACAGTCCTTAGGGTCTCAAATAGTTAGACACAAATTAACAACAAAACAGCATCAACAAAGTACTGTTGAAGTGAAAGGTGCATCGGGAAGGTAGGAAGACAGATGCACGATGTATTAGGGAGTGAGCATCTGTCAACAATTTCAGAGGCAATGAAAGCTGGAGTGCTTCTGAGCACAGATAACACAGCATGAGTGGGAAAAAGAGATGAGGATAGGGTGCCTTCTCTGTGCCATCCTCACAGCTGCTAAAACCATGAGCTGCTGTGGAGAAGAGAACAGTGGCCCCGTGGACCAGGCGTGGGATTCCTCAGTGGACAAGGAGAATGTGTTTGGACAGTGAAAGAATGAGAGGGTACCCCCTGGCCAGGAGCCCTGCTTCTGCATATTGCCCCAGATCCACTTGAAGGCATGACAATAGACAGCATTACTGAGAAATTTCCACAAGCCAGACACTCACCTAAAAGCTTTATATTCATCTTCTCACTTACTCTTCCCAACAATACAAAGCTATATGGGGAATTCCCTGGGAGTCCAGTGGTTAGGACTCTGTGCTTTCACTGCCGAGGCTGCAGGTTTGATGTCTGGTTGGAAAACTAACATCCCGCAAGCTGTTCTGTCCAATTTTAATGAATAAACAAAACTGTTTTCCCCCTCAATTTTGCAGGCTAGGAAAGGGATCTAAGAAAGATGAACTTTGCTCAGTCAACAGGATTACATTCTGGACTCGTAATCTATTCCAGATTCTGTGTTCTTAAGCATTAAGCTGTATTGTCACTCAGGTTGGGACCCCATCTAGGTAAGACTAATGACCTTGAGTGAAAACTTTTTCTGGAACCATCGTGAGAAACTTCAACCGCCTAATCACTTGATCAAGACCAGTTTGCTAGATTTCAGAGGCAGGTGCTTAAACACGAAGCATAAACAGAGACCGTGGTGCTAAATAGTGTCCGTCTCTTTGTGACCCCACGGTCTGTAACCTGTCAGGCTCCTCTGTCCATGTGATTTCCCAGGTCAGAATAGTGGAGTGGGTTGCCCTTTCCTCCTCCAGGGGATCTTCCTGACCCAGGGATCAAACGTGCATCTCCTGTGTCTCCTGCATTGCAGGTGGGTTCTTTACCACTGTGCCACCAGAGAAGCCCTCAAACGAACCAAAGTGCTTTATGATAAATAACGGGAGAGAAGGGAAAACCTGCTTCCCATCCTCCCTGGCAGGCATCACTATTAGCCTGATGAAAGTGTGGGGATGGAAGAGAACACCATGTTGACCAAGGAAATTGCTTAAGTGGCCGTGTGGTTGCTGATTTGGCAATTCTGAGACTACCTGCAGCCCAGAAAGGGAGGAATAGCTGTGGAGGGGCATGGGGAGGGGAGGTTCCCCAAGCTGCAATATGCTCAAGCCTGAACTAGTTCAGGTTATTGCAGAAGATGATATTTGCTGCCCTAAGTGATCTCTAAATGGCTATGAAAAGCTGTGGATTCATATCTGAGTCCTATTTTACATCTGTATAAATTTGAGAAAGTCACTCTCTTTTTTTGCCTTTGAAGATTTTTTAATGTGGACTATTTTTAAAGTCTTTTTTGAAGTTGTTACAGTATTACTTCTGTTTTATGCTTTGATTTTATTGGCCCTGAGGCATAGGGGATCATAGTTCCCCAACTAGGGGTGGAACCTGTGCCCCCTGCATGGAAAGTAAAGTCCATGGAAGTCCCAGAAAGTCAGTCTCTCTTAGTCTTCATTTCCTCAACGTAAAATAATAATAATATTGCCTATGGTTGTTGTGGTAGTAGAGTCGTATATGTGAAAGGACTTGGTTTGATGCCTGACACGGAGGATCTTAGACTTTAATTTCAATTTCCCTGCTAGCGAGCAAAATTATAAGTGAGTTTTAGTCAATCAAAATTAATTACTTAATTTGTTGGATACCAACCATCAGAGAAAATACCAGAACTGAGGCTTGAGTCCTGGAGGCCCTGTCCAGTGACCCTACCTCTCTGGCACTAATTTCCTATATGATCTTGAGAAAATTGCCAGCGCTTCCCAAGGTCCATTTTCCTTGCCCCTAAGAAGGTACTGTGTTCTAAATGAACAAGTCTCAACCTAAGGCTAGTTTTTGTATATATGTGCTTTTTAAAACAAGCTCAATGCAAATGTAGAGGACGGTCTTGTAGACACAGCAGGGGAAGGGGACGGTGGGATGAAGTGAGACAGTAGTGCTGACATATGGGCAGTGCTGTGTGCAAAGCAGAGAGCTAGTGGGGAGCTGCTGGGTAACTCAGGGGCACTCTGTGACACTCTGTGACAATCCGAGGGTGGAATGAAGGGGTGGGAGAAAGGCTCAAGAGGAAGGGGATATACATATATGGCTGATTTGTGTTGTATGGCAGAAACCAATACAGCATTGCAAAGCAATTATCTTCCGATAAAAAAATAAATAAAACCTATAGCTGTTAGCCAGTTTTCAAGGAGCTCTGTAATGCAGTCATGGATAGTAGTATCCTAGAATCTACATAGCCTCTAAAATTTCATCTGCTATCTAACACTCCCATTCTAGCCAAGCTCCTAATTGACTCGTCCTTTCGGTTCAGTAGTATCCATTAATATATTATAAGGCGATATAATATTTTATTGGTTATTTTCCAGTCAAAATGGAAAGGTTCTTTCCTGGCCTCCCTTCCTTCCTGCAGCATTCTCATAGCCGCTGGGAAAATGATGTAGTCCTGGTGTTTCTACACCAAGGGGTCTGATTACCCAAGCGGTTTCCTAAACTTGTTATCCTTCTTATCCTTCTTGGTTCATTTTTTTTTTTTTTAATGTTCTCTCTTTTGGCTAATTCACCAGAATACAGATTTAATTAAAAGGTGGCAACATATTGCAACTCTCACTGCCAAGATACATGATTAATAAGAGAGCCTGTAGGCTTCCAGATCATTTGATTGTGTTTATTTTGAACATCTTGAAATGCACAAGATCACATTGAGATCAGTGTCAGATTACAACCTCACCATACTAAATAAATAACTGCTAATATTCAAAAGTAAACTGAGGACAAAATACTAGATGTAAATAAATGTGTTAGTAAGCAATATAGTCATTTGAAATGAAAATTACAGTGTTAAACAATTGCATCATGGAGTTGGAAGAAGTAAAACATTCATTCTGTTAATATTTACCAAGTCAACAATGTGCTTTGCAAGGAGATGTAATGCTGAGCTTGAATCCTCCAAGAAATTAGTTTATTGCGATGTACAAGAATATGGTAAGTGTATGCAAATAACTAAAATATAGTGTTATAAGTGTTAAGTTCTGGCTCAATACTGATAGATAAACTGCTGGAGTTGTCAAAGGTCAGAGACAAAACTTTAAAATGTGGAAAGATCTCAGACAGACATTAGCCGTTGAGCTGATCCTTGAGTCACAGGTTGAGTTTGGACATGTGAAATACAGGTGTCGGCATTCAGATAGAGGCAATACGTGGACAAAGCAAAGAGAGAAATCTGGAAGGTTACAGGATTCTTCAGGATGTGCATTTACTCCTGTTGTCAGTAGTATGTCTTGACTTCCTGGAGCTGGGATTCAGAAATGGGAAGAGGCAGAAATAAGAGAAGCCTCTGTCTACTCATCTCAAAGGGAGACTTTGCTTGTGCTCTCATCTCAAGCGCTCTGATGGGATCCCTGTCTATAGGGACCATTTACATGATGAACTGCCGTGGGGAAGGTATTCAGAGGCGAGATTGTCCCTAACACTGAGAATGCACAGTCTCTGTCTGGAGGTCACCCTTCCTGTTACTTCCTGAAAGGCAGGAGTGATGAGTTAAAGGGACTAGTGACAGTGGAAAACGTAACTCAGGAAACTTCAGCTGAAACTTGAGCTTCTTTTTTTTTTTAATAAAAATCAATTTATTTTAATTGGAGGCTAATTACTTTACAATATTGTATTGGTTTTGCCATACATTGACATGAATCTGCCACGGGTGTACACGTGCTCCCCATCCTGAACCCCCCTCCCACCTCCCTCCCCATCCCATCCCTCTGGGTCATCCCAGTGCACCAGCCCCGAGCATCCTGTATCATCATCGAACCTGGACGGGTGATTTGTTTCACATATGATAATATACATGTTTCAATGCCATTCTCCCAAATCATCCCACCCTCGCTGAGCTTCTTTAAACATAGGAAGACCTAAGGACTTCCCTGGTGGTCCAGTGGCTAAGACTTCTCCCTCCCAATGCAGAGGGCCCAGGTTTGATCTCCAGTCAGGGAACTAGATCCCGTGTGCCCACAACTAAATACCCCACACAACAGCAATGAAAATTGAAAATCCCGCATGCCGCATCTAAGACCCAGTGCAACCAAATGAATAAATACATATTTAAACAAAAATTGGAAGATCTGGGAATTCTGGGAATTTCCCTCATTATGTTACTTCACTGGCCTTTATAGGAATTTGAGGTTTATCTCCGCAAAATAGAGAAATGTGACATCATGTGGGCCAGACTCAGGGGGAAAAACTACATGGAATGGGTGGGCTACGTGTGTTTGAAGACTCACAGGCTGAAAAAAGGGCTCCTGGGGTGGCACCAGTGGCAAAGGAACCGCCTGCCGGTGCGGGAGGCATAAGAGACGCTGGTTCAATCCTGGGTCAGGAAGATCCCCTGGAAGAAGAAATGGCAACCTACTCCAGTATTCTTGCCTGGAAAATCCCATGCACTGAGGAGCTTGACAGGTTACAGTCCATGACGCTGCAAGGAGTCGGACACAACTGAAGCAACTCAGCACATGTGAATTGAAGAAGCTTCTGTGATAAATGGTGAGCAGATCAGATCAGATCAGTCGCTCAGTCGTGTCCGACTCTTTGCAACCCCATGAATCGCAGCACGCCAGGCCTCCCTGTCCATCACCAACTCCCGGAGTTCACTCAGACTCACGTCCATCGAGTCAGTGATGCCATCCAGCCATCTCATCCTCTGTCGTCCCCTTCTCCTCCTGCCCCCAATCCCTCCCAGCAGCAGAGTCTTTTCCAATGAGTCAACTCTTCTCATGAGGTGGCCAAAGTACTGGAGTTTCAGCTTTAGCATCATTCCTTCCAAAGAAATCCCAGGGCTGATCTTCAGAATGAGCTGGTTGGATCTCCTTGCAGTCCAAGGGACTCTCAAGAGTCTTCTCCAACACCACAGTTCAAAACAATCAATTCTTCGGCGCTCAGCCTTCTTCACAGTCCAACTCTCACATTCATACATGACACTGGAAAAACCATAGCCTTGACTAGATGGACCTTTGTTGGCAAAGTAATGTCTCTGCTTTTGAATATGCTATCTAGGTTGAAAAATTAAGCACCTTGGGACATAATAAGAGTAAATCTTCCCTTTCGGTCCACCTTCCATTATAGCTGCTGGCCTCTGTTCCTTCATAAGCAGGCACACTTTCACCATACACACTTCCTATGAACTGCTGCGGCCAGAAATCCTGGCGAAAGTCCGAGTGATCAGACAGTTGTCTGTTGTTTGCCTGTTCTATAAAAACATTCGTCAAAGGCCAACGGGGAACTTTGCTTGGCCCTTGGCAGCCACCATTGATTGCAAACTGCCTTTATTTGCCCTTGGCTAGCATCTCTCTCTCTCTCTCTTTTTTTTCCTTTCTGTATTTTTGGCCTGAAATTCTAAATTTAATGAACATGATTCAATTGTTCTTTTTCACCGCTTGCTTTTTTTCTAATGAATGATTTCACAGCATTCTTTTTTTTTAATGGGGAAATTGTCAAAGTTTAAAACAAAGCTTCCATTTTGCAGATCCATTTTCTAGGTTAATCTCATTAGTAGGTCTAGATAAGGCGTAATATTTGTGTCAAAGAAAGGAAGTCAGCAAGCTCCCGTATCTTAAGAAAATTACATTCTCTGAAAGCAAGTTTGCCTCTATCTAATCACCAAAGACACCTTTTTTTTTTTCTAGACAACCAAACACAAATTGGCTGATCCCTTGAAAAAAATAATTCAAGGGTTAGAGAAGGAGGTTAGAGTTTATGTAAAATAAAACAACCAGAAAAACACATTGTCATCCAAGTTACCAGTCATCTGAATAGACAGGAAATACACGCACGTATCATCTAGACTCAAATAGTAGAAGTGACGGCCAATATTTAGAAACACATAATTTCTTGGGTAAAAGTCAAAGCTCAGATTCCAAGCCAAATTGTGCTGCACATGTCATGATTTGTTATGGAGTTGATGGGGGGATAAGAAGGGGGAGGTGGTGCTCATAAAGACCCACAACTTCACTGGGAGGAACCTTATGTCATAGAGAGTGAGGAGCAGACTGTAGATAAAGTTGTGATGCTTGGCTGTGGGTTTCCCTGTGTTGATTTTTGAAGATGCCTGCTGGCTGAGTCAGAGTGGAGAGTGACAGCTAGCCACTCGATGGGGTGGGCAGTGCTCATGAAAGTCCAGGCAAACCAAAAGGAAACAGAGGACCAGACCCTAGAGCAGATGTGAGCGACTGGAACAGCCCCACACCATCCAGGAAGGTCCTGACTGCCCTGGGCATCAACTTGTAGGATGTGCTAGTGGGGAAAGGAGGGTTTTGGTCTTTTTTTTTTTTAAAGAGCCATTCTTTTTTCTTAAATTTTATTTATTTAGTTAGTTTTATGATTTGGCTGTCTTTGTTGCTGCTGGGCTTCTCTCTAGTTTCGGAGAGTGGAGTCCACTCTCCAGTTGGAGTGTGTGGGCTTCTCATTGCAGCAGCTTCTCTTGCTGTCAAGCACAGGCTCTGGGGCCTGCAGGCTTCAATAATTGTGGCACGTGGGCTCAGCAGTTGCAACTCCCAGGCTGCAGGGCACAGGCTTAGTAGTTGTGCATGGACTTAGTTGCTCTGAGGCACGTGGGATCTTTCCGGAGCAGGGATTGAATCTGTGTCTCCTGCACTGGCAGGCGGATTCTTTACCACTCAGCCACCAGGGAAGCCCCAGGGCTTTGGCCTTGGCTAGCATTCACTTCTTACTCTTTCTTTCCTTCCCTATGCTCGTAGGAGCTTCCCCAGTGGCCTGTGTCACTACGTGTGTTACACCAAAAACTTCTGAACACTTATACTAACACTGGTGGATTGTAGCAGTAATAGCAGTCAGTGATATTAACAGCAAGTCCTCATACTGTACCCACTATTTTTTATTCACTGTTCTAATTACATATATTAATGGAGCTAACCCTTGTAGCCACTCCGTGAGAATGGTACAATTTTTATCCCCACTTTTCAGATAAGGAAACATGAGCCCAGAAGTGTTAAGTGACTTACCCAAGGGTGCACAGCAAGATTCACCACTGCGGGGGAAGTGGGATACTAGCTGGGAATATCTAGCCTCTGCCGTCTACACCATTCACTCAGTTGCCACTCATGGCTGGAGTGGGGGGAGCATGAAGCCAAGCTGATGTCCGTGAGGACCTCAGAGCTCTGTCTTGTCATACCCCTGCCCTCACACCCCTGACACCACCGTCATCTCCAGGGTCCATTGGCAACGTGAGATGGAAAATGCCAGGCCTGGAGAGAGAGCCCTTAAGGGTGGACGGAACAGGAGAACTGACAGGCACGTGGGGGCCACTAAGGATGAACGGAAAAGCAGCGCTCTTGGATGGCAAACAAACACCACAGAGAATGGATTTCATGTGCTGAGAGAATAATTCTGAAGTCTACCGTTCACAGGGAGATCACAAACAGGACATGGTCACGAACAGATCCGAAACAGGACACACGGTTTGAAACAACATCTAAAAATGAATGAAGCAGGATATTTAGAATTGGGACTGTCCCCTCAGTGTCCTCAGGTTTGTTTTTTTTCACTTTATTCTTTTATTGAGAAGCAGACACAGGGTACACAGATTGAGAAGCAGCCTGACACCTCCCAGTGAGAAGCAGGACAACAGTAGCCGGAGTCAGGGACACCGCAGTGGCCAGGCCTAAGCCCAGCTTCCCCAAGGGAGGAGAGGAGGTGGAACCTCCCACCACCACCGTCCTGCCTTCAAGTCACCTCCTGAATGGCTGGCTGCTTTCAGCCAAGGAGCCAGGGGTGCCTGGTAAAGGTATGTATGTATGCATGGAGGCATAGGAGGTTCCAAAGGGCTCAGCCAGCCACCAAACCAATGAGCCAACCAATTAACAACACTCTTGAGAACTTGGGGCTTCCCTGGTAGCTCAGGTGGTAAAGAATCTGCCTGCAACGCAGGAGACGCAGGTTCGATCCCTGGGTTGGGAAGACCCCCTGGAGAAGGAAAGGGCAACCCACTCCAGTCTTCTTGTCTGGAACATCCCATGGACAGAGAAGCCTGGTGAGCTACAGTCCATGGGGTCGCAAGAGTCGAAGACGACTAACACGTTCACACAGTTTGCGAACTGCGGGCTGTGACACACGTCTTTCATTTGCTCTCATAGGCTGTTTGACTCATACTCGCCATCCTCACTGTTGAATCTCTACAAATGTGCAGTGAAAACAAAAACCAGAAGCCAAAGCACTTGCCTCGTATTCATGGCACACGTCTCTCGGGCTTTCGGGAACCTTAGGAAGATTCTTTAATTAATTACGACAGAACAATAATCCTGTCTGACCTCTCTCCCCCTGCAACTGCCTGCGGCTTCCGCCAGCAGCGTTCTGGAGAGCTTTGTCTTCCGATAAGAAGAGACACTTCAAAAGAAACGTCCCCTCTGACATGGAGAAGCGCCAGGGGAAAGTCCCTTCAGAACATCTCCCATAAATGCTTCCATTTCCTGAAACAGGGACAAGAGGCCACAAAAATGAGCTCCCCGATGAGGCGCCATGGTGGCATTTGTCACAATCTATTATCATCATTTATGTGGTTTTCTGTTTCTCCTGCGTGGGCCTCTGTACTAACCTGCATTTCACAGGGTAGCAGGCACAGAAGAGGTACTCTCTGAATTTTTTATCCAAAGGGATGAATGCATTCACTGGTTCTGACATGAAAAAGGATTTTAAGCTCAAGTGAAACATACACACACATGTGCACACACACACACATACATAAGGTACAAAACCAAAATAAATCTTTTACTTCATTAATTGTAAAGAAAGTCAAATTAGTAAACACGATAATTCCCACAGCTATGACAACATTTCTTTCTGGCTTATCTTTCTCATTTATCCTAAAAAAAAAAAAAATCCGGCTGATAGCTTTAAAAATTAACTTTTATTGTTAATAGAATACTTCTTCTAAGAAGTCCACAGTATGACTCTTCCACAGGGATAAGAGACTTTCAGCGGGTGCTAACCGATGACAGGTCAGTTCTCATAAAGAAGGCTCAGCTATGTCATTTGGTGACTGAGAAAGTGGGTCTAAGAGACTAAGACAACTTCCTCTTGGTCACAAACTGAAGTGGCAAAGTTGTGATTCAGACTCCAACATCTTTTTTTTTTTGACTTTTTATTATATATTGGAGAATAGCTGATTACCAAGGTTGTGATACTTTCAGGTGGACAGTGAAGGGACACAGCCATGGATATACATGCATCCGTTCTCCACCAATCTCCCCTCCCATCCAGGCCACCACATTGAACAGAGTTCCCTGTGCTATACAGGAGGTCTTCATTGGTTATCTATTTTAAATACAGCACTGTGTACCTGTCAATTCCAAACTTCCTAACTATCTCTTCCCCACTTGTTACCGTTAGTTCATTCTCTGAGTCTGTGAGTCTCAAACTCCAAGGTCTTGGTTTCATCATTGCAAGATATGTCTTTGCCAGTTTCATAAACTTGCCTTTTTTAATCTCAGAGAAGAAATGAGAGGGAATCAGGAAGGGGTGAGGCGAGGGAGTAGAGGAGTAATCAGAAACAAGAACACTGTCTTGGAGGAAGATCACCTTAATAGGAAGCAGAGCAGACAGTAAGACCTCAAGAGCTAGAGGCCATGGGTCATTTCTGAAACGGCCAAGGAGTCATTTTAGAATGAGTGAATTTTAAACCTGGCCATAAGGATAAAAATACTGGAGTCATTTGCTCCAGGAGGGCACAGGAGAGATGATGACATCAAACAGCATTGAGCCCCAAACTTACTGAATGGTAATTCAAGGGCAGATAGTAGGGCATTGAAGCTGTGTGTTGGCTGGAGGGCTTAGAAACATAAGACTCATGTCAAAAACCTGAAAAGCTCCTTTAGAAGCGTAAGGCACATAAGAACAATCCTTTGGGAGGCAGAGTAAGTAACTAAAACAATCACAGAGGTGCTAAGATATACAGACTTCAGCACTTCTTAGAGACCACAGCTTGTGGGGGGTAACTGGGTCTCCTGCGGGTGGCACTGTCTGATTTTGTAGGTTTGGCCCAGTTGATCTTGGACACAGACACAGGTGGGTTTCAACCTGGTACAATTTTAAGGATGTCAAATGTCAGTTTCCAAGCTCAACTCCCCCCTCCCTCCCGCCCACCAAAGCTTGCTACAGCATTAAGAAGTCCATATCGGGAATCATTGTGGGTTTAAAGTATAGGATGCAAAAAACTTGTGTTGCTTTGCAAATTCCCAAGAGTAAAAACACACTAAATTATTTGCCAAGTAATATGGCCATTTCCAAGCAGAAAGTAAGTTGCTGATGCGACTGGGCAAGACAGGTGGTTTCTGAAAGAAGCCAGAAAGTATCCAAAGTACCCAGCACACAGCTGTGTCAAAGAGAGCAGGAGCCAGGAGAGAGCGTGGAGTGGGAGGCAGCTTAATGCAAATCATTCAGTCAACAGATATGACTGTCTTTGTGCCAAGAACTCTCATAGCACTGGACATATGTAATGGACAAAATAGGCAAAAATTCTGGCCCTCATATAGCTTATGGTTGCTTGGTTGGTTAATCACTAAGTTGTGTCTGGCTATTTGTGACCCCATGGACTGCAGCACACCAGGCTCCTCTGTCCATGGGATTTCCAAGGCAGAATACTGGAGTAGGTTACCATTTCCTTCTCCAGGGGATCTTTCCAACCCAGGGACTGAAGCTATGATTCTTGTATTGGCAGGTGTATTCTTTACCACTAAGCCACCAGGAAGTCCCAAATAGCTTATAACCAAGGATAAATGTAGATAGACCTTTCTTACTTGGCCATTTCCATTTGACTAAACCAACTCCATGATCTCAGAGTCCTTGACAGAGAACACCAATGATAATAGCAAAATCATGTATAAACCTGATCCCCTTTAGGCTGCCAGTGGTCTGTTAGTTATGTATCACCCCTGTTTCACCAAAGAGGAAACCAAGGTTACAGTTCTCATGAGGCTACATAGCGAGCAGAGCTGGAGTTACCTATCAGGACTTACTGGATGGAGAGGCAGCCCAGAGTGGGACATGGACTCTGGGGTCAACAGAACTAGATCTGTGTTCTGGCTCTGCTGCTCACGTGACCTTGGACAATGTATGCATTTTCTCCTTCACTCAGCATCCTGATAGATAGGCATAGTTGGCATGATAAAACCTACTTCAAAGACTGAAGATAAAGCTAACATGAAAAATGCAAGGAAAGTACATAGAATAGCTCTTGGCATGGACTAAGTGCTCAATCAGTGATGGTTATTGTAACAGCACCAATTAATCAGCGTTCCTTTTCTTGTTCATTACTTGGCACTTGGCACCTGGATCAGGGTCTCCATCATCCCCAGACCCACCTTGATCATCTCCCTCTGCTTCTGTGATCTGTGAACCCAGGAGCAGACTCAAATATGCCCAGCCATTTTGAGGCTCCGTTTCCCAGGCACAAGGAATTACACAACATCAGCCAACCTGATGTGCTTTTCTGTGGGCTAGTTTTGAAAGCTTATCCCTTTGAACACACAGAAGTCAGGAAATGCAAAATGAAGGTTCCCAGAGTAACCACAACTCACCCGCATTGCACATCGAGGCATAAATTTCCCAGGAAGTACAATAACATAAAACCCTGAGCTTACCAGTGTGGGTGAAGTTAAGGCTGTTGCTGAAGTCGTAAATTTGAATGTCCTGACTGGGGTGTATTTTCATTGTCACCCATGATACTGCATTAGCATAGTATTCACACTAGAAATGGCAACATAATTCAGAGGCCATTGTGCCTGTGACTGAGATAGTTATCTCTAGGGGGACCTCTCCTCAAACATTCACAAGGATTTCAAGAAAAGAACCCTGAGAAGAAACATTAGTCCCCTGGGGAAATGCAGCTAAATCCACCCAGCATGAAAGAATTGAGCCACATTTATTTTCTAACAAATTCTGGAAGCAAGCAACCTCTTTCTTTGCAAGTGCTACATCCCTGAAAGAAGGTAGCTTACCTGATTGCTGCCTTTATCTGAATCCTCCACCTGGGTCTTGAGGGAGTGTGGGCTATAGATACTCTATCTCCTTGCCTGGGATAAGGAAGATCAACTAAAAGAGAAATAGATAAATTGGTGCATGCAAGTTGATGATTTGTACATTTACAGAGAAATTGATCCAACGTTCCCACAGATGTAAAAATCAGAGTAAGAACTGTGCCCTCTGGTCCTCACGGTTTACTAACTCTGGTGAAGACTCATCGGATCAAGGGATCTGAAAACAAGTCACTACTTCAGTTCCGGCTCTTCTACCTGGGCCTGGGGGCCTTGTATCAGGAGGTCTAATGACAATAATCCTTCATCTTCATAGAAGGAAGAGGTCACAGGCGCTCTTGGACCTATTGTCTCTGTGATCAAATGTTCTTTGATCATAATGTGTTTCTTAACACCCTCTTTGCACAGATTATATTCTGAGACTAGCATATCCCCTAAAAGTTCACTACTCTTTATCTTGAGCGTTCTCTGTGTCTCAGAGAAAACACACACTTCCTTCATAAAGAGAATGCTTATTTCTCTCCGGAAAGACTTTCCAAGAACTCTTAGCAATCAAAACAGTCAATGGGGGTACTTATTGTACTTATCTCAAGTCTCACTCTTCCTTGTTGGATTTTTGTAAGGTTTAAATAAGACAATGTGTCTAAAGTGCCTGACACCCAGTAGAAGCTCAACAAATGTCAATTTCATATAAGTTACCTGCCCCAGGTTAATTAGTTCCTTCTGTACCAAGAGGAGTGGCCTCTTGTTCCTCTTCTGTATACTCCCCTCCCCATACAGAGCATGGACAGAAGAATTCCATACTATACCTTGGGCTTCCTCTGCTCAGAATATAAGCTCATCCTTAGAGGACTTCCAGAATCAAACTCTGTGATAGTCACTGCAGTCCGTTTTGACATTTTCCTCTTTCGTTTCAGTAACCAGAACACAAAATCTACTTGAGATGTACTTTCGGTCTTATTTGCTCTGGGTTCCATCAGGAGCGCACCCTTGGTTTTCATATTCCCTTCCATGACTATCACACATCTGTGCTTCTTGTATAATAAAAAGATGTGACAACTGAATGCTGGTTTGTTTTTGTTTTTTCCTCCAAGTTGCACCTGCCTGAGGACTGGGGCTGCTAAGTGCATTACGAAGTCAAGGAGAGTTCAATCCCTGATATCTCACCCATCACCAAGCACTTTCCCAAGCTCTGCAACCTTCCTGTCCAGCATTTCTCTGGCTCACCCTTTCCTTCTCATTTCCACTGCTCTGCCCCAAGACTGGTCATAAGAGATTTGTACTTGGCTTTTTCCCAGTTTTTTCACATACAGCCTTGTGACTCAAAATCTTCTTCAGATTTTTGGTTTGGGTCATGATACAACGCTTATTCAGAAACGGACAGAGGCTCTTTATTTCCCCTCATGTCAAATCCTGACTCCTAACCCAGTTCTCTGAGGCTCTTCGCTAGAAATAGCCTCCTCCCTAAGGACTGGGAACTCTTAAAGTTGGAGGCAAGGAGGTCAAGGAGTGTCTGAATAGTCATCCTCAAACACTTAGGCACTTCGTATGTGAAGGATGTGTTTTTGCTCAGAAGACATAAGAAGAATGCTTAAATAACCATAAGAATTGCCTTTGGTTGTGATAAAAGAGAGTATCTTGACCCTCAGACGTCCTGTCACTTCCATAAGGGTTTCCTTAAACCTCTAGCTGTCTCCATTTGTGTTTTACTTCATTTGACCTCATAGCCCTTTTCTGCACCATTTATTTTAAAGGGTCTGCCACTTGGCTTTCTGACAGCTCTTGTATTGTTGCTCTGCACACCATTTACTGTGTTCAATATGTATGTTGCATTTCTTCTAGGCATGTTATAAATTTTGTCATATGAAACCTCTCCAAAGCATTTGAGCTGCTGCTGGCTCCCACCATTTCAAATTGCCTTCCACCAAATTCTGTCGCTGTGGACTGCCCAATGGTCCTTAGAACTCCATGTCTGTTTCTTTTCATCCCTCGTGCCCCCTAAAAGCTCATGCACCTTGAGTGTCCTCTTATTAGTCAATTATTTTCTCATCATATACAAAGAAAATGTGAACTTTAAGATTGTGGGGTTTGGGGGAATCCATGAACTATTATGGACCACCTCACCTGAGAATTGCACTTACACACAAAATTTGGCTTCTATGAAGTCAGAAAATACTCTGTGATGAGATGGATCCCAGGAAATGAATGCTTGCTCTGACCCAGTTCCTGCTGATTGCATTCAAAGGACAGTCAAACTTATCTTCCTTCATGATCTCGCCTTTATTGCTTCAGATACTCAAATGGCTTGACCTTCTAAAATATGGTATTCGACTCCTGTCTTTGGTTAGTAAAGGATTTTTCTAATATTAATTTAGTTACTTACTGCATCATCCATATCTTGGCATTGTTTCTATACCTTAGGTCACAGGGAATTAATTTAATCCTTCTTCTATGTGATGTCTCTTCCCATATGTAAAGACATCTATGACAAACTCAGCTGCTTCCATCTCTCTTCTTAAAATGAGCATCCCTCAGATCTCTCATCTTTCTCTGACTCAGTAGTTACTTGTCAACATCCCTCTTAAAAATCGGGACCTACGCTTGATCACAGCATTCTAGGTAGGTTTTGACAGTGTAAAGTGAAGTATGATTCTGTCATCTCTTATGTGAGACATATAATGTCTTAAAATTACTCTGTTTTTCTCACTTGTCCTTCCTATTAAGACACCAACTAGAACTCCAAAGTCTTTTTCACAAGTGTTGCTTTTGAAACACATTTCTCACATCCTGTATTTTTATAGCATGATTCTTTTAAAATTTATCAAATTCATCTTGGTGATTTCCACCTAGTTGTCCAACAGCTAAAGTCTTTTTTTCCCCCTCAGTTTTATTGAGATATAATTGACAGGCAGCTTTGTATAAGCTTAAGGTGTACACATAACAATTTGATTTATATATACTGCTAATGATAACCACAATAGGTTTAGTTAACAACCACCATCTCATGTGAATACCAAAAAATTTCTTTTTCCTTGTGCTGAGAACTTGTATCGTCTTCTCTCTTAGCAACTTTCAAATATACCATACAGCAGTGTTAATTATAGTCATCATATTGTATATTATGTCTCTAGTACATTTTTATCTTATAACTAGAAGTTTGTACCCTTTGACCACCTTCATCTTATTCCCCCAACCCCCACCCAGGAAACTGCCAAAGTCATTTTTGAGTTTTTATTGTCCTTCATGTTTGTGCTGAAGCCCTGTGACATGCCCCTAGGAACATCTTCCGTTCTGATGCTGATTCATTGACCTCTCAGTTCTAGCAAAGAGCTTCTCTCTATGCAACAGTTGTAAAACCAGTTTGTCAACAGACATAGAGTGAAAGAACTTTGCAAGTAGCTGGTGGGAAAACAAATACACCGAAGGCAAAACTTTCTTGGTTTATCAGTTAAGAAATTCTCTCCCCCAAAAAGAAATTGCCCATCTTGTTCTTAGTGTTATTCCTATAATCACCACTTCACATATAATGAAAACATTAATCAATCATTCCTAGAATTTCACAAGAGATCCATTGCAAGCTCCTCAGATAATAGATGTCAGAAATTACCTCCCCCTGACAATTCTAAAATTATTTGTCCACATGTCAGTCTTCTGATACCATTCTCATTCTCCACGAATTCTCAGAAATGTGGTCACTGACCATAAATTCTCATCTGCAAACATTCGGGAAGGCTGGATAAACTCTGCATAGGACCTCTCTACATTTCTTTGTGCGTTCCTGTGAATCTGTAATCATTCCAAAATAAAAATAGTTTCTAAATAAGTCCCATCAGTTTTGTCAATATCTTGGGATATAATATATCTGGACCTAAAGCTTTAGATGTAGCTTTTAATTGAAGTATAGTTGATTTTTCAATACAACAATGTGTTAATTATTGCTGTACAGCAAAGTGATTCTGTTACATGCATATGTACATTCTTTTTTAAGTATTCTTTTCCATTATGGTTTATCACTGGATATTAATACAGTTCTGTGTGCTATATAGTAGAACCTTGTTATTTATCCATTTCCTATATAAAACCTCACATCAACTAATGACAACCTACCGTGCCATCCCTCTTCCAACCGCTTGTCCCTTGGCAACCACCAGTCTGCTCTCTATCTCCATGATTCTGTTTCTGTTTCATTGATATGCTCATTTGGGTTATAGTTTAGAGTCTACATGTAAGTGATGTCATATGGTATTTATCTTTCCTTTTCTGCCTTACTTCACTTAGTATGATCATCTCTAGTTGCACAGTGCAGTTTAAATGTGAGAAGCCTTTTGAAGTAGCTCACTTCTCTGAGGCTTCAGTTTCTTCTTCACCAGGTTTGTTTTCTTCTTTTTGGTTTGAAGGCAATTGTGTTTTTTTAGAGAAGCGTGAACTCCACGGGAGGAGGACAGCCCAGCCCCTTCTATGCCATCCACTCTCCATGCGATGCACCTTGCCTCCCCTGCCCTCAGGATCATCTCTTTATCACTGATTCCCAGCTGACACAAGATGGAAAGGGCTTCCCAGATGGCACAAGTGGTAAAGACCTTGCCTGCCAACCCAGGGGACACAAGAGACGCAGGTTTGATCCCTGGGTGGGGAAGATCCCTTGGAGTAGGAAATGGCAACCCACTCCAGTATTCTTGCCTGGAGAATCCCACAGACAGAGGAGCCTGGTGGGCTACAATTCATAGGGTCGCAAAGAGTTGGACATGAGCGACTTAGCACACAGCACACCCAGCTGTCACATCTTCCAATAACTTTTCTCTCCCTCTGGACCATCCTCTTGACTCTGTTTCTACCTTATTTCATGTCATTCCTTTTCATTTTTTCTTGACCACGTGCTCTTCACTCTGCCCTTGACCTACATACTTTAAAAACCCAACTTCTTCTGTGACTTCCTGGTGCTGAGGACACCGTGACTTACTTTCCAGGTGCCGTGACCTGCTACACCGACTTTGCTTCTCTTCTGTTACCATTTTAGTAACTCTTGGGTAAGGGTTTTCTTTTTATCTGTGCAGTTTAAATTATTTATATGCTAGAAAATTGCTCTGGCTTAAACAAAGAAAGAGGAGATTTTAACATTTTGTCAGTGGGCCAAGATTTAAGGCCTCCTGGAAATGGTAATTTTTTCTTCTGAAGCTTCAGACTGCTTTATCTAGACCCTCTTAGAGACCTGTCCCTCTGAATTCAACTTGTTCATGTGCATGTATTTCTGACTTCATCATTCTCTCTCATTAGGGGTCTGTGAAGCCCAGCTGAGACTCTTTCAAATGATTTCTCTCGTGAAACTGGATGTAACCTATTAGAAACCATCCATCAGGCCGTCCTGCAGCCATACATGGAATACTGAGAGACTTCTTTCTTAGCTAGACTTCTCCTGCTATGATTCCTGCTTTAGAGTGACTTCTCCCAAACATTGAACTGAAATCATTTCATTCCATCCACGTCCCAGTTGGGCTGTGGAATTCCTTAGAGTACATACTAAGGAGAGTGTGAATGGAGAGTTTCTGATAGGCCTTTATCTGAACTCCTTAAGAGCTTGATACTAGAAAAGTACAGATTAACATGTAGCAAGAAAATAGGTTCAGCAAACATAATCCCATCTGCAACTGCCAAAATCTTCCCTTGCTTTACCAACATCCTTGTAATAACATTGTTAAATGGCTCTGACACTTCTTAGATAAGCGCTTCATTCAGCTCCCTGCCTCCTTCCAGGAGGAAACAGGAAAATTCCAAATACAGTCAACCTGGTTATCAAGGTCTGCTTATCCACTCTGTGAAGTAACCAGGCCCTTTGTTTCTCTTCCTCCTCCCTTTGACCCCCTCCATTTGGGATGTATTAGTTCTACTCTGTACCAGCACTTCAGGGCACTTTGAGAGAAAAGAATAGGAGGTTGCCAGAAATGTTTTTATTTCACTTTTTATTAGCATGCCTAATAAAGGGCCGGGTGAGTGAGGTCTTTGGAACCAAAAAGCAAAATGAAGCCTGATGGATCCAAGTAAATTTGACTTGAAAATGCTTGGTTCCAAGATATTGTGACTTAGCAACAATAATAGCTACCCTAAAGGGGCCTCCTTCCCATAGAAATTGCTGGAGATTTTTTTTTTCCCTTTCTCTGCTGTGCCATTTTCTTGCTCTTTTCTTTGTCAGCAAAGATAAACTATGCATAGTGAAGCAAAACTTTATAATAAATAACCCGTGTCATTAGTCTCAAACCCTTGAATGGACTCGCCTGGCGACCCAGTGGTTAAGAATTCACCTTCCAGTTCAGGGAGAGCTGGTTCAGTCCCTGGTTGAGGAGCTAAAGTCCCACGTGCCTTGAGGCCCAAAACCAAACCATAAAGCAGAAACAATATTGTAACAAATTCAATAAAAACTTTAAAAATGGTCCCCATCAAGAAAAAAAAATCTAAAAAAAAAAAAATTAAAATAAAATCCTTGAGGATGTGGCCATACGTCAATCAGGCAATCCCCTCAATTTCCACCCAGCTCTTATTCTGTTCTAATTAAGGGATAAATGGAGGGGGCATAAAAGGGATAAACCAAAAGAAGTTGATTAATTCTAACCCCCTCCCACTCCACCCCAGTCCATGTTCTGTGTGATTCTGCAACGGTTGTTGAGTTTTTGTATAGTAGAGGGGGTTTGACCCGTATGTGGTTTATATTGACTTGGGAAGGTTTTGGGTTTCCCCAGGTGGTGCTAGTGGTAAGGAATCTGCCTGCCAATGCAGGAGTCGTGGCTTGAATACCTGTCCTTGGGTCAGGAAGTTCCTCTGGAGGAGGAAATGGCAACCTACTCCAGTATTCTTGCCTGGAGAATCCCATGGACAGAGGAGTCTGGTGGGCTCTGGTCCATAGGCTTGCAAAAAGTTGGACAAGACTGAAGTGACTTAGCACACAGCACATGGAAGGGTTAGGAGAGCCAGAGAGCCAGCCAAACTGTGTCTACCTGTTTCTTTACATAAAGTGTGCTTAGGTTTCCAAAGAAATGATTCATAGACAAAGTCTGGGACACAATTTGTTTATCACATGGAGTCTACGTAGGTGCGGGTTTTTCCTTGTTGCAGCAGCCCCTGTAAAGAGAGAGTCCAGGGCTTCAAGTCCCAGTAGAACTGACTCTGACATGTTTTAAAGAAAAGTTAGAAATTGATTTAGGCAGTTCGTTAGAGCATGCAGGCTAGGATGTTGCTAGAAGTTGTATTGCTTCCTATGGCACCTGGGACTGAGTTACTTTAAGTACATAAATCAGCCTTTTGAGAAATAGTATTCAGTTTCCTGAGCTTAGTTTAAGCTGAATTACAAGTGACCCTATAGAATTATTTTATTCCCCTTTTGCCTGAATTCCTGTGGAAAGGATTAAAAAACCACGCTGTCTGTTTTTATTGGCAAGTTTTCGCTCACCCCACCCCTTTTTAATAACTTCGGCCCTTTCAATCTATATTCTCTATGCAGCATTTTATAGAATTTTGCCAAACATGTAAATGCCCAAAGTGAACTAGGACCTCACTGTTTCTACAAAAACCGGTGCATATACAGAAGATGTGATGGCCCTTGGGTTACCAATAACTTCTCAGGAACATGAAAATGAGAATTGCTGCTTTTGCCAGGATCTCCCAGGGCTTTATGACATCACCAGGCATTTTGTGACACCATCACTTTAAAATACAGACTTTGGCCCTAGACTGGAAGCAAAGAAACATGTTTATTGATGGAGGCAGTGGAGTCAGAACTGGAAATTGGAAAGGAAAGACTCCGAAGGTGCCTGGAGAAATTATCCCAAGGAAAATCAAGACCTGGACACTTACAAACAGGAGCCGAGGCGGGGAAGAGCAGAGAGGGTTGAGGGTTAGGCAACACTGAGTTTAAAATCATCCAGTTTGGAAAATTCCAATTAAATACCAGTGCTTCCTGCTGGTGGTATTTTTGTTTTTCTTTTCTTCCCCTGTTTTAAACAAGACATGTGAAAGTGTCTACTCTGTTACCAGCTCAGATTCTAAAAGAGGCAATAAAAGAGAGGTATCTGCAGTAAAATATCAACTAACAAAAAATCAACTTTGATCTCTCCTCATTCACTCTCCACCCCCGCTCCCCGTTAATTCTAGATTCACTGGGTTGTGGACAGAACCCTTTTCATTGTGGAATTTCTGACCACTACATTCTGTGACCCTCATCAACAAGAATGAGGTTTCCCCTTCCTATCAAACTAAAGTTGAAAGTCTTTAAAGAAATATTGCTTTCCCGGTGGCTCAGATGGTAAAGAATCTGCCTGCAATGCGGGAGACCCAGGATGGATCCCTGGGTTGGGAAGACCCCCTGGAGAAGGAAATGGCAACCTACTCCAATATTCTTGCCTAGGAAATCTCAAGAACAGAGGACGCTGGTGGGGCTACAGTTCATAGGGTTGCAAAGAGTTGGACACGACTGCAGAGACTTAGAAAAGGATTATTTCCTAGAAATAAAAGCTTAAGAATTTATGAATCACATAGAGCACATGCAAACGTGTATAAAGTGTTGGTCTCTAATTACAGTTTTTTCATAAAGTAGCCAAAATTTACCATGGCTGGTAACCATTGAAGAGTATCTGGACTATGAACCTTTTTCTACAACACAGACAAATGAAATGAATATTAAACCAGGTCCAGCCTCATTTTTTTTTTAAACCAGAAGGCAGGTTACAGTTAATGTATCCAGATTTTATGAAAATGTCAGTTTCTCTCATCACATTCTAGATATGATTCTGGATTACGCCACCTATGGAGATGCTGCCACTGAAAGCTCTGTACTGTAGAGAATGGGCCTCCGACCGCTGGGGTAGTTCTTAGACTTTGTGTGTCGTAAAGAAGAACCTCTAAAGTCCCTGGGTCTTTCAGTTACAGACTCAGATTTCTGCCATCTCTCAGTCCAATCCTGAAAACAGGTAACAACGTAAGTATGAGAAAAGATGAAAAACACAATAGCCTCCACACAACACCCAATACTCATTCCCGCATACTTCTTAAATCTGCTTTACTGAGTGAACCCAACAATTCCCTCAGCTGTTGAACCTCAGATAAATCCATATTCCCTGTATTCAAATGACAGGTTGAGGGGGGGGGTCTCCATTTCCATATATGCTAAGTCGCTTCAGTCGTGTCTGACTCTTTGTGACCCCATGGACTGTAGCCCACCAGGCTCCTCTGTCCATGGGGTTCTCCAGGCAAGAGTACTGGAGTGAATTGCTGCCAGGGTCCAGCCCCGGCTGATCCAGGGTATTCGAAGGAGAGACGGCGTCGGCGAGGATCAGGAAACAACTGCTTAATTAAATGTTAATTAAGGATATAAAGAGTAATAGAATGAGGATAGCTCAGTGAGGAAATTCAGTGGAGAAAAGAGGCTGAGTAGCTTGGTTTACGTGGGAGACCAATAAAACTTCAAGACAAGAAGTTTGCACCACTTACGTAGGCCGCAGGCGTCCTTCCATTCTCCCGAAGGAGAGGAGACACTGAGGCCTCCCCGGTCGGATCTTAGAAGCCCAGGCATAATTAGCAAGCATGGCGGGTTCCACACTCCAGATGGAGACTCAGCCAGAATTTGAGAGAGAGAGCGACATGGGGAGACCAAGTTTTGGTGAACAAGGCCCGCACTTTATTTTCCAAAGTAGTTTTTATACCTTAAGTTGTTCATAGAGGATAATGGGGGAAGGGGTGGAGTCATGCAAGGACAGCAGTTCCTGGTCCTAATCGAAGCCAGGCTTTCAAACTTATCATATGCAAAAGTTCAGGTGAATTACATCATCTTCTGGCCAGGAGGCCTGTTAACATTTTAAGAAACTTATCTTTCTCTAAAGGTGATTATTCCAAAGTCAGGCACCAGCCTCCAAAAAGCACTGGACAAAGCTGCATTCCTATAGGGCAAAGGTGAGGTGGGCTCAATCAAGAAAAGAATTAACTCAAGGGTCCCAAGGTTACAAACATTGAGGCTACTACTTACATTTCTATACACCCATTATATCAATCAATACACTGCCAAGGACACAGTAGGTAAGGGGTATGGAGACCTAGCAGCAAACATTGGCCCAATAAGTGAAAAACCCTTCACCAATACAATTTCTAATCAATCTTTTAACTACTCAAAGGAATCTGTGTTTAGACAGTTTAGAATATCTCCTGCCTCTCACAGTTGGGAGGCTCTGAACAATCACATGTGGCCGGAAAAACCTATTCAGGCAGGCTAGAGGATTTCCGAAGGAGTTTGTAGGTTAAACACTGTCACACCCAGGAATTATTAACTGGAGCTGTAAGCTAACTCTTTTTTCAGAGAGAGGTAGTGGGGGACAGCCCCCCGTAAAGTCAGAGGTGTAGGTGAAAGCACAAAGCAGAAAGTAGGCAGACTCTGGTTTTGGGGGTAGATGCTTGAGAATTTCCAGGGGGACTCCTGAGGCTCGATCCCGCCTTTGCGTATGCCGAGCCTCCTTCCTCATGACCTTTGCCACTGGCTCCCGGCAGTGATAGAATTCCAGTTGAGCTATTCCAGATCCTGAAAGATGATGCTGTGGAAAGTGCTGCACTCAATATGCAATATGCAATATGCCGGCTCCCGGCAAATTGCCATTTCCTTCTCCAGGGGATCTTCCCAACCCAGGGATCGAACGCACGTCTCTCATGTCTCCTGCATTTGCAGGTGGGTTCCCAGTAGCACCACCCGGGAAGCCCCCATTTCTGTATGGTTGTGCCCTAATCCCGGTCTTACTAACTCATTACTAAGAGACCCCAGCTTCTTGGTGAAATATCAGTGGACAGAAGGAGGGAAAAAAAATGCAGAGCTTTTCAGCCAGTGCTATGAGATTTGTAGTCTGGTTACTTTTCTCCCCTGCAATGAAAATAAACTGGAAAGAGAAAACCGGGTAAGTGAAGTAAAATGATGATGAGGTCTCGCCTCTTGATAGACTATCTTCAGGGAATAATAATGAAATTCACAATGGAGAATTTCATGACACACGATTTCCATTTGGGAAAATCTTTATGCTCCTTGGAGCAACCAGTTTAAGGTTTGTTTGGAGTTATTTTCTTCCTTTTTGAGGGGGAGAGTGAAATGCTGGTCTAACATTGATGTTATAAAATCCTGGGAAATACATAAAGTCTAAGAACCATAGCAATTAGAGATGGAGAAAGCCCATTATATCATCCCTCAGGCCCAGGGGAATCAGTGGAGAGTCTGTCCTAGGATAGATTTTCTAGTTCTTTAGTCTGTTGACTTTCAAACAACTCCTGGGATGGGGTTTCCACCACTTCCTTTATTACATGTTTCCCCAATCTCATAATTTTTGCTGTCATAATTCTTCAGGATGCTGAGTCTAAATCCTCCTTTTCTGAAAATTACAACTGCTCTCTTTACTCAAAGTTGTGTCCACTTGTTGGGATGAACACTTCACTCTTTTGAAGCTGCAAGCATTTTCCTTTTTTTTTTTTTTTTTAAGCAGGATTCTCTGATTCTCTCTTCTCTACAAACCACTGTAGCGCAGGTGGGGCAGGGAACGTGTTCAAGGAATCTTGGCAAATGGAGTTTTAGCCTGTTTTGAGCTTTGATGTTTCAGAATTCCATCACCAGAGCTCCTCTGGATGCTTCAGGGAGTACGGTGCCAGGCTGAGATTTCTTAGTGCCACACGCGAGTGTGCAGTTCACACTAGCATCCCTAGCATGAACCTCAACAAACGTACGTCGTCCTACATCGGGTAGCTTATCCCTTCTCCAGGAAATCTTTCCCACCCAGGAATTGAACTGGGATCTCCTGCATTGCAGGTGAGTTATTTATCAGCTGATCTATCAGGGAAGCCCATACCTATATCCCCCCTCTTTTTTTTCAGATTCTTTTCCTGTATAGGTCATTACAGAGTACTGAGTAGAGTTCCCTGTGCTATACAGTAGGTCCTTTTTAGTTATCTGTTTTGTAATAGCAGTGTGTAGATGTCAATCCCCACTTCCCAATTTATCCCTCCTCACCCCCTTTTCCTCTTGGGAACCATAAGTTTATTTTCTATATGTGTGACCCTATTTCCGTTTCATAAATAAGTTCACTTGTACCATTTAAAAAAATATTCCACAGATAAATGATATCATATGATATCTGTCTTTTTCTGTCTGACTGTTTCTGATGCCCCACGTCCTGTGCCTTTGAGAGTGTCTTTCCCCTCCTCTGGTACTCAAGTTTCTTAAAGTCTGAAACAGAGAAGTTTGGCAGATAAGAGGTGGCAAGGGAATTTCCACGGAATGACTTTTCCTGCTGGGTTTACTCTTTTTAAATTGTATTTATTTTATCTCTGGTTGTGTTGGGTCTTCGTTGCTGCATGCGGGCTTTCTCTAGTTGTGGCCGGCTGAGTTTCCTCTCTAGTTGAGGTGCACAGGTGTCTCTGGTTGAGGAGCACAGGCTTTAGAGCACTCAGGTTTCAGTAGCTGCGGTGCACAGGCTTAATGGCCGCATGATATCTGGAATCTTCCTGAACCAGGGATGGATCCTGTGGTCCCCCGCACTGGCAGGTCAGATTTTTAATCACTGGACACCACCTGGAAAGCCCATGTTTTTTTTTTAAGTCAGTAGATTTTTCATATACCAATCTGGCTTTTTCAACTCTCCCAGATGCCCCCTGCTCACCTCCTCACATTCGTCTCCATCCCCGCTCCATCTTGTAGCACCATAGCTCTTGCCATCCACGCTGCAGGTACCCAGCTCTCAGATTCTGGCTGTATCAGCTCCTCCTCTTTGAGCAATTTTTTTTTTTTTGTTATTTGCTGGTGAAAGCCTTCTGAACCACTGGCTCATTTTCTAGATGAGAAGATCTGGCAACCCCTAGCCAAAATTTGCTCCTGGCCACAGTGAGCTGGAACCCGTAGGGGCTGCTGGCTGCTCCCTTTCAATGGTCTGTGTGCCCTCCAAACTCGGGGCTCAGTCCTCTCATTTGGCGACTCATTGGCCCTGGGGGTGGATTTTAGTCTCTGACTCCTGGTTAAATGATTACGTGCTACGTGATTTTATACAGTTGATGGATGTAGCACATGTGGATGTGACTCTGGGTGGGCATATTGGGATTCGGTTGTCTATTCAATTAGGGCAAATAGCAAGTTTTTCCTGACATGACCAGGCTGTATTTTTAACTGACCAAACAGACTGGTGGTTTTGGCACCGTGCCGAGGCCGCCTGAGTGAGGCTCTGCTGAGCTTCGTGGAGAACTAGGTGCCAAATCATATGCAAATTTGTGTTTTTCCTGGGAGCTGAGAGCTTTGGTGCTTAATTTTGATTTTTTTTTTCATAGCTAAGTATGTAGCACTGGCCAAGTTCTGCATGTTTAATCCTTTTAATCATTCAACATAAATCATGTTCTCAGCCCCTTAATCATTTTTGGTATTCTTCTTTGAACCTCCTCCAGTTCCCTTACATCCTTCATTGCATAAAGAAGAGTTTTTTAACAGGCCTGTTTCACTTCCAAGAATCCACTCCGTGATGGAAACGGTGGGGGTTCAGAAGATCCAATGCTGGGAGAGACTCCGAGGGAAATTCAAGGTTTGGTGCTTGGAAAGTCACAGACCTTCACGGCACAGGGATTGAAAGGTAACCAGAGCCCACTTCTTTGCCACATCTGACACAGAAAAGTGATTTTTGTATCCTTTTTCTCTTCAGGAATGCAGAGAAGGGTTTGTAGGATGACCCTTGGTGACACAGTCTAACATTTTTCATTGGATCATTTTTTTTTAACTTACTGAGCATCTACTATATGAAGGAGAGCATTGTTGCTTTTCCCATGTTGAGTGAAGAGAGGAAAATAGCTAGTGGAAGAAAAGCCACTTGTCACATATCTTAGGATCAGAGATTTATCATCGATCCACAGTTCTCCCTACAATCTGCCTATTTATCATGGTGCCAGAGAAGAGTCTCTCAGGGAAACTCATGGAGGAAAAAAAAAATAACTCTAGAGGAAGTGGCAGAAAAAGTTGATGGAGAAGGGTTAACATGCACCCACTTTTCCTTGTATTTGCCTTTTCTTCTGTCCACAGATCGTTCCTTGCTTCCAGCTAGAATGCAAGCTCAAGAGGAATTTTATCTTGCTCATCAGTCTATCCCAAAACCTAGAAAGGCATCTGCCCCAAAAGAAGTGCTCAACAAGTGTTTGTAGAATGAATAAACAATTACCTTCAGCTATCAATTTGTACTTTTGAGACAGGGTGGGACCTGGGGCCCATTACTGCAGTGCTTGCACCTGGACGAACGTCTCCTCAAGAAACAAAATACAAAGAAAACTATAACGTATTAAAATAATTGCATGTGTGCCCATTTGGGAAAAATTATGGACAATAAATTACTATGAAAAGACCAAAGACCCTGAGGAGGAGCTGGGAGCAAAAGCAGGGTACTGCATACTGCACTTGTATGCTGCACACAGCAGACCACCTAAACCACCCCTCTGACCTGATCCTGGGCGCACCCCTATCCTTACTCCATTTAAGAAACCAGCTCACCCCCTCTTGGAGAGCTAGGAAGCAAAGGAACCTGTTACTTGTTCTTGTTCCCCCCTGCTGCCACAGGGTCCCCAATAAAGCCTAGCCTAAATTTCTTGTTTGGCTTCTCATCAATTTCTATTGATTCTTAAGAGGCCAAGAGGGGCTTCCCTGGTGGCTCAGCAGTAAAGAATCTGCCTGCAGTGCAGGAGACATGGGTTCAAAATGGTAACCCACTCCAGGATTCTTGCCTGGGAATCTCCATGGGTAGAGGAGACTGGTAGACTGCTGTCCATGGCGTCACAAAGAGTCAGACATGACTTAACGACCAAACAGCGGAAATGAGAGGGCAAGAACCCTGGTTGGTAACAGTTTGATAAGGATAATTGGTACTTAATTTTATGTAAAGCACATTGCAAAATGGAGTTTCAAGACAGTTATGAAAGCCACACTCACTCTCCAATTTACCTTTTAAATTGGATTTTGACCTAAAGATACTCTTACAGAGAAATTTAAAGCCACCACTATCGAAGGCCATTTGGTCCAACTGATGCGTGGATCCCCTTCTTGGCCATCCTGCCAGTTACCCTTCAGCCTTTGCTTGAATACCTCTAGGAACAGAGGCTCATTTTTTTCAAGAGCAGTCTTCTTGTGCAGCTCTGACTGTCAGAATGCTCTTGCTTGAATTTAACTAATTTTTTTTTTTTTTCTCTAGTCTTGGTTGTTGCTGCTGCTAAGTCGCTTCAGTCGTGTCCGACTCTGTGCGACCCCATAGACGGCAGCCCACCAGGCTCCCCCGTCCCTGGGATTCTCCAGGCAAGAACACTGGAGTGGGTTGCCATTTCCTTCTCCAATGCATGAAAGTGAAAAGTGAAAGTGAAGTCACTCAGTCGTGTCCGACTCCTAGTGACCCCATGGACTGCAGCCCACCAGGACTCTCCGTCCATGGGATTTTCCAGGCAAGAGTACTGGCGTGGGTTGCCATTGCCTTCTCTGAGTCTTGGTTATTAGGAGCAAATAAATCTTTCTTTCCACTGGGCAATACTTTAGATATCTTGAGACATGTAACACATCCCTCCCAAACTTTCTCTTCCATATGTGAAATGTTCCTTGTTCCTTTCTACACCTAGAAACATACCACAGATTCTCCAACTCAGGAGTCGCAGGTATTCACCTTGAGGACCCACCTGTGAACAGCAGGAATGGCCCTGCTGGGCGTCTGTTTATGGGAAGGACTGAAGAGCGTTATAGGGAAACTGGTAAGTAACTAGCTGACCAAGGACTAGTTATCTGTCCAGAGCTATGAGTCAGAAAGAGGGAGGAGGAATGTTAGAGGCCTTGATTCTGTGGATCAGCTTTCTTTCCTCCAAGAACTGTAAGCAGACAGGGTGAGCGGGTCCCCGAAGACAAAGAATTGGGCAAGGCTTTCTTGACAAAAGAGAAACCATTTTTAGCCTAAGCCATTTTGTGATCTAAGCCTGCCCACACTGATGGCCTTGAACAAGTCTTGGTAATTAAAGATCTTAAGGGAAGCGAGAGAATCCAGTAACAAAGACAAAGCAGTCAAGAAACAATAGTTCAGCGATTAAACAGAGTCCCAGTTCCTCCTCAAGGGAAATACACGACAGTCTGATATATGTCTTTAGGTTCAGTGGGAACAAAAGCCCTAACCCACGTGAGGATGGAAAGATAATGTTGGCCTTTTGTGACCTTCTTGACTTTAATCAACTAAAGCTTGGACTCTGTTGACCTTTACCCCAATTCTATGCTGAATTTTCTATCCTATGCTGAATTCTCCTGTGCTCAAGCCCCTTTAGGAATACGCATATATCCTTAGCCTTAGACTTCTTCAGCCTTGCTGTTGGGGACACACTGCTTTCAGAAAGATCTCCGGTGTTCTCTTTACTGGCCGCCTGTGATAAATCCTTCCTTCTTCTGCTCTTTGGCTTGGTTGTGTCTTTTGGCTCAACGCCCACCAAGGGGTGATTCCAGTTTTTCAGATTCAGGTATAAGAATCCAAAATCTACTTTTCAGGTAATAGAAATAGTGCCAAACTGGGGTAGAGGGAATATTGGGCATCAAAGGACAAAAATCTTTGGTCAACCTTGTGCTGACTTAAAGAAAATGCACAACATGAGAGCTGTGGCTTAAGTTTTCTTTGGATCAAAATGAGGACAATAGCCCGGGAGACAGCATCTCAGATAGTTCTCAGAAACTGCTCCCAAGAGGTAGGGGGAAAGGTCAGTATATATGTGATTTTGGTGAAGGGGGAGTACAGGCAATTAGGTGCATATATTTTTTGCAGAAGATTTCTTCTTGTCAAGAGCAGACATCACCATGAAGGAATTTAGTGCTTTTCTAGATATGAGATGTAAGAGTTGGGCTCATAAAAGCAGCTCCTGAAAACACCTGACTATCTAAAGAATGTTCTGCCAGTTTTTCCAGAGCACAGAGTGCCTCATTCCTGATCTCCACCCTGAACTCCCTTCAGGGGGTGTTGAAGGTCGGTAGCTACAGCAGCACGTAATTTAACCCTTGCAGAGGTGGATGGCAAGTACCCAAGGTGAGTGTCAGTGTGTAGTTGACCCTGGGAAGCAAGGGGCACAGTTTTGAAACTGGGTGATGTTCCATACCACTGTAAGTGGAGAAGTGGAAGAGAATGTCAGATCATATCATATTAGAGTAGAAATGAAGACATCAACTTGGCAGCAAGGCGGGAATGAGGATGGAGATGTGGTGGAAGAAATAGCATCACAGCAGCAGATGATGGTTCAGGAACAGCTGGAGTAGGAACGGGAAATGGTGGCTGGGGTGACCGCTAGGAAGAAAGGAGTCTGCATGTGGCAGGCACTGCTGGGTAGGGTTTGAGGGGGTCTGGGGTCCTCATAACTCTGCTATGAGAGATGCTGGTTTGTTACTATTATTCCCCCAGCACTAGGAAACTTGATTATAAGTCATAATGATTCACAGTCGCTTCTATTCACTCTATTGAGTCTGTTTTATGTGGTAGGCACTGCAGTAATGCTGGGGTAACTCACAATCAACCTGTCCTGTAGGTACAATTCTTATTCCCATTTTACAGATGAAAAAAATTAAGACAAGTTATCACAAATTATACAGTGTGTCACGGCAAAGCTGTGAAACAAAGCTATTTTTGCCTAACTTTTAAGCCTGACTTCTGAAATGAGATTTAAAAGTCTTCATTTTAGTACCATTTCCTTGACTCACAGCTCAAACTGCAATAGTAAAGTGTTTATATTTCAGTTAAACACATTTGGTGCCCTAACCAAAGTATATTTTTTTAATTGCTGAATCTAAGTATTTACATACAGCGCGTCTTATGGAAAAACCCAAATGAACTTTTTGGCCAACTTAGTATATTCAGCACGTCGAGAAAAAGACATATGCAGGGAAGTGAGGTTAGTTGGTTTCTATAGGAACTGTTCTCATCAATGGAGAGTGCGGGATAGCCATCCCCTGTCCCTGAGCTCGAGGTTAGTGACGTGAGTTTTCACATCAGTACAGCCCTTTCAGCCCCAGAACTAGCAGTTTGCAACATGCCATTTCTCTAAAGCAGCCTCCGCTTGTTACCAAGGCAACAAAAGGAGGGAGTTAATGAACCTGGTTCCACATCTCACGTTTCCATCACCATCTTCTACTCCGTCAGCGATCCCCTGGACCGAGAACTTCTCGCTCTGGCCTAATGAAATCTGAATCTTCTCATGAGTATTCTGGGGCATCTTATTTTATAAAAACCTATCATGGGACCATAAAATGCTTCACCTCACTGCCTAAGAAGTGAGTCTCAGGAATCTTTCATAACAAGGCTTCATACGATATTGGTCACAATGTAAACTCTGTTTCCCTGAGCTAGACAAGTTCAGTAAATTGGCATTTCCCTGACTGAAGCACATCCAATGTCCTCATTGGATTACATGTGAAAGAAAACAATATTGTTTTAATATTTAAGTTGTAATATGCCTATAATTGTTGAACTTAAAAACTTCACAGAACTATAAAACTTATCATGTAGGAAGTGAATCAGAGATCATTTATTTAGGTCCCCTCCATTGTATGGCCAAGGAAAGCAAGACCCCAAGAGTTTAGATAACTTCTACAACGTCCACAATCTACCAGTAGTAGAAAAGGAAAGAAAAATTATTTTTTAAAATAGGAGAATTCAGTAATAAGACTAGAATTTTCTATGGTTACTTGATAACCATAGTTATCAGTTTTTGAAGACAAGTTTGCTTAGGAACTTCCCTGGTGGCTCAGATGGTAAAGCGTCTGCCTACAATGCAGGAGACGTGGGTTCGATCCCTAGTTCAGGAAGATCCTCTGGAGAAGGAAATTGCAACCCACTCCAGTACCCTTGCCTGGAAAATCCCACAGACGGAGGAGTGTGGTAGACTACAGTCCATGGGGTCACAAAGAGTTGGAAACAACTGAGTGACTTTCACTTCACTTCACTTCACTTGCTTAGGAAACAATGTTTTAATTGCAGATTTTTCTTTGCAACAAGCAGATCCTTTTAAGACTCACATAGTAAGCCAGGAGAGACTCTGGTATACAAAGCAGAAGGTTCTAGACGTGCTGATACTTTACCTGCCAAAGAACACGGCCAATTACAACCCAGAGGTACTTTACTGCTAATGATCTTTGAAGTTAACAAGATTTGCGGAAGCTTCTCCGCATGATTATTACTATTTATATTAATAGCATTAGTGATCCCTTTTATTCTACTAAGACTTAGCACCTCTAATTGGCATCAGTATAAACAGAGGTATTAATGTTCTCCTGCAATGCAGGCAGAGCCGACTCTGGCAGTTTCACAGGTTTAATATGGAAATGTTTGCTATCTAATGAGAACACAAAATGTTAATCTGCAGAACAAATTGTATTTATAGAGAGACTAATTATCATATGCAAATGTGACACACAGCACTTGCAAAATTCCTGTCGCCACTGCGCCAGGCCTCTGTGACCTTTTTGAAATGCCACGCCTTGGAAGCAGTAGCTGATGGTTTCGTGCACTGAGGCTGGTTGCTTTTATTTCCATACAGAAATTAGCTAAATGCGAGAGCCTCGGGATACACACAGCAGAGTCATCCCTTCTCTAGCTATCACTTGCACTCTGCTGATTTTTTATCCCTTCCTTTAAAATTCAGAATTTTCCTGCAGTTTTTTCTGTATCTGAAAAGGCAGATAATACAGACCAGACAGAAAGAACAAATATATAGATACCAAGGGGGAAGGAGGAGGGGGAGGAATTTGGAGATTGGGATTGACACCTAGACACTACTGATAGTATGTATGAAATAGATAATTAATGATATAGTGAATACAGATGCCCAAGGAACTCTACTTAATGCTCTGTGGTGACCTAAATGGGAAGGAAATTAAAAAAAAGAGAGGTTATATGTGTCTGTATGCCTGATTCATTTTGCTGTATGATAGAAACTAATGCAACATTGCAAAACAGTTATACTCCAATAAAAATTAATTAAAAAAAAGAATTATTATTGATCCCATTAATTATGTTATGAACCCCATTAATAAAAGAATTAAGGTGTTCTTATAAATGGAGTCTTATTGGGTAAAACCTATTTTGGTATTATTTCCATAATTAGTTTTGGGGGCATTTTTTGATCTTTCGTCTTCCTTGAATAAGAAGTGATTCTATGGCACAGATGGTTAAATCTAGTGAATATAGTGTTAATGCCTTTTCTTGATACTTTTTCCTCTTCTCTTTCAAATATTGCTGTTGTGTAGTCGCTGAGTCGTGTCCCACTCTGTGTGAGTCCGTGAAACATACAGCCCTGCCAGGTAAGTCCTTTTATGGTTCCATTTTATAGGTACAGAGAGGTTAAGTTAGTTGCCAAAGGTCACAAAGTAGCAAGTGGCAGAGCCTTGATTCCACGCAGGTGTCTGGCTGTGCTCTGACCGTCAGGTGTTCCTGCCTTGAAGCACACTGACAAGTCAAGAGTGGTTTGGCAGGTCGTGTTAAAGTAATAGCTAGCATCACCACGTGTGAAATAGATGGCCAGTGGGAAGCTCCTGCACAGCACAGGGAGAGCAGCTCTGTGCTCTGTGGTGACCTAGATGGGTGGGGGGGACCCAGGGGGGAGAGGGGATACATGGATACATATAGCTGATTCACTTCTTGTACAGCAGAAACTAACACAACATTGGAAAGCAATAATACTCGAATAAAAAATAGTCATACCTCGTGTGATTGTTAGGGGAAGCACCCTGATTGAAACCGCCCACCCTGGCCAGGCACCATAGTAACCATTTGCATGAGGTGTTTTATGACAGGAGGTCCTGATAAGGAATAAGGAACTAATAAGCCACTACCAACCGGAGGAGTTTGGGAGAGGTCGAAAGGAGACACCGCATGTCCGTCCACTTCCCAGAATCCCTCTCGCTAGCATCCATCTTGGCTGAGCGATGCGTGCGCCACCAGGAAAGACTCTGAATCAGAGTAATTGGCCAAAGACCACCCAGAACCTAATCCCATCAAGGTAAAACCCGAGACTTCGGGCCATGTGGCAGAGCTGTTCTCCTGGGTTCCCTTACTCTACTGCTCTCCACCCAGGTGCCCTTTCCCAATAAAATCTCTTGCTTTCTCAGCACATGTGTCTCCTCGGACAATTCATTTCCAAGTGTTAGACAAGAGCCCAGTTTCGGGCCCTGGAAGGGGTCCCCCTTCCTGCAACATGATGAGGGTTTGAGAAAATAGGCACTCTCCTTTGCTACCTGTGAAGATGGAAACAAACCCTTCTATAGAGGTTTTAATAATATGTATCTGAAAAAAAATTTTTAACCACATAGTCTTTAATGTAGCATTTCTTTGCTGTTCTTTTATCCTGATGAAGACATTAGGTATGTATAAACATTTAATTGGCTTTTTAAGCATAGCTGTCAAGTTCCTCATAATAGCAAACAATCAAAACAATATTAAAAATGGAAACAACAAACCAGAAGCTACATCAGTTATTTTATATTCATTCACTCAGTGAAAGTCTATGCAGTTATTGTCACCATAGTTTATATTTTAGAGTATTAACAGGAAAAACTGTACTGTATATTAGGAACCAAAAGCAGATTGCCTTATAATATGTAACTGTCTTTTTTGTTTTTAAAAAGTTTGCATGTATGAATACTAAAAACAAGGTATGGCCTGGAAATATATTCACCAATTAAGTGTGATATATTCAAAAAGTGATAGAATTATTAGTTCAGTTGAGTTCAGTCACTCAGTCGTGTCCGACTCTTTGCAACCCCATGGACTGCAGCAGGCCAGGCCTCCCTGTCCGTCACCAACTCCCATCACTCAAACCCATGTCCATTGAGTCGGTGATGCCATCCAACCATCTCATCCTCTGTCGTCCCCTTCTCCTCCTAGAGTTATAGGTGATTCTTTTTAAAGAAAAATTTTATTGTTAAGTATCCCTTTATTCAGTAGGTGTCATATAGTAAGAAAAAATAATGTAAATTTAATTAAATGCTCTTTAAAAGTCCTTTTATAGTACAGTTTGAGATCTACATTTTATAAGTTGTTCTGTAAAAGCAGTTCAACTGCATGCTGTGACATCAAGATTGAACTTAGAGTCTGGTGATCCATCCTCTGTCCTTGGCCAGGTTACACATTAAGTCCAAAAAGTTAAAACTGGAAGAGATCCTAGAAATCAAGTGGCCCAACACTTGTGTTTTTCAGATGAGAAAGTAAAGACCACAGGGAGCAGATGACTTTCCCAAGACTGACAACCAGTGTGGGGCTATCCAGGACTTGAAGGCAGGTCTCCATGCTCACAGGTTGGTATCAGTTATCACCACACTCTTTTTCTGGGTTTGAGTGTCTTTAGTTGTGAAATCGGAACCCCGAGTCAACAGTTTCTTGGGGCAGAGTGTGATCCTCATACACAGAGTTCAGGATCAAATAACCCAGTGCAAGGGCTTCCCAGGTGCCTCAGTGGTAAAGAATCCACCTGCCAATGCAGGAGATGCAAGAGATGTGTGTTCCATCCCTGGGTCGGGAAGATCCCCTGGAGAAGGAAATGGCAACCCACTCCAGTATTCTTGCCTAGGAAATCCCACGGATAGAGGAGCCTGATGGGCTGCAGTCCGTGGGATCACAAAAAGAGTCAGACACAACTTAGCGACTAAATAGCAACAATGCATTCCAATGCCAGCTCTTCTGTTTCAGAGAGATCTTAAGCAAGAAGATTGACTTTTTTGAGCCCTTTTCTCAACTGCAAAATGGTGATTAGAATAATCACCTCTTCATTCCACTGTTCTTGCCTGGAGAATCCCATGGATGGAGGGGCCTGGTGGGCTGCAGTCTATGGGGTTGCAAAGAGTGACATACGACCAAGCAACTAACACACACAGTTAGGATATAGTGATGATTCTAATATAATAATGTGTGTCAAGTTTTCAGCACAATATCTGGCTTTCTCGAAGTCTCAAGAACACAAGCTCTTCTCCAGCTATTTGGATCTCTGGGCATGGACCCCTGTGCTGACTCTGTCTTCTGGCAGGAGGAACACTGGAATGATGATTGGCTGCCAGGACCTCGGTCCCACTTCCGCATCTTTGCAGACGATTAAAAGCCTCATCCATCTTCCTTGGTGGAGGAGAAGTTACATTCCGTCTACTGCCCGCCCTCTGGGGAAATCACTTTTGCCCCACCACCGCAGCATACGCCATCCAGATTTACAAGGAACATAATTTATGATATAGAGGACGTCAGCTCCTGGTGTAAATAAGTAATGAGGTTGGCTAGTAAAACAGTCACTGAAGTTGGCGACTCTGGAGAATACAGCTGATGCTGGGGTCACTGCCTGCAGGACCTGTGCGAGTGGATGAGTGGATGAGGGTCCCACACACTCACAGCCCTTCATGCACCCGCCACTCCTGGCTTGTGCAAAATCACAGCAGTAACTGGTGGTCAGAACTAGGGTTACAGGGCAGAAGGGAAAGTGAAGGTGAAAATGTTCTTCACTTCAGTCGTGTCCGATTCTTTGTGCCCCCATGGATTGTAGCCTGCCAGGCTCCTCTGTCATAGGGATTCTCCAGGCAAGAATATTGGAGTGGGTTGCCATTCCCTGCTCTAGGGAATCTTCCCAACCTGGGAATCAAGCCTGGGGAAGAAACCTTGTCTGCTGTTTGGAGACAACAAAACAAAACCAATGTGATGCTATGTGCGCGTGCTCAGTCGCTTCTGTCATGTCCAACTCTTTGCGACCCTATGGGCTCTAGTCTGCCAGGCTCCTCTGTCCATGAGATTCTCCAGGCAAGAATACTGGAGTGGGTTGCCGCGCCCTCCTCTAGGGGATCTTCCTGACCCAGGGATCGAACCTGCACCTCTATGTCTCCCACATTGGCAAGTGGATTCCTTATCACTAGCGCCACCTGAGAAGCCCATGTGATATATCACAGCCCTAACCCTGTCTTCACTTTGCTCTGTTGTGTGGGTAAATCTGGTGACTTGAAGATGCAGGAAGTAGGCTTGATGGTAGAACAAGGCATCTTCTGATCATCTTCTGATCTAACATCTTATGATCGTACAATTCAGGATCTAAGGGTCTGTCCCAGTGCACTCAGAGTATGCCCTGAAGTTAGAGGGCAAAACCCAGTTGCTGTGGAAATGTGGGGCAGAAAATCTCCCTCACACAGTTCCCCAGCCTTTGCTGGCCTGCAGGTCAGATCTGTGCTTCCATCACGGAGAAGCTGGTAGAGTTTATCAGGATCTCAGATTTCCTAATCCCATTAGCCACCTGTCCAAGGATTAGCCTTCATTCTCCCATTGCCCCTTGTCCAATATTTACATGCAATTAGCTTCCGCTTGGTTGACTGTTGAGCTGCTATTTGGAAATGGTGATAAAAAGAACTCATCACATTTGGCTAAGTCATGTTGCAAGTTTTCCAACTGTTCAGTTATGCCTCTTATTGGTGCTCAGAGGAGTCAGAGGCTCACACCACCACCCCCACCACCACCCCCTCTGCAACCCTGTAATGCAACCCTTGACATGAGAGGAAGGAAAGCACTGTGGTCCCTGAACATTTGGGACCTGTTATAACCAGATGACTTCCAGAGGGTTTGGGCCATCAGAACAACTCTACACATGATTCTAATATGTCACAAAGATGCTATTTTTCATGGTCATTTCAGGTTTAGAAGAATTAACTGTTGAACACTTCTGTTGCTTGTCTTCCAGGTGAAATCATCAGTCAGACCCATTGCCTTAAAGCTCAGAAAACATAAAAAACTCACCCCCACCAGAGACTTCCTTGGTGGTCCAGTGGTTAAGAAATCTGCCTTGCAATGCAGGGGACATGGGTTCTATCACTGGTTGGGAAACAAAGATCCCACATGCCTTGAAGCAACTAAGTCCATGTAGCCCGTGAACCACAACGCCATGACGAAAGATCCTAAGACCCGACACAGCCAAATAAATCATTTTTTTTTAATGCACCCCTGCTGAAAGGTGAGCTTTTTAAAGATTCACAAGAACTTATAACCTTCTATTGAACTTCCAAGGGGCAAAGAAGATCAATTTTCACACTTCATGGAGCAGAGCAAAAGGCAAAATAAGTGACTACCTGATAAGTGCCCTTGAAAAATGTTCAAATAAAAGCTAAATGGTGTGAAGACTGCAGCTAATCCCCTTATCAATTCCAAGGTCCCAAATTACTAACATTCTGGAGAAAGTGGTCCAACTAAAGCCATCCAATCCAGGTGAAGGGAAACAGAGACACAGGGTCTCCAGGCCAGCATAGTCATCGAGATGGTCTAATTAAAGAAGACAGTTAGGAGGCTGGCTTCTGTCCTGCCATGATTCCCCCACTGATGAAATCCCAAGGAATGGCAGGGAGCCAGTATTGCTCAAGTGACTTCTTGTTTAACTCAGCCATTTAAGTGCTTGTCAAGTGTTAAATTTAAATGTGTGTAAAGATTATTACCAACTCCACCCCCCAAAAAACCATCAGGGGGAAAGTGGGAATATGTACACACACAGCCACACATATAGGTCAAGGGGGAAATAGCTTCAGGGGTATTTAGAGATTTCGCTTTTAGCAAAAGTCATTTTTCTCCCTCCAGTAAGCCTGTGAGCTTTTAATAGCCACTTTCCTTGATTGCTTTCTAGATCATCGTTTGCTGCCAAGTGGCCCAATATGAACACACAGACTGGAGGTCTTGAGGGGGAAGGGGACTTTGAGAGGCTCTTCAGACCAGAATTCTGAAAGCTTGCCCAGACTGAGTCAACCACGTCACTCTCCTAAATCATGTAATAAAATAAAGTCTTGAATATTTTTTGTTTTGTTTTGAATATTTTTCTATTCTGAGTAGTCCAAAGAAGTTTGGAAAAATGCCCTCTTCCAAGTTCCTTATACATTTCTGAAAATACAATGATGATATTGCAATTAAAATAGTTTAGGAATATCATGAGATTGCCTAGAGAGTGAATTAGTAAAATAATTTATGATCTTGAGAACTCCGGATACTAACGTGCTCTTTATTTTCTTATTAGTAATTTGATTTTGGGAGGGGTAGAAATTATTCAACCTTGGACAGTTTTTTGCTTAGCTGTTAAGTATGTGGTTGAACTAGATTCTGTAATTTGGCCCAGGTTTTTTTAAGAGTAGAGAAACTCTGGCATAATTTTTATTTTTAAAAAATATTTATTTATTTATCGAATTTTATTTATTTACTTGGCTGCACCAGGTCTTAGGCACACAGGCTCTTCCATCTCTGTTGCCCAGACCAGAGATTAAACCCGGCCTCCCTGCATTGGGAGGGCAGAGTCTCAGCCACTGGGCCACCAGGGAAGTTCAGTGTTTGTTTTAATACAAACACCAGTCAGTAAGGAGGCAGGGGACCTACCGAAGATCAAAGGCACAAGTAAGCGAACGCATTATCTCCTCTCTTAGCTCCTCCCCAAAGCACATGACTTACTTGCTTATTGACCACTGGAGAATTCTGTGGACATGCGCTCATATATACCGTTTAGTCCACATATCAGAGTAGGCAATGGCACCCCACTCCAGTACTCTTGCCTGGAAAATCCCATGGACTGAGGAGCCTGGTAGGCTGCAGTCCATGGGGTCGCTAAGAGTCAGACACGACTGAGCAACTTCACTTTCACTTTTCACTTTCATGCGTTGGAGAAGGAAATGGCAACCCACTCCAATGTTCTTGCCTGGAGAATCCCAGGGACTGGGGAGCCTGGTGGGCTGCCATCTATGGGGTCGCCCAGAGTAGGACATGACTGAAGCAACTTAGCAGCAGTAGCAGCAGCAGCCCACATATCACTTCCAGCCGCTCCAATCAGCACTCAGGTGTTCGGATGTGCATCTTATATCCAATAAGGGTTTCCTTGATTGACACTATTATATTCTACCCCTGCTTTGTTTTTTACCAGGACACAACAGGTTGGGCTACAGCAACCACTGTGGTGAAATAATAACCACCTTTGAAGAGTGCACTGTTCTTCCTTTTGAAACACTTGCTCATATTAGTTTGCTATAATCACTCACATCGTAGAAACAGCTAACAATTTTGAAAAGCATTTGGGGCTTCCCCGGGTGGCTCCATGGTAAAGAATCTGCCTGCCAAGGCAAGAGATACTGGTTCAGTCCTCTGGGTTGGGATGATCTTCTGTAGAAGGAAATGGCAACCCACTCCAGTATTCCTGCCTGGGAAATCCCATGGACGGGGGAGGCTGGCAGGCTTCAGTCCATGTGTGCGTGCTAAGTCGCTTCAGTCGTGTCCAACTCTGTGTGACCCCATGGACTGCAGCTCCTCTGTCCATGGGATTCCCCAGGCAAGAATACTGGAGTGGCTTGCCATTTCCTTCTTCAGGGGATCGTCCCAACCCAGGGATCGAACCCCCATCTCCTATGTCTCCTGAATTGACAGGTGAGTTCTTTACTACTAGCACCACCTGGGGAGCCATTCATGGGGTTGCAGAAGAGTTGGACAGGACTTAGCAGCCAAAGCAACCGAAAAGGAAGTCAATATTTGGGTCTGTGTCTTAAATGCTACATTTACTGAATACCTGGCACTAGAATGGGTATTGAGTTTCCTGCCAAAGTATCCTGAAGACAGATCTTACCTTGAGTACAGTTTGGAAGAGGAGCATTACCAAAGCCTTAATAAGAATCTAGCATTGCAAACCAAGGGGCCCACTTCTATTGAGCACATAGTATGTACCGGGTCCTGAGTGAAGCACTTTCCATATATTATTTCTAGTTTCCCCATCAGTTCTTCACAACAAGTTATAAAGGCCACTGGATAGATGAGACAAATTACATTCTAAGAGATTGTGACTTCTCAAATATCACATGGAAGATATCACTGTTAGGATTAAAATTAGGAATATTTCATCCAAAGCTGATATATCCTCCACTATACCCTTGCCTCTACACAGAGTTCACAATTCACTTTCCTATCTGTCCTTTTGAAAAACATCAAATAGTGTAACAAAAAGATGTTTACAATTTTTATTAAAATATTCTAGTTAGGATTTATATACATCAAATCATCGTGTTATACATTTTTAGTTTATTGTGATTTTATTTATCAAATATACTTCAATAAAATTAAAAAAGAAAGTTGAAAATAAAGCTTTATATATGTCACTCAGTAACTGATTTTCAGGTATTGATCCTCAAGCATTGAAGATTCTGTGTTATCCCCAAATGATGGTTAGTTATGCAACCTTCATTTGTTCTCATTTAAAGCCAAGGGTCTTTTGTCCTTCTTATTACTGATGGATGGGAAAAAGGGATTCATCCTTCTGAAATTTTATAAATTGTGTTAATAGGGATGTGACCAAATATTCTAGACTCCTGTTTTGGAACTTAGAACATAAAATAACTTAAATCATTGAGAGGATAGTCAGATACAGGCAGAAACTAAGGTCAGCAACTGTCCTGGGCTTCCTGGGACTGAGGCAAGGGACCCCTGAGGGGTTCCTAGGACACAGGACTTCCAGAGCTAAAACTGGTAATGTGTGTGTGCTAAGTCGCTTCATTTGTGTCTGACTCTGCAACCCCCATGGACTGAAGCCCACCAAGCTCCTCCGTCCATGGGATTCTCTAGGCAAGAATGCTGGAGGGGTTACCATGCCCTCCTTCAGGGGGTCTTCTTGACCCAGGGATTGAACCTGAGTCTCTTACGTCTTCTGCACTGGCAAGTGGGTTCTTTACCACTAGCCCCACCTGGGGAGCCCCAAACTGGTAAAGTCCCAGGCCAACCAGTTTAAGGTGGTCACGCTTACTGAAATGTGTGAGCTTCATATAATTCTGAACCTAGACAGGACTAATAAACGGAATGTTGAGATGAAAGTCTAGAAGGAGATTAACTTACAGTGCAGTTTAAACAAGAACAAAAATAATAGCATCCCACCATTAAAGTATTAGGCATCTTTTATATTTATGAAATGTCAAAGACTTTATATTTTCTTATTCAAAACTGTTCTCTATTTTTCTGAATTCCACTTGCCCTTTTGGGACTTTGGGATTAGACCACCTCTCCTGGTGGACCCCACACTTATATTCATGCATGCTGAGTTGCTTCAGTTGTGTCTGACTCTTTGTGACCCCATGGACTATAGCCCGCCAGGCTCCTCCATCCATGGAATTCTCCAGGCAAGAATACTGGAGTGGGTTGCCATGCCCTCCTCCAGGGGATCTTCCCAAAGCCAGGGATCAAGCCCAGGCCTCCCACATTGCAGGCAGATTCTTTATCATCTGAGCCACCTGGGAAGCCCCCACTTATATAACAAATGGTAAAATAAGCGCTAAGATAAACTTTGGCAAAGAGAGGGGCTGAATTGATCTCCTCGGGGACTTTCCTGGCTCCTGCATTGCATGGAAATCATCTGGAAACTCCCATTCATTCTGTGAAGGGATGTGGAAAGTAGCTGATGACACTTGTCTGAGGAGCGGGGCACTTGTCCTTACAGTACGAAAGAAGGTGAGGTGTTATTGCTAGGGAGTGGGTGTTGAATGGCAACCTTATGCAGACCTCAAGATTATATAACACTTCTAAGAGAAGAAATCAGGAACAGGTCGCCGACCAGTTGAGAGAAAACAGGCTCCTGGGCTGTTTATCAGCAACAGACAACAGCATGAGGTGAGACAGGCAGGGGCCACCACTTTCCAGAGACTGTCATCAACAGACTCACCCAATTCTCACTTAAGAGAGGCAAGGCCCTGCAGCATCTCAACAGACTGAAGATTCAGGACTCTTCTCCATCCCCCGCCAAGGACACAAGCCCCTCCTCATCCAGACGTCAAGACTCATCTTGGGAAGAAGAAAGATGGAAGGCTCAACTCTGAAAACTTGGGTTTTCAACTTATCACTACGAACTAAAGGAAATTGTTTAAAAAAGAAGACACTGAGATACTGTCAGTTAACAAAGTTGAGCTCCTCAGCTGTCCAGTAGGAAGGGGAGCATGTAAGGAAGAAGATGCAATAATAAAGAAATAAGCAAATAGATGAGGGAATGAATATAAAATTTGTTTTGATATTTGCATATCTAAGTAGCAGTGAGAAAATCTGCCTACTTGCTACAGAGCAATTCATTAGAGGATTTGGAAATTATAGAAAAGTATAACAAAATTTTAAGAATTGTATCTCAGTGATATTTTGGACAAATGGACAGATAGGGATAAATATATAATATACATGTAAGTAAGCTCTATACACAATTCTGTGTCTTAACTTTCACATATTAAGATTATGGAACCACGGAAAATGTGCTCTAATAATTATTATTGGTTTCATAGCAGTCAGTCATCTGGAGGGGCCACAGTTCATTTAGTTATTTTATTATTGCTGAGCATTCGTTTGTTTACTCCCACTATTATAAACCATGCTGTAATGAACTTGATGGGGCTTCCCTGGTGGCTGGCTCAGTGGTAAAGAACATGACTGAAGTGATTAAGCAGCAGCAGCAGCAATGAACTTGATAAATAGATCTTTTCCATATATTTAACTGAAATCATTGAATGAGGCGATATGAATTGATTTTAATCTCTTAATGGGTTTGGCCATGTATTTCCTGCAAGGCTGTACCAGTTTCTCTGTCAGGAGTGTACAAATTTCAAGGCATCATTGTTACCAATTCTAAAATCACTTGATGGGAGAAAAATAGTATCTAATTTTTGTTTTAATTTATACTGTTGGCTGTGATTGAATATTCTGCTTATTAGAAACTTGAAATATGTGAAATCATTTTTCTACATTTATTGAGTGCTTTTTTATTTGAACAGCCTAATTAAAAAGTGCATTGATCCTTGTTGCATATATTTTTTATATTTTCTTTCTCAATTTCTGACATGCTCATTTTTATTTCCATGTGGTCAAATCTCATCCATTGCCTTTTGCTAAGAAAAATCTTTGTTCTTAAATAACCTAAATAAATGTTCTTCTATACTTTGCTTTTCACATATAGCTTTTTAATCTATCTAGAATTTTTTCTTAGTATAATGAAGATTTAGTTTTCTCTAAATATTTAATTAGGTGTGCCAGCTGCTTTTACTTCCTTCACACCCAGTAATGTGAGATGACTTCTTTATCAGATACTGAACTTGTGTATGGGTTTTCCCATCGGCTCAGTGGTAAAAAATCCACCTGTAGTACAGGAGACATGGGTTTCATTTCTGGATTGTGAAGATCCCCTGGAAGAGGGAATGGCAACCCACTCCAGTGTTCTTGCTTGGGAAATCCCATGGACAGAGGAGCCTGGCGGGCTACAGTCCGTAGGGTCTCAAAGAGTCAGACATGACTGAAGAGACAACCGAAGCAACTCAGCAGTCAGGCAAGCTCGTGTATATGGAGGTTGTTTCTATGCCCTTTACTTCATTGATCTGTCTGATGATTTCTGTTCTAGCAGGATATTATTCTATTTATTTTAATTTTATAATGTACATCAATACCTTCCATTGCCGTTCCTTTTCAAAAATTTCTTGGATATTTATGCCACTTTATTATTTTACTTTGTCAAATTTCAGGGGAGAAAACAAGCTTTTAGGCTTTCCATTAAAAAATTCATCTGGGAAAATTTTTAATTGTCTACTTACCAGTTAATAACGTGTTTTACCTCTCCAGTAACTCAATTCTCCTTTTATTTCCATCAGTAAAAAATTTAGGATATTTTTATATTTGTTTGTCAGGTCTCACATATATCCCTTGAAAGTTGATTCTGGTCACTTAATATTTTTGGCAACTATTGTAAGAATGAGAACTTGAAGATACGTATTATTGGCTGTATCTGTTACATAGAAAATACTTTTACAAAGTCCTTGACTTTATATGCCAGACTTTCAGAACTCTTCTTATCAGCACTAAGGGTTTTATGCAAATTTTTGAGATTCTACTCTGTATTTTCAACATGTTTCTGCTATAATCACCATTTAATTTTCTTGTTCTCTAGTGGATGCAAGGTTTTGCTACTCGTTAAATTAATTATAACAGGACTGTTGATGCTAAACTGTGTGTTAAATATTGAAATTTTAATTTCATATTCAGTTCAGTTTAGTTCAGTTCAGTCGCTCAGTCATGTCCGACTCTGCGACCTCTTGAATTGCAGCGCGCCAGGCCTCCCTGTCCATCACCAATTTTACTCATACATAATAAAAAGAACAACACTTTTGTATAGCAAACGAGTAAACTAGCATCATTATTTCAAGATTAATACTTCTCTAATCATTCATTGAATTTCAAGTAGACTGTGTGAAAAAAATAAGCCCCAATTAAATAGAGCTGGGATACCAGAAGGGGGAGCTCTCAAACCCCTGTGAAGTTAGCTGAACCCAAAGGGAAGAAGAAAGACACCTCTTCTTTCCTGGCTAGAACTCAGCCAAGGAAAAGTCACTGACTCTGTTTACTAGAGCCCTGCCACCTGCTTTTTTCTCTATAAAACTGTTCCCCTTTCCTTGTCCTGTGGAGGAATCACATGTGGTTGACTGTGCCTGCAGACCCCAAATTGCATTTCTCTGCCGATCCCAAATAAACCCATTTTCACTGGAGAAATATCTAGCAGTCTGTTTATTTCAGGTCACTAATTCTCACAGCAGAGCTTCCTGCAAACAAACTGGACATGCTTTCATATTCTGATGACAAGATATAGAAGAAATAAAAATCTACTAGAAGGAGCTTCACCCTCGTTTTTTATAAGAGATGATACAGATTGCTGTTCAGCCAACATGTTCATTCATTTAACAGATTTCTGTTTTTAACCCTCTGACCTATTTCATCCATTTCTCTCACCCCTACTCCCTACCTCTGGCAAGGCTGCTGAAATTTGAATATTCTTCATATTGCCTTTAATAAATTTATAAATTTGCATGTAAATATATATATGTATTTGTTGAATTTATAATAATTATCTAGACTTCATGCATTAAGCTTCCTTTCAATGTTTCTAAGAATTGATGGCACAGTTCAATAATAATGCCAAAGATAATAATGTGAAATTTAGGGCAAACCATGAAATTTTTGAATATGTTTAGTTTCTGATGAATTATATCCATAAGACACACAATTAGACATATTTTCGTGTATCGGGATATAGGCAGTTAGAGTGAAAGGTCAATATCAAGGCAAAAGGTAAACATCCCTGGAAAGAAGCTTGTGGCCACTCTTTACGAAGCAATCTGGTGAATAGCCCAAAGGCACCATGTTTACAAGGTCATGAATTATTAATGGCTGGATCTAATTCTAGAAATCTGTTGGAAGTTCAGGTTACCTCTACCTGGACTAGCGCTCACTGTGACTCATGCTGTATCCCATTGTACATGCATAGATGGAAAAGTATACCAGTGGACCCCAGCCAGGGATTTTTCATGCATCCCCTGTGCGTGGTAGACAGCAGAATTAGTTTGGAACATGCCTCTGTGTTCCTAGTTTATTCAATGTGTGTGTGTGCTTAGTCGCTCAGTCATGTCCAACTCTGTGCGACTCCATGGACTGTAGACCACCGGGCTTCTCTGTCTATGGGATTCTCCAGGCAAGAGTACATGAGTGGGTAGCTGTTCCCTTCTCCAGGGGATCTTCCCGACCCAGAAGTTGAACCTGGGTTTCCTGCATTGCAGGCAGATTCTTTACCACTGAGCCACGAGGGAAACCCCATTTCCTCAATACTTTCCTGAATAATTCTTTTTCTGTTGTCACTTGTTTGTTGGTTTGGTTGCTTTTGGCCACACATATGGGATCTTCGTTCCCCAACCAGGGATTGAACCTGTGCCCCCTGCAGTGGAAGAGTGGATTCTTAGCTGCTGGACATCCAGGAAAGTCCTGTCCAGAATAATCCTTCATTGAGCTTGATTTTTCTACATGTAACTATCTGGACAGAAAGATGATTAGCTAAGATGCTAGCTACATATGGACATTAGCCCTTCTTTTCATCAAAAGTTTATCAAGGCAGCTTTTGCTGCAATGGAGCTGCATAAAGAAACATCTCAGTTGATGGCGACAGCAGACACTTTTCTTCACTCTCAGTTCTGTGAGTTGGTGATGGTTGCTCTGCTGGTTTGGATCAGCTTTATATGCCTGGTCCTTCTCCCACCACAGTAGTGTGAGTGGCTTCTATCCAGGGCATGCTATTACCAGGATAAGGGCTGGAGTGTAGGAAGGCTGTCAGAAACCTTCAATGTTGTGTAAAGCCTTCCTTACAACTAGTACAGTATCCCTCCCTATACTGTTCTTAGTGAGTCATATGGCCACATGGCCAAGCTGACATCCATGGGGCTCAGCAGTATTTTCTTCCTGTAGGGGTGGATAAGGAGAGAGTAAACGTTTGCCAGTGGAGTTCCTTCATCAGCTCAGTCTTAGATGGAACAGAGGGGTCTTGGGGGAGGGGGCAACTGGCCCAAATTGCGGGGGGGGCTGGGGGGCCTATGGAGACCTGGCACCGCACCGTCCACATTTCCCAGCCCACTGTGCTTTGGGGAACAGATTTGGGATGTCAGTGGAGGTGAGCAGAGCTCACCAGCATCTACCCTCTTGGTCTCAACTATCGATAGACCTCTCTGCATTCAAAATAAACTCATATACTTCTGGAGGCAGGAACTCCAAAGGGCATCTGATTTGAAATTCAGGATCTTGTACTAGCATCTGCAGCAGGCCCAGATTTGATTGCTCTTGATCCAGACACTTATGAGCGGGAAACAAAATCTATTTATATCCTCTTTTGACCACATACACCACCCCCTCCCCGACACACACATACACATATATCATAGAAAGGTGAAAGGAGACCAGGATGACAGCAATAAACTGTCCTATTCAAAAAGGTGAAAAATGGGAGAGACACAGCAATCAATGAGCCATAACAATTCTGAATTGCCACTGGGCAAACATTTCTTATGAAAATGCTTCATAAGAAGCAACCCCAGGGGACTTACGTGGTGGTCAATGGTCAAGAGTCTGCGATTCTACTGCAGGGAGCACAAGTTCCATCCTTGGTTGGGGAACTAAGATCCTGCATGCCACAGCGAGATTAAAAAAAAAAAAGTCCATCTGTATAAAATCTGCCTGCAATGGAAGAGACCCTGGTTCAATTCCTGGGTCAGGAAGATCCCCTGAAAAGGGGATAGGCTACCCACTCTAGTATTGTTAGGCTTCCCTGGTGGCTCAGACGGTAGACAATCTGCCTGCAATGCAGGAGACCCAGGTTTGATCCCTGAGTTCGGAAGATCTTCTGGAGAAGGGAATGGCTACCCACTCCAGCGTCTTGCCTGAAGAATTCCATAATGGAAAAGACTCTGAAAAAGAATGTAAGCGTATGTATAGCTGGGTCACTCTGCTGTCCAGCAGAAATTGACACAATGTTTTAAATCAACTATATTTCAACTAAATAATTTTTTTTAAAAAAAGAAGCAACCCCAAATCTCAGAGGCTTACAACCGTTATATTTCTCCACATTCTGAACTGGTTTGCAGGTCAGTTATATCAACTTTCTACAGGCAACAAACCTGGTTCAGAACTACCCCACAAGTCTTCTTACTCAAAGTCTCAGAATGAGAGATCAGCTACTACCTAAGGCATATTGCTTCACTACAGTACCCAGCAGTGCAAGCAGAATGATGTAAACATGCATACTGTCACATCTGATTTCAGTGTCAACCATCTGGTGAGGTCCACGTGTAGCGTCTTCTCTTGTGTTGTTGGAAGAGGGTGTTTGCTATGACCAGTGTGTTCTCTTGGCAAAACTGTTAGTCTTTGCCCTGCTTCATTTTGTACTCCAAGGCCAAATTTGTTTGTTACCCCAGGAATCCCTTGACTTCCTACTTTTGCATTCCAGTCCTCTGTAATGAAAAGGACATCTCTTTTGGGTGTTAGTTCTAAAAGGTCTTGTAGATCTTCATAGAACCATTCACCATCAGCTTCTTTGGCATTACTGGTTGGGCATAGACTTGGCTTACTGTGATGTTGAATGGTTTGCCTTGGAAATGAACAGAGATCATTTAATGATCTATACAGTCAGCAAAAACAAGACCAGGAGCTGACTGTGGCTCAGATTATAAACTCCACATTGTGAAATACAGACTTGAAGAAAGTAGGGAAAACCACTAGACCATTCAGGTATGACCTAAATCAAATCCCTTACGAGTATACAGTGAAAGTGACAAATGGATTCATGCTGGGAAAGATATAAGGGAGGAGGAGAAGGGGATGACAGAAGATGAGATGGTTGGATGGCATCACCAATTCAATGGACATGAGTTTAAGCGAGCTGCGGGAGTTGGTGATGGACAGGGAGGCCTGGCGTGCTGCAGTCCATGGGGTTGCAAAGAGTCAGACACAACTGAGCGACTGAACTGAACTGTCACATCTGTTCACGCTTTATTAACCATGTCATGTGTTCAAGCCCAACACGAATATTCTATTCTTCCCATGCCAGGAGAAGGGAGAGAGAATATTTGCTAGACAAGAATAGAGTCTACCACAGAGGATGAGATATGTTTTAGAGAATATTTCCTCTTCCAAAGGAGCCCAGTGGAAATAATCTTTCCTAATATCAGAAGATCCCAGTGAGTAGCTAAATGTCCTTCATGTAAATTACTCTACAAGCACAACAGTAAGTTACACGTACCTATTGGAAAAACATAAAGGGCAAGCACATAACAGTACATAAATTTCACTTTGTATAGAGGGCTGAATAACATACAGTTCAACAGAGAATTGGAAATCAGTTTGAATTACCAAGAAAAAAAAAAAAAAGGCAACGAGACAGAATGAAACAGATGAATTTCACATAGATCTGGGAAAATCTGATTAGGTAACCCATAATTCTTCCTCTACCTGTGTTGCCTTAATGGAAAAAAGATAATTCCAGGGAATTGGACTGGGTTTATTTGAGGGGCCAGTATTGGAGTGCACAGGAGAATTTGAGCAGAAAAACTCACAGGAAGAATTAATGAAGTTACAGAAAGACCTATTCCATGGGTAGGGAAGTTATGTGTCTGTCTCAGAAGAGTCTGTCTGGATAAAATCATCACAATATTTCTTAGCAACCAGCTACTGGGGTGAGCCTCAGAATCTTAAGTAGGTTAAAACTATACATTAATGGGAGCTTGTGATAAATCTCTGAGACCCTTAGGACAGAGCAGAGTGTGAAGAGCTAAAACAAGTTCATTTTACTACCTCTTTGATAAATGCAAACATGGATCAGGCTTGCTCGAACATGAACATGTAGATATGAGAATCTGAGAGTCATATTTGTGAGCATTACAAATTATAGTGTCACAAATGTTAGAACACAAATAGAACACAAATGTTTAGCCCTGTGGATACATGGATACTATGATCATATTAACACATCAGATTTTGTGTATTTTCTGAGTTTGTCCATCCTTTATCATTTAAGACCAGTTATGCTGGCTGCGTTTCTGAGTCCAACTCTTAGCTACTTAATTAACACTAGTGTTAGTCGCTCAGTCGTGTCCGACTCTTTGCGACCTCATGGTCTGTAGCCCACCAGACTTCTCTGTCCATGGGATTCTCCAGGCAAGAATACTGGAGTCGGTAACCATTTCCTTCTCCAAGGGATCTTCCCAACCCAGGGACTGAACCCTGATCTCCTGCATTTCAGGCAGATTCTTTACCATCTGAGCCACCAGGGAAGCTCTTGGATGGGTAAAAATACAATTTCACATCAAGGGAGAGGTCATTGGGTAAAGAAACCACACAAGTGGTGAAGTCTTCCTGAGAAATCACTGACACTAAACTATATAAAATGTCTGTAAAATCTAAGCTGAAGTGGTGGTTGGGACTAAGGAAAGTTTGAATTCATTGTTGAGGAAACTAGATATGGTTATTTGCATATCTTCCTTCAGATTTTACAGAGTCCCAAGTTGAACTTCAAAATAACTTAAATTTTCATCTAGGAATAATATTGGTAATGCTTCCGGTACAGAGTGGTCAGACCTTATAGGAATACATCTTCCACAAAAGTGCCTATAGTAAGAAGGATAAGTCAAGGAAAGCAAAATGAGAGTAGAGAAGTTGCTTGCCACAGATAAGGGCACCAGACTTGCCTGGTGGTCCAGTGGTTAAGAATCTGCCTGCCTGTGCAGAAACATGGGTTTGACTCCTGGTCCAGGAAGATCCCATATGCCGCAGAGAGGCTAAGCCTGTATACCACAGGGACTGAAGCCTGCACACCCTAGAGCCTGCGCTCTGCATCAAGAGAAGCCATTGGCATGAGAAGACCTCTCACCCCAACTAGAGAAAGTCCTTGCACAGCGATGAAGACCCAGCCCAGCCAGAAATAAATTAACTTTTTTTTTTAAAAAAAAGAACACATCTTCTGCAAAGGTGCCTGTAGTAGGGAGGTTATATGCAGGCAAGTCAAGGAAAGCAAAAATGAGAGTGAGGAATTTGCTTGCAAAAGATAAAGGCACCATCTGTTTTCTCGTTCAATGTGTTTATTGAACAGATAATATATGCAAAGTACTGTACTGTATATATACATATGCCTATTTAGTATATAAGCCAAGGGAAAACCACAATAAGGCAAACATGGACACTCACACTTCAGGAGTGGAGATAAAACACACACAAACTCACACACGTGACTGTGATACAAGATAGAAAATACAAGCCTTTGGGAAAAATCAATCAGCAATTTAAAGTACAAGACATGAAATCATGATATTCTCCCAGCTAAAATGAAACCCAGATGCTGAGAGAAAGGTACAATATTAACCTAATATCCTGAAAATGCAGGGAAAAGATTAACTTTTAATAAAAGGTCATCACACATGAGCAAAGGGGAAGAGTATTGCTAGCAATGATGAAATAGGAGAAAATGTAGAGTGGGAGGAAAAACATTGGAAAGTATAGAAAAGAGGTTATTTCAATTAGTTAAGTATGTGAATGTTAAATTAATGATTTCTGCATATTGAGTGAAATTAATGAAATTATCAGTGCCTGACACTGCATTAGGGTCCTTAAGATAATTGCAAATGTGATTAGAATACTGTAAGCTAATAGAATTTCATGGAAGAGAAAAGAAAATCAGATCAAGAATGGATTTTCTCTATATATGTTTTCTGTATATATATTCAAACACATAGACACAAATTGATATAAATGAATAAGAATACTCACCTAAGGTGGGTTTAGAAATTAAACTGCTGGGAGATCTTAATACGTATAGATTAGTTGTTTAATATTTGAAACCTGGCATTTATCAGCATAATTGATACACCAATTTATAATCATTTCAAAGAACTCAGAATGCAATATGGCAGATAATCCTGCTTTTCTCAGTGTCAGGCCCATTTAGGTGACTTCTATAAGGAGATGACCAGTTACATAAATAAGGGAGAAGCAAAAAAAAAAGTATTTTATAGTATTCTGCTTAGCTTTTAGCTATGGTCTCACACGATATTTCCTTTCTATCCCATTCCGTTAGAAAGATATGGATGAAGTTCACACATTCAGCAGCCTAATTAGGTAATCAAAGGTAACTTAATTTTTTTCTATCATCTTAGAAGAAATACTTCAGCGTTGTGATTGTTTACTTTAATTCTTTCTTGCTAAAAAAATTTTAACTCTTAAGATAGTTTTTTGCCTATCTTTAGATATAACCTGCTTCAGTTCAGTTCAGTTCAGTCTCTCAGTCGTGTCCAACTCTTTGCAACCCCACGGACTGTAGCACGCCAGACTTCCCTGTCCATCACCAACTCCTGGAGCTTGCTCAAACTCATGTCCATTGAGTAGATGATGCCATCCAACCGTCTCATCCTCTGTCATCCCCTCCTTCTCCCACCTTCAATCATTCCCAGCATCAGGGTCTTTTCTAATGAGTCAGTTCTTCGCATCAGGTGGCCAAAGTATTGGAGCTTCAGCTTCAGCATCAGTCCTTCCAATGAATATTCAGGATTGATTTCCTTTAGGATAGACTGGTCGGATCTCCTTGCAGTCCAAGAGACCCTCAAGAGTCTTCTCCAACACCACAGTGTTGGATAACATGCTTATCTGGCTAATCTGGCTGCATATCAAAATATTGTTTTTATTTTTAAAATTTTTATTGGAGTACAGTTGCTTTACAATGCTGTGTTAAAACAAGTATATTAATGCATATATGTAGAATCTAGAAAATACTGTTTTTAATATATAGCCTCCATTGTCCTTGTATTACATGCAATTATTCTTCTACTTATAATTCCTTCTCTTACTTAGGAATTGTTTCGAATTGTGTTTTTTTAAATAGAGATTGAGTTTGGAGAGAAATATTGATTTTTTTGTACTACTAAAATCTGCTAATTTTAGAGCTTATTTTCATCTATAAATATAGCTTGCATAGTTTCTGGTTTTCAACATTTTATTTTGGCCCAGAATTGAACACAGTCTGTAAGCATTTCATGGATACTTGAAAAAGGAAGGTGAGTTTTTTCTTTGTGTATAGCTATAAAAACAAAGTTTATTATAATACCAATCTTCTGTTTGTTTCTTATTTATATTTGCTATTTAAACATTAAACATCTAGGGTTAGGCTATTTCTTTCCATAAACCCTACCCCCTCCCCTCCCCCACCCCAGCATTGTGTCATGGTTGGTTATGTCAACTGGAAGTCAGGCCGCCTCTCCAAAATCCTGGTTGCGGACTCACTAGCTGTGTCATCTTGATCAAATAAGTTAATGTTTCTAAATCGTAAAATCATTTATAAAATGAAAATAATAATCCTCTATTTCATAAGACCAGCCTCAGAGTAAAAGATATAATGGAGATACAGTGTCTGGCACATAATGTAGTCAATAAACATTAGTTTTATTATTACTGGTATTGTCATCATGCTCAGTTCATTTCTAACACTTTTTAAATTTCTTAATTTTCTTCGCCCCTTTATTGACAGGCACTTGCAAGGAGATGGAATGGTTGATCTTTGATCAAACTGCTCAGAATGCTTTCTCTAGAAAGCACAACAGAATGAGGGCCAGTAATTCCACAGCATCCATTTTACAGCCAAGCTACCAAACCAAAATATCCAGAGAAGGACCCTCTGTCCTGCTGCATTAAAGTCTTCTGAAGAACTTTTAAAAAATAATTATTGCCCCGGTATTTTTCGAATCGTTGGATGGACTGTTGGAGGCAAGAATTTTAAGTAGCAGAAACAGCGATAGCGGTGGTCCACAGAGAGAAGGCAGGTCTGGGTGAGACTTAGGAGCGGCCTAAACCTATCCATGGCTTCCCAGGTGGCTCAGTGGTGAAAGAATCCATCTGCCAGTGCAAGGAGATGTAGGAGACTCAGGTTTGATCCCTGGATAAGGAAGATCCTTTGGAGGAGAAATGGCCACCCACTCCAGTATTCTTGCCTGGGAAATCCCATGGACAGAGGAGACTGGTGGGTTACAGTCCATGCGGTTGCAATGAGCTGGACATGACTGAGCACAGCACACGTACACAAACCTAATCACAGCCAGCAAAGAGCATTGCTGTGCTGGAGAGCAGCCAGACAAAACAGATAGAAACCAGGCCTTCCAGTTGACTCATCAGAGCAGGAAAGACAGGGAAGGACCATGTCACCTACCAACTGGCCCTTGCCATCTACCTCTACAAGGATTAAATTGTGAGCTGCTGCAGCTGCTGACCTTCAACAACACCCAAAAGGAGTTCAGGGTGAGGATCAAGAATGAGGCCCTCTGTGCTCTGGGAAAAACTGGCAGAATAGGTCTTCAGATGGTTAGGTATTTTCAAGAGCTGATTTTATGAGCCCAAATCTTGTATCTTTTCATATCTAGAAAAGTACTAAAGTCCTTCAGGGTGACTTCTGCTCCTTCTGACTAGCAGTGACCTTCACGAGATTAGCAGAAATCTGCAAACATATGTGCTTGATTGCACGTACTCCCCCTTCACCAAAATCTCTTATATCCTGACCATCCCCCTACCTCTTTGGAGCAGTATGTCACACCTAACTGAGATACTCCAGGGCTATAGTCCTCATTTTGCCCCCCGAAAACTTAACTCACAACCTTCATGTTGTGCATTTTGTTTTTTTTTCAATTGTCAGCTGGTAGAGACAAATAGATAAAAACTGTAATAGCCTTAAGTCAGACCATGGATGGCACATTTTTTTTCTGTTCCAGCTGAGCCCACACTTTAGTTGGAAAGATCCATGTACCCTGAAGTCGTTACATTACCTGTATGATGGGGCTCTAGAACCATCAAGATGAGACAATCACTTGAGGAAGAGGATGACTCAGCGAAACCTCACAGAGAACCCGTGTTTCAACTCTAAAGGCTAAGTGAAGACTTCCCCACTCCCCACCCACAACAGCAAAATAAAAAAATTAAAAAAAAAAAGAAACAGATACAGGTACAGGAAAACCAGATAAAATCTGGAATGGATTAAAGTCAGCAAAGATAGCATCTCAATTTTGTTTATGTATTTGTTTATTTTTTTTCTCTTTTAGCTGGTCTATGAAGCATGGGGAAATCTTAGTTTCCTAGCCAGGAATCTAACCTGCACCCTCTGTATTGTAAGCATGGAGGCTTAACCACTGGACCATTGGAGACATCCTAAATATCTTAATTTTAAATGAATGAAGATTTGATAGGTTAGTAAATAGGTTAGAAATACGCATTCCAGCTACTTAAACTTGAGCCAGGTTACTTAACCTACGTGCCTGGATTTCCTCGTTTGTTAACTAGGCATAACCTGACACCTACCCAACAGGGGGAGAAGACCAGAGTTCAGGCACATCAAGTCTTTAGTCCACAGTAAGCGTTCAAGGGCCAATTTTCAGGTGGTGCTAGTAGTAGAGAATCTGCGTGCTGATGTGGGAAACGCGAGAGATGCGGTTTCAATCCCTGGGTGGGTAAGATCTGCTAGAAAAGGAAATGGTAATAACCCACTCCGGTATTCTTGCCAGGGGAATCCCATGGGCAAAGGAGCCTGGCGAGCTACAGCCCACAGGGTCACAAACAGTCCGACACGACTGAGCACACAGCACACAAGCAAGAAAAGTGTGACTGTTTTATTATTTTTGTTGTGTTTTTTGTTTGTTGTTGATTTATCATTAATATCTTTCAATTTGATTAGAGAATATGAAATTAGCAACCTCTTAAATGAAAATACACAGTGCCATTAAGGATTGAGTGAAAAGGACACCAGCTGTTGCTGGTGGGCATGTAACTATTTAAAAAAAAAATACAAATCAAGAGCCTGAAAAATTAGGTTTTCCACTTGAACCCACTCATTCTATTCCTGGCATCTATCCTAAGCAAATATTCTGAAATAGAAATAGAAAAATACATTCAATGCACAAAAAGGTACATTACATATCATTTGTAATAGCCAGAAAACTGGGAACAAAAAGATTTTAATCAGGCAACTATGAAAAATGATGTTTACCAAGCATTTACAACATCATAGAAAAGGCCTGTGAATAAACAAAACAAGGAGACACATTATAATCACACCACCACAACTCAGAGGATCAGCGCAAACAAAAAAGGTAAGAATCTGCTTAAAAGTGTTCATGGGGTTTCCCAGGTGGTTCAATGGTAAAAAAGCTGCCAAATAGGAGACATGGGTTCAATCCCTGGGTCAGGAAGATCCCCTGGAGAAGGAAATGGCAACCCACTCCGGTATTCTTGCCTGGAGAATCCCATGGACAGAGGAGCCTGGCGGGCTATAGTCCATGAGGTCTCAAAAGAATCGGACATGACTTAGGGACTAAGCAACAATAAAAATGTTCATGTCTACTTGGTGTGGTAGGATTACCTGTAGCTTTTCCCTTCTATTTTGTTACTTTTCCAAATTTTCCAAAAGGAACAATTTATTACCTCCATACTAAAATTACATCTTATGCAAGCAGAAATTGGGTAATATTAAGCCTTAGGTAGCTAAGGGAATATCTCTGTAGAGATGCGTGCTGGAAATAATTTGGAATGGCTCCCACCTCTATGTCTTCCAGACGGATTTCCTTATGAGTGTTTCCTCTCTAAAGCAAGACAGAAAGGACAGCCATGCGCATGCGCTCATGACCCTCAGCTGTTTCCACGGCCGGTGACAGGAACGACTGTGGCCTGGAATGGCTCCCAAGCAGGCTTCCACGCCAGCAGTGATACGTCACCAGGTAGAGCAGACTTGTGCAAGGACAGCACTCCCTGCTGCTGTGAAACTTCCTCAACGTGAAGACACACGCCGCCTGCCACCCCTCTCCCTTCTGCCTCCACTGCCCTCTTTCCCATCATTTCTCATGTCTTTGCATTCAGCTCCCCGGCACACGCCACATGCTGCCCTCCTGCCCTGAGCTCACCCCCTATTCCTGATGGAGACCCTGAGCTGCTTTCATGCTTGTCAGAACCTCATCCTCCTCCAGAAACCAGATGTCAAAAATCAAAGTTTATGTGGTCCTCTGTCACGGACAAGTGAGCTTTCTCATTAATTGGCATGAAAGACACTTGGTTGCCTTTCTTTAAAAAAAATTTTTTTATTATAGAACTATAGTTCTTATGTTAATCTCTGGTAAACAAACTTCCATAGGAAAATAACTCCTCCTATGACTGCCTTAACACACATGCTATTTGATTATTGACACTCTATAGTCTGGGCTTCCTCTGTGGCTCAGCTGGTAAAGAATCTGTTTGCGGGAGACCTAGGTTCTATCCTTGGGTTGGGAAGATCCCCCCTGGAGAGAGGAACTCCAGAATTCTGGCCTGGAGAATTCCATGCAGGGTCACAAAGAGTCAGACACGACTGAACGACTTCACTTCACTGTATAGTCTGTAATACAATGAATATTTTTTCTAATAAAAACAGTATTTAAGCAAGGAAGTGATGAAATAAATAGGTGTTTTTCCCCTCTCCAAGACAATTCCTTACTTATATTCAGTGGTTATATTTACAAGGCTAACCTCTGAATGTATGCAATTTTTAAATTTTATTTTATTTTTGGCTGCACTGGGTCTTTGTTGCTGTGCAGAGGCTTTCTTTAGTTGCAGCAAATAGGGGCTACTCTCTAGTTGCGATACACAGGTTTCTCATTGCAGCGGCTTCTCTTGTGGGGGCGCATGAGCTCTGGGCACGCCGACTTCAGTGGTGGCATCGCTTGGGCTCTAGAGCCCAGGCTCAGTAGTTGTGGCATGTGGTCTCAGTTGCTCCACGGCATGTGGGATCTTCCCAGACCCGGGATCAAACCCGTGTCCCCTGCATTGGCAGGCAGATTCTTAACCACTGGACCACCAGGGAAGTCCTTGCAATCTGGAAAATAATGAAAGTTGGAAAAACCTCAGGATTAATGTTCTAAATCTTTTTCAAGAGATCCGTAATGGTCAAACTTTGGAAAGCAAATGTCTGAATGGTAAGCCTCGACGTTTTCCAGGTGGTTATGTCCCAAGGCCTGGAGAATCTGAGAACCCAGCACCACATTATAGTTGAAACCTATGGCAACTGTATGTTCCTATCTTTAAGGTGCATGGTCTAGAAAGAAGTCATTGGATATCATGAGATTCTGTTGAAAACTTCTGTTGCTTTTCTTATGACATTACTGATTTTAGGGGTTTCTTCATTTCCTTATTTTAAACCGTTCTTTAACTTTGCACTTTTAAACAAATTTTCAGTTTTCTTCTGGGTGATCTATATATATCACCAGAAGGAAGGATGGACGCTGCCCTGACAAGAACACCAAGAACATTAACAGTGCTGCTTTCTTCTGCAGGTGAGTGGCTGTCAGGAACAAGTGTTTCTCAGAGTTTTCAAAGCCTTTGGTCAATCTTTGGAGCATTCAAATGGCTGTTTTTGATAGTGCTGTCCAGCTTTATACTGCTTTTTCAAGAAAGGATTTATTGACCTCTTCAATACATCGTAGGGGAAATGATTCTCCCTCCTGCTTGTAGTTTTTAAAAGTGAAACTCAGGTTAGTAGTATAAAGAGAGGCTAAGATTGGGAGCAATAAGTAAGAAAAACAGAGAGAATCTTATTACCTGTTAGAGTATGACTGATTTCCCAAGATTTGACAAGCCTTCAAACAAGATATCTCTTACTCCTCTCAAACTTTAGACCAACCCAGAGTATATGAATCAGAAAGGATAAATTTATCTTTAAATTAGAAGAAAAAAACAACCCTTGTGCAACAATTCTTAGGGATGCAGCAAGGTATACTGTAAACATTCTGATAGAAGGCATCTAGTAGGTCAAGACTCAAGATAAATCTTGGCTATGTCAGTATCTCTTTGGGCAATTAAATGCAGCTTTCTATCTCAATTTACCAACTAAGAAAAGGAGGGACTTCCCTGGTGGCCCAGTGATTGGGTAACTGCCTACCGATGCAGGGGACACTGGCTCAATCCCTGGTCCAGAAAGATACCATCTGCCATGGGGCAGCTGGGCCCATATGCCAAAACCCCCAGAGCCCATGCACCCTAGAGCCCACGCTCCATGACAGGAGAAGCCACCGCAATGAGAAGCAGGAGCGCTGCAACGAGAGAAAGACGGCGTGCAGCAATGCAGGCTCAGCATGGTCAGAAATAAATGAACATTTCAAAAAGAAAAGGAGAATGATGTCTAGTTCATAAGGATGTTGGGAGGGTTACATATGATCACAATTATGAAACAAATTTGTTCATATCAGCAACTAGTAATTGTTTCACTGATATTTATTTCTTACTATACATTACCCACCCCCCACCCCCAGCCTTTCAGAAATTTAGTGCTCCTGTGGTTATCTTGACATCTAGGAAAGGGTCTACTTTATTCCATCTAGAAAGCCTTAATCAATGTTTCACTTTTACTGGGGGCAATCTCTTTTGAAATCACAGGTCTGAGTTTTGAATCAGAGCTCTGATGATGAAGAGAGGTTTTCTCTTAGGGAGTTTAGGTCTCAGAAAGAGTATAGTTTTATTTGCTTTGTTTTGTCTTTTTTTTTTTTCCCCAAAGCGCCCTTAAATTTGCATCAAGGTGGGCAAGATTATTAGGTTAAATAAAATGAAATTAATGATATTGCATCATTTCTGATCTACAAAAATGGCAATTTCCTATGGTACAGTATAATGTGTTGCAGAGAGAACTGAATTAGGGGTCAGGAAAAGGGGTCTTAGTCTACCACTAATCAGCTGTCTGAGAAGAGCAGGTCATATGCTCTGTGGTCCTGAAACCCTCTTGGGGAAGCAGCGTGCTTCTGATCAGATCTCTACATAAGCATTTCCCCTTCCTACTCTACCCAATTTGATTTCTAATAGCATTTGAACTGCACTCAAAGATCAATAGTCAGCCAGTCAGGGAAGCATAGGGAATTTGTAATGTCCTGTAGAATGACAAAATTCTTACCCTGACCAAACTTGAACCAAGCTCCTCTGAGCTCTCTGCTCAAGTAAGTATTAACCTTGTCCCCTATGGCAAAACCAATACAATATTGTAAAGTAATTAGCCTCCAATTAAAATAAATACATTTATATTAAAAATAAATAAAATTAATCAGAAGTAAAAATCAAGATGAAAATTAAAAAAAAAATAAGGACTTAACAAAAGCTGACATAGCTTCTAATAGTTCAAAGTCACATCCCTGGAGTGCTTGCCTGAGAAAAACTCTAGGCTCCCTTAAAATCTATGGTTTGTCCTGGCCAATACTTGAAGATGGGATCTCTGTCTCCCAGTCTCTGTGGGAGGTTTGTAGTCCAACTTTGAGACATACCAGGTAACATATCCAGATGGCTTTCACATGGACCAACCCTCCTCTTTCCAGTTTTTGTGACTTTTCACTTCCCTGACTACTCAAAGCCTCTGTTCACCTCCCTTCTCCTTCCCTCACCCTCCCTTTAAAACATCCAGTCACTTCTGTAAAAATCGAAATTGAATTCAATTGCATGCTGGACACACCCCTGTGTGGTAGCGTGTTATTGGTTAAAATCTGACCTTACTGTTTCAGCTGGTGTCTGGCTTTGTTTATATTTGATGCAAATGACCCTCATGTTTTGGACACTTTCTAGATAGGGAGGAAAATTAGCAGTGGCCTGTCATCTCCTACGAATTCTGCCAGATGGCTGGGCTGCATAGAAACAATAGATGTTTGGAGTGATGTGCACCATTTTTCTTCATAAAAGCATGTGATTGACTAGTGGATAAATCAAGAAAATATTTTTTTCAAAAATTGCTTTCTCAAGTTAAAACACGTATTTCCTTTATAAAAGAAAAAGAGCACTAACAGTATCATTATCCAAAGAAAACCACTATTTTCATTCTACATAATTACAATAATGACGTTTATATAAGTTGCTTACAGTTTTTCACAAAATACCTTGGCATCACCATTTTTCTGTGTTACTGCAAAAAATTACATAATGGTATAGTATTTCATCATCTGAAAGGAGTTGTACTTATTTTTGATAATTTTCTATTGTAGTGTATGTAGATTGCTTTTATTTTTTCAAACCATATATAATGTTGTGGTGAACATCCTTTGGCAAAATTTTGTTTTTCTTGCCATAGAAATATTTTGTTAGGACAGAGTTCTAAATATGGGTCAAAGGATGTGAACAATTGCTTATGTTGAAACAAATATTTATTGGGTCTAACCTGCACAAAGTTGAGATAGATTGGCATTGCATCTAGGGTAAATTATTCATAATAACAGAGACATCATCACTCAATCACTAGGAAAGATGAGGGGTAGTTTTGGGGACCGGGTGTGTGAACTAGATTGTACTAATAGCTACAGTTTAGTCTTCATTTGCTGGCACCAGAGATAGTTACATTAACTTGGTATCAGAGAAAGGAGTGAGACCTTTCGATCCTAAACTTAGGAAGTAACACAGATTTATTAGTTAATTCATAACCTACACAAGTGGTACATGGCATAAAACAATCAAGCCCAGAAATATCTCCAGAGCATGTAACCATTTGTATATCATTCAATCCACACCGTGGGGTGCACTCATGTAAAAAAGACCAGGATCAGGAAACGGTAATGATGAGTGTGTAGCAGCAATTACCTTGTTAATGATTCAAAGCTCATTTTTCTCAGGCAAGCAAGATTTATGCTGAGGTTTTACTGTGTTCATTCTTTTCCCTGACTGCAGGTATCTAGAAAAGAAAAGTGATGCGGGCATGCTGCTTTTGGGATCGGAGGCCAGCTCACTGGGGAAACTGGGACCTTCAGGCTTCCTGGCCTTGCTGCCCCCTCACTCTCACTCCATCCTCTGACACCTCCTAAACACCTTGCCGCCATTCTGACTGCACTTCACCCTGTGGACTCTGCTTCATGACGGTCCCTCGAGAACATTTGGCTTAACCTTCTCCCACCTACAATGAAAATAATCGTTGTCTACTTCCTGGGCTATATTTCTAAGAAGGCAGAGATATTATCTCTCTCCTTCATGATGCTTTTCAGGCACACAGAGAATGACTGGTGGACAATAAGTCTCCAATAAAGATTATTGAATGAAACAAAAGAGCTATATCTGATTCTTTACCCTCTGATCTTTGAATTACCCCCTGATAATTCACCCCCAAATCTTCGTGCCTTCTTTTACTCCTTTCAAGTAATTATGGCATTTTACTAAAGCTATTCCGTACATTAACCCAAAGACGTAAGAAATGTGGGAACTTTAACTATAAAAGTAATATAAAGAAAGATGAAGACAGAAACGAGAATGATTTGTTCCTTTATTGTAAATAATTTGAAAAATACATAAAAGGATAAAGAAGAAAATAAATATTACCTCTCACTCTGCCATCCAGGAATATCCATTATATTTTTCTCCAGCTTCTTGCCCTAACAATCACATCAATCCTTTTCTCAAACTCAGTGGCATTTTGTTGCCTTTAAGAGTCTGTCTGCCTGCTTAAACAAGACTTCAAAGGCCATGGCCTCTGTAGTACAGGAATCAACAAGGCTCCTTGGGGGCAGAATATCACTGGCTTTGGAGTTCAACTCCTTTTACAATATCTCAACTTTGAGAAACTCACTTAAGCTTAGGGGGCTTCAGAGTCTCATCTATATGTGGGAAGACATAACAAGCATCTCACAGGCATCAAGGCTAGTGAGATGCTGCATATACAGGAACTCAGAGAGTGTGGCTTCCAGGGGAGGTTCTGACCCTTCTGGGGCTCCTCCTGGCTCCCACCATGCTTCTCAACACCCGATAGCTTGGCCGTGTGAATTACCACTTTCCTGCAGTTCTGTGCTGACCCTTAGGAATCTCATTCATCTGTTGTTTCTTTTAGGGGACCATCTTGCTCCTCATCATGGTCTGGTGCTTGCTCAGTCGTGTCCAACTCTGCAACCTCATGGACGGTAGCCCACCAGTCTCCTCCATCTGTGGGGATTCTCCAGGCAGGAATACTAGAGGGGGTTGTCATGCCCTCCTCCAGGGGATCTTCCCAACCCAGGGATCGAACCCAGGTCTCTTGCATCTCTTGCATTGGCAGGCAGATTCTTTACTGCTGTGCCATCTGGGAAGCCCAAATTCCTCATCACTGTCTTTATTCATTCATCCAACACCTATCTATTGACAGCCTACTACGTGCAGATCTCTGTGCCACTCAACAGACACACAGTGATGAATGAGAAAGACAAGAAGGTCTCTGCCCTCATGGACCTTAGGTGGCAACAGAAGATACAGAATTACAAAAAGGGACGATTTGCCCAAATTCCACTCAAGCTGCAGATCAAACTAGGTATGTTCTGACTGGACTGTTTTTTTTTTTTTTCTTTCATGAAAGCATTTATTCTTATAATTATAAATAAGTGCCTGTTAATTGTAAAAAATTTTTTGAATAAAACATGAAACAATAAAGAAAATAAATATCACCTATAGGTCTACCCAGGGGCTTCCCAGGTGTCTCAGTGGTGAGTACTCCACCTGCCAGTGCAGGAGACTCAGGAAACTCGGGTTCGATTCCTGGGTCTGGAAGATCCCCGGGAGAAGGGAATGGCTACCCACTCCAGTATTCTTGCCTGGAAAATTCCATGGAGAGAGGAGCCTGGCAGGCTATAGTCCATGGGGTCACAAAAAGTCGAATACAACTGAGTGACTAAACCACCCCAGTAAAACACCAACAGATCACATGCTTTCCCTAAGATAGTAGAGTAAGTCCTGAAGTCTTCTAAATTTTAGTCATCATATCGTCTCTGTATTCTTATATTTTCTTTCTCTGTAATCCTGGAATATAGTATCATATTTAGTTCAGTCTCAAATAAAGCCAGATTTTCTCAAATACCATGATACATGATCTCTGGTTTTGAAAATTTAAGTGGTGGGTCCCTCATATTAGAAAACGACTATGCTGCCATAGCAGGGCCAGGTTGATCGTGGGTTGCTTACATTTCCCTTGGCAGAGCCTTGAACAGCCAGCCTTCTGGATAGCCTGGCACTCCCTCCATCACACGTTGTGTCCACACGATACCAATACAGAAAGAGCAACAACAAACAGGGCATTTTTTCTGCTACTTGGTTTCGATATCTCCAGGTCTGTTTTATTAGAGCTGTCTTGTCCCAGAAGCTGACGGTGAGCCAAAGATGTCAGGGCAGTGATTTATTAAGGAAGAGGCCATGGAAGAAATCAGTAAGAAAAGGAGAGGAGAATAAAGAAAGAAGAAGAAAGCAAGGTGGACTTCCCTGGTGGCACAGTGGATAAGACTCTGCTTGCCAGTGCAGGGAACACGGGTTCGAGCCTCGGTTTGGGAACCCAGATCCTACATGCGTTGGGCCGACTGAGCCCATGCACCACAACGACTGAGCCTGTGCTCTAGAGCCCGCGAACCACAACTGCTGGCACCCAAGCACTAGGGCCTGTGCGCTGCAGCAAGACAGGCCCCCGCCGGCCCCAATTAGAGGAAGCCCACTTGCGGCAACCAAGAGCCAGCACAGCCAAAGATGAATAAATAAATAAGTTTTAGGAGAAGGAAGCAAGCAAGGTCATCTTGATAGTGTCAAGAATCCTGGTTATGAATGAAGACTTGGAGACTGTTGCTGCACCTTGAGGTTAAGAAGCTGGAATCTTTTAGCACCGTTCAGGCATTGGCCATGGACCAACAGGAGGAGTAATGTGGCTGGATATAAACCCCCAGGCCCAGAGCAATCCTCTGAAGGCTGTGAGTAGAGGACATCAGCCATTTCCAGCCCAGTCTAGGGCATGAGAGTGCAGAGCTGGACAGAGACATGGGAGGGGACTGGGGCAAAAAAAAAACGAGTGTCTGATAGACTTTCTAAACCAGAGACTGCTGCCTCTGCTGTCCTGTTGCCGCCGGCCCAGCAAGTTCACTGCTATAGTCTGCTCCTTCCCCAGGGGTCAGCTCTGGCTCTGACACCAGAAACCCACCTAATTGATAGGAATCCTAATCCTCTCCAAGTGTCCTGCAGCTTTCTCATCTGCTGACTCAGAGTTGGTATATATCTTACAAATGTGCTGCCTTGTGGGACGTCTATCTAAAAGTGTCCCACTAATAACCTTTAAATACCTCTGCAGAAGACTGCTCCAACTTGCGGAGATAAAGCAGGTCTGGAGAAGAGAGCCTACATTTCATTAATTTGAGCAACAGAACCATCTCTTAGGATTTCATTTGTGCCTGACAGGCTGGGGTCAAGGAGTCACTACTGAGAAGAAATATCAATAACCTCAGATATGCAGATGACACCACCCTTATGGCAGAAAGTGAAGAAGACTAAAGAGCCTCTTGATGAACGTGAAAGAGGACAGTGAAAAAGTTTCCTTAAATCTCAACATTCAGAAAACTAAGATCATGGCATTTGGTCCCATTGCTTCATGGCAAATAGATGGGGAAACAATGGAAACTGTGACAGACTTTATTTTGGGGGGCTCCAAAATCACTGCAGATGGTAACTGCAGCCATGAAATTAAAAGACGCTTGCTCCTAGGAAGGAACATTATGACCAACCTAGACAGCATATTAAAAAGCAGAGACATTACTTTTCCAACAAAGGTCCATCTAGTCAAAGCTATGGCTTTTCCAGTAGTCATGTATGGATGTGAGAGTTGGACTATAAAGAAAGCTGAGCACTGAAGAATTGATGCTTTGAACTGTGGTGTTGGAGAAGACTCTTGAGAGTCCCTTGGACTGCAAGGAGATCCAACCAGTCCATCCTAAAGGAAATCAGTTCTGAATATTCATTGGAAGGACTGATGCATAGGCTGAAACTCTAATACTTTGGCCACCTGATGTGAAGAACTGACTCATTGGAAAAGACCCTGATGCTGGTAAGGATTGAGGGTGGGAGGAGAAGGGGACAACAGAGGATGAGATGGTTGTATGGCATCACAGACTCAATGGGCATGAGTTTGAGTAAACTCTGGGAGTTGGTGATGGACAGGGAGGCCTGGCGTGCTGCAGTCCAAGGGGTCACAAAGAGTTTGACAGGACTGAGCAACTGAACTGAACCAAGGACTCCCACATGGGGGCGATCTTTTCCTTAAGACAGCTTTGGTGTCTTTTCAACTTTAGGCTGATGGAGGCAGGATGTCATTTACCAAAGAATCACACACTGATACGGTTTCCAAGTATATACTCTAATCCGAAGGGACCACTCAGTATCATCACAGTTGCTTTCAAAGCACACCCCTCTGGGACTAAAATGTAACAGAAAGCAGATTAAACTTTTTTTTTTCCTTTCTATTTAAAATTTTAAATTTATTTTTTAATTGAAGGATAATTGCTTTACAGAATTGTGTTGGTTTCTGCCAAACATCAACATGAATCAGCCTAACAACCTAGACGAGTGGGATGGGGAGGGAGATGAGAGGGAGGTTCAAGACGGAGGGGACATATGTAAACCTTTCCTTTAATAAAACCAAAAGGAATTATAGTAAATAAAGCATGCACACAGAGATCTTATATTTCTCTTTTTTCCACTTGTCCTCTTTCCTTCTCTCATTCCTATGCCCAGGAACCCAAATTGTCTCTCCCTCCTCAGTCCAAACACCAACAAAACCTTGTCTTATGAACTCAGACCTGGAAGGGGCTGTTCTTTCTCTCACCCTTCTGTTTCCATACCTGTTGTCCTTCTGTGCGATCAGGAAGTTTCTCTAGCTACTCAAGTTCTGTCCTCACCTGTTGTCCTGATGTATATTACAAAGTTTCAGGAGACGATGAAGGGAGGATGGCCCAGTAGAGGATTCTCGAAAGTGTGGGACAGAGGGGTACATCTTGCCTCGCCAGCCATTCAGTCCCCCATGGATTCACATGAGCCACCAGGGTGCTGAGGGATGGACGCGTTCAAAGGCCCTGGGGTCACTCTGGGTTGCACGGTCATTCACAGTTAAATGAACTCTGAGATAGCCTCCTGCGAAGCAAGCCTGCAGCAGTGTCCTTGGGTCCCTCTGCTGACACTAAGTTATCTCGGTGAGATCTCTTTTTCTCATGACCTTCTTTAAAGGTAACTGAAGTGGACAACTATAGCATAGCGTGACCTCAGGGTTATTCTTCTTTTTTTAAAATTTATTTTATTGAGGTATAGCTGATTTACAGTGTTGTGCTAATTTTTGCTATACAGCAAAATGATTCAGTTATACATTAAACATATATGTACTTTTTCATATTCAGGGATTCTTTGTAAGGCTCCCTGGACCCACAAACACCTCATTCACTTGACTTTGCTGTTAAAAATCATTTAAAATTTTTAAATTGTCATATTGAAGTATAGCTGATTAACAATATTGTGTTATTTTCAGGTACATAGCAAAGTGGTTGTTATACATGTACATCTCAGAAATCTTGTGATTAAGCCAAAAAAATTATAGAAATGATCCCGGATGGAAGCCTGCTTAAAGTCTTTCCAGAGCAGAGCCTTACAAGTTGTGGAGTCACAGAGGTTGGGAATTTTCAGGGGGAAGTGCTCATTATGCTGGGGAAAAGGAAGAACAAAAGAAATGTTAAGATATTCAAGTACATTTTGTATCATATAGGACCTGTTTATTCCTTCCTTGTCTCTACCTCCATTTCTGGATTGATATCACATCTACGTTGGCTTTGTCAACTATGCCAAAGCCTTTGACAGTGTGGATCACAGCAAACTGGTCATTTTTTCTTTCTTTTTTCCAACTTATTGAGATATAACTGACATGCAACTTTGAATAAGTTTACTGTGTGCAACGTGCCTTGCTGTACATATATTTTGAAATGATACTATAATGAGATTAGCCGACATCTCCATCCCCTCACATGGTTACTACCTTTGTGTGTGCGCATGTGGTGGGAACACTGAGGATCCCCTAGCTTACCAATTTTCAAACTCACAACATAGTACTGTTAACTAGAATCACCCTGCTGTACATTATATCCCCAGAACTCATTCATCTTATAACTAGAAGTTTCTCTTGAAAGCAAATGTAAAAAGTAAATGTCTTCCATTACACAAATTTTGAAAAATATTTTAAAATATATGAAAAGTAAATTCGCTGTAAATAATATTTTTGCTATTAGCTTTAGGTAAAGGAGTTTTTAAGCATAACATACACATTTGCCTTTGGGACATTGGTACTGATGGTGATTGAAATTGGATCTTCTTTTCTTCACCTCTGCAAGCATCAATTTGCATCCTGTAATATGTATGGTGACTGTCAGTTCCCCTGGAGAAACATGGAATGGAATAGTAACACCAATTGTCTTCAAAAATTAAAAGGTTCATTGGGCACAAGAGTTTCCCATCAGCCCTCTGCTGGGTACCACTTTGTCACTTTGCTGCTACATACCAGGGGCAGACATCTCCCAGTGAGCATCATCTGGATACCCTCACATTCTTTGGGCATTTTTAAGATTATTTTTAAAATTTACTTTTGTCTTCTGATACCTAATATTACTGATGATAATTCTTGTGAAAAATAATTAAAAAAATTTTTTAAACACACCCCATGGCATGTGGACCTTTGTTTCCTGACCAGAGATCAAACCTTCACCCTCTGCATTGGAAGGCGGAGTCTTGACCACTGGCTCACCAGGGAAGTCCCACTCCTATAGGAATTGATTCTTAATGTTTCACTGGACTTTGGAGTCTTTTCCCTCTCAACTGTTGCTGCTCAGCCACAGACTGTATTGAATGTTTTGGCGACATCACAATACGCAAACGGATTTTTAGTGAGAAAGGGGGAAATGCCTCCCTTCCTTTGAGGTTTGAGTCTATCAGAGGACTCCTGAAACACAGCAGTGCTCTCCAATGTAAGAAATTAGTAAAGCAGATTTGTTTGTCCTCGTTTTGTTCATTTAGACTCTCCACTTTCTGCGACACGTCGGCATATATTCCTGTGATCCAGCTGGGAGACAGATCTAGATGACAGACCACACTGTACACAGGCCTCCTTGCTCCTCTGTTGGGTAAGGCTGTCTCCATGGGTCAAATTCTTGTTGCCAGGCAACTTCTTCCTTCAGAATGAGAACTGTCCCAAGAGGACCCTCAATCCATATGCAAACAGGCTCCAGGCAGCTGCTCTCACCAATTCAATAGACAAGCCCAGGCATGACTGACTCTCTCTTGAGCTAAATTGAGATTCCCCATTACATTAATTGAAGAGACCACAGATTCTTCTTTCTACTCTTTCTTTGGTGAGATTTTTTTTTTTCTTTTAGGATGTATTAGGTCATAATAAAAGAACAACGTTACAATATTATAATCCATCTTCATTTATAAAACCATCCACCTTCCCTCTCCCCCACCAACCCACATATTCTTTGGCCATTCATCTTGGGTAAGAGAAGTGTAGAGAAGACTCTAGAGTGAATTAAATTACTTTCTTCTGTGAGCTTTATGATCGTCCCTGTCGACAGTTAAGGCCTAAAGCGGTAGCTCTGAACAGTATTTATTAAAGACTTTCTAAGTTCCAGGTGTAGTGCTAAACATTAGAGCTAAAGGTGAATCCAGCATAATCCCTAACATCTAAGAAATCACAATGACTTGGAGGTCTGCCATAAATGTAAGTTTTCATTTGACGCGGTGTGTGCTGCCATGAATAATCTGAAAATCAAAGACAAAGCAGTGTTCCAGTTCTCTAGAAATAGTTGCACTGATTTATAGAGAAGCAATATTAAGTTGCCCCTCCGATCCCCCACCTTGAGCTCTGGAATTTCTTATTCATGGTGGTTAGGCTTACCTATCAGCTGCAGTAATGACGGTATTTTCATGGCCACCCAATTGCCTTCCATTGCCACTTTGACATTGAGACCAGATCCCCTAATTTTAATTTTCGAAACAGGCATGGACATCTCATTTTCAAGGCAGGGATGAATACGTGGGTGACGGAGACTTCCAGTGGCACTAATTCCACAGACCCTTATGTTCCATACATGCAAGTCACAGCTGAGGCATCTCCACCCAGTGGGAGGCCAGCATGGTCCTCCCTGACTGGGAAGATCTGTCTCTCTGCGAAGACTGAATTGAGATTCAAACTGTCAACTAAAAAAATTTTTACAACTTGGGACTTCCCTGGTGGTCCTGTGGTTAGGAGCTCACTTTTCAGTGCAGGGATCTGATCCCTGATAGGAGAGCTAAGGGGCTTCCCGGGTGGCAGTAGTGGGAAAGAATCTGCCTGCAAATGGAGGAGACACTGGAGACACGGGTTCAAGTCCTGGGTCGGGAAGATTCCCTGGAGGTAGACATGGGGACACACTCCAGTATTGGATGTGTGCATGCTTAGTCGCTCAGTCATGTCTGCCTATTTGCAACCCCATGGTCTGTAGCCCACCAGGCTCCTCTGTCCATGGGGATTCTCCAGGCAAGAATACTGGAGTGGGTTGCCATGCCCTCCTCCAGGGGATTTTCCCAACCCAGGATTTGAATCCAGGTATCCCGCATTGCAGGCAGATTCTTTACCATCTGAGCTACCAGGGAAGCCCAAGAATACTGGAGTGGGTAACCTATCCCTTCTCCAGGGAATTGTTCCAACCCAGAAATCAAACCAGGGTCTCCTGCATTTGCAGGTGGATTCTTTACCAGCTGAACTAGCAGGGTATCTCCACTCCACTGAAAAATTTCATAGACAGAGGAGCCTGACAGGCTACAGTCTATGGGGTTGCAAAGAGTTGGACATGACTTAGCGATGAAACAGCCACAGGGGAGCTAATACCACATGCCTGTGGCCAAAAAACCAAAACATAAAGTAGAAGCAATATTGTAACAAATTCAATAAAGGCTTTAAAATGATCCACATTAAAAAAAAATCATTCATGACCTTAAAGTTGAGAGTTACGTTTTAAAAATTCAGCAGGAATTTTTAGGACCTCAAAGGAGGGAACATCTCAAGTAACACAGAGAACTGCTCTGAGGAGGTGAGAGGGGAGCCAGGACGCATGGGTCCAGGAGTTTTGCAACAAAGGGCAGGCAGTCTGAATGTCAAAATATTACTCTTCGTTAAAGAAAACCAGATATCTCAAGTTAAGGAATTTAGCACTTTTCCTTGTATGGGAAGATGCAAGAGTCTGGGCTCACTGAAATCACTCCTTTGATATGCACCTCAGTTATCTAAGGCCAGTATCCTGTGTTTTCACATCCTGAGGGTCCTCAGGGCTCAGCAGTTCATGGTAGGCTGTGGTTGCAATCCCTGATGACTGTGACATCCTTTGTTTACTGATATGGTAGGCAATATTCCATTTATCTAAACCTTAATTTTCTGGAAGACTGGTGGGCAGGACCCAATACAGTTCCTCAAATTTTAGATTAAAAATAATCTGCAGTATTTTCAGCAATTCCAGAAATGAGAGACCCCATGATTCCTCTATGAGCTATCAGAATCCCAAAGGGGTGACACTTTTTCCATGAAAGTTGTTAAAATGGAGAAGAGCAGCACGAGAAGTTTCCAAAGGCATCCCAGACATTGTCAAACAATTGACAACGTGCCTGGCACAGAACAAGAAAGCAGAGAAGATCAGTAGGCTACTACCAGCTGAATGAATGAATATAGATCTGGGGGACATTGTGAGTTTCGTGCCTGGCTTAGTCAAATGTTGCTTCTATAATAAACAAATTGAAAGAAGGAGACAGCCTGGCTTCAGTCAACATTTTCTCTCCCATATTAAACCCAGGAAAAAAATCGGTTACTGTGAAGAGATATTATCTTCATTTGAAGAGGGTGATCCTCTTAAGTGGCTTTACAATATGAACCCTATAAGGTATGCATCTCCAAAAGAGAAACAGACAGAGGGAAGTGGTTAAGGGGAGGGGGGCTGACATCAAAAACATTTTTGGTTGATTTCCAGCTCCAGTGTTTGCTGGCAGTACGACATTAGGCCAGACTTTTCATATAGGTGAGCCTCAGTTTTCTCATCTGCAGTCTGAGAATGGTAGTACCTGCTTCAGTGGATTGTTGGATTAACTGCGGATATCCCTGTAAATGCTGGCATAGCACAATACTCATTGCCCATGGCTACAACCAGGATAGGACTGTGCTAATGAACAGGGTGTTGGACTGGTTTCAGCCCCTGCCCTGTGGACTCCTATAAACTCACAAAGGATGCTCCACTGAGTTTCACAGCCCAAGCTTGGTGACCTCCTTGGATCCTCTCTCATCTCACATCCCGTGTCTACTTGGTCATCAAGTCTATTTCCCTTCACTTCACAGATCCCCCTCCATTTCATTTCCCAGTCTCATCTTCCTTGTCTCTAGTCTAAATGAGGTGCTGACCATCATCATTAACCTACAACAAGACCTTCATCTCCTAATTCACCCTCTCTCTTTACTTTATTGCCCTAGTGCCCTGCTCTCCAGAATTAATTCTATCAATTTAGAGCCAGTTAGCCTCCTTCTTAGGCACCCTCTGTGATGACACAGTGGTCTCCTTCCAAAATTTAATTCCAGCTAGCCACATCAACCTTGCATTTCTATCTACCTTCAGGGCCACCTACTCTTTGCACCCTCCATACCAACCTGAATGGACCCTGCTCTTTCACTTCTCTGGGTTATTTTATCATGAAAATCAATTGATAGTCATCTTTCCTTAATTTTTTGATGGGTTAGCAGCAACTCTTCTAAAACCTGGCAGAACGATAATTCTCAAAGTAGCTGTCTGTTCTCTGCTCTCATCGCGCTTTGTGATGTCATTGACACAGAACTTTCAAATTCCCAGAGAGATCGTTACTGAGTAGCTACTCTGTGCCAGATGATAATTTGGAGATATATGTATATATACATATGTATATGTATGTATACCCCTAATGATATCGTTTGGAGACTATTCAACTCTTATAGGTAAATATACTAGGGTCCAAGAGGTTTAGTAACATGCCAAAATTCATATAGCACCTATGCAGCAGGGTGAGTGGTAAACATATGATGGAAGATCCAAGTGCCATGTTTTTTTATCATTAAAGCACAGCTCCTCAATTCACCAGTCACATTGCATTTGTTCATGCATTAGTCCCCAGAACTAGACCTGCTCTCTCGGAAGGGTTGCTGCTGCTGCTGCTGCTAAGTCACTTCAGTCATATCTGACTCTGTGCGACCCCATAGACGGCAGCCCACCAGGCTCTCCCATCCCTGGGATTCTCCAAGCAAGAACACTGGAGTGGGTTTCCATTTCCTTATCTAATGCACTAAAGTGAAAAGTGAAAGTGAAGTCACTCAGTCGTGTCCCACTCTTAGCGACCCCATGGACTGCAGCCCACCAGGCTCCTCCGTCCATGGGATTTTTCCAGGCAAGAGTACTGGAGTGGGGTGCCATTGCCTTCTCCACTTGGAAGGGTTAGATGTGCCCAAATGAGATGTATTTTATTCTTCTTTGCATCACCAGCTCTTAGCCCAGCATTATGCATGTTCCATGTACTCAGGAAATGTGTGCGGAGTGAAATAATGAGTTTCACGTCCGCAGATGAGATTTGAACACATTTCCTTCATGCATCTATTCTGGAAGGAGTGGCAGGACAGCGTTGGAGATTGATATTCAAACATCTAATGGGCAGGCAGTGTGGTTGTGGCTGTGAGTGTGAACAGAAGGGGATGTGTCTGTTCCAACCGGGCACATCAGTAAGTCTTGTGTCCTAGGCCATCTCTGGCGCTGGGTCTGAAGTTACAACCTTGTTCTTAAGTGGGATGACTGGTTCCCTGTAGCCTCTCGGGAAGTCATTTGTCAGTAAAGCCTTCCTCATTTCCATCTTAACAGAAAATCGTTATCGTTCATCCTCCACCCAGCCGGTTATCTCTCCATCTTCTCTGTCTGAAGATAGCAAGTGAAATGGATCCAGGGAAAAGCTATGCTCCCACAAGGATGCCTTTATATCCAGCCTGAACACAGCTGCCAAAATATCCTGCAACTTTAGGGCCTCGGGGTTTTTTTTTTTCCACTTTTGAAAAACAGTATCTGTGAAGTTTCATGTCCTCAGTAAGGGTAATCAATGTCAGAGTCTCCACACATCTGAAATCTTGCAAAGGCATGAGGTAACTCTGTGTCTGCCAGAATGAGAAAGAGCATCTTGGTCTCCTGACTTCTCCGCTTGGGCCTTGTGCCCTCGAGAAGCTTCCAGCTAAGAGGTCCTGGCTGTTCTGCGGGGGGCAGACACAGTTGATCAAAGTCCCAGACGGCTGGATTTAACTGCCTCCGTCAGAGTCTTCAGGGTCCAGCAGCCGCAGAATAATTTCAAGGTCAGACAGTTGTTTTGATGATTACTTCACTGTAAGCCTGTCTTGAAATGATTTGGTAAATGTGGAGTTACCAGGTGTCTGCACCCAGGGGAGGGAGCTTTCCCAGTCACCTTGCCTGATCCCGTTGAAACAGAAAAGGTTTCACTGTATTTTTCATCAGCTGACGAGTCATCCAGCAGCTCTCATACTTGCTCTTCTCTTAAGGTTGCCCGTGGGTACTTTGGAGCCTGTCCGGCAGAGTGATTCTCCCACTGAGTTATTACTGGAGGTCTAATTAAATGAAGCCGTAAGGCAGGAGAAAAAAAAAACTGCCATCACCGTCATAATCTGTGAAACCTTGACTCTTCTGCCAAGCATTGATTTCCTGAAGGTGGGGACTGCCACACATCACCAGGAGATGAAATCCTAAGGTGGAATTCGTGATTGTTTACAATGCGTGCAGGGATGCTGAGCCTCAAAACCAGAGAAGGAGTGAAGCCAAAGCACGAGGCGTGGGAAGGAAGAGTACACCGCCCACAGTGACCTTGAAATCCAAGGGAGCTCCTGCTAATTGGCTGGAGAGAACCGCTGTGTCCATTTCAGAATTTGTCAAATTGTTTTCTTCTCAGAGAAAAGGGAACATCTGTTCTACTGGGCTAATTCTGTTCTGAGTCACTTGGTCTCCCTGTGTTTTGGTGAGGCTGGGTGAGCCAAGGAAGGACTCCATGTGGGCAGCAGAGCCTGGGATCCAGCTTTCTGACAACACACCTCCTCAACTAGCTTCACCCAGGGGAGCTCTCCCAGCCGGGAGGCCTGGCTGGGTCACTAAGCTTGGGAACACTGTCTGTCTTCTCACTGGCAGACAAGCTAGAATTCCTACCCAAGAAATTTGCCACCAAGTAAGATATAATATTTATTGAGCATCTACTATGTGGCCAAGCCCCATACGACAGCTTACACATATAATGATTTTCTCATTTAATCCACACAATGAATCTGAGACTCGGGGATGATGACTTGCCTTAAACGCCCAAGTGAAAGATGAAGGACTTAAACCCAGATCTCACTGGTTTCAGAGCTCATCTTCTTTACACTGTATTATTCTTGTATTGTGACGTAAGAAGATGCTAGGGGAAGCTAGGCAGTATTTCTCAGCTTCCAAAATGGAATGTGAGGGGGACTTCCAGGTGGTCCAGTGGTTAAGACTCCATGCTTCCAATGCAGGTGTTTGATCCCTGGAAGGGGAACTAAGATCCTACAAGCTTCAGGGTGTGGCCAAAAAAAAAAAAAAGAAGAAGAAGAAAGAAATATGGATAATGAGCACAGGCAAGAAGGAGCAGAAGGTGTCCACTCTTTGAACTTTCTTCAAAAGTTTTAAGGTCTGAGTAGCAGCGTGGCCTGAGGACAGGTGAATTTGCCAGTTTCTCTTTCCAGTCTTCATCTTACGGGCTAGGTGTTAACAAGCAAACCCACTCATTTGATGGAAGCTGTGTATCCAAAGGGAAGGGGTGTAATCATCTACATGGTTCATTCTGAACCTCTTGGTTCTTGATTTTATAAGGAAAATAAACCTCTGACATTACCCTGGAGCAAAAATATTTTGACTTCAAAGATTTGACCATGTACAAGCTCCCCCTGTTATTCGTATTTAAATATATGTTTGTAACCCTGGTGCATTTTAGGTGGGGAATTTAAGATGTCAGGAGTGATGTGGGATCTCCTGTCCTTCGTGATACATGTAACACTGGCATCGTAAAGCACCTGACAAGCACAGAGTTTGGTAGGGTTGCAACTTTGATCAGCTCAGTGCTAGTGATACCCCATTTCACCAAAATTTTCAAAAGTCTCTGTAAATATTTCCAATCCAACTGTCCTTCCTCAAAAGTTTAGAGTTGCCTAGATTTCCATTGATCAGTATGTAGCCATAACATTGGGCTTGTTTAGTCCAATAAAGCCTAAATAACTACATGGTTATATGTTTTTAATCTTTGGATAACTAAATTTGGGATCAGTCTTAGGCTCACAAAGCTATAAACAGCAACAAAAGAGCTTTACTTTTTAAACAGATAATTTGACAGGTTTTTTTTTTTTTTTTTAATCAGTGAAGAAGACTACTTCTAGACTAGGTAAACTATTAGGAAAAGAAGTCTTGAATAATAGAAGGTAGATGCCCTTCCTCTGCCTTGCAACTAGTCAGAGTAGACCTAACTGTGAAATAGAATCATGTAGAAAATATCACTAAACACTTGGTCTTCCAAATATTCATTCTACCCTGATGAGAAATTATATATTCTACTGACTTATATAGTGTGTTGATTTCACATGTCAACACGTGAATGTCAACACATGTTGAATGTCGTATTCAACCTGGACATTCAAAGTTCTCTTCGAAAGCTTGTTATGTGCCAGGCTTCCTTGGTACCGTTTCAAAGGATGGGGGCCTTAGGTTGGCTTTAATGCAATGGGCAATGCAGGAGTTAGTGTTACAAGACTGACTTGGTTGAATAACACTCAAGTCAAAGACTTCATTTTTCAGGACCTTGTAAAGAAATGGGAGGGAAGAAGGGAGAATAAAGGGTTAATTTTAAGCCAGCAATCTTGGGCCTTGATTTTATAAGAAAAGTAAACCACTGGGGAAGAAGCCCAAACTAAAAGCACCAGGCACAGGTAGGATTTGCTACAAGATCTGGTTAAGCCATGGAACTTTCATCTCTTAAGACTTTTACTTCAGGTCTTCTGATCATGATTTAGCAAGCTTGGTTCCACTCTTTTCTTGATCTTGGCTTTTCAAAATGCCTGTGATCACCTAGGTCAGGGGTCTCCAACCCCTGGGCCACAGACCGCTCTGATCCGTAGCCTGTTAGACACCAGGCCACACAGCAGGAAGTGAATAGCTTCCTCTCTATTTCCAGCTGCTCCCCACACTTAGTGTGCCACTGCCTCCCATCACCCCCATATGGGACCGTCTAGTTGCAGGAAAACAAGCTCAGGGCTCCCACTGATTTTGTATTATGGTGAGTTGTATAATTATTTCATTATATATCACCATGCAATACTAACAGAAATCAAGTGTCCAATAAATGTAATGCACTTGAATCTTCCCCAAACCATCCTCCCAACCCAGTCCATGGAAAAATTGTCTTCCACGAAACGGTCCCTGGTGTCAAAAAGGTTAGGAACCCCTGGCTTGAATTCCTCACATGCTTGCCAACCCATGTAAATATCCTAGTCTCTGGTTGCCGATGATATATCTCTAGACAGCCAGCATCTACTGTTCCAGGCACTGTGTTAGGTATACATATAAAACAGCCTCTCTGCTTTGAAAGAGGACATGGTCTACTGAGGGGGGAATTTGGTTCACTAGAAGTTGTGAGCTAGGTGAAAATTTTTGTACAGAAGAATGCATGGCTTGCAGTGAGTCAGTAAAGGAGGAGCATTTATCTGGGAAAAGGGGGAAATTGTTATGGATGGATTTCCAGACAAGGTCCCTCTGTCTCCCCAGAGAAGGGGTAAGAAGCGTTTGTCAGCTTTCACTGTCATGGGCCTGAGTTTGATCTCTGGTTGGGGAACTAAGATCCCACAAATCATGTGGTGCAGCCAAATAAAAATTTAAATATATAATAATGCAAAATTGACTCAAACCTCAATAAATTTGGATAGGAAATAAAGTGCATCACACTAAAAATTTTATCAAAGGGTAGAAAAAAGGAGATGGGAGTTTCTATAAAACCACACATGCCCATGAAGGCAAGGATCTATGAGAAACAACACTATGGTTTTGTAAGATACGTGAGTGATTGAAGGCTGCATCCAAAGTGATTTTAGGATCTAGCATTAAATAATATTGAATAAAACAGTAGAAGTAACTCACTGTCAACTGCCTCTCAATTGTGGTTAATTCAGGGAATAAATCTTGTCGAGTTCCTGAATCTATTTCCCATTTATCTAACACCTGCCACTCTCCCCTGGTGTCAAATGGAGAACAGGCTTTCAGCTCGCATACTTTAGCAGGAAACAGTGTCTTCTCAGAGCTTGATGACTTTGTTTCCTTTTTATTATATTTATTTTTACAGTTCTATTTTCATTATGGCAACTGATCAGTTTTCCATTCACAGCATTGATACAATGTTTCATTGCAAATGATTTTATTTTTGTTAAAAATGCAATCAATTGAAAGAAAAACAATAAGCGAAAAATAACACGGGTGACCCATGAACATGGTAATCGTCGTGAAGTCGGTGTAGCGATGATCGGAGTTTGATAAACACTGATGGGGTGTATTTGGAAGACAAAAAAGCAGAAGATGGGGTGAGGGGTGAGAGGAGGGGATGAGCTAGAAGAGTTTGACAGAAGCCAGCCTGGGAAGAGCCGCTCACGTCAGGCTGAGTTAAGCTGTGAGAGGAGCTGTGGAAGGAGAACAGCTTGACAGGGTTGGCAATTGGAAGCTTCTGGCAGAAGGCGAAGGATGCCCTAGAGGAGCGGAAGGAAGCAGATCAGTTCAGAGGTGAACAGAGCCCTGTGATGAGAGTGACCCAGCAGAAGAGCAGCGGGGTTTGTGCAGAGAGGAGGACGTGTGTGTGACGAATCGGTGGTATAGTCACTCTTGTCATGGATTAGATGAGGAGGGAGAAGAGGACAAGGTTGCTGAGGTTCTGGCTGGCTCCGTGGGGGACATGGGGCTCCCTTAACCAGGGGCAGGGTTATGCTCCCTTAGTTGCTCCTTTGCTTGCTAATTGACACGATTTTAACCCTGAGTGGAGCCCTAAGCCTCATGCATTAACAGCTTAATGGGAAGGACCCCAGATTCTTCCTCTCACAATCCTGGCTAGAGATCTAACTCCTCAGACAAACAGAGCCATCCATACTCCTAACGTGGAGGGGAGTCAGCATTGCTTCAAGTCGTGAAAGAGTTTTTGGTCAAGCTAATGGGATGTCCTCTGACTCGGTCCAAAAATTTTCTGTGGTGTCTACAACAAATCAAGAAAGGTTTCCTAGTCTGATAAAATGACTTTAAATCCTAAACTCCATCATTTCTAAATTTTTGATCAAAATATGAAGACGCATGTCCCTATGACTCCAGAATTTGGAGTCAGAGCAATCAGAGATGGTCTAGGAACTCAGCAGCTATTAAGTGAGGGCTTTATTTTGAAAACAACAAAAAAAGGTTTTTCAGAAGGGAGGATGGGATCTTTGCAGGAAGCTTCTCACACAAGGGCAGAGTCATCTTATAATCAGCAGGAACCTGGGAACTGGGAATTGAGGAACTCAGAGCAAGTGGCTCTCACTCATAGCTTTTCCTCTCTTCCTGATCCATCATGGCAGAGAATCTAGGATCCAGGGGGGAAATTGCCTGTTTTGTTACTTTATTATCTGCTAAAGTACATACCCATGAAGACTCATTCTCTGAAGAAGATGAAAAGTTCACTTTGGGTTCAACTGTGGGAAGCTGGAGGGGCTCTCGAAAACGACCCTGGCTTGAAACCCCCAAGCCTGGGGAAGCATTCTAAGCACCTCACTTCAAGAGAAGGGCTCAAGGTCAGGCAAGAAAGAATCACCTGAGGAAAATCATGCAACCGAAAACAAGTGTTTGCTTAATTCCTGATTATTGCTAATAATGAACAGAATACAAAGCTTACATCTAGATTATTTCCTTAAAATTATAAGAAAACTTCCTCATATATATTTTTTTTTCATAGGGAGTCAGGATTATTTTCAATAGAATACATTTTAATTTAAATGAAGGATTATATATGGGCAATGATCTTAGACTTTCTTGCCTTTAACAGTAGAACTATATTAACTGTATCACAGATCTGATCATGAGTGTAATGACACCAAGTCACCCACCATCCTTAACGTAGGATGCAAATTTGAAGGGTGAAATCCAAAAGCTTAAGTCTATAAATTATTCATGGCTTCATACTCAGAATGAGAAAAAAAAAAGTATCCTGTAGTATATGCATAAAGAGTGACTGGAGCGTGAAGAATTTTGGGAGAGATAATGGAAGTGAGCGAGAACCATCCATAAATAATGTGGCTTCTTATATGTACACGACTTCGTCTGGGAGCTGACTCCTCTAATTTTGTCACTGCAGATCTTTGCCTAGGTTACAGTTTTTTTAAGGAAATGGACATCCGGGATGCAATTTAATGGTTTCGTTTGAACATCCTGGGTGCAAATTAAGGCAAATGGGTATGTGTGGGTGTTGTATCAACTTAGGATCCTTTTGTATTTATCAGCTGTTTGCAATGAAGCTTGAAGACAGTATTATGAAAACTCTATCAAGAGTTATGTTTCAGTAAATTTCCGTGAAATTATGAGACATTAATGCAATGTCATTAAAAATTAGAGACTTTACGGGAAGCAGTGTGGCTACACCAGAGGCACATAAATAAAAGAAGTTACTGGAGCTACAACTTTATATCTTTTAAAGTAATGCTGCTGCTCAACATACAGCTGTTATTAAAAACAGATTTGGCTATTGGTGCTAGATTGGAGAAATGATAAAATAAATTTCATCAGTTTGTGCCATATAGACTGTGTCATTTGGGACTGAAAAGTTTAGTTTCCAAAATAACCTGGAGGGGAAGGAGCAAATGGAAGGTAGCATTTGAGTATTCACCATGTGCTTGACGTTTTCTAGCTTCCTCCAAGTGTTCAAATGTAATTCTCACTACGCTATGGCTTTGTAAAGTCATTTGAATTCCTGTGTTAGAGATCAGGAAATAATCTTGCAGGAGGAAACTTTCCAAATTCACAAAGTCACTAAGTGGTGGGGACAGCACTTTGACAGCAAAGGTCTTCCCCGTTGTACCGTAGGATGCTACCAACATATTGAAGTTGTGAATTCATCTTCCTGGCTACACTTCATTTCCTTGGGAAGTGACTTTTAGGGAAAGAAGCATAGAGTTACTCAGCCAAGCAAATTGGGCTCCAGAGTAACTTGTGCTGAGCCAGAGGGGCTCATATTCTTTCAAGTAGAGACTTGGTTTCGCATGGAACTTGTACTGTGCACGTGATGAAGGGCTGAGAATGAAAGAGTTGTTTGTGCTCGGCTCAGGGGAAGGGGAGGAATACAATTAGAAAACCTGGGAAAACATATTACTTCTGCAACTCACTAGATGAGTATCCTGAGGACAGTTTTTTTTTTTTTTTTTAACATTTCTGAGCCTCGGTTTTCCTGATGATTTCACCTACCAACACCCCAGGGTATTAAGAGAATAATAAAGAAATAAAGGATGTTTTAAGTCATAAAATAGCATAAAATGTTATTGTTTAATAGTTTCTCTGCACAAGAGCAAACACATAAATCTATTAAAGATGTTTATGTTGACAAAGGTAATAATCCTCTAGCCTCTTTGACATGTTGTGGGGTGGGAAGAAGTGTTGTTTTTTTCATCAAATTCTATCCCCGAAAGTTCAGTTTGAAGGAAGAAGGTTAGGGAATGATCCTGGATGGAACTATTACTCTATACTCTGTCTCTTCCTTAGGATTCCTACAGTATTCCTCTTTAGGAATTACTGGTCTCCCTATCCTGATGTGTTTTTAAAAGGATTAGGTAGATCATGATAGATTTTCTCCAGGTTAAAAAAAAAAAGCCTTTTCCTGTCTCCCTGGTGGGTGATATTTGGGAGCTTGAAGTTCAAAACCAATAGCTCACTGGAGAGGTCCAACTGTTATGTCAGGAGATTAATAGGAGCCACAGGTACACACAGAAGTGGGTCTGACTACTCTTTCCAAGGTTAACCTTTCTTAAAGGTTAAGAATACGGCAGCTTCCTAGAGCAGCAGAAAGGTTCTCTCGTAAACGGAAAGCTTTTCTGTTTCTAAATTAATCTTTTGGAGCAAGAATTTCCATCAATTTACTTTATTCCATCCATTACAGAAAGAGCAAGTCAGAGTGCAAAGTGATACTACATGAGATCATCAACATTTTCCACTCCATCCAGCATCCCAAACCTCTAGATTTCAGAATTGCCTCACATCACCCCAAATCTCTGACATTAAGTCCCTTTGTCATTTATCGGAAGGACGGAGAGCCAAGAAATCTAATGATGGGGAGGATATTAGGTTGGAAAGACAGACTGTTTGCTAGTTTGCAAAGCTGGCCTGTGCGACATTCAGGTGTCTACACGGTTAAAATAAATGGAGGATTGTAATCATTATCCAGATATTGAATGTGGACGTGAGTGAATCTTTGCTGTCTCCACACCACCCTCCATTACCCATGCTTCTGTCTCCAATATCAATGTATCTTAAGGAGGGCATGGCAACCCACTCCTGTATTCTTGCCTGAAGAATCCCATGGACAGAGGAGCCTAGAAGGCTACAGTGCAAAGTGTCGCAAAGGGTCAGACATAACTGAAGCGACTGAGCACGCAAGGACTCAGTTATAACCCAAATGTCTAAGACAGCTGCCTGTAATTTTCAATTCCGGGGATGGACCAAGCCTTAGTTGAAAGCTGAATACAAAGGGAAGTGTCTTCACCTTTAATTTTTAAGTATTCTGTGCACTCCTTGATTTGCTCAATGGCTGCATGGGTGGACTGGACACGTGAGTGAATGTCATGACTTTAGCAGAGTGTGTTAAAAATTTGTAAGTGCTTGTGTGTGTGTGTGTGTTTATTTGTGTGCATATCAATGTTAACAGAAATATGAGGATTCTGAATAGCTTAAAAAAATTCAGTAATACCAATAGAAAAACCTAGCACAAAGGCCCCTCCTTGAATTTCCTAGACATCCAGATGGCTTTGGAAATGATGCTAGTGGATCTTTCACTAGGTAATAGGATTGCATACAGATACGGAGGTGAGAAGACTCAGGGTACCCTCAGACTCCAAAGGAGGCCGATGGTCACCCCAAAGAACTGCTGACCTCAATTGCATACACTTTGGAAGTCCCAACCCTATTTGGAATAATGAGTAAGATGCTTGAAATATACAAAAAGTATCACTCATGCAAATATCTATTTGCTAAAATATGGCTTTTGTTGAGGCTAATTTCAAGAAGAGAAGGAATATCCTCACTCCTATGACTGAGTCTTAGAATGCAGGACATTTCTCATGCCTAGGTCCTTCCCTGAGCAGTAAGATGGACACTGAGCTTGATTTACTGATAGAATGAGGAGGAAAGAACCCAATTTGGCCTTATTTCCTCTTAGAACTGCGAATCGCTCAATCATAGACCAGATGGAGAAAGCACACTTACTTAAGCTCTAGGAGAGCTTAGCAGGGCCCCGTTCTGACTGGCTGCCTTTGAGCCGTGGTGGCCACCGGATCCTCTGGACCACGGTAACATGTCTCCGTCTCACGACTGAATGGGTTTCCATACTGACATTTCCATGAGTTGGAAGAAATTACATGCTGTCTCTACAGAACATGGTGACAATCGGGATCCAGGCAATCAGGCCCTATGATGTCCTGTCTATGCTCTTATGTAAAAAAGTCATATTGCTTGGTTGTGGTTCCTTCAACAAGGAACACAGTGGTAAGCAGAACCGACAGGCAGGAGATGATGTGAGGACAGGCAGGGTGGCAAAAGCAATGGAAGACAAGATGAACACGGGATCCATCCAACAGGGTCCTGAATTAGCACAGCCATCACAGTAAAAGGCAAGGTGCTGGTCTAACAGACTGGACCCTTCGTCTGCTGACCCACACTCCCAGATCTCCGCAGAGTAGCATCTTTATTGCAGAATGTCTTTCATGGAAAATGGACAAAACCTTAAATAAATCACAATTACTTATTGCTTAGTATTTTGGATAATAAATTCTTTAGTTTATCAGTACCTCACGGCCTTCAAATGTGCATTCTTCAAATAGATTCAGTTACATATACATTCTTTCTCCTGAACAATAAATTATTCTTAAAAAAAAAAAGCAAAAGGAAAAGATACATAACTTTAAAGCAAAGAAAAACCAAAAAACATATATTTTTGACATTTATCTTAAACTTATATGAAAACAACTCTATGTTAGATGTTTAAATATAAATAATAAAGGACATTATGTTATTTACAATGTTACACAGTAAGTTAAGAGTTAAAAAAAAAAAGAAACTGACATGAACTCATAAAGACAGTAAATGATTTAGGAACACATCCAAGTCATGTACAATGTGTATTTACAAAAGAATATATAAGAGAACTTGTGATATGTGGCCATTTCCTTTTGTCTGCATTTCTCTGCAATGTTTCATGGGCCTTTGTGGATAGACATCTTTGTGGCTGGTGGGATGCAGCCAGGACTAAAAAAACTAGGTATTTTATATTTTTACCAATGTGAGCCATATACCTTTCAACCCAGGCTAAAAAAAAAAAAAAGTTACAGAGCAAATGACCCTGGATAAACTCTATCATGACAGTCACACTTAAGGAAGATATGGCATATTGGTCTTTGGGACACATTCACAAATTCCCAGGCAGAGTGCCATTTTGTAGAAAGCAGGAGACTGTCCAGACACTCTCAGAAATAAAAGTCCTACCAGGCAAGGAGGGAGAGCAGGACGTGAAAGGAACCCAGAGTAATAAAAAGGCATTTTTCATATTCTACTCTCCCCTGCATCTTCCTCAATGGGACATGATCTCAGACCCAGGAAACAAAGTCACTGTCAAACGTCTCAGCAATTTCCACCATCTGAAGACCCAGAGAGGCTTCCCTTAGGCTGGGAATGTTGGTTCACATGCTTTCTTTGCATTGCCACTGCACTCCTGAGTTTATAAACAGGGATGGTGGCATTTGAACATCCCAGAGATGCCCCTGTGGACACAAATCTGGTGGCCACAGCAGGGAGCCCCGAGTAGCCTGCTGGCCTTTCCTATGAAGGAAATCTATCATTCTATGGACAGAAAGCCTGTCCTAACTGATATATGTCACCTTGATGAGTGACCAGAACCAAGTTGGAAAGAAAACTTCCTCTTGTCCTCAATTGTCATCTGTTTTTGCAACCTGAAAATTGACAGAGATTTTTCATACTGAGGAACATGTTGTTTCTTGCTCTCGATCAAAGATTTTATTTATTCCTGAAATTCTTCAGAACAACACTCCCATGCCTGAAGAATTTGAAACTAAAATTCTAGAGTTTTAATTATGGTAGGATTTTTTTTTTTTTTTTAAATTGAAATAGCCTAAGAAGGAGTCCAGGTCTTCAAAGGCAATTGAGAATAATTTGGAGAACTTCTTGGGGTTGACTTTTCTTTCCCCTGCTGTGAGCTTACTGATTTTACAGAATTGGGAAATCAGTGCAACTTGGGGAGTTGTCAAGGGCTCCTTTGGAAAGGTGAACAAGCACACGAGGACACTTCTGAGCACAGAGAAAGTGGCATGGAAGCATGAAGGACGCTTGGGATACGAAATGCCAAGGGCCCATAGACGCTGTCTGTGAACTGTAGAAACACTTAGGAGCTCGATGACATGACTCACGCTCAGCCTGCACTTTTCTTCTAAGATCTCTTTGCATGTCCCTTCTTCCTTTGGATTTTAACATAGAGATGTGGTGAAGAAATAGACTCCATTTACTTGCAATCAACAGAGTCCCTCTCCTTAAATTCACGGCTGGTATTTTGAACCCCCTGCTAACCTATCTCCCCACTTTGTCCCATGGCTCCTAGGAGGCCGCTTGGAACCTAAGTAAACCTCCAGCCCAACTTGACAGACATGGGACTACAATATTTTATAAAATTCTCTTCTTTTCCTGGATTAGCAGTTATTTCAAGTATTTTACCTACGGACCTTCCTTGGATTGCTTACCACGAGAGGACGTGCCAAAGGCGGACCCATCTTAATCCTATTTTTGTTGACAGTAAAGCAAAAAGTAAGAAAGGGGGAAAATGGATGATACAGCTGCCAACGGAGAGGTTAGCACACGTGGGGGTCATTTCTGCAAGGAAAGGTGCAATCTTTCAGAGACTACTGCTGTTTCTTGATGCATCCTTGTTCATGGGAGGTTCTTCCTAATCACAAAAGACATGCACACGGGCCATTCCTGACAAAAATGTTCATGCATAGTACGATCTAATCAAGGTGAGATTGAAAAACAAGAAAAGAATAATGCGGACAAAGGAATGGGCAAAAAAAAAAAAACTTAAAAAATGACACACCGGGCTCACATGGCCACTCTTCCCCTGTGTCTTCCACATGTTTCCTCCTCTAGACAATCTACGGCAGAACTAGTCCTGTATAATGATGTCACCGCCGTATACAACAGGCACACTTCATTCCAGAAGTATTCCAGACAAATTGCTGAGTGCGCTGTTGAAGCTGGGGGGTTTTGTGCCATAACACGTCTGTCCTTGAGCCGAGAAGACACAACCAATCACTAGCTCCCAAATCAGTGAAAAAACACAAGTCAAGAATGATTGCACCTTTTCCAGCCATGGTTTGCTCTTCAATTAGATGAGCCGCTGTATCATTCCCCCAGAGAGAGAAAGTGAAAGCGAGTCCTCAGCTTAGGGCTGGACCTCACCCTGATCGCTAGCCAGCATCCACTTTGGTGCTAGCCCCAAAACTTGTTTTTTTTCTTTTGTTGAGAAAAATCAATCCGCATAAAGTAAATGGTAGCTCCTTTTAAGTCAGAGCAAGCTGTCTTCTGATGAATAATATAGTTTTTGAAAAAATCACAATATTACTTTCTTCCTAATATGTAACATGACTTAATGCAGTTTCCTGCTGTAATTAATAGTAGCATGCTGCTGGATCTACTATTATCTCAGAGCCCAGTGAAGCAAACCTTTGGCTGGCAGAGTAGACACAACTCATTTCACATACGGAAAGCAAAAGAAAAATCTCATACAGAGGGGGAGTATTGGATGGATGCGCCATTACAAGACATCCTGATTGAGTACTACTCGAAGCAAACAGAGCGACAGGTGCAAATCTTGTAAATCATACATCCAGTCAACATCATAATGCAATGCACGAGAAGCCAGCAAAAAACAGAATATTATGGGGTGGAGGGTTGCTGAAATACTGTGAAAAAGCAGTCACGGAATGGTACAAAACTTGCTCTGGACATAACATAACATAAAGGCACCATTGATATCTTTCTCGTTTGGAAATACTGTAAAAAAATTGCTACATATGGCACATAACACATTTGTACATACATATATTTAATTTATAAAAGTTTTTTTTTCCTGTTTTCTATTTGCAGAACTGCTAAAATAAAATAAATTGTTTAATTTAAGGTGGAATACTTTATTATATAAAATAAAGTTTTACAGGTGAATCTATGGGTGTATTTCGGTTTTAGACAGCGATAGGGTCTTGGTTAGCGATTACACCGGAGAGCCTGGCCTGCAATTCTTCCTGCGGAGAGAAGCGGCCTGTTGGGTTAGTCCTGCTGTCGACCAGGCGGAAGGCAGGGGCCGCCTCGAGACTGGCTGCCAGGGGGTTCTGTATGGCCAGGAAAGGCGTATCTTCTCCTACTCTTTCATCCTCTGTTTCGCTCTCTGAGTTACTGCTGTCAGCGCCTGTGTTGTTGTCCATTTCCAACCTGTGGGCAATGTGACCATTGGGCTTGGTTCTTTTGGCCCGCCGGCTGCTGTTGGTGAGTTTCTTAACCGGCTCTTGAGCTGGTTCGTACTCCTGGGTCGTTTCATATTCCTCATCCTCCACTATCCTCAAGGGGCTGGGGGGCAGGCTGTTGCTCTCATGCGCGGGGTTGCAGTGGAACGAGTTGAATTGCTGGGCGTGGTGGTCATACTTCTCCCGCAGCCGTGGTGGCGTCACAAGGAGCAGGGGTCTCTCCTCTTCCACGAAGGGACTGACCGCCATGGAGGGCATGGAGACCGTCGTGCTGGACACGGGCGGGGACATTTCCGAAGGGGGTGACTTGGGGGAGCTTGGCGTGTGGAAATCTACAGGTGACATACGAGCCGGGGTGGTCATTGCTGATACATACCTGTGTGAGCACAGAAGACCCCAGCGTAAGTGCGGTGCAATGAGAGAGGCAGAGAGTGAGGGGTGGGGGGGTCAGGGGGCAGAGGTCATTCTCTTATCATCAGATATCATCATCAGACAACAGAGTAATTCTCTTCATTGTAGACATCTCAGGTTTTACACTAAGACATTTGGAATCTCCAATTAGGTGGTCAAGAGTCTCCTCACAGGAGTGCATGCAAAGATCAGCTAAATTGCCTGGCTTAGCAAAGCGTTTGAGATTTGTTTCCATCTCATCGTGATTTTATTTTTTTAATCATGATTTTCAATAAAAGCATGTGAGTTAAGACAAGAGGGCACAGGGTCCTGGAAACCTCTCAGTTTGTAAGGACCAAGGCTCGGGGATTTGGAAGGGGAAGAAGTATTACTTAAATACTATACCTTCCTAAAGGCCAAGGGGTCTTAGAGAATGAAGCCCAAATGGGGAATGGAAGAAGCTCTAAGATGAGTTGCGGAAAGCTGGATCTGCATGCATTTGGATCTGTGGGCCTTGTTTCTCCTTAGCTCAGCTATAAGGTTATGTCTTATGAAAAAAAAAGAGCATAGTAACTTAGATTTATTCCTGAAAACAGCGTAACACATTTGTGCGCTTTTAACTTTTCCATGAAATGCGACTTCTTAACATTCCATTTGCAACTCTATATCCCACTGACCATGACATTCAAAGATAGCTGACGCTTGGCTTCATCGTTATGTCCAATCCCTGGTCTACCTCTCTTCCAAAACCCACTGCTGTATCCAGCTCTGGCTTATCTTTACTGACTGCTCAAAGGTGGGCTGTACCATGTCACCTTATGTTGTGCTATGTTTGATAACGCTCAGGAAATCTCGTTGTCAAGACATCGAGTGCACTGTTTTTACCATACCGTGTTTTCTTCCCCCAAAACAAGAAGACCTTACGTGGCACTGAGAAAGATGTGGCTTATTCAGAGTCACATTTCTCAGCTTAGATAAAAATGTCACCAATGTGTAGCACTAAAGGACTCTTTCCTTCACGTTGGCATTTGCAGAGTCTAATTTGACATGACCTGTGATGACACAGGACACCGTCTTCTCATCTCCAGCTAACAGGAACAAGAAACCTATTAACCCTCCTGCTTGCCATCCATGATTCTGAGTCATACAGATGTGAGATCTGACTGTGTCTAAAATGGGAAAGTGTCTCCAGATGGAAATATCTGGGGCTCGAGTCTCCAGACTTATTATTTTGGGGATACTTAAATTAAGCTCTCTGAGAAATGCTAATCCAGATTCAACCAGACCATAGCACGGCTTCATTGTTTTTCTCCAGGATGCTAGGTACATTCTGATGGCCTAAATAATACCTGGGGTATAAAAGGAAGCCTATCCCAGCAGGAAAATTTCAACCTTTAAAGATAAACATCACCTGTGGTGATGGAGAAAGAATTTATCCCTATCTTCTCTCTCAAGTTTCTAAAAGGATTGAATCGAAACAGGCTTAATACATATACACTTACATGAATTTAAGGCTGATGGTTTAAACCAGCTTTGGACCAAGCTTACTTTTTCATAGATGAGTCAGAGCAATCACTAATTCCATAAAATTCTGAAAAGCCATTTTGGAGTAAAGGCCCTTGAAAAAGTAATAAGTAGGCTCTAAGTGACCTGCCGGCTCCAAACTGGTCATCCTTTGCTGTATGAGCGAAGGAGTGTACCCAAATCATCTCCACCCATGAAAACCAAGTATGACTTCGACATTATGTAAACCTTTTAGCAAGTGGCCAGAGATTGGACTGAGAAAACAATAAAGTAAACCAACAAACAGACAACACCCTGCTGGATTTGAAAACAAATGAGTAACAGCTTCTTGATGGACTAGGAATGCTGGGTGGGTATAATTTTCTCCCCCACTTTAGGTGAGAATGGATCGGGAGACTCTATGAATTCAGTAATGCTATTAAGCATCTCTTTCAGGTTACTTTCTTCTGATCTTTATTTTACGTTTGTCTTGACTTCCCCCACCCAACCCAATAGCCCCAGAAGAAAGCCAACACATTCTGGAATAAAAGCCACATCAAAGGCAATATCTGCTTTGAAAACCTCCTGTGAAGACTGCGAGCCGCAGTGGACAGGAGATTGATGGATGCATTCCTTGCTGGAATTTCACAAAGGGATACTGTCTGCTGGAACGCAAGCCATCCCCAGGACAGTTGGCAAGGTCACAGCCCTTGATCTGATTTAACTGAGGCTGGAAGGTAAGAAAGGGTTAGCTCATGAGAACAGGAGGCCAGATTGACCAGACTTTGGGTAACTGGCCACTTAGGATTCTAGAAGGGTCCTGATCGATCACTGAGGCCAGTGTTCTCAAGTTCCAGTTGAGGAAACTGAGACTCCCCCAGAGGGTCTGAGCCTAAGGTCAAAGCTGGGAACTCCAAAACTGCTGCACCTTCCACATCAAATCATTCCAGCTCTTTTAAGAGTTTGTTGCCTGTCAGCCACTGGGATGATGCGAGAAGCTCGGAAGAAATGAGTTCAGTCAAACCAAAAAATGCCTTCATCAACTAGGATCACTCCTAGACCAGGCAACTGGCGCCCCTTATTCTCATGAGAGCAGCTTCCTTAGGTGGGAGAGCAGGTGCTCACGGGGATTCTCTTACTGGGGTGCTTTCTTCTCTGCAGTAGCTTTGCCCTTCGGTTTTACCTTTCACTATGAGGAGAGTCTCGGTAGGAGTCAGGGGTTTCTCTGGCATGCCTGAGGAAGCTGTTACATTCACGAGGGCCTCCCAAGCCATTGAGACGTCCTCTCGGGCCCCCAGTGGGGCTGCTGTGCCTACTGTTTTCTACGGATGACATCACGATGACAGAGTGGCTTTCCGAAATGATGCTTTCAGTGTGTCCATTGCTCCAGCTACAGGGGAAGTGTGAGAGGCAGAGACAGAGAGGGAGATTTTTAATTCTATGCACACATGGACATGAAAGGGAGGGAAGTGACAAATCTTGCAAATGACTGATGTTTCACGCTGGCATTACTTGTCTCAGAACGGGACTGTCTATTAAGATGCTTGTGATGCATAGGATCGTGATTTAGGTTAGCTTTGCAAGGATACACTTTATTTACATGTTCACCCATTCAACACACATTAAACAAATGCCATTTTGTACTAAATATTTTTAGAGTCTCTCTGTTCTTGAGCGTCTTAGATTAAGGATACCCTGCTCTTATATGCTCCATTTGGAAGTCCAGTGCTGCCCTTGGCAGTACACGCTCAGATATCACCAGAGCGTTTGAGAGTTTGAGGTTCAGCTAGGTAACCCGTTTTCATGTGCTATTCCAGGGCAATCCAACCACTGGAAGAAGTCAGCTTCTAAGTATTATATAGTATCTTAGACAAACTCTTTTCAGTATAGCAATTCATTGGAAAAGACCCTGATGCTATGGAAGACTGAAGGTGAAAGGAGAAGCAGGCGCCAGAGGATGAGACGGTAAGATAGCAGCACTGACTCAATGGACATGAATTTGAGCAAACTCTGGGAGACAGTGGAGGCCAGAGGAGCCTGGCGGGCTATAGTCCATGGGGTCACAAAGAGTTGGACAGGACTTAGTGACTGAGTAACAATAACAGCAATTCTGCAAATGGTCAGGCATGAAAAAAGACAATCTCTAAAATGGGGAATAACAATACTGTAAGGTGGGTATTACTTCCCCTTGTTTTGGTGACAGAAAAGTTGAGGGTCAGATTCAAATAGCAATTAGTGGCAGAGTCAATTGGATGTCCAAAGCCTGTTTTTGTTCCAAATCATATGCACTACAGGACCGCACTGCCTTATAAGTACCTCCTGTTCCTTTCGTAGGCAGGGAGAACAAAAGGGAATGTGTAAATATTAGTTCTTGGAGAAATGTCACGCAGCTTTTTATTCTCATACCTGTGACTGGGAGTCTGAGTGACAGTAGTGGAATGATGAGCTGTCGAAGTGTAGTGACTGGTGGAAAAAGACGTCTCCGCCTCTCTCTCAACAATATGCTCGCTAGAGATGACATTTTTAGATACGTATTGCTGGATAAACAAAGAGACACAACTTGAAGATTTAGGGAAGTCAAAATTCTAACAATGTCACATACACACACAAATCTACTCTTCTAATACACATGCTGCATAATAAGCTCTATTTCTCCAGTGGCCATATGGCAAAGCCTATCCTGGTTAGTATGATCTTTAAATTAGATAAATAGAATTCATGAAAATCTCTTTGGATATACACACACAATGTAGGTTCTACTTTAACAACTACATTTTATCAGAGAAGACCTGTTTCTTCTCTTTCGTTTCCAACTGATAACATGACTAGAATTCAATACAAACACCTTCACAGTACTTACTTTGTAAGCTGTTGCAAGCACAGAAATTTTTGTCTTATTTTAAATTTTAAGTCATTAGAAGAATTTTTAAAATAATCTCTATGTTTTGAATCTACATTTCTCTTTCGATTTCCCAGCATCCATGTTGCTCTAATGGTATCATTGAAATTTTTACCTCATTGTCCGTGGTAAGACTAACAAGGCTACTGAGAGATTTGAAGAATTTATAACAGTGGCCAATGTTATAAACCTTGACAAGCCATACAATAGATAGTGGGTCTTATATTTGGTACAAATAGATTCTACTTTATTTTTTACCACTGAATCACAGTAGTTATTACCACCTTTATTAGTAAGAGAGGGACATTTTAAAATTTTCTTTTAAACACTGTTAGTATTTACACCAAATTGAGTTAAGTAATGGGAAAAGACATGCATAGGAATAGTCTTAGATGAAATAGGACATTTGATGATCTGATAGGTTATGGGCTCTAAAAGAAACTGATATATTCATGGAAACAAAAACAATACAATCTGAATTATACTTGAAACTCTAGCTGGTTATCTTAACCATAGAAAGGTTTATTCCATGTGGATCTTTGCTTTAAGGAAAAGATGGTGTTGTCATATGTAATGAGCTATTTTTAGTCTGTGTAACAAATGACTCTTGTTCCCTGGAAGGCAATGTAAGCTCAGTGAATCTAATGAAAATAATATTTAACAATTATACAACACTCACCAACTGCCACTGGGCTAATGGATTGATTATGTGGATTATTTTCTTAATGCCCACTGGAACTTTTTGAAGTAGGTATTATTTTTATGATGAAATAGGGGTTAGAAAAGTTAAAGCTCACAGTCATGTAGCTTGAGCCATGATCAGAATTCAGGCAGTCATTCTGCCTCCTCTATATTATAATACACACCATGACAGACTATAGGTATGTCAACAGAGAATGTACTTAGCAACTGTGCAGAACATTCTAATGAACACACTGGTAGGGGGAGGAAAGGATGTTACTTCATCCTTTCCTTAACTACTTCATCCTTAACTACTTCACTGGTAGTGAAGGATGTTAATTTATCAGCACCTAACAGTCTTCTGACTTCCTGGTGGTTGAACTACTAGCAACCCTGAACTTGGGTCTTTTGATATATTTGCTCCACACAAAATTCATCTTTGACTGTAAGACTGAAAATGGTACTGTCATATACTCTTCCAGCTCTGCTTATAAAAAGCCAATCATCTAAGGGAAATGAAAACAAAACAAGAATGATGGTGAAGTAGGAAGAGTAATACTCCAGAAACCAGGAAAGCTGAGTTCCGTTCTGCCTTGGCTCTTATGGTAAGTCCCCTACATAAGAACCTTCAAGTTGCAAACTTTCAAAAAGATGTGAACGGATTATAAACTTATTATAGTACTATATAGCCGGTTGTGTTAGTTGGGTATGTAGGCTAACTTTGTTGGACTTACCAACAAATTGGATTTACAAATAAGAACTTGTTCACATGGAACTTGTTCATATGTAAAGGACTTACCCTATCTGTAAAAAAACCAGGGGGAGCTTTGGAAGATGCTATCTAAAGATTCTCTGAATCTAATATTTAATGACTTCATTATATTTAAAAGCTAGATGATTGGTAAATTTTAAAAATACATCTTTGAATGGTGAAGGATATATTTCCTCCGAAGGGTTTGGTATCTTGTAGAAAGAGTCAAGGAATTAGATAGTATTAAATTCTTCTGTTTTGGCTACTGAGAAGCAAGTCTGGTAATGCCCTTAACATTTTCCATGGCCTAATATCTCCCTTCTCAGAATCAGTAAATTATCAGGCACCTCAAAATGCCTCTAATTAAAAAAAAAAGGATTCTAGAGCCTTTAGCTCAGTTATCAGTGCTAATTAGTTAGATAGACTCAAGCAGCCTTCATTTCCCAAGTATAAAAAAATAAAACATTTCCTTCTGATTCTTGTATCATGAGTTTTATTATTTTCTTTGTGTTTTTTTCTCTGCTCTATCTTCCGGTTATGGCTTCCTTACAGAATGTTGGGTTTCAACATTATTATTCCGACCCGTTAATGAACACTTTATAAGAGGAAATGTACTGGTTTTACAGTCACCAAATCCACTTTAAAAAATGTTCCCATTATTTTCTCTCGGCGAAAACTTGGCTTCCTGGAAGCCCTGGTGATTAATGGCAGCAGCTAAGAGCCTAAGAGCTTTAGAAAATAAACTTCAAGGTGCCTGAACAGAGGAGAGATGCTGAACTTTCCCACTGGGCAGAGTCAACATACATTCACCAGCTGCACGTTCTCGGGGGGCGGATTGGGGTGGTGGGGCCCGTTGGCTACGTTCATCATGGTGTTTCTTTCAGACCGAAGGCTCTGCCGAAGCCGGTCATGAAGCTTTTTCCGTTGTTTCCTGCATAGGGAAAAATGGAGCACTGATTTATTTTTTTTCTAATTATTTACATTTTTCAGTGCAGTCAGTTCTTTCTTCTACCAACACAACACTCAAGACAGTGGATTCGTGGGGAGAGAGGTAGAGAGAGGGCATGCCACCCCATCTCCGAAGTGGAGTCATCTGTTCTTGGCAAATAGACTGAAGAAGCCGGTGGGATTCTTACAGAAATGGAACTGGACTGCTGAGAGATAAGGAAAAAACAGAGGAGAAGACGAGATACGTCAAGTTGAGATTTGGCTAAAACTCAGCCTTTCATAATCACTCCATCTTTGCCCAAGTCTTACAGATGGTTGTGTGTCTTAGGTTACAATTCATGCTGTGCAATTGATAAAGCTGATTTCATTTATAGTTTTGCCTGTCTGTGTGTCTTTGAAGAAAATGGAGTTACTTTTGAATCTGTGTATCATAGTGTGTGTATGTGAGTGAAAATGTGTACATCTTTTGCCAGAAGATTTTGGCACAATTATAACATGATCCTATTCTAGTACATTTTTGTATAACTAGGTAATGAATATTCAAATATTGAGACTGAATCTAGTAAGACTCATAAGATGGATTCCATGAAGGTTTATTTTTCTCTATCGCTTGCTTGATTCTGGCAACACGCTACATCCCAGGACATTAAGGAAATGCCATCCATGTCCTTGTTTCTATGGCATAAATGCAGATTGTCTGTGTTCCTCAATTGAGATCATAATAATATTCCCATGACTAGTTTTGGCATGAGAGTTTATGTGATGAAACGACAAAATAAAATAAAACTGTGAATAGCATTATTTCAAAGTAGAAATTTTACATATGATACAAAAGTGAAAGGAATTCATATCATATAATCATATTTGTTAACAAGGACCCAGCTTCAACAGCCAACAAAGTGAACACAAATCTATTTTCATGTTTTCTCTTTTATTCTTTCAAAGCAAGTTTTGCTTGCTTCTCCTCCCGTGAGAGTCCTTTTGTAAATCTCACACTGTGGGAGAATTTGAACTGGATGCAACTGACTGGATGCAACTGAAAACTCCATCATCGTTTTTAAAAATGCCTGCCTTTCAAACGCCACCAAACGCGTCCATTGTCCCCTATGTCTGAGTGCAGATTGGACGTGTCTTCAGAATTGAGATGACAAGCTCACTTGTGGTACCCACCACACTCCTTTCAGGAGGGACCCACATCCACAGACACCCGCGTGGGTCCCTATGTAACCCTGTCCCTCCAACCCTTTTCTTGGGTCATGGGACTGTGGTCCGTGAGCAAAAGTCTTCTGAACATTTTCGCACAAATAGGCAAAGCTTTCTAATGCCTGTGGTTAGGAAGGTCCTTGAATGGGTTATTCAGGACCAAAAATAAGGAGGAAATCCCCCTGCCCTTCTAATCTTCCAGGACAAGGCTGTGGAGCCTGGTTTCTGCCGAGCCTTTGCCGCCCAGGCTGCCTGTGAGCTCAGGGGGAAGGAGGCCGGGGAGGTGTTTACTTGGTTTTGCAGTAGGCCACCACACACATGATGCCAACCACGAGCAGCGCGATGCAAATGCCGGTAATGGTGAGCACTCTCTTCTGGTAGAGCTCCTCCGCTTCTGGAAAGGGATGAGAACAGACGTCAGCGAAGCTAGGTCCCTGACCCTCGCTGGGACTTACAACTGAAGAGTTGGCATGCTGCATTGTCCATGTTCACAAGAAAATACACACGGGACAATTCATTCCTTCGGCAGATAAGACTTAAGGTGCAGCATTCTCTGCACCACATTTTGAGCATAAAGCTGCAAAGCCCATTGGAGGGCCATTTATAATAAAAAAACTACGATCTATTCAATGACTTTAATGTTAAGCCATAGATGCGTACTAAACTGACAAACCATAAACATTAATGGTAAAATAACGATTTTGGTTAAAATTGTAGATTTTATTAAAAAAAAAATCTCTTGCAAAGACAACAGGAATTGATGCCAATAAAAGGAGGTGGCATCGGCACCACTGGGACCTTCCCCTTCCCCCTTCTTCCCAGCTTCCTGTCCCCTCCCCTCCCCCATCCCAAGCCTTTTTTTATTTCCCAGCTAGGTCCTATTCCCGTGGTCTTTACAAAGAACCACTTTTAACTTAAAACAAAAAAAGAAAAGAAAACTCAAAGACATTTGCAAACATGAGCTTGACTTGTAGTTAGAAACAAAACTGAGGCAGGATTCCTATGATTTAATAGGAAAACGGGGACAGAAGCAGCTGGACATGGAGTAGCTCGGCACTGTATCAGAGAAACTCCAGTAAGATGGATGGGATAGTCTTGGGCCGCGAGGAAGACTTGTCCTTTGAGGAACAATTATGACTTCACCAGTTGTACTTAGAGATCTAGTTTATGACACTACAAAACCACTGGCACGAATGATACAAGATTTGGAATAGATTGTACCTCCCTGCATTGGACAAGTTGGAAAATTAGCTAATGTCGGTTGCACCACGGAGGTGGGATGTTTAGAAATTTCAGATGAAGGTACTACTATACTCCCACTGCAACCAGTTTCTGATTCACGGAAAGTTTTCGATTTGCAAATCGGCTTTGGAGGGGGATAAATTGCTTATAGAATGGTAGTCAGGTTCTTAGTAAGATTGGCTGATTTAATGGTGAACCTGATCCTCTTAGGAACGAAGCTTCCAACCAGTCTAGTCACACCCACTGGAAAATATTCACAACTTCAATGAGAAAGAGAAGTTAACCAATGCATAATAAGCAGTCTAAGCTGCATTTGCTATTCTGATTAACAAGTTGGTCAAGAACTGGGAAACATTTTACCAATGAAGGTCTCATAGCTGGGTATCAACATGGGGCCTTATGGAACAATTTCAATTTACATTCTCTGTCTCAGCAGCCACAGTTTTTTTCTTTTTCCCTCTACTGAGAGAGGGCAAGTTGCCGGAAGTCTTCTTGAAATGAAAAAAGGTGCAATGCCATTTCTATGATACAGCAGACTTAATCATTAAACAAAAACATTTCCTACAAGCCAAGCCCATGGTAATCAAATTCCAGTTAACAGGTCAGGAACATTGTCAAATCAAATTAATAAGATCACTGATTATTAACAGGAAGAGGAGGAGGAGGAGAAAATAGTCAGTGGGTAAAAAAAAGACCAGAATGCTGCAGAGATTATACGAAAACAAACAGAAAGGTTTGGAAGAGGAAAAGAAAGCAAATCAAGAGGCCAGACAGACTGACAGAATGACGGAGAGAGGAGGAAGCCAGGTAGGAGGGAAAAACGAGGTTAAAGAGTGAAGGAGCCATCTGAGGTTCCTGGCACAGCATGCCTGATACTAAGGGAGGAAAAATAAATACATAAAAGAAAACCAGAGGGAGGAAGTGCTGGGGTGGGAAGCAAGGTGGATATAGATTTGGAAGGGTTATCCCATACAGCATAACTCCTAACCTAGGCTGGCGGTCACGTGGCAGCCACAATTAGAAAGCAAAGCAGCTGGTGCATTGCGGGGGCGACAACGGACCAGGAGACATGGAGCCCTGTCACGTTATTTCTGTGCCGCGTAAGTCAAATGAGGACGTGGCCTGTGGATGCTTGTATGTTAATTGCGAGTGTCTGCTGCCTCCCTTCCCCTAGAGCCACAGGACAGGGAATTCAATTTCATAAGGTGCTAATCTGTGAGCTGATGTGGCTGGAACGAACGGGCACCTGGATGTTTTTAGCACTAAGTCTAAGCAGCAAAGGCATCACCCCACTGGTCCTTCTCTGGGGAAAGCAGAATGCAGAGCAGGAATCTTTTGTTTGGGATGAATTGGTTAAGAAAGAGGAGCGTAAAAGCGTCACTGCCTAGAAAGTGAAGACCCTACTGTACTGTTACTTACTCTATTTTTCCTTCTTTTCAAATGGCAAGCACTGGTAGTGCTTCCATCTTCCAATTCTATCTTTAGAAAAACCTGGGAAACTGCTTCCCCAAACTGCAAAAAGAGGACCTATCCAAGGGCTAAAAGTGGGGAAGGCATCGTGCCGTCTTTTGCAAGTTTTTTGGTGGTTGTTAATTCTAAAAGAATAGACTGACTAGGGTTCGTGAAGAAATGGCATATAATGACTTGCTCATTTTCCCCCGGTTATGTCAGCAGATGACTCTCCCCAGAAAAATCAATCATGGAACTGGAAAGGCAGCCCAGTCAAAGCCAAAGGACAAAACAGAAGTGCTAAGATGAGCCAGTTGAAACCAAGGCCCCTAGAGCATGGATGTGGCTTAGGACTCTATAGATGGCCTGAATGCATTACGTATTTTCAAGTTTCTATCAGATCTTTCAATGGTTCCCTAAATCAGGTGACCTTCACAAAATAAATATGTTCAAGGAGAAATACTTGGTGAACAATAATATAAAAAATGTTTTTTTTTTAAAAAAACCACCCTCCTTTTTCTCCCTTATTTTTTCCCTGTGGTACAGGGTCAACTGGACAAGAGCAAATTAGAGACAGCGTTGAAAAAAAGAATCCATCAGTCCTGTTGGTGGATCTGCCTTAATGAGTCGAAACACTTCTGAGCCTTTATGGTTTGGCTGGATGCATTAAATGAATCAGATCAAGCACGTTTTTCAGACTGATCTGGCCAGGTCGAGAGAGAGAAGCCTTGGCCGTTTCAATTTTGATTGGCCTGTAAGGTCTGATTTTCCTTAAGGATGGAATGTTCTGGCTGGCTGGAACCTCTGGAAGCCTTTCCTGTAAGAGGTGTGTGGGTATCAGCTCAGGGTGCCTTTACTAAACCCTTCAGGTCTTACCGAGGGAGGTCATGTATCTGAAAAAGCCATCACTCTACTTCATTGTTTGGGAAAACAAATATTAAATTTAATAATTAGACCTTAAAGTGATAACACTGGAAGGATGCTTTTAGGGAGAAGAGGGGAGGTGATGGTGGGATTTTTTTTTCTTCCTTTCAGGTAAGGCCAATACGCCTTTTGAAAAGTGGGATAAATTTCATCCCGAGGGAAGTAACCTGAATAGATAATGCCCCTCATGTAGACCACCTGCCACCCGTGGGATGTTGGTGGGGCTTCTCGTACTCCTTACTCTCGAGTGACATTCTCTGATGTGCAAAGGACCACTTACACCAATGTGGGGCTTTCCCTATCACATGAAGAGTTTTCTCTTGGAATTTTTTTTCTGGGGGGAGGGGAATGTACAAGTAATTGAGTTTCTATCCCTGGCAACTGACAGCTTGCAACACCCTCATTTTCCACAGATTATGGAAAGTACATTAGGTGTAGACTGTGATGTTACCATTGAAAAGAAAGCAACAGCTATAAGATGCTCTTGTTGCATGATGTCACTGACACTAGCTGATTGGGGGCCAGATAGTCCTTTATTCAGGACATTGCTTTATTGACTGATACGCACTTCCAGGGCTGTAGCATTCAGGAAGCCTGGGGACCTGCACTGCAGAGCCTCCAGGAGGACAAAATGGCTTCCCCTTCCTGCCAAGACTGGCTTTTCTCCCAACTATCTAGGATGTTGACTAGTCGCTAAGTCGTATCCAACTCTTTGCAACTCCATGGACTGTAGCCCACCAGGCTCCTCTTTCCATGGGATTTCCCAGGCAAGAAAACTGGAGTGGGTGGCCATTTCCTTCTCCAGGGGATCTTTCCAATCCAGGGATAGAAGTTGAGTTTCCTGCATTGGCAGGTGGATTCTTTACTGCTGAGCTACTGGGGAACAGTGTGAAAATTTGTATTTGATTACTTGGGATATGGTGACTCAAATTTAATTCTTTTATGGCTAGAATTTCCATCTAAAATAGCATAGGGTATTTTGTTCTGTTTTTTCTTTGCTCATAAGATAATGAAGCTTAGTGCAGTGCTTGTATATATCTCCAGAAAACTAGAGTAATCCATGTCTGAAAGTGAAAAGTGAAAGTTGCTCAGCCATATACAGTCCATGGAATTCTCCAGGCCAGAATACTGAAGTGGGTAACCATTCTCTTCTCCAGGGGATCTTCCCAACCCAGGAATTGAACTGGGGTCTCCTGCATTGCAGGCAGATTCTTTACCATCTGAGCTATCAGGGAATGTATGCAATATTATGCTGCGGTGTAAGAGCTTTCTAGGTTACAATATGAATAGATGATTTTTACATTGTATATAAAGCTCCTATTAGCTGAAAATGCGGAGTGTTCTTAAGTCTGTGTATGTGAAGCTTCTTTTGTTCTCAGGCCCCTGGCTTGGTTCCTCCTAAAGCCTTATGAATCACTCCAACTTACCCAGCTCTGGAATAACAGCATGGTCAGATCCGATCAGTGGGTCAAGGAACATGGGATGTATGTGAATTGTACCCAGTAAGGCGATTTTCAACTCTAAGTGAAGGTTTTGAGTCTAAAAGCTGCTGCCCTCAGTACCTCGTTGGTAAACTAACCATAGATCGAAAGCAAAGAAATCATTGTTATAGCTGTATGATCCCTTCTAAAGAGAAAGGAAATTAGTTAGGAACTGAAAGGTAAGAGTAGACAGGGGGGAAATATAAAGGTTTCAGCTCATAGGCTCTAAATTCTGCAGGCTAAAAGGAATGATGATTGGTCCATACCCATAAATTCAATCCCAAGATGCTCTGCCAATGCAGAAAGTTGACAACAAAAAAAAAGAAAGAAAGGGAAAAAGTTTCAGAAAAGAGCAATACACTGCACTCCAAAACACATTACACACGACTATTACGGCTCTGTAGGCGTGCACATCGAACAGACAAACGGTGGATGGTTAAGGAAGCAGTGCTCAGGTACGCCCCCACGAGTCCACAGAGGGAACTTCTCTTTCAAGAGGTGTGCAAATTCCAGCACACGGTAGGTATTTATTAACCCTTAAAAGACCTTACTGAGGGAGAAGTGAATGGCTGACCCCTCCTCTATGCTATGCATTTGCATTATCTGGGAATCCAAAGACCGGATTTATCATCAGAGATGGCATTTGGTATCATTTCCCCTGCTGCTTTCAAAAGGCAGGCGTGGAGTTCCAGGGAGGTGAAGTCATTTTACCCAAAGGCAGAGAGTGGCAGAGCAGGGAGGTGAAGCCAAGAGGAGCAATTAGGTTGGAAATTTTTGTCACATTAGATCGCTATTTTTCATTGGGGCTAGCTATGCTCTAATATTTCCTGCTGTATTATTTACTTATTTTTAAACTATTTCCTTTCCCCCCAGATCTTCCACTCTCTCCATCATGTGTATGACATGGAGAACACTTCGGCTCAGAAAAGCCAGCCAGGGCACTGAGGCAATTGGGAGCCTGCTTCCTAGTTTTCTGTATCATCTGCATGGGATAGCAGTGACTGCCTCACTTTTTCAAATGGTTAAAAAAAAAGAGGAGGCGGGGGAGGATGCAACTCCTGGGTTCTTTGGTTAATTTTAATTTACCACTTCCTCTAATCACAAAGAGCCAATTAGATGGGCACTTCCCAGTGCTGAGCCCTGATGCCCAGATGCTAGCTGATGGCTGTAGGCACCCAGGGGGCCCGCAGTGCTGCCCAGGGGAGGGGGCTGGAAGCTGTGCGCCCCAGCCCACAGTCCTAGCACACCTGACTGAGGACACATCAGAACTGCAGGACTGGCCGGACCTGCACAGGCTCAAGTGGAGAAGTGGGGAAAATCAGGCAAATTAAAAAAAAAAACAATCGAGAAGTGACGCTTTCCATTCTTGAAACAAAAAGCTGTTAACCAAATGTCACCGTCTGGGGCCCTTCAGGACTCCCTTATTTGTGTGTGGGGGGTGGAAAGGCAGGTGGGAAGGTGGGGCAGGATGAAAACAGAGGGGTTCTGTGGTCTGTATTTCTTTTCCTTGGTCACTGACTAGAGAGATACCAGGACAGTCCCAGAATCTGACAGGGCATCTCTTCAGTTTGAAAGCACACACTGGAGGGGTACTTCTCTTCCAAAACAGCTTGGACATGAACAGATCTCCTCATAGAGAGATCGTGTTTGGAGTCATCCTGGTTTCAGGTCCTTTCTCTGCCATTTACCTGTTCAGTGACTTTGGACAAGTTCATTTCTCATTGACAAAATGCTTATGGTATTGACACATGCCTCACAGGGTGACCCTGTGGAATAAAGGAGACGTGAAGTGTGTCGGCCAACAGTGGAGGGGTTTTAACAGCTTGGCGGACAGGTGTATCTGGAGATTTACTTTGGGCCACTGATCGCAGGCATGCAGGCTTAGTTTTGATTAATTTCCGGGCCCTCAAAACTCTGACAGCCTCTGTGATATATCAAGAATTTATATTTAAAAAAAAAACACAAAACTTGCCACCTCTTAAGGAAATGAAGTTTCCCAGATTTTATATATGTGTATATATATATATGTATAATATGTATGTATAAATACATACCAAATAGTACACTGACGAACAATGATAAAGAGGCACTTTATATAATAGAATTTTCTTTGCCTGAAGTCCGGGGTACTCAGGCAAATCACGTACATTTTTCATAAATTTAAAGAAAGAGGACGTAGAGTGACTTTGGTTGCACCATGTTCACAGCAAAATTAACAGTTTTTTCCAATCCAAATTTCTCTTGCCTCTGTGAAACACTGAATTGGACAAATTGACATTTTCCCCCAATTTGTTTCCTCCATATAAACTTCAGAACATCAAGGTACCACAATTCATTTTCTGAGGAAGTGATAATAAATTTCCGTACATGTTTCCATGAGCAACTGACTCAATTTTTCTCCCTAGAACCCCCTCCGTGTCTTGCCTTTTCCTCCTACGTCAGTAAAAATTTAAGGGTTAAAATCAACAGATGACTACAGAAACTCTTTCCAGAGAAGAGAATCATGATTCCATGCCTACATGAACACTGCTAATTATCTATATTAGTTGCATAGAAAGCTTGGTTAAGTCGTCAATAAAATTAGTAGCATGCTCATGCATACATATTACTGCATTTACAGTTTTATAGGTAAGTTGGTGAGCCTAACTCTAATTTCATTTCATGGGAAGTCATTCATATCAGGCAGCTCCAATTTCAAATAATTCAAAGGGAAATTGGTACTTAAAATTGTACTCTCTTCTGGCCATAAGCCCTAACAAGGAAACAAGCAGAAGAAGCATGCATCAGTCACCCAAGTCCTGTAGCAAACATTACTGTAATTTATTTGACTATTGGTGGCTACATTTCTTTCATTGTAAGTCAAGAAAAGCAGAATACACAAATACTTTTCATTTTCTGAAGAGGTTATTACTTTCTATCTGTTCTATTTAATCTAATGTTGGCTTAGGCTTATTACATATCATATGTTTCCTATTGAACATCTGCCTAGCCACTCCATTTTTCAAATTAAATTAATAATTCAAAAACACAAAGGTTACTGTAAACAATTTAGCTTCCTTTTCTACATGTGATTTCCTGCTGTGCAGTAAGCAATATAAAAAATTAATTTAAATCTGAGTCTTTAGAAACTATTAAGTATTGACTCACTAATCTTTTGCTGTAGGATTTTATAATTGTTTGGAGAAAACTGATTAACCTGTAGGTTAATTTAAATTTTCAACTGCATTAGAGAAAAGAACAAGAAAATTTCTTGAAAAGTTGAAATTGTCCATACATGCAATTATAATTTCTGTTAACATTTGGAGACATTCTTGGGTTTTCTTAAGCAAGTAATCTCAAAGAGGTATGTGTCCTCTTGACTTTTGCCCCCCTGAGGTTTCTAGAGGAGTCTTGTCAATGTCATTTTTACATGGGACCAATTTAGCCACTGACTTCTAATTTTCAACTTACCTTTACAATAGTAGATGCTTTTTTTTTTTTTCACATATACCAATCCACATTGCCACTGAACCCTTTGAAATGCAATAGGAAACTCCTTTCTTCCAAGTTTCCATATGCCATGAGCAAGTATGTTCATAAAAACACGCACAGTGAAATCTCACTAATGCTTAGCTGGAGTTAATAATTCTGTTATAGGCTGATGTGTCTTTATTTTACTTTTAGCAAGATACACATGTTTGATAAAGAAACTAATAACTTCAGTGAATTTAAAAAAACATTTGGAAAAATCAACACAAATAATTTAGGCACTAGTAAACTACGAATCAAAAATACTTTTAAGGCTATCTGAGTTTACTCATTCTGAGGATATGCCTGTAAGTTCTAAAACTGTACTCTTTTAAATAGTCTATACTTTGGGCTATTCTAGAATTACTTCCTATTAGATGTTAGTTTATATATGACCTATTTGCTCCATACTGCTTGAAACTATTGAAGCTGTGTGTTTTTTCCTATAGTCTATAAATTGATTATTGATTGTCTGTATATACAAACACAGACACACATGCACCCCCCCCACACACAACACACACACCATGATGAAAACAATGCTTTCAAGCAGGAACTCTGTGTTGAGAGGGGTGAAATCTAAAGCTTACTAACCTTGACAGTATTTTCCAAGAAAGTATTGTAAATGTTTTATTTCAAGGCAAATGGCTTCCTTCAAGAAAGCCCTATAAAAGATACATGTGTTCCTTTTTTTTTTAATATTTTAAATCAGTTTTTATAAATCAATACATGTCCCATAGGACACCCTGACCAGAAAAATTGTATTAAATCCTAATAATGTAAGTTATGGTTTAGAATCATTTAAAAAACTGTATGTTCTTTTACAATGTGATTCATCAACTGAAAATGTGGTTTGGTAAGTTGAACAATGTGTCTCTCTGAAGCTGGGGAATATTTTTTCTTTTAAAATGTATGATATGCATTTCAAACTTTATGAACAAAAATAAGAAAATTTTAAACTTTACCAAGATGGCAACACCTTTTAGCTTTTGCGTAGCTTTCATTACTAGTTGAACATAAAGTTCTTAGAGCAGCAAATATTTATTTCCCTGCCTTCGATGTGAAGGTCTGTGGAAGTAAAAACTGAGAATTTAAGACATGGAAGTTAGAAAATTAACTCTGGGCAAGACAATTTTGGAAAGCAGTTTCTGAATGGAAGCTCTTGCTTTTCCAGACACGAGGCAGGGCTGATGCACAGTCATTACAGACTTTGTTTATAAATGTGCTTCCTATCTATCTTTGTTAAATCAGGTTAAATCTGAATGCTGTTTTCCTGGACATCTTCCAAAAGTGCCACTGAAAGCTTACTAAAGAATTTATTCAAGGAATCACATTCCGATTAAAATACATAATGGCTATTTTTAAATCATATCTTATGAAAGAGAATATGGTCTAAAAGAGAAATTGAGAATATTATTTCAGGTTCTACTGTCAGATCTCACTGCATCATTATTTTGGAAAATGCCTTCATTTTTACATTGCTTTCAGTGCACAATGATATTCCAAAAATTTAAGTACAATACACATGTTCAGAATTTTCATTAAAGTTTAAAATATAATTGTACTGAATTTATACAGTCACAGGGATTTGTAAATCCATGTCCTTTGAATACAAACATTTCTAAAAGGAATGGCTGTATTAAGTAAAATTCTATTATTTACCTCCTGTTTTTATGCTTCATCTTATCTAGCTTTATAACAATAATCTATAGCTATAGAGAGAACAATTCTGTCCAGTGAAAGCATTTTATTTAAAGGTTTTGAATAAAGAGGAGACTGTGTTTGAAAATTTGGCAATGCCAATTTATCACTTTTTCACAACAAAAAATGGTCTGTAACGTGATTTTTTATATGCAGCTTTTGTAAATACATCAGAAGTACCACCCACTAAAAAACTGATAGAATAGTATGGGTCCAATCTCCTCATAATGCATATGAAATTTCTTTTTTGATAGAATTTATTCTTCCCTAACTGTTAACATGAGAAACAGAAGGTTACTCTTTGCATGAACACAAATAAGGGTCAAATCTCATTCTTTTAGGGCCCCCAAATGACCAATTTCTATCACTGTTTCTTGTGTTACATGAATTTATACCACAATACACTATGTGAAATATTTTTTGGGGTAAGCAATTGACAAGCCGAATCAGAGGCTGACAAATCCATTATAATGCTTTTGTAAATAAAATCTGATAGCACACGGCCATACTTATGAATTGCTTTTGTGCTCCATAGGCTGAGTGTTCTGTGGTTATGACAGTAATGGTATGGTCTGCAAATGCAAAAGCATTTACTATCTGATCTAAATTTTCAGAAAAAAAAAATTGTCACCTTTGATCTAAATGGATAACTATATGGAATCTATTTTTAAAATAATGTTTTGAAAGTTCCAGAATTAAAAGCTAAAGTCCTTGTTCACAAAAGAAGGACAGATACGTAGTTTAGTTATCCATGCAGTTATATACAATGTAAATGGTCTTTTAGGAATGTTCAAAACTTCATGAAGCCACAGAAATCCAGCAAAATTTCCCGGTTCTCATTTTAAAAGTATACATCTAGCAGTGAACTGTGATATTTCATAGTAACTAATAAATATTTTTAAAAAACAACTTTTTCCTAAAATTATTATTGAGAGTAGAATAATATAAATAAGTGATTTAACAATTCATCTAAAAATCATTTAGACCTGAATCCCTTGTTTCCTAAACAAGGTCAAATAGAACCCAGGCTATCTCCTTTGCTGTGAAATGTTTGCTTTTAATTTTCCTACTCAGTGCTTTTTTTTTTTTTTAATGCAAACTGTTTGGTTAATGAAGAGAAACATCTGAACTCTTTTTATTCTGTTTATTTGTCAGAAAGAACACATTCTGAACCGAAGCGAACTTACCATCATTTCAAGTGTGTACTGGTTACAACTTAACACACCTCCTTTTCAAGGATAGGGTCATTTTATAAAGAAGAGGGACTGTCCCGTGGAACGATTTTTATTTTCTCAATAAAAGTGAGACTTTTCAAGGCCTTTATTGTCATTGCACTGGGTGAGAGGGACTATCATGTCGTATCACAGTAATTCAAGATCAATTTCAGAAACACTGGAGCCTTACGCACCTACGAGTAGCTCAGAGCCCACTAGTCACGGACAGAGGAAGTCATACAATCGCTTGTGTTAATGTTCTCATGCGACAGGCAGAGGCAGTCAATGTTAGACCTGGTAAAACGCATCTAGCTCTAGGTGGAATCTGAGGGGAGATGCGGCAACAAGAAAGCGGCACCGACTGAGCATGCGCCTATTCAGGCAGAGACAGAAAGGGAGTGGACGTACTGTAGAAGCTGGCCATTACGTAGTTTTGGCAGCGATCACCAGTAAACTCATTTGGGCACCTGAGAGAAGAAACAAAAAAACAATGGTAGAAAAAAAACAGAGAAAAAAAGAGAAGAGGTGAATATATGCTAGAAAGAAGCTCCTTCAGTGTCATTTGACTGAACTTGGTGAGTTCACTCTCAGGAACTGAGTCTTTGTCCTCATCATGGCTTTTAGGCTCTGGCGTTTCCCCCAATGGGATAAAAATTTGGGTAAACATGATAGAAAGATCCCAGCATTTTAAGTGACCGTGTTCTCTCAAACGGAGCCACTTAAAATGAGAGCTGGGTGTTTTCTTCAACTAGGTTCTCTGCTTATGGTGCTGGTCCAACGCACTGGAAGGAAAGGAGTTTTGGTGGGCCCGCCCGCCATGATTGCCAGCGTCAAGGACCATCCTGAGGGGTTTTATGAAATTGATGACCTTTGTGGTTTGTTGTGGAGACATAGCTAGACAAGATCGTACTGAATGGGTTTCTGCCCTGAGTGGGTTAACCATGATTAGAACAAAAGGCATCAGTCACAACTGAGCTGTAAAGGCACCAAGCGGTAGCGACTGTTGCTGTAGTTTGGGGGAGAGAGCAAATTTCAGATTATTTTAACATACTTTCTTGGGTTTGGACTTTCATGGGCACATTCTCAGTACATCTCGCTCCAGTGAATCCAGGTTGGCACCTAGAGGGTAAAAATGTAATAAGCAATCGAACGCTAAAGACACTGAACTTTCAGACTGGCAATTTTCCTCCTATGGAGTATGGAGAGTCCTACAAATGACCTGGTGGCTGAACAACATAAAGAAAAGAAGACAAAACATTTAGAAAACCATGTCCCATGAAAACCGTGGGGTATATATTTCTGCTGTTTGCTTCAGTCTTCATAAACTCAGTTAACTGAAATTTAACTAGTGTGAGGCTGAAAGGTTGAAAGGGCTTGGCAAGGTATGGGCAGATAAGTCATTATCTCTTGGGCATTTCCGAATTTGTCAATGATCACCTGATGCTGAAACACTGGTTTGGTAAGAGCTTATATGGTTCCATCCATCATCATTTACCATTTAAATAATTTTGAGTTTTTTCTTTTGTAGACACAATTTTGTACTTCATTTTGTTGTTGTTTAGTCATTAAGTCATGTCTGCCTCTGAGACCCCATGGACTGTAGCCTGCCAGGCTCCTCTGTCATTGGTATCTTTGAAATCATCAAATTACAATAGGAGTCAAGCACTTTCACACTCTAATGATTACTGACAAGAAAAATGACATCCTCCTTTTTTTAAAAGATTATACAAAGTAGGTCTTATTTTTAATGGTGTAAAAAATCTATAAAGAGGCAGATTTTTAGTAGTATAAATTTCACTTCATGCAATCAGCCCAAATCAAATACAAATACATTTAAAAAATTTAAAAAGTTATTCTTCCACTGAAGTATTTAATGAAAATCATTTTGTATTTAAGGTAAACTGTTTTGAAACTGTATAAAATTTACATTTTACTCACTCACATTTGCCTATCAAAATTCCAGAATCTTGGTAGAATATTGTTCTCAAGGTCTTGGGATGGGGCTGTACCTAGAGATGGAAGTCCTTTAAAACTGCTCTTTTTGTTGCTGTCACTCCAGTAACTAAAGCATTTCAGAATGGATTCATTTTACCCCAAATATCATACTCAAAGAAACAGGGTCACCAGAAAGTTCCAGGACACAAATATACTTCTTACAGGTGCCCCACACTGATAGCCATGATTATTATCAATAGTTCATCTAGACCATAAACATCATGCATGATTTCCTTTCCAGAATAAATAAAAATAAACACCACCTTTTTGGCATCAAAGAGATGTGAATAAAACTATTCATTTTTGCTAATATCAGGTTGATTTTTTTTTTCCATCCCCCTTAAAGCCAAATTCAGTGCCAAAAAAACATTCTCAAGTGATCTTGTACATCTGCTTCACCAATTTCACGAAGAATGGCTTGTAAGAATAAATACTAACAGTTCTGTATCTTCAGCCCTATGAGTACTTGTGTCAATAAAGTATAATTATGATCATTAATAATAATATCAATAAGCTTAACAACAAATATCTTGTTATTTACATAGTTTTTTTTTAATTCTTCAAAAAAAGTTTTTAAATGAACTGGTTACTTTTGCTGAAATGAGTAGAGGAAGAACTACCTAGAGAAATACAAAAATAAGAACTATAACCTGTGAGGTTGGGTCATTTCTTATGAATATGTCATTCTACCTGCTTCAATTAAGAATGTCTTTCCATGAAATTTAAGAAAAACACATGGAACCATGTTTTCCATGTAACTTATTGGATGTAAAAATTTGTGAAGTATATGATATTTTATTTTTATATTTTTTCTGAACCAGGACTATAAATCCATATAGACATACAGTATAATTAAGCAGGTAATTCCAGAACTAAGAATATATTCTATAATGACCATTTCATCTTACCTGTTTGCACTCTTTGTAAAAATTTAAATTCTTAATTTGATCACATAATAACTCATTTGCTTCATGGAAAGAATATAGTATAAGATGTGTGACTATGGCCTGTGTGTGTGTGTATGTGTGTGCGCGTGTGTGTCTGTGTGTGTGAGAGAACTATTAGAGGTAAGAAATACCTCTTTAAGAATCATGAAATTCACAAAGAGCTCAAGAATCATGAATTCCTTAAGATAAGAAATACATTTATCAGAAAATTGCCAATTATGCATCTTAGATGACATTTTTGAAATAAGAAGGCATGGGACAACGAGATGAAGGGGAGCAAAAATCCTACCCAATCAATTTTCTAATTAGTACAAGATTCTAAAATGATGTTTCCTAGGAAACTAGTATTATAAGATGGTGGTTTATCTCTATCATAAAATGATACAGAATATTTGGTGCAGTAACAGTAGATCTGCATAAGGTATACCAATCCTTTTTGGAATTACCTGCTATGTCTGAACCAGAGCTATCCTTTCACTAACGTTTATCTTCACTTGGAGGCATTTTCTTAGTGTAAATCCTTATTATTATTCAAAGTGGGGTCCAAGGACCAACAGAATCAGCATCTGCTGGAATCTTGTTAGTAGACACGTAGAGTCTCAGGCCCCAGTCTAGAACTATGGAATAAGAATCTGCATTTTAATAAGATCCCTAAGAGATCTGTATGTACATTAAATTTAGGATGTCAGAGATCCTGACTTCCAAAGATGGAGACTAAGGCCCTCTATCCTGGCATTGCAGAATCTTGCTGTTTGGATGTGAGAAGTCCATTTGGCTTCACTGGGCCACCGTTGTCTTCAGTGATAAAATGTAAAGATTTATCTAAGTGATTATCAAAGGTTTCTTTTACCACAAAGATTCTGGGAGTCACTCTCCTACATGGAATCACTGTGCAAAAACCTGGCATCATCTCTTCTGAATGTATTACCAGTCAGGGAGGACTCAAGAACTTTAAAACGATTCTTCTGATAGAACTGATATTTTAAGACAATCATGGAGGCAAAACAAATGTCAAATACCTATTCCTAGGCCAGTCAAGGGTTCAGAGCTATAATCATTAGGTAACTTTTGTGGACATCTGGAGTTGTTGCCTAATCAGATGGGAGGAAGTGGAAACAACTTCTGCATGAGCAAACTGCAGACTGCATTGATTGGGCAGAGAAAGCATATGCAAATGGAAATGCACTTGATCTATAAGGTGTGAGTCGCTCAGTCGTGTCTGGTGTCTGACTCTTTGTGAACCCATGGACTGTAATCCACCAGTCTCCTCTGTCCATGGGATTCTCCAGGCAAGAATACTGGAGTGGGTTGCCATTTCTTTCTCCACAGGATCTTGCTGACCCAGGGATCGAACCCAGGTCTCTCACACTGTGGGCAGATTCTTTGCCATCTGAGCTACCAGGGAAAGCCCATCTGATTTATAGGCTCTGATTAAACTCTACAGTATGACTCCTAAAAGAACAGGGTGACTGTCTGGCTGTTGGCATACTTTTCTGTTAGCATTGTCCTTTAAGCAGCCAATCTGTCACCTTCTTCGGAGATAGGAGTACAGTAGCTTTAATCTCATTGTGGACAATGTGCTCTGGCCTGAGTCTGAGCACCTTCCAAGAATTCTGTCTTAGAAGAATCTGTCTGAATAACAATTGAGCCCTTACTGTAGCTTCAAATCTATATATACCAATTGTTTTACCCATCAGATTAGAAGATGGAGATATTTTTAAAAATTTTAGTATTTGCTCTTATACAAAGATAAATGAAGATAAGCAAAGGTAAGCAATCTTTGTTCTATATTTGTTCTTCAGGAGATGAAAATTCACACAGTTTCATCTGAATGAAGCACTGTCTCTTCCAATACAACATCAACTCCTTCCTGAGTGTCACCTCCTCACCAACCCATGTCCACGCCCTGAGTGAGGGATTCCTTATTTGGCTCTCACTGCATGGTGCCTCCATCTCTTCCACTGCCCTGGCCTGTTGGTCTTGTGATTATCTCTTTGTGAAGACGGTGAACAAATTCTGATCATTTTATAGCTCTAATGTTTCACCCCAGTGCCTGGCTCTTGAAGGACTCTCATAAAATACTGGTTAAATTGAACCTGATTGAAGGTTAGAACATAGTGTCCAGTAAAGAACTCTATCAAAGAGACCCATATAGCAATTGATTGGTCAAGTACAGGTCAATATTGAACTTTGGCTTTCATTTCTATAGTTTGTGACCAACTCTCTCCTCTGTAGACTTCCAAATAATTTTTTTTAATAGTACCTTCCTCACAAACTCCTTCCCCTATACAGAAACCTTTAACATTGAGTCTGGAATTTGGAAAAGACTCCATATAACTCTTTAACAGTAAGTCTGTTACCTCAAATTTAAATCCCATTACTGAAATACCATTTAACCCAGGATTCAATAAAGCAGTTACAGTCTAGTAACCAAGACTTCTGCATAGTAAAATAAAAATGGTTCTTAATAATAACCTTAATACATGGTGATTATCCTGAAATGCTTACTGTGTAATCGATTATCAATTCATGTCATTTTCTGAATCAGTTTAGTGTTTGGTCTATTTTTTACATTCTAATTGAATAAATTATCCCCCCCCCCTTTTTTGGTGGAGATACTAGATATCATTAAAGATATTTCCAGAACCCCAAGAAACTTTCAGTTATTTAGGATTTGCTAATTTTATAAGCCATTATAAATGGCTTAGTGGTTTTTGAAATTTATGGTCAATTTATAAACCACCCTTACATCCCTTCTCTTCCTGTCTTTACTTCTTGGTTTCATTAATTTTCATTAGGTTCTCCCTTGATCCGACAGGAGAAGGGAAACAGATTTACATGCGGTATTTCCCCTCTATTTACGCATCACTCCACCAGGAGATGTTTTAGACAGTTATCCAAAAAAGAAGCAGCCTTACTGTCTTTTCGCTCTACCTCAATACTAGCTGGGTATTTCCTTCACATAGTACAATATCTGAAGCAATTTCTCTGAGGTCCATGTTTACAAACAGTAGGTAATGGAAAGGCCAACATATACGTGTGAAGGGTTATCAGTGAGTTTAAACGTTAGGCTTTAAGGACTTTGGCTGTTCCTCTGTAAACCAGACTTGGCAATGTACACGCCACAGTGCTGGCTTGTTTTTCTACAGGATCCTGTTGCAAGGGCTGACTTTTCACCCCTTCACTCAGGATTCTGACTAGAGCTCGCCCACTCACTGGCTGAGTATCTGTGTTGTACATTATTCTTTCCCAAATGGATTGTTACTATTAGTCTGCATTTTTCCAAGATGATCTGCATTCTGTTATCTACTGTGAAGTGAAATTTCTTAAGGTTCATATATGCTTTTCTAATTTGTGTTTTAGTGTTCCTTATGGTATCATCTGCAAAATACATTTGTTCCCTCAAGGAAATGCCTTCTTCAACATCATTAAAGAAAATATTAAATATAATATGTTCCTTCAATAACATTTCCTACAGATCCAACCTTAGACCTCCCCATCACTGTTCAGCTAGTATGGATCATCCCATTGCTTTTTTATTATGATCTGGGGACTAGTTCCCAATACTTGAGATAACGGTACACACAGAGTGGCCACAGTGGACCCATGGATAAATACTGAGGGGGGAAAAAAAACTAAGTCATCCTGGATCTGCACTGTTGGTTTTCAATGTCGAAGACATACAATCCCACTAATGAGGTGTCGGTGTTTATGAACTAACCTCTCCTTGTGTGAACCCTGGTGCCCTTCCCAAAGTTCTGTTTGTACAGCTTGTTCTGAAATGCTCATCCGTAGATGAAAATCCTTGCCGTTGTTTACCCTAAATGATGTATCCTTTACTTTGGGGTCAAACAATTTCATCGGATATGGGCTCAGTCTATAGCCCATACATCTCTCTGTCCTTGTGACATGATGACTTATGGACTCGGCTAATTTGTGGTTTGGTTTTGTCTCTGGAGGATGCCCCTATACACAGCATAGCGATTCTGAACCTTCCATCCACTCCAGCCCCATTTGATGATGAAACCTCTAAATACTCACTTTTGACTTATATCTTTCAATAGAAATATTTCACAATGATGCATTTTATTTTAATTTTTTATTTCCCCCCAGACTTACGGAGGTATTATTGACAATATTGTATACACTTAAGCTGTGCAAACTGATGATTTGATATATTATACGTTATTTAATGATTACCACCAAGAGCTAATTAACTCATCAGTCACCTCATAAGGTGACTATTTAAAAATTTTTTGGTTATAAGATAAATAACTTCAGTTATAAGATAACTTATAACTTCTTCAGCTATAAGATAAAAAAAACCCTGGGATCTAATGTGAAATTAGTTCATAATGTGGTATTGTATACTTGAATTTTGCTGACAGATCATTTTATTTTAAATAGACTATATGCTTCTCAAGGTGAGGGCTGCATAAACGTTTTTTCCCCCATGGAGACTCTGCTTTCGTCTGGTTGGTGTCCTCCATGATACATTCCCTTAGCTCCCTAAATACTTGTCAAAGCACTCAGCACAACTATCATTTACAGTTTAATTAATGCTCTGAAATTTGTCTGCTACTCACAGGCCTACGGACTCCATGAGGGCTGAGACCATGCGATTTTGTTTACTACTTCATAACGAGCACAAGCACAGAATTTGCCTCGTGGAAGGAGATCAATAAATATATGTGGCTGCCTAACTGATATCAGGAGAAAAAAAGAACCAAGCTATTAAGGACACAATGCAACTGCCTTTAGGCCAAACTGCCGCTAAATTGATTTCCATAAGAACCAAAATATTTCCTTCCATCTGTCTTCAGGAAAGTCAAAATGAGTTAATAAGTACCTAGAAAGTACACAGCAGGACTGTAGATACAGAGAGGGACACAGAAGAAATGGGTATTCCTTCAATAACATTTTCTACATGTTACTGTAGGAAATGACTACAATGACCATCGCTGTAGGTAGGTCGTCTAAAGAGCTGACTCTCTAGATCTTTGCCATATGAGTCCCACCCACTCACAGAGGTTTGTCTCCCTGCTCAGTGTGATAGCAGGTAAGTGTCTCACTTGCTCTGAAGGATGAGGTCTCCCAGAGCTGGCTGTTCTTAGGCACTCCAGAACTAACCCAAAATATATTCCTTTGCTGTATTCCAAATGTCTCCTTCTACAGCCACGATGATGAGGCCACAGGACACAACTTGAATCTGAACCACCAGCTACTAATGTGCTATATTATTTTCATCATCATTTTTACTTGCATCAATTACTAAGCAAGAATTTTATAAAACCTTAACCTTAGCTAATGTCTTGACTTTTTCTCCCCATCTTATCTAGTGCCCAGGTGTCTCTAATCTGTATGGAAGTCTCTCCTCCCTAAACATCTTCTAGGTTTACGGTGTACCTAAACTGTTCCAGAAGGTACTATGACTCTTGATTAGTTGTCACAACGTCCAAAGTCCTCTCCCTGGTTTTCAGAGCTCAGAAACTGATTCTCCTGTCTAACTTGACTTTTTTTGTTTGTTTTTACTTCCCAGAATGGAGTTGCTGGTCTAGGTATGCATGTCACTGTGTCTAATGAGAAGATTAGATGGTATGGTATATGGTATATTTAATAGTATGTGGAAAAAACTCCATCAGTGATGACTATGCTTATAAAGTCTTCAACGTATTCCAGTCTTTTCTTTTCCTTCTTTAAATTCTTATTACCATAATAATCAGCACTCTGCCACCTGGGATAAAGACACTCTAATTGATCTACTATTTTAGTTACTCTATTTCCATAAATAGACTAAGTTCCCAGGGACCAGGCACCATGCTGTATATTTTCATTGTGTTTACAAAACTGCCTGGGATAGATGTAGCTGTTTTATAAACAAATTTTAATTAATATTTCATTTACTGAGTTTAATTTATTATAGCACATTTTTGTGACTTTATCTCCTATGGTTAAATTTTTTTCATAACTGTCTCTATAATCATGTGTAATACAATATAGGCCCTTATATGTACCACATGGTTTCATACAAATTAATTAGACAAAATGATAAGTTCATGTTTAAAGGCACCTCCCACTTTCCTATGCTTTGTTTGTTTTCTGTTTCTGTTTTTAAATATAAGGAAATTAACGATCAGAGATACTACATGATTGAATGAACATCAAATGCAAAGTTAGAAAGCTAGCTGGTGGCCCCAACAAATCAAATAAAAATGGCTAGTGTTAAATAAAATGAAGAATTGGGAATTAAACATGATAACACAGTCTGTTAAGACAGGTGTATATATTTTTCCAGTGTCTACAGAGAGAATGTAATTCTACCATTTATTTTTTTATTGTAAGGAAAAACTCACTTCCCCAAAGTTAGAAGTGCTTTCACAGAAATAAGTTCATTTAATTTCATTGACTCCTGGGAAGAAATTTGGAGAACATATTAACTCTATGTTATAAATAAATTGTCCAGAGAGTTGAAGTGAAAGAGCTCAAGACTAGTCACCAAAATTGGTGGTTAAAACTCTAATCCCCACATGGGAATGCTACATCTGTCCACAGGACAGCATCATGGGTTTATAAATATGGTCCGGTGTAAAGTCAGTTTTAGATTAAAAAAAATCACATCAACATGTTCCAAAAGAGTTCTCTTACTACTCAGAAGGGCAGATATACAAGAACAAGGGGAGAAAACCAAGAGGATAATCTGGACAATGTCAAGTTCAAAGTGTCTTGTTTCTTTGAACCATGTGACTACATGGGGCACCAGAGGGTAAAAGATGGAATGATTCTTTTCTGGCCTTTATGCAATCTTGAATAGAAACTGTTTTTTTTTTCTCCCCCTCAAGATAAATTTTAAATTACTAAAGAGAGAAGAGAAATACATAAGATGAGAAACACCGCGGAAATTCCCACACTGTTCCCAGGAGAGAAGTCCAAGTAACAGCAAAGGTCTCCTCAGAGAAGTGTTTAACTGTTATATGGTTAATCCATTTGGAACACCTTGTTCTAAATGGAGAGACAAAAGAGATTTGCTGTAAAGTCTTCCACTTCAGCTCCCAAGAAGACAACAGTGGATTAGGTGACCAGAGAGACCACTTGGAAACTTACACGCTTGTGGTGTTTCTGAGTCATGTCTTAAGTCAGGGATAAAGCTGACTTTGAACGATGTGGCTCATGCTTCAGAAATGTTTTGCTCTAGACAGATGGACCATATGGAAACTATGAACTGGCTTCCTACATAGGGCCATGATGAGCCAATGCAACACTTTCACGTTTTCTGTTTCTATTCAAGTCATCCAATCAACAACATATTATTGTAAGACTCGGTATATGACGTGCCTTTGTTTCATTTCTGACTAGTGATTGTTTTTAATGTTATACATATTTGCAACAGAGGGATTAAAAATATACTCATTTAACAAAAAAGGCATGAAATATTTTGCATATTGACTATACTCAATTCTTCAGTGTTCTGGCTTGCTTTCATGTATCAATAAAGGCAGTGCAAAAGGGGGATAAAACTTATCAAAATCATAGATGTCACAGTTTTCTTTCCAACAAAAGCTAATGATAATCTTTAACAGTTTTCTGAAAGATTATAATTACCAAAAAAAATAGATATGATTAAATCATAGTGCAAATTTTCTGAGAATTGGTACAGGATTCAGTTGGGGGACACAATATTTATTCGTGGTTTGCTGCTTTAATAACTATTAGAGGAATACCAAACATTTCTCATTAAGATTAGAAAAATATAAAAGTATTTCTTTATAGATTGGGCTTAATGTTTAATGAAAAGCTGTGTGGGTGAAAAAAAACTCACAGTTGTTGGCACAATACCAAAATGGAACCAATGAACAGCACTTAGGCGATAGCATGTTTTGTATAGATCGTGGGAGGGCCACAGAAGAGCTGAAATTAATATGTGGGGAATAACTGCACTGGTTCCTAAGAGGTATTCAGAAACTATCATATGTACTCACTCAGCTTGCAAATCTTTTTGCAAAGGCTAGGATGAAAAAGATCATGTTTCATTATTATAATTAAAATCGAGTGGTCTCAGATGCTTTTTTAAAGAAGCAAAAAAAAAAAAAAAAAAAAAGGCACAGATTTAAATAATCTGGGTATGATTGTTTAAAAAGGAGAAGCATCTAAGGAACTGTAATTTAAAGGTTTTCTTCCAAGGAGACTTACTGAAACATAACTAGATTGTATGTCTAAGACTAGGGCAGACTAGCAGGATGTACCCATATAGTAAATGTATCTCATTTTACAGATTATAATTCTCAGCTTCTGATATTTTCTATTTTGATTGGAGAAAATCTTATAGGAAATTACAGAATTTATTCATTTCCACTCACAATGAAAAATTCAGGGAGGGAGGAATGTTTGGGATATATTCACAGCAAACTGGCAGAACCAAAGGCTAAAACTGACCCATTTTAATTCTCTGCTATAGGTACATAGATTTGATATGCTGGTGACCAAAAAAGGTGAATTTTTAATTTTCAAACAATAAACATGTTGGCATAGGAAACTGTTCGGTGTTATGTCGCAGCCTCGAAACTGTTCGGTGTTATGTCGCAGCCTCGATGGGAGGGGAGTTTGGGGGAGAATGGATACATGTACCTGTACGACTGAGTCCTTTTGCTGTCTACCTGAAACTGTCACAACATTGCTAACAGGCTAAATCACAATATAAAATAAAAAACATTTGACAGTCATAAAATCATTCAGACCTGAAATAAATTATTTTTTATATATATGTTTTCAGTTTTTAATCTTGCTTCAAAGTTTTGAAAAGACTCTTACCTATTAATTTTATCTTGGCTTATAACTATTCTCTATATTTATGAAAGATACAGCTTCTAGTTAACTACAAAATAAACATGTATTTTTAATCATTTCAATGAGACATTAAATATCTTTTAGCATGACAAATTATTTGAGTCCATGGACCACACAGACCCTATATATCAAGCATAAACTAAAAATGCATTGCACAATAAATGTGCTTTTAATGAGATCTACTAATTTTAACTGCAGGGTTTTAATATTTAATGTCCTGACAACATCTTTGTTTAATTTTGTCTGTTGAGAGAGAATAAGTGTGATACTTCGTAACGGTTCATCAACTCCTTCAGGTCATTGGAGAGGGCACCATTTTAAATATATCTATAAATAACTACAGTGCATGAAAAAACACTCTGCCTTCTACACGCAATGATGCTACACACACTAAGTGCATTTCCAAACTAATACACATTGCTGGTTTTTCATTAGTGAGATCAACTTAAACTCCATTTTTAAAAAGGAGCTATAAAGCTAATGCCAAGTTTAACAGATCAGTCAGCAAATAATTGCCGGCCCTTCTGCTTCTCTTAGTTGTCCTATCTGCTTCACAGGTGACACCAGGTAAAAGGGAACATTATCTTACAGCTTCCATCATACATTGGATGCAGATGCAGGGATCCAAAGTTCTAGGCGTCTAGGATATTTGCACATCTCTCTTAGGTAACAAGGAGGAAAACCACAAGGAAAGCAATTTTATAAATATGAAGGCAAAAAAACAAAAAAACAACCAAACACCCACATGGAAAAAAGCAAAAAAACATTCTGGATATAACAGAGTAGATAAATGGTGTGACCTTTCACAACACTCTACAAATAAAACAGCATTATTCAAAGGATGCAACGAAACTGGATAAGACAGCAACAATACATCATGAGACACGGAATCATCTGAAAGAAGCGGTCATGGACAGAAGTCACACAGAGGATTTCTTTTCTTACTTGCACAAGTATCTTGAGGGATTTGAAAGGTCTTTCACCATGAAGCACTCGCCTCCATTCACACAGAAAGTTTTCTCCTTCTCTGCACACTTGACAAGATGGCTTGTCCCAGCTGTAGATGTGGATGTGGCTGGATAAAAGATAAACAGGGAAAGTTTTACACCCATCTTTCCCTCTTCTGAGCAGCCTTTAAATACTCTTAAAAGGAAGAGCTCATATAAGATAAGATGTACTCCACTAAAGTTTCTGGCTCAATAAACAACAGCATTAAGACTTAAACACATTAAGTAATTTCTACCTGTAAATAAACAGAATACAATTATAAAAGGATAATTATAGTTAATTTAATTACAATTAAATAGGAAACAAACATTTCTTATAACCAATACTTTATCTTCTAAAGACGTGGAAAAGAGAAGATCTACTAAGAAAAATACATTTTCCATGTATGGCTGAGTCCCTTCACTGTTCTCCTGAAACTATCACAACATTGTTAATTGGCCATACCTTAATACAAAATAAGAAATTAGAAAAAAAAAGAAAAATTTTCCAAGAAGGCTCAAAAATAATGATATAAATTCGTATCAGTGCAACTGAATTTAGATATCAATGTTAAATAGCAACTAATTGATAACATTATTTCATTTTGAAATGAAATATTACCTGACACAGTCTTAGTGATTTTTAACCCTTTGTCCTCTATATTAATTTCTATTTTAGTATTTGCAACTGGAATTCAGATCCTGCTATTTACTTATATTTGACCTTTCATGTATTTTCCCATTTTCTCCCGCCTTTCTTTTTCATTTGCTTCATCAGGGCACATTGTGCTTTGACATTTAACTTAATTGCTCCTCTAATTCTGCTTGATTGTTACTCTACCTGATCAAAATACTTAGCATCTGATTATTCACTTTCTGAATGATTCAATGCCTTTCTGGTCTCTTATTCTTCTGTCTAAGGCATGTTTGGGATCATTTTATGGTCCTCACCAATGGCTTTTAGGAGGAAGAGCAAAGGACAGTCAAAATGATTTGCACTTTGGAGACAGATCTGGTTCAAATACTATCTCCTACTAGCTTTGTGTTCAAGAGTAAGTTTCTGAACCACCCAGATGGTCAATTTTCCCATTTAGAAAACAGGGGACTCTTATAGGACTTTTACAGAGATTATCAATAATCTAGGTAAAGGATTACCGATTCAGTGGACACGAGTTTGAGCGGGAGATAGACAAGGACAGGGAAGCCTGGTGTGCGGCAGTCCATGGGATCACAGAGTCAGACACAACTCAGCAACTTAACAAGGTAAAGGAATTGGTGCTAAACTGGCATCTGATGAATAATAGCAGGTGGCAAAATGGAGCAGATATGGAAGAATCTCAATTGTGGTATCTATCAAACAGATATAAAGCTTAATAGAAATCAGAAGATTTTCAAAGACGCATGCTTTTCTTGAATCATTACTATGGTAATTAAAAATTGGATTCATTTTTAAATTGTTCCAAGAAAAAGTTCTTTTCAGAATGCTTTTCTAAATGTCCAGCTCGGGTCTATAAACCTAACCAAAGAATCACGGAGTGATTTTCTTACCCTCTCTTATCAGCTACCCTTTTATCATTTTTTTTTTTCAGGAAGAAGGGAACATAATTTGCATCATTTGGCCTATAAAATCATTGAGTAGGCAATTTCTATATACCACTTAGCATGAATTTTGACATATATCTTCATGTGAAAAACTATATACTTAGGTGCTATGAATATTTTCATCCATGGCAACTGCCTTTAAAAATAGTAGGTGGGTGTTTGTCTTCAGTGTTTAAGGTTTTGTGCTTAAGAACTTTCACTGCTGACAGGGATCTATGGAATGACAAGCTGGGCAGAGTATTTCTGCCGAGGGGACCACCCACAGAGTTCTGTCACCCTCATTCCTGCAACGGAGCTCTGAGCCTCCAACAGACCCCAGCAGCAGTCCCTGAATCCCTCCTGCCAGTCTGCTAAGAATTCCCCCTTACACACGCTGGGCAGCAAACACTGCAGCAGGCTCTTCCAGAACAAATGCTAAGGCTTTCACTAAAAACATCAAAACCAACATTCCCTTCCCCGCCAAAGCAGACACTCCATATTCATTGCAAACTAACAAAGAAAATTAGCTGTGATAGACAGAAGAGACAGATACATCATACCTATTCCTTGGACTTTCTGATCTTGTTTTATCAACTAGGTAGCATTAAGAAACGTGGGGTTAAAACTTGAAATAATCCATTTCCCCTCTCCAATCCTTTAAAAGTATTCTCCCTGACATGCATTATCCTTTGCATGACACCCTCCGTTATGACACAATCATTTGCAAAGTCCTTAGATCATGGAATAGGATCACTAGGAATAGGAATAGTTGATAATAAAATAACTCTTGGAGAAAATGAAGTAGCGGCTCTCTTATGCGGTCAGGGACTATCCTACTTAGTGCTTGAATCCTTTAGCAGCAGAAAGAATAAAAATGATCATGGAATTACAAAGCAGAAATTAACTCCCAGGAGACACAAAGTGTGGACTGACTTGGATACAACTGTTCTGAACCAACAGCCAAACACAGGAATAAGTTATAATCAATTGTCAGAAGAACCGGGGCTGGAAATGGTGATAAATGCACCTTTCAGATTTTTGCCAGGCTTCCTTATATTCTCCTTAGTTGAACCCTGTGCATGGTCAGCCCGAAGCAGATCTATAAATTTTGCAGTGATATCCTTTGTCTTTGGCCTATGCATGCTATATTGCTCAGTCAGTTTCCGTTTGGTAATTCTGCCAGAAATTAATGAAACAGACAGAGCAGGTTCTTCAGCCAAACTGTAGAAACAGCATTCTTTTTAAGGCAGCTGGCAGGAATTTATAAGAGGTAAAGATTACAGTTCTGCCAAGAGAATGTGCTTTTGATATCTAAAAGATGACCTTCATAGCTGCTTTTAAAAGAAGTAGGCAACAGAGATCTCACTTACTCAGTCCTTAATAAACTCTGCCTCATTCTGCTTTGTAACTAGTTTGTCAAAATTTGCTGGTAGAGTCAGAAACAACTTAGCGACTAAACAACGACAAAAGTAAGTGCTAACTGAACAGCCATTAGGAATATGTAACTATGACTTCATTACCTTATGTTTGGCATTTATATGGACATTTTATCCCAAACATACCTTCTCTGGAATGTTACCAGTTTCAAAATTATAAGGAACGTGTAAGTACAGTAGTTGCTTTCAAGTGTTTCACTCTCAACCTGGTCTGTCAGGATGGACAAGTGACTTCAGGACGAGTGACCAGTGACCATTTTGAGGAGGTCTGGACAGTTCTCTGACTTAACCATGGATGTGGAGACTAAAATTACCACTTTAAAGACTCCCCAAATCCTCCACCCTGCAATAGGATTCCCTCCTTTCTAGCCTGCCTGCCTCCCACTGCGCCCCCCACCCCCCGCCTTTCTTCTTTCCATCTATTCACAATTCTTTAATTGTGACCACCTAGACATAACAATAGCTAAAGTCACTGCAGTGGGAATTTGTAAGGCTGTAAACAATTCTCCCTAAAAGGAGATCTTTATAGATAAAAGGTAGTGAAAGGACCCTGGAGTTAGCTGAGAAGAATCAGGTGCAAGGCACAATTTTGCCAAATATTGTCTGCAGGACTCTGGTCCCAGCTACCTGTCGCAGAGTATTCAGCTACAAAAATGAGATATCACAGTATTGCTGCAAAGTTTGATAAAATGCTTTGCCAGCTGCAAAATTACACACAAAGAGATGACATGTTTCCATTACTAATGGCATAAATGTGGAACAAAGAGAAGCAAAAACATTTCTGTCCGGACTCTGTAATTACATATAATCAGCCTCGAATGTTGTTTCTTGGTAAATTATTCTTTTACAAAATGTGAAGAGATGGTTTGATTTGGAGGGGTAACCACTGAGTGATTACAAAACATGAAGTAAATATTAATAAATTATTGTCTTTCAAAATCACTGTCAATAATTCATACCTTTTCAATTTGCTTATAAAATAAAACTGAAGAACAACTGAGCTAGAAGAAAAAGAAACTATCTCAAATATGTAATTATTTTCAACTTTCCAGATCCACATAATTCTATAATAGTTCTTAAAATTTTTTATTGAAGAATATGATTTACAATATATTGTAAGTTTCAGGTGTAATTCTCTAACATTTCTGACTGAGCTTCCAAGTTACATAAATTCAATGTATTTGTAATCTTTTGTGTTATCTGAATGGTTTAAAACTCTGAAATAGTTAAATATATTAATAGCAACATATCCATAGAATATGGGCCATAGTATCAGTAACTAAACATTTTGGAAATCACATACTATTGCACACTTTAGTAAACATGCAGAATAAAATTTTGAGGAGTAATTAAGTGTTGGCTGCTCATTACTAAATATTTTCCCATAGAATCACACAGTGTATTTCCTGTAGAATACTAGGCTTTTTCTGCTCAAAGACAGCCTAAAAAGAAAATACTGCTGGAAAGGATGGTTCACTTTCTTGCTTGTTTTAAGTGGTGTTTTCCTTATCAGTGAAGTAGATAGCACCAACAAACCATAGCTATTACACAAAAGCAAACTGCTGATAAGAAACCAGTCTATTCTTCTTTGACAATTAGCAGGAATTAGTATGAGTATATAGTGTTTACCCCAAGGAAGGATCATTAGATCCTGTCTTCCCTGAGGGAATGAGCCCTGACTAGGAGTTTTAAGGACAATTCTTAACAATTTACTTGCAGAAGATGAAATTAAATCACTCCATGCAGTTTCCTCAATACCATATACGAATACTAACAATTTTTATATTCTGACATGAAAATGTCAATTGCTGCAAAGTTGCAGGGTTTTTTTTTTCTTCAATCCTTACCTGTAATATTCTCCGTGGTTATGTATTTAGAAATCTGCATGCTTCCTTGATGTTCGATCTCCCAGTTTTTTAAAATAAATCTGAAATTATTATTTTTGCTTAGAATGTAGCACCTCAGCAATTATGTACCAGAGCACTTTGAACTTCTACTAGGAAAAAAATGCTTATGTTGTTCCTGAAAATGATGCTCTGGCTCAGAAGATGAGCAAGAAAAGCCACGCCACCTAATGCAGTTCCTATAGATGCCAACGGATGGGTGGGGAAGGCATTTGCTCTCCAAAGGAAGATCCAGAGCCAGACAGAACCACGGAAGCATCATAGCCCTGGGTTGGCATTTTTTTTTTCAAGGAGTAATTCAATCCTTTGCTGAATAGCAAATAGATACTTGGGGGGAAAAAAGTGGTAAGAGAAGATCAAAAAAACCTATCCTGACCTGGGTATTCCCAAAGCCCATCTCCTTGGCCTCTCCTCTTCTCAACTCTGCTATAGAAACACTTCCCTCTTCCTAAGGGAAGAACCATCATGAGACCATAAATGGAACCAGAGCTTTCTAAAGTAGAATTAGAGCATCTCACTTCATGGACCTCAGCACTCACTAATAAACTGGAAGTAATGTTTTTTAAGATTTTTTTTTTATGGAGACCATTGTTTAAAGTCTTTATTGACTTTGTTACAATATCGCTTCTGTTTTATGTTTTGGTTTTTTGGCCTTGAAACAGGGATCGAACCCACACCCCCTGCATTGGGAGATGAAGTTGTAACCCCTGGACTGCCAGGGAAGTCCCAAGCTGGAAATACTTAGAAGCTGGTAGATTACCCAGAAGGTAAGCATCTGTCCAAAGAATAAGCTGATAAGGGCTAATGGAGGTTAATTGGTTAAGTGACAGACTTGAGCTTTAGTATCTAATGTCCCATATTGAAAAAGAGGATACAAATCATCTCAAAAGAATAGTTCTGCAGCCTTTCATAAAATTGCTCAAGCAAGTCACAAAAGTGTACAGGATGCCCAAGGTCACAGAAGTGAATCGGGACACGCTTATTTTCTATTTTCTTATATGTATTTTGGGGCTGAAGTCGGTTCATAGAATTGCCTTTAGATTCCTCCCACCCTTACAAGCTCTCTGGGAAGACTCTAGTATTATTTCTTCCTTCTTTGGCAGAATGAAAAATGACCCATGGGGGCTTCTGCTCGTAAAACAAAATTCTAATTTTTGTTGTAACCCTGAGCTCATTTGTAGCTAAACAGAAAACAGATTCTAAGTTGCCAGCAGTTGCTGAGCAAATGCTTGGGTGTCATTAGATAGTGTTATCCTTAGAAAAATAAAACTTGTCAAGAAAGGTTATTTTTCAAACAATAGATGTTGCTTTTTTTTTTTTCTTTCTTACAGCACATTTCACTCACAATGATCATAGGGTGATCATTCTAGTCAACTGCTTCTTAGAGCAACAAGTTAATGGCATAAACAGCTTTTAGGATGTCTTTAGCTTTGCTAAAGGAAGTCTCCTACAGTGGATTGCTGGCTGGGTGGAGTCACACGAAAGCTACATTTTCTTCCTTAAGCCAGTAATCTTTTCATAGCGAAGAAGCCACTCCAGATATACAGGTCTGCTATATATTTTCTATTAATTGCTGACAGTTTTATCTGAGTATAAAATTTCCATAGCCAGAAGTCAACAAACTTTCAAGCTGTTTGTTGACTCTTTTCCTATCAATACCTTTCCTAAAGAAGTAAAATCCATATAGCCTACAAAGCAAATGCTAGCAGTACACTTGACTGGCTTAATTTGATGTATTTATAGATCTCGCCAGGCTAAATGTAGAAGGGGCACATTCTTTATTGTATTCTGCATTTTCTACCAGTATCAGTTTGGCTGGAAGAAGGTCATGCCATTGTAGAAAACGTTAAACTCTCATTTTCCAGATTGGCCAAAAGTTTGGAGCACCAAACCAATCACATCAAAACAAAGGGAACTGATCAAGGATTCAGTTATTCAGGGAGATGCTGAAATTACCATGTAACATTTAATGACATAGGTTATTTTATTCATCAAGTAAATGAAATGAAAGTAGATTAAAGGTTAAAAGACAGAAACTATGAGGCAAATTCATTATCTTATTCATCAAATTAAAAAAATCATGGCATATCAAAATAAAAGTCATGGTCATTTCAAGAGATAATCAACACTGATGAGATTGAAAATCAATTTCTATAAAAGTATCTATAAAGTATTTTTATCACCCAAATGAAACCTAATCAAGCATCAAGATACAGCTACTAATTTACAGGAAGAACATGGGTCAGGGGGAACATATAAAAAAATGTCACAGGATGCAAGTGGAAAAACCCAAACTATGGAGGCTCTACAGGGCAAATAACCCGATTTCTTTAAAAAAAATTAAAAAAAGATAAAAAGACAAAGACAACTAGAACTTGATACAGATCCAAGGGTGAGAGAAAAGAAAAACCTAAAATATAGACATTAAAAAGAGATACATAACCCAATTACAATGAGTAAAACTTATTTAGATCCTGATAAAAGGGGCACTCTGATCATTGATTCGATAATACATATTACTAAAGGGTTACCCTTAATTGGTATATGTGTCAAATGTATTATGGTTATGTTTTAAAATAGTCCTTATCTTTCAGAGATACATGCTATAATATCTCTACATTGAATAATAAGATGTCTGTGATTTACTTGAAAACATTAAGAGGAAAGGAAAGTGAGTGATCTCAGGACAAAACAAAACTGATCACTGCTGAAGTGGATGATGGCTGCATGGCAATTTGTTGCTTTATTCTCTGCACGTTCATATGTTCAGTATGCATGTTTATCTATAGGTACATGTTTAAATGTATGCTTACCAATGTTTAAAACTTAAAAATGCAAAATATAAATTTCAGCCTTTTTAAAAAGATGTCTTTATAAACTGGAATTAGAATGATACTCTATACGACTTAAAAATATTGACTCTGGCCACCAATCTAAGTCATACTTAACTGTGAAACTCTTGGGAAGGTGGTTTCCTTAATATCAAGACTAAGCCAAGAATGCTGACTACTGCTTTGAAAGTTCTAGCCAATGCAACAAGGCAGGAATAACAAATCGTGGTATAACTGTAGGAAAGACGAAATAATCATTATTGGAAAATGATATAATTGGATACTATCCATGGAGTCGGATGCCACTTCCTTCTCTGGAGAAGACTCTTGAGAGTCTCTTGTACTTCAAGGAGATCAAAACAGTCAATCCTAAAGGAAATCAACCCTGAATAGTCATTAAAAGGATTGCTGCTGAAACTAAAGCCCTGATACTTTGGCCACCTGATACAAAGAGCTGACTCACTGGAAAAGATGCTGATGCTGGGAAAGATTGAAGGCCAAGTGGAGAAGTGGTGGCAGAAGATAAGATGGTTGGATGGCATCACCAACTCAATGGACATGTGAAAGTCACTCAGTCGCGTCCAACTAACTCTGCGACCCCATGGACTATATAGTCCATGGAATTCTCCAGGCCAGAATACTGGAGTGGGTAGCCTTTCCCTGCTCCAGGGGATCTTCCCAACCCAGGGATTAAACCCAGGTTTTCTGCACTGCAGGTGAATTCTTTACCAGCCAAACCACTAGGGAAGCCCAAGAATACTGGAATGGGTAGCCTATCCTTTCTCCAGCAGATCTTCCTGACCCAGGAATTGAACCGGGGTCTCCTGCATTGCAGGTGGATACTTAATCAAATTTGAACAAACTCTGGGAGATAGTGGGGGATAGAGGAGACTTGAGTGCCACAGTCCAAGGGGTTAAAAAGAGTGGAACACAACTTAGCAACTGATGAGGAAATGGTTGGATACCTGTATTAACTAGCAAGAAAATCTAATAAAATAAAAGAATTATATTCACAACAGCAAGAGTAAATATCAATCAATTAGGTCAGGCAGGTGTGATCCTAACAATAAATATGCAGAATGGGAGATACTTTGAAAGGGCAGTATAGAAGGGGAATTGCATCTGTACTTTGGGTAGAAGAAGGCATTCTATTAAAGGGAAAAGCAAATGAATTTGTGGATGTAGAAAACTAAATCTCACATTCAATGAAAAGCAGTAGTTGAGTTTGGGAGATGGATTGTAAATAGGGAGGTGAAGTTAATGAGGCTATAAAATAATAATACATCCATATTAAAGAAGCCCTGGCTGGAATTAATGTTTAATCTGTAGGTCATGGAGGGAGTTGGGCTTTTGCTCAGGGCCATCATTAATAAAATTAATGGTCTATTCTATAGTGTTTGGAAGGGGAGAAAAATGGAGACCAGGAGATCGGTGAAGAAGCTGATATGAAGGCCTAAATGAGAGAGAAAGACTGCTCAAACTAGCACAGAAATGATGGGAGAGGAACTGGTGCCATATTGAAGAACTAACACTACTTCGTATGCATATACATTAAAATTAAGCAAGAACTAAATGATGAAGTTTGTATTTCACACCTTGTATTGCACCTCTTTCTAAAGCATTCAAACAGCCTAAACACACATTTTCTCATTACTCTTCACACAATCTAGGAACTACCACGATATTATTAGACAGAGGGACTGAAGCCCATTCTGAATACTCAACACTCATTGGTAAAATTAAAATGTCAAGTCTTGCAGCCAAACCAACATGACTGATGCTTTCCTAGTGTAACTACCACATGTCTGTTGATATCAAGGAACCTGTTACAAGCAGACAATATTCTAGTTCGCCCAAAATTCTAAGTATACAGATATGTAGGTAGTGATAGTCTTAGGATTTATGAAAGCATGTCCTTGACAGGAAATGACTCCCGACAAATCATTTTAAGTAATCTACATGTGCAGTATTTTGTGTAAAGGAATCTCTATAAATGTATAGGTAAAAAACAAGGTTCAGACAACACAGACATCATCTTTTAAGGGTTTCAGATTGGAGTCAGACCGCTTTGATCAGTGGATCTCTAACACAACAGACCTGAAGACTATCCCTTCAAATGGCACCTTGGCAGCTCTAAACCCCTAGACTGTCCATCACTACATGCCATTTAGCCAAATTACAGCAATTCTGTGTTTTTGTGATGACTGTAGACATAAAGAGCCAGACTCCAGTTCCACAAGCTCCGTATTTTCCACACTGAGGCCAAAGGTTGTTGCATATAAAGTAATGAAGCGGTAAAAGCATGTTTGACGATAGGAATCTTGCTGTCTTGCACTTGGTTAATTTCAAGGCACAGATTTTCCCAGAACTCCCAGGAGTTCCCTTTTCCCAGGTTTATGACCAGAATAGCAAAACATCCCTTCCTGTAGGATGATGCATCCATGAAATGTATTTCTGCGGTTTTTAGGGTCCTAGCACAAATTCTAGGTCACCAAATAACACACAGAAATCTTTTTTCAATATCGCTATGGCCATTTACATATGGCCAGAAAAAAAAGTTTCAAACACACAACTTTATTTTTTCTTCAATTTTTCTTTTATGGAAGTATAGTTGACTAGAAAAGGAGATGGCAGCCCACTCCAATATTCTTGCCTGGGAAATCTCATGGACACAGGAGCCTGGTGGGCTATAGTCCATGGGGCTGCAAAAGAGTCAGACGTGACTTAGCAACAAGACATCATCATCAACAACAACAAATAGTTGATCTGCAATGTTGTGTTAATTTCTGCTGTGCAGCAAAGGGATTCAGTTATACATATGTACATTCTTTTTAAATATCCTTTTCCATTATGGATTATCATGGAATACTGAATACAGTTCTCTGTGCTGTACGGTAGGACCCTGGTGTTTATCGATTCTATAAATGAATCGATACATCTGCTAACCCCAACCTCCCCCTCCATCCCTTCCTAAGCCCATCCCCCTTGGCAACCACCACTCTGTTGTTCTCTATGTCCATCATTCTGTTTCTGTTTCATAAAACAGGGTCATTTGAGAAACACACATAATTTTAAATGCTTCACCTCCAGAGAACACTTTGCCCTGCTGCCCACAGGACTAGCTGGTCTCATAATACTTAGTTCACCCTAGGTCTTATTTTTCTAAAGAATATATTCTTTTCAGGTTAGAGGTGGGGATGGGAAATATGACAGGCAAATCCCGCGCCTTTGCAGAACTGGGCCAAAATTATAAATTAACCTCCACTACGTTATGCCTAAAGAAGCTTTCCTTCAAGACTTGGGATTTTTTTTTTCTATTTTGTTTTTCAATGTCTAGGCCTTCACGCTCAAGCTGAACAGACACCTGTTTTCCTACTGTTGCCATTAAACCTTGTTGTTCAATAAAAAGGAAACAGACAGGTGCATGCTTCATACTTTTTTTCCAAAGTACACAATATATTAAAAAAAAAACAAACAAAAAACAAAACCTGGAGCCATGTGTTCAGTGTCCTACTCTCATCATCTGGTCGAATTGTTTTATATACTGACATCATTTGCTTGTTGGAAAAACTTGATGGAAATCATCATTCCGCTTACAGCTAAACCAAACAAGGGCACCTTGAAACACATTGTAAAAGAAAGGCAGAGGAGAGGCCAGGATCTTATCGAAGCTGCCTGGCTGTTCCCTGCTCTGGAAGAAACAGGGAATATTAAGAAGGTTCACATGTAGGGTCTTAGTTATAATTTATTGTTTTTTTCACATTTCTTTTTTTAAATTAATTTTTAAATTGAAGGATAATTGCTTTCCAGAATTTTGTTGTTTTCTGTCAAACCTCAACATGAATCAGCCATAGGTATACATGTATCCCTTCCCTTTTGAATCTCCCTCCCATCTCCTTCCCCACGTTTTCTTTTTCCTGGAGGTGATATAGCTAGCTGGGGAATAAAACACTTTTATCTCCTGATGCTGTAATAATTCAGAATGGCTATAGTCTTCCCGCCTTTCAAATATAAGCCACAGACACTGCAAGTCTGTATCTAATACAGATCTTTGCTCTTTCCATTCCTCACTGAGGGCTCCATACCTAAATACTGATGGAGGAAAGAGTATACAGCAGGAAATCAGGGCTGTGTAGCCCCTTAGCTGTGAGGGAATTATGGCTCTGCAAAGCCACCCCAAAACATCCAAGCAGGCAGAACTCAACCGAACCCTAGCCCACGTCCACTTTGCCAGTTTAATTCCTCCTGTTCCCATGCAGTTTCTGGAGAGGTACCAAACGTCTTCAGTTGAAATTTGTCACTTATGCAAAAGTTTTTTTTTTTAATATCATATGATGCTAGGTTATTTATTTATTTAGCACTTGCTATGCAGTGTGTGGGATCTTAAGTTGCCTGACTGGGAATTGAACCTGTACCCCTTGCACTGGAAGCACAGAATCTTAACCACTGGACTGTCAGGGAAATCTAGGAAAAGCTTTAAAGAAGTCAAACACTTTGCAGAACCAAACGGTAAGTCTCAGTAGGAATCTGCGCTCAGATAAGCAATTCCAAATACCTAGTGAGAACTCGCCAGTTCAGTTATGACTGAATCCAGTGACTACCATAATGGGGAAATCCAGCCAGTGTTAGTCATGATTCTGAGCTCCACTAAGAGAAAGTTCACAGACCACAGGCAAGTTCTGGTTATATTTCTTAGTGGAAACAAGCCATCCTAGACAAAGGCGATCTTGTTAATAAGAAGAAACCAGAGCTTGAACCCTATTCTTTCAAAAGACCTGTTTGATTCATGGCTTGTCCCTTAAGAATGCCTTACTTCCTAATAATACTGAAATATAGAGCTCTTTTGTTAAAAGAAAGTTTTTTTGTGTGTGTGATTACACACCTTGCTAGTGTGTTCGATACTTAATCCCAGGGATGTAAATATCTTCATAGACATCAGTCCCAGATGGGTGATCTTTTCTGTTGAGGAGCTTGCTTCTCCCTGTACCTCAATGTCTCATGTTCTATGCCCAACATTTGAGTGCTTCCATTTTTCTCAGAGTCTAAAGAACTCACGGAAGTGAGTCATTATTCTACAGATGCCACACAAGTTCCTGGAATTACATGGTGATAATGAGAAAAGGATCTTAATTACCAGACAGATGTTGTTAGAACTCAGTAATCCTTCACCGCTCCTTCACACTGTTTTCCATTAAAAGGTTATCACAACCTGTCAAATGGCTGCATGGATCTGTCACAGCCACCAGACCAGGCCTGAGGTCCCTGCTTGGGAAGTTAATTCCCTACTCTCCAGAGCACTGTTCGCGCGCGTGTGTGTGTGTGTGTGTGTTTGCTTGTGACTATCGCTTTCCTTCCTTAGAAAATCAAACTGCACTCTGTTACCCAGTAACTTAAAGCTGCTTTCTACCTTTAGATTTTTTTTTTTGTAGAAAAAAGTGACAGGACCTGAAGAATTCATTTGTAAATAAGGACGGTGGCTATTTTGTCCTTAACACAATCTCATCTACCCTGGAATCAAAGCTCTTTTCTTAGAGCTTATAAACAGACAATGTGACCTATGCTGCCTAAGATATCCCATGATTTCCCCCCATTTTTGTTTTCTAGACTTCTTGTTTTGTTTCCAGTCTAATTAGTTGACGTTTTTTCATCATAAAGTCAAATACAGTTTTCAGCAGACTGAATAAAAACTAATTCATTGTTTACCAATACGGGTAAAATATCTGATTATTCTTTAAAGTGTTTCGAATTCAATGTTAATCCTCTGCCCGATGCAGTCCTTCAAAGAGCCACCTAGTGATTCTGTCTGTTTTCATTTTTTGTCTGTTTGTTTGTTTTCAGGATTTGAAGGCCATTTCATCTGTGAATTATTTCAGTTGTAAGTAACAAATTTTAGTCGCTCAAAGGTGAACAAGGAGAACACATGGAGGAACAGATGGAAATTGTAAGCGAATGCATAGTGTCAAAATATTTCTTCTAAAGTCAGAACTAGACACTGGCATATCCACAGTGATTTCCACCGAAAATGCTGGCCACACATATTTTTAAAATTAGAAAAAAATCTTACCCATGAATGTTAGAAAGTACACAAAAAAGTAATCCGATGGCGGAGGGAAGAGAAAGAGAAAACAAGAAGGATGTTGTTGGTTCTGGGAAAACTTAGCACTTCTTGGGCCCTAAAAGTGAACCTGAAGTTCAATTCAATTAGGAAGGTCTGGGATGCCAGTTCTGTGATATAAAGAAGGATGTAGCATCCTTCAGGGAATAAACTTAGTCACAGGAGGATTTATTGCAACTGGAAGGATTTTTGATGCTGAAGTGAAGTGTGGTTAGTTTCCTTGGCTTCTTTTTCCCTGTTGAATGCACCATATTCCTTGGGCTGAGACACTGGAAAATTGCAATTTATGAAGTTGGCGTTTCCTACACAGAACCAAAATAATAGCAACATGGCCATAAGAAAACTTACAGAAATTGAAGAAGTGATGAAATGGAGTCTGTTAAACAGGCAACGTGACCTATGCTGCTGTCTGCACATTCTAGAGAAAGGTAACCCCAGGACATATTCACAGGTCAAAGAGAGAAGGGGACTGAGCAAGGAATTGTTCTTCATTGTTCAGTCACTAAGCTGTGTCCAACTTTGCAAGCCCATGGACGGCAGCACGCCAGGCTTCTTTGTCCTTTACTATCTCCTAGAGCTTGCTCAAACTCATGTCCACTGAGTCATGTCCATCTCACCCTCTGTCGCCCCCTTCTCCTCCTGCCCTCCATCTTTCTCAGCATCACGTGAGTCTTCTTACTTGTGGGACCAGTGCTCCAGGCTCTAAAATGACACTCCTGACCATTTGAGAAACTCTGTGAGAGAAGTCATGAATGACCCAACTCTAGAGATATGAAATATATCTGATTTATTGAAATGTCTCCTCTATTTTATAAGAAATTCTGTGACTTGGCATAAAATGAGGTCAGAACAGAGTTCCGACTGTTCTTAGATCAGACGACCAAGGGAGCAGAGGTCCAGACAGATAGGATCCATCACTCTCATAACTGATGACAAGAAATACCAGGGTTGGCACTGAAGTCTTAGTCACAAGTACCCTGAAAAACCATCAGGAGCATTTTATAATCCCAATAACAAAGAGATCACACCCTCATTGCTCAGCTAAACCTGATGACTTAATAAGGTAAAAATGATATGCTAGAAGCTGGATGAGAGAAGTTATCATTTCAGTGAGATTGACAGGCATCTGTACCAAATCCAAATATAGAACTTGCAACTGTTAGCATTTCCAGTTCCTCAGGCATAAATTAAAATAAGAGACAAGTACCTTAAAATTATTCAGAAGTTGAAGAATGGGCATGATTTGTGGCTAACTAGGAAGCAAATGCTAAATTCTCCATCAGGTTTCTTTCATTCTCTACTTCTACATTTTCTACTAAAATTCATTCTACTTAATTTTCATTCTCTACTTCCAACTCTTTTTTCATAAAATATATATATTTACATATTATATATATATATATATATAATGATAATAACAAATATGCTCGGTTATCTTTCTGAATAAGACTCCCAGACTCTTTAGATATATATCATCTAAAAGGGAAATAAAAAATGAAAAAAAAAACAAGTTGTAAAGGATTAAATTGAATTGTCATCATTACCTGTGATAGAAACTGCCCTTCTCTGTCCCAGAAGCATCAATGTCAGAAAGACTGTCCTGATTCTTTAATCTTTTGTAGATTTGAGGAATACAAAGTACTGTTAGGAAACAGTTTCTATACAATGTCAGAAAAAAAAACCCATCAGATTCATTAGGGGGTCAAAGAGAAAAGTACAAAGAAAAGGGTCATGTCAGACTTACTAGTTACTCAAGTGAATTCTCCTGCCCAGTATCCAAGTGTGAAATCTTAAAAAGCAGTGCTTTTCTGGGAATACAACCCTTCTGTTGCCTTTCTCATTAACAGAAGAAACAAATCTATCCATGATTAACAGTCATACTTCTAGAATATGACCCAGAATAAATTATACCACAATGAAGCTAAGAGTTAAACAGCAGAGATCAATTAACTATGTTCGCAACTACCATTTCTATTGGGCAAGCTATTTACCATAGTCTGGCTTTAAGGTAATCTTCAAGGTAGGTAAGGGAAAAGCACAAAAGAAATGAGAAGCAGAGATAGAAGACATTTTATGATTCCAAAGATGGAAGAATTCTCTAGATATTATATTTTTATTCTAAGCATCTTCCTCTTGATATCATAAAACTTCATCCTTCTCTTTAGTTATCTTCTCTTTTGCAGTAGAAATCATATCTGCCTAACCCAGTAGGTATCTAGCATTGATACTTCAGGATCGATCCCTGGAGAAGGAAACAGCAACCCACTCCAGTATCCTTCCCTGGAAAATCCCATGGACAGAGGAGCCTGACAGGGTGCAGTCCACCAGGTCACAAAGAGTCAGACATGACTTAGCAACTAAACCAGCGCTATCCTTTCTACAGATGAAGAAACTTAGGTTGGAAGAAAATGAACTGCAGGCCTGTGTTCTCAGAGTAATAAACAAAGTGGAGAGAAATTCTAAGGCAAGTTGATTGCAAGCCCATAATATATCCACAAAAGCTTTCTGTCTCATGATTCTTTCAGTCCAGAACTACCTGTGACCGTGTAGTAAAAAATAAACAAACAAACATAAAAAACTAACATCCTTTCCATAGACCGAGAAGTAATATTCTTCTCCCTTCCATAAAAAATCACTTTCTGAGTATGTCTGTATGTTGGAAATGAGACTCAAAACATTACTTTTACATCATGGATTCTTAGCAGAAGACAGGAGGGCAATGTTAAGTCACATCAATGCTATTCTAATCTTAATTCAGGTAAAATGTTCAGTCCATGTTATCTAATATAATATTGTGTATTTCATAATGTGCAGATAAAGTGGTTGTCTTTTCAGTTAAAGTTTTCTAAGAACCAGAAGACTAAACCAATACTGAATAGTCCAGGCTGAATTGGGAAAGTGATCAAAAAATTTGGCGATATGACCATCCGATGTGACAGTGTTGTAATGGGTCTTATCTAACCTCCATTCAAATTATCCTTATTTTTCTTTTTAAAGTTCATTTTTTGGAAAATAATCTAACTTTCATTTATTAATAACCTCCAAGTTAGAAAACCCAACTCATTTATTTCTTTCTGAAGCCAAAGTAAGAGAAAATTATGCAGGTACATATTACAAATGCGTGTACAAACATAAATACACAGATTTATAGACATCATTGGAGAATTATGGCAGCAGGAACTATTTCAAATGAAATGCCAAATTTAGTTATGATGCTTGAGCAATATTTAATATTTGCATATGATATCTGATTGACTTCAATGCAATTTAATACCACTAGATCCTTTAAAAGTTGATTGAATTCATCAAAGAGATGGAGAAAAGAAAAAAAAAAGTGTATCTATAAGAGATGCATGTAAATTATATAAAATGAAAATTATCTCCAGTGACATTTGAAATTAGGCTCATTTTGTTGACCTGTAATTTTTCTCTAACTTCATTTTCATACAATATCTAAATCACCCACAAGAAGGTTTTAAAAATGGGTCCTATGGTAGCACTCTTAATTGAAAATCAAACGCTGGGACTTCCTTGGTGATCCAGTGGTTAAGACTTCGCCTTCCAATGCAGAGGGTATGGATTTGATCTCTGGTCAGGGAGTTAAGATCCCAAATGCCTCAAGGCCAAAAAAAAAAAAAAAAAAAAAACACCCAAAATATAAAACAGAAGAAATATTGTGACAAGTTCAGTAAAGATTTTTAAAATGGTCCATATCAAAACAATATTTTTTTAAAAAGGCAAATCCTGACTACCAGCTAGTTTAAATGAATAACTATTTTAAAAAATGGACTTTCTAAATAGTCTCTAAATGAGACCATCTTCTTTTGGCTAGATTTCACGTAAGCATCATCTAATCAAAACTGCTTTACATATTTATCCCTAACAAAATGAATGCTATATATCAGAGAGGGATGAACATAAAGTGTTCACTAATGACAAAGGACTGCAGAATTGAAGAAGAATGCAGTTGCTTAATTTTTGTCAACTTATTCTCTATTAGTAATATGGTAGGAGAAGGCAATGGCACCCCACTCCAGTACTCTTGCCTAGAAAATCCCATGGACGGAGGCGCCTGGAAGGCTGCAGTCCATGGGGTCGCTGAGGGTCGAACACGACTGAGAAACTTCACTTTCACTTTTTACTTTCATGCATTGGAGAAGGAAATGGCAACCCACTCCAGTGTTCTTGCCTGGAGAATCCCAGGGACGGGGGAGCCTGGTGGGCTGCCATCTCTGGGGTCGCACAGAGTCGGACAAGACTGAAGTGACTTAGCAGCAGCAGCTCTCTTACTAATTTTTTATTCAGTTGACACTGTCAAGTCTTATCTTCACTTATTAAAAACTTGAAATATTGCAAATCATAGATTTGCTCAAAGTCAGTTAAATACTGTATATTTATTTCTGCAGTAAGATAAGACAGTTTTTCAAGCTATAAGTGTGCATAAGAGACATGACTAAATATTGAATTTTGTACTTCCAAATGCACCATTAACATTTTTAGGTTAGCATCCTTTGTTCCCTAAAAATAAGCAGTCAATGTTGAGCAGAAATGTCGAGAAATCAATAAAAAGTAATTAGGAAGAGTGTTTAATGTCCTTGAGAAAAGCTTTGAAGGCTGAAAGGGGAGCTTTGATGGAATGAACAGTCAAAATTCTTATGTTCTTCCCCCCTCCCTAATAAAAAGAAAAGGCAATCATGTAAATTACTTTATTTAAAAAATAACCATATAAGTGCCAAATGTCACCCTGGGCCATACTGCAGTTAGTGAGGTTTTCATTATAAAAATTCATAGCTGAAAACTGTCTTGCAGAACTGATTCCTCTACAAAGTAACTGGATATACCCAAGCACATTCACAGACAACAAAGAAAATATCATTTTAACACACAGATGCTTGGGTAACTATTTCTATCATCTCTGAGCAAAGACATTGAAGCAAAGGAAATAATTATTGAGTGACTTCAAGAGGCCAGTGAAAAATGACCTCACAGAGTTCTCCCAATAGCCTGTACGTTCTGTATTATTTCTCCTACTTATTGGAAAGCAAAATGATGTCTCAGAGAGATTAAAGAGTTTGCCAGCATTCTATATATCCTTATTTTCAAGTTGGGACTAGCATCACTTAGGGCTTCCCTGGTGGCTCAGTAGTAAAGAATTTGCCTGCCAATGCAGAAGATGTGGGTTTGATCCCTCGGTCAAGAAGATCCCTGGAGAAGGAAATGGCAGCCCACTCCAGTGTTCTTGCTTGGAAAATCCCATGGACAGAGGAGCCTGGTGGGCTACAATCCATGGGGTTGCAAAAGAGTTGGACACGTCTTAGTGGCTAACCAAGCAACCAAGCCTTATTTAATACAGAAACCCAATTTTCTAAAAGGCAGCTGCAGCAATAACTTTAACAAAAATCACATTCCTTCTAAAAGGAACAAAACACAAAGGCCACGAACTTCGTAGACATATTTTCACTTATGTGATTGTTTTGAAGCACACAGCTTCAAAAAACAAGGGGCTGTATTTAAAACTTCTTTTTCAATATATCTTTAATAGAAACATTGAAGTTGAATTATCTTAACATACAGTACAGGAAATCCACTCATGTAATTTCAAATATTGTTGGCCGTGAAAGAGAAACGTTATCGCCTGACAAAAGGTAACACTTTATTTCACATCCAGTTTGGAACAGTCCCTAATTTTTTCCTTCTCTTCTGAATCTCTCTGAAAACAATTCTGAGGAAGCATTTTGCCTTACTGACTTCTGTGCCTACTGTCCTTCTCTCAAGAGTATGACAAGATTGGAAAGAGAACCTAGCTCTTGAGTTTGTACAACTTTCTTACCTAGGACACTATTACAACTAATTTTAGGTAATATTTTCTTATTACTGCTAATCAAAATAAATATAACACTGCATGTTTATTTTATAGAAACAGATTACAAGTCTGCTGTATCTAATACTTGGCTATCAGTTCAGTTCAGTCACTCAGTCGTATCCGACTCTTTGTGTTCCCATGAATCACAGCACGCCAGGCCTCCCTATCCATCACCAACTCCCAGAGTCCACCCAAACTCATGTCCAGTGTGTTGGTGATGCCATCCAGCCATCTCATCCTCTGTTGTCCCCTTCTCCTCCTGCCCTCAATCTTTCCCAGCATCAGAGTCAGCTCTTCGCATCAGGTGGCCAAAGTATTAGAGTTTCAGCTTCAACATCAGTCCTTCCAATGAACACCCAGGACTGATCTCCTTTAGGATGGACTGGTTGGATCTCCTTGCAGTCCAAGGGACTCTCAAGAGTCTTCTCCAATACCACAGTTCAAAAGCATCAATTCTTCAGCACTCAGCTTTCTTATACTTGGCTATAAATTACTTAAATTAAGTGAATTCAAAGTATCATTTATCAAGTGATAAATAAGCACTGCATCCAAGCACAAAATTCACTTTTTCTTGAAATGTATTGTTTTCTCTTTATATGGATTGCTTTTAATTTTTCCAGAATATTCAGATAGCATTGGAAGAAAAGAATCAAAAAATTTCCTTCATAATAGGACTTTGTAAACTTAGTGAATAATTGAAACTATATTAACTTTGATAATAAATACCACTTATCTGTAAAAAAAGGTTCATTTCTAAAGCCTTTTTTCTGTTGAAATCCTAGCCCAGAGGATTAATTCTGACTATTGGTTTTAATGACCCACTGAATCAAGTTATACAAGTGAGACTAATATTTGGTGAAACATGATTTGAAAAAATTTAAAATTCTAAAAGAAAATCGCCAAGCCTTCCTTAGGTCTTCAGTTTAGGACTACTACAGAGGAATTTTAAAAATCTTTTTGAGGATCACACATTGTCATAATTAAAGGCTAAAATTCCTAAGAGAAAATGCTGGTTATCTTTTCCTTAAATTACTATTATTTTATAATTCTATAATCTTGGGAAATCACATACACACTTATGCACACTTGCAATGCCTCTTTTAAAGGTTTAATTTTCAAGTTTAACTTTAAAAAAAGCATACTGGCCGTCCAATGCATCAAACTCTTTTCTCAGGCATAAGGTCAAAATGATTCCATTTGACTTGCTCTGTAGGATATCACACGATGCTTCAGATCAAATGAGAAAACTATACGTACATTTTTTTTTTCTTGTTTGCCCACTCAGGATTCTTACAAGTCCCAGGAGAAGAAAGATCAATGAGGGAAGATATAAAATCATTCAAATTCATCTATGCCAACATAAGATCAACTTATAAACAGAGTTAACATTTGAAAATCTTCAGTGAAGTTTTCATCCATGATGGATTTCTCCCTCATCCATCACAAACTTTTCATCTCATGACCCTGCTACGAGCTCAATCAGTCCTGAGAGTCAGATGTAGTCTCCGTGAATCTAGTCTAGGTGTCTATAAACTTTGGTTTGGATAATTTTTAAAAATTTTGTTATATTTCTTTTGGTAGTACATGGGTTTAATTGTGCTGAGGCATGTGGGATCTTAGTTTCCCTGACCAAGGATCAAACTCACGTCCCCAGCATTGGAAGACAGATTCTTAAACCACTGGGCCACCAGAGAAGTCCCTGGATCATTTTTATGAGTACTGTTCATCTCATTTTGCTAGAGCATCTCTCTATAAGCCAATTCCTCTGACTCAGTTTACATCCTTTACATCCATGGGTGTCTCCTCCAGTCCCGTGGTCTACATTCAGGCAATCTTTCCCCGTGCTGTTCACTGCTGCTGCTGCTGCTAAATCGCTTCAGCTGTGTCCGACTTTGTGCGACCCCATAGACGGCAGCCCACCAGGCTCCCCCATCCCTGGGATTCTCCAGGAAAGAACACTGGAGTGGGTTGCCATTTCCTTCTCCAATGCATGAAAGTGAAAAGTCAAAGTGAAGTCGCTCAGTCGTGTCCAACTCTTAGCGACCCCATGGACTGCAGCCTACCAGGCTCCTCCGTCCATGGGATTTTCCAGGCAAGAGTACTGGAGTGGGGTGCCATTGCCTTCTCCAGTGCTGTTCACTACGCATTCCTATGTGTTTGGGTTCCTGAAGGAATCTCAGTCTTTCTTTTCTTTTCTCTAATTTACAGCCTAGGACTAAACATTTTGTCTTTACTGATAAACTTGGTATTCCTGGCTCAGATCAGACTCTCCTCTCATTCTTCCTGGTCTTCTGGCTCCTTCTACTCCCAACCGCTTTGTAAAACCATCTGTCCTTTTCAGCCATAGCCCTCAGGAAAGGAAAAATCTTCAATGCTGGCTCCTCTGTTTGGCCCCAGCCTCCCAGCAGTGTGGGTTACACAAGAAGGCATGAGGCTTCTCTCGCCATTTGATAATCAGTAGTCCTTGTTTCTTAAAAGATAATCTCTCAAAGGCAGGGCTCAGTTTCCATCTCTAGGTCTAGAAGTACAGGCCCCTTCTTGGATCAAGTTGACAAAATCTGCCCCTCCCGCACCCTCCACACACCCTGGGTTGCCCCTTCCTTTGTGTTTTCATGGTCTCAGGATTCAAGTCCCAAGGCAGTTATAACTCCAGGGTTCATCATACTGTCAATGGAAAGGCTTGCTGTTGGGCTCTGAGCAGTCCAAGGACGGGTCATGCACAAATTCTTAGCGTCAACAATATTTATTCCATGTTTACAGGGCTCATTATGAGGACACGAAAGCCCATCTGGAGTTCACAAATTAGGCTGAGTTTGCAACAGAACTGTTATGCCTGCAGCACAAGGACCACAGAATAGAGAATAACCCTGTGCTGTGAGTCAGAGGGAAGAAGATGGAGACAGGCTGAGACAACTTTTCAAACTGTATGCTACGAACATAACTACCAAGGTTCCCCGGAATGGAAGCCCAGAAGAGGAGGCGAAATGCCTCAGTCATCACATCTTTATTTCACTTAGTCATTATGCATGTCATGGATACAGTCATAACTGGAAACAGTCTTCACACAGAAAAGAGTAGAAAGAATACTGGATAAATGGAACCAGTTCACAGGACAGAGATTTGTCTGGTTAAGGGGCTCAAATTTTGCCGTATGCAGAAGGTAGATGGAATTATCTTCAGGTAGATGTTTATTGCTGCTGCTGCTGGTGATGGTTTAGTAGCTAAGTCATATCCAACTCCTGCGACCCCATGGACTGTAGCCTGCCAAGCTCCTCTGTCCATGGGATTCTCCAGGCAAGAATACTGGAGTGGGTTGCCATTTCCTTCTCCATGTTTATTGCTGCTGCTGCTGCTGCTGCTAAGTCGCTTCAGTCGTGTCCGACTCTGTGCGACCTCAGAGATGGCAGCCCACCAGGCTCCCCCATCCCTGGGATTCTCCAGGCAAGATCACTGGAGTGGGTTGCCATTTCCTTCCCCAATGCATGAAAGTGAAAAGTGAAAGGGAAGTTGCTCATTTGTGTCCAACTCTTCGAGACCCCATGGACTGAAGCCTACCAGGCTCCTCCGTCCATGGGATTTTCCAGGCCAGAGTACTGGAGTGGGGTGCCATAGCCTTCTCCGTATTTATTGCTAGTGGTAATCAAAGCTGAACATATGAAACGATTACATATTTAAGTGGTAGAGACTGGGTTTAATTAATGGAAGCTATAGGAACACTAATTCTCAGCTGAATATACAAAGAAAAAACGCTGTAGAGCTAATCAAAGATAAAATAGATGTAGGCTGGTCATTTTTTGTAACACAAAAGAGTAGACTAGTTGACAATTGTTTGTCCATGGGACTCACTCAAACTCAAGATTGCTTCCAACTTTGAAGTTCTATAGTTTTATTTATTTTTGTGCTACAATAAAAACACAAAACTTATGGACATTGAAATTTACATTTCTCATAATTTTCATATGTCTTTAGTGAGGTTCCCTTCACTATCCACAGTTATTTGCCAATGGCACAAACAGAGGCTGTAAATTTCTGATACAGAACTTATCGAAGCACACTAACATTTTTTTTGTTCTTCTTAAAAATTGAAGTATAATTCACGTGTAATATTGTATAAGTTACAGGTGTACAATATAGTGACTCATAATTTGTAAATGTTATATACTCCACTTACAAAATATCAGCTATATCCCATGTTATACAATATATCCTTGTACTTTATTTTACACCTAAAAATTTGTACCTCTTTTTCCTCTACTTTTATATTGCCCCACCCTCCTAGGGGTTCTACGGTTTTAGAAAGTGGATTAAACAAGAATATCAGTGATACTAGTGGTTTGCACTAAACTCAACAATGTTCACATTTAAACATGATCTGACCTGATTATTACAGATCACAAAGTACTACATCTTAATCTTAATTTCAAGCGTCCTGATTCTAATTCCTCAACTTGCAACTGGTACATATTGGGACAGGAAGCCCCTCACATATTTCCTGTCTCTGCAAATCTTTAAAGTGAAACTGTGCCATTTTAGCAGGTCAAGGATAGCAGATGCCAGTTAAAATATGTTGTCATTTATCATATGCTGATAGCTATTCTTAAAAGCTATACTTTATTAACATTAAACAAATTCATTTGGCTACCAAAGAACACTTTTTTGTGTTCAGAATTTCAAAATACATATAACAATAGAAACAACTGCATTTTATTAAGTCAAGCTTATAGTTTCAGTGGTCATAAAAAGCACATCCCAATTATCACAAATCTAGAATGACAGGCATTAACTGCATCTCTGTCCCCACAGATTACTAATTTCACTGATGAGACTTCCTATAGCTTTTACTGGCCATCAGCAGATGAGTGGGGGTGGGGGTGACCAAATGCACCAGGACCAATAAAACCTTCCTATAAATGATAAATATTAACTTGCTTGTGCTCTGACTTGAAGAATCAAGTCACTATATTTTAGTGGTGATTTTCAAGCAGAAATACTTGAACTCACTCCACTAATTTTATGACAGTAGTGGCAAAATAAAGCATGGAATAATCAGACATTCTACAAAAACACAAGCAGTATTTCTGCATTTTTCTCAAGTCATAAACTGGTTTGAGCCTTGGGAAATCAGATTTTGCCTTTTAATACAGATTTTGAACTCCTTTTGTTAGTTTGTCTATTATGCTGCTGTCTCATCATAAAATATGTGAGAACGTGTTTCTAACTTTGTCTGTGTGACATGGAGATTCATCTTCTACCCATTACACAAAAATTGTTTTCTTGTGTCTTCTGCAAAGCAATTTATACAATTAAGTAAACTTTAGGAGACTTCAGCCTGATGGTCTCATAGCTCCTCAAAGGAAGGTATCCTGATAATAAATAGATTCTTTAAAAAAAGAAAGAAAGAAAGAAATGATCATTTCAAAGATGCAACTCTAAATTCATTCAAACCAGGTCAATAAATGGCCATAAAAATTCACAAGTCTGTCACACTTTCCATTTAATATGCACCCCCCCCCCACCCACCCCTTGCTCTAACCTGAACTGACTCCTAAGAGAGATAAAGGATAGGAGAAAAAAATATTAAGGAAAAGATTCTTTTTAGCCCACCTTGCATATATCATTCCTCTCTAAGATGGCTGGTGGGCAACTGGCAATTTGTTAAATTAAGTCATTTCCTTGGAATCATTCTTCGTGACGGAAGGGCCACATTTCTGGTCTATAATGAGCCATTAGTTTAAAAGTGCCTGTTCAGCATATTCCTTTTTCGCTGATGGTATCTGAAACTAACCAGTGTATGGCCATCAGCACATGCAAAGAAGTCAGAAGGACAGTGACAGTGAAACCATCTTTCTTAGGAATCACTACTGCATGAGGCCAGTGTGTTCCTATAAAAGACTTCCTTCTGCAATGGCTGAATGTGTTCTATCAATAGCTCAATGCAAACAATAGGTATTTAGTCACTGATCATCTTAAAAGTCCCCCAGTTAAAGACCAGAACATAAACTTTAAGTTGTGTGAATACTTTTATTCCAAATTCTTGGTTCCAGATTTTTTAAATAGCTTGCTTTATTAAGATTTTTTTCAAAAGAATCTATAGGAATAGATTTTCATCTTTATCATTTTCTTTTCTGTACAGATTTTCAGTTTTATCATTTTCTTTCCTGTGCATAGACTGACCAGAAGGAAATAAATTACACTTTGTTTACGTATCAACTTATCAAAAAAGGACACAAAAAACTGCCACCAGAACAGCCTCTTACTTATCAACAGCCTGAAATCCTAAAAGAAGCTATTTTAGAAGAAAAATAAGTAGATGTTAAAGAGAAAGTAATACAATAGTCAATTGTATGTAAGACATAAGATTTGTTTACATGTGTGTATTTGGTAGGAAAAATTCTTTTTCTTAATCATATTGCTATTGCTATTAGTACTATTGCTACTTCAAAGATATACACCTGATAGCCAGCTGATGAAAATCCAGAGATTTCTTTCACTGCAGGCTCCTCCCACTTTTGGGGGGGATATTGGTATCAGGTACAATTAAGAATATTAAACTAAGAAGTGAACTTTGCATGTCCCTTCATGAGCAGAATTTTTGGTTTACTGTTATTAGAGGGAAAAAGACTAATTTTATTTGATTCTGTTACTGATTTTCTGACTTTTGACTTGATGTCTCAGATCCCACTAGAAAAGCCTAAGGCATCAGAATAATGGTATTGCTTTGCACCTAAGTTTTGTAAGTATGGCATTATAACCCAGGTCAAATATTTGTGAAAAGAAAAGAAATTAAAAAATAAAATCATCACAACAGTATCATAGGACAAAAGAGATCAAAGTATTTCTCTACTCACTGGGGGGATGAAACAGATGAAAAGATGTTTCAAAACCAGTAGTATTGATGAGAGTATTCAGCCCCTCTACAGAACAAGAGAAAAAGAGGAAATCTGAAGACTCCTCGGAGGTCAGGGCAATCCCTATTCTGATCAGTCCTGTTTGTGTTCAATTTCTAATTGGCTTAAAATCCTGTGAGGCCCCAGGGCCTGCCAACAAGGGTACAGAAGTCGGGGATGCCGCTATGATCTTCATTTAGTATCTCTGAACCCCATTCATCCTTTGACAAGATAAACACCATTTTAAAGAAATACAAATAAAAACATATTTCTGTAAACAGAGAGCAAATATAATTAAATTCTACCCAGTTAAACTATTGATTCAAGTAAATCAACATCACACTCAAACAAATTTGCACTTCTAAGGTCTAGGTGGGAATATTTATGCTCACTTGCAATACTATTGAAAAATTCAGTCATTAAGGAGAGGAAAGCATAAGAAAAAAACAAAAATAGGGCTGTGAGACCAATTAAAATAGTCTCAGCAGTTTTATCATTCACCTCCTTTTCTTGATTCTTCCATTCCTCAAGTTCCAAGAGCTGACTGTTTTGCAAACGAAAATGCACGATAATACTGAAAACACTACTAACATTTATTATACCCAGGAATCCATTCTCCTCTGAAAGCTCAACCCTACCAACACAAATGACCAAACAGCCTGTTTCAGCAGGTTCATTTGACTTTTCCATACACGTATGATTTCATGGATGACCATTAGGCTCATCTGAACTTAGGCAGACATGCTTTTTAGAAGCACAAATGTTTTCCCACGAGCTGCCTGAGAGAAATAATTGAGATTGATATCCTGGAGTCATTTTTTACATGTGGGCAGTCTCTGATCAATGTAGAACAAGTTTCTCTGTGTCCATCTCTTACTTTTTTTTTGGTCATAATTTACTTCTATTCCTACAGTAAGAAAAAGAATTCAAACATATTTGATATTAGGTGTACAAGCCAAGTTTCAAAGATGAGATAAATACTACCACAATTCTTTTAGCTGATGTTCAAGATTAACCCAAAGTACCACCTAGCAGAAGTGAAGAAAAGAAGGATTTATTGTTATTTGTGGTGAAAAGGAAGCATTTTGTTGAGTAAATTTAAAAAATGGCTGTGCACTTCTATCTAAATTCTGTTTACATAAACAATTTGTGTAATAGTTTGTACATGACTGAAAAGGTAATTACTTTATCTCTTGAAGAGCATTCTTTAACCTACCTAGATCACTTGATTTCCGTTATGTCAATTTTGAGTTACATAAAAGCATTCATTTTCTTTCATTTCCTTCACAATATGGCTAAATTACTTCATCAGTTATACTTATGAAAATATCCCATTATTCATTATCTCATTTCATTACAAAAGAAATGGAAAATAATATAATACACTATATATACCAATAAATATTTGGACTCGGTTGCATTGAACTAATAACATTTTTTCCAGCAACAAATGCAAAAGGCAGACGCAGGGCTTCAGTGAGAACAGCTGCTTCAAAAATGTCCAGAATCGCTGAGGGGCGAGAGGAAGAGGAAACAGGAACTAACCACATTGTGAGATTTGTTCTGAGGTGATGAAAATATTCTAAATTAGTGGGTTATGGGTTGTACAACTTCGTGAAAATACTAAAAGCAATGAGTTGTACACTTTAAAAGGGTGAATTTTATGGTATTTTCATATATCACAATGAAGTAGTTAGCAAAAAATCTTTTTTTTTTTACTTGAACTCTTAAACTCTTAAGGGAGAGATGCACATTTGAATATTTTCTTATATACTTTGTCCTGTTGATAACAAAACCCCTATATTTTCAAATAAGGATTTCCACAGTGACATTACAGTAAGATTTGAACCGCTAATAATATTGGCACATTTCCAGAGAAAAGATGGCTGAAGACAATGAAAGACAAGAAATTCTAAAAGAATACTCTCAGCTATAATAATCACATTCAGGGGTGACATAAAACAAAAAATAAAAGAACCTATAACATTTTTTTCTCTTACATGTGAAGCCATCTTTCCACTCTTTCTTCAAGTTCCAATATTAAATTACATCTACATTTGACTAAGTTCAAAGATGGTTCACACAATCAACAACTGTCACATAACTCTATCACATTTAAGGTTCTCCTTCTTAATTTTAATTGAAGCATATTTGATTTACAATATTGTGTACAGCACAGTGATTAAATATATATATGCATATAAATATATATATCCTTTTCCATTATAGATTATTACAAGACACTGAATATAGTTCCCTGTGGGTCCTTGTGTTTACCTGTTTTATATATAGTAGTGTGTATCTGTTAATCCCAAACTCGTAATTTATCCCTCTCTACTTTTCACCCTTTGGTAACCATAAATTTGTTTTCTATAAGTCTGTGAGTCTATTTCTGTTTTGTAAATAAGTTAATTAGTATCATTTTTTTTAGATTCCACATAGAAGTGATATCATATGATATTTGTCTTTCTCTGACTTACTTCACTTAGTATGATAATCTCTAGGTCTTAAAGGTTTTCTTCTGACTTCTCTAGGAAAATAGATTTTACTCTTTACAGCTGTATTACTCACCAACCCAGGCAAGCTGTTAACTAATCAGAATCTCGGCCTGACAACTGCTCTAATTTATTGATTCTATTTTGGTGCCACCATGGGTCCATCAAGCTCCTCAATCACTGTCAACTACAGAATAAGAGAAAGTAGACGACTTTCATTTTTAATGATTACTTAATTAAAGGCCGAGTTTCACTTGCATCGCGGCTCTATGTATGCAAAATAACTCAGACAAAGCCCCAAACCAACTGACCATGGGACACACGCACTTATATGAAGTGGGGACCTAAAAAAGAATTCACGGGGATGAAACAGACAGAATGAGTATCATTTAAGATATACTTGGCAAAATAACAATGGGAGAGTTAGCTTTAAGGGTTTTGTTTGTTTGCTTGTTTTTTGTTCGGGCTGCACTGCGTGGCATGTGGGATCTTAGTTCCCTGACTAGGGATCGAACCTGCATGCCCTGCATTGGAAGCATGCAGTCTTCACCGCTGGACCACGTGGGAAGTCCCAGCTTTAGGGTTTTATCACTAGAAGCAGTAATAACAGCGGTTGTGGAGTTTCTCCTGGGAAGATTGATGCCTTATTTGAGAATGGATGCACTGGATAATGTACTTCCTTGGTCTATCGAGGTAAAAGTTGTATCTGAAGGTACTGGTTAGACTCAGTGCCTCTGGAAATCCCTCCTACCTAGCCTTAAGATTGAGTATTATATGAAAAGTCAAACCCAACTAATTTTATCATCTCATCTCCATGTTATATTTGGGCCGAAAAGGATAGAAGAGAAATTCTCTGAAATTAGCCTTGGGAAATTGGAATGCCATAGAGGATGCAAAGGCTTCCTTGGTGGCTCAGCAGGTAAAGAATCTGCCTGCAATGCAGGAGACCTGGATTCGATCCCCTGGGTCAGGAAGATCCCCTGGAGAAGAGAATGGCAACCCACTCCACTATTCTTGCCTGGAGAATCCCATGCCTACAGTCCACGGGGTCACAAAGAGTCGGACACAACTGAGAGACTAACACTAACACACTAGAGGATGCAAAGGCCATCCTAAAGTAAACTGGGACGGGGAGGGTTGCGTGCTTTCCTTTCTTACCCAGGTCTCCAGCTGACCTCCTCCGCGACTTTCATCTTGTCATTGGTGGTGGTGGTTTAGTCGCTAAGTTGTGTCTGACTCTTGCAATCCTGTGGACTGTAGCCTGCCAGGCTCCTCTGTCCATGGGATTCTCTAGGCAAGAATACTGGAGTGGGTTGTCATTTCCTTCTCCAGGGGATCTTCCCAACCCAGGAATGGAACCCGGGTATCCTGCATTGCAGGCAGATGTTTTACCAACTGCGCTACGAGGGAAGCCCCAATTCTGTCATTATTCCTTGTTATGGATGCTCAGGGCTCTTTCCTGGGCCCCTTATTTCCTAAGACTTTTTACTATCTGGGTTTTCTCTCCAGTGCAATGGGAGACAGGTGTGGCTGCTACTGTACCACCTTAAAGCTGCGCTTATGTTTATAATGTCCTTGCTTGAATGTGGCCACCTCCCAGACACTTCCTGTAGAGCTAGAATATCCTGTCTACCCTCATAATTCTTCTGCAATGAACTTTTCTTACAGTTGAATTACCAACATGTATTTCTTGATGCCACACTCCTTCAACCCATCGTCCCATCTTCCACCTGTCCCTTGAATGCTATATAAAAAGACAATTTTATTCGATGTGCTTTACTTACATGTTTACTCATTGAAAATCACTGTTATCTTTTCAGCACACTGAAGCCTAACAGACTGTGCCATATTACACTGAGGTATCACTGACAGCACTGAAATTTGTTTTTCTAATTCATAATAAGTCTAAACCATAATTCAGATGCTATAAAAAGCAACAGAGCCATACTTCCCTGATTTATGAAAGTCATATCAGCTTTTGCAATTTATTTTTTGTAACACAGTTTTAAACCGATTGCCATGCCTTTAGATTGGTTGCCTGTTGATATATACCAACCAGTTCCAACACAGACATATATAGGTTAGCTTTTCAGCTCTCAATTGGATCAGCTCTTTCAGAGAGTCTTGTAACTGAGCTGAAATTCTACTGCACTGTGCATTTATTCTGAAGGACTGTATCAGTCCCAGGAAAGAGTCTTGACACTCGAGGGTAATTCAACGTCACCTTGTCAGGCAGTAAGAAAGCTTTTCCAGTTCTTTTATAGGCTGAAGAAGTACTTCTTTAGCACCCAGCAGTCTTCTGGTGTTTCAAGCCAAAAATGAATGGTTAACTTTGGATATGAAGTAGGAGACATTTAAGAATTAAATTTAGAATTTATCTGAATTATTATGATAAAAATTATAGGCATGGCCAACACCAGGTTGATGACGAGTCCAGAACTGTCTCCTCTGGAGTGCCATAGTAATTCTTCAATGGAAGAGACTGACTCAAGCTCCGCCCATGATGCTACCTACTTCAGTCCACGTTTATGAAGAATTTGCTCTTTCAGCTCTAAGGTTCAATGCCACCGTAAAGATGGGTCTCCAGACAGAATGGCAGGCAACATCCACGCAATCCTACAGTTTCCAGAACTTTTACTCTATTAACCCACATCAAGCACAACTCAGACATATGAAACAACCATTAAGGACTGACTGTGCTGCATTTCCAGGTTCTTGGAAAAGAATAATGAGAACCTGTGGAAAAAAGTTTTAAGAGAAAAACAAATATCATATACCAATACATATATAAGGAATCTAGAAAAATGGTAGTGATGAATCTAGTTTCAGGGAAGGAGTGGAGATGCAGGAGAAGGAAATGGCAACCCACTCTAGTATTCTAGCCTGGAGAATCCCAGGGACAGAGGAGCCTGGTGGACTGCTGTCTATGGGGTCGCACAGAGTGGGACACGACTGAAGCGACTTAGCAGCAGCAGCAGCAGCGGAGATGCAGACATAGAGAATGGACTTGGGGAAAGAGGGGGACGGAGAAGATGGGATGAATTGAGAAAGTGGCATTGACATATACATACTACCATGTGTGAAGTAGATAACGAGTGGGAAGCTGCCATAATAACACAGAAAGCCCAGCCTGGCGCTCTGTGGTGATGGAGAGGGGTGGGATGTGGTGGGGGTGAGAGGGAGGAGGTTAAGAGGGAGAGTGTGTGTGTGTGTGTGTGTGTGTGTGTGTGTGTGTGTACTTATGACTGGTTCATGTTGTTGTGCAGCAGAAATTAACACAACATTGTAAAGCAATTATCCTCCAATTAAAACATAAAGTAAAAGTTTTCAAAGACAGGAAAAGGTAAAAGCAGGAAAATATTTGAGGTTGCTTAACATAATCAATATAATCATAATCACAATCTCAATATTTCTGAGACAATAATTTTCAAGACTCTATTATTTGCCCAGAAGTGGCTATGAAAGTGAAAGTCGCTCAGTCTTGTCCAATTCTTTGCCATCCCATGGGCTATACAGTCCATGGCAGTCTCCAGGCCAGAATACTGGAGTGGGTAGCCTTTCCCTTCTCCAGGGTCTCTTCTCAACCCAGGGATTGATCCCAGGTCTCCCTCATTGCAGGCGGATTCTTTACCAGTTGTCACAAGGGAAGGCCCAAAGTGGCTGTGGATGGAGTTAAATGTGGATGGAAAACAACTTGAGACATTGAGGTGGGTTTTCAATTGGAGAGCACTACACCCTTTTTTCACTAAGGAAAAGAGAAATGTAGATTTCCACCACTTCTTTATTTTTGCCTCTCTAAGGTCAGTAGAGAACTTTGAAAGTGAAGAGGATCATGACATTATCCAATCTGATCCAGCTCCTGGAAAAGCTTTTCTAAGACATGAATGGTCTTTCCCTTTTCCTGTCTCCCTGAGACTGCTGGTTTTGATGGGAACATTTTCCTTCACATTATACTTCAGTGACATCAAGCTCTCTTTCAAACAAAACAACTGAAAAAACCATCCTCTTTTCCTCCTGGGGCTGGGGGTGAAGAGGGGAAACACAGAAATGGAAAACTGGAAAATACTCTTGGAAAGGAGGCTAATGCATTTTTTGGGTCAAAATCATCTAATTTTGTGGTCACTCTCATTGACTAGTCAGTCTGATTTTTATAGCATCCAGACACTGGTTTCAAACACTGAGGACATTCCTCTGCTTCACTCCTGGACTGTTTCGTGTTGTCTGATCACATCCTTATTCGGTTATTATACTTTGATAATAATGGGACATACACTATTTTGCTTCCTCCAATTATTTAAGTAGTCTCGTTTGTAAGCATCTGATTTTTAACAGATGGCATTTAATACTATTAGCAAAAAAGGAGTGGTACTTCTGATCACGTGGCATTTCATGAATCTGGAGACTCACACACGCCCAGCAGAGCATCACCACTCGACATCACAGTGACTAGGTGGTCACCCAACTTCAAACTGGATCTCAAACAATTGTGATTTCCACCGTTCTGTTTTTCAGTTCCCTAGTGAACATCTGCCTGGAACTAATTCTTCCCTGATTGCTCTGTGATATCTCCATTTACCAGGTACAGAAAGTACCAGTATTCTGCTTTTGAGTCATGTCTGTATTTCCCCATAGAACTATGATAAATATACACTGATAATCTCCAGTTCTGTCTAGCGGCTCTGGAGTTCCCATCGTTGCTGGTGAATTTCACCATCTCAAGATAGACTGGTAGGCTAAGACTTCACCTGCCCTCTCCTTGGGTATCCTCAGTAGTTAAGCGGGTGACTGTGAGGCAGTACTGCAGGTCTGATGCAGAGATGGCTTCAAGTAAAAAAGGATGGGATTAAGAGCAGCCATGGGAGACAGGTTCTAGCTCCACGTGCCCACTGTTGTGGGATTTCAGGCAAATACCATATTCTCTCTGGGCTGTAAGGTCCTAATCTGTACAAAGAATGCCATGTACACTGCAAAGCTCCTTTCATTTTCCTACAAGGACACCGCATAGGGGCTGTCTGAGGAAGTATTATCAGCATCACCGGCCGCGTGCTCGAATCCTTTCTTTCTCTCACTCTCTTGCTCACATGTGCACACACCCACACACATTTTGCTTGATTTGCAGGATGATTTCTTTGAGACATGACCTAATTTCATTTAGGCTCAGGATCTTCTCAGTGTGGGTTTTCAGAGTTGCTTTATATAATTAAAATATGGAATATGAGACTGGAGCTCAGACTTTATTACCATTAGTCATGCTCAAAAGAAAAATAAGGAACTGATCTAGTGCAATGATGGGTCAGAAAGAAAAAAAAAACCTCACAATAAAAAGAGTCCTTTTAAACACTGAAGCACCTCATGAGACTAAATATTAGGAAGACTGCAATCTCTGACATGTCAGAATAGTTACATAGTGGAGACTCTTGAAAAGAAAACACACTGAAATTGGAACACTCATCTATGGGAAGCAAACAGACATACGAATACTGGCAAAGTCTGAGGATGAACATCTGCATTCTAGGATTTACAATTATGGTAATAATTGATACTAACAAGTGTTGGATATAATCTAGTACATATATTTTTTAAATATGAGTTTTAACCAGATAAATTCTAGGGGTGAAAGGCAGAAAAGAAGATTAAGTTACAACCCTCTACCCTTTGTGAAAAGAAGACACTTGTTTCCACCTGGTAGAATGGGCTCCAGGCACAGTGTTTAAGAAAGCACAGCTGAGAGGAAGCCAAATCTGCTCCCTGAGCCAGATAGGAGGAAACCAGACACAAGGAAAAACAGACCAGCGTGAGAGATGCATCCTTATGTTAAAAAATGAATCAAAGTGCCAAGGAGTTGCTCTTGTTCTTTCCACAAATCAAAGTGGAACGTCTACACAGCTCAGCGGTCTTTTACATACTCATAACACCTCATGCGAAGAGCTGACTCATTGGAAAAGACCCTGATGCTGGGAGGGACTGGGGGCAGGAGGAGTAGGGGATGGCAGAGGATGAGATGGCTGGATGGCATCACCGACTCGATGGACATGAGTTTGGGTGAACTCCGGGAGCTGGTGATGGACAGGGAGGCCTGGCGTGCTGCGATTCATGGGGTCGCAAAGAGTCGGACATGACTGAGTGACTGAACTGAACTGAACTGAACAAATGTTATGTAGGAATAATGGAACAGAAAACTTTCCTTATCCTCGGAACATCTCTCTCTATCCCACAAAGGTTCTCAAGATTTTCATTTTTCTGGATCAAAGAGAAGAAAATGAACAAAGTAATCTACATATGAAACCACAGTTTCTCCAAGGGGAATCAACATTTTGTAGTTAGCCTCAGCACCTTCCATCTAATGATTTCTGAAACAGAGAATGCTGGATAAAAAGGAAGAGCATGTTCCTTCTGTCCTGTGCTCTGCTCGTGATACCAGGGCCACTTAAAGAATATATATTCTTTGAAACTTTAAATATCCATTTAAAAATGAGTGACCTGTAGAGAAGACAAATTAAGCTGTCCTTGGAGCCATTAGCTAAAACGATCCTTTGTTGCATATAATGTAGCTTTTTGCATAATGAAATCTCTTCTAAGATTATGCATATGTGCAAGGAGCAGCCCCCACCTCAATATCCTCTTTAAGGAAAAAAATTCATTTTCCAGTGGTTCACAACGAGTCAAGGCAGCTACCATCAAAAGCACTGGGTGACAGGCTTCCCCTCCACAGGGACTGTGATGACATGCTTGTATTTTAAAACCTTGACATGGATGATGATGTCTTCCTCCCTGGTACTTAACTGCACTTGGAGGTCAGTGGAATGGCCCCTGGAAGGGAAATTCCATACATGACCATCTTGGAGGAGCTGGAGCGGAGAAGGCGTGTTTCTCACTCTTGCTCAGTCCTGTGAAAGTGTTAGTCGCTCAGTCGCGTCCAGCTCTGTGACCCCACAGACTACAGGGGAATAGAATCTCCAGGTAAGAATACTGAAGTGGGTAGCCATTCCCTTCTCCAGGGAGTCTTTCCGACCCAGGGATCGAACCGAGGTCTTCTGCATAGCAGGCAAATTCTTTACCATCTGAACCACCACGGAAGCCCTGCTTAGTCTTGGTCCCTTATCAAATGCACGGGGCGGACTTTCTTATGAGGAGCCACAGTGACTCTTCAATTCAAGACCGTGACTCAGGTTTATCAGCAAAAGCTATTCAGTTCCTTCCGGATATACCCTGCATTCATTATCTTCCTGCAAGTTAGAGTAATCCGGCCTCAAGGAATCAAAAGGCAAATGCTGTTGTTTCTTGTACAGACACATCTTAAGCCAATGTATTCATACATGCATATGTTTGTGACCCACTTTGGAATATCAGTGAATTACAGAGTCTGACTAATTTTTCCAGGAAGCTTTCATTACACCATCTTTCTTCCCATAGAGGGGACTTCTGATTCCCTGGACCAACTTTCTGGGGCCAAAGCCCAGTCGGAATCTAGAAATGCAGAAACAGAGAGACTCTGCTTGACACAGCTGTGCCAGGCAAAGAGCCTACATGACAGAAAATCGTGTGCTGCTGGACAAAATGACTTTGCTAAGAGGCTGAATGAAACTGACTCACTCATGATCCATTAGGCAACTGGCTGGCATCCAAGAGGCCAGAAAAATAGCTGCACAGGATAAATCTTTGTGTCTGTTGCCAGCGGCCAACTGTGCTAAATTCTCACAGTGGATGTATGTAATAGGTAGTGCTGGTCCTGTCTGGAGAACATTAAAAAAAAAACAAAAAAACCTGATTTAATTTGAAATATACTTAAAGTATGCATAGTATGCCAAGTATCTTATGCATATTAAAATTGGACTTTGGACGTTAATTAAGTTATGGAAATAAAGTAGGAAGAAGAGGAATTAGACCTCAAAGGTTGATTTGCTTGTCTTCCATTAGAACAGTACTGTGTGTACAGGGGCTGCTCAGTAAAGATGTTTCGCTGCTAACTATGAAGATGATGTGGAGAAGGCGATGGCAGCCCACTCCAGTACTTTTGCCTAGAAAATCCCATGGACGGAGGAGCCTGGTAGGCTGCAGTCCATGGGGTCGCTAGAGTCAGACACGACTGAGTGACTTCATTTTCACTTTTCACTTTCATGCATTGGAGAAGGAAATGGCAACCCACTCCAGTGTTCTTGCCTGGAGAATCCCAGGGATGGGGAAGCCTGGTGGGCTGCCGTCCATGGGGTTGCACAGAGTCGGACACGACTGAAGTGACTTAGTAGTAGTAGTAGTATGAAGATGATGATGGTGTGATAAACTCAGTAACATTTTTTTCTTCAGGCAAAACACGAGATATCTAATTTAATTATCAAGGCAGAAAACAGATCAACTATTAATATCAAAATGTAAAAGAAGGATGCCACTAAAGTATCTCTTTTATACCAAACCTGAATGCACAAAATGAGTTAAATTACCAGGAAAAAATACAAATTTTACCACTGAATCATGCCGACAATTCTCCCAACTTTTTTTGTTATTCCTGTTTAACTTCTGCATAATAAAGCTGCTGCTGCTGCTGCTAAGTCGCTTCAGTCATGTCCGACTCTGTGCGACCCCATAGACAGCAGCCCACCAGGCTCCCCCGTCCCTGGGATTCTCCAGGCAAGAACACTGGAGTGGGTTGCCATTTCCTTCTCCAATGCATGAAAGTGAAAAGTGAAAGTGAAGTTGCTCAGCTGTGTCCGACTCCTAGCGACCCCATGGACTGCAGCCAGCCAGGCCCCTCCATCCATAGGAATTTTCCAGGCAAAAGTACTGGAGTGGGGTGCCATTGCTTTTTCCAAAGTTTTAATCAGTTAAACAAGAACAGATAAACAGGACTTCCCTAGTGGCATAGTCCGATTGCCAATGCAGGGACACAAGTTCGATCCCTGGTCTGGGAAGACTCCATATGCACAGTCCACAATGACTGCTGAGCCCACGTGCCAGGGCCCAGGAGCCACAACTACTGAGCCCACAGGCCTAGAGCCCGTGCTCCATGACAAGAGAAGCCCCCACAATGAGAAGCCTGCATATCGTAACAGAGAGTGGGCCCCACTCACCGCAACTAAAGAAAGCTCACACACAGCAACGAAGACCCAGTGCAGCCAAAAATAAAATAACACATAAGCTTTTAGAAAGTCTATCAAAATATATATGAATTAAAAAAAACCAGATTAATACTTTTCAAGAAGTGCTTAATATGTCATAATAAACATCTTGACTCAGTAGTACATTAAACAAAACTGGTGGCTGCAATTAAAATTCTCTTATCCTCAGACAATATTCAGATTCTGTGTTTCTTAACAGCATGCCTAGTGCAAGCTGGAGAGGTGAGGGAAAGAGGGAGGGAAGGAAGGAGTGGGGAAGAGACAGAGATTATGACAAAATCCCTAGATTTTCACTTAACATTCGAAAGGATACCTCTCCAATAGTAGTCAGATGACTCCTGTCAGGAATCTATGAGAAAATAAAATCACCTCAAATTCCTCCATCCTTTGTGATGGCGCCCCAGACCCAATGTCAAGATCCCTGATAAAGGGTCATCCGTTCAAGGTTACTGTCGATGTTGAAAAGGTAAGAAAAGGGCCATGTGTGTGCATCCCTTGCTTTCTTTAGGTGCCCATGGAGTTTGACCTTCACCAAGAGACTTATGCTGGGTGATTTTAATGCCTTGGTGCCCTGGGTCTTTACTGCCTTGGAGCTTTACTGAACTGTTAGAGGATATTGAACAGGGCTTAAAATGCTGGGTTGAGGGTCCTGTAGGAAGAGCCCACGGGCTCTGAGGAAGGCAGCGCTAGGCATCTGACAAGCTGGGATCTCTGGATCTGTGTTGCCCTCACTGTACACGTGGACACGATGGGCAATCGTATGAAACCGGAAAATGCAGGGCATCCAGCCTGGCTGGAGAAGAGCTGACACCTTCACATGGTGATGGGCAAGCTGAGGAGCCCTGAGACTTGCTGCAGAGAGTAAGCGCATGTGCTGTGGGGCACTGTTGTTCAGCTACTAAGTTGTGTCCAACTATTTGCGACCCCCTGGATGGCAGCACGCCAGGCTTCCCTGTCCTCCACTATCTCCCGGAGTTTGTTCACACTCAGGTCCATTGACTAGGGCCTTTGTGGGCAAAGTGATGTCTCTGCTTTTTAATATGCTGTCTAGTACTCATAGGGGCAATGGCATTATGGGTTCCTGGGGTCCCATCACCGCTTTGACAAGAGGAAATCTGATTCTATTGTTTTAAAGCAAAACCACAGGATTTCATTTGCAGAAAACAAGGATTCAGATACTTCAAAAGAAAAAAAAAATTGAAAATCACTAGGACCTAAACTAGCATCGAGTAGCTAGCTCTATTGGAAACTGACTCATTCAAGGTGACGTGACATCCAGGTTCTTAAAGTTGAGGATATATTAAATTTGGACTCAGGAAAGGTCATGGACATCTCAGACCACTTAAGATAGACCTACAGTCCTAGACAGACCCCAGAATTAAATCAGTTTCCTACTGGATCCCCTCTCCTAGGCCAGACCAGACAAATAATACAATTCAAATGATTAAGATTAGGAAGAGAAGCCAAAACATTTTCAGAGGCAAGAGGTTGGACTCCATTTGACTAGGGTATTATAATGAGATGTACAGGAAATCCCCACTTCTTTAAGATTTGCTACTCATGGCCATGAACTGTATTAATAGTTAAGAAAAAGATGTGAACCATTTCATAAGATAATGAAATGAAAATACAGATGTAATGTTAACACGTTTCTTTCTTAATAGGTAGGTAATCCAAACGGTGGGCTTCCCAGGTGGCAAAGAACCCATCTGCCAACGCAGGAGACGTGGGTTTGATCCCTGGGTCAGGAAGATCCCCTGGAGAAGGAAATGGCAACCCACTCCAGTATTCTTGCTTGGAGAATCCCATGCCAGAGGAGCCTGGTGGGCTATAGTCCACGGGGTCACAAAAGAGTCGGGGTATGACTTAGTGACTCGACAACAACAATCAAAGGGTGCCCTCACCACAGAAAGATGTAACTTAGCTATTAAAGAACACACACAATTGCAATCACTCCTGACTTACTGAGAAAATTCAAAAGACAAACCTTGTCAGGGAGAAAAACAGAAAGAACAAGGAAAGCGGCTTATTCACAGCTGCGATAGGCTATAGTTCCAAAAGCAATCTTTCTTCATTCTTTGTATTACTTGCAAATATCAGGAAAGGTGCTTTTTATCACATTGCATTGATCCAGAAACAATACACACTCAGCCCACAAACTCTTCCTTTTTTTTTTTTTGGTTTCTCCTGCTGTGGCTATAATCCTAGATTTATCTACACACTGCCAAACACCAAGCCCCTTCTAGAAAAGCAGATATTATGAGAATCTGTGAAGCGAAGTATCTTATCATAAAATTTTTTTCAAATTTCTACTATTTGATCATAAAAACCACAGTGATACAAAGAATAGGCTCATTATTTCTTGGACAACAACACAGTTGGCTATATGGTTGCTTTTTCAGTTCTATCAATCCCTTTGGGTATTCAAGATACTATCTTGCTTTTCTTGGCGGCAGCATCCCCTCTTGGAAAACATCTGGACCACAAGGCACATGTTGTGTTTAAGATTATGGTGTGACGACCCTAGGAGGCCGGCTAGAGCCTAGACAATACAAGAACAAATGCGATGCAGAGTAATTCAACATTTCAAAAGCCTAATAAATGAACCAGCAACAAGCTGGGCGTTCAGGAGTATCATAAAAACAGGAACCATAATTCAGAAAGAATCAAACTGATTTAACTGAAAAGAGAATTTTTACTTGCCTTTAGGAACTAACAACCTGGAGCAGCAATCATTTTAATAACTTAATATGGAATTTAAATAATTGTGGAGAAGCTGTCACTATTATTACACTGGGTCTCCTGGGGCTTACGAAAATGATTTTCTGAGAGTTTTACCAGGGAGGGAAACTCCTTGGATATATAGATTTGGGATTTGATCATCACTCAACAACTATATTTTGTGCATGTACCTCACAAGGGTTCAGGACTGGGCCCAAGGGGAAGCAGACAGGTGAAGATTAAAACTAATAAATGGTAGTGATAACAGGATTTCTGTCTTAAAGAGTTTACTGTCTACTAGGAAAGTAGGGAAAATTTTAAAAGAACCTTTATAAAAAGCAGCTTTTGGCAAATCCTTGTAGCTGGGAATAAAAGTAGTTTTGTTCTGTGCCTTGAAAGATGAGTATAACGCCGATTCAAGGAGACTGATTATGCATTCCAGCTAGGAGGAGTAACGTAGGTGAAAAAAAACACAAGGTATTTGAAAATTATAATGAGTCCTGAAGGACCATGAATCTTAGCCCAAGCTACAATTTTTTTATATAGTGAATATTTTAGTCAATTCGTTCGTTTCTTCTTCTTTCATTAAAAATGTTATTTGCAGCAACAGATTATCATACTATGGTGAAGTAAGTTACACAAAGAAAGACAAATATTATTAATATATATCACCTATATGTGGGATTTGTTGTTGATGAGTCACTCAGTCATGTCTGACTCTTTTGCAACCCCATGGACTGTAGCCCACCAGGCTCCCCTCTGTCCATGGGATTCTCCAGGCAAGAATACTGGAGTGGGTTGCCATTTCCTTCTCCAGGGGATCTTCCCGACCCAGGGATTGCACCTGCATCTCCTGCATTGGCAGGCGGATTCTTTACCACTGAGCCACCAGAGAAGCCCCAATAATACATGTTTTATATATTTTATACATATAAAGCAAACCACTTTGCTGTACATTGGAAACTAACACAATATTGTAAATCAACTATACCCCAATGAAAAAAAATTAGTAGTCTTATTCTACCCTTTCACGATTTCCCTTCCTATATGCCATTCAAAGTAAACTGTTATTTTCTTTGTAAGAACTGGCCAGGATGTTGGGAAGCTCATTTCTGCTTCTCCTGCGACAGCTACATAACCACCCGTATCAACCTTTGCCCCAGGCCTGTGGATACATTACTTCACATGTGTACCTGCACGTTGCTCGGAGGATAACAGAAGAAGTGATGAAGACCGAGAAAGACTTTTCTGCTGGTGGTGCTTGCTATGTGGCAGACACTGTTAGAGTGCATTACATATAATTACTCATCTCAACAACTGCTTGAGGCCAGGCCAATTTTTATCCCTATGTTATCGATGAAGAAACTGAGGCCCCCAAATATTAAGTAAATTGTCTAGGGCCAACAGCTAGTAAGCCGAGGCAAGAATTGAACCCAGGCAGTGTGCGTTCAGTCTGTGGCCTTAAATACATCCCTATGTGGTCTCTGATCAAGATGAGTCAGGGCCAGTGGTGACGTAAAACACAGAAAAACACCACTTCTAAAAGTGACGACACCAGCTCTCCTTCTCCCCCAAACACCTAATAAAGTATTTCATTCACACGCTGTGATCATCAAAGTCCAGCACAATTACAACTGCTGTAAAAAAAAGGCGGGGGGGCTTGTGTGTACTCAGGAGCCACGGGCTGGCTGTAGCTAGGATTCTCTTGAGCCATGTGCTCCATTTTTCACAAGAAAAGTTTGTGGTTTGGACCCGGTGATGTTCTCATGATCGTCATGTAAGCAGCTATAACTGCTCCTAGGTGGACCCTGATCGCCTCTCCAGGCACTGAGCCGGGTCCCAGGCTGAGAGGATTACGGTCTCGGCTAATGGTTTGGAGCTGCTTGGTTTCCACTGGTAATGGATCATCTGTCTAGTTTGACAAGCTCCTTAATAGCTCTTCCTCCTCCCAGTGAGTTCAGGCTCATGCTCAGCTTGGCTAATCCCATATGTGGTTTCCGGTTTTTCCTTTGTTCTCTTTCCTTTTAGAATAACTTGAAGTGGGACTTTAGAGGCTGGTGCTCTGCTCCATTGTCTTTCAGTGCACATAACCCTTTAGCCCCCATCCATCTATCCATCATCCATTTATCCATCCATCCATCCATCTGTCATCTATCTGCCTCCCTTCCTCCTTAAAATAAGCTCATCTAAAATTCTCACTGATGATACCGGGGCAATCTTGTTTCAGGCACCTAATGAAATGCTGGTAGTGATAATATATTTTATTTATTTACTTTTACAGTTTTGAAATGTATTTAATACTTATCACAACACATTTTTTAAGTGTTGGGAGATAATCCTTTATGGGTCTCTTGCATTTCTTTGCTTCTTGTGGCCAGAGGTAATAATTGCTCTTTTGGGGTTCCTGTTTACCTTCTCAGCTGGATTATATAGTGAGCATCTTGGAAAATAGATCTTGTGTCTCTCTCTTGAGCCAAGAGCTGGCTTTTTTTTTTCTCCAGCACAATAAAGATCAATGATAATACATTTTAGATTTTACCAGTTCTTCTTAGCTTCTCTTGTCTCCCCTGCTAAGGATCCATACTATCTTTTCTAGTTTATTAAGATACAGTGGTGTGCTGAAGATGGCTGAACGTGGCTGATACATCTTTGTATAGATCTGGAGTTTTAAAAGAAACTTCAACAATTCCCGAGTCTCCCAAATCTGGCACTCATTCAGGATTGAGAATATGAAGGGTTTTGCAGCTGGCACCACCCAGGTTCTTGCATCCAGACGCAGACACTGGGTAATACAAATCAGTTCCTTACTTCAGTGGTAACTGCTGCACTTCCTGTTTTCTGCAGTATCAGTGGGTCATTAAAATCAAATGATTTGCCTTATGCACTACTCTGACGCTGCCCATAAATTGAGCACATGCTTCCCCTGAGTCATCACTGGATGCTCTCAAGCCCAGAGCTGATTTGCCCTTCCAGTCTCCAGGGCTCCCCCACTCAGACCTCTCACGGAGCATCTCATGTCTGAGGACAGCTGTGTCACTTGGCTTCAAGAATTAGAGGAACTTACTTGAAAGCAGAGGCGCCAAGGTGACACTGCCTTCCCTAAGCTCTGGATAGCTTTTAAATTGCAATCCCACGGGTGTCAAAAACAATGCTGCATCTACATACAGATTTATATATATGTATATATGTCTTTTTGAGTTATTCTAAACCTGGAGGTGATGGGCACGAAGGCCTGGCATGCTGCGATTCATGGGGTCGCAAAGAGTCGGACATGACTCAGAGACTGAACTGAACTGAACTGAAACCTGGAGGCTGACCCATGGGCAAATACTTTCCTCTCCTCCCTATTCCTAGCTTCACCTCCCTGTCTTGGCTCCTTCTAACGTGGGTCTAAAAATCTCATTTAGCTGTCATTTTGCAGACTTTATGACAGTTTCTGGCATCCCTTAATTTTTCTTTAACGTACCATCCCTAGCGGGATATAGAAAAACTTTATTTCCTTTTCTTTTCCTTGTCTCTTTGGTTATGACGTCAGACTAATTTTTTTTTTTTGGTTCAACATTCCAATAAGTTAGGTGTAGTTTGACATCTTAGATTTTTTTCTCTCCCTTTTCCATATGTCCTGGTTTCTTAAGGAAAGAAATAGAAAGGAGTCATAGTGGTAACTTGTATCTGCCGCACTCAAGGAGAGAGCACCCACCTGAAGTATAAAACTAAGGAGGTTTAATAAGCTAGGCTGAATTCTGGAAAACAATATTTAAGACAGTCATTATCATGATACAAACAATGGTATCTTTCTTTTATGCTATAAATTTACAATGAATCTGTTTTGGAGATAGGTCATCCAAGTTATAGAGAAAGTTCTCTATTTCTAAAATCAAACTATAAACACTAAAATGTCTTTAAAAACAGACATCAGACAGGGTCTGAATAGGGTCGAAATCTCCTGTTGAGGGACTCATTTGCTTTACTTTCTCAAGCTGGGTGATTCAGTTTCTGTCGGAAATTCCCCAGTAACAACTACATTTCCTCCGATCCCTTTTCTCTAACTCACTCTTGGAGGCAGCCTTCCACAGACACCCCTCTGAACTTGGCTCACAGGTTGAGCACATTTTCCTCCACTCCTATGAGTCATCAGCTGGATGCTATAAAGTGGAAAGGTTTTCAGTGTTCTTTGCGGGTTTTTTTTTTTTTTTTAAATCATTATTTTAAAGTCGAAAAGTAGCTAAGAGATGCTGGAGATTAGTTGTTGGCCAACTGTAAATCTACAGCCCACTAGTACCTTATCTAATTGTTACATATCCGATTTCGTAAGTAATTCTCAACGGAGGATGAGGGGGTTGAAATCCTGAAGTCTAGGGGCAAAGACAAGTCAGCATCTGCGTGTGATGGAGGGGGAGACGGACGCGGAAGTGGAGGGATGAAGGAAAAGGTGTTGGGCTGTGTCTGGAAAAGTCCTCCAACCCAAGATCCTGAAAAGCCTCCAGGAGAGGAGGAGGAGGGGACAGCCTTTCCTTTCATTCCATTTGAGAATGACTGATTTAGAGCAAGTCCCTGCAAAACGACGAATTAAAGCACCATGAGACTGTGCCTCCCCGGGAGTGATGAAGCCACTTATGGTGACAGAACTGAGAAGTGAATTCAGGGTCACTGACCCCGAGTCTTATCATTTTTCCTATAAACTCGTTAATTTGCCCAGATGGAAGGATATTTAGTACTAAAAAATTGAAGAGATGAGATAGTCCTCAAAATCTACTTGAGTGCTATTTTATAGCCACATTGCTTTGGTGACAGGAATGTTCTAAATCTTGACTGAATCAAGATCACTGTCCTACTTGTGATATTCCACTATAGTTCAGAAGTATGTTACCATTGGGGGAGACACTGGGTAAAGGGTATATGAGGATCTCTGTGTGTCATTTCTTAAACTCATATGTGGATCTACAATGATCTCAAATTCAAAAGTGACTTTAGACAAAAATTCACTTAATTATCAGCTGGATTCACCTAGACCTAGGGTATGTGTAAGTGTATGCTTTTTCTGCAAGGGTCAAAACTATCAAAAATATCACAGTATATCCCTTATGCTGCTGCTGCTGCTAAGTTGCTTGTTGTGTCCGACTCTGTGCGACCCCATAGACAGCAGCCCACTAGGCTCCTCTGTCCCTGGGATTCTCCAGGCAAGAATACTGGAGAGGGTTGCCATTTCCTTCTCCAGTGCATGAAAGTGAAAAGTGAAAGTGAAGTCGCTCAGTCGTGCCCGACTCTTCGCGACCCCATGGACTGCAGCCCACCAGGCTTCTCTGTCCATGGGATTTTCCAGGCAAGAGTACTAGAGTGGGGTGCCATTGCCTTCTCCATATAGGCAGAATCTAAAAAGAAATGATACAAATAAATTTATTTTCAAAATAGAAACAGACTCACAGACTTAGAGACTGAATTTATGGTTACCAAGGGGGAAGGATCAGAGGGAGGGATAGATTGGAAATTTGGGATTGACATGAACAAACTTCTATATTTAAAAATGGCTAACCAACAAGGGCCTACTGTATAGCACAGGGAACTCTGTTCAATGTTATGCGGCAGCCTGGAGGGGAGGGGAGTTTGGGGGAGAATGGATACATGGATATGTACAGCTGAGTCACTTTGCTGTCCGCCTGAAACTAGCACATCATTGTTAATCGGCTATACTCAATATAAAATAAAAAGTTAAAAAATAATTAGATAATGAACATAAAAATTTTCTTACCACCCACTTAATTACCTCTTTACTCTCACAGCTACTTTAGTAGGTATCTCACAATGCAGTGTTCAAATTGGTATGTTGTCAAAAGAAAAATCAATAGCAAGTGCTGACTAAAGAAGACTGTTTGAGAAACAGGTTTTTCCCATGCACATTTGAAGACCTAGTTAATTATCAAAAAACAATGTTTTAGGATTACTTCCCAAAATGATACTTCTCACTGCCTTCTGAATAATAGAAACTCTGTGAAGAAGGAAAGCAGACACATACACACAGGAGATGAGGAAATCTCAGTTGCATCAAAAAGTAAGTCATTCATCTATATAAATAACTTACTATTACAAGTGAAAAAGTAAATTCCTGCTGAGATCGCTTTCTTTCCTAAGACTCTTTTTAAAACTGGAATACCAAGGGAGAAAGCAAAAAGAAAACCCTCCTATTCTGATGAGATACAGCAGAAGCAAAAATTGTAGTGATGAAAAGTTCTTTTCCTATGCATTTATCTCGTAAATGAAAGAACTCCTCAAATGTGGGCAACACATTTTATGAATGTGTTGATAAAATAAAAATTTTAAAATGCTATGTGCCTTCTGGTCTGTTCCTTTGTCCCTCTGAGCTAGGGACTCCAGAATTCATTTTTCTTAATGAAGCATTCAGAAGAACCTGGAGGTTTGTAAGAAGAGTTTAGACCCAGGTTCCTGGCTACAGGGCATGATGAATCAGCAGGAAACATCAGCAAGATTCAAGGGGAAGTGAAACACGACAGCCGTTCATCACAGTCATTCATCAGCGTAAAGGTACGGCGGTTACAGAAGAGACTGGAGTCAGAGGGAGCTTTTCCTTCTAACCCTACGGAGTGGGAAGGGCTGGAAGATTTCCCTGTGGAGGAAGGAGGGGAAACATTAAAAAGAACTACAATGAGGCAACCCTTCTCCTGGGAACGTGGCAGGCTCCAATAAAACAGGGGGATGGCAGAGTGTCAGTGTCGGGTCTGAATGTCTATTGTGAATGAACAAGTGGGATCCTGTTTTTGTCTTCATGAAAGCAGTTACGCCTAACAGTGCATTCTGTCTGTTTGGTGGCTCCTCCCTTGCCATCACTTTTGTTCCAGAGCCTGAGGAGTGGAGGCCAATTTGCATTTAGAGTCAATTTCCAAAACTTGACACTGAATCTTCCTGCAGATGCTTTTCTTAAATTGTGCAGTTCTGCAGAGCTGAGCCTCCCTGACAGCACAATAGCCTGTGTTTCCCTGCTTTATGGCAATTTACATCAACATAAGCCTGAATACTGTCAACTGACAAAACACAGTCAGACAAGGAGGAAATAAACATGGAAATTGACTCTGTTGGCTTCTGGTCATACATGCAGGAACGGTGAGGTTCTCAAATGGCCTGCACTTAACGGGAGTATGTTTCTTGATGGAGCTGATCCCCCAAATTTTAAGCTAATTTTCAAGTCAGAATTCTTGTTATACGTGAACAACAGCTAAAGGGTCTAACCAATTAAATTGCTCACACTGGTTGGAATAAATTATTATTTTAAAAATAAAAGGTTAAGTATAAATTATGCTGAAAGTATTGTTCACATTGTTATTTATTTTTTGGTTTCAAAACTTACCTATGAATTTTTAGATATTTGCGAAGTATGTGCTCTATAAATCAGTTTAGAAAAAGTACATAATTTTTATTCTAAATTAAGTTATGACAAAGGACAGTTGCTTCAAGGAGAGCAATAAGTTTTCCTACATCAATTTTATATCAATTATAGATTTATAAAAATTTTCATTTCCATAAGCCTTCCCATAATTACTTATTATTCTATTATTTTTTATATGGGAAGATAAAAACCAGTATACACTTGGGAGATGGCACCAGCTGCCTTCCCTATGACAACAAGAGAGGTATTCCAGGAAGCATAATAATTGTTCGTATAGCTCTAGAGCATTTGAGATTTGACATCTAGAAAGAAACTGATATATTCAGAGAAGGAAAAGGGAGCATCAGACGCAGGTATTATGCAACTAATGGTAAGTCACAAAACTATTTTCCTTGTGACTAAGTTTTAATACACTGATTCCATCTTTTAAGCATCATAAAATCTTTTTAGTCATGTCATGCTGAAAGCCACAAGTCTCACAAAACTATATAATTAATATCCCAAATTCTAATATAGTGATGACAGCTTTTACTTTGCTGAAACTTAAGAAAAGAACACCTTATTCTGCAAGGAATTGAAATAAAAGTAATAGCCAACGACTATAAGCTTCAACACAATTAAGAAAAATAGGTATGATTGCTCCCATTTTATCACTAGAAATATAGAACCAAAAGAACTTTACAAGACTTCTGAGATTCTCCTTTTTGTTTGTTCATTTGTGTTTAGTTTACTATTTCCAAAAGAACTTTAAAAGTAGGTAGATGTTTGGAAAAAAAAATAAACATCATTGACAAAAATCTTGAGAAACACTGGATTTAAAAAAGTGTGTGTGCTTGTGGGCGTACTCAGATATGTCGAACTCTTTTCCACCCCATGGACTATAGCCTGCCAGGCTCCTCTGTCCATGAGATTCCCCAGGCAAGAATACTGGAGTGGGCTGCCATATCCTACTTGGGGGGATCTTCCCAACCCAGGGATCAAACCTGCATCTCTTGCATCTCCTGCATTGGCAAGCAGATTCTTGCGCCACCATTGCGCTACCTGGGAAGCCTTAAAAAGTCAGTAGATTATTTTAATTCAGAAATTCTACCTTGTGTATGATCGAGTGGCTTTGTGAATCTCCAATAAAGGGGGAAAATTGTCAAATTTTGCATTGCAAATTTCATTATTTTTCTGTAGTGTCCTTATTAAGGTGTGCTCTGATGAATTCACTGCCTGAAATTCTTCAATCACAAAACTGCTACCTGGTGAGGATACTCTGTTTGGCTGTTAATGTTGAATTTGAGTCATCAAAGTAGTGTTCTGCATTAAATACTGACTACTCGCCTAACTTCAGAACCCTAGGTTTGCTAGAGAACATGAGAAGAATTGGAATGAAAGCCACGCTGGATTGGGAGACAGAACAGCTGAGTTCAATGTCGGTTCTGCCTCTAACAAGCTCTGTGGCTCTGAGGACGTCATTTAACTCCGGCAGGCAGTAGTTTTCTGCTCTGATATCAGGAAGTTCAGCTAAAAATCTCTGTAGCTCTTCCCTGGTGATTCTTGCAATAGCAAAGAGCATGTGTATGTTCCCAGGGAAGTATTTCTTTATCCAGTCAACGCCTGACAGTTAATTAATCAGTGAATATAGACTGATAGCATTTCCATCGTATCCAAAGCTGAAGTCAGATTTCTCTGCCAATAATAAAAATGCCAGAAACAGGATGTTAACAAGCAATACATGATAATCCAGTTTCAGAGTAAGTGATTTCTACGGGTTGTATTTTTAATAATAAAAAAAAAATTCTTGACTGGTGCAAAACTTGTGTTTCTTACCTATTCTCAGATCAAGACTACTTTACAAGTCTGACCCTAAATAACATAGATCACACTTGCTTTACAATTTTTTTTTTTCTGGAAGCATAATGGTCAATATATCATAGAAGTATAGAAGTGTTTTTGCACATTACAAATTATTTTCTCAAGTATACCAGAATATGTTCATGTCTGTGACCTTGGACTGAAGGGACAATAATGCCATTTATAATTTCATAATCACATATGAAAATATGATATATAATAAGGAAGGATAACCACACAGAGTATGATACTACTCTTACTTATGCAGTAACAGTATAATAGCTGAAAAGAACAGAAAAAGTAGAAAGTCTCAGTTAACTGCTATGAGCATGCCTTTCATTTGACTCACTGGGATCAGCGTAACTGTGTATGATTATACATATAAATTAAACAGGCAAAGGCTATAATGAACACAAATGATTCTAGGTGTTGAACAAATCAGTGGATGTGATCTGTTCAAATGAGTTGAAATTCAACTGAAAACCAATAACAAATCTCAGAAAAGATTTTTTTTTTAAGTGGAAACAAGTAAAATGATGATGCACACTAATAAGAGAGAAAGATATTTGCTGTTAGAGTGGGCTTAAATTAGTATTGCTGCTGTTACTGAAAATTATAGCATTATGGCCGCTATTAATCTCCAGACATGGTAACTAGGCCATCACCCATCCAAGCATGGAATAAACACATCCTTTTGTTACACAGACATGATAGGGAAGTATGATTGCCCTATTTTTTAAAACTTTTTAAAAAACACATTTTTTTTTTTAACTGGCAAAAACAAACAAACAAAACCCAGCAGGACACTAGTTTTGACTGTCCATGCCTACAACTGACTTGAGGAGAGCCATCTGACCATGCCTATCCCTACTCTGAATTTCCCTCTATAACATCATCATCAGAGTCAACAGTGGTCAGGAGGACAGAGAAGAACTCAAGATATTGTGACACATTATCAAACGCTTCCAGTCACCGACTGGGACATAATGAATTCAGTTCACAGGAACGAACTGTATCTTATTTTAGTTCTTTATTTAGGAAGATTGGACAAAGAACTAGAGGTGCGGGGAAATAAATTATTTAAAAGATAAAAAGCAAGTTCTTCTGATGTCAAGGCACTGGCTGTTTTTTCCATGAAAAGAGACAGTGGAGAATTACTAACTACTTGCAAGCCTATGAAGAGTTACGAGGAAATGAAAAGAACAGTTAACTGTCCATCTGAAAGGGAGACAATGGAAATAATACACTTTTAGCTCATAGAACAAAGTACACTACTCAATTTTAGATTAAACACTTCCCTTTGGGGAAAATATATTTAAATTTATATTCTCCAAGTACATAATTCTTACATAGCTTCTCCAGTTAAGCTTAATAGGCGAAATACTCCAAACTCCCTTACTAAATAAGCATAGCATCACACAGTCTCCAATTCAACCCAGCATTTCAAGTCTTTTACAAGAAGATCCTAAATTTGATTCTAACCTTACCTTCCTCCTTGTCCCTATGGGGCTTCTTTACTTGAAATTATGTATCTTCCTGCTGTATGAAAACGGACTGTAGACTCTTCTGTCTCTGAATCTTGGAATTCTGCTTTCATTCCAATAATTTTTCCTTTTTAAAATGTGACTGTTCCATTGAGATCTCCCTTGACTTGTTTAATCAGATACGATACTATGGAGCATTCATCTTCTCCTTTCTCTGTCCACACTGAACTGTGAAATTCTAAACTCCTGAACTATGTTGGACATCGAACTACAAACAACTACAAAGTTCTCTGCACTGCCTCTCTTAAGTCATCTGAAGATGCTCTCAAGGTATTAAGTCTAAATTTTACTGTATTTTCTGCGACAGTGGTTAAGCAGAGGGACTCTGGAAGAAGACTGGTTGGGATCTACTGCTTATTAACCAGGTCAAATCTATCCCTCAGTTAAAAGAGTAACACGGTTAGTCATAGAATCTAACTCTTAGGGTGGATAAAAGGATTTGATTAGATGGCAAATATCAAATCTTTACAAAGAGTTTGATACATAAGGAAGTGTTCAAGATTTATTAAACTGGAAAAACTATCTTGGAATACTCTATTTTTTTGACTTTTTTTTTATCTTATTATTTAACTTTACAATATTGTACTGGTTTTGCCATATATCAAAGTGACTCCACCACAGGTATACACGTGTTTCCCATCCTGAACCCTCCTCCCTCCCCGTACCATCCCTCTGGGTTGTCCCAATGCACCAGCCCCAAGCATCCAGTATCGTGCATCGAACCTGGACTTAAAAATAAAAAAATCCATTGTTATACAAGGTTAGGTTCAGATAATCATTGACTTTTACATCTGACTCAAGTTCACTGTGCATTTTTTATGTGTAACTGCAAATTTACTATATATATATTAAATATATGAAATGAATGCAGACTGGACTTAAGGGAGCTTACAGTACGTTCAATTCTGAAGAAAAAGAGCAAAACTAAAACATTCATAAACATTCTGGAAGTACACAATAGAATGTAGCTTTTTAAATAGTGAGAAGCAATTGTGGCTTTTAGAAGTTACTTTGGGGGATTATATAAGTCTACTGTTTGAATTTTTTATGTTCTAGAACCAACTTTTAGACCTATTTTTATATAGAGAACTGCCTATTTATATTTACTAGCCTACCAGCAGGGGCTAAACAGGATGCTAGCTTGGGTTTCTTCCAGGCTTATTATATAATTTGACTCAGTAAAACAGATTACACTCATCAGTAGCTCTCAAGTTTGTGTATTATTGATGTTCATGTGAAGACAGATAACTGATCGGTAAAGGAGTAAGACATAGATACCTAAGTTAAAGTGCTGAAAATTAGATATTTAAGGTACAGTGTTGAAAATCTCAATATTATTACTTTTGCTTAATTCACATGAGTGGGCTTCTTAGTAGAATAAAAATAGCATCATTTCCCAAGATGCCAAATCACCTGTATAAGTGAAAAGAGAAAGTGTTAGTCACTAAGTTGTGTCTCTTTGTGACCCCAAAGACTGTAGCCTGCCAGGCTCCTCGGTCCATGGGATTCTCCAGGCAAGAATACTACTGGAGTGGGTAGCCATTCCCTTCTCTAGGGGATCTTCTCAACCCAGGGATCGAACCCGGGTCTCCTGCATTGCAGGTGGACTTTTTAATGTCTAAGCCACCTTGCCTCCCAAAAGGAATTACTCCAATTTTGATTATTTTAAAAGGAAACACTTTGCAGTGATCTTGTCACTGACAATACATTTCATCTATAATCATTTTCTTTTTAAATGTAAAATATAACAAATGAACATACTAACAAATTTAATTTTATTTGATTGCAGTTTCCATTAATACATTCCTGGAATGCAGTGCCCTGCCCATAGTAAGTCCTTACTATATAGGTACTAATATAATGTATTTACTCTGTGTACACGTTTACATGTTGTAGCTCATTTTGCACTGAAGATCTGAAACCTTAAACATTTAATTCCTGGCAAATATACTGTAATGTCTTTAAAGCCCCTACCGCAACTGCATAATGAACCTTAATGAATGGGTCACTGTTTCCATGTCATAGAAACAAGTCATATTTTCAGGTTTATTTTCAGATAGTTTCCTGTGAACATCCTGAATTTGCCTGAATCATCACACTTCTATGGTAACATTATACCAAGAGCTTATTATTATGAAGGTCTGTATACAAATGTTTTCTGAGCAACTGGGAAACTCTTTGTTTGGTTTGGTTTATTTTTCAGTTCATCACTGTGGGAAAGAAAAGGTGCTAGTATAAATATAGTCTTCATGCAGGTCTATGCTGTCTTAATATACTTTATAATACTGACATATTTTCTTATTTTGAGTCCCAATTTAATAAGTAAAACGATGTGATGCAATACATAGGAGAAGATGCAGAAGAATGAGGATGCAGTGAGTTAAGGTTCAAAGGGTTTCTTAACATAGATCTGGTTCATTGTGTCTAAAAAAAGGATTTATTAAAAACAGTATGGATGTTTATTTTTATTTTTTTAGTGTTTTCTTTTTTTTTAATTTAATTTAATTTTTTAACTTTACAATATTGTATTGGTTTTGCCATATATCAAAATGAATCTGCCACAGGTATACACGTGTTCCCCATCCTGAACCCTCCTCCCTCCTCCCTCCCCATACCATCCCTCTGGGTCGTCCCAGTGCACCAGCCCCAAGCATCCAGTATCATGCATCGAACCTGGACTGGCGACTTGTTTCATATATGATATTATACATGTTTCAATGCCATTCTCCCAAATCATCCCACCCTCTCCCTCTCCCACAGAGTCCAAAAGACTAAGACTAAAAGCAGAGGTACCATATGATCCAGCAATCTCACTCTTGGACATATATCCAGAAAAGATAAAAACTCTAATTCGAAATGATACATGGACCCCAATATTCATAGCAGCACTATTTATAATAGCCAAGATATGGAAGCAACCCAAGTGCCCATCAACAGATGATGGGTGTAAGAAGCTATGCATAGGATAAGACTATTACTCAGCCATAAGAAAGAAGGAAATACAGCCATTTGCAGCAACACTGACGGACCTAGAGATTATCATACTAAGTGACGTAAGTCAGACAGAGAAAGACAAACACGATATTATTTATATGTGGAACCTAAAAGTAAAATACAAGTGGATTTATATATACAAAGCAGAAGGAGACTCACAAACATAAAAACCAAACTTATGGTTGCCAAAGGGGAAAGCGGGGGTAGATAGACTAGGTGTATGAGATTAACAGACTGCTACACATGAAACAGATCAACAACAAGGATTTACTGTAGCGGAGGAAACAATATTCAGTATTTTTAATAATCTATAATGGAAACAATATAAAAAACCCAATCACTTTGCTATACACCTGAGACTAACACAATATTGTAAATCAACTATATTTCAATAATAAAAAGAAGTTTACTGGTGACACAAGAAAACAGATACAGAATCTTTTATTTTAGTTGTGTGACTGTAGCACGTATTTCGATTCCTCTGTCTAAACATACCAGCCCTGATTGTATTTTACATTTAGTCACTTCTTTTCCACAGTAATAACCTATAAAATCTATTATGCAGATTACCAGAAAAGCTTAATCAGTATTCATTACCAGACTAACAGGATTTTCATCGTATTGCTGATTCCTATTCGCATGGCTGAAAGAAGGGGTCTTCCAAGCATTGACAGTGATCAGTTATTTAACACAGAGTTAATGGAAAGAGAGGGCTTCCCTGGGGGCTCAGTGGTGAAGAATCCACCTGCAGTGCAGGAGCTGCAAGAGACGTGTGTTTGATCTCTGGGTCGGGAAGATCCCCTAGAGGGGGCAATGGCAACCCACTCCAGTAATTTTGCCTGGAGAATCCCATGGACAGAGGACCCTGGCAGGTTATAGTCCATAGGGTCGCAGAGTTGGATACAACTGAAGGGACTTAACATGCACATACAATGGAAAGAGAATGGGCTCTGCAATCAGACAGATGTGATTTTCCATCTTGGACTTCATCGTTTTTCAACACTGTGTCCTTATGCTTGTTATATAACATCTTGGATCTCTGAGTTTTTAATCAGTAAAATAGCGATAATAAAAACCATGTATTTTACTGTAAAGTAGAAAAAACATAGGTAGTATATTGTAGAGTAGAAAATACATAGGTAATTCATTCATTCATTAGACGCTAGATACTTGGGGTCCAAAGATAAACAAAAAAGGCTTCTATCTTCCTCAAGAAGCTTACAGTCTAGTAGTGTTCAGTTGCCAAGTTGCATCCAACTTCAAGCCTGCCAGGCTCCTCTGTCCATGGGATTTTCCAGGCAAGAATACTGGAGTGGGTTGCCTTTTCCTTCTCCAGGGGATCTTCCTGACCCAGGGATTGAACCCGGGTCTCCCACATTGTAGGCAGACGCTTTACCGTCTGGGCCACCAGGGAAGTCGCAGGAGACAAATAAACAGTGAAGTTCATCAACACTATAATAAACTTTAGGTAGAGGGCATATTGGGTGTAAAAAAGAAGAAAAGGTAAAATCTGAGGGAAGGATATCAAGAAAGGTTTCAGAGATAGTCATCTTTGGCTAAATTTCATAAAGATTCAGTGCTATGATTACTAAGTGGTGTCCTTTGTTAATACCATCATGGGAATCTAAATCATATGTCTCCTTCATTAAGCAAAATCCTTTATCTTAGTTGTCAGTGGTTAAATCTACAAGTTCATCGAAATCATATTCCAGTAGGGGCGAATCAGGTGATGGCTAGCAAACTCAATTCATCGGAATTACCTTGTGCGGTAAGCTAGGTGGGGTCACTCACTCCTACTTGCCTGGGACTTTCTTGGTTTTACCACTGAAAGTCCAGCAACCCCGGTACCCTCTCAGTCCTAATTTTAAAATGGAAACTCCCCTGGGCTGGGAACGCTTACAGGCAAACAGGTGCAACTGGTCACCCTAGGTCTACGTTAATAGTGAATATAGTGTAAATAGTGGATTTACCATTCTGTTCACAGTGTATTCATCTTGAAAATGTGAAACTGGAGAGTATTTCTAGTCAACCAACCATCAGACCCATGAACAATAATAACCTTTCACTAAAGACATGGCAATTATGTTAGACACCGTACCCAATTAAACTCATTACCTTAATACATAGTTAAATGTTATTGAAGGTAAATCTGAAGGATTAACAAAAAGGTAAAATGTCATAGGTTAATTTATAAAACACCATCTTCAATGTCTAAAAGAATTTGACATTTTTACTGTTTTGAAAGCTATCAAATTTTCTTTATCTCTAAGAAATTAGAAAGGAGCCAGGTTATAACCTTGTGAGGCTGTTTAGCTCATAGAAGTAAAGATTCCTAGAAATTCATTAGCAAAATTTCCTTTCATTCTGATCAAAATGGGCATGTGTTCATTCAAGAACCTCTGAACTTACTATTTTGCCCTCAAAACAGTGAGTGTGTGAGACTGGAGAAATACAATAGATTAGGTCTGCAATTTAGTCCTTATTCACTATATGTTGAATTAAAACCATTTTGACTGACTTGATTAGTCAACTTAAAAAATAAATATCAGATTATTTTGGTAACAAGTGCTCCAATAGTCAAATTAATCCCAGATAGTAATGTGGTATTTTGTAATGCACAGTAAGTTGGTATTATGCTATAGTACCAGGAAGGGGAGAGGAATCCATTTAATTTGTCAGTGTATTAGGGTAAAAATTAAAGTGACTGTTTTTGAGAGAGCTAAAAGTTTAATTCTTTTTAGAAAGACAACTAAAGTTACCATGCTAAGATGATTACTGGGTCACAGAAATAAATAAAAGGAAAATGGCTAGAATTTTTAAAAGTTAAATTTCAATTATAACATTAGAACTACTATCTAGCGAATAAACATATACTATACACTGTTATGAATTTTACTAAACTATTCATTGATAAATTTAAGTTGCTGCCATTTATAGCTCTGAAATTCTGAAAACCATGATGGCTACAAGACATTTCATCTTTCATGCATAAAAATAAGCATAAAAACACAAATCACTGATTTGTATTTTCTGAAAAATGCAATGACTGTTTAGAACTGATAGCTTATTTTCTAATGGAGCATAAGTATTTACTTTTTCCTTTTCTACACTATGAAAAAATATTTTTGAATCTTTATACTGCTCAAGCAGTTGTCAGTATTTAATAGCCAGCGTATTACCCAGCTCCATTCACCAATGAACTGAAACTTTTTAATCCTGAGCAATTACAATTAATGACATATCTCTTGCAATATATTGATTGAAAAGATATTCAGCATGGGGTAACTTTGCACTACTCTGTTCGCTGCACATGTGATAATCTCTTGCAAATAAAATAATGAAAGTGGTTATCTACTTTTTGTCCCCACTGGTAAAATGATATTAATTAATTTCACCAAGGCCAGGAAGTCTAATTTAACCTCCTTTATTCTTATGTTAATTGCTTTGAAGAAGATGAAGCAATTGATCGAGACAGAAGATTATTTGAAAAGCCTAGCATATAATGAGAGTGCTTCTGAGCACTCATTAAAACTGACCACCACATAATGCTAGAAATGAGAACTTTAAAGAAATTTTAATTGGAATCAGAGTAAGAAAGTCTACACTAGACATTTCAAAGACGACCCGTAAAAAAAGTACCAGATGGAGGCTGTAGGACCACCAGCCCAAATCCCCTACCCGCCAGTGATCCTGGACCACAGGTAACGTGGATATTATCCTTTGTCTCTGCTTCCCAAATCTACATCCCATTCCTTGTCTCCAGCCAACATCCCCTGCCCAAGAATCCTCTTTAAGCAATCCCTTTCCAATGATATCAATGGTCATGAAAACACCAGAATGAGAGAGAGGGGCTTAGCTCTACTGTAGTATTGATCTTCACAGCTGTGCTCTGTGCTCAGTTGTTCAGTCGTGTCCGATTCTTTGTGACCCTTAGACTGTAGCCTGTCAGGCTCCTCTGTCCACGGAAATTTTCAGGCAAGAATACTGAAGTGAGTTGCCATTTTCTCCTCCAGGAGGTCTTCCTGACCCAGGGATCAAAACCATACCTCCCCGTGTCTCCAGCATTGTAGCCAATTCTTTACCCGCTGAGCCACTGAGGAAGCCCTTCAGAGCTTCGCTCATCTATTACGGCTGTTAAAATAATAATCATTGCTATTCTTATTATCAGCTTTATTAGTTACTATTACTGTCATGCTCTCAGTTATACAACCTGAACAAGTTAGTGAAAAGAGTTAGCCAAGTATGCAAATATTCTGATCCTCTTAATTTGTAGTCAGTTAAGCAGAAAAGGACTAGAAATTTACTTTTGTTGACGAAGCTCAATGAAGTCCAGATGAACATACTAAAGTAACCCTTGAGTACTTTACAAACAAAAGATTATGTTTCAGTTCAGTTCAGTTGCTCAGTCGTGTCCGACTCTTTGCGACCCCATGAATCACAGCACGCCAGGCCTCCCTGTCCATTGCCAACTCCCGGAGTTCACTCAGACTCACGTCCATCAAATCAGTAATGCCATCCAGCCATCTCATCCTCTGTCGTCCCCTTCTCCTCCTGCCCCCAATCCCTCCCAGCATCAGAGTCTTTTCCAATGAGTCAACTCTTCGCACGATCAAATAATAAATACTGTATCTGCCCTCACTTAAAGCTTCATTGTATATAACATGTCTCTTACTCTCCTCAATAACCGGATATACCCACCCATGTCAAGCAGGTGATTCCTTCTCTCTAATCTCTCCTCTTAAGCACTTAAAATAGTTGTGTAAAATAGCGACTGTTATAAAATAACAATAAAAGATGGACTAAAAATATGTCATAACTAAGCAGAAATGATAAAATTCAAACAGCCCAAATTGGATTTAAATATTTTACTCTAGATCTCTGAATACAATCAAGATGTTTTTATCTGTAAACTACAGGTAAACCATCTTCATTCAAATCAGGGCAATAAGCATTTCCTAAACAAAAGACTCTGATGAAAGATCAGATTGACCTAGACTTAAGCAAAGTCAAGCCCACAACAGTCATTCTCTTAATTAATTCGTTAAGTCTTTTTTGATTAAAACAGTAGAATTCTAGTGCAAATAACTAGATATACATGAGGGAGGTTGCAATCCTTGTTGGTGCAAAAAAAAAAAAAAAAAAAAAAACAAAACTAGGAAACACTGAATTCAAAATTCTCAAGACAGATGGCTTAATTTGGGTGGGTGACAAAGGAAGATGAGAGAGTAAACTTCAACCAGAACACTGGTGGCTGTGGTCCTGCTCTTTTCATGGCCAGCAGAGGAGTCCATAGGCTACAGTCCATAGGGTTGCAAAGAGTCGGACATGACTGAAGCAACTTAGCATGCATGCAATAGCGCACCGGGCTGTTGTCCAGTCTTCAAGTCAGTACTGGGAAAGCCATTCTTTCTTCCTTGCATTTTTTGGTGAACTAGTGCAAAAGGATGGAATGCACCCTAAGGAAAAATGGTCACTCTTACTGTTTGCAGTGACATCTCATGTAATACAAAATCCAACTGCTCTGGACGCTTGGCCCACAGATATGATTGAGAAATACCTTAGTGTAGCAGATAGGGCGCTAGATTGGGAAGCAGACTTGGGCTCAATTGAAACATGTCACAATCTCTTAGCGGGATGAAACGCAATGACTGCTCAACACCTCTGAGCCTTTGATTCATCCCCTTTAAAGTGCCCCAGGCCAGGGAGGGAGGGGAGGAACTGTTTATACTAAATGACATCATTTGCTATTTTTTATAGAGGTAAAATTTACACCACTTTCAAAATGTTATTTGTTATGAATAAAAAAGGCATGTATCCAGTATCATGGGTGTGTGCATGCTCAGTCATGTCTGCCTCCTTGTGACCACATGGACTTTAGCCCAGCAGGCTCCTCTGACCATGGGATTCTCCAGGCAAGAATACTGGAGTGGGTTGCATTCCCTTCTTCAGAGACTCTTCCCTATTCAGGGATTGAACCCGGGTCTCCTATATTGCAGGCGGTCTTTACCACTGCATCACCTGGGAAGGCCTATGTATTCAATATTACATTCTGTAATTTCTACCTTGCCTGGGTCCTTTGGATATTCAATGCTTTTATTTTGTATCAGTCACTCTAAAAGAACATTGGAGAACTTATCCATGCAGTTTCCTGAGGTCTGAATGAAATTATCCCCAACTTTTCTCAGTTACCACATGCCAAGTTACTAGAGAAGTTTTTTTTACAATGCATTGAAAATCATTGCCTTCACTCTTTGCTCATTAATTTCCTCAATAGTCTTTTAAAAGGGGGCAAAAATTGAAAGGAAATTCAGACTATTAATGAAAAGAGATTCTGGTGAAATTTTTCATGAGCTCTTCAGCAAGATCAATGAGCTTCAATTAAGCTTTCTTTGATTTATTAAACATTACCATTTAGATTTTGCATGTCTTGGACTTTGATTTCAGGTTTGTTTCATAAAATAAAATTAGACAGCATGGATAACTCCTTAGATGTGAAGAAATAGTTAAAAAATCAAACTGAACTACAGTGCTAAGACAAAAATACATACAAAATTATATTTAGCTCTTCTAAGATATTTGTATAATATAAGCAAATATTAGATGCTTCCATAGACATACCTTTTGCTCCTTTGTATTAGCATAAATACACAGAGTTGGCATCACACATGAGTAAAATATATTAAAAGGGATTAAGATTGCTTTCTTCAATTTTCATCATGATACAGTAAATTTCCGCCTCCTAAAAGGCATGTCATAGCATTTTACCATACACACATGGAACCTTACATGTATAAGTGACACGTTTCATCTGTGCTCTTATGGCAGCAGACAAAGAGCATTCAGCTCAAATGTCATGGTGGGGGGTACAAGGTCAAATAACCTCAATTCTGAAACAGAACACTTTCAGCTCATTGCCCAAGTCATGGGTCCTTAAAAATGATGTGGAGGGATGTGAAAGATCTTCGAGAGCAAGACAGTCAGCAATTCATTGTAGCACTCAGCCAAGAGTAGGCTCTTTTTCCAAGGGCTTGCTGTCTCTAGATAGGGATGGAGCATATGGGAGAAAATACTGGACTGAATGGGTTTGTTTTTTTTAAATCCATTTTCCACTGTCAAGAGCCATAATTGAAGATTACAACTTACTATTCTTCTAGCCCATCAAAGGAAGTGTCAACAGTGGAGGACAGTGATTTGTAAAACACAACCATTTTATAATTATTTGCTATGTAATTAAACATTTAGCAATTGTTACTTAAAACAATTGTTATCATTCATTGCATGAATATCATGCGATCTACTCAACAACAGAAAAACTAGAAGGCTTCAGAATATCAGATTCTATTGTTACTGTACTCAGAGGTGTCTTACCTGATAAACTGAGAGATAAACTGTATCATCTACTTCTTCTTAGGACTGTATCACATCTATTACTGAAAGAATCAATTTAAATGAAAACTTTATGAACCTCTGAAAGAGATTTTACTTTATATAGTATGATATACAATCAAATCACATTGACAAGAAGGGCGGTTATCTACTCTGTTGCTGAGCTCATCTGGCTGCTTTAAAATCATTTGCTTTGTAGTCTCTGACTGACACTAAGCCATGTGAAAGACATGTTTTTGGCTGGTTCTTTGAATTGTATGGGTAAATAGTATGGTCATATTGAGAACTTATTCTTACACACAATTTAAACTTTTTAATTCAGTGGGAATAATTCGCACATTCCTGTTTTATAAAGTAAATAATTACTTTGTCATCTGTAGCTAGTTAAAAAAAGAAAAAGGAGTTCTTTGCATACATGCCTAAGAAGAGGAGGGATGGGTTAGGGTTAGCACTTGGGTATTCTGTAAACCCATTTCATTAAGTTCTCTGGGCTCATTCCTCCAAAGAACATAATAATCATAACCACAGCTGTTGTTATTGTTAGTGTTATTTTAATAGGGTAGCACAAGAGTCATGTTGTAAGGTCAATATTGCAAGATTTTTTTCTTTTTGGTCTTCAGATGAAAGATAATGCATAAGTGAAAAAACTTTTTAATTAAAAAAAAATGTACTAATCCATCCACTGTGTACATATGCAATTGAATTTCCATTTAACTAATGAATGGTAGACACTGGATTGGTTGACACTATCAACTGTTTATACAGGTGTTGTCATAAACAGTCACATTAACTGGAGGCTGATCTGTCTAATCTAGAATTTGGGGGTTCATGAGGGATAATGTCATGATGAAGGGATTATGGAAATGACAGCAAAATGATGAAATCAACACAAAGAAAAAGAAGATGGGAGAAGTAGTGAATATAAAATGACTGAGAATGAAAAAAGAAGTGGATGAAAATCACACATTGGAATAGGGGTCAGAAAAAATGGTCCTCATTTCAAGGCAACCAGAGGAGAAGTTAAATTCAGGGGAAAAAATGACAAGATACCTGTATCTTATACAATTTGATGTCAAAAGAAAGTTTGGAAACACAGTGTAGAAACTGGGATCTTCTATTTTCACTTCAAGTGTATATGATGACTTTCTAATCACATAAAGATGTTTATGTCTCATTAGTTTGCTTTTTATTGAATTAACTAACCAAGTTGCTGCTTAAATAAAAGTACTTTATTCATAGGATTTCAGGGAGTCCATCTTAAACGCTTACTCTTTAGGAATCCACTGTTAGTTTCTTTGAGGATTTTCTTTGCATTTGATCAAAATAAGAAAAAGATTTGAATACATACACTGTGTATGTGTATGAATGTGTGTGTATGTATGTTGCTTAACATTTATTTTAACATTTATTAAGTATTTTAAGATGAAAATCACCTTGTTGATTATGAAGATGACTCTATTTCATGATTCCATCTCAGCTTTAATTAATTAAGGCAAGGTTTTCCCTATAGTGTAGATCACAAATTATCTCCAGGAAACCCTTAATCCGCCTCTCTCATTTGTCATAAAGGCTCTCTGATGCAAGATACCTGGAACAAAGAAGTCTCTAATCAAATCAGCCTTTGCATTTCCGGATAAGGCCCCACTTGTCAACTATTCCTTCTGCTTAAAAAAGCAGAAGGAATCCTGAAACAGAATGCACTGTAACACAATGAAGATGAACAAAGGCAGACATAAAGAAAGCAAAATAAACCCGGGCCTTTGTCACTGAGCTCTGTTCCAACCACCACTAGCCAAAACAGTTAAACTAGAAAACATTCAAGGATGATTTTTCCTTTTAATCAGTTTAAGAATACAGCAGCAGAAAAACAAACCCATGAACAGGGAGTGTTCAGCAGAGAAGGGATAACAACTAAACAACACAAATGTCCTAAGTGATCGTCACCGCCAGTTTCCTTTGGTAGCTGTCCCAGCCCTCAGGGGCTAATAGAAAGAGGGCCTGGGCTGCCCTCCTCTCACTGGGAGATGGATGATTTGAAGCAAAACATAGACCCCCTGGGAGGGATGAGGGCTCTAGTCTCCCGGGTCAAACAGCTTCGGTGAGGGCTCACTGCCTTCGCAAATGCTCTCTGAACCTTCTCCACAGGCTCAGAGGTAGTATGTATAAAAACACTCTAATATTTTTAAGATGCTGCCCAAACAATTTTTAACTTTTCTAAACTTGCTGATTTTCCACTCTTTCTGCATGCATCACATTTATGACTTCTAATATGCTTTCCTGTTTTCAGAGATGCCGAGTTTTGATGGAAGCGGGAGGGTAGAGGTGGGCAGTGGAGAAGGCGCTGGCACCCCACTCCAGTACTCTTGCCTGGAAAATCCATGGATGGAGGAGCCTGGTAGGCTGCAGTCCACGGGGTCGCTAAGAGTGGGACATGACTGAGTGCCTTCACTTTCACTTTTCCCTTTCATGCATTGGAGAAGGAAATGGCAACTCACTCCAGTGTTCTTGCCTGGAGGATCCCAGGGACGGGGGAGCCAGGTGGGCTGCTGTCTATGGGGTCGCACAGAGTCGGACACAACTGAAGCGACTTAGCAGCAGCAGCAGCAGAGGTGTGCAGGGTGGTGGAGACGAATGGAATAATCCATGGAAGACCATACAGAACGTTTACATACAAAGGCACAAGGAGATCGCTTGGACTCCCTTCAGGTTGGAAGTTAGAGGGAAAACTGAATTTTCTATTCTTTCATTTTCTAAAACATGGCCATGGTTAAGGGAAATACAGACCTACAACCTCAACAAATATTAGACTTAAACCGTTTTTCTTTTTCAAAAAGAATAATCCTCAAAATATCACTGACAGCCTTTACAGCCATTCTCTTAGGAGCAGATGGAGTGGGGAGAGAGGACTGGGAGTCAGGTGAAGAAGGTTAAGGGAAAGTTGTGGACTGTGTTTGGAAGGACCTTCTGTTGACTCAAAATTAAGTGAATTTTCAGCTTCCAAACCCTTTCTCTCTCTTGGTCCTCAAACTCGTACAAGGTTCAACCTTAAAATCCCCTTGCTTAAAACCCTGTGTATATCTGCACTTGATCAAAGAGCCAAAGAGCTTGTTTGTGCTGGAGTGTCGTGGCGTGATTCATCTAGCAAGGCAGAAGAGGAGCAGCAAGTGTTTTAATTAAAAAAGAGAATCCTTCTATATCAACAGGAATACTTGGTTCTACAATACATCAAATGTAAAAAGTTCAGTGTTTTGAAAATTTAATAACATTAAAAATGTTCAAAATAGAATATTCAATTTTTAAAAGCTAGGAAATTGAATATATAGCTAGATATCATTTTGGTAGACACACACAATTTCATGGGATAAGAATAAGAGACATTGGAATGTACTGTCATTTTTCTTTTTCTTTTTTTGCAATTTTCACTTTTCCAATCCTCTCTAATGAATATATAAAAAAATAAACAATATTTCTAAACAACAGGTTTAGGGTTCACTCTGGCTAGATACATCAAACTTCCCTGTATTAGCACATGCCATGAGCCAAAGCTATGGATTTTTGAAAGCCATGATTCAATAAGACTAACTTCAATCATTTCTCCAAAGTAACAAATGTAACCACATGCCAGATGAACTGTAATATGTTAAACAAATCCTTTAGAAACCACTCTATTACCTCAAATGTCAGTACACAGCAAAGAAAAGCTACTTAACTGGACACCTGACTCTAATACAACTTGAGTTGGCTGATCCACTTTCTGGACAGTGGACCATTGGATTTTAAACACCCTGAACAATTCAAAATAAATGTAACCTTCAGTGTTCTTATTTTTTTCTTTCTTCTTAAAACTTCCATAGGAAGTGTTCTGTATTTATAAAATGTGGGATTTGCTGATCTACAGAACTTTTTTGCTATTTCCTTTTGGGTCTGGGGTAGGGGGTGGCGCATGGGATGGGAGGTCTGGAGTGGACCTCGATCAGAAGAAAGTGCCAAAAGATGCTTGCAGAAGATTCAACACATCTCAGACATGATGAAAGGGTCCAAATCAATACTATTGGCAAAAACATCAGGTGGTATGCATGCCATATTCTATCTTTCACTTTCTGCCTTTTCCCCCTATAAATTTTGCATATTGGCCCTTTATCAATCTCATCCTCATTATGAACGAGAAATTGATAATGAACATCTGCTGCTGCTAAGTCGCTTCAGTCGTGCCCGACTCTGTGCCACCCCATAGACGGCATCCCACCAGGCTCCCCTGTCCCTGGGATTCTCCAGGCAAGAACACTGAAGTGGGTTGCCATTTTCCTTCTCCAATGCATGAAAGTGAAAAACTAAAGAGAAATCGCTCAGTCGTGTCCGACTCCTAGCAACCCCATGGACTGCAGTCCACCAGGCCCCTCCGTCCTTGGGATTTTCCAGGCAAGAATACTGGAGTGGGGTGCCATCGCCGAATCATGTAAAATAAGCAGTATGACAACAGGGACATTTTTGAGGCTTAAACAAGTCATTTCCAGAACGCATTCAGCTGTTAAAACATCACTCATGTTACCATATACATCAGCAGTACACTGTGCCTTGCAAGCTGTGAATATTTTACTTCCTTATATTAAAGGGAATGGGCTTCCCCGATGGCTCAGATGGCAAAGAATCAACCTGCAGAGTGGGAGATCTGGGTTCAATCCCTGGGTTAAGAAGATCCCCTAGAGAAGGGAATGGCTACCCACTCCAGTATTCTTGCCTGGAGAATCCCATGGACACAGGAAACTGCCAGGCTAGTCCATGGGGTCACAAAGAGTCAGATACAACTGAGCAACTTTCACTTCACTTTCATTACAGAGAATAGTCTTTATCAAGAAATGTTAAGGAAAAAGGTTCTATTTTCTCTGCAAAACCCAAAGAACACTGTTATTAAATGGGGGAAAAAGGACTTTATTGTTGGTGGCAGAAGTTGGATTCATACTGATTATAATAATAAGGGCCATGGACACCAACATGTCCTCCTCTTTTTTTCTACTTCTAAAGTTGTAGGTTTGTCAGAGTCAACAAATGCTTACAGACAAGTCACCTATCTATGTCCTCAAAACAGCAGGAATCTTATACTAACAGTACAGAATTTAAAGAGAAGACTAATGCTTTGCTCTGGAAAGTAAAAAAAAAAAAAAGAAAGAAAGAAAACAGCAAAATATAAGAGTGATGCTTGGTCTAATTAATGATGCCTAAATGTGCTCTGGGATTACACTCCGCCTCTGGCAAGCGCACACCAAGAAGCAGTCCCAGTACACCAGGTGAGACATCTGGGTGGTGACAGTGGTAATCCAGGAGTCTCGCTAACAAGAAGACTCCCTCCACGATTTTAGTCCTCGTCACGCTAGCCAAGACCAACACAACTGGACACTTCAATCCCCTGCACTCTTATTTTTCCGATCCAGACCCACGACCGATATAAAAGGATGACTTTCATGAGCTCGGCTGCACAGAACACTCTGCTGACAACACAAAGTACAATGCATCTTACCAGGCACTCCTGGCTGGGGCTGAGGAAGGGGGAATGTGGATCTTTAACCAAGGCCCCACATGTTAAAAAAGCAGCATGGTAGCCTCTCCTCCCTTCTCAGCACCAACACCACGTTGAAAGCAAGTCTTCTGCCCCTTTCCTGTTTGCCCATTTCTGTCTCCCTCTAACCTTGCTGCTGCTGCTGCTGCTGCTAAGTCGCTTCAGTCGTGTCCGACTCTGTGCGACCCCATAGACGGCAGCCCACCAGGCTCTCCCGTCCCTGGGACTCTCCAGGCAAGAACACTGGAGTGGGTTGCCATTTTCTTCTCCAGTGCATGAAAGTGAAAAGTGAAAGTGAAGTCGCTCAGTCGTGTCCGACTCTTAGTGACCTCATGGACTGCAGCCTACCAGGTTCCTCCGTCCATGGGATTTTCCAGGCAAGAGTACTGGAGTGGGGTGCCATTGCCTTCTCCGCCCTCTAACCTTAAAAGGACCTAATCACATGACTGAGATCACCAAACAATCGAAACTAACTCCTGATAATGCCTTCCTGAATGCACACCATGCCTTGTCTAACCTGTTTATTCTTTTCCTAGATAAAAAGAAGCAAGACGGGAAAAGTAAGCAGTTAAAAAATGACTAGTTTTCCACCCCCAAATGCCTCCCCCCCACAAGAAATCCTGCAAGCAGATCACGCAGGAATGATAACTTCTGAAGAGGGAGCTAGTCTGCACTCAATGGAAAATAATGCAGAAGCCAACCTCCTGCCTTGACTGTTCAGAGATTCCTCTCCTCTCTTGACAAGCTGTCCTGGCTGTGCAGAATCTTCTGTTGGTCTCTGGACACGAGTTCGTTTTATCCCCAGGTTGCCAGATTTTCTAATTAAAGCACCTTTCTTTTCTACTGACATTTGCCTCGAATTATTGCGGCTGAACCTGCTTATAATGTGTGGCCAAATGAGAGCAGACCCTGTTTATAAAAAATTCAAAGCGTCAAATGCATTTCAGAATGGATAACCTGTTTGAAACAGTCTGGGTGTGTCAGTCATCAACATCAGTCAGCCAGTTTTAATGATCAAGTTGGAGAGAAGACCTTAGAAATGATCCAGTAGAGTAGGAGGAAGAAGAAGTGAACAAGTGAAGTTCCTCAGTCGTGTCCGACTCTTTGCGACCCCGTGGACTGCAGCCTACTACGAACCTCCATCCATGGGATTTTCCAGGCAAGAGTACTGGAGTGGGTTGCCATTTCCTTCTCCAAAGAGGAAGAAACGGGTGAATTCTAGGTCTTTGCCCTAAAAAAAAAAATCCTTCTAGCAAGCACTAACTTCATCTCCACCTATCCACAGTACCTTTATTTTATAATTTTATTTATTTTATCTAGTCTATTTTATTTTCTTTTACTTAAAAAAATAATTTGTATTGGAGTATAGCTGTTTTACTGTTGTTGTTAGTCTCTAAAATGAATCAGTTATATGTTACATACATAGAAACAGGGGTAATTTTAATATATGATAAGGAAATAACATTTATCACTACATTTCCCTAGGAAATTCTACTTTTTCACAAATTTGACTAGCTTTGTTTAAAAAAAAAAACAACATACCTTTGTTTTTAATCTTCACACATTAGATGGACAAAAATAGACTGAAAAATATCATCTAGAATTTGGGTGAAGTTTTCAGAGTTTAAATTGATATAATAGGAATAGGGAATGAGGCTCTCACTTTTTTCCCTTGAAAAATATGAAAAGGTTGCTTTTATTTGAAACCAAAGATGGAAATCAGTGAATCTAAATAGAATCATTCGTGCATTGCTCCTCCAGGGGTTTTTCACTTGGACTTATGGTGACTTCCATTCTTTTCTTGTGCAGGGCACACGAGGGTAGACGTTCAAATGCTAAAGAACAGTCAGTCGCAGTTCATGTTCATCTGAGCAAGTGATTTAGAAGTTTCTCTGACAAAGAGTTCCATAAACTTCTAGAGTTTACGTACTCAATATGCAGAAAGAGGAAGTAAATAGAACTAAATCCTAATTTCCAAGCTAACCTGAAGAAATTCAGCTTTCTCTTTCCTGCTTTGGACCCTAAGAAATTTTGGTGCAAAAGTCAAAGAATTATTAACAAAATAAGTTCCCTTTCAAGAAACACAAGGTCAAGATCAGACAGCAGATAAGAAGGAATAGAAATCAGAATTTTCGCATTGCAGAATGAATTTTAATTCAAATGAGAATGTACCTTGGATAGAAAATATTAAATATTCTAACCATATTAAAATATGACATGCAATTTCTTGCTCAAGCTTTTCCTCATTGTTTAAACCAATATAAGTATTTTCATCATACTTAAAATTATTTCCTTATTTTTACTAACTTAACAATCACTGCTTGAAATAAACAACTCAATAAAGAAATGTTTGTAATATTTACTGCCTACATCTGCGGTCATGCTATGTATGAAGCACCTCTAATATCCATGGCTTGTTTTTGAACAGTGCAGGTAGAAATTATGTTGTCTCTTTCCATTTACCAGTTTTGAAAAACTGAATAAAAGCACCAACATGTGAACTGCCTCTTTAATCTTAAAATGTTCCTTTCCAAGGAACGTACCATATATATCACTAAAATTACATGGATGAAGGAGCTACAAATTGAGAATGTTATTATTAATAGGCTGCCAGAAATCTTATATTAACTGCAGTACTTCAGACCTCATACTTTGAATAAACCGAAAGATCTAACTTGTGGAATTTAATGAATATAGAGCCTTATTTGAATATTCAATGAAAAAAGAAAAAATATTAATAATGATTTTGGAGAAACAGTACTTCCTGTAGTAGCTGTACAATTATAAGCTAAGAATTCACACACAGCATTACTAAATATAAAAGAATCTGTAAGGCTAAAGTAGTATGCTGTGGAGATAATACATAGGGATCTTTAGTAGAATGGGCTGACTATAAATCCAGTATGCAATTCCATATGCAACTTCTACATCAAAATAAACCTCAGTACACAAATTACTGGCACTTACTAAAGAGGCTAGATTCAATATATTCCCCCCAAATTCTGATTCACCAGCATCAGTCAATAATATAAATAAAAAGTGAAATAAAAGTGCCTTTAAATTTTGAATTTTATCCACTTCAATTTTTAAATAATATTGAGGGAAGAACAATTAATATTATTTAACTGACTGGCCACTTCAGGAAGCAACAATGAATATTTCCTGGAAGCACAAGTCACTTATTATAAATCTACTTCATTGTGTAAATGTATAAATATGCAAAGACGTAGCAGAAGACAGTAAATACATGTTGAATAAATATATGACCTTGTCATTCAGAAACTCATTAATTTAACAACCTCTAAATCACTCAAGTATGCATAATCATTTCCTTCCTTCCTCATATTCAATTAGTGTTGAGGAATTCTTTACTTGTAGTCTCTCTTATGGTTTTCTTCCCACTCTCTTGCACTATTCAGATCATCATCATTGTCATGATCATCATCCTTCTTATTATTTTAACTTCTGGACCATCAGTTTCTTCTGTGCCATAGTTTTTTACAGAAGAAGGACAAGGACAGCATTTAGCCAGTGTTTTTTGTGACGACTGGATAATACATGTGAAAGATGGAGCATACAATTCATGCTGCATGCTGCTAAGTCGCTTCAGTCGTGTCCGACTCTGTGCGACCCCACAGACGGCAGCCCACCAGGCTCCCCTGTCCCCGGGACTCTCCAGGCAAGAACACTGGAGTGGGCTGCCATTTCCTTCTCCAATGCATGAAAGTGAAAAGTGAAAGTGAAGTTGCTCAGTCATGTCTAACCCTCAGTGATCCCATGGACTGCAGCCTTCCAGGCTCCTCCATCCATGGGATTTTCCAGGCAAGAGTGCTGGAGTGGGGTGCCATTGCCTTCTCCGGCATGCTTCATAAATACTGGCTATTAACCAAACCCTCATACCAATCAAACTGGTCTACTATGTGCCCAACATGTCCATTTCACTCTTGACCTTCCTTTCATCTGAAATAAAACTAAACCCATCAAAACTGCATATATCTTTCAATGCCCACTGTGATTCCTTTATCCGTAAGTGAACTAAGTACCCTCCTTCAAGTCTTTATTAACTGGTCCCTTCTTGAGGCAGCCTACTCTAATCATTCTATTTAAAATACTGTGCTTCTCCCTGAGAACTCTGACCACCTTACATGAGCTATTTTCTCTATACAACTTGCCATCTTCTAAAATGGTTCATGACGGACTGACTGACTTGTATCCTTTTGTATGTTTTCTCCCTTTAGAAATAAACTCTTGGAACAAAGTTTATTGAGTCACTCAACAAAGAATAGGTAAGAATGGAAAAACGGAAGTTTTTACAACTCTAAAAAATTAACATTTATGTAAAAGTAGCATTGTTGTTTTGTAGCTAAGTCATGTCTGACTCTTTGCAACCCCATGGATTGTAGTCCGCCAGGCTTCTCTGTCCATGGGATTTCCTAGGTAAGAATATTGGAGAGAGTTGTCATTCCCTTCTCCAGGGCATCTTCCCTTGAACGTGAGTCTCCTGCACTGGCAGGGAGATTCTTCACCACTGAGCCACCTAGGAAACCGAAAAGTAGCATAGCTTTTGGGGAAAAAAAGCACAATGAGGTGGCATCGCCATTTTTTAGGTCAGTCTCTGTTTCTTACAAAGAAAATACAGAAGGCCCAATCATTTCACATTTCCATATCTTGGTTTCCTCAGTAGTAAAGTGAAATATTTCAACCAGGTTATCTGAAAGAACTCTGACATCTTTGAAATGTCAATGGTTCTGCTGTGATCCTGTTTCATAAAATTCAAATACCTCCAAATCACTGTTATCACATCATGGACAGCTCTGATCATCACATTCATTTATTGACTCCTACATCTGGGTAATGAGTAGATTTCTGGCCTGCTGAAATGAAACCATCATGGAATCTGAAGCTTCTGCAATTGTTCTCCAGCACTGAAGAGAATTCCATTGCCTCCCTCCCTATAGACTTGCACACCATTTTATGACAAAGTAAGAAGTCACAGCAATAAATTTAAGCAAACACCCACGTGCTTGTTCACAGCCATGTCAACAGATGACAATTTGCCAGCGAGGAGGGCTTCCTGTCTCAACCCATCTATACCACGCAGCTCTACTTTTGGCTGACAGGTGGAGTGATGATTATCCTTCTCAACTCCCCTTCTAATTCCTGAGAACAATGCAGATAAGATGGTAACACAAATCACACAAAGGAAAAAAACCCACACGAGCAAACCAAATGAAAACGGTAGTACAGCCACAGCTTTGTCAGTAGTTCCTTGAAGTCCCTATTCCTTTCTTCAAGCCTGCTATAAGCCATAGCAAGGTGTCAAGTTTGGAATTCAAAGAAATGCAGTTTAAGTTAAAAAAACCCTGCATAATGGCAGCTCGGGATTACATTAGTATACATTATACATAATGCTTATATACCATGGGTGACTCTAAATATTTATATATATTAACTTATCTGATCCTCATAACAACCACAAAAGGGAGGTATAATTAGTGCCACTTCACAGACAAGGAATTGGACAGTTTATATTATTTTTCTCTCTTCTGAAAGAAAAGATTTGGTTTAAAGCCTTTCCCTGAGGCCTTAAAGCTCTGAAATTCTAGCTGCATCCATGCAATAACTCAGTGCATTTAAAATATATATAGGTCTGGGATTAGAATACCCAATATAACTCAAAATGTCCTAATGAGCTTAGTTTTCATGAAAGTTGTAACCTAACCCACTGTGTCCTCAAGATACCACAGGATTCACCATTATGAAGATCCTATATTGAATAAATCCCATTAACAAGTAGATTATCAAAATGATGCTTTTGAACTGTGGGGTTGGAGAAGACTCTTGAGAGTCCTTTGGACAGCAAGGAGACCAAACCAGTCAATCCTAAAGGAAATCAGTCTGGAATATTCATTGGAAGGACTGACGCTGTAGCTGAAGCTCCAATACTTTGGCCACCTGATGTGAAGAACGGATTCATTGGAAAAGACCCTGACACTGGGAAAGACTGAAGGTGGGAGGAGAAGGGGATGGAAGAAGATGAAATGGTTGGGTGGCATCACTGACTCGATGGATATGAGTTTGAGCAAGCTCCAGTCCGGGAGTTGGTGATGAACAGGAAAGATGGGTGTGCTGTGGTCTATGGGGTTGCAAAGAGTTGGACAGGACTGAGTGAACTGAACTGAGAGATTATCAAAAGATTTTTATCCAAAATGGATAAAATTAAAGTTTCAAGGTGACAAAGCATCAGCTATTTAAAAAACTAGGCAACCTGGAACAACTAATTCTCAAGGATTTTGAGAGGCCAAAGACTTACTATATTGATCCCACTGTTTTTATAAATAGTTTACTGATTAGTAAAATGTAGGTCATGGGCTATGTGTACCTCAGGTTTCAGAATGCAGATAAACCATAATTAGAGGATTCAGTCATATGAAACTGAACTTCCTAGGCAGGAGTTAATGTAGATATCTCTCTGCTGTCACTGAAGTAAAAAGATAAAAAGATTGAAGTAATTATTTTATATAGTGTTTTTTTTTTCCCTAAGTAAACCCAAGTCTTCACAGATGACATGATGTTTTTTCTCTTCTCTTTGAAAAGTCATGAGTTGTTTGATGGGAAAACTGTAAAAACCCAGCCTGCTCAAGGATTATAGGCAGGAAAAATCAGAGCTGTAACACTCAATGCTACCACTAATCACTCTTAAGATTTGCTTTGTAGGCAATACTTAGCATCATGTAACAATCAATGGTTACTGATTCCTTTTGCTCCCAGAAGAGCAAGCAATTATGACCCAGGAAGCTCCACCAAGGGATTACAAACAAATGCTAACAAGAGTTCAATTCCACTGTCTTTAGATCATTCCATTTATTTATGGAGCTTTTATTGCATGACACGAACATATTTCATAAAACAAATACTTCCTGTTACTTAGCAAAGGAAGAGGCAACAGTGAAAGTCATCAGGCTGTTCGTGGTCAAGTCTGCGGTTCAGGTCTCATTCACTCTCCATCCCCCACCCCATCTAGGGAGAAACCACAGGTCTGGACCATCTGCTCCACATCCTCTGATGCTCTGAGACCCCGGTTTCTGAGCATGGTGGGAGAATTGAGGAGGGATGAGCAGAAAGGCCACTGGAGAAGAAGAAATGGTGAGGCGAGTAAAGAGAAAAGAAACTGTAGGATAGCAAGGAGAGAGGACTTCCCTGGTGGTCCAGTGGTTAAGACTCGGTCCTTCTACTCTAGAGGGCATGGGTTTGATCCCTGGCTGGGGAACTAAGATCCTGCATGCCATGCGGCATGGCCTCCCCCACCCCCTCTAAAAAATGAGAGGATGGAGAAAGACAGAACTATTAGAGAAATAAGATTATATCACCATCAGACACCAACATTTAGACACCAAGCTGCATTTTAAAAAGGCAGAGGAACCAGAGATCAAATTGCCAACCTCCGTTGGATGATAGAAAAAGCAAGAGAATTCCATAAAAAACCTCTACTTCTGCTTTATTGACTACGCCAAAGCCTTAGACTGTGTAGATCGCAACAAACTGTGGAAAATTCTTCAAGAGATGGGAATACCAGACCACCTTACCTGCCTCCTGAGAAATCTGTATGCAGGTCAAGAAGCAACAGTTAGAACAAGACGTGGAAAAATAGACTGGTTGCAAACTGGGAAAGGAGTATGTCAAGGCTGTACATTGTCACCCTGCTTATTTAATTTATATGTAGAGTACATCATGTGAAATGCTGGGCTGGATGAAGCACAAGCTGGGATCAAGATTTCCAGGAGAAAAACCAAAAACTTCAGATACACAGATGATACCAGCCTTATGGCAGAGAGTGAAGAGGAACTAAAGAGCCTCTTGATGAAAGTGAAAAAGGAGAGTGAAAAGTTGGCTTAAAACTCAACATTAAAAAACAAAGATTGTGGCATCTGCTCTCATCACTTCATGGCAAATAGATGGGGAAACAATGGAAACAGTGACAGACTGTATTTTCTTGGGCTCCAAAATCACTGCAGATGGTGACTGCAGCCATGAAATTAAAAGACACTTGCTCCTTGGAAGAAAAGTCATGACCAACCTAGACAGCATATTAAAATGCAGAGACATTACTTTGCCAACAAAGGTACCTCTAGTCAAAGCTATGGTTTTTTCAGTAGTCATGTATGGATGTGAGAGTTGGACTATAAACAAAGCTGAGCAACGAAGAATTGATGCTTTTGAACTGTGGTGTTGGAGAAGACTCTTGAGAGTCCCTTGGACTGCAAGGAGATCCAACCAGTCCTGAATATTCATTGGAAGGATGGATGCTGAAGCTGAAACTCCAATACTTTGGCCACCTGATGTGAAGAACTGACTCATTAGAAAAGATGGTGGGAAAGATTGCAGGAGGGAGGAGAAGGGGATGACAGAGGATGAGATGGTTGGATGGCGTCACCAGCTCAATGGACATGAGTTCGAACAAGCTCTGGGAGCTGGTGATGGACAGGGAGGCCTGGCATGCTGCAGTCCACGGGGTCGCAAAGACCTGGACATGACTGAGCGACTGAACTGAACTGAACTGGGATACCAACACAGATAGCAAAGCTCGTAACTCGAAACTTCTGGTGTCATTTGCTTGCCTGTTAATTGCGTTTCCTTCGTGGCCACCATCTTTGTCTTCAATGTGGTTGCCATTTTCAAATGCATACGAATAAATGGACATTTGCTTTAATTTTAAATAACAAATTTTTAAAATAAAATGAGTTTGGAAGACGCTTTTTTAAAGTAGCGAGTTACTTCAGTATTAAATTTCATAGTAACTTTTGATTAAAACAGAGCTCATAAATTTCCCCTTTGGCTGGGACGGCAGTACCTCAAAGAAGGCAATTCAAACACTCAAGTGCATATCACTGAAAATTACAGTAAATCAAGTCTCATCTTGTCACACCATCTTTGTGATGCAAAATAAAAAATGCTTTATTGTAGGAAGCTTTCCATGATAATTCATCAAATTTCATTGGATCTATCAGCTTATTTCCACTGCACTGTCAGAAAAGCCTCTGCCCTAGTATGTTATCAAGTATTTTTCCCCTTAAAAGTGGTGGCCTCACTGCTCCAATATTGATTCAGAGTTCAATTTCTGCAGCAAATCAATCATACAAGAATAGATAAGAATCAAAATGACCAACACACAAGTTTTCCCATGTCTCTGGTTCTACAGTAAAGAATAAATGAAAACACATATACTGTGCTGATTATTATACATGTTGGTAAGTGACAAGCTCTTAAAATTACATCTCTGTGCAAGAAAGATCATTAGATGTACAAAAATATCAAAGGCCCTTAAGTGCATCCAGAATTCCTTATTGTTTTCTTTTTGTAGTACAGGGACCAATATCTCAGCTAATAAGATTTCATTTTAAGTTCACTGTAGCAGAATCTCTAGGATATATTTAAGATATAATTATCCTCTGCTGCTGTAACAATTTTTTTTTTTTTTTTTGCTTCTTTTAGGTTTTACAAGCCTCTAGCATTTAGATACAGGGCTAGAGTTTTGATTTTATTTGTGTTTTTAAACTTATTGAAAAACAACCTGTTCCTCTACACTTTAAATGATTTTATGTACCAAATTTTAGTTATTAGGTAACCATCAAATCAATTCTCCTTTTACTCAGGATATTATGGGCACAGATGAAACACACATATTATTTGTAGAATTCATATATATGTTTATGTTATAATTTTAACCAAATTAAAACAACTGCTATGTTTGATTTGGCTCCTGTAAAATTAGGAGAACCCCATGGACAGGGGAATCTGGTGGGCTACAGTCCATGGTGTTGCAAGAGTTGGACACGACTTAGTGACTAAACCACCACCAGCCACCACCAAAATTATTCTACATAATTTATTATTTTTTATGGGTTTTGCAAAAATGCTGAGAACAGCTGAATTGCTATCTTTTGGGGGTCCAGAAATTCCAGTTTGGAACAATGAAAAACATTTGGTGAACATCATTTCCAGTCAGATAAATAAAGATCCATGATCCTTTGGGTCCAGCTCCTCCCAGGCACCATACTTACACTATAAATTCCTGTTCGCTACGCTGACCTTCCCTAGAAGGTACTTTCTTGACAAAAACAACTTTAGTTACTACCTGTCTTTTTTTCTCTTGCAAGAAACTCCTTATCATTCTCCCTGTAAGAAAGTCCCTCACAATGTGACTTTTTGACATTACTCAAAGAGAATCAATCTATGTACCCTAACAGTTTTTATGGGGGAAAATCACTCTTTTATGATACCAGAGTTCAAGAAATCAGTAAAGTTCTATTCATTCTAAGACATAACAAATTAATCCATCTGTTAAGACTCTCTACAAGTTACTCCTAGGAATGTTAACACATGTAGATAGTGTTTATATGAATGGTGCTAGAGAGAGGAAGGAAGTTAATATTTCTTAAGTCTTGTCCTAATATCCTAGTATTTTTTACCATAGAGTAATTTATGTAGCCCTCAACACAATCTTACGAGCATTTAAGGGATTAACATTCCAATTTGTTCCGATGTAAAAACTGAATCTCAAATGGTGATGTAATTTTCTTGAGGTCATACAGCTTATAAATGGTAGAACTGGGATTTGATGACAAGTTTCCAGTACAGTTTCCACAGCACCATGATGCTTCTTCAACTCTCATCTTCTAAGTTTTTTATAAGCTTTCCCAGACTCCCAAACTTATTCTCCAGATTTTGTTATAAAACTATACGTTCAAGATCAAAAGGAGAAAAGAATAAAGTGAAGAAAGGAGTCTAAGTAGAATGAGAGAGAAAAAATTGGTATTGGTTTCATATTTACTGTATCTTAGGCCTAGGACTTCTTTCTGTTTTCCACTAAGTCACTGATTCCCCCAAACATCCCCAAGAGAAGCACACTACTGTTCTCACGAATAAATGAGGAAACAGATTCAGACAGATGATCTAACTTGCTCAAGCCTATGAGGAATGGCACATGGGATTAAAATTTTGGTCTCTTCCTCACAGCCATAGAGAAGAAATGTATGGTAACCAGAGGGGAAAGGGGAGATGGAGGCATAGAGTGGGAGTTTGGCACTGACACACTACTATACTTAAAACAGATAATCAATAAGCACCTACTATATAGCACAGAGAACTCTGCTCAATATTCTGTAATAATCTAAGCAGGAAAATAATTTTAAAAAGAAGAGATACACATATACATATAAATGAATCACTTTGCTATACGCCTGAAACTAACACAACATTGTTAATCAACTATGCCCCAATATAAAATAAAAAATTTTCAAAAATTCCCAACTAGACAGCTAAGGCCTAGGGCAAGACAAAAATCAAAGCTGTAAAAGACATCAGTAATAAACATATTTAATAACCTGCTAGGAGCATGAATGTCCCTCAACAATGTCACTGACTGAATATTCTATTAAGAAGATACGAAATTCTTTCCAAATAAGGAGCACACTTCACTTGGCTTTGATTGTTAAAAAATTCTCCCATATCTAGACCAAAGGAAGAAGATAGAAAACTTAGAGATAAACACACCAATGGGCACTGTATCTTTGACAAAGGAGGTAAGAATATACCATGGGGAAAAGACAGTCTCTTCAATAATTGGTGCTGGGAAAACTGGACAGCTACATGTAAAAGAATGAAATTAGAACACTTCCTAATACCATACACAAAGATAAACTCAAAATGGATTAAAGACCTAAATGTAAAACCAGAAACTATAAAACTCTTAGAGGAAAACATAGTCATTACACTCTTTGACATAAATGACAGCAAGATTCTCTATGACCCATCTCCTACAGTAAAGGAAATAAAAACAAAAATAAACAAATGGGACCTAATTTAACTTAAAAGTTTTTTAAGAAAAGCAATCCAAAGAGAAAACTATAAACAAGGTGAAAAGACAATCCTCAGAATGGGAGAAAATAATAGTAAATGAAACAACTGACAAAGGATTAATCTCCAAAATATATAGCAGCTCATGCAGCTCAGTACCAGAAAAACAAATAACCCAATCAAAAAGTGGGCCAAAGACCTAAACAGAGAATTCTCCAAAGAAGACATACAGATGGTTAATAAATACATGAAAAGATGCTCAACATCACTCATTATGAGAGAAATGCAAATCAAAACTACAATGATGTATCACCTCACACTGGTCAGGATGGCCATCATCAAAAATCTACAAACAATAAATGCTGGAGAGCTTGTGGAGAAAAGGGAACCCTCGTGTACTCGTGGTAGGAATGTAAATTGATACAGCCACTATGGAGAACAGTACGGAGTTTCCTCAAGAAACTAGGAATAAACCTACCATAGTACAGTATAGTGTATAGTGAAGTCGCTCAGTCGCGTCCGACTCTTTGTGACCCCATGGACTGTAGCCTACCAGGCTCCTCCCTCCATGGGATTCTCCAGGCAAGAGTACTGGAGTGGGTTGCCATTTCCTCCTCCAGGGGATCTTCCTGACCCAGGGATCGAACCTGGGTCTCCCGCATGGCAGGCAGACACTTTAACCTCTGAGCCACCAGGGAAACCCCAAAACTACCATATGACCCAACAATCCCACTACTGGGCACATACTGTGAGAAAGCCATAGCTGTTCAAGGCACATGTACCCCAACAGTCACTGCAGCACTATTTACAATAGTTAGGACGTGGAAGCAACTTAGTTGTCTATTGACAGATGAATGGATAAAGAAGCTGTGGTATACACATACAATGGAATATTACTCAGCCATAAAAGGAATGCATTTGAGTCAGTTCTAATGAGGTGGCTAAACCTAGAGCCTATTATACAGAGTGAACTGTCCGAAAAAGAAAAACAAATATTGTATATGAATGTATATATATGGACTCTAGAAAGATGGTACTGATGAAGCTATTTGCAGGGCAGCAATAAAGACACAGACATAGAAAACAGACTTATAGACACAGTTAGGGAAGGAGAGGGTGGGATGAACTGAGGGTAGCATGGAAACAGATACATTACCATATGTAAAATAGATAGCCAGTGGGTATTTTCTGTGTGACTCAGGGAGCTCAAAAGCGTACTCTACAACCTAGTGGGGTGGGATGGGATGGGAGGTGGGAGGGAGGTTTAAGAGGGAGAAGACATATGTATACCTATGGCTGAATCATGTTGATGTACAGGCAGAAACCCACACAATATTGTAAAGCAATTATCCTTCAATTAAAAATAAATAAATGCAAAAAATTCTCCCATATACTTATGTTTTTGGGAATGGCCAAACTGATTTCCTATACAGATCAAAATCAGAAAGGGAAAATTGTCTTCTTTAAAGAAGAGATCTGTAGTGGAGTGATGAGTCTTACTAGTTAGTATTTAAATAATAAATAGGAAGGCACACTCATTTGAATTAAGGCAATACATACTATTTGAATATAAAGGCTAAAACTAATTTGGACAAGAAAAGCAGAGTGTAGAGAAGACAAGAATTATTTCTGTTTTAATCTTAGCACTGACAGCACTTAGCTATAGTGTTTTGGGTGAGTCGCTTCACTTTTCCAGATCTTAATTTCCTCCCTCTAGCAGACACTTGGATCATCTCTCCAAACGTCCAATATATAAAATTCTATTACTACATAATATCAATTATATTTGTCAGAAATAATCTTTGAATGCATATACATACACAACATTAGGTTCAATTCACTGCAGCAAAGATGGCAACAAGGTTTGAGATAATGAAGACTGATCACTCCTACTCATGTGAATGGTGTAAGAACCTAAGTTTTACTTCAATTTGAGAACTAAACAACTTAATGACAGATTCAATCCTTTCTTTGGACAATGAAACTAAAAATCCTCGGGAATATTTTAATACCCTTGGTTCAGTAAGCCATAAAAATACATACAAAATATGATTAAAAAATATTTACAGCTATCAGGTTGCTAGAATCTACAAGCAATCTTATAATCTTTACATGGTGGAAATATGGAAATATTTTCTATCTTAGGGATTTCCTCATGGTTTAGCAGTAAAGAATCCATCTGCAATACAGGAGACACAGGTTCAATCCCTGGGTTGGGAAAACTCTCTGGAGAAGGAAATGGCAACCCACTCCAGTATAATTGCCTGGGAAATCCCATGGACAGAGGAGCCTGGAGGAATACAGCCCATGGGGTCTCAAAGAGCAACGAACACACTTTCCCATTTTAAGAGAGTGTTCTTAAAAGGGCTAAACACATTTCACCTTCCTGACCACGTCAATGGTTTGGTTAAATTATGTCATACAGGTTAAACAGGAATCAGGCAAAGTTACCAGTAGCAGAGACAGAAGTGGTTTCACTTTAAGATACACGATATCATTGGTTATGTGTTCAGTGTTCCACAAATAGGAATAGTAGCGAACAGGAATGGCAGTCAAAATGTGAATAAAACGAAAATGAGGAGAAGAAACACTGAATTCAGTATTTATGCAGCAAAGTAAAGAAACAGAGTTGTGCTAATCGATTCTAAAAATCCACTAGAACAGAAGCTTTATGAGGGTAAGGGCTTTTATTGGTTTTTATGGTGATATGATGCATTTAGAACCATGCCTGGCACATAGTAGGTGCCTGATATGTATTCACTGAATAAAGATAAAGAGGAAACAACAGAAGCAAACTGAAACATGAACATAACAACAATAATAAAAATGGAAAAACAAGCATAAAAGCAGACATGGTATCATTTATGGCCTGGAAGAAAGTTCAGGATGAGAGTTATAGATCTAGTTCTCAGGGGCTTCCAGCTCAACATCAGACAAGTCATAACCTTTTAATGTCTTTGTTTCTCAATCTACAGATTCTCTCTTCCTTCATGCTTTAAAAGGATACTATGAGATATTATTTAAAGGGCAGGAAGACAAACAGAGATGCATAGTCTGGGACATGATTTTCTGGGAATGTGAAAATGCTGATATGTATATTTATATGTCAATATAAAGGAAAAGAAGAAGGTGAGATAAAGAAAAGGGTCAAATTTTCAATCAGTGGTGGCTGTAACAAACCAGTATGTTGTTCATCAGATGAAAACATTTTTTGGTATGTGTTTTTGTAAAATGTGTAAGTATTGTTCAGTATTAAAATGTAATAAGTTTCTATAGGAAAGAAAAGACAGGTGAAAATGCTTTGATATCTCAGAGTGTAGCAGAATTTTGACACAGAAAAGCCAACACGGCATAATTAGGAAAATAAGAAAGATTCAAGATACAATTGGGAGTGTGAGAAGGGAGAGGAAGGAAGCAAAACTGGGTATCATAAAGGAATAAGGAGAAATAATTAAATTGGGATGTTCAGGAAAGAGGTGAGCCATATAGCCATCTGCTGCCTGTCAGGAAAGAGGTCATCTGAGAAAAACTAAGCTGTTTTCTCAAAAGCAAGCTGAATACTGTATGAGTGATGAAATAAAAAAGATCATATCTGCCGAAAATTTAGTAAGAACAGAATGAGAGAATGAAAAGAAAATTTAATTTTAATTTTTTAAGTGGGAACTCTATACACATGACCAGTGGTCCCACTTGAAGTACGTCCTGTAACTAGCAGTGAGATGCCACTTAAACTACCAGATTTAGTCTCCAGCTCTAACTCTCTTGGACTTCCCTGGTAGCTCAGATGCTAAAAAATCCCCCTGCAATGCAGGAGCCCCTGATATGATCCCTGGGTTGGAAAGATCCCCTGGAGAAGGGAATGGCTACCCACTCCAGTACTCTTGGACTTCATGGTGGCTCAGATGGTAAAGAATCTGCCTGCAATGCAGGAAACCCGGGTTAGGAAGACCCTTATCTAAAGAGTCAGACATGACTGAGTGACTTTCACTTTTCTTCACATCTAATCCTCTAGAACAGGGGAAAAATGACAGGGGAAAACAGCCCTGTGGGGATTAAATTCTGGGAGATGGGACATTGCTCTATTTTCTACTATTAGGGTTTCCCTAGGAGAAGGCAATGGCACCCCACTCCAGTGTTCTTGCCTGGAAAATCCCACGGATAGGGGGAGCCTGGTGGGCTGCTGTCTATGGGGTTGCACAGAGTCGGACACAACTGAAGCGACTTAGCAGCAGCAGCAGCAGCAGCAGCAGCAGCAGCAGCAGGGTTTCCTTAAACTTTTCAGAGTTTTGTGAATTTTAATAAAAGGGTTCATTTTACTAAACTGTTCAGAGTCTGGCTTTCCTCATCAGTAAATTAATAAAATTACTTAGCTCACATCAAGGATCTACCCGTTTCTTCCAGTTTTTAATGTCTTAGGCTTTCAATGAATATGGTGAAAGCAGAGAAAATCTGGAATCACCATTCTGGAACAACTATAGGTACAGTTGCAAGGAACTAGAAGAGTCTACTGGGCTTAAAGTGAATGCCACTTTTCAACAGAAGGGGAAAAATCCTATAGTATAGTCAATTGATCATGTTGAATTTTGCATAGTGTAGTAATTCATATTGTTACTCTGGTAACAACAGTGTGCCATGAAACTCAACAGTACAAAGAGTTAAGAAAAAGCAAAACAAGTTTGGCCTAAGATGAAAATACTAATACATTCTTTGCGTGTGTGTGTATGTGTGTGTGTGTGAGTGTGTATATGTGTATATATACACACACACACACATATATATATATATATATATATACACACACATAATTTATTTATTCAGCTGCATTGAGTCTTCGTTGTGGCATGTGGGATTTTTACAGCATATACGATCTAGTTCCCTGCAGGGGCTGAACCCAGGCCCCTTGCACTGGGAGCATGGAGTCTTAGCCACTGGGCTACCAGGGAAGTCCCAGAAAATACTAATACATTCTTATACCCAAGACTCAGTTGTCAAGCAGGCTGCACCATTCAGAAATACATTTTCTTTCAGGATGGTACCCTAGTTTCCTGGTTACAACTTAATTAATCAGCTCTTTTTATAGTCATCTAAGTTTGCAATCTCCCAGCGTCAGATCTTTCCAGATAAACAAAAGGTAAGAAAAATGTTAAAGCCCAGGCAAAGGAAGCAAATGAATGGTTCCAGAATTGCCTTGATGAAAACTATAAACTATTAACATGATAGTGTAATTATGGTGGGAAACCACTAACCACACACAGAAAAACTTTAGAATTACATATACCTGTTTTAATGTTTTCATATTTTATGTATTGTCTAAATAGTAAATTCAAGCCTTGTATTAGATTGCTTACTCTCTACTTGTACGCATTGTCGAAGATGGTAAGAACATGCAATTATATTGCCTTATGAAAGAAATGCTCATTTTAAAATAGCTGACATAGTCACTATACCTCTAGTCTATTTAAAAGGTGACACTTTGCCTAATATAATAAAGACAAAGAGTGTCTTGATTTTAGAAGAGTCAGTAAGGGAGAGAGTAATTCTAGTATTTACGGAATAAAACCCTGATGTGCTAATAGGTAGATTGGTTTGGGAAATAACACAGCAGACACAATTACCGGGATTGTCTCTGTTCTACTCTCACCGGCTCCAGGATAAAGAAGAATCAATTAGCCCTCCACAGACTATGACCTTGAAGGCTACAGCTCTGTGCATAATACACTGAATATGCTGAGCCAGATAGAAACAGAGAATCAAGTTCTAAGACCACGGAAGAGCGCAGATAATGTCTTTTTAAAACATAAGCTGTGACAGCTTCAGGCATGTCAAAAGCATGCAGGATGATGAAAGAAAAGCCCCGTTCTTTCTGTGACTAAGCGATAGTTTCTTAGCAGAAGAGCAAAACGCGAAAGGGACTGCAAAATGACTATCTAATGCCAAGCTTTTCTTTCTTTCTTTCTTTTTCGCCGTCCTTTAGTTAATGGTTACAAGCTTTTAAAACAGCTAAACAATCACTTAAGAGTGTTTAAAACCAAAGCTCCCTGGACCAGTGCCTTTCCAAAATAAAAGAAATATAGACTCATAATTTTTAGGATATTTATGTTTTTGTTGTTTTCAGGCACTAGTTCAAAAAAGGAACCCTAAGGGTCTCACACAGCAAACCCTATAGGTGGTAAAGTGTTAACCAACTGTCTAGCCCTAACTTTCCAGAAAACTACATCCCAGACAGCTTTTGTAGGCTTATCTCCAATGCACTCAGAGTGCTGCAGCTGTGTATCTGGCCAGAACTGGCTACTATGATGCTTTTAGACAGTAGTAAATCTTTTCCACTCAACAGAAACGCCAGAAAAATCAATGTCCTGCCTTGGAAAAAAAAGAAAAGAAACTGTATGGAATGTATAATCTATTAAAACACTTAGGAAAAGAATTTACCTTAGAAAAGAATTTCTCAAAACATCACAAGATACTTTTTAAAACAGTCCTAGATCAGGAAAATGTGCTGGAGGTTTCTTTGTTTGCTTGTTTTCCTCCAATGACAAAATTATAGGATTGAGTCAAAGAGTTTTTCAAAGGGTCTTCTTTCTTTTTCTGAACAGCTGAACTGATTCAGGCACATTTTAATTCAAGACTGAAGCTGAAAATGATAAAAAGACAAAAGAAGTAACCTTGTCTTCACGGTGAATTCTGCTTCTCTTTGCAGGATCTGTACTTGCTTTTTATAGCCTGTCATTTCATCTGGGTATTATTTCCCGGTCACTTTGCCAGGTGGGAAGAGGCGGTGAATACAGTGATGGCTGTCAGATCTTTAATGATGCTTCAGGGATTTGATAAAGATACAAAGCAGTGTCTGCAGAAAGGAGGTTCTTCCCTAATTACACCTGAAAAGCAAGCCTCTTTTTTTTTTTTTTCTTTAAATCTTTGCCACTGAAACTGGTGTGTATGAAATGAGCCTGAATCACAAGCACAAATCAAGTTTTTCTGCATTTCTAGAACATATGGCTCTCCTGCATACTGAACAACATGTCTGCAAAAGATATTTTTAATCTTCATTACCATCCAGAGGGAAACAGTAGGGGTATTTCACCACAGAATCTTTACCCTCACCTCTCCTTTAGAGACTTTACACATGGTCTTCAAACAGAATTCTCTGATCTTTTACTTTTTTCTAAGAAAACAGTTTCAATGCTGAAAATAAGACAGTGAAACAAAAGTAAATTAGAAACTTTTTTAAAAGCTATAGAAAATGCCTCTCTTCTATAATGACGTTTAAAACAATCTTAGTCATGGTTTGATCCTTGTCAACTTTTCCATTATAAAGCATTGCAACGACCCAGTACAGACGGCAGTAGGACTCCTCTGTATTGTTTTAAGAGCATGGGCTCTCTTCACTCACAGATTATTAAACAGGATTGCTGCAGTCTTATGGACAAAAAAGACGCATCTGAAAAAAAATGATTTATCTTACTAATGAATCTTGTACTTTCTAATGACTGTCAAGGAAGCTATTTAAATATTTGATTCCAGAAGACAAAACTAATTTGGACAAACCATAATAGGCAAGAATATATATACATATACATATACATATATGTGTGTGTGTGTGTGTGTGTGTGTGTGTATATATATATATCTCTACACCAGAGTCACTTTGCTGTACAGAAGAAATTAACACAACATTGTAAAATCAACTATACTTGAATAAAATTTAAAAAAACCTAATTTGGGGAAAATCCTTTCATGTGGAATTGTACCAGATCCTGAATAAAACTGCCCCTAACAAGTGCTCAGCAACTTATACTATAATCTGAGCATGACAGCAACCTGCTGGTAAGAGGTGAGTGCTGTAAACATCTAAGACTTCATGTGGTATTGGGAAGAAGCAATTAAAGTACAAACGTGGGGAGAAGTGGTTTAGGGAACAAGAAGAAGAGATGGAGAAAGATAACTGGTAACTTGGGCTGGCTGGAAGGCAAAGGATAACAGAAAGGTGAAGAGAGGTAATGGAAAATTTACATGGGAAAAAAAATCAGGATCCTACTCACTGTACAGAAGTCATATATATATATATATAAATATATATATATGTATAATGGTCTGATGTTTTCATCTTAAAAAGTGTTAGAAACCAATGGAATGGAACTGAAAGTCAAGCATGGCTCAGAGATGCTGCAGCTCTGGGTCCTCACCCCAGATTTCACCATCCAGGAAGAGGGAGTTGCTGTGATAGCATCAGTTCTAACCAGCAGTTTGTAAGGTCTTTTCACTCATCTCTCCCGGAGCAACCCAGTCACATGATGCGCTTAAACCAAACCCTGCTATTCAACTCCGAGAAGACAAGGACCCCGCTCTACGCTCTAGAGAACACTTCGGATGACCTCAAGCCCACCCATCTCCTCTACACATCCTCACCCGTCTCTCTCTACTTACAAAGTTTAGGAGCAGTTTGGAGATTAGTTTCTGTTGATGGTGGCTGAGTGGCTGCCTTGGGTGTTCTCACATCAGGGCTCCGAGTGGGTGAAGGGAGGGATGGAGCAGTGGACGGCCGGAAAGAAAAAGCGAAGATACGGTTCTTGGGGGTGGGGACCGCCGAAGGCTCGGAGGACCCAAGGGCATTGTCAACTTGCACTGTAACTCGAACCTCAGTTTCAGACTGAGCCCTGGAGACAGGTGAAGTGTACGCCTTGGCTGATACCCACACAGCAGCTGAAGCTGCAGTTGGATCCAGAGAAATAATAGGATCCTGGCCTAATCCCCCAGGGTCAAGGTGAGTGGGAGAGTCATACTCAAAAATCTTGTCCACAAACACCCACTTGAGGCCAGCGATGCAGAGGCAGAGGCTGACCAGGCAAGCCAGGATGGGGACGATGCAGATTTTCTCTGAGTTGAGACAACCTCTCAGGCGCTCGGTTTCCAGGCAGACGCAGCAGGGAAGAGTCAGGCCCACGAGCCCTGGGGACCTCCCATCTTCAGTCTGGGTCTCCGGCATGTCTTCGGCTGCCGGAAGCCCGTCCAGAGATGGGTCTGCACTCAGCTGAGTGGAAGGGCTCGAGGACCTCTCAGCAGCTCCCTCGGACATGTCTGGGGAATAAATCTCCATCGGCTCACCTCCAGGAGGCCTGGCCTCTCACACTGTCCATTACCATGCAAAGCCCCCCCCAACCAAATGATACAGCATCTTACAGGGAGAAATCGATAAGTCGTCCAAGTCCAAGGCCATTATCAAAAGCAAGAGGAGTTCAGGAGGAAGGCAGGGGAGGCCAAAAAAAAAAAAAAAACAACAACAACAACAAACCTCTAGCAACAACCAAATAAAAGTATATTGTAATTCTTGACTGCTGTTTCTGGGCCACTTTTGCAGTTCTTTTATATGCTTCTCCAAACCATCCTGGCTGGGTCAGGAAGACGGGAGGCCAGCGGAGAAACCCAGGAGCTGATGTGGCGGCGGTCGGTTAAGTAAACCAGTAGCCCAAACTGAAAGGCATGTTTCTCACCTCGAGCAGCTGGAGCTGGGGTCTGCTCAGATGGAGAAAGCAACTGTCATGCAGAAGAAGTAAAAGCAGGAGCAGGACCAGCGGCGGCGGCGGCGGCGGCAGCAGCGGCGGCGGCAGGAGCGGCAGCAGAGACAGTAGCAACAGCATCCTGTGGTGTGAGCGCGGCGGCTGAAAGGGGCTGAATCATCACAGAGCAGCAGGTGCCTGCCCTCCGAGCATCACAGCGAACCGTCTCATCGCAGAGCGAGCTGGAGGCGAGAGCGCGGCCGGGAGGGGCGGTCACCGCGCTCGCCGCCCTGCCTTCTCCCCCACCCCACCAGCCACTCCTCTTTGTCCTTCCTGAGCGCTCATTCACTTTCTTCCTCTGCGGCTCCTGCCTTCTCCACAGTCTCTTCCCCTTGCCGTCCCCCTCCTCATCCAGAGACTCTCTCTCTCCCCTCTCTCTTTCTTTTTTACCTCCCTCCTCTCCCAACCCCCACCCCTCTATCCGCACTCTGGGGCTGCTGGCTGGTCTGAGTAGAATCAGGATAACCCAGCAAGGCGGGACTGCCAGTGACTTCCTATTTTATCCAATTAGAAGGAATAAAGGCCATCAAATCAAAGAGAAGCAGGCAGACAGCAGTTAAGCTGAGTCCCCATGGCCCCCACCCGGCTAGCCTCCTTCTCTCTCTCTCTCTTTTTTTTCCTCCCTACCAAAGCTGCCCTAATCTTCCATCCCCACCTCCCATGCGCTAAAGTCTCCCTGGTTCTCTCTTCTGCACCCACTGTTGGGTCAGAAAAAGCCAGCGATCAATGCTAGCAATCTAACAAAGCTAGGATGAGGTGGGGGGTTGGATGTAGGTGGGACCTCATGGGTTGGACCTGAGGCTTGGCAAAGTCTGATATCTGATTCCTCCCTAGAGAGGTAAGCTTTTCAACAGCAATTTCTTGCTGCCTGCTGCAGAGAGATAGCATTCCGTCCCCAGCCCTCTAATAAGTTTTGTTCACCGAGAGGACTGTTATTGCCTGGTGTTTCAACCAACGGCAAGAACATTGTTTTTTTTTCCCTCCTAACCATGGACAGCTCTGCCTTCAGCCCTTGTCGCAATGATTGGGTAAGACTTGGTGATGCCCAAGTGTGAAGTGTGGAATATACATTGGAGAAGGGGGTGCTCAGGGAGGGAAGAGAGGTCTTTATGTACCTACACTGGTCACCTTTAAATTTCCATCCTTCTGTCCCACTCACAGCAGTCCCGGACTGACGTCCAGCCAACAAGGAACACCAGTAAGTAACAGCTAGAGAGGAGGCTCCCGCTTCGCCTTGAAATTAGCCTTCATTGTGACTCCCCACTGCGGAGGTTGAATTCCCTGAGCGCTGTAATGTATACCACATGTCCTCAGCTATAACTGCACTGCAAGGATTAAGAAGACTTTTCTATAAGAGCACGCCTTTAGGGTTAAGTTTCAGGAGCTTTACCTTAAAGATAGTTTCACTGCCGACTCTTTTCTTTTTCCTTTTAAAACAGCAGTGGTTAAAAGGCTGGAAGAAATGCACTGTCCTTAATACAGAGGACAGGCAGTCCAGACCCTCCTGTTCACTGCATGTCTGCATCTGAATCTTTAATCCACACTTTACTGTGACTGGACACCTGAATGGTTTCCAAGGAACCATTTTGTTCACCTATGTCAATAGGAGTCTTAAAAACTGTCTCTAAATCCATACTACATAACCATTATGTGAGTCCCAGAAGCAATAAAATTTAAAGTTGAAGTCCGGAGAGAATCTGCTTTTTAAGCACGTTATATTTTGTAAAACACAATCCCCACTGCTTTGAAATATTTTTAAGCTTCTAAGTGGGCATGAGATAATATTATCATTCTTGCAAAATGAAATTAGCCCATAATTATAAGTGATTTAAAGGGTACTGATATCTTAAAATGTGTTTGCAGTACTATAACTAACAACAACAACAACAAAAGCCTGAACCAATTTGCATAATTGTAATTATGGCTCTGACAAGCTTCTGGGCAAAATGAATTATCCTTAAGTTCACCTCTACATAACCTGCATTTATATAGCAGTAACTTGTACTTTAAAATAATTCCTATGCCCACTTTCTAACTTTTAGCTATTTGATTTGAAAGCAGAAAGATTTTTCTTAAAGATTCAAGCAACGGACATGAAATTTCACATCATCGAAAATCTATAGGGAGGCATTTACAGAATTCAGACTGAGAGGAATTAAGATTTTAATGATCATTATTCATGGAACGCTCAAAATCAGTTAGGCAAGTAAATGCTTATGCTAAATTAGGATCATTTATAATTCCTTTAGATATCACCCAGGTTAAATTTGTGGTACTTAATTTCATGATTCTGCACCAAACCAGTATTTCACGCAAGTATCATACATTGGCATTTCACCTACAGCCAAGGTCACCTGGATTTCAAAGACTAACACAGAGTTCAGAGCCCAGATCAGGTAGGGAAGCGAAGGGACTGAGAAGAGTAACCTGTAATTAAGAAAAGTGCTCCTTCAGTTGCGCCAATACCAACTATTTGCCTTGCCTTAATCATTAAGAACAAACATATTCAGCAGACAAAGTAATTACTGGGCACTGCTCTAGCCATCATATTAAAGATGACCAGCACTTACAAAGGAAAAGAATGGATTATGTAAAGGATAGGAACTTAAGAGACAGACTACACAAATCACACTGTGGGATATATATGTGTCCTCCCTGGAGAGGCAAGTGGCTTCTTGGAGCTAAGATCAGTTTGCAGAGAGCCAGCCCCCCATGGTGTTTCTTCCTATGCAGTTGGAAGGTAAATGTAATTGAGAACGGGAGTAGGACAGGAGGTAACGAATAAAAGGAATTCTCCATTAGGTCTATACTTGAGACGAGGAGTCAGAAGTTGCCTTTATCCCTTTAGCAAGTCTTACTAGTAATAAAGAAGTGAATACAGGATGATATGAATGGGATTGAAGGTCAGAATTTCTTTGACTAGAACATACATGTTTTTAAGAAGAATTGCAAGCATATGTCACTTTAACCCTTTAGCCTCCATCTTCAATAAAGCTCAGGAACACCCATATTTCCATGTCCCCTTAAACAAACAATGAACAAGAAACAAACTATTATTACCTTTTTAAAACCACATAACCACCTCTTCTATAACAACAAAAGCTACCTTTGTAGAGCTCCACTGTGATTCCAGGCGCTCTGCTAGGTTCTTGCCATACATGATTTCTGATCTTCACTAAATTCTATACAGAACATATTATCTTTTTTGTTTAAAAAAAAAAAAAAGGACCCAGGCAGCTTATATAACTCAGCTACGGACACATAGCTTTTAAACAATAGCACCAATAGCACCGATTTTGAACAAAATTGTGACTCATGCTATTTCTACCAAATAATACTGTTTCTTGTTTTTAATCAAAAGAAGGCATCTGATTACATATTGTTTACCTATTACTTCAATAGGAAAAATAAGAGAACCAGAAAGTGTAACAATGAAATAGGCATTTTAATTTTACTTTAATGTAGTTGCTAAATGAACTTAAAGGTGCCAAGTTTCCAGAACAAGAGCCTTCTAAAATTCTGCCTAGTGATCTTTAGAAGTTGCAAGAATTAAGCATAGGTTATTTACATATGATCTGTTTATAGTTTAAATAGAAGAGATCTTCCACAGTCTCTGTTCTGAGATCTTGGGAAGATCTCAGGATTTCAGTTACATATTGCTATGAAACAAATTGCCCTGAAACACATTACATTTGTTGTTAAACTAACAACCACTGTATTACATCTCACTAGCCCGCAGGATTACTGGGTTCAGCTGAGTGGTTCTTCTGCTCCATTAGATATCAGCTAGGGCTGCAATCCATTGGAGGTGTAACTGAGCTGAAAAAGTCAAGATTCACACACATGACTAGCAGCTGATGCCAGATGTCAGCCAGGAACTCAGCTGGGACTGTCAGACGGTGCACCAACATGTGGCTTCTCCATGTGGCCTGGACTTCTCACACATGGCAGCTGCGTTCTGAGAGGATACAGCCCAAGAGCAAGGAAGCACAAGCTGCCAGTCCTCCTTAAGACTGACTTTGGAAGTGGTACAGGCTCATTTCCATTGCATCCTATTGGCCAAATAGTCACAGTGCCAACTGAGATTCAAGGAAAGGGGAGATAAACCTTGATGGAGACAGTGACAAGGAATTTGCAACCGCAGTTAATCTACCACAACAGTTAAAGTCAATGTTAGTAAGTCAACCTGGGTCAAGAGGCTCTGCGGTAATGTAGAATGAGATTCAGCAGAACCAAGTCAAAACGCACTTATATTTCTGATACACAGTATTCCAGCCTCCTTCTAAACCAGCTTCAATGAAGAAAACAATCCCATTATGTTGTGCATACGTGAGTGCTTATGCTCAGGTGTGTCCGACTCTTTGCAACCCTTTGAGCCCGCCAGGCTCCTCTGTCCATGGGATTTTTCAGGCAAGAATACTGGAGTGGGTTGCCATTTCCTTCTCTAGGGGATCTTCCTGACCCAGGACTGAACCTGCGTCTCCTGTGTCTGCAGGAGTGCAGGCAGATTCTTTACCCACTGAGCCATCAGGGAAGCCTTCTATTATATCGTCCAATAGAAAATACTAAAATTCCTCTGCTACTTCAAGTCAAGCTAGGCTACTACATCTGCATCCCTTTTATTTATTTTATTATCAGAAATATTTAGCATACCTCCAGGAGATGAAAGAGGATGACCATATCACATAAACTTGCTTTCTCTTTTACTTTTTTTTTTTTTTGGTGTATTGGTTATTTCCCACTGAAAACGTTTATCTCTGAAAAAGTCGACCCTTGCTCTGTATGTTTATGGCCAAAACATAGAATTTACTTTGTGATATCTAATACCATGATGATAGCAGTGATTTCATTTTTTGGATTGCAATCTTTGAGGATGACTATGTATAAATTATAATGATTTATTCATTGCTAATGAATTAATCACAATTTTCACAAGAAAGCTTCAGGACTTAAAAGGATCCCTAAAACTTGCTGCTTCTTATAAGAGGACCAAGTACTCAAGCGGATCTGTTAGCTTCTCCCCATCCATTTGAAAATCTTCCCCCAGCTCACATCTCAGCCCCTCCATGGAACTCCTTCATGGTCCCAAGTCAAAGATACATCATTCTTTAACTTTATTTTTGTTGGGGTACATCTTCCCAGGTGTTACTACTTAATTATGTGACATACATAGGATGGATGGGGAAGAATGCAATTTCTTTGAAGGCCAGGTCTATTAGTATCTGGCTGTTGCAAACTAGAGCTATGCTAGCCATTCAATACACACATCTTGTTTGGTTTTATTTTTAATTGCAATTCAATTACACAGATCATGGCACCTCTAATAAATTGGTAGACTTTTTTCATGTCCATCTATCTATTTAAAATGCTCTCTATACTCCACTCTATTTTTTCACATCTTCTAATGATCAGTTCAGATACATGCTTATCAAATTTATGACTGTTTCCAAATATGGCTTTTATGAATTTATTTTCATCTAGGGAAACTTTGTTACCCCAACTATATTAACTCTCAACTGCCATGGTATTTTTCAGGCAAGAATACTAGAGTGGATTGCCATTTCCTTCTCCAGGGGATCTTCTTGACCCAGGGATCAAACCTGCATCTCCCATGTCTCCTGCAGGCGGATTCTTTACCCACTGAGCCATCAGGGCAGCCCCTTATTATATCATAGAAAACACTCAATAGAAACACTCATATATCAATAGAAAACACTCAAATTCCTCTGCTACTTCAAGTCAAGTTAGGCTACATAATCTTAGTTTTGCATAGATCCTTTTAGGAGATGGAAAGTTAGGAATAACCCAATATTGAATTGTTTTTCCTGCAGTTCTCTCTTCACCTAAACAGAAAAGTTTTCTCAGGGCAAACCAAATTCATGGGCTTGCCAATGTTCTTCTATATTACTCATAATGCTAAACAGGCTAAGATGAAACCCATTTCACTTTACTGGGCAAGTATTTTTCTCCCCACTTTGAGGGTGAATCAAGACTCTGATTCTCCTTTATTTTTACCCAGTGAAAATTATTTCAGTAAAGACAGTTTGACTTACTTGGAAGAATCATGTTGTGAGAAGCTGTACTGAATGTCTGATACTGACTCTGGGATTGTGTCCTCATTTTGTAACAAATGATCCATTTACTCTGGCACATTTTGTTCTTTATAAGTTTAGGTCCTTTGATCTTTAGCTGCAGTTCAAGAGACAGTAAAGGATCTCAAAGATGAGGATATGAGAATTTTATACAGACATGATTTTTTTTTATTAAATCCCATGTTTATAATCTGATTACTTTGAGAGAAACTATTAGTTTCTCACTCCCCATGAGTAAAATCATTAGTTATATACAATGATTTTCTTCTTAGTTTTACAAGTCACCTTTCTTTTAATATTATCTTGGACATGTTTGGAACTAGACAGAGATCACTGCACATCACTGTGATAAATGCCAATGAACTGTTCCTAGTAAAATGGTTAATTTTATGTTATGTGAATTCCAACTCAATAAAAAAATAATACTACACTGCACACTCATCATGGTTTCAGCTTCTCTAACATTTACTTTTAAAAGGAAAACACAGTCAATCTGACCAGTTTTTCCAGTGCACTGCACTAAAATAATCAGACTTTGTCAGGTATAGATTGCTCTTTCTTCTACAAAATCTAACAGGTCATGTAGCATTGAATCTCTGACAATTCTTAATTATCTATGGACTCTAAATTGATGTTGATGATGCAATATTACATCCCAAGGAACTCAAAAGCACAAATAAGGATATAATAAATTGATCTATCATTGAGAGTTTCAATACAAAAGTTTTATGAGAAAATGAGCAAAGGCTTATAACTCTAGCTCATTTTATATACTTAAAATATTATTCCTCATTCTTCAATGCCATTCCATTTATATATTTAGAATACATTAGAAATATAAGCCAAAAGATGGGTAGACAGTAGCAGGTATTTGAATTATCTGTATTTTCAACACAGTGTGGTTTGTTATGGAAAGTGTGATAAACTCATTACCAGAATGTGAGCTCCATAAGGGCCAGCACTTGTGACTGTTTCCATTAACACATCCCTACTACCTAGAACATGCCTGGCACACAGAGGCCGGTAAGTAAGTATTACTGAGTTAATGCATCAACATGGAAACTACTAAAGAAGGATGTAGTTTGGAAGGACTGATGCTGAAGCTGAAACTCCAATACTTTGGCCACCTGATGCAAAGAACTGACTCATTGGAAAAGACTCTGATGCTGGGAAAGATTGAAGGCAAGAGGAGAAGGGGATGACAGAGGATGAGATGGTTGGATGGCATCACCAACTCGATGGACATGAATTTGAGCAACCTCCAGGAGTTGGTGATGGACAGGGAGCATGGGGTCGCAAAGAATCAGACATGACTGAGTGACTGAACTGAACTGAAAGGATGTAAAAAGTATTGAAAAAATATCTTAAAAGACACGGATACATCATCAGTTCAGTTCAGTTGCTCAGTCATGTCTATATGGATATACCATATAGAGTTTTATTTGTGTGAATGAAGCAAATAATATTAAATTAACTGTGTATGATGGGAAGAAGAAAAACCAAAAGGAAAATCATCTTTATAGGGACTACTCTGAGGTTATATGGATGGATGGTCATTCATGATTATTAGACAATACATGTGGAATTAGTTACCTTGAACAAGTATCTTTGCTTCACTTCATTAATATTCACTACTATAAGCTCCCAGCACAAAGCAACACAGCTAACAGAGAATTTTTGTTTGTTATATTCTTAGGTATTGTGGCAAATTGCACAAATATACAAGAAATACTCTGTATTTTTAAGTGCATGGATATGTATAATAATATTTAAGGAAAACTGTAAAGGCTATACTCTGGTGAAGTAAGAGAAATTAAATATAATAAATAATTAACTAAACATGAAAATCAATGCAAATGTAATACAATTCAGTGCAGTTTCAAAAAATGGAAGTTGTTGAACTTGATTTATACTTAGGCACTAGCTATTTGTTTATAGTTGGGTTGCTGATCAGCTGACTGATCTCCAGAGGAATTAAAAAAAAAAAACGCATTGAGTACATCACCCTTACAAATGCCCTAGCAATCTGTTAATTTGTTTTGAAAATCTTCTGTTTCAAACAGAAACTGTTAAGCATGAGATGGTCCACATGTGAAGGCAGCTGTGAATTACTTACAAAAGAGTTCCATCTATTCAAGACACTCTGAAATGTCATAAAAAGCCATGTGTAAAATAAACCCTCAGTTTTCCTGAAATAAAGGAAGCTTGGGAAGGGGATGATCTGAATTGTTCTACTTTTCAACACAACCCAAACCTGTACATCTGAGAAGACTTCAGCCAGAGGAAACATCTTAAAAATATACATTTTCCACAGAATCTACACAGTTCTCTCTCCTTTTTGCTGATTAAAATGAAAATGCAAAGTTGTGCCAAAGGGAAAAAAAAGAGGGATAAAAATATATGCATTTTCTAGAACTGATCTGGCATTCCAGTGAGCCATCTAACCGGCAATTCTGCTGTAAGGTCATAAGCCCTATGATACTCTTACAAGCAGAAGTATTCCATTTAAAATCAGATGCCAGCTCCATATTTTCTGCAGTGTCTCAGTTCAAGGGGTGGAAACTTTTTCTGCCTTGTGGGACAATTTTTATTACTTTCAAAATATGAATTTGAAAATTGTAAGACAAAAATATCTTATGATTGGAACACCAGTTCAAAACTTTGTATCATAAATCACACCACACCTCGTATTGTTAGTTAGATTGGTTTAAGAATGACTTGTATCTTTTCTATTTCAGAAATCATCTGGAGTGAAAGGATGCAGGCTTAATGCAAAGATGAACTGTCATCTTGAGAATAATTAGGTTTTAAATTTTTCATTGGCTGACTGTTGGAACTGGAACAGCCTTGACCCATGAATTTTATCTTACACAAAAAAGATCTCTGGAGATAAAAAATAATCTGCCTGGAGCACCAACATTAATTTCAGAGACAAGACTAGAAGTCAAGGATATTGCTCCTTCCCTTTCAACTCATTGCTACAAAGTGAAGCTTTTTAGTTTCTCACTAACCATATAGACACCCTTTAGTAACTGCCATAAAGTGAACGGTTCAATTTCGTCACCACTACCGTCAGTTATCCCTATAGCAATACCTTACATGAACTTTTACTGTGACTGTTTCTACTTGAAAGTTTAATCTTTTTAATGCTCCTCTGACTACTTTTGGTCACAGCTCTACTGAATATTCAGACCCTTTTTCTGGGAGTTATTAAGAAGCCAGTATTCATATTTAGACTCGGTTATTAACATTTCATCACTAATGGATGTAGAGTGCAGAATGTAGGCAAAATGTAGGCTCTAATCACTTCCATGGGAAGGTGTAGAATCAAGAGACTCTAGTGGATAAAATGGAGCTTATCTTCTGGAAAGAAGACTGTCACCCCAAAATAGTGATCAGGGGACTCCCTGGTGGTCCAGTGGTTAAAATTTCACCTTCCAACGCAGAGGGTACAGTTAGATCCCTGGTTGGGGAGCCTAAATCCTGCATGCCTTGTGTCCAAAAAGCCAAAACATAAAACACAAGTGATACTGTAACAAATTCAATAGAGACTTCGCACATGGTCCACATCCAAAGAAAATCTTTAAAAAAAATAGAGATCAGTCCAGTATTACTGCAGTGACTCAAACACATACAATGTCAATCTGAGAATTGGAGAGCCAGGGTTACATCTTCTTTTAATCTGGAGAATTAGAAATCTGGGACAGAGGAAGGAGTGATCGTCAGAAACAGGAAAAGGAAGGCTTCTGATGACTGAGTTAAAATCTGAAATACGATGACTAGAAAATTCCAGGTCCAAATATGATGACTTATTCCAGGGAAACACGTGTTCTGTTTGTTGACATAATCCATCAAACATACATTATTTTAAATAAAGCAATTAAACATGTACATCATTCATGCCAGGATATTTGGGGATAAGATGCATTCACAAATGCAACTTACTTCAAACTGCCTCAAAAATAAAAAGCTGACTGATAGATAAATGGATACACATTTGACAAAGCAACTATGGCAGAAGTTAACTGTAAAATCTAGAGATATGGCCTACATTGTTCACAAGTCATTCAACTTTTCTATATGTTTCAAATTTTCATAATAAAAATGCTAGAAAAACTTAAAAAGATTTTTTCATGGCTATTTCTGACCACGACATATATCATATGTTTTATTATAAAACCTTGTAGTGAAAGTGAAAGTCGCTCAGTCGTGTCCAACTCTTTGTGACCCCATGGACTATACAGTCCATGGAATTCTCCAGACCAGAATACTGGACTGGGTAGCCTTTCCCTTCTTCAGGGGATCTTCCCAACCCAGAGATTGAACCCAGGTCTCCTGCATTGAAGGCGGGTTCTTTACCAGCTGAGCCACAAGGGAAGCCCAAGAATACTGGAGTGGGTAGCCTATCCCTTTTCCAGCGGATCTTCCCGACCTAGGAATTGAACTGGGGTCTCCTGCAGTGCAGGCGGATTCTGTACCAGCTGAGCTATCAGGGAAGCCCATAAACCTTGTAACCTGATGCCAAAGAAAACAAATAATCTACCAATCTTACATTCAGTAACCTTCACTGAATTATTTTCTTTCCTCTATTGCATAAGCCCTCCCCACCTACCCTCCCCTACCACACTTACTTTAAGATGAATTCCAAAATTATATCAGGAATATAAGTCACACAATTTGAGTCATTATCTAATGGCAAAGGAGTATCTTTCTATGACAAACCATTAGCTGCTACAGAAAATCTAAGATCTCTTCCTGACCCCTCCTTCCATACCATTCCTTTATTGAGAAGAGATTTTGCTTAATGTGATTCTTTAATCACTAGGGAATTGAAACATCTATGAATAATGTGAACAGGGAAATCGTAACATTCATTCTACTGACAAAATCAGAAGGGTTGGACAGTAAACTTCATTTTGTTGGGGGAAAAAAAAAGAATCCTTTTATTGTTAACGACACTCCCATCCTGAAGATATCTTTTTCAAAGGTCAACTGGTCAGTGGACACTGTGAGGTCAAAGGCTTTGATGCAGAAGTTGAGTTTCTCCACTGCTGTATCTCCCTTCCAGTTTGGCATACAGAAATTTTATAAAACTATTAAATATTTATGATGCAGTACAAAGCCCCTCTAAAAGCATCTGTATTTAACTAAATCATGTCACTGACAGCAAGAGGCACGTACAGCAATTTAACCTAGCAGGAAAAGTACTTCTTTTACATAACACTGCAGTGCAGAGAGTTTCAACCATATGCTTCTTTCTGTCCCCACATACCTCCTGTAAGAAGGGAAAGCTTAACTTAAATGGTTCAAAGGGCTTTTAGACAGGCTTCTCAAATGAAACATAAATCTTTTGAAGTGCTCCTCAAAAATTCTTCCCTGAGGCTTTGCCAGGACTCTGTCACTAGAGGTCAGACAAATAGCCCATCCTCAGGTTAAGCGTCCTTAACCCCAGGTTAAATACCTGGATTTAGTCCCATCTTTTCTTCTATCACCACGTCCTTCCAAATGTTTACTATAGTCTATCACTGATTGATGTTAAAGGCACCTAAAATGTATCCATGTCCAACTGGATCCCCATCAGCCTTCCCTTTACTCACAAAAAGACTCCAGGTTTTGTCTGGGTATGCATGCTAAGTCACTTCAGTCCTGTCCAACTCTCTGGGAACCTATGGATTGTAGCCTGTCGGGCTTGTCTGTCCATGGGATTTTCCAAGCAAGAATACTGGGGAGTGAGTTGCCATTCCCTTCTCCAGGGGATCTTCCCAATCCAGGGATTGAACCTGTGTCTTCTGTGTCTCCTGCATTACAGGTGGATGTTTTACCGGCTGAGCCATCGGGGAAGCCCCTTGTATGGGTCTATCTAAAGTTAAATTATTGTTAACCATTCATACCTCTTAATACCAAAGAATCTATTGAGATATGTACTACTACTTAAGGATTTTTTTAAGCTACCTAAGCATTGGGTGATGCAGAAGAACAGCAGAGAGAGATCTCTAAGATGAAAAAACATTTTTAAGCATCTGAGGCTTAGAACTAGCTGTACTTACTCCCGGAGACAGGAGGTTTCAAAATAACTTCCGGCTGGGGAAAAAAATGGGTACAGAAATTATTATTTTAGTGATGTGTATGCTGTCAAAAATCAGGGCTAAATGTTTGAGTTGTCCAACTTGAAATGATATTACTGTAATTCTGCCAGCATACAGCAAGTGATTAGGAAATTTGCTGCTCAGCATTTAAACTAACTTCTTTTCGCGGTCTGGTGGGAAAAAATGGAAAACCTCAGGATGACCTGCTTCTCAAAAGCAGGTTTCAAATTTTAAGGCCACTGTATTTTATATAACGAAAGTAACTTAAAGCCCCATGATATATGTTAATTTATCTACCTATCCATCCACCCATCCATCCAAAAAATTGTTTACTAAGTGACCAGTTATGTGCCTGGCATTATGCTGAGGCTTACAGATTGGGTAGCAAGAAAGTAAAAGAAGTTCCATCCCATAATCACCCTCTTCTCTGAAGCAGTAAGCGAGGTAATCTGCTGAGAGAGACAACATGATTCAAATTTTGAGAGTGGTAAGGTCTGAGTCACCTTGGAAAACAGAAAAGAAGGCTAACTGTAAAAAACAGAAGCAGGTCAGATATTGTGGCAAGTTGTATATACTCATCTGTTGCTGCTGCTGCTGCTAAGTCGCTTCAGTCGTGTCCGACTCTGTGAGACCCCATAGACGGCAGCCCAGCAGGCTCCGCTGTCCCTGGGATTCTCCAAGCAAGAACACTGGAGTGGGCTGCCATTTTCTTCTCCAATGCATGAAAGTGAAAAGTGAAAGTGAAGTCGCTCAGTCGTGTCCGACTATTAGCAACCCCATGGACTGCAGCCCACCAGGCCCCTCTGTCCATGGGATTTTCCAGGCAAGAGTACTGGAGTGGGGTGCCTTTGCCTTCTCCATATACCCATCAGTCCTTCCTTATTTGCTGTCCTCACTCTCAGGATTGTAAATCATTGTCTCCTCTTGAGAATTACATTTGGAAAGTGCAACCAATGGAAGAAGACTTTAAAACAGTCATTGGAGGGTAAATATATGCCAAGTGAAATAAGTCAGACAGAGAAAGACAAATACTGTCTGATATGACTTATATGCAGAGTCTAAAAAATACAATAAACAAATGAACATAAAAAATGCATAATATAAAAAAGAGGCAGACTCATAGCTACGGGGAACAAGCTAGCAGTTATCAGTGTGGGAGAGGATATACGGGGTAGGAAGACTAAGAGGTACAAACGGTTACGTGTGAAATAAGCTATAAGGGTATACAGTACAACACGGGGAAGATAGAGGAACTTAGCAATTATTTTATAATAATTACTAAGGGGGGATAACCTTTAAAAATTGTGGCTCACTATATTGTACGTCTGTAACTTATATATCAACTATAGTTCAATAAAAAATAAATTTAAAAAATCATTGATGACATAAGAAACTACTTTCTGTTGAGCTCTACAGAACTTGAACTCAAACAAGACTGAAGTGGGGATAGGAGGAAGAGAAGAAAACAAGAACAAATGAGATCATGAGAAGGTGAAAGTTCACATGCATATCACAGTTTCCACTTCAGATTTACTTCTCAGATCAGTGCACTTTTTCCCAGCACCAGAATTTAATCTGCAACATCGGGTGATCCATTTCATTCTGCTGTGTGGCTTGACTCTGGCCATGATGAATCCCACCCATTCAAATGATGTTTCCAGGAAGCCCATGAATCTAAGAACTTTAACCTATAAACAGTATGATGCCCCTCTGTTGCCTATTTCTTCTGTGAATAAGATGAGAGAAGAAGATATACCATAAACGCAGAGTTCAGCTGCTGCTGCTGCTGCTGCTGCTAAGTCGCTTCAGTCATGTCCGACTCGGTGTGACCCCATAGACGGCAGCCCAGCAGGCTCCCCCATCCCTGGGATTCTCCAGGCAAGAACACTGGAATGGGTTGCCATTTCCTTCTCCAATGCATGAAAGTGAAAAGTGAAAGTGAAGTTGCTCAGTCGTGTCTGACTCTTTGCGACCCCATGGACTGCAGCCCACCATGGGATTTTCCAGGCAAAAGTACTGGAGTAGGGTGCCATTGCCTTCTCCAACAGAGTTCAGCAGGAAAGTTTAATTTCTCTCTTTCAATGATTACTTGGGAGAAATTAAATCAGTATTTGAAAACATTGTGCATTTACAGCAAGTTCAAAATTATTCATATTAAACTGAAAAGCGAAACTTTGGTCTTTAATGACTCTTCTGCCATAGATTTTCCATATATTTCTCTCTTTTTTGGGCACTTTATTTCTATTTTTAATTGAAGGGTCATTGCTTTAGAGAATTTTGTGGTTTTCTGTCATACATCAACAAGATTTCCCATGTCTTTCTTAAAATGTGTGCTCTTTCTCAGATTTTCCAGATGTGTTCTAGATTGATTTTGCCCCTACTGCCTTTGGGAATTTCATTAATTCATTCAGTAATTGTTTGGTAAGTGTCTAGTACGTTCTAAGGGGTCACAAAGAGTGGGACATGGCTTAGCGACTGAACAACACGATATGTGCCAGGCCCTGCACAAAACTGAGAAGAGGGAAGGGACTGCAGTGGTTCCTGCTTCCAAGGTGTTATATTCTAAAAAGGAACTTCGTTTTCTTAATCCCAGTCTGGCACAAATGCCAGCACTGCAGAAGTGAGAGTCCGCAGTCTTAGAATAGATTCTATTTGTGTGGCAGACACATTGTGGAGTGATTAAAAGGAAAAAAAAAAAAAAGAGCCCAGCAAGAAATACTATTTGTTGTATAAGCATGCATAAGTTTCTCAGATTTTCCTTCACTGAGGATCCAGTTATGAAAGCGATTACCTCTGAAGAGTTTTGTTTTGATGAGTATTGGAAGAAAAATGCAGAAATTCCTTTCCAGAAAGGACCATGCCCTAGAGGCTTTGGAATTACTGTGACAATTATGCTATTAGAAAAACACAATCCATCTTTTTCATTCTCAGTCACTATTAATATCAAAACAAAACACCCATCAACCCAACTGGGCTGTAATAGAAAATTAATGGTGGGTTGATTTTTTTTTTTAAGTTTTTAAAAAAACTTTATTGCTTGATTGTTTCTGGCAGATAGAGTAAAATTAAAAAATATTCATACATTTTATTATTATCTTTTTTGGGGGCCACACCATGTAGCATGTGGGATCTTAGTTCCCCAACCAGAGACTGAAACCATGCCCCGCTGCATTGGAAGTGTGGAGTCTTTTAACTACTGGACCGCCAGGGAAGTCCCTTTTCTTGATGAAGGCTTCTTAGTTACTGATGAGGCCAATGCAGTTTTAAATTTAGGTAGACAAGTTTCCTGAATTATTCAGGAAATGTTTTAAATGCATAGAAATTCTGACATTTCAAAACATAAACATCAAAAAGAAAAAACCATATTACATACATATAGATAGAGATCTGATGATTTGATTTAAAAAAACTGGTTTCTTGTAGAAGATAGTGTAATCAATAAGGAAGTTATTTGAAGAAATAAGTATTAAACATTTTGACTAACATTAGTTCTGATAACTACCTAGTCTCTGCAAAAGCGCTGACTTGGCAAGACTAAAGAGGACCAAGTGAGTTTTACTATTCAAGTTATATGTTATTATCCTCATAAATATATCAGCTCTTCAAATATGAATGGATGATTATTAAAGAAACCAACAATAAAGTGATTAGAATTAATTTCCTTTATCAAATTAGAAACATGATTTTTCCTTTTTTCAATTAATTTTGATGAAAATATATAGAGAAACCCACTTATTCAACATCTAAATCAATTTAGATATTTTATTCTCATAATTTTATAAGTGTTTATAAGCTAAACATTGTCAGAATGTGAATGTCCAGTGATAGCATATTCAATGAAGAGAAGGATATATACTGGGGTGAAACTTTCTTATTTTATATTAACACTGTCTGAAGGTGCATTTGAAAGAACATTGCAAAAACAGTTTTCAGTTTTAAAAAATGGTGTCTCGTTTAAGTACTAATATCTTTTGTGTTCAAAAATAAAACATTAATTTTTAATCCTAAAAGTAACAACTTGAGTGTTAAAAGTATGGTACATTTCTTGCTTTGCTTTTAACTGTTTTTGGGTAATTTTTGGCTGCCCCAACCAGGGATTGGACCCACACCTCCTGCAGTGGAGGGCAGAGTCTTAACCACTGGACCACAAGGGAAATCCCCATTTTTCATTAACATAGTATTTTCCCTTCTTCATTTCAAATCCAACAGTGTGTTACACCATCAAGATACTTGGAGCATCAGGTATTATCTGTACCCAATATCTCATCTCCTTATTGTTCTTAAGGACAAGTCTGCACACACCCAAAAAGTCAATGAATTCTGTGCAAACTAAAAGACGTTCTTAAAATGAGGAGCAAATTAGATCTAATTATGGGTGATAGAATTTTGAAAGGTCCTAGATTAACATTACAAGCACTTTCCATGTTAAATTAAGCGTGTAGTTTAGTCAGCAAAGATATTCTTTTTATATATCTTGTTTATGTCTACTATAAATATCATAAGCATTCCATTAGCATCTAACCCAGTGATTAATGCATATATGATCGAGTCAGGTTCCAATCAGTGACAATAACTGCCTGCAAATATTTCCACAACTGTTCATCTCCCAACTCTTTTTCCCTGACTAACAGCGACATGCCTACCAAAGTCTAAGGGTTCATGTAGTTACAGGAAACCAGATGCATTATTTATAAGGATGCAGAAGCTAGAAAGTTCGGCTATGCTGCCTACCCCAGCAGTAGTAGGCTCTAAGCTATTGGCGACAGGAAGCTTGCCAGTGCATTAGAAGATGAGATTGAAGGGATCCCTGCCAAATAAAATAGCTAAGTAATAACAAATGGTAAAGAAGAGCCTTGGGGGTTGCAGGGAGTCCTGAGCTCACCACTGAAGCACAATTCGGATCACCAAGCTTTTGCAGTCAATGCAGAAAGAGTTGTAATCCCAATTAATTCTTTGTCTCATCTCTCTTGAGTGCTTGCTTTTTAATTACAGTTATACATTAAAAAAAATAAATAAACCAGTCAATTCTAAAGGAAGTCAACCATGAACATTCATTGGAAGGACTGTTGCTGGAGCTGAAGCTCCAATACTTTGGCCACCTGATGCGAAGAACTGACTCATTGGAAAAGACCCTGATGCTGGGGAAGATTGAAGGCAGGAGGAGAAGGGGATGACAAAGGATGAGATGGTTAGATAGCATCACTGACTCAATGGATATGAATTTGAGCAAACTCTGGGAGACACTGAAGGACAGAGGAGCCTGGTGTGGAAAAGAGCTGGACACAACTTAGTGACTGAATGACAACAAATAGAATCAGTATACAAATGAGAAAATTACAACTGCTATACATTAGGCATGGTGTACAGTATCGCGTTTCAAGTTCAGATAGAATTCATTCTGTATTTGTATAGTCCACCCTATTTATAACTCCACTTCACTGTTTTAGTGATTCTGCGCAAATTGGTATATTTTCCCTTTTTGATTTCAAAGAAAAGTAAATCTGGCCCCAAACAAAAAGCCAAAATTTTTTATTCTTCATGTATTCAAAACTGATATATTGCTACAGCGATACCTACATGACATTAAGTAGATTTTGAGGTAGTGCCATTCAAGTTTCATTTTCTGTTTAATCATTGTCAGGCACTTGGAATTTATACCACAGTGCAACAAAAGGCTGCCTGCTAAATGTTAACAGCAGCAGGGGATGAGAATGCCATCTTGCCTGGGGAGAAAAAGACCCTAAGGATGGACAAAAAAATTTCAATCTAAATACACACACAAAATTTACTGAAGGAACTGTTAAAACCAAATAACCTTCCCTATCACTCTAATATATAAACAAAAAGCTATGGTTTTTATTCTGTATCTCAAAAAAACTGAAAATTATCATCAAAATCAAGTAGTTGAAGCTACATAGCACATACTATGCTTAGTCTTATCTTGAGCAAACTGAGTTTCAGATATTTAATATTTAACAAGATACTTTTTTAGGTGGAGGAGGAATGGTTTATGGAATTCCTTCTATATTACCCATGGGCTTCACCAGTGGCACAGTGGTAAAGAACCCACCAGCCATGAGGGAGATGCGGGTTCCATCCCTGGGTCAGGAAGATCCCCGGTGAAGGAAATGGTAACCCACTCCAGTATTCTTGCCTGGAGAATCCCATGGACAGAGGAGCCTGCAGGCTACAGTCCACGGGGTCACAAAGCGTCAGACACGACCGAGCGACTGAGCATAGGATCATCAGTTCAGGTCTACATTATCCAAGTATCTAACAAATATAATTTGTTACCAAAAACCATCTAGTTTTAACTCCTTTTATCATAGTAAATGTGCATATATATTTCTGTACCTTGTTCAGGAACCCTGATCCATAGAATTGATCTGGTCCAAGTGATCTCAGTAGGGGAAAAGAGCGTATTTAAAGGTAGCTGCAATGATTATATGGCCTTAGAGACACACGATGGAGGTCACAAAAGGAACCTTCTGAAGGTTTTTTTGTTCACCTTGACCTCTACTCTCAGTGGTCAAAAAGAACAGAGGACATGGAGTCAGAGAGGCTGGCGTGGAATTTAGATATTAAAATAACCTTGACAAATACTGAGTTATCTAAGCCTCTCAGTGTCTTCATCTATCTAATGGGACAAATACTATCTGTTCTCAGATGAAAGTAGCTGACACATGGTAGGTCTTCATTAAAAAATATTATTATACTTCATTATTACCTTTTTAATAATAACAAAAGAAAAATCCACCTTTTTAATGCTGTGGCATTCCCTCACTCCCAAATGACTCTTCAGCACCACAGGGAGGAACAGCGACCAACCAGTTAACTTGTAGATTTTCAGATAATTTGCAATAATCCCATCTAAGATGAAACGGGGGCTTCCCAGGTGGCTCTAGTGGTAAACAAACTGCCTATGGATGAAGGAGATGCAAGAGACAAGGGTTTGATCCCTGGGTCAGGAAGATTCCCTGGAGTAGGAAATGGCATCCCACTCCAGTATTCTTGCCTAGGAAATTCCATGGGCAGAGGAGAGGATCCTGGCAGGCTACAGTCCACGGAGCTACAAAAAGTCGGACGTGACTAAGCACACACACACACACACACACACACACACACACACACACGAGCGCATGCACACAAGGTGAAACAGTCTTATAAATCATCATGTAAAAAACTGATCATAAATGGAAGAAACCTTCAATCTATGATTTAAGTCAATGTGATCTGTCATTGTGAATTTATTCAACCTTGATTTTTAAATATTTAAAAGTATTTAAATATTTAAATATATTTTTCACGATTGAAGGTTAGTTGGTTTTCCAATAATTACACCTACGTACAACTTTTAGAAATTATGACAATCTAACTAGAAAAATCATCTCACTATTAATGATCATTTCCATTTAAAAAAATCCTTCCTAGGAATCAGAATCGTGGTGTGTTATTGGAATGGAAACACAAACCAAAATTTATTCATTCAAGACCTTACATTCCAGTTTGGGAAGTGATGTAGACACCTGTGACAATTAAAAGTGGTAAGCTTGTTGTCTGAAGCAAGAGCAAGGAAGTCACCAAGACAGTAAGGCTGGGCATTGGAAGATAGATCTAACATATGGGTATAACAAAATACAGAGTTCACTTTTATTCTTTGATTACAAAAAGACTTTTTTTTCCCTTACAATTTCAAACATCCTTTTTTTTTGACACTTAAAACTTGTTTTATTAAAAACATTTTTTGTTAAAGAGACTGCCTAAAAATGTCTGAAATTTGCCTTTAATAAAATTATAAAGAAAGTTTGGGGATGGTTTGTGTGTTTTTAAAACACTCAAAATTTTTTTTCTTCTTCATTCTTACTTTCTTCTTCTTCTTCTTTTTTTTTTTTCATTCTTTAATAAAATATACCAAGGTCTGCACCTCTTCTAAAAACGTGGGAGAGAATGACCTTTTAAAAATTATGTAGACTATAGCTGACCCTATTCTTCATGAAGTCTCTACCAGAAACTTCAGTTAGACTTATCCTTGATACCCTTTTTACCCAAAAGGTCACAGCCAACATTCTAGAAATTTAAAAAAAAAAGAGCAGAAAAATTTGCCATAATACTTGTTCCTATGTGTACACACGGAGTGGATGTGATGTTTCATTCCTATTTTTGTACTAAGCTTAACAATTTTAAATCTCAGTTCCCTTTACCTGCACCGTAAAGACACTTTTAAAGGCTCGAATAAACCGCTTATGTGCCCTTGAGCTACCTATTTTCTTCCTAAAGCTTATCTTGCTTTCACACAGCCTCATTTGCACATACAAGCTAATTCTCCTGCCCCCATGATCTATTCATTCTAAAACATACCCAAGGACTCTTTGTGTGGTTTATTTTTTTGCAGATAGCTTGAGTGAACAAAGATGTATTTCTGCTTTGGAGCATTAGGGACATGAAATTAAGAAGCTTCTACAAGGAGAGAAGAGGAAAAAATTCATCTAGGTCAACTAGAGGGAAATGTACATAATTTATAAAAAATCTATTATGGCCACTTAATTTTTTTCTCAGGTATATGTAAAGTTACTCTTCTTTATATTCCCTTCATATCATACTTTACCATAAAAATATCCTGTCTGACAAGGTGGGTTCCTCCGGGCACATTTTATCAGAAGGAGGATATGTTAGATTTTACAGCATTAAAAAAAATAAATGTAGCAGCTTCCTTCTTTCTTATAGCTCTGTAGGCTGAGAATTATAAATAATTATGACTTGTTCTCAAAGTTACCTTATTTTTGAATGACACAGATTTCTGCAGGTTGACAAAATGTATCTCTGAGTAAAAATGCAAGACAACAGTTGTACAGAACATTATAAAAAATTTAACATATTATCTCCTGTAGATTATTCTGTTAATATATCTTTCTTCCTATATGGGGAATTTATAGTTAAAAACTTGATCAAATGACCAGAAGCTTGTCAATTAATCACTGTTCTTAAGAAATGAAGTTTAATAAAATTGAGAGAGAAATCATCTTAAAGGATAATTTTACTTTTCAATATTTAATAAGCAATAATTTGAATTAATTTACTATTTTAATTTACTAGAGTATCACTCCATTATAACTAAGATACATTTTAAAGTTTGCCATTTCTGATACCTTTGGACCAATTAAATGGCCAATTTATTTCCTTTAGGAAATAAAAATAAAAAACAAACTTTACCTAATGAAAATAAAATTCAAGAAGCTCCAAGCTTTCCATATACATTTCTGCTGCTGCTAAGTCACTGCAGTCGTGTCTGACCCTGTGCGACCCCATAGACGGCAGCCACCAGGCTCCCCCGTCCCTGGGATTCTCCAGACAAGAACACTGGAGTGGGTTGCCATTTCCTTCTCCAATGCATGAAAGTGAAAAGTGAAAGTGAAGTCGCTCAGTCGTGTCCGACTCTTAGCGACCCCATGGACTGCAGCTTACCAGGCTCCTCCGTCCATGGGATTTTCCAGGCAAGAGTGCTGGAGTGGGGTGCCATTGCATTTCTAGGCCACCTAATAAAAAATATCTCCTTAGATATATCACGTATCTTTGTAAGTCCATTTGTGTATCATGGAAAAGTTTCTGATAATCAAAGAGTAATCTCACTGCAGTTAAACTCCTCTAAAATACCCAGTTAAATTTCTAAGTTCTTTAGAAACTCTCCAAACTTCTTTCAGAATCCTACATTGTATGACATAATTTCTGATGCCTCTTAATCTTAGACTCCTACTTTTTATTTTATTTTTTAACTTTACAATATTGTATTGGTTTTGCCATATATCAAAATGAATCCGCCACAGGTATACATGTGTTCCCCATCCTGAACCCTCCTCCCTCCTCCTACTTTTAGTGGCAAATGATAGATTCTCATCATCTTTTTAAATGAGATAAATGCCAGAATTCTGACTTCTTGGTAAAATGACAAAACTTTAAATATGAGGCAGAAACAACAATTGACTACTTAAAAAAAAAGACAACAGTAAAACAAATCACTACCCAAACAATACTTCGTTTTAAACAATACTTACCACAGAGTGAATAAACATGTTCTATCTGAAGCAATATTATTTAAAAAAATAACTTGATTTAAAGCAAATCACTGCCCAAACGACACTTCATTTTAAAACACAGAATGAATAAACATATTCTATCTGAAGCAATATTATTTAAAAAATAACTCGATTTAAAAGTCTGTGCCCCATGTTCTACTTTGTACTGGTGCACTGGGATGACCCAGAGGGATGGTATGGGGAGGGAGGTGGGAGCAGGGCTCAGGATGGGGAACACATGTACACCTGTGGCGGATTCATGCTGATGTATGGCAAAACAATACAATATTGTTAAGTAATTAGCCTCTAATTAAAATAAATAAATTAAAAAAAAAAGAAAAAATAGTAAATAAAAAAAGAAAAAATAAAAAAGTAAAAGTCTGCACCCCACGTTCTACTTTGTTATACCATGTATTTTCACATCCAAAGAGCACAGTTAGCCGCAAATAAGCTCTTCTACTTTACTGCAAACTCCTTCAGCCCCAGGACTATTCTATACCCACCTCTCCCACCCACCTCCTCCACCAAGAAACACACATCACAGTTCCTAGCACTGTGCTGGGACAGAGTAGGAACTGGGTTATTGACTATTTGTTTATTTTAATTAAAGGGAGGTCAGTCCTCAGTGGTCTAAGAATCAAATAGTAGAAACAGGCCCATCAAATCTGCATCGTAAATTTACCACTTACTTGCTGTCTGACCTTAGTAGACACTTAGCTTATCCCTATCTATATATTATTATTCTTACTATTAAAATGGAAATATTAATAGCTCCCAAATTTCTTTTAAAACTTAAAAGAAAAACTGATGAAACAGTTTATCATTACAGATGAAAGTTCCTTTATTTAACAAAGCCAGTCTGTCCTTCCTTCTTGCTCCCTCTCTTCATGTCATGTTTTACAAGGCTTGAAGAAGAGGTTCTGGAATACCTGAGCAAAAACCAGAACAACAGCTCATGTTTGATGAGCTAACCCAATCTAAATACCCAATCTCCTAAAAAGAGACAGTTATGGACTTGAAGGAAGATGGACACAGCTTTAGGCTACAACCCACACTGGCCCATGTTATCGGTTTTTAAGATTTTGTTGACCTCTGACAGAGATAAAATGGAAAGCGCCATTCCAGCATTTCTTTTATGATTAGTTGACCTATGTATCCACAGCCTCTCTATTAAAGAAATGAAGTAAGTACCCAAGCAATGGCTACGCTAGAGGCATTATAGTAAGAATAAGGCAGAGAACCGTGGGAGATGCTCACGGACGAACTACTAGAGACATTATTCCCTCTGGGTTTTAGTCTAACATCTATGAGGTTGATAAAGCCTCAATCAGTGTGAGTTCACACTTTTCAAAAGACCTGCTGACTGTTCTATGCAATCTTAAATGGAATGGACTAAGCATGCTTCTTTTCCTTTTCTTACTGGAAAAAAAAGAAAATCCTAATCAACATGCAACTACTCTAGTGAAAGAAACTAGTAATTTCTCAAAATCTACTTAATCATAGGTTTAAAAAAAAATCTGAAGTACTTTCTGGCTTTTAACTCTAAAGTCTGAACATTTTACTGATTTGAAAATGCTTCCCATGCGTTCAGGTTTGAAAACTGTAACCCATTTTTCTACTCTTTTCTACTTTCTTCAGAAGAGGCTAAAACAGTTTTGAAATTAAAAGAGGGCATTCCTAAGAATGATGATAGCTCTTAGGTACTAATAGAGTCCTTTAAAAATGATATTTCAGTTGTCTTCAATTTTTTAACTCATTATTTTCTTCATAATGGTAAATTTGTTTTAATTTTGTTTGCCCAATTAAATAATTTTCAATAACATTTATTGCTAACTTTCCTTTAAAATTCTCTCTCTCTTTTTTTTTTTTTTGAGCCCTATTTCCTGACTCTTCTAAATTTGTCTGCTCATCAGCTATAGAGGACCATGTTGGTTTGGCCTGGCTGGTCCACTTTCTCCATGTTTAGGTACAGAACCCTCCTCTCTATAGTGAACCCACAGCGTGCAGTTAGTTCCCAAGGGACTGAGCCCATCTGTCCCACTAACCCAAACACACACACAGCAGTGGATATCTGACCCAGCCCCCACCCAATTGGAGTCATTAATCTCCTTGGGATACAGTCATTATTTTAGGGGTAAGTATATGAAGCAAGCAGAGCCAATCAGATTCTTCCTTAAAATCTGGTATTCGCATAAGAAGTGGATTTTCTCTTCTTAGATTATGAACCAAGAGGAAAGAGGCCTCAAGATATGAGCAGCTATACCCCTATCAGACAGAGAAAACCCACTAAGAACAAAGCCAACATTTGTAGAGAAGCAAAGCATAAAGACTGAGAAACTGTCATATCATATCATTTGAGCCTCTGGATCAAATTGGGCCAGTTTTATGAGCCAGTACACTTCATTTATATTTAAGCTCTTTGCAGTTGAATTTCTATCACCTGCAGCTGAGAAACTTCTAGTTGAATCACCATCCATATTTCTTACTGCTTTATGACGTTGTTCTTAACCCTTCCTGTACCTATTGCTCCTTTTTGAGGGGTGGGGGTACTGCTTCCTATAGCATGCAGGTCTTTTAATAATAGATAGGCCCCTCTTCCCATTTTTTTCCCCCTCTTCCCATTTTTAAAAGATCCCTAGACAACTTGAAAAAAAAGTGAAGACTGAAGAAATCCACCAGGTCAATCATTTACTTTGATAAGCAAACATCAAAATCCTGCTAGCTCTGTTTTCCTTGATGTTTTCTTTGTGCCTCTCTGACTCCATTCTCTTGTCTTCATGTCACCACTTAATTTTCCTTTAATTTTTACATATAATCCACTTCACTGCTCTATTCCTAATGATTAAAAACACTTAATTATAGTTTTAATTCTTCTCTAAAAGCAAGAAAAATAGAGATGTCCTTCCTCTCCCAGCTGATAAAAAGATGGAGGATCTTTTCTAATGTTCAAGGGAATATTCTAATAAAAAGCCCCCCAAAGAATGAAATACAGGAAAATAATTGCTTTGGGGCTGATAATTTTATACTAACAAATATAGCTATCATACAAATTATATCTAGGATTTATGACATTATGCAAGGCTTCCCAGATAGCTCAGTTGGAAAAGAATCTGTGTGCAGTGCAGGAGACCCAGGTTTGATTCCTGGGTTGGGAAGATCCCCTGGAGAAGGGAAAGGTTGCCCACTCCAGAATTCTGGCCTGGAGAATTCCATGGACTGTATAGTCCATGGGGTCATAAAGAGCCGGACATGACCGAGGGACTTTCACATCACATGCAGGAGGTTAAACAGTAATCATCCTAGAATAAGGTTACCCATCTACCCCCAACATCAACAACCACTGGGGAAGATTTCCCTGTTTGTTGAAAATCCGATTCCTACTAGCACAATGGCTCTTAATCCCACTTCTGTAAATAGCAATGTTTTGAAACAGGTTAATTCTCAAAGTCAAAGAGCAAGTCATTGGAATGATTCTAGGCTGTTTTCTGTCTCCTTTATAGTATTAAAACTTTGAATTATGTTGCTAGTAACTCAGCACTTTCCTGTCCATTTCATTATGTAGGAGATTGTAGAGAGTATATTATTTCACCAAAAAGTTGACTCTGAGATAATTGGTATAAGTGTGATTATACACCTAGACTCCATTTTGATGCTTTTTTAAAAGAAGCTCTCTTTTTCCCTTTTTTAAAGAAGTTCAAGTTACACAGATAGACCTAGAGACTGTCACACTGAGTGAAGCTAGTCAGACAGAGAAAGACAAATATCATATGATATCGCTTACATGTGGAATCTGAGACAGTATAAGAGAACTCATCTACAAAACTGAAATGGAGTTACAGATATAGAAAATAAACGTATGGTTATCAAGGGGTAAGGGGTGGGGAGGGATCAACCGGAAGGCTGTGAATGACATACACACTATTATATATAAAATAAGTGACTAATAAGGATCTACTGTATGGCACTTGATACTTCACAATACTCTGTAATAACCTATATGGTAGAAGAATCTAAAAAAAGTGCATATATGTGTAACAGATTCACTTTGCTGTACAACTGAAAATACCTCAATAAAAATTTAAAACTTTTAACTATTAAAAAAAAAAAAAGAAGTTCAAGGTAGTTGCATGGATCCTGTAAGACTTTTTAATTTAAAAAAACAACATGATTTAAATCAGATGATTCAGGCTTAAATTTCTGTTTTACCACTTACATAGTTTTTGAATTTGGATATGTCAGAAATTTCTGAGTCTCAAGTTCCTTATCTAACAAATGGGATGAAATCTAAGTCATAGAATTATTGAATTTATTGTGTGAATAAATGACTCAATATATGAAAATATATCTTATAAAATTTACAGTATGATACAAAAATCAGTTATTTATATATACACAGTACACACATATTTGTATGGGTCAAAAGAATAATTTTGTAACAGATTAATTTCAACAGAATACAAAGGGTAAGGATAATTTAGTTATAAGCTCGATGAAACGTTTTATCAAGTAGTGGAATGCAATGAGGGACACTGAATGCCTTTAGAAAGGCAGAACTGAGGAATGATATTCCAGTTGCAGGGAGTACAAGGGAAAGTTGTAAGGGAAAATGTAAGACATGTTCACATAGAAAATGAAAGAAGTGAGCATGAAGGTAAGAATATTAACACTGACATACAAGCCCTGACTTTTTCCCAAGTCCCTCTGTTGCCCTAAAAATCTGCAACTCACTCTCCAGGCAAGGAGGAAAGTGGAGGTAATACCAGTTGGGCAATCTCCTTTGAAAGTTTTTCTTTTATTGCCAAAGAGCATGCAATTTTTTTGTCATTCTCCTAAGACACAGAATTACCACACCCTTGAAAATACCATGTTTATAGAAATCTGGAAGCACAGTTTGCATTCAATCAGAAGTAGCTCTTCAACCATCACAGGACAGAGTTCATATTTGGTACCAAAAAAGATCTGAAGTTGGAATGACATTTTTTTTCCAGCTGAGAATCATTTAGCAAAGGTCTGGGCAGTTCTGTCTACATTTAGAGTAGGTCAGTCAGTTATAGATGAAGGGGGAAGTAAGAACCGTAGCTCTGAAGCTCACGAATGGACCAGTAGACCTGGTCCAATCTATTCAATCCAGCGCACCAAGCTGTCTCCCAGGGAACATGCTGTAAATCTCATTATAACAGAAATGTTTCTGCAGACAAAAGGCATTCTTCCTTCAGCTAGCTTTTTTAGGTGCCAAATTAAAGACTGAGTTGTTCATTTCATTCAGAGATTTCAAAGAGGACTTCCTGGATAAGTTCCTTTCCAGTGCAGTCTTAGCTAAGAATATATATTATTTTGGAAAAGACAGTGATTTCTTGGCATAGAACTTCCAACATCACCATTTAGACTGAAAAATCATTAACTCCTTCCTGCTCCAACAATAAGGATAATTTCTTATGTTGCTCAAATAAAATGGAAGGACTCCCTTCATTTCTATTTTCTTCAGAGACATGTGCATTGTTCAAGTACTGGCTCTCTTCTGTCTACAGGGGAAGACCATCTAAGTGCTAAACGATTCACATTCATTCGTTCATATTAGGCTTCTCAGTATAGTTTCAGATAAACATGATTATACAGACACAGTGACTGAGCCTTAAGGACACTGAATCACTTGCCTAAGAATACACAGTAATTAACAGCACTGGTATTTAGACTTAAGAACATGAGTCCATCTGATGTCTGTGTTCTTTTCATTTCCCTTCACCACCCTTTGATGGGTAACATAAAGATTACATGGGCTCAGCTGGTTCAAGGCAACGCATTTACTTTAATCTACTACACATACTTTCAATCCACTTTGTATCAGTGACAACTTTTCCACCCATTCACAGAATCTCATTCCTTTCCATATTAAAGTCTTCTTTTTTTTTTTTTTTTTAAAGGCAACAAAATGTCATGTGTTACAACAGGCTAGCATACTGCCTGGGTTTGAATCTTGCTTGAGAAACTTTAGAGAAAATACATCAGTTTCATCATCTGAGAAATGGAACAAGGTTTTATGAGAACCATGAACCATGTAAATCACCTTATACGCTGCCTGGCATGCAGTGAGCCTTCAATAAAGGTTTGCTATTACTATTACTATGATTCGAAACATATATTACTATTTAAGACTGTTTTCCAGAAAGTTCTCTTTATTTTCTTTCTTGTTATTATTCATTAGACTTTCTATTTTTGTTTCTCTCATTTTTATATTCAATTGGAATGGATGGGACTTAATTCAGTAAAGTGGTTGGTATAACAATTATATTTTTTATAGCATTTGACAAAATCGTCTGCAAAATGGGGTCACCAGCAGCTGGCAATTCAGAGAGAAATCGTTAAGGTTTGTCCTAAACAATCAATTTACTTTTTTGCTGATGCTGTGTAAAAGAGGAACAAGATAGTCCTACTGACTTTTGCAAATTTGAAGCTCTTCTTTTCTACAACCTGTTACTTATGTGTAACAGGACACTCATTTAGCAAAGTATTCATATGTTTTAAGTCACAGATGCCTCCTTTACAAAAGGATAACATAAAATGAAGGAAAACAATGCTAATTCTTACCAAAAGATTATTATAAGGCACTTTAAAAGAATTATAAATGAACAACTTTAAAAAGAGTGAATGTATAATGCAAATTCACAGAGGAAGTAGTTAAAATGAGCCTTACAAAGGGAAAGATTAGTATCATATCTTTGCTATTTCACCAAATTTATGAAATGCTAGGAAAAACAAATAGAGGGCAAAAATGATAAAGTGTTTGCAGATGAAACATGAATCTCTTAAAATCTCCAGTCACATACAGGTGTTTTGCATGTCTCCTTTCTGGCTGAAACAAAGCAAAAAGAAACCTACTCAGGGCTGATTATTTCTGACCTGTGGGAACTTTTCCTGGGCCTTTGACACTTTTATATATTTTGAATTTTTAAGTCCAGGGTATTATGATTGCTGGTTCTTCAAGTTTCAGCTCCAGCCTTTACTAAACTGAGATATGCTTGCATCAGAGCCCTGCCCCAGTGCAGAATTCCACTGAATATGGCCTTTGGAGGAGCTGAGTATTGCATGCTGCTAGCATGGACCTAGGACCCTGCCACTATTGGCTTATATTTCCAAAATACAGAACATAATTTTGAGATTAAAATATGTATTCATTAAATGGATACAATATGCCAAAAAAAAAATTCATTAATCAACTCAGCAGTATTTACTGAGACCCCCCCAGGAGTGGGGAGTGACATACGGAAATGGGTCACTGAAATGTTTTAACGCAACGGTACACAAAGCCTTCTTTCTTACTTTTAAACCCTGACCAAGTATCAGGAACTAATTCTGCTGAGAGTTAAAGATCAGAGTCAAATTTCAAAATGACTTCTCTCTCCACAGTGTTGCAGTGAACAGAAATGTAAACTGAGAGATTCATTTCAGTTCCCTAAGTATTTCTTCCATTCCCAAATTACTCAGATATACTTAAGAATCACATCCATCCCATTAATGATAGGATGAAGGGTTCCAATTACAAGAGTTTCAATAACTTTTTTCAGTGAATCATGCAGGGGGGAAATGATTCCCAGACAAAATGACAGAGAGAAAATCCTAGTGTTTGCTTTTGCTTAATAAACACTCAAAAATAGAAAACAAGGCTCAATATGATTCCTCAACACTAGTTAGCTAAAATCTACATAATTATTCTAATCTTTTCCTAATGAGAATTAAATAACAAATATCCCAAACTCCCCAGAAAGGATTATCATTTTGGAGAATGCAATGCTTATCCTTAGGGGAAGTCAATCTAATCTGAGCATTTCCTTTCCTGTTTGATCTTACTAGATTATTGCCATCAATCCAGTTAAACAATGCTTTATCTAGTTAAAGTATAGTCAAAACATCATACTTCATGTAATAAAAATACACTGACATCGTATTGTGACAGTCTGGGTATCACCAACCCAAATGGATTTTAAAATCAAACTGGATATTTAGACCGATTGGCAAAACAATGGAAATTGCCTCAAGTAAGTTCAAGTATTTTATACAAGGCTGATAGAGAAAGGAAATTGTTCATTAAACACACTCTCTGGGCTAGAATAGAATAATTACAAGCTTTAAATAAAGAGCTACAATCAGGGACAGAAAGACTGTAGTTGTAAGTTTTATTTTCAAGGCCTGATAAACTCCCCTGTTGCATATCAAAATTTAATTCTAGGCTATTCACAATTTATAAGTATCAAAACTATTTTTACTAGTCCTTGCTAACTTCTTAAGTTCCCCTGATATAGCGCAAAGCACCAATCAATCTAACAGTTGTAGACCTCCACAAGCACAAAGCACATTTCACATTAAACATTTGAAAACTAATCTGAGATCTTGCCTAGGGACTTGCTTTCAAACATTTTCATAATTAGTCACTTGCTATCAAATTTGAATCAAGGGCATCTATATATAGTTTCCAAAATCCATCACAACAGACTTTATATGAGAACTGAGGAGCTTTGGAATAAAGATCCCAAACAGCTGGGTATCACGCCTTAGGCAGTTGCTGAAGGCATCACGAAACACTAAAAAAACAAAAGTAAAGAGACAAAGAACAACCGACAATGTTCTCTGTTGCTCATCCAGAACTAGGCCTCAGAATGGGTGCAATTATATTCCAACATTCACAGACATTACATTACCTTAAAACTGTATGTATGTATCTCAGGGGAAGGGGATATCTGATCAATCCCAAGCAGAGCAGGAGTTCATTTCTATTCCAAACAGCAAACACCATTCTGTTCCCAAACTTGATACCCCATTCCCCAATAAGGGTAGAGGAGAGATATGAACATGATCTTCAGAAGCAGATACTGTCTTGGGTTAAACACTAGTCAACAGAATATTTAAATATACTTACATGAAGAAGTATTTGTTCCTTCTGTTGATACTGATATTCTAATGGGAGACTCTATAAAAAATAAAAGTGGAATGAAGCTTTATTGAGTCATGCCACTTGGATTCTTAAATTAGAAATTTTGCCAGCCTTGGGTATCATCTAGAACAAGAGATCTAGAAAATGGTGCAACAGAAAAGCTGAAAGCATCTCAAAGTCAAAGGAAGGTATATGCAACATTCAAAGAATATCTGAATATTCCACAGAGGAATGTTTCTACAGTGTGGACACAAAGACTTCTGAAAGTTGCAAAAGGTACCCATCTGCAAAGATACCCCTCCACACACCAGCTGCTCTCTTCAAATTTCCTGGAACCACTACTCTGAACAGATCCACACTCCAGGTAAGACAGACAATTCCTTTTCTTAGGTTGGTCTTGATTTTAAGAAACATGAAACCAAAGAGAACACTCTCCACATTCAGAGAGAATGAAAGGCAACTTTCATGCTTAGAGGAAAAAAAGAAGGATGAAAATATTTTCAGGCAAACTGCTCTGCATAAACATTCTGGCCAAACACGATGCTGAATATAGTCCATGCAAGGTCCACTAGAGCGATTACATTAGGATCAAACAAAACGTACTAAATAAATACATAATACAATCATTGGGGTTGCACAGCAGCTTGATTCTCTTAGATGGTAAGGCTAAAGAAGGAAAACCAGTATTTAGGTAAAGCAGAGCGTAAAACATACTTCATGCAAAAAAAAAGCATGAGACCATATTTAGGTAAAGCAGAACATAAAACATATCTCATGCAAAAAAAAAAAAAGCACGAGACCTAAAGGTTTTTATGAGTAAGAACTAAGAACAACTCAGTATCAAAGAAGGATTGAAATTCAGCAACCATAAAGCTATAAAGATTCAAGTCACATAGCCGAAAATAATAGTTACAGTCATTCCAAATTCCCAAGGCAAGCAGCCCATAAATCTAAAAGCTCAGATTTGTAACAGCACCAACTGGGGTCAGAAAATGAAGTCCGTACATTAAAGAAATGTCAGAGTGAAAGGTGAGGAAATTCAGAAACTCTACAAATTTTTTCTTATCTCCATCTCTCTATATTCCTTCTCTCTCTCTCTCTCTCATTCTTTTTCTGCTACTCAGAAAAGTGAGATCCTCTTATACTCCAGGATCATACCACCTTGCAACACAAGCATAAGCCCTAAATATGGTCAAAGTGGCTAAGACATAGAGAAAGTTAGCTCTTATGATTTTGAACAATGGCTTTGAAGAGAAGAGGCTAAACTGGGGAAGGTAAGATAGAAAATGGCTGTTAAATCACATGGCCTCTGAGATTAAATATTTATTTGTAAATATGCTAAAGGTTTTGTTAACTACAGAATCACAAAGGATAAGAAAAAGTAAAAAAAAAAAAAAATTAAATTCACACCAGATGAATGACATTCACGGCTAGTGGAGAAATCAATGAATTAGGGTTATACATGGGTTAGTAGAGTTGGGTTTTCAGTAGCTAATATATGCTCAGATCACAACTGCTATCAGCAAATATTACAGGCAAGTGAGAAACAAACAAAACCAAACAAACCAAAAAGAAAAAAGCAACAGCATTTTAAAAAGTCAGGCCTATAACAGTGCTTCTGCCCAACTTCAGTGACTGACAACTGAGCATTAAGAGCCCAAAGGTCAGAGGTCAGACAGTGATACTTTATCCAGGAATGAACTGTGATGGATGAAGGAGGGCAGAGCCCACTAAGAGAAACTCCTAGAAAGATGTAAAAGCTGAAGTTACAACCCAGATATCTCCTTTCCTGGTGTAGTACTCCTTAAGTTGCATCTAGTTTTCTTTTTCTCATGCATGCCTCTCAGGTCCAAGTTCAGACACACAGCAAGAACTGTACTCCTTTAAAGAAAATCCAAAAAAGGCAGAATGAACTGGAGAAAAAATGTTGGCGCAGAAAACAGGAGCAGCTGAAACGTGGATGCAGAAGGGGTTCTGATTAGTAGAAGGAAGAGCCAGCTGTGATGCCTGTCGTTCTGGTTAGTAAAACTCGACAAGCTTATTTTCCTTACCTGAAGACACATACGCTGTCTCAGTTGAGGCTGGCATGCCAGTGGTGATCTCTGCAAAAAAGAAAAGTTGATAGGACATTACGATGTACAGTCAGGAGGCCGGGAGTCAGCTCCACAGCCTGCCTGCAAACCAAAAAATGTGTTTAAAGAAGGAAGTATTGCAAGGAGGTGATGAAAGCCCCGGCTTTATCCACACAGAGAGTGAGAAACGCGAAAAGAAGACTGTCCAAATAAGTAGTTTTTCTTTCTTGGGCCAAGAGCAGGAGATGGGCTGTGACAGAATAATTAGCAAGAAGTCCCTGCCCCCACTGGGCTCAGTGGAGAAGAATATATATAGCAAAGAGACAGCGGGCTCCTCTTCAGAAAGGAAGATAGAAATGGCCAAATCAGGAAAAATCAAAGCCGGGGGATCAAAGTTGTGGTCAATATTTTTAAATTAGGGAGCTCTGGAGAATTCCACTTCTGCCCAAATCAAAAGCAAGTAATGTTTCTAGTTGGGATTGATGAAAAACATCAGATTCTGGCATCAAATGCTACATAAAATTGCCAATGGTAATCATACAAGTGTCTGATCATTTCAGCTACTCAGGGCAGGGTACAGAGCAAGTAGGCAGCTTCCAACTCAAGGACATGCAGAATTGACCTGCACACTTCTGGACACACCATCATCATGGGAATTGTGACAGTACTGTTCAATCTTTGATGTGCTTTCTTACTGCCTTTTATGATGGCCTGAAGGATGAATATGTTGTCTAACTCTGTATTCATTCAGTCCTTCCAAAAAGAGCTGTTAAAATCTAATGTTTTCAGTAAGGCAAAGGTTTATGAAGCCTGGCAAGATGTAGAGATGCAACAGTGGGTATTATTTAACCATCACTGTGTGTATTATTATTGTCAGATGACTTAATGATATTCTATTATTCACTATTACTAACCAGGACAAAAAGAAAAGTTGAATCTGTGATATATATATATACATATATATATGTATATATATATTTTAAAAGTTACTAGATTCTACTAAAATACTATGTTGTTTAGTAGTTAAGTAGTGTCTGACTCTCTGGTGACCCCACGGACTGTAGTCTGCCAGGCTCCTCTGCACTAAAATCCTAAGTATGTCATATATTATCATTTTATGTTGGAATTAATAGCCTGTTAATCATGTAGTTGGAAAAGTTCATGACCAATAGAATCATCTTTAAATACAGATATGACCACTTAGGGTTTCCTTGTTAGAACTAGACTAGTAGGTAAGATGAATTAATTTAAGTGGCAATATTACTTCAAGTTCAGAGGCTCTAAGGATAAATGGTTTGTGGAATTGGAAAAAAAAAATGGCTTCTGAGATTCAGTAGGTATGTTTAAGAATAAGCATCAAGTTAAATGAGTATATATAAACATCAGAAATACATCTTTAGTAAGACCAATTATATTTTCTCTCTTGCAAATTAATACGGACGGTCCTCTCGAATGAGGCATTAGGAAGACACACCACTCAAGGTGCAAGATTATCAAGCCACCAGTGGCCTATATCAGCTCTTACACCTACTGAAAATGGGACACAGTGAAAGGAATCTGTATGTGAGGATGTATAATGTTCTTGGGACATTCTCAAGCAACAACCACTAAAGAGGATATTCCAGGGGTTTTGTTTTTTTGTTTTTTTCAGTCAAGCCATGTAGAAGGTGAGACCTTAGTTCCCCAACCAGGGATGGAACCCATGTCCTCTGCATTGGAAGAACAGTCTTAACCACTGGACCACCAGGGAATCATGAACCCTGGACAGGAAAGCCATTGGCTTTATCCTCTTTAGAGTTAGCCTACTGGCATTGGATATAAAAGACGGGGTCTGTAAAATCACTCTTTCTTGGAAATTTATTTCTTGGCTCTGTAGAAATGGTTTTATTAGATGTCCTGTATCATTTCATAATATACTGATGGACTAAAAGATATAAGTGATATATAATATCAGTCAATTATGTTGAACTGACATGTCTGCCGTATTGTGTTTGTCATTAGCCTGAATAGGAAGGCCTTTAAAATTGATTTTTTATGAAAGCCTTTGAATACATCTTGCTTGGTATTATAATCATTCAGTAAAATATTTAATCAGCACTAAGTGTGAACTAGACCCTGTTGCTAAGCCCTAGCAAGCAATCATCCCAGGTAGAGTTAAACCCTTAGTAAAACTGCCATATTGCACGTCTTAATGACGTCTGAATGTTAAATAAATTGTATACTCACTTTAAAAAAATAAAACAATAAAGAGGATACTCCAAGTTGGCAATATGGCAATAACTTGTTTCTGAAGTGGGTACAGCTAGCTTTCTTGATATGGGCTGCAGAAAATAAAAATGTTCCTTTTGGGGGAAAAAAATCTAATCGAAGAAAAATATTATGAAAGATTCACAGCATTTGTCTTTTTCTATAAGTTTCCAAGCAAGTACCCACATGGGGAGCGATGCTTCCTCATTCTGTGCTTGGACTCATCAGTGACACAATAGCCAGCCAGAAACAGGAAGCTCAGGGTCACAAGGATTGGGCCAGAGTCCCAATCCTAGTATGAAGATCAAGACTCTCTTAAAATTTATTTTTGACAAACCAAGTAGTTGTTCACTGTGACCTTCCAAAACAAACCAAAAAAACCAAATAAAGAAACCCACAAACCCACATTCAGAGCTATTCTATCTCAGAGCATAAAAGATATCTCAATGGGAGGAAAGGTTAAAAATATTTCCTTTTTTAGTGAATGACACATAAAACTACCAGAACAGGAGGTTAGTACAAAAATGTGTCTACACACAGAAAACTTAAAATAACCTCCTTTCCTAAAATTAGATATTTATCCTGGAGACCTTAAAAATATCTTTAATGATTATGGTTTCAAATAAAAACCTTTTGAATTATCTTGGAGGTAATATAAGCTCATGGGCTTCCCTGGTGGCTCAGTGGTAAAGAATCCGCCTGCCAATGCAAGAGATATGAGTTCGATCCCTGAGTCGGGAGGATCCCCTGGAGGGGGAAATGGAAACCCACTCCAGTATTCTTGCTTGGAAAATTCCATGGACAGAGGAGCCTGGCGGGCTACAGTACACGGGGTTGCAAAGAGTCAGACATGACTTAGTGACTAGATAACTACAAGCTAAGAACTTGTACACATCTATACTAAAAGAATCTTGCTAATAAAAATCTTTTTGATTAAAGCCACTCAGGAAACATTTCTATGTGTATTTGGGGTAGAATGTACAGACTGAGCACATTAGCTCTTGTTATAGTGGTGACTGAAAATAATCTTGTAACAATTACAGATTTTTTAAAAATTATCAAGTCCTGCAGTCTCCTTGATATTTAAGCAACATATCTTCCCCCTGAGTAATTTGGTAAATTTTGTTAATTGATAAAGGACACCCCCTTCATTGGGGAAAATTAATAAAGACTTAGAATCATCAAGAACTGAACACAGCTGAGCAATTTATGCTGCATAGACAGGTAAACATATGAAACATTAATATATTTGTATGTTTGCTTGTTTAATAAACTGGACCTGGTCTCAAGAAAAATTGCCCTGTCTTAAAAATAACACCTTCTGGAAAGGAATTTTTCTAATTATTATGTATGCATGACTTGCTTGAGAATTCATTGTGAGCACAATATACTAAATATAACTATTTAGCAAAATACATAAACAAATATAAGCATACATATGATGTGTCTGTGTGTATTTAAAATCCAATTATGTGACTCTTTATTATTCTAAAATTACAGGTCATTGCTGTACATTTGAAAATAGTGATAAAGTATTTTTAAAGATTTAAGATGGGCATACTTATTTATTAGCACTAGTAAAAATGACTTCAGGAATATATTTAAGCATCTGAATTCTTGCTCATAATAAGTGTTAGTTTTAGCATGGTATTGACTGGGGGATTTTTGTAGAAACTAATGCCTGTGGCCTGTGATTTGTTATGTAAGTGAATACTGAAATGTCTCCAGTCAATAACACTTGAGCAACGAAAGACACTTTAATATGTTTCTAGTCAATAATGAGTTAAGCAATTGAGAAATTTTGGAATTAACAAATGGCATAGAGGCAGGATGAATACTATGCATTGAAAAGAGAGTTCTTTTCCACTCAAACTTCTCTTGCATACCACCCTTCATGGGAATCCTATGTGATGCAATATACATGGAGATTGCTACACAAACTCTGTACTTCTTAGTATCACTATAGGTTGCTCCTATAGTCAAAGATCCATCTAGTCAAAGCTATTGTTCTTCCAGTAGTCATGGACAGATGTGAGAGTTGAACCATAAAGAAGGCTGAGTGTCGAAGAATTGATGCTTTCAAACTGTGGTGCTGCAGAAGACTCTTGAGAGTCCCTGAGACAGCAAAGAGATCAACCCGGTCAGTCCTAAAGGAAATAAATTCTGAATATTCATCGGAAGGACTGATGCTGAAGCTGAAGCTCCAGTACTTTGACCACCTGATGCGAAGAGCCAACTCACTGGAAAAGACCCAGATGCTGGGAAAGATTAAAGGCAAAAAGAGAAGACGGCGACAGAGGATGAGATGGTTGGATGGAATCACCGACTCAATGACGTAAGTTTGAGCATACTCCAGGAGATAGTGAAAGACAGGCAAGCCTGGCTTTCATGGGTCAAAACTTCGTGACAGAACAACAATAACAACATAAGCTGTTCACCAATATCATGGCATTTCTAACAACACTGTCAATGTTGGTTATCCATATGAGCCAACTCTTTAAAGGAACAGTTGATACATTAATCAAATTTTGTGGAAATAATTTTTTTCTGATCATCTAAAATGAAACAGCTATTTTATTGCCAGGAGCCCCATGGCTCCTATGGGATCTTGAATCTCACTCAAATAATTTTTCTCCTGATTAAAAAAAGAAAACCTAGTAGAAAATATGATTGATTAGTTGTATAGTCTCCTGTATCAATCTTTGAAAAGACAGCAGTACTTAATTAATTTGAAAACTAGTTAGGTCTATTATTCTCTTCCCTAATCTGATGCCCAGGAGTTTTTAAGAGCTTCTTAGATACGAAGTCATGGCTAAATTAATGTTTCCTCTATAAAGACCAAGCCAAATAAAATACAACTGAAAATGAACATATAGCGTAGGGTCTATTTGAGCATGGTGTATGCGGCCTTTTAAACCACTGTATTTGAATTCATGAAAAGAATTCACCTATAATCTATCATGTAATGATGACCGCCTTTGAGATCCTTCTTTGTATGAAAACTCAAATGGACTGTTAGACTGACATAGTCTCAGAGGTCATCAGCAGACTGCACAGGTTTATATATGTTTCTGTATGACAGGTTCTTATTTCCAAATAAGGTAGGGGTTAAAAGGCACTGGAAAAGGCAGAAAACATATAAATTTCCAAAATACTTAAAAAAATGACTAGCCGAATCTACATTCTTTTCTAAATGCTTGAAAACATTGGAAATCGGATCATTGTATCACTCACGCATATAATGATTCAAGGGGAATTTCTCAGAGAATTTCTCAGTCTTTTTCTATTATTTCATTTATGTCTAGTTGTTAATCTAAGCAGATCTAAACAGTGAGTTTCATTTTAGGATGTTTATAACATTAGATGGAAGATCTTTACGATCGGTGCTCATTTCATTCTAATAGTTACAGAGCTGTCATAATGGGATTAAAAATAGTGTCCAACAGTAAGCTCAACTTGCTAAATTTTTCTTTTTCTCCTAAGGAGGAAAGAAAACACAGTCTCTCGTGTATTTCTCCCTCTAACTCCTGCCATTTCTCCTAGAATGTTGTCCTAAAATATATTCTAAACATCTTAATGCAAAGAAAGCACTGGTGTGAGAATTTAAGTAAATCAAAAGAAATCCTTTGCACAGAGCTAGGATAATTAGCTCAGGGCTGTATTCCAGGATCTTTCATCAAGCCAAGCTACATAGAAATTATCAAGCCATAGTTATATATTTATTGGAGAAATATGGGAGAGATGAGTGAGACCATGCAAAACAAACAAAATGACTAATATTCCACAGACAACATAAAATCTCAAGAGGAGTTCTACATCGTATAATATTTTGGCAACACGTTCTTATTTTTAAGACCTTTTTTCCCCCTAACACTCTCATTATGGTAGGGGGTGGGGGAGATTCTTGAGAATTCTACTCTCTCAGCCCAAGTCAACGGTAAATACATATCTAAGAAGAAATGGTTTGGCTGAGTGACAGCTTACAACCACAGTAGAGCGTTCTTTTTCTCTCTGAAAGAGTGTTTCTGTGCAACCTCTGCTCAGAATCTTGGAAGACAGGAACCTGACAACATGAAGGTAGTGAATTTGAGTCCCTGAGAGCTCAGGATCTGAGCTGAGATTTCTTGGATAACCAACCTTGAGCTGAATATAGCAAATTCATAGATCACGGTAGAAAAGGGTGAACATCAGAATGATTACATATTTTCCTTCTGGTGGTGCTACAACCAAGCTGCTGAGATGCAGGGAGAAAAGAGCATTTCCCAATGTGCAGGATGCTCTGGCCCTGTCTGTCCTGGTGCCTGAGAGTACAGGCCCTGATGAACTGCATGTCTGACCCACAGCCTCGGAAAAGAGGAGCATTTCTAGGCAGCCATGTTTCCGGCTTCACTCTCCTGGGTTGGGGCTGTGGTGGGGACCTGGGGAGAACACGCTGATGAGCTGTAAGCTCTATGGATCTTCGGACATGATCAGCTCTGCCAGTAAGATTCTTATGGGGAATCTGATTTGGCCCCTGAGGCAACAATCACATAGCCGGAGTCAAAACTGAAAGGATGCCTTCAAAAGAACCATGAAGAAGAATATGGCCAAATGGAGCCGTAATCAGGTCAAAGTTTGGAATTATAAAGGCGCATAAGTGAAAGCAGGAGAGGTTGGAAAATATAAGAAAGAGTCGGCGAGTCAAGAATGCATCTGGGCACCTGAAGGGCAGACTTGAGAGAAAAGCCAAAAATTCCTGATGTTTAAACTTGTAAACATCCCTAGGTACCACTTGCTAGGTACCACTTTCTCCTGGAGCCCCAGTTATAATGAAGCTCTAGTTCATCCCAGTGGAATCCTTCTCTCTTTCCGCCTCACACCATTTTTGTTTTTTCCAGTTGTTGTCCTTCACAAATCGAAGAATCAACCTTAAACATTCACAAACACACAGTCTGGTATTGAGCAAGCTGTACTGAACCAGGAAGTAAGGAATTTAAAACAAATCTTAGGTTTCTATTTCTTTTTAAATACAATGAGAAGGTTGGATATGGAAGAACTAGTCTTAACGTTTTAAGAAGAAAATAAAAACAACCACCATGCCCAGTAATTGAGATTCTTCATTCCTCCCTTCTAGTCCTTAAGGAATTTTAGTTGATTGTTTTAAGGATGATTTCCTGACAATATTTCATAAGCTTCTCTTTTTTCTTGTCAGGTAAAAAAGATTGATTACCCAAAACATCCCTATTTTCATTTCTCTACACTTTATAATTCAATACTACATTCAAATTTGAGATCAATTCTTAAATAAATTAACATGGAAAATAAGCTGAATATCTCTCCCATGAAAGGGATGTGAAAAACTGTTACCAAAACTTCAGCACCCCCAAATTAATAAAAAGAAATCCTATGAGTTTTTGCCAAGAATAAAATAGTGGTAAGTAATTCACTGCTTAATACTGCAATTCAGAAAATGTGGAATATTAAATATAATCCTACTGTATACACTCAGTGAAACTATGACACTTTAATTCTATTTTCCTGGGACTTTACAGTATACATAGCTACACAAATCTAATCTGAGTGTCCAAATCATAATTCAGGAGCCTTTACCAGGAGAAGATGCACTGAAGCAAGTCACTGACAAACTGAGAAAAAGCTATTAAACATGGTATTATAGAAAGAAAAGATAAGTCACTGAAATTTCAAATTTGCATTTCTAGTTGCATTGTATAAAATTCCAAGTGGAAAAAAATAACACAAGCAAAACCCTGTTGCTTTACCTATGCTGATTAAAAAGTAAAGTGACGTTATATTTACTCACATAAATTTTAAATGGCTTTTACACTTTATATACAGTAAACACGGCCCCTAAAAATAATCATGGAAACCAGTTTTCACTGTTGTCTTTTACTTTCTGTGGAGGGAGGTATTTAAAATGAAAGAAATGAATTTTGATTACACTGCAATATACAGCAATGCATTGGGAAGTCCACAGAAGACTAGGAATTAACCTGAATACTCCCAACCCTGGTTCCATATTTTTATCTCACTCCCTTCTCTCTATCCTGTTATCAACTGAATCAAACCACACCAGTCTCCTAAGGAGTTAACCCCTAAGAGTACTTTCGTTCTTCCCTTCTTGGCTCTGTAATTTTATCTTATCACTTTAAGAGATCAGGCCTTTGCAGTGGGCATTCTTTCTCATCACCTGCCTAGAAGTGGTGCAGTCATGCTTGGTTTTATAATAGATGACAAGGCTTGTGAAGACAGCAGTCCAGCGCCATCATCCAAAACAGCACCAAAGGTTTCAAAGCAGTATTTTATTGTTTCAAGAGATGCTCACTGCTAGCTCGTCATCAGCTTCTACAGATGAATGACTCCATCACTTTGTGGAGTACTAAGGGATCGTGAACAGAGAGCCACCAGCTATGCCCTTCCTTTACGCTTCCTCAGATAACTCAGAGAGGTTGTCAGAGGATAGGGGGCACCTTCTGTCTCCAAGGTATTCATTTGTTTAACAAATAGTCCCTGGCACTGCTCTTAGGAAAACAGAAGCTGAAACCTATATAATGCTTATTTATAAAGCCTATACAAGTGAGTAAAAAAATGCTTTGCCTCTAAGACTCTTGATTTCTGAATTAATGGGCTCAAAAAAGCCCTGATAACCTTAACTTTCTACTATCTAGAGCCAGACATATTGAAAACATATATAAGAACATAAAAATTGCCAGGACTAAGTCAGGATTGTATTCTGTTTACACATCCACAATGTACATATATTCATACATAATACACATTAGCATGAAATATATACAATATATATTCTGTATATAAATTATATATATATATATACACACACATACATACATACATATTCTGTTTCGACAGAGCAAAAAACTTACCTGCTGTCCCTGACTAACTTAGAGTGGATGTATAATCTCTTTCTTTTAGCAATCCATTCTCTCTCTGCTATTCATGATATTATTCCAATCCTTTTTAAATAATCTATATATATTTCAGGTCTATTTCACCTTATGGAGTGAAGAGCTTTACAGGAGGACCCATAAGATATTTCAAACATAGAGTTTTCCTTTCATGATTTTTATTTGTTCACAATGAGATTTCACACACCTGCGTGATTCAAGTGTGACCACATACCTTGATCACTCCTCTTAGAGACTGAGAAATAGCACGCAGTAGGCATCTCTTACCGTTTGACTCCACAATGGTGATGTTGGCAGAGGCACTGTCATTTCCTAGTTTGCTGATCACTTTGCACATATATTCTCCAGAATCAGCCAGTGACGCTTTGCTAATGCGAAGTTCTGACTTCCTACAAGATCAGGACCAAAGCGGTTTAAGTATATTTCACAGAACTATGATGATCATCAAAATACAGTCTCTGTAGTTTTAGAGTTTTCAAACTCCCCCCTTCTCACTCTACACTCACACAACTGACTGGACTTCCCTGGTGGTCCAGTGGTTAAGAATTTGCCTGCCAACGCAGGGGACATGGGTTTGATTCCTGGTCTGGGAAGATTCCACATGCCTTGGAGGTACTGAGGCAGTGCACCACAAGGAGCAGAAGCCCCTGCTCTCTGCAACGAGAAAAAGCCCTGGCGCAGCAACAAAGACCCAGCACAGTCCAAAATTAATGAATTAATTAAAAAATGGTGTCCATCCAAAAAATCTTTAAAAAAACCCCCCACAACTGACTAGTAGATATATATACATATATCTATATATACATTCATGATTTTACCAAAATCACACCAAAAGTGAGATACATCTCATTTAAATTACACCCTGGACATAGTCTTAATTTCATCACCCAGATCAGCAATTTGAAGGAATTCTTTTCTAAGTTTTCTTTTTATTCCTCTAACACTACCACTTATTCCTCTAACACTACCACTAACCACATTACATTTCAGAATATTTTTTTCATCCAAATGTTAAGTTTTCTTTCCTCTCTATATCTCAGTGTCAGTAGCCAATAGGGTTAATTAAGGAAGTTAAAAGTGTAAAGCTGTTTCTTATAAATCTGGTAAGGATAGATACTTCAGTGAAGGCTAGACTAGATTAAAATGCTCTACACTTCCTTTCTTAGTAGAATGACATCAAGAATTATGTTAATTTTGAATGAAGAGAATTTAATACTTTCAAAAGCAAAGGAATTTGTCATTCTTTGAAACGATTCTCATTGCTGGGAGCACCATACCACACAAATGGTTCTTAATATTGAAATAAATATTCGTGCAACAATAACACACACTTTCATAAAACTACATATTAAATCAATATTTGGCACTCTTTCTGAACATGGGCAACACTGTGATTTGCATCTGTCTATGCTTTACTATTGCACAAGCCTATAATTTAAGCAGTGCCTATGATTTAAAAACTTAAAACTACTGGGATTGGCTCAGGATTTATTAAAGCCTTTCTAAAGTGTCCTTATATACAGGAGCCTGATATTGACAGTCTGGATTCCTGAGAGGAAGACAACAGGGAGAAAACAGGGCAGGAAGCAAAGATAGCAACTCAGAATTACACGCAAACCTCCTGTAAATTTGTTGATGGTGTTATTGAGTCGCTAAGTCCTCTCTGACATTTTGCGATCCCCTGGACTATAACCTGCCAGGCTCCTCTGTCCATGGGAGAGAGGCAAGAATTTCCCAGGCAAGAATACTGGAGTGGGTTGCCATTCCTTCCCCAGGGGATCTTTCTGACCCAGGGATAAGAGCCACGTCTCCTGCATTGACAGGTGGATTGTTTACCGCTGAATCACGAGGGAAGTCCTCCTGTAAATTACACCTTCCTAATTTTAAGTGAATTTTCTGGTTCTTCTTGTCATATAATATTAACTAATCAGGTTGGATCAATTGTTTCAAATTTAATTTCAACTCTTCTCCTCCTCCAATCTACTGAATTAATCCACCCTCCACGACCTGCATGTGTAAGATTTATGCCCTGCCATCTTCGTGCTTTTTGGCTTGTGTATTTCTTCTTCCTAAGAATGCAGACCCTGTATTCTGACCCATCAAGATATTAGCTGATCTTAGTGAAAGTTGCTCAGTTGTGTCTGACTCTTTTTGACCTCATGGAATTCTCCAGACCAGAATACTGGAGTAGGTAGTTGTTCCCGTCTCCAGGGGCTCTTCCAAACCCAGGGATTGAACCCAGGTCTCCTGCATTGCAGACACATTGTTTACCGTCTGAGCTACTAGCGAAGCCCCAGCCAATCTTTAAGGACGACCTCAAGTGCCAATTCCTGCATCAAGCCTCTCACGATCATGTGGCTGGAGCTGCTCGCTCGCTCTCTCTCTTTGATCTAAATTCTGCCAGCCTTGAGTACCTCTCTCAGGAGAATCTTCTTAAAGAAATAAGGTAATGAAATTTACAGTTAACATTAACTTATAGTTAATCTGACAGGGATAGCTCTTAAACTCAAACTTCTCCTAAAGACCTGGGCAGTGTTTATTGGAATACTCTTCCAGGGAATGTAAATAAATGTTACACTTAAAAAGAGAAACAGAGACACAGATATAGAGAACGGACTTGTGGTCACAGGGAGAGAAGGGGAAGGTGGGATGAACTGGGGAATTAGAATTGACATACATACACTACCATGTTTAAAACAGAGAGCTAGTGGGAAGCTGCTGTCACACAAGGAGCACAGCTTGGTACTCTGTGATGACCTGGAGGGGTGGGAGGGAGCTGGAGGGAGGGAGGCTCAACAGGGAGGCTGGAAATATATATATATATATATGCATGTATATATTTGTATATATAGATACATGTATATATAGGTATGTATATGTAGATATATGTATAATAGATACATGTATAATAGATATATGTATATATGGATATATGTGTGTGTGTGTATATATATATAGCTGATTCACACTGTTGTACAGTGGAAACTAACACAACAATGTAAAACAATCATGCGTGCATGCTCAGTTGTGTCTGACTCTTTGCAACCCCCATGGACTGTAGCCCACCAAGCTCCTCTGTCCATGGGATTTTCCCAGGCAAGAATACTGGAGTGGTTTGCCATTCTAAGCAATTATACTCCAATAAAAAAATTAAAAAACAGAGAAATAGAAAGACAATAAGAAAAAAAAAAGAAATTTTCTGCGCTCAAATGTTTCGTTAAACAAACAGATTTCTTTACAACCTACCTCTTAGTCATTTTTATACAGTTACAGTGAATTTCTAAGGCAGGCATGAGAAGTGACTAAGAAATCTGTTCTGTAGAGACACCCTTGGGAATTCTAGGACTGTGCATCAATGGGCCAAGATCAAGAATCAGTGTAATCAAGATAAGCATAACAAATACATTCAGGTTCAAAAATCTGTAGAAGAAATACAGGTTGGGAAAGAAGAACCTTGACAACAATGTATACAGAAAAATATATTTCCATCAGCCACATGTTTAATATTACTCCATTTTAAACAACTGTTTAAAAAAGAAGAAAAAAGTACCACTGTATGGCCAAATTAATATTAAAAGAGCATAAATCAAATTGGATAAAAGTCTCAATACACTGCTCATAGGCTGGATCGTATCTGGAGTATTGAATTATGCTTCAAAGTGGCATTTGATTAAAAAATAATATCAACAGCTAGAGGACTTTAGAAGGTGATCAGAATTGAATAGGGCCTAGATATCTTAACACCAGAGAAGATGCTATTAAAGTAAGAGAGGTTCCACTGGCAGGGAGCTATGAACAAGATATATATAAATATATTCCATCTTTATTATCTGGAAAAGGAAATTATTTGGTGAAGCTCTTGAAGGTAGAATTATGTCTTACAGGAAAAAGAAGGCATATTTTGGATGATATATAAGGAAGGACCTTTACAGTGTTCAAAAAGGATAGGATATCATATGAAAGAGGTTTTCTCTTTAGACAGATTCAAGTCTGGACTGCCACCTGTCAAGCAGTTCCTAACAAGAATATCTCTATGCAGAAAAGATTTAATTAGATCAGTGGTTTCAATTAGTTTTGAAAAAATAAATCCTGTTTTTAAACGAAAGCTTAAATGAGAGCTGCATATTTAAAAACATTATGAAGAGAGAAAGCATTTATGTTAAAGAGGTTGGCAATCCTTTTTGCAGTTCAATGGAAACTCAAATTTCTCTAGGGACACAAAAAACTCCTTTGAACTATAATGATATATTTAACTGTGAGATTCTTCAATCCGTGGGTCTTAGAGCAGGAATGGGAAATACTGAGAGAGTAGAAACAGACAAACCTTTCTTGAAAATTACACATTGCAACCATTTGGGGCCTTAATAAATATGGCTATAGTTTTATTTTACTTTCTTCAATAGGCTACTATATCTTGTCTATAAGAATAAAGTTAACTTGGAAGAATGAATGAACTCCCAATCACAAAATTAACCTTTTGCTCTTTAATTGGTGAGTTATCTGGGGTTCTGGGAGGGGTGCATGTTTTGGTGGATTTTCATTTTCTAAAAGCTTTCAAAGAGTTAATTCATACACAGTGTTTAAAACAATGCTTGAAATAGAGTAGTCTCCCAGTAAGTGTCCGCTACTATTATAATGACATTCTAAATTCCTGCAATTTTTAGATTTTCCTAATAAGCATGCATTGTCTTGGAATAAGAAAAAATGATACAATGTAACAATAAAGCAATAAAACATTTATACATGGAAGTTATAAAGATTAACTTCATTTTTTATATCAAAATGCAATCTGTGTTCTTTTAATTAGTTCTCACTCACAAGATAGATTCAAGGTTTCCATAGCTGCTTATCTCATTTTTCATACTTAATTCTTCCACCATATTTTACAGGTAAAGGCAACTTAAATGCATATAGAAAGGATCAACTCAGTTTATATAATCCCATTCTTCTGATCCCTAAGGAATCATATATGAATTCTCGTGTGTATGTTAACACAGCTCAGATACTGTTGAACTGCTGATAGTGAGAAGGGTAAAGAAAAGAGAGAGCGATTTCATGGTGCAAACTACAGAATGTCCGTCATCATCTGGTTCTACCAGAATGAAGTCACTTGCCACTGCAGCGCCTATGAAACTCTACAGATCAGACACTGCATAAAATGCTTCACATAAATGCTATGAAACAGACACTGGTTATTCCCATTTTATACCTAAGGAATCTAAGGTCTTCTTACATATAAAGTTAAAATGACCTGTTGGAGTAGCTCAACTAATAAAAGAAAGAGATGTGTATAAACCTCTTCTATTAAGAGTCAAAAACCCTGAAACAATTGCTAACAAGAGAAATCATTCCTTAATTTTTTTTAACTTGACCAAACCAATTAGAATCAATTTTAAACAAAATTACAATATGTAAGAACAGGGTATTCCCTGGCGGTCCAGTGGTTAGGGCTTTCACTGCCGAGGGCCTGGGTTCAACAGGGAACTAAGATCACACAAGCCACAAGCTGAGTCCAAAAAAAAAAAAAGCAAGAACAGGAATGAAGAGCTGATACAAAATTGTTGTTGTTTAGTCAGTTTTAACTTTGATGCATTGAAGAAGGAAATGGCAACCCACTCCAGTGTTCTTGCCTGGAGAATCCCAGGGATGGGGGAGCCTGGTGGGCTGCTGTCTATGGGGTCGCACAGAGTCGGACACGACTGAAGCGACTTAGCAGCAGCAGCAGCAGTCACTGAGTTGTGTCGACTCTTTTGCAACCCCAGTGACTGTAGCCCACCAGGCTCCCCCATCCATGGGATTTTCCAGGCAAGCATACAGGAGTGGGTTGCCATTTCCTTTTCCAGGGGATCGTTCTGACTCAGGGATGGCACCCACATTGGCAGGTGGATTCTTTACCACTGAGCCACCAGGGAAGCCCCTGATACAAAATTAAGAGCATCCAAAAATGTATACCATACACAAACAACAGGAAGTCAGCCTTTAATAAGACTGCTGATTCATGTCAATGTATGGCAAAAACCACTACAATATTGTAATTAGCCTCCGATTAAAATAAATAAATAAAATTTAAAAAAAGACTGATACAAGACAGATATGCAAGTGAAGCCAACAGGTTGACCTGAAATATAACCTGTCACACAACCAAACTCTTTAACCAGTTTTCTAAATCAAATCGTCCACCAGGCAAAGGAAACAAAAACAAAGGGATAAGTAGACACTTAAGACCAGGGCAGTTTCTATTTCTTTTAATTGGTCCCACATCTTGCTCAGCCAAATAAAACAAACAAAAAGGCTCACACATGAATGCAGAATCACAGGAAGAACATGTAGGAATGTCATTTATTAGTAGGAGCAGGGCCTGAAGAGGGGATAAGACTTAACAAAATGATAGCAAGTCCCTATTGGTGTAAAATCTTTTCATAACACTAAGGGATTAAAAGGAAATTCTGACTGTTACAAACAATCTAGATTATAAAATGTGAAAAAGAAATCTAGGCGAAGGATTGGAAGAGAGTCAACATTTTACTTTAAATAAAGAGGGTCCCAGGGTAATCCTAAACCTTACACTAAAATTCACCTCTGCTTGTGATCATAGCCTAAGAGACAGTTTATCCCTTCTTGGCCTGTGGGCTAAGAGCAAATGTAGTAAGATAAAGTTAAGTAAGCAAGTAACCACTACAAATTGTTAACATTTTGAAATGTCTTCATAATGAAAAATTATGAGCATGTAGAGGAAGCTGACAAATAAGAATGCTTTTTATTAAGCAGTTTAAGCCCAAACAGGTCCCTTGCCTTAAACATGTTATGACTTCACTGGATACTAAGGCAAAATCACAAGTAGTTGTGAAAAGACATGAGACGTGGAGTGAAAAAGACAAAAGACATAGATACAGATCAATTTCAAGTCCAAGAGTAACCATTTATTAATATTAGATCTACAGGAAGAAACCGAATTTCCTTCATTCTCAGGATATTAATTTTTTAATGAGTATAATAACAATAGTATCCATTCTCTTATAAGTTGAAAGCTGAAATAATAGAGCATCTTGCAAATGTTAATTAAATTTAGATTCAGTTTGATCCCTTAAAAAAAGACAGCACTAATTTTTTTTTTTTAAAGATACAACCTCAGAAATGATCAAATACCCAATTTTGAAACACAATTACCTGATCACTTATCAGTGGCTGCCCACTTTACATAAAGTGTCTTATTATTGGAAGCTCAAAAATGTTCAATGCTTTGCCAAGACTCATCATTTGCAGTCACATTACCTGAATAAAAGTCTTTTTTTGTTCCTACTTAATTCTTTCCAGCAAGGCTATTGTTTAAAAGAAGTAATTTCTGAACATTGGCCTTTCCGGGATAATGGGATTTTATTAATATGTAGACAGTGCTCTTAGCTGTCTGAGCCTATGAAGCCAACATGAAAATGCCTTTCTGAATACTAATGACACTTTTATATGTCATCCAAGCCATGTAAAAAATTAGTTCTTTACCTATACATGTGCCTTTTAGAACCATACTCATTCCGGGGGGTCTCTCTTTTTTTCCTGTTGTTCCTTTTTGTCATCTTATTTACTCAACCTATTCAGCTTCTTCTCTTCAGGTATCCTCACCTTAAATACCTGCAATCCGCAGCTGCTTCGTTCTGTTCCTTCAGCCTGGATAATCCTCTCCTCCTTCTCTCCTTCCCCCCCTTCTTTCTAGGAAGCCTCCACAGTCCAGGACTGGGTCCCCTCCACCGTCCTTGTGAGTACCTTTCTAAAGCATCCTGTGATTGTCACTATCATCAAATTTAAAACTGAGAATTATAACTGCTTATATTTCCCTTCCCCACTTGAGACCAAGCCTCTGAGACAGCACACACTTCTTGTTCATCTCTCTGGACCCAGCTTCTAGCCCAGGGCCAACACAGAGCATCTTATCCAAGGCAAAATTTCCCATCCACTCTTTCACTGGCCCAACTTGATTGGCCTCTTTATTGTCCTATAAACAGAACCTGCTACTGCTCTACTCTATAACCCACCCTACCCATCCAGGGGGACTCTCTCTCTTTAGCAGAGTCAAATCCACCCTCTCACAGTGACTCCTGAAGCTCCTGGGATCTTCCCCACTTCCCAACTCCCACGGCACTTAGCATCAGTAACCTGTAATTCAGCACTTAGGTTTACTGTTTGATATTAGTGTTAGCTATTTTGTTCCCTAATTATTAATAAATTTTAACTTCCCACAAGGTAGAATTTACCTCAGCATAAATAATCAAGTTTTTAGACCACTATTTGTAAATAGATGGGCTGCTTAAAAATCCTGAAGCTCCCCCAGCCCTAACAGGGTTTCAGCACTTGATTGCTTCATATAAGGCTGTACTAGACAATCTCTCTACAATCTTTCGATGCTCTGAGTATAAAACGCCCTAGTATTCTTTCATTTCCCCATATTTCTAGCAATATAAGCTTTTCACGGGTTCTTAAATATTTTTTCTCTCAAATAATAGCCACATAGAAACAAATGAGACATCACTCCGCTTATGCAGATAACTGTTTCTTACTAACCTGGCTAATTGATGAAAAACAAAACAGACACCAAAACCTAGCTAAAAGTAATTTTTCTTTGTTGTTAAACTTCTCAAAAAGAATCATGCGTATTTTTTCAAGTTGCTCTCTCTCCTCCCTTCCCCACATGGACACATGTGATAAAATATGTCTGCTTTCCATTTTTAGAGAAGGAATGAGACATTAAGGAATCTAAGACATTGATTTGTGTTCCAGCTTATTCATATCTAGTTGGGTGACTCAAGGAAAGACAACAGTTTTTTGACCCTTCATTTCTTACCCTGCAAAATTAGAGTCACCACGTGCAGTAAATTGCCCTTACTACTAGGGGAAACTTGTTAAAAAACCAAACAAATAAGATTATATACAAAAGCACTCTGTCACTTCACAGAATTATTATTATTTTTTTTGTATATTTGAAGTACCACCTGCTATAGTGATATTCCTTCTGTATTATTCTTCCAAATCAAGACATTGTACTGACACAATCAATAACAAGGATAAGCAGAGTAGTTACTAAAACCATAGAAACAGGAAAACAGCCCTAATTATGGCTCTCACAGTCATTAAACACTTTGGTAAGATTAAATTCACTTCCCTTATATCGCTTTATTTTTTCTGGCTCATGTGTGTTTGATGTTTCTGGTATTTGCCCTATAAAATCAAAGTCTAGGAGGTGATTCTCATTGTTGCTTCATATATCATCTCTGGGATTTCACTGGAATCCTCTGAAGTGTAAGTAGAAGAAAAGGTCACCTTGGAGCTGTGAACCCCTATGATACATGTCACACTGATGAAAGGACTGTTCACAAGCAAAAACCTGAGGCATTTAGCTCTTCTGTAATTTCAAAATGTAGTTTGAGATTAGAAGTAAACGTTCTTAAATAAGGAGGGAAAAAATGAAGAAAAAATAAATAAAAGAGCATCATTTTAGAGTAGGTATAGAATATACAGACGTTATAAGGGGTCACATGAAGCCTTCCCAAATAGGGATCTCCTCAAGGAGGGCATTCTTGCTACTTAGGATTACTAGATATTTTAATCTGCTCTCACGGTGATGGAGCTTAATAGAATTGTCAGTTACACATTACTTTTACATATTAAATTTACTGGAGAATAGTTCAGATTCAACTGATCACATTCTAACTCCTCACATGATGATATATGTTTAGTCGCTAAGTTGTGTCCGACTCTCACAAACCCACAGACTGTAGCCCGCCAGACTCCTCTGTCCATGAGATTCTCTAGGCAAGAATACTGAAGTGGGTTGCCATTTCCTTCTCCAGGGGATCTTCCCTACCCAGGAATCGAACTCGGGTCTCCTACATTGCAGGCAGATTCTTTCCCAACTGAGCTTGATTGTGTAAGGCACAGGTATTCTATACATGATTTTAGGATCTCATGTATTACTTACTACTACAATAGCTCCTATTAATATTTTTTAGTTTTTGAAAAATTTTTGATTTGAATTCTTTTTTTGATTTATTTTTTAATTGGAGTGTAACTGCTTTACTACTTTGGTTAGTTTTTCTGCTGCACAATGAAATGAATCTGATATATATATATATATATATATATATATATATATATGTATATGTATATCCCTTCCGCTAGGCCCTCCCTCGCTCCCACCCTTCAGGTCATCACAGAGCATTGAGCTGAGCTGCCTGTGCTATACAGCAGCTTGCTATTAATATTATCTTCTCTCACCTCTTCTATTTTAGCCACATGTTACAGTTCTTTCCATATCCATCCTTCCTTTGTCCAGAAGTTTTAAGATGACATACTTTGAAATTCTTTCCTATATAATGACCCAATTTCTAGCCCCCGTATAACGAAAAATCTTTTCCCTTATCATGTATCAGGTTTGTTGATGGTATATTTATTTACTAAGCTGTTAGTAATTTTTATATTTTATACCATTGTATTGCTAGGCATGGCCCCTGCTGTGACATGCAGGATACTCACCCCGGCCTTTTCTGTATCTTGATGTTTTGTGGTTTGTTCTTTCGGCTTAATTCACTCCCATTCTTGAACCACTTGAACTTGAGAGAGGAGTATTCAGAACTGGTCTCGCACCGAAGCACTAGTTTGGAACCTGCCACAGACTCCTGACTCTTCATCTCTTTCAAGCGGGGAGGCAAGGCTAAAAAAGAAAAGAGAAGGAAGAAAGTTCTGATCACATGGTAACCTTTCCAAGAGAAACATGTTCATTTTGGTGAGCCCGATCAAGAGACCATTCACAGAGGTTTTACTAACTGAGAGACAAAAGAAAAAGGGGAGGGGGGTGTCCGTCAAAATGTATCTCTGCTTAGAGAATAATAAAAATGCTCAGATAAAATATATTCGGGGGAAAAAGAGAACTCAGGTTACAAAATTATTCTTTGAAACAGACACACAGATATAAAGAAGAAACCAGTGGTCACCAGTGGGGAAAGGGAAGAGGAGAGGGGCAATATATGTGTAGATGATTAAGAGGTACAAACTATTAGGCATAACATAAGCTACAAGGACATACTGTACAGCACAGGGGGCACAGACATTACTTTATAACAAGTATAGAATATAGTGAAAGTCGTAGCCGCTCAGTCGTGTCCAACTCTTGGTGACCCCATGGACTATAGTCCACCAAGCTCCCCTGTCCATTGGATTCTCCAAATAAGAATACTGGAGTGGGTTGCCATTTCCTTCTCCAGGGGATCTTCCCCACCCAGGGATCAAATCCTGCTCTCCTGCATTGCAGACAGCTTCTTTACTGTCTGAGCCACCAGGAAAGCATAAAGCATAAAATAGAGTACACCATTTAAAAATTGTGAATCACTATATTGTACATCAAGTCTACTTCAATAAAAATCTATTCTTTAAAAATATTCTAAAAAATACATATATATATATATATACACACATATATACATATATATATTTAAGATAGCAATTCTTCCATCTTTACATCCTCTGGTACTATTAAAAATCCTGAAGACTGGTCATTTCAAAGAATCAAAATCTTACGCTAAAGAAGAACAGGCAACTGGGCCATTATTTCTACAGCACAGTCACATCCCAGATCACAATTAATCTGCATGACTGTTCTGTGAATAGGTACAACAGGTATCACACACGTTTTTTCAAATAGGAAGCTTATTTTCAGAGACAGGTAAGTGTCTCTTGTCCACAGTTACAACACTCTGGAGAGTCAGAGTTAGACTATGCTATCAACAGTAGTAATCCAGAGAACAAAGAGCACTCATAAATCTTAACAACACTCATTTCTTCAAGACAGGGATTCTTTGGTGACATCACTCTTCTTTGGTGACAACACTTTTATTGGGTCTACAAATACTCTCCCACAAACAACAAATGACCTTTCCAGAAGACCACCGCACTCCCATCAGATTATCAGTTCGACTGGATTTCACCCTTCTAAATCTTCTCAACAGAGACAGGAGAGCGCTTATACTGTGCATTAATTTATAGGACATTTTATGTGGCTCAGCTGGTAAAGAATCCGCCTGCAATGTGGGAGACCTGGGTTCGATCCCTGGGTTGGGAAGATCCCCTGGAGAAGGAAAAGGCAATCCACTCCAGTATTCTGGCCTGGAGAATACGGTCACAAAGAGTCGGACACGACTGAGTGACTTTCAGTCATTTATTCACTTATATTAAATGCTTACATACCATTACTATTTTAAGCAAGACTGCTTCAAAGAGTACCTATTCTCTATGGAAATCTTTACAGATATCTGAGATTTAATTCAATATGGAATGGTAGTGGGGAATGTGCTAAGTTGCTCTTTGTGACCCTATGGACTGTAGCCCACCAGGCTCCTCTGTTAATGGAATTCTCCAGGTAAGAATACTGGAGTGTGTTACCATGCCCTCCTCTAGGGAGTCTTCCCAACCCAGGGATGGAACCTGTATCTCTGTATCACTGGCAGGCCGGTCGTTTACCACCAGTGCCCCCTGGGAAGCCAGTGGGGAAAGGTTAGGCATAAAAATGAAATAAATTCCCCAAGAAGTTGACTGTGGTAAGTCAGTCAATATATAGAAGCAGGGATTTAGTATAAGATTCTTTTTTAAGATTTTTTTTAAACATAGGCCATTTTTAAAGTCTTTATTGACTTTGTTACAATATTGCTGTTGTATGTTTTGTCTTTTTGACCGAAAGGAATATGGGATCTTAACTGCCCAGCCAGGGATTGAACCTTCACCCCAGCACTGGAAGGCAAAGTCTTAGCCACTGGACTCAGGGAAATCCCTACAATACTATATAGAATGTCTGGTGTGTTTTTTTTCCCATAATAAAACAGTTTAAAAAATAAAAGCATATTGAATGGATTTTCCTCTGCACGCCTAATTTCACTTAATCAACACCGCAGAAGGTGATGTCTCAACATCTCTGTTTCAATAGAGTCTTAGAAAAGCCAAGTACAAAGTCTATTTCTGCTCCACTTCAGGACTTAACGAGAAGTTAATTCTTCAAATCCACCAAAGGAGACTGCACCTCTCAGATCCAGTGAGCAATTATTCACTATGTGTAGCATCAAGACTCCAAGGATGGCAATCAGAACCATGTTAGGCACGCACAGGAAATGGTGTACCTTTCCCACTCTGCATATATTTATTTTTCTACCACTCTGCCCTTACCAAGAAAATCCCTCCAAAAATGTCAGGAATGAGTATATAAATTTTCCATTAAATTACAGCAAAAACTATTTGAACACTGTGACTTCTTAACAGTGTTCCTACAATTACACATCCCCCTTTTTCTTATTTAGAGGCTGGGAGATGAGGTGGAGAAGCAGACACTGAATGTGAAGACACAGCAGCAAGCTAGAAAATTGAATCAATATTTCAGCTGTTCTTAGCCTCTGACACCTGATGATTTTCTCTGGTTATTTTTTTTGGACAGTTTGAAAATAAGATTTACTTCCTGAAGAGCTTTCCTAGGAGACTTCCCTTTAAGATGTGGTCCACGAATTTCTGTTCTGGAGGTTTTAAAAACAGACTAAATTCTCATCTATCTGGTATAGTATTTGTATACTGACTATATGGACCTGAGTCTGGGTGAACTCCAGGAGTTAGTGATGGACAGGAAGGCCTGGTGTGCTGCAATTCATGGGGTCGCAAAGAGTCGGACACGACTGAGCAACTGAACGGAACTGATTTAACTCCTTAAGATCATTTTCAATTTTGTAAACCTAGTAAAGGGTTTTAAATGATACCCCAAAACTAGTTTATATCTATTAAGAAAAATAAACCACCTCATTCTTTTATGTACAGATTAAAAGAACTAGTTTGAATTTTTGTTGTTGTTTTCACTTAATTTTGTGTTTAGCTTGGCATACAGCCCAGATTTTCAAGGTTCATTCCCTTATCTCTATCCAAAATGTTCTAAACACAATATCTGAGATGTCCTTAACTCTCAATAAGTACCATGTTCCCTCACCCGCCTCTCCATTCGTTTGCTGACCAATACAGCCCGAATACAAATCTACTAGATCTTGGCATCTTGTTTGAAATCTTCATGAAGTCCATTTGCATCTCTTTTTATTTTCTTTTCTCTTATTCTACTCCACTGTCTCTTTCTGTCACCTCTCCTTCCCCATTACCCTCCTATCTTCATTTCTTTACTTATTATGACTTTAGTAAAGAGTCTTGATTTCAAATGCAAGGAAACAATTGGACAAATTCAAATTGAGGGATATTTGACAAAACAGCTGGCCTAGGCTTCAGGAATATCAATGTCACGAAAGATAAAAGACTGTGAAACTGATGTAGATTAAACAAAACTGACAATTGCCATAGACTTTGACTAGTGATTGGATCTTGCTTCAGGGGAAAAATAGTTATAAGGAACATTATTAGGACTACTGGGGAAATCTGAATAAAGGTCCTGTATCAAAATTAAGTTTCTCAAGTGTGATAACTGCATTGTGGTCATGCAGAAGATGCCCTTGTTCTTAGGCAGTATTTGCTGAAATGTCATGATATCTACAACTAAATTTCACATGATTCTGCAAATAAGGATATACATACATACACGCATGTGCACGTGCATGCACACACACACACACAGAAAGGGAGGAAAAGGAATATTGGTTTCTCTTAGTTTTCATGCCTTTTTAATCTGATCTTTCTGCCATTAAAAAAGTTTCAAGCTTTCAGTAAATACTTTTGAAGTCTTGGCTAAATTTGTAGTCATTGAGATCCTTGGGAATATCTGTGCTGTAACTTACAAATGTAGCTCTTAAGATTATATTCTCCATTAAAATTCTGTGAGTGGTATGGCACTGAAATCCTCCTACATTCAACCTGGTAACCATGACTTTGGGGCTTCAATCCCACTAACCCTTTGATGGAAGGAAAACAGTCTCTTATTTGGCAGGCCAACACATCTGCCCTTTCCTTTGGGGGTTCACATGCAAGACTGGTACATCTTTGTCCTTAAGAGATGATCTATGACATAATGAGGCACAGACCTTGAGAGACAAGGCCTTTCATAACTAGAATATCCACTCCTTAAGCTGACCCCAACGTATAAACATTTCTTGGTGTTTGGGATTTGGATATACCTCTATTGATTAGCCTAAGCTTCTCTCTTGCATGTAGCTTCAAGACTGTCACAAGCACAGAAGCTTCCAACATCCCTGGAAGTCCACTTGTCATAATGTTTCTGCTGTGTCTTCAGGAGAAACCAGCTATGACGTGAGGATACACAGCTTTTCAGGGAACAGCTGTTTTGAGGCGTTAAAATTCTCCGTAAATGGAAAAACAAATCTGTGACCCACTAACCCAGCCACACGACTGCACTGCTGGCCCCTGGGTATTCTGCGGTCGGTGATACCTTCTAGCAAAGTACACATGAAGTTCCTCGCTCACTCCAGGTGGAGCCCAAAGGGAGGCATCCTGCTGCACTGGGCAACAACATACATTTTTCTTTATTTCTTCTCACATAACCACCCGAATGGAATACCCCTGGATATTTCACAGACTCTTGATAAGTGTGCAAACTAATGTTGACGCCATGGTCTGTGTGCTTTTTCTCCTCTCTTCATAATGAGACAACTTTCAATAGAATCAATTTCCTTCCATTAGATTATAAAATAATACGTATATGTTACTAGAATACATTTTAAAACTATCTGTGTTTCTCACACAGTTTACTCATATAAAATAATCTCATTTATTTCACTGAGAAAGCACTCCACTAAGCACTTTCTAAAATTCAGATATAACTTTATAAGACCAAGGGTAGCTTCTAAATCATGGGCAACATTTTAAAGCGAGTACTTGGATTTTAAAACTGTAAAAAAAAATTTACATGGCCTTCGATTCTTGTTTAAGAGTAAACAGTTTGTTAATTAACCACTGCTGTGCGTGCTAAGTCACTTCAGCTGCGTCCAACTCTGTGCCACTCTGCACTGCAGCCTTCCAGGCTCCTCTGTCCATGGGATTCTCCAGGCAAGAACACTGGAGTGGGTTGCCATTTCCTCCTCCAGGGGATCTTCCCGACCCAGGGATCGAACTTGTGTCTCTTACGTCCATCTGCACTGGCAGACAGGTTCTTTACCACTAGCGCCACCTGGGAAGCCCTAATTAAAAATTGATTGACGGTAAACACAATGCTAAGTTACTGCTGCCAGTGTAGTAAATGATCTGAACATCTTTGGAATGATTTAATTGCATTTGGTCTACCACAGTTCATAATTCTGCTTTCACTGTGATTCTGGGAGGCAGCATTTCCACACCCTGAAACAATTTAATGACAGAGCAAGTTTTAAACAGTCATTGCTTATATCTACTTCAAACTTGCTTGACATTAATATGAACCTATCCACACCCTTAGAAATGTATCAACAGAGACAGACAGTAAAGTGCAAAAAGGAGCAGCCTACAAAAATAGAAACCCCCAAACCCTCAGAGCGATGCCACGCGTTTTACAGGCACTTGTTTTTACAGGCTTTAAGGTTTTACAGGGCTTTCAAAGATCACAAACATGCTCTTCCGACTCTAAGTCAACGCAAGCAGGTATGACTGTATACTTAAAAAGGCTATTTTTGCATGTCTACATTTTTTATTTGATACGTTGTACAATGGAGAAGAAAAAAACCATGGCAGTAATTCAAAAACAATTATTTTACATGCTGACCACACAAAAATTGAAGGCATGATGCTTGTTTATTCCAATTCTTTAATGTGCGAATGAGTATTTGTGATAAAGGTGAAGAAGAACTATCCATCTAAGCAATCCTCTCATCTTACTTGTCTACTGGGTACTTATTTTTTTTAATATGTTCAATACTGCTATTATCAAATGTTGTACTGTATTGTTAAGAACAAGGAATGCATTTTAGCGTGTGTGTGCTGAGGAGATATGCAGATAGCATGGGACACTAGATGAATTGTTTCTTTCTTTGGATGTCCTGATGGTGCAAAACTAGCTCATAACTCTCCACATTTGACGGTACAGTGAAACTGAAGAGCCTTGACACTGAACAAATTAAACAGGAAACCTGCAAAATATTATCAAATCACTGTGAGCTTTTAGCTACGACCCCCAGTGAAGTCTTCCTTGCACAAAACCATTTAAAAGCCTGATACCACACAGGTGCAGATCTCACGGTGAAAACTGGTGACTTATCATGTTAGTTATCATGTTAGTTAAGGAAAGCCACACGAATATCATGAACGAGTCTTCTACACAGAAGGATGCCCTACCACACAGGTGCAGATCTCATGGTGAAAACTGGTGACTTATCATGTTAGTTATCATGTAACTTATCATGTTAGTTAAGGAAAGCCACATGAATATCATGAATGAGTCTTCTACACAGAAGGATGCCCTGTTTTTATAGTCATGTTAAAGGTAAATAAGAGAGAAAAATCTCTGTAAGTCCTTTATCGAGAAAATTATGGTCACAATGTACAGAATGGATAAAGTTTATTATACTTAGTCATCTGGTCTTCTCTTCTGAATTGTACTCACAAATTTGACTATAAAAGGGAAAAGTTATCAGGTTTATGTTTTGTAAATATAACTGTGTATAAGGCAGCAAGGTCTAGCAGCAATGGTGTTTCACAATACACCTAGGATTAAAACCACTGCTACTGAGGCAGTGTGTGGGCTTAAGTTATGTTAGGGACCATCTCACAGGTCACTATTTGCTGCCACATGTGGTGACTTAAGGCTCACGCTGCCTCAAGTCCAGCCGAATCATCCTCCAGATAGACTGTCCCTAACTGCAGTTAACTAGAGTTCCCTGTGAGCCTAAATGGAAACCTGCTACGCGTCCCTGTGTGTTCAGCAAGGATCTTTGGAGGATGAGATAAAGCATATGGGTACCTGCACTCGTGAGAAAGTCACTATATACCGTTCAGGGGTTTATTACAAGATATTCTCAAGCTTACTCCATACCACTGGCAATAAACTAAACCAGTCAACACACGAAGACTAGGCTTCAAAGTATAGTTAACATAGTTAGATCCAGAAATACCATTTTAGCAGTTCTATGCCCAACTCCTTATACAAGGATGAATGTGTATCATCAAATAATATCTTTACAAGCGTTTGGAACAATCCTCATAACATATGCACAGAACATGTCACTATACAACATATTATAATACAATAAATTCAGGAGCAAAATTTCAGCATTTTACTTCTCTTACTCACAGCGTAGGACCACTAAGGCAGCGCTGGCTTCTTACTAGTGCTAACCTTCATCTCTCAAGCATTTCAGTCTTCAGCGGGGCTTTTCACATAGAGACCTGCATGAAGTTCCACATCCCCCAGTTCACTGCTACAAGCTGACTGAAACAGCAGGATTCTTCTAAATGTTCCTTTCGAAGATAGGAGCCACAACCAGCTCAGTCAAAAACTATGTTTACTCTTTTTTTTTTTTTTTTTTGTCGCTCAGGCATGTTCGACTCTTTGTGACCCATTGGATTGTGGCCTACCAGGCTCCTCCATCCATGGGATTTTCCAGGCAAGAATACCGGGGTGGGTTGCCATTTCCTTCTCTGGGGGATCTTCCTGGCCCAGGGATCGAACCTGCATCTCCTGTGTCTCCTGAATCGCAGGCAGATAGATTCTTTACCTACTGAGCCACTGGGGAAGCCCATGCTTACTCTAAGGCTACAGAAAATGACTGATCACATTCTACAGCTAAACATCATACCCACAGGCTGCGCTAAAGAGGCACATGTACAAAAAGAGGGCCATTTAAGGAATCTGTCGCTACCCAATCAAAAGAGGGGCAGGAGCAGTCTTGAGCAGGTGGTCACAGTCCCCACGTGGAGGCTCAGGCTTGTGGTGGTGGTGGTGGTGGTGGTGATGGGTCTATTTTGACTGGCACAATATGTGAACCGTGAACTTCCTGATGTTCAAGCTGGTTTTAGAAAAAGCAGAGGAACCAGAGATTAAATTGCCAACATCCACTGGATCATGGAAAAAGCAAGAGAGTTCCAGAAAAATATCTATTTCTGCTTTATTGACTATGCCAAAGCCTTTGACTGTGTGGATCACAATAAGCTGTGGAAAATTCTTCAAGAGATGGGAATACCAGACCACCTGATCTGCCTCTTGAGAAATTTGTATGCAGGTCAGGAAGCAACAGTTAGAACTGGACATGGAACAACAGACTGGTTCCAAATAGGAAAAGGAGTTCGTCAAGGCTGTATATTGTCACCCTGTTTATTTAACTTATATGCAGAGTACATCATGAGAAATGCTGGACTAGGAGAAACACAAGCTGGAATCAGGATTGCCGGGAGAAATATCAATAACCTCAGATATGCAGATGACACCACCCTTCTGGCAGAAAGTGAAGAGGAACTCAAAAGCCTCTTGATGAAAGTGAAAGTGGAGAGTGAAAAAGTTGGCTTAAAGCTCAACATTCAGAAAACGAAGATCATGGTATCCAGTCCCATCACTTCCTGGGAAATAGATGGGGAAACAGTGGAAACAGTGTCAGACTTTATTTTTCTGGGCTCCAAAATCACTGCAGATGGTGACTGCAGCCATGATTTTAAAAGACACTTACTCCTTGGAAGGAAGTTATGACCAACCTAGATAGCATATTCAAAAGCGGAGACATTACTTTGCCAACAAAGGTTCGTCTAGTCAAGACTATGGTTTTTCCTGTGGTCATGTATGGATGTGAGAGTTGGACTGTGAAGAAGGCTGAGCACCGAAGAATTGATACTTTTGAACTGTGGTGTTGGAGAAGACTCTTGAGAGTCCCTTGGACTGCAAGGAGATCCAACCAGTCCATTCTGAAGGAGATCAGCCCTGGGATTTCTTTGGAAGGAATGATGCTAAAGCTGAAACTCCAGTACTTTGGCCACCTCATGCAAAGAGTTGACTCATTGGAAAAGACTCTGATGCTGGGAGGGACTGGGGGCAAGAGGAGAAGGGGACGACAGAGGATGAGATGGCTGGATGGCATCACTGAGTTGATGGACATGAGTCTCAGTGAACTCCGGGAGTTGGTGATGGACAGGGAGGCCTGGCGTGCTGCGATTCATGGGGTCGCAAAGAGTCGGACACGACTGAGTGACTGATATGATCTGATATTCCAAACATCCAAATGTCCAGCGTAGTGTTAGTCTCTCAGTCATGTCCAACTCTTTGTGACCCCAGGGACTGTATAGCCCGCCAGGCTCCACTTCCCAGGCAAGAGTACTGGAGTGGGTTACTATGTCCTTCTCCAGGGGATCTTTCTGACTCAGGGATTGAACCCACAACTCTTGCGTCTTCTGAACTGCAGGCAGATTCTTTACCCGCTGAGCCAATGGAGAAGCCAATAAACATCCAGATGTCTAAGTGTATTAGATACATGGGATCTCAAGGACTTAGCACAAAATTTCCTTGCTGAAAAAACTAAGTAGAAGGAAGGATCTAGAAGATACTGATAAAGAAGAGATCCAGGTCCAAATATTACTTCAAAACCCACACCCACTTTCTCAAAAAGGCTTTTTTAAAATTTGAGATCAAAGGGCCCCACTGACATTATTTTCATTTTTATGCATTCCACTGGATCAGGACTCCTATGCTCTTCTGCCATATGACGCTAATAAAAAGGAAATGTAAATCTAAGTGGAAAACGGTCAAAAAGGCATTCCTGCCTTGACTTTGCCATTTTTACATCCTCCTGGATTTTTCTCATCTGGTCATCGTCGTTAAAATGTCCTCTACTGGAGGCAGCGACGGGGACACAGACATAGAAAACAGACTTATGGCCACAGGGGGTGAGGTGGGAAGGAGAGGGTGGGGCAAATGCAGAGTCGCCTGGAAACACACACATTACCATACGGAAAGCGGATAGTCAGTGGAGATTTGCTATACGACTCAGGGAACTCAAGCCAGGACTCTGTGACAACCCAGAGGGGTAGGATGGGAGGTTCCAGAGGGAGGGGACACAGGTATACCTACGGCTAATTTATGTTGAGGTATGGCAGAACCCAATACTGTAAACCAATTATCCTCCAATTAAAAACAAATTAAAAAAATGTTTTCTACTTGATTTCTGCAGCAGCTAAGACCCCAGTCACCACAACCACATTCCTTCCCATCTCCTTTTTTTTAAATTATTTTAAATTTTACTTTATTTTTAAACTTTCCCATCTCCTTTAATGCACTTTATCTCAGAGGCTCCTGCAGAGGCCAGGCTGTTATTCCATTTTAAGAAGAGCAAACATTTTAATATGATCTCCTCTGCTTTCAAATCAAAGTTGATCAACTATCTTCATCGATTGACCCCAGTCTACAAGGTCTAAATTTGCTCCTTAACTAGTCAGAAACTATTATGATCAATGCACATCCCCAAACTTACCATTTGGGTCAATTTCCCTCTTTCTTATTCCTTGTATGTATTTCATATAAAGTGGATAACCATTCTTTCCATTTTATAGGTGAGGATACGGGGGGTTTTGCCAACATTTGTATAAGGTCACAAGGCTGTCAAGCTGCAGACAAGGATTTAAAGCCAGGACAGCTGACCAAAATGTAGGGACTATTATTTCATTTCATAGCCTCCACAGTAATTTTATGTTTCTTACAGTCAGATCACCTCTCCATAAACGTCTGTGAGAGATTTACAACACTGTACAATTCTACAAGGGCAATAAGCACAGATTTACTAGGTAAGAGAATTTTTCAACCCGAAAAATTAATATTATGTTTGTTGAAATTAGCAATCTTCATCTTCTATACAGCTCTGTAGGGCTGTGCCCAGTATTTCATAGTAAAGGTCAAAGACAAAACTATAAAACTACTATAATAGTGGTCTTAAGACTTACAAGGTGAAGTTACAATAGTACTTTCAACAATAAACTCCCTTAGAATAATAATAGCTAACACTGGTTGAGTAACCTAGTATGTATTAAATATTAAGCACTGTCTGTCCTAAGAACATCATGTTTATTAAGTCTTTTAAGTTTTGTGACAATTCCAGAAGATATGTGCATTGTTCCAGTTTACAGACAACCAAACAGAAACAGAGAGGTAAAGCAACCTCCCACAGTCACGGAGCTGGCATACTGGGGCGCCAGTATCTGGACCCCAGAAGTCTGATCCAGAGCTCCTGCTCCTTTTTTTTAATCGATGTGGACCATTTTTAAAGTTTTTATTAATTTGTTACAATATTGTTTCTTTTTTTTTTTTTTTTTGCCAAGAGACCTTTGCTCCCAGACCAGGGATGGAACCCACATCCCCTGTACTGGAAGGTGAAATCTTAACCACGGCATTGCCAAGGAAGTCCCAGCTCCTGCTCTTAACTCCCAGGCAACCAACTGAACAGTTTGCTCTGTCCAACAGGTTTATAAGTCAAATGTAAGATTTATCTTATTGATGTATTAAGAGTGCCCTGATAAATCCTGGCATACGCCCCATGATAGATCATTTCTGCATATTCCAAGTGCAAAACATATAGTCTGGGGGAGAAAGTGGAGATAAGCGGATATGAAAATGGCTGTCTCTTTTAAGCTACCTTGATGATTTATGGGGAAATAAGACAGAATTCTTAAAAATGGTATAATACAAAAATATATATATTTTTAAACTGTGCAATTGCCTATCGTCCCCCAAATGCCACAAGGGTGGAGCACACTGCGTCTCACCCCAGTGTTGTCTCACTCTAGCGTTCACTGGAACGAGACAGCTCCCATGTGGGAACCCAGCACCGAGTGGGTCTGAAGAGATTACTGATGCTCCGTCAAGGTGTAAAGGCAAATGGCCGTGACCATGAATCTGGAGTCAATCGCAGCAGCCGCACCGTTATTGGCAGCTTTAAGGTAAGTGTTCAACAGGCCTGCCTGATTAGTCCTGTCGCCACAGCTGCCCCCAATTACGAGAACATCTCACCCAGGAACACAGAGAGGCTAACCTGCAAGCCTCATTTAAGGCCATCAATACACAGGGTTAAAACGGATCCATTATAGTTTGACCTAACTGACATACAGCAAATTCCATTTGACATATGTTTATAAATTTGATCTTTTCTGTTGTCAAAAGCTATTTTTTTTCTTTTTCATTTGCTGTCCATACCTGCCATATTTATCCCCACAAGCCACTTAAACAGAGACTTTGAGAAATATCCGGTTACTGAGAATTTGATATTATATTGATTTCTTATGGTAATGGAAAATGTGCTTTCTGATGTGCTTAAGTAAATTTTGGACAGGAACATGACCTTGAAGTGTCCATATTAATATTAATTAATATTTAGAATAATAATCATTTAATTAACGGATGTCACTAAAATTCTTTTTTTCTTTTGAGAGAACCTCATTCAGATGTTCTAAACTGGATAAAATTCCCAGGTAAGATGAATAGGTGCATACATGATTAGAAGTAGTTTTAAACAATAACAGCTATGGGAAAACTTTGACGCACTGCATCAAACATAAAACTCTGCTTTTGAACAAAGCCCTAATTTATACCAATAATAGCACCCTATCGTCTACTTTTCACATAGCCCCTTAAAACCTGCAATGAAGAAGAAAACACTTTAGCAGAGCTAATCACAAAATCAGTGCGTCCTTTCAGGACCTTGAAAATGTCTTCCTTTGTTATTTAGGCAGGTCAGCTTTTCTGGTAACCATGTTTCTAATTTTTTTTTTTAATTCACGGATAACTTATTAAACTGAATGACACTAAAAAGTGAATGCCAGGATCGAAGGGAAGCTTCCTGATGCACTGAAGCCAATCCGATCAAAGTTAAATTTCTCTATGCTCTGCTCACTACAGTTAAATAACCAGCTTTGCATCCTTCCTTAAGTAGGGCCCATGTTTGACTTTGGAGTATCTTCAAAGCTTGTGTAGCTTTAAAGACTTTTTTTCGCAATTTTGAGCTGGTCCACAAACAACCTAACAGCTGAATCCTTATCATTTTACTGCTCTCCCACAGGAAAGGTTAAGAAAGGCGAGTTTCTTATCTTAGGGTTCCCAGTGTCATGAATTTGTTGAAGAGACAGAAAATGACCAGAGTCAAAGAAACGTTACAGTGAGAAAATCTGTGGCACATCATTGATCATCAAAAGCAGTCTAATTCTGTGACCCACCTAACAGAGCTACAAGGCTGTGATACCCTCCTGTACAGTCCTTGGAAGTCAAAGGATCAGATCAGAGTGAAAGGAGTCCGGTTTTAGACAACACACACAATCACAATAAGGAAGGTTAGAATTCACAGTTTCCCTTATTTGGCATAAAAAATTAGCTCACTAAAGCATCTCTTGAGAGTACAAGTGAGCTGCTTTCTGTACCTTCTGAGAGAATCCACTGGTTCCTAAATTGCAATCGCATCTTCTCAGCACAAAGATTCACACACATTGCATAAAATGAAGCTTACTTAGCATGACAACATGTGACTTTCACTTCCTCCATAGGGACAAGCACGCCACTAGAAAGGCTCTTGTTTTGGTTGTTTTTATTTAGGAAGAAGTTTAATTGGCTTCTTTGCTAATAGTTTCTAGCTCATGAATTTAAATGACTAAACTCCACATGTAACATCCTGTGCTACTGCTCATAGATTTTTATAGTCTCCTTGAATAGCAAGAATCAGGAGTTTGCAAATTCAGAGTCTAAGGCTTGTTTGGTCTGTGGGACTAGAGAGGCACTCTGAAACTCAATCATCTTATCCTTAAAAGAAGTAAGAGGGGTCTTCCCTGGTGGTCCAGTGGTTAAGACTCTGCTTCAACGCCAGAGCTCAAGGGTTCAATCCCTGGTCTGGGAATAAGATCCCACATGATGTGCAGTGTGGTCAAAAAGGGGGGGGGGCAATTATACTCCAATAAAAAAATTAATAAAAAGAAGGTGGCTATGGGTACTAGATCTGCCATATCTATTTCACACAGCTGTAAAAATCTAATGAAAGATGGTGGTGAAAATATTTTGCATCTTTAAAATAATTACTTTTCATTCTTAGTGCTGATTTGACTGCCAGCATCCATAAATCATCTGAAAAGTAAAAAAATACTAGCTCATATGAATCCAAATGGCACCTAATCATATAATTAACAGCTGAAAAACTGCATGTGGCTATGGTCATTCCTCAAGACAAAAAAAAAAAGCACCTGGAAACTATCAAGAAGGGTCACTAAAATGTTCAAAGGGAAGGGCTGCCAATGTAAAGGAATAGACTAAACATTCTAGGAACCTAAAGATTGATACAAGGAAGGCCAGGAAAGGAAAACAATGGGCCTTTAAAGTCATAAAAATTTTAGATTCATAGAATACTACAATGAGTGGAAAACCCTCCAAGCATAAAGCAAGAAGATTTAGAATAAAAAAGGAAATGAAGCACTTAGATGCATGACTTCATTTTAGCAAGAAAGGTTATAGTCATGATGGCAAAATCAGAATAAGGCCTAAAGTTTAGCTAATGGCATTGTACCAATGTTAATTTTCAGTATTGATCAATACACCAAGGGAATAAGGAGCTGGATGAAGAGTATATAAGAATTGTGTCCTATCTTTGCAAATCTCCAATAAATCTAAATTACACCTTTCCCAAAATATATTCAAGATGACCAGCCCAATTGAAGTATTTTTTGGGTATTAAGTTAAGGGTCCCTCTTCTGTATTCCCATAAATCCACTATTATTCCATTTAATACAATGCATTTTATCTTAATAAGTATTTGTTTTAACCAGGAGAGAGAAGACTCCTTTACATCATGAACTTTTTCTTTTAATTCATCTTTTATCCTAGTAACTAGCACAGTGCCCAATAATATTTGCTGAACAGGAAAATGAATAAAGTAATAAAGTCGGTACAGGAGTCAAATACTTCATATTAAATAAGCCACTTGTTTCTCTCTGATGCACAGATTTATGCAAAAACACCTTGGCTTTATCAGGGTTATCATGTACCTTTCCTACTCATATAATATGAACCTATTACATTGTCTTTCAGCCAAACACATTAGAATATTCCATATTGAAAAGACCTTCTGAAATCCAACTAGTAACCAGATACTGGCTCATTCATAGAGATGGCCAGCTTTATTCTCTTAGATAGTTCTCAATTTCCATTCTTTCATCCAATATTTTGAGTGTCTATTGAATGGTTTGTTGTTGTTCAGGCGCTGAGTCACATCTGACTCTCTTGCAACCCCATTGACTGTAGCCCGCCAGGCTCCTCTGTCTGTGGGATTTCCCAGGCAAGAATACTGGAGTGAGTTGCCATTTTTCTCCTCCAGGGTATCTTCTCAACCCAGAGATTGAACCTACATTGGCAGATGGACTTTTTACCACTGAACCACCAGAGAAGCCCATTTGAATGGATGTTACTGTTTTATGTACTCAAGAAACAAACTTGAATAAGAAGAACAAGAACCCTGCTCTCCACAGTGCTTACATCTGGGGTTGGGTCAGAGGATAAGACCCTGATGCTGAGAAAGACTGAAGGCAGGAGGAGAAGGGGATGACAGAGGATGAGATGATTGGATGGCATCACTGACTCAATGGACATGAGATTGAGCAAGATCCAGGAGATGGTGAAGGACAGAGAAGCCTGGTGTGCTGCAGACCATGGGGTTGCAAAGAGTCAGGCACAACTGAGTGACTGAACATCAACAACAGGCGTGGAGGGAGAGCGTATTAATCAATTAAGCTATGATAAAACTTCTAAAATAAATTCTTTACCTATAGAATCTAAGAGCACTAAAAAATGTTGAAGGATCTATTTACTTTCAGCTTAGTCATGCAAAATAGCTCTCTTTTCTATTTAAATGAAAACTCTGAGAATTCATCATTAAATCTTACTTACAACCAACCAATACTAATCAGTTAAACATAGCTCATTGGTAAAATGGCATATTGAAAGCTTTTATTCATGGTAAAAAATTATTTTTCATATTAAAAAGAACTATCATGGAGGCTTTCTCTACATAAATTATACTCTCAATATTTTATTATACTCTGTTACACTTTTACCACTAGATGATTCAGTGTAAGTAGAGAAGCTTACTGGATAAAAGGTTGAGTCAGACAGACCTAAATTCAAATCCCATTCTGCCGCCATATACATTATGCAACCATGAGCAAATTGTTAGAATCCTTTAGACCTCAGTTTCTAAACATTCAAAATGAGATTATAATAGAAACTACCTCATAGGTCTGTTAAAAGGATTAAATAAGATCATGCATTTAAGCACTGAGTAGTCAGCGTCTTTTGCAGTGCAAGCCCTCAATAAATGTTGGTAGATATTCTTATTATATCGTTAAGTCTTCAGAAAGTTTCAGCAGTTTATAAAGTCTTCTAAATTAAAGTTTTTAAAATGATTGCCCACTTAGAGCTGAGACCAAAGAGAGCACATTTCTTCCTTTGGTAGGCAGAATATTGACTCCTAAAGAAGTCTCAATCTTAATTCCTAGAGCCTGTGAATGGGTTGCCTCAAAAGGCAAGAGGGACTCTGCAGATGGGATCAAGGGGAGGATCTGGAAGTGCAGAAATGATGCTGTTATCAGCCAGTTCACCCAATCTACTCACGTGAATCCTTAAGAGCAAATACTACCCCTGAGGTGTCATTGGTAAAGGAATGGGCAGAGGTGTAATGTTGCTGGCTTTGTAGTCAGGGCGATGGGCACCTGAGCCAAGGAATGCAGGCAGCCTCTGGAAGCTGGAAATGCCAAGAAAACAGACTGCCTCCCAGAGCTTCTAGAAGGGAATGCAGCCTGGCCAACACTGTGATTTTTAGCCCAGTGAGACCTGTCTTGGAATTCTAACCTTCAGAACTTCACGATAATAAACATGTGTTGTTTTAAGCCTCTAAGTTTGCAGTAATTAGCTACAGCAGCCAGACACCTAATACAATTTCCAAAGAGAAACTGAGCCTATTGATTTTCCAGTATGAAGAATTGTGCAACTGTATCTCAAGAAACGATAGATAGGACCTTTGTGTATAAAACTAGATAAATCAGGGTGAGTAGAACCACTAGCTGTGCATCACATCACCCTTCACAGCCTCCTACTCAGGGCCGGAGAGAGGATCCATGCCAAAAGAATCCCAGACCTCAAGGAACAGAGGTTGGAAATCATTCGGAGCTCAGGAACCAAGTTCAATCCCAGAGACTGACCCCAAACAATCATGGCCCAGATCACCATTTTCTCTCTTTCTGGACTCAGCTTCCTGTTCATAAAATGAAGAGGTCGGGTCATTTTTCAGTGTTGCTAAGCTCCAAAGTGAGTCAAGGAGACCTTTTCTTCTTTGTGTACATAGCGTTTCAGGAATTTATGAGCAGAAAGTCATCGACCTAATTTTTATATTTAAACATGATTTATGAATTCTAGGGATCTCTTCAAGAAAATCAGAGATACCAAAGGAACATTTCATGCAAAGATGGACCCAATAAAGGACAGAAATGGTATGGACCTAACAGAAGCAGAAGATATTAAGAAGAGATGGCAAGAATACACAGAAGAACTGTCAAAAAAGATCTTCACGACCCAGATAACCACCATGGTGTGATCACTGACCTAAAGCCAGACATCCTGGAATGTGAAGTCAAGTGGGCCTTAGAAAGCATCACTACGAACAAAGCTAGTGGAGGTGATGGAATTCCAGTTGAGCTATTCCAAATCCTGAAAGATGATGCTGTGAAAGTGCTGCACTCAATATGCCAGCAAATTTGGAAAACTCAGCAGTGGCCACAGGACTGGAAAAGGTCAGTTTTCATTCCAATCCCAAAGAAAGGCAATGCCCCAAAATGCTCAAACTACCGCACAATTGCATTCATCTCACACGCTAGTAAAGTAATGCTCAAAATTCTCCAAGCCAGGCTTCAGCAATATGTGAACCGTGAACTTCCTGATGTTCAAGCTGGTTTTAGAAAAGGCAGAGGAACCAGAGATCAAATTGCCAACATCCACTGGATCATGGAAAAAGCAAGAGAGTTCCAGAAAAATATCTATTTCTGCTTTATTGACTATGCCAAAGCCTTTGACTGTGTGGATCACAATAAACTGTGGAAAATTCTGAAACAGATGGGAATACCAGACCACCTGACCTGCCCCTTGAGAAATCTGTATGCAGGTAAGGAAGCAACAGTTAGAACTGGACATGGAACAACAGACTGGTTCCAAATAGGAGAAGGAGTACGTCAAGGCTGTATATTGTCACCCTGCTTATTTAACTTATATGCAGAGTACATCATGAGAAATGCTGGACTGGGAGAAACACAAGCTGGAATCAAGATTGCCGGGAGAAATATCAATAACCTCAGATATGCAGATGACACCACCCTTATGGCAGAAAGTGAAGAGGAACTCAAAAGCCTCTTGATGAAAGTGAAAGTGGAGAGTGAAAAAGTTGGCTTAAAGCTCAACATTCAGAAAACGAAGATCATGGTATCCGGTCCCATCACTTCCTGGGAAATAGATGGGGAAACAGTGGAAACAGTGTCAGACTTTATTTTTCTGGGCTCCAAAATCACTGCAGATGGTGACTGCAGCCATGAAATTAAAAGACACTTACTCCTTGGAAGGAAAGTTATGACCAACCTAGACAGCATATTCAAAAGCAGAGACATTACTTTGCCAACAAAGGTTTGTCTAGTCAAGGCTATGGTTTTTCCTGTGGTCATGTATGGATGTGAGAGTTGGACTGTGAAGAAGGCTGAGCACCGAAGAATTGATGCTTTTGAACTATGGTGTTGAAGACTCTTGAGAGTCCCTTGGACTGCAAGGAGATCCAACCAGTCCATTCTGAAGGAGATCAGCCCTGGGATTTCTTTGGAAGGAATGATGCTAAAGCTGAAACTCCAGTACTTTGGCCACCTCATGTGAAGAGTTGACTCATTGGAAAAGACTCTGATGCTGGGAGGGATTGGGGGCAGGAGGAGAAGGGGACGACAGAGGATGAGAGGGCTGGATGGCATCACTGACTTGATGGACGTGAGTCTCAGTGAACTCCGGGAGTTGGTGATGGACAGGGAGGCCAGGCGTGCTGCGATTCATGGGGTCGCAGAGTCGGACACAAGTGAGCGACAGATCTGATCTGATCTGATCTATGAATTCTAGCATCCAATGACAATAGTATTGTCATTCTACTAAAAAGAGAAGAAAGGACTTCTACAAAAGTTTCCAAGGCCCTTAAGAACCCAAACCTACAAATCGGCAGAAATCAGCTTAAATTTGACAGTGAAGCTAACAAAATTATTTTTCAAATAACTTTATTATTTAAGTAGCAGTAATTTTTCTTGAATTTTGGAAAAAGTGATTTATGGATTTTAATAAAAAGTTAAAACAAATCTTCAAACAAAAACTTTACAGATTTATATTATACTCACTTTTGATTCACTTTGTTATATGGCAGAAAATAGCACAACAGTGTAAAGCAATTATACATCAATTAAAAAAAAAAGAATGGGTCAAAACATGATGTATATTACCAAGTTGTCTTTCAAAAATATAGGCAATTAGTTCATCCATTCTCCTGTAAAAATTAGAATATTATCACTTTTTTAATATTCATGAATTTAATAGGTGAAAATGAAGCCTTGTTCTTGTCTTTTTTTTTTTTTTGGCTACTAGCTGTACCAAAGCTTATTTCACATGTTTATTGGTTGCTTATGTTTCTTCTTTTAAGGAGTTTTTCCTTTTAACTATCCACTATTGAGATCTTAAGACTTACCATCAGTTTCTATGTACTCTGTATATATTAAGTGTAATATTACTTTATCGTATTTGTTATAAACCTCTTGCTATTTTTATTTATGTTTAAATTGTATTATATTCTTTAAGTACATAAAGATATTTTAAACATTTCTGTATTCAAATCTGTAAAACTTTCCATTTTCAAGCACAATATATTTCAAAAAAGAAACTTTACCTCACCCCCAGCTCACTTGGGGTTAAAAAAAAAAAAAAAGGCATGGCCTGGACAATAATTTTAAAAATGACTACCAGACAAGCTTTCTTCTGATTAAAAAGATGGCTTCAGTAATACATGAAGATCCTATGAAAAAAAGCTGATATACAGACGTGCATTGTGAGTTGCAGATGGTTTAGTGGCTTCAAGAATTGCTACATTTTCCACTATGACTGGAGGAGCTGATGGCACAGATGAAAAGGCTGGAAAGACATTTCCCTATTTTTGTAAGAAGTGCTATAATGATGGCATGTCAATCAGTCAGTTCAGTTGCTCAGTTGTGTCTGATTCTTTGCGACCCCATGGACTGCAGCTCGCCAGGCTTCCCTGTCAATTACCAACTCCCGGAGCTTGCTCAAACTCATGTCCATCAAGTCGGTGATGCCATCCAACCATCTCATCCTCTGTTGTCCCATTCTCCTCCTGCCTTCAATCCTTCCCAGCATCAGGACCTTTTCCAAGGAGTCAGTTATTTCCCTCAGGTTGCCAAAGTATTGAAGTTTCAGCTTCAGCATCAGTCCTTCCAGTGAATATTCAGGACTGATTTCCTTTAGGATGGACTGGTTGGATCTCCTTGCAGTCCAAGGGACTCTCAAGAGTCTTCTCCAACACCACAGTTCAAAAGCATCAATTCTTTGGTGCTCAGCTTATTTATAGTCCAACTCTCACATACATACCTGACTATGGAAAAACCATAGCTTTGAATAGATGGACCTTTGTCAGCAAAGTAATGTCTCTGCTTTTTAATATGCTGTCTAGTTTGGTCATAGCTTTTCTTCCAAGGAGCAAGTGTCTTTTAATACATGGCTGCAGTCACCATCTGCAGTGATTTTGGAGCCCAAGAAAATAAAGTCTCTCAATGTTTCCATTGTTTCCCCATCTATTTGCCATGAATGCTGGGAGGGATTGGGGGCAAGAGGAGAAGGGGATGACAGAGAATGAGATGGCTGGATGGCATCACTGACTCGATGGACATGAGTCTCAGTGAACTCTGGGAGTTGGTGATGGACAGGGAGGCCTGGCGTGCTGCGATTCATGGGGTTGCAAAGAGTTGGACACGACTGAGCGACTGATCTGATCTGATCTGATCTGAATGGGACCAGAAGCCATGATCTTACTTTTTTGAATGGTGAGTTTTAAGCCAGATTTTTCACACTCCTCTTTCACTTTCATCAAGAGGCTCTTTAGTTCTTCGCTTGCTGCCATAAGGGTGGTGTCATCTACGTACATGAGTTTATTGATATTTCTCCTGGCAATCTTGATTTCAGCTTGTGCTTCATCCAGCCTGGCATTTCACATGATGTACTCTGCATATAAGTTAAATAAGCAGGGTGACAATATACAGCCTTGACGTACTCCTTTCCCAATTTGCAACCAGTCTGTTGTTCCATGTCTGGTTCTAACTGTTGCTTCTTGACCTGCATACAGATTTCTCAGGAGGCAAGTGAGGTGGTCTGGTATCCCATCTCTTGAAGAATTTCCCACAGTTTGTTGTGATCTACACAATCAAAAGCTTTGGTGTAATCAATAAAGCAGATGTTTTTCTGGAACTCTTGCTTTTTCAATGATCCAACGGATGTTGGCAATTTGATCTCTGGTTCCTCTGCCTTTTCTAAATTCATCTTGAACCTCTGGAAGCTCATGGTTCATGTACTATTGAAGCCTGGCTCGGAGAATTTTGAGCATTATTTTGCTAGCATGTGAGATGAGTGCAACTGTGCAGTAGTTTGAACATTCTTTGGCATTGCCATTCTTTGGGATTGCAATGAAAACTGACCTTTTCCAGTTCTGTGGATGGTGCTGAGTTTTCCAAATTTGCTGGCATATTGAGTGCAGCACTTTAACAGCTAATGGCAAGTATCGGTCATTAAAAAAAAATGTTGATTAAGAAGTTAATACTGATCTCTGCTAGAAGAGAATGCCCTCAAGGACCAATGCCTAAAAAGAAGTACTGGTCTCTAGGTTTAAGGGTATAAAGAATTGACTGTGTTGTTAAGAACAAATGTTTTTGGAGCTGTAACTGGGCTGTGCTGTGCTCAGTCACCTCTGACTCTTTGCGACCCCATGAACTGTAACCCGCCAGGCTCCTCTGTCCATGGGAGTTTCCAAGCAAGAATACTGGAGTGGGTTGACATTTCCTACTCCAGGGGATCTTCCTGACCCAGGAATCGAACCTGAGTCTCTAACATCTCCTTCATTGGTAGGCAGATCCTTTACTACTAGCACCACCTGAAAAGCTCGTAACTGGGCTAGAGTTTCTTATTATTCTTATGAGTGATCCAGTTACTTTTCACTTTTCATACCTTTTCACTTCTCTTCACTCCTCCCTTCCTATCCCAGAAGACCTGTTATTTTTGGTGTATGATTTTGCACAATAAGGTTTTTTTTTTAAGGCATATAAACATGGAGTTTCGGCAAAAATATCTGTAAATAGGTCAGGGATCTGTCAGTGGTCTAGCAGACTGCCCTCTCCCCAGCCAGAGGTTCTCAAACCTTGGGCCCATACAAGTCACCTGGGCAAGTTTACCAAAACAGATATGAAATATTCATAGACCCATCAGAAGACTCGGATGCGCTAGAGTCAGAGAAAAGGCCAAGAATGTGCTTTTTCAAAAAGGATCTCAGGTGGTTTGGACACGGGTTATCTGGGCACAGTATTTTCAGAAATAGGACAGTTCTCTACAAAGTTGCTCAGCATTTTCAGAGTTAATCCAGTCTCCACTAAGTCTTTCCAGTATGGACATCTTTTTGGGGAAGGCTTAACATTTATTTTCCTAGGTAAATTACAAAGAAATAAGACTTCATTTCCCTTATGGAGAAATTCAGAATCTTACAGAATGAGACAAAAGTAAATTATGAGAAACTTTACATTCTCATGGGAAGTGTTCTAAGTACATGCTTATGGGCAGTGCTTATGGGTGGCATCTAATCAGTTACCAACAAGGCTCAAATTCTAACCCTTGATAACCAAAATAATAGTTAACTGTTAATAGGTACTTGATTTAATTTGCTTTTCAAAAACTTGATAAAGAAGAGAAAATGAGAAAGGGCGAATCATATATTCCTAAAAATTTCTTCTGAACTAGACATCTGAGTGCTTCTTTATATGTTGGGAAAGGTAGACTATTCTCTATGTAAAGGCAGAGCCATTTCATCATATTTAAACAACTGACTTAAAATGTATTGAATCAATCAGGCATGCATTTATTTTGGAGAGTTCCTATCGAGGTTGCTTAAAAATATTTTTTCCCTGGTCTTTAAAGCTGTGTAAGAGAAAGAAACAACTTCCAACTTGTGCTTTCTTTTTCTTTTTGCAAATCTCTTTAATGTCTAATTTTTAAAATTTATTTTTAATTGGAGGATAATTGCTTCACATTATTGGGTTGTTTTCTGCTGTACAAAGATAAGTATATATACCCATCCTCAGACTGGACTGGCTAGATCTAGAAAAAATAGTTAAGAATCATAAAATATGGTATTAAGAATTTTGCATTCTCAGACCGAGTGTACCCTTCATTCAAACATTTAAGCTCCACCTCAATGTCACCGATCTTTACAAAACACTACTTCTAAATCTTCTCACGCATCCTTCTCTCAGAGGTGACCATGAGCATGAATACCTGTGTGAATATGAGTGTATCCAGCCTAGATCTCTTGGTTGACATTTAGACCTTTATTCGTGTTGCTTAGTTAAAAAACAAACAAAAAATGGCACAAACATCCATTCAGTGGAGCAAATCTGAAATTTCATTTTTTTTTAACTGGGCTATAATTACCTTACAATACTGTGTTCATTTCTGCTGTCAAACAAAGCAAACCAGCCATGTGTGTACATATATTCCCTTCCTCTTGGAACTTCCTCCTATTGAGTGGGGTGATTTGGAAGATTGGGATTGACACATATAAAATTTCATTTTCTCATCACTTCACACCCTACATCCAGTCCACCATAAAATCTAGTCAACTTTACTACCACCTTCTGCCATCCCCCCATGCCCCATCCCAGCCCGTTCCTGGAAGGGAAATTCTGAACGAGAAATTAAGCAATAAGCAGAGCCAGTGGACTAGAAGTGCGTCAACTGTAAAGCAACCACAGAAGTTCAAAAGAGGGGAAAGAAGAAGTAGGCCAACCGCAAGGGCAATTAAACACCAACCAAATGTCAACCTGGTTCCAAGGAAAAGGGGAAGTAACCAGAAAGGAACTGTGCCCGTGAAGGATGGTGACATCCGTTATGGATCCCACACCAGGGACAGAGCCAGTGTGGACACTGAGCAAAGGTCAGCTGTGAAACCTGGGGAAGGGTTAGAAGCTGGAGTTGGAGGAGTATTCCTGGGTGGGGAGCAAAGAGAAGGACTGATAAGCTGCTATTTAGCTCTGTTCTACATTTGGCCCTAAATGTGTGGTTCGCTTCTGTTTCTGAGTCACTTGGTTTTCCCTAATAGCATAGGACTCCATGCCTTTAGGGCTGCAGCATAACTGGTTCTCTTACAACAGCATGGCATCCTGAGCATAGTTCAAGGTTCAACAATTATGAGAACAAATGCAGGAGAGGTGGGCGGTGGACTTGTAGCATAAACTCTAAAATAAAGGATACTGGGACTTCCCTGGTGGTCCAGTGGCTAAGACTCTGAACTCCCAATGCAGGGCTCATGGGTTCAAGACCTGGTCAGGGAACTAAGATCCCACATGTTGCACAGCATAGCCAAAAAATTAAAAATAAATAAATAATATAAAATAAAGGATACTCATTGATCTGATCAATCTCTTATTTTGAGATTTTTTAAAGAACTATATTGGAATAAATTTATCAAAAGCCTTTTGAAGGCCTCATGGGAACTCAGATTCCTAGTAAAATGCTAGAATAGGCCAGGGAATATATGCAATGTCAGTTAAGAAAAAATCAGAATAAGGACTGCCAGAGAAAATAGCAAGGATATATGTTTATGAAAGAATATGGAGATGACAAGTTTCCAACTTTTCAACGGAGATTATAGAGCAGAAGAAAGCTAAATATAGCCCTCAGGTCAAATCCTGTCCACCACCTGTTTTTGTAAATAAAGTTTTATTGGGACACAAACATCCATTTGTTTGTATATCATCTATACCTGCTTTCACGCTAAACTGCAAAGTTGGCTCTTCACAGAAGTATTTGCAGATAGCTGTTACAGAGCATCAGCAAGTCATGATAAGGAATCTACAGAATTTCATCTAGCAATTAGAATTGGCTGGTTTCATAAAGGCAGATTGCAGAAAGGGAGTAATTCCTGTGGGATCTACATTTTGAGGTCTAAGAATGAAGTGAATATACAGAATGAAATGTCCAAAATATTACCTGTGAATACAAAAGAAACCAACTTCCCATCCAGATAAGCAGAGGAGGCTATGATATGCTTATGGTAAATGCTGGCTATACATAGTTTTCAGTTCAGTTGCTCAGTCGTGTCTGACTCTTTGCAACCCCATTAACTGGGGCACACCAGGCCTCCCTGTCCATCACCAACTCCCAGAGTTTACTCAAACTCATGTGTCATTGAGTCGGTGATGCCATCCAACCATCTCATCCTCTATCCTCCCCTTCTCTTCCTGCCTTCAATCTTTCCCAGCATCAGGGTCTTTTCAAATGAGTCAGTTCTTCAGATCAGGTGGCCAAAGTATTGGAGTTTCAGCTTCAGCATCAGTCCTTCCAATGAATATTCAGGACTGATTTCCTTTAGGATCTCCTTGGATCTAAGGAGTCTCCTTGCAGTCCAAGGGACTCTCAAGAGTCTTCTCCAACACCACAGTTTAAAAGCATCAATTCTTTGGCACTCAGCTTACTTTATGGTCCAATTCTCACATCCATATATGACTACTGAAAAAGCCATAGCTTTGAATAGATGGACCTTTGTTGGCAAAATAATGTCTCTGCTTTTTAATATGCTGTCTAAGTTGGTCATAACTTTTCTTCCAATGAGCAAGCATCTTTTAATTTCATGGCTACAGTCACCATCTGCAGTGATTTTGGAACCCAAAAAAATAAAGTCTGTCACTGTTTCCATTGTTCCCCATCCCATCTATTTGTCATGAAGTGATGGGACCAGATGCCATGATCTTCATTTTCTGAATGTTGAGCTTTAAGCCAACTTTTTCACTCTCATCAAGAGGCTCTTTAGTTCTTCTTCACTTTCTGTCATAAGGGTGATGTCATCTGCATATGTGAAGTTATTGATATTTTTCCCGGTAATCTTGATTCCAGCTTGTGCTTCATCCAGCCCAGTGCTTCTCATGATGTACTCTGCATATAAGTTAAATAAGCAGGGTGACAATATACAGCTTTGACGTACTTCTTTCCCGATTTGGAACCAGTCTATTGTTCCATGTCCATTGCTAACTGTTGCTTCCTTACCTGCATACAGATTTCTCAGGACTCAAGTCAGGTGGTCTGGTATTCCCATCTCTTGAAGAATTTTCCACAATTTATTGTGATCCACACAGTCAAAGGCTTTGGCATAGTCAATAAAGCAGAAACAGATGTTTTTCTGGAAGGCTCTTGCTTTTTCAATGATACAGCAAATGCTGGCAATTTGATCTCTGGTTCTTCTGCCTTTCCTAAATCAGTTTGAACGTCTGAAAGTTCACGTACTGTTGAAGCCTGACTTGGAGAATTTTGAGCATTACTTTGCTAGTGTGTGAGATGAGTGCAATTGTTCAGTAGTTTGAACATTCTTTGGCATTGCTCTTCTTTGATACTGGAATGAAAACTTACCCTTTCCAGTCCTGTGGCCACAGCAGAGGTTTCCAAATTTGATGGCATATTAAGTGCAGCACTTTCACAGCATCATTTTTTAGGATTTGAATTCAGCTCAACTGGAATTCCAACACCTCCACAAGCTTTGTTTGTAGTGAATCTTCCTAAGGCCCACTTGACTTTGCATTCCAGGATATCTGGCTCTAGGTGAGTGATCACACCATCGTGATTACCTGGGTCATGAAGATCTTTTTTGTTTAGTTCTTCAGTGTTTTCTTGCCACCTCTTCTTAATACCTTCTGCTTCTGTTAGGTCCATACCATTTCTGTCCTTTATTGTGCCCATCTTTGAATGAAAGGTTCCCAGAGATCCCACAGAGACTGAGACAGAACTGTGTCTGAGTATCTCTTGAGGACGTACGGGTCAGCAGTGGCCTGCCATAGGGGCAGAGGCTCTGGGTGCAGCAGACATGGGTATTGCATAAGCCCTCTTGGAGGAGGTGGCCATTAACCCTACCATAGAGCTGCCAGAACTTTTGTAGAACTGGGAAACAGACTCTTGGAGGGCACAGACAGAAACTTGTGCGCACTAGGACCCAGGAGAAAGGAGCAGTGACCCCACAAGAGACTGACCCAGACTTGCCCATGAGTGCCTACTGTCTTGCTGGGGCTTCTCTATCACCTAATTTAGGAAAATAAAAAAATGCTTGCAACTAGGGATGGGATATAATGATTAGAAAAGGATGATGGAGAAATCAAATTCAAAATTAAGAAAATAAATGTTATAAATTTGTGAATGAATACTTTATTTTGGTATACAGTTATTCAGTGTATATAATTCCATTTAATGATTTCCTACCTAGAAAAAGAGGACAGATTTATCCAAACCCTGCTCATAGAAACCCCCCTGGTGAGTATAGTTATCAGAGCAGAGAAATGAGGTCTACAGAATAGAAAACTAGAGATATAATCATGAAATATCTCACTCATTTAGAACCTGAACAACTGCATCTAATCAAAATAAAAGATTTTGGGGATTTCGCTGGTGGTCCAGTGGTTAAGAATCTACCTTGCAATGCAGTGGACATGGGTTTGATCCCTGGTTGGGGAGATAAGACCCCACATGCTGCAGAGCAACTAAGCCTTCACACTGCAACTACTGAGCACAGGCCCACAGCCAGGGAATCTGTGCACCACAGGGAAGATCCTGTGGCTTCAACTAAGACCCAACACAGCCAAAACACACAGAAAAATCAGCATTAAAAATTCCAGTATCACTGTGTTAGTAGTTTATAAAGTTGTCTATGCTGTTTAAATTTGGGAAGTTATGTCAGTATGTCCCTAATGACTCAGTGATTTTCAACTATAGTCAAGATGACTGGGAAAGATATAAATGTTAAGTGGGAATAATACATTGTAGTTAAGTAGGAACTATTCCAGGATTGTGACAATGAATTATTATTTTAGAAAGAATGGACTTTTGGTTTAAGGACTCAAATTGGGACAGTAACAATATTAGGAGGCTCTCTAAACTTTATCTCAGAGACTTGATTCTGTACCTTGATTATGCTGTCTGGAAGACAATTTTGTTTCTTTCCAGGAGAACTCTGAGACCATTTATATTATTTACAAAATTATGCTGGGTTTCCATAATGGGGCTTAGCAGGAAAGAGATAAGTGACTTTAAAATAAAAAATAGAGAAGTTGAGGAAAACAGATTTTAGAAAGATTTGGAAGTGTGTCATACATTGTAAATATTTCTAAAATGTGTTGCAATTATTTCTTTCAAAGGAGGAAATGAGAAGTAGAGAAGTAGATTGAGATGAAATACTTGAGTAAGATGTCAAATGAAAGACACATTTTAAAAATGCAGGCAGCATAAGAATATAGGAAAGATAGAAGATAAAGATGAACATTGAAGAAAAAGGGGGAATAACGAACTACAGAGAAAAAGCACTTGGGTTTGGGAATCAGACATGGTTCAGGGACTGAATTTCCTCAGTTTCTTTTTTATGGCCATTTATATATTTGTAATTTTTAAAAACAGAAATATGAGGATTGCACACGTGCGATGATTTACTAACTGTGAGTTGTATTACCATGGAATTTATTTCTACCCATTCCTTCTGAATATCTCTGTTGGTTTGTGTGAAGGCAAAGGAATCCAAGGCTTGCACATAAAGGCTGAATTGAGAAGGTGGGAAGACACTGAGGCAGCACCCAAGCAGGAAGAAGACACAAGTCAAAGTCTTGCAGGCAGAATCTCAAAATCAAAACCTCTTCACCTGTGCTGTAAATCATGACATTGCAGATTACTGAAAGATAGGGCCGGACCCTCAGTAAGAGAGTGGTGCTGAACATCTCCTGCATGCACATCATTTACAACAGAGCAACATGAATTTATAGACATTCAAACTGCAAAGGAACTGAGATCCTAAAATAGTACCAGTAAGTAAGGGATGCTAAACAGAAAGTAATAAGAGAGCCAGCATCCATTATTCCTAGTTTCAAACGTATGTGTCATTTTTGTTTCTTTAATGAGGAGAACTGTCTTTATTGTTTTGTTTTATTTTATTGCCTATAAAAATATTTATAAAGGCTATGACAAGTTCACTCCCACCTTGAGTCCAGATGACACAACTCTCCCACCATAGGTTTTTCCTGTACTTAACTGGGCAGAGCTCACATGTTCACTGATAAACTACTCCTCTCATGTAATAAGCAATAAGGAAAGCACTTCTTCTGGATTTGGTTCAAAGATCAACTTTCAAGGTACGGCAAGCTCAATGGACATTACTCTCAATCACCTACATGCTTGTCCTTTCCTGATACCTTATAACCATAATTCATATTAATATAATCACCTTCTCATTGATTACTGAAACATCCAAAATCATCAATAATTCAGTTATGTATGTGGTACTTTATCTTAAAAAAAGGTTTCTTTCAAAACAAGGGTTGATATCCAGGGATTTAAGATTAATTCTTAAATTAACTGGAGAACAATTAGCAATGATATTATATTTGAAAATAGTTTGGTTGAGATTTGTTCATATTAAAAAGCTTAATTATAGAATGCGGCACAATACTTATTTAGAAATTCCCATTTAATTTTTTTTTATGAGCTCATGAAGTTCAAGTAGTGGGTAGTACAAAAAAAAATTTAAAGCAAGAATTACCCTTCTTGGATTTTTTGTGTATAAGAGTTTTGTTAGAAAGTATAGAATCATTAGACTAAAAATTACCTTCTCCTTTGGGGTAAGAATCATTTCTGTTCTATTCCTTGTTTATTCCCGGCATCTGGCACAATACAAGGAACTACTAGGTACATATAATTAAGAACTATTTGCTGAACAAATGAAAGCAAAACTTCCTGTAATAAATCAGTAATTTGACACCAGCTTATCTTTCTGATGCAGTAAAAAAGCCTTAAGAAAATGAACTTGAGAACTATCATAGCTAAGTAAGAAAAGAAAGGACATGCGTTTCACCTCCAATGGTCACCGTTTTCATATAATTTTTCTGACAGATGTTAAATATGATGATTCTTCCATGAAATGTTTTCTTTTTTAGAGGGAAAAACTTAAAGAAAAATATATAATAAGCTTATAGTTTTCTACTGAAACAATCTTGACCTAGATACACTCACTCTTTATAATATTGCTAAAGTAAGCCTTGAAAAACACACTCATGGACACACACATGCACACACACACACACAGGAACACACACTTAAAACACATCTTGGTCTTTGTACATAATTTTATCACTTCCAAAGGGTACTGTGAAAGTCTTGGCTCTTTTTTCTTTGTCAAAGCCTTTCATCTCTGCTTCTGTGTCAAGTGGCTCTTAGATGGATTACTCACATGCATATTTATCATCTTTCGGGTTTTTAAAAAAACTCCCCGTACTAACAAGACATCATCTGCACATGACAATTTGCTTGAAACTATACAATCACAGCAGTCTCTCAGATACAGGTATCACTTTCAGACAACTCTTCTGACTTATCCAGATAGACAAACGCCTATATTGAATAGGTCCCTCCATAAGCACGATCCCCAAAGTTGGGTAGGCATCTGAATCAAATCACCTGAAGGGCTTGTTAACACACAGACATCCAGGCCTCATCCCAGACTTTCTGATTCAGGAGGTCTGGGTTGAAGCCAGATGATCTGCTAATGCTGCTGCGCCAGAGACCACGCTGGGTTTGACACATCCTGAGGAATAAGAACAAAACAGATGACACAGATCTGATGACAACCCATAAAAAAGAACTGATATTAAACATATTCAGGATTCCTCACAGAATAATGGCCGCTAATCTAAATTTCCTACAGCTACAGAACAGAGGATGCAGATGATGCCTAAAAGATCTGAAGGATTTTCCTCTGACCAAAACTTGTACAGAAAGAGCCAAACCAAAAATTCTATTTGACAAAGACTTCCTTACCAGGAGAATGCTTGCATGGTGCAGCGTGAGAGGGGCTTTTCAGCTGACTTTTATGTGGGTCTTAGCTTGAGGACTTTACTGGAATAGGAACAAAAGTTACAGACAGCCATAGAGTGGACAGCATGAATGATGGTCAAGGTCAACTTCTAGGAAAAAGTCATGGTGTCCACAAAGGAACCATTACTCAGATACTTTCATTCTTTCAACATGCACGGGACACCTTCTCCACACGGATACGGTGCTGGGATATCAAATGATGTCCTTATCAGGAGAGAGATGGGGGAACAGATTTTTTTTTTTTAACTTGTAATAAGCAAAAAGAATCCCCGAAGAGGTACAAGCGATGGTACCATGGAAGTAGAGGGGAAGATGTAGTCAACTGTGTGAAAGAGTTAGAAAGGCTCTGTAGAGGAGGGACTTAAGGTGACTTTGAAGGATAAGGAAGAACTAGATAGGTGGAGAATGGGAGAAAGACCTGCCAGGCAGAGACAACCACGTGATCACAGGCACAAAGCTCTGAGACCACCCTGCGGAGAGAGGTTCCTGTGGCTGAGGCGTGAAGGGGTGTGGCTGGAGATAAAGAGCAGTGGAAAGGAAGCCAGAAATGCCTGGGGCCTTGCAGGCAAGTGCCAACCTTAGGAACAGAAATCTCAATCTGTAGGTAAAGAGAATTAAGAAGACTTTTAAAGCAAAGGACTGTCATGTCCCAGTTCAACTCTTAGACAGTAAGTCTCTCAGCAGCACAGAGAATGAACTGCAAGTGGGGGCGAGGCAGAAGAAAGGCAGGGGAAATGAGCCTCCTAAGCCCAGCAGGGCTCAGGGAGAGGTAGGGAGGGTGGAGAGAGGAGGTCCCCTTTGAAAGGCATTTCGGAGGCATCACAGGCAGGACGTGGTCAACAGGCAAGTGTGGGCAACACCGTGGAAAGAAGAGTTGGTACTCACGCCTTTTAACAACACTGATTAATGAATCATTAATTAATGGTCTGTTCAACTTGCTGACCCACGGGTTGTGTTTCATATTTAAGGAGCTCTAGTTATATATAAGGTGGGGGAGGGGGTCTTCCCTGGTGGCTCGGAAGGTAAAGACTCTGCCTACAATGCAGGAGACCTGGATTTGATCCCTGGGTTGGGAAGATCCCCTGGAGGAGGGTATGGTGACCCACTCCAGTATTCTTGTCTGGAGAATCCCCGTGGACAGAGGAACCTGGAGGGCTACAGTCTATGGGGTCGCAAAGAGTTGGACACGACTGAGCAACTCACATTCACTCAATTATATATAAGTCACAGCTGTAAATACCTATAGCTGTGCAAGACACGCTCTCTGCCACCAAGATGATGATAGTCCAATTTCACTTTAATTTGGAGCCATGCTCTTGCCCTGCGAGAAACTTACTCTCAGAAAAAATTCTCTGCAAGAGTGCAGGCTGCCTCAACAGGGAATTCTCCAGAGAGGATCACAGAGTTGAACAAAGTATTACTCCCTTAATTTTGTATTTAATATGAGGAGAAATTGGGGTGGGAGACAAGGAAGGGGAAGACATAGATGACACAGTCATGGGACATCTATCTCTCCCACCTCATGCCAAAATTACATGCCAAAGAAAGACATAACTTATCCTTCAGGAATAAGGTTGCTTCTTAACCATTCCTTGGCGGCTCAGATGGTAAAATATCTGCCTACAATGCAGGAGACCCAGGTTCGATCTTTGGGCTGGGAAGATACTCTGGAGAAGGAAATGACAACCACTCCAGTATTCTTGCCTGGAGAATTCCTTGGACAGACGAGCCTGGAGGGCTACAGTCCATGAGGTTGCAAAGAGTTGGACACAACTGAACAATTATCACACATACACACACACGCGCGTGCGCGCACGCGGATTAAGAACAGCTCTCTCCTATACCCGTATGAAGTTCACACCTAGATTGAGCTTCAACAACTGCCAGGCATTCAAGGTTAAAAAAGGAAGGTATGTAACCCTAGAAAATTCTACAGCAATGGGGCTAGGATAAAATAAGCAGAAGTTGTAAAGAAACACCTGTCTTAAATGGCACTACCCTTCATGGGTAGTAACCCAAAGGTTACCCTTCATCTTTTCTGACCCTGACTTAGGAATTTGCAAACCAACATTTCTACCGTCAAAAGCATCTCCTGGAAGATGTTCCATGGTGTTATAATTTCTCTCCTTTACTGCATGGACGTATTTCTACAGCATATTTCTACCATCCATCATTTGGTAATACTTGAGATTTTTAAAATAAGCATAATGATTTAAAACATCTTCATTCTGGATTTAACTTGGAAACCTGTAGCTACACCCATGCAAAGTCCAAATTCTGCAGGAAAAAGCATAAAACACTCAAAGAGGTTGACTGAGTGAGCGTCCTCTTGAAGACAAAAGTGCTAACCGCTCACTTGGAAGAACAACTACTATTGAAACACTCACTCGAGATTTATGGTGCATTTTCAACATGCAGGAGCAATTGTCAAGAGAGAACAGGCTCTATTACAAATCAGTGATTCCCAGGCAATGAGTGACCCATTCCCTCCTCTTCATATCCTAAAACACATTATTTTTTGCTTTAATAATACTTAGGCAGTAAGAATAACGGAAACACCTGGAGTTGATTTTAACACGGCTTCGCTGGCCCAGGGTAGAGTCCAAATCGCGTCAGGCTAAATCTCACCCTTGACCCGCCAAATACGATTACCAGAGTCCAACCACTTCCCCACGTCCTGCAGCTGCTCCCTGCCCCCCACCCCTCAATAAACATCACATCTACTTTTCTGCCCAGAACTGCAACAGCAGCGAGAGCACACACTGCCAATTCAAGTGCAAAAACCATCTCTGCAACGGACACTGAAAAGCACAGAGGCCTGTGTTTACCTCTGCACACTATCAGTCCACGCCATGCACACACCTGCAGAGTGTTACAGGACACACTCATTCGTGACGCCCTGAAGTAGGCCCTGATGGAGTGCAACACCAGCAGCCTCAGAGCCCTACAGCAACAGAACACAGCCGCTGGACATATGTACATTACCACGTGTAAAATAGCGAGTGAGAGGCTGCTCTCAGGCCCGGGGAGCACCGCTCGGTGCTCTGTGATCGCCTAGAGGGATGGGATGAGGAAGGTCCAAGGCCGAGGGGATATACGTGTACATATAGATGCTTCACTGTATTGTACAGCAGAAACCAAGACAACATTGTAAAGCAATGGTATTCCAATTAAAAAAAAAAGTGAGGGACCCATGAAGTTAAGGCCCAGGCAAGGCAGGAAGTGAAGTGTCAGGCACGCCCACTTCTGTAGACAGATATCCAGGGGCACCAGGTAATCGGCTGTGAGATCTTGGTCAAGTCTTCATTTTTCTCTTGATGACTGAATTCTACCAGAAGACAAAAAAACAGGTTTTTAACCTGATTCCTTGGCACACTGGTAATGTCTTACCCCTTCTCTTGTAAACTGGGTAGCGACCACAGCAATTATATTCAGTGGGATTTAAACCTTGTCCTATTACATGTTTTGTGACACTTTCTCCTTATTTCATTGAAGTTTTCAGGATTAACCTTTTGGTTTATAAAGCCCATCCCTACCTCCACCTGAGGCATTTCCTAGAGATGCCTTAACTCGAAATTGGCCAGATATAAGATTGCTTAGATCCCAAAGGTCAATGAAATGCAACAATTCATCCTCAAAATGTTACCTTCTGGAAAATCCCTAACTTGAGGGCTCTTCAGGATATCAAATCTCTTGTGAGGCATTCATATCACCCTAAAGTTTTTAGTTTCTTACTGATTAATGATTTCTAGTAATAGAGGGTGAGTTTTCCATGCTAGCCCTCTGCTGCAAACAACTAAAAATGTTGTTACGTATAATAAGCATCACCTGAAAAGGATCTGACACAATTGGGAACATTTAGGACAAAGTCTGAGGAAAATCTTGAAATATAAAGGAAATAATCTTGGCAGTACACACACACAGCTTCTTTAAGAGCATTTACCCACCTGGAGATATAGGATCCAGAAGTCAAGACCCAGGGGTGGCCTGAGGTGGGAAATATGGGATCCTCTCCATATTAACCCAGGCGCCAAAGGGCTATTCCTATGCAGAAGCCCCCCAAAGCTATACTTACAGGTAACCAAAACAAAATTCACGTCTCCTCCAACCCCAAAGAACTAAGGGACACTGTCTTAACCCTATGAGAAGCAGGAAGGGAAGGCTGAGGCTAAAGACAGGTTCTGTAAACCCAGATAAGCAGAGTGAGAAGCCTTGGCATTTGCAGCCATGAACTTGGTAGGGTCCTAAGGCATCCCGCAAGAACAAACCCAGACCCAGGCAGGCATGCGTGTGCTTTTGCTCTGTCTTTTTATTTTTTGTCTTTATTGAATTTGTGACAGCATGGCTTCTATTTTATGGTTTGGTTTGGGGGGCTTCAGGCATGAGGGACCTTAGCTCCCAGACTAGGGATCGAACCTGCATCCCCTGCATTGGAAGGTGAATTCTTAATTACGGAACCACCAGGGAAGTCCCCTTTAAAAAAATCAATTAATTATTTAATTCATTTTCATTCCATGTCTTGAACAAGAACTAGCACAGAGTCAGAGACAACTAAGCACACACACACACACACACACAAAAAACAAGCTGTGAGTGAGAACCAGCATTTCTAAAAGCATCACACAGAAATGATGAAACAAGTGTGCTCATTCTGCTAAAGTAAATAACAAACTTGAGAATATCTCCAGGGACCAGGAGAATATAAACTGCTACATGGAAGATTTGAAAGGGGGTCAGCCAAATGAAACTGCTAGGAAAAAAAAAAAAAAGGGTTGAAATGAAAAATCTTAGTAGCAGACCATACACAGCACAAGAAACAATGAGCGAAGTAGAAGACAGATCAGAAGAAATACAGCAATGGCCGGAGACAAACAACTGGAACTTTAAAAGAGGTATAAAGAGAAGCGATTAGGGTGAGAGGGTCCAATGCACTTTTAATTAAAGTTCCAGAAGGAGAGAAGAGAATGGGATCAAGGAACTCTTTGAAGAGACATGGGTGTGAATTTCCCAGAATAAAGCAAAGGTACAGGTTGAAGAAGCCCAGTGAATCCTGAGCGGGATAAATACACACCTAAATACATCACAGTGAAACCAGAAAAAGGAGAAAAAAAAAAAGACAAAATCTTAAAAGCATTCAGAGAAGAAAGGCAGATTACTTTCAAAGGAGTGGCAGTGAGAACGACAACTAACTTCTCAACAGTTTTTGATTGATTAAAGTACAGTGACAACTCACCGCATCTTAGTTTTAGACCGAACTGTATATTTTATCTAATACCATAATTGCACGCTGACTAAGCCCTTTCTCTTAGCTCTTTCTCAGAGAGGATGCAAATTTCTGAAAAAAGTTCTGAAACATTTGGCAGCTTTTAGCTTTATTACCCAATAGTGTGGTAAAGCCACTGGCCTAGAAATAATAGTGCGTGGCTTATAAGTTCTGTGTGTTAAAATCTTCCCACCAATCAATTAAAATTCTTTCCTGGAGCTGTGCCACAGAGAAAGAGAATAAGTGGAATTGATCCTCTCCTGGTAATAAATGGACCTCTGGATGATACACTTAAATATATCTCTAGGCCACAGTGAGGCACCCAGGGTTTACCCAATATTTTTTCACTTAGATTAAGTTTTTGAGAAATAAGTTTTCTTTTATACACTTCTCCTCAGACCCTTGATTTGCACTTTATATCTTATCAATAGATCTTTGAAATGCATAGTATGCAGAAAACATTTTTTTGTTTCTATGTGAGGGACCCAGTGTTATAGATGTCAAAAAAGGCAATCAAAATGACTTGTTCACACGTTCACAGCAACAATCACAATAGCTTAATCCACTTCTCTTAAAATAAAACAAAAAAAAAGAAAAAATAATAAAACTTCTTTAATAGACAAACAAAAAAAAAGAAGTCTGCTGCTTTTCCATAAAATATTTGCTTTATCAACAGGAGAATAGATAAATCTGTGAATCTTCATAATGGAAAGTTTACAAGTATCCTTGATGACAATTCATAGTTACGACAGAGAAAATATATAGTACCTTAAATTAACTTAATATTATGATCTTCCTGTTAATAAGATGACTGACACTGTTAAAACAACATGTTGTGCATTTTAGTGCAGGAGATCATTTCTGGAAAAACAACAGAGACTATAACAAAATAAAAGGAAACGTCTTACACATAAATCTGAAGAAAAATCAACACAGAAAAAAATTAAACAATGTTATCATGTTTAAAGCAAACATGTTAAAAGTTTCTCAACTCTATCTAATCTGTTTCTTTGCTGCTTCACACTTGTTGGTCTTGGTAGAGGTAAAATCTCATAACTCTTAACTATATCATATCCTTTTTAGGAACAGCTACCTTAAGGTTATCAGAGTTCATAATTCACAGCCAGCACCCAGCTCCTCCTGGGTATTTCACATGAAAGGCTTCTGTATTAGTCATTTATGGACATATTTATTATCATGCTCTATATTTTCAATAAATAATTCACATACCTAAAAAATCTTCCAGGTGTTTCCCAAGATAAATTAACCACATTACTAGCTCACCTGTCAAAAATTACAGAAGACAATTTCCTACATACAATAGATTGACTTGCCTAGACCTTACATGACTATTATTTATCGAATACCTTAAGATTTCTGTAAAGGTATTCACTATAAAATGTACTGGGAAAGCATTACACAGGATACGGCAGGACAGTCTTATAGAGACCACTGACAGACACAATGCAGATTTTGAATCCTCTGATAGCTTTATTTTACATCTAACATGTTTACACCTTCAGTCTAGGGTCATACCACCCTGAATGTTCCAGATCGTGTCTAAAATGTTTACATTTCATCTAAAAAAAGTCACAATTTTGAGATAAGACAATAAAGCCCAGGTATTTTAAATGATCGTGTCTGTCTGTCTGTGTGTCTCTGTTCCGCCCACCTGAGCAGCATCCCTTCCACCCATCACATCGGGATTCCTTCACCACATCTACTGCTTTCCTCTTTCTCTCAAAAGACGAATGATTATTGGACAGTTTTACAGGTTCACACACATACACACACACACACACATGCGGAAGCCAGGCTTTCACTCTCCAGCGCTCCCAGCCAGTATTGCTTCCCTGGGAGAGTCTTTCAATCTGTGACTGGCTGGGAATCAGCATTGTCTGCCCTCCCAGCTCCTTGGATGGGCTCCAAATGAACTCTTCAGTCTCTTCTATCCACTAATTAAGGCCCTCATTAAAAGGGCCAGTTGAATATGAATCAGCCAAACTTTGTAAGTTCCTTCCACTCTCAAAGGATCTGCGCTGTCCTGCAGGCAAAGCCCCTCCCTGTCCAACCTGTGGAGAGAGGGTTATTCTTCTGGGAAGCCCCAGTTTAATGATGGTTCTTGGTAACCTTGAGGACACCGTAGGAGGCGCAGATGAAAACCACCCCGTGCTGAGGCTTGGGACCCTCCTCTCTTTTAGGATTTTAGCAAAATCCTCCATGTAAAGGTCTGGACAAAAGAATAATCCTTTAAGGGAGGAAAAGACAACAACTGCATCTGTCTTTCCTCCTGTTTCCCTCGTTCTCCTCCACAAAAAGCTAAATAAATAAACATAAATAAATCTCCTAAAGCAAATTGAACTACCACTCTGGAAATTTAATAAAGGACTAGGAGGCCTTTGACCCCCTGGGTCTCTGGGTCAAAGATAATTCAGGTTGTTAGTGGTAAAATGTCACAGTGATCAGTGACTGGTCAGGGGCTCACAGATGCAAGGGAGTCACTGGTGGCCTCCGAGCAGCTGTCAAGGCACAAGTGTTCATGGCTCTTTTTGCCTGAACATCTTTTCTACAGAATACTCAGCCCACAGAGGTCATTCTTGTTGCTAGAGCCTGTTGCATCAAGGTATCAGTGCTAACAAGGTTTTGGAGCACTGAGACAGCTCACACACATACCATCTGTGAATTCACACCCGCTCCCCTCCGCCCCCCCATACACACACTACTCCCATCTTTCAGGTTATGACATTAGGACGACTTCCTTTACTAGTCATCTTGTCAGTTAATATTTATTGAACCCACATGGGCACCAGATACTATAACAAGGGACAATTAGATACAAAAATTTAGCAGATTTAAATTTACTGCACCCCTCAAAATGATTAAAATCATATCAGTGATGTACCCCAAACAGCTATCTGATGATAGAAATATTATCTCTCTTACTTGGAAGCATAATAACACCTACAGTACTATAAACATTGAATTCATATACGGTGTCCATCTTAGATTTGAAAATGTAGCATTACAGTAATTCAAATGGCTACCATGAAATCTGGACACATGGGTTCTAGTACTGGGACAGACATTCTTGCTGGATTTTGTGGTTTCCTCACTTTAAAAGAAGTGATTCAAGGACATGACCTCTAAGATAACCTTTTCAGTTCTGATTCTCCCCCAGAGCTGCTGTGGTTGTATTTAAGAGCTTACTTTTTAGGCAATATTAATATTGTTTAAGATTCTTTTCACTACTTACCAGGAACGACTGTTATTTATTTACATAACAAACTCCTAACATGACAAACACAATGTTCCAGGCAATGGTCTAAGTATTTATAAATATTAATTCCTTGACCGGCATCAGCTTAGTTTCTTAACTGCCTTTACGTTCTTAAGAGAAAATGTAACCAAAACAATTTAGGGTCGAATAAATTTTGAATTCCTATTTATTAGTCTGAATAATTCAGTACTGATTATTACTCACTGAGAACTTGAAGATAAAACGTGCAAATTTAAAGTAGGAAAACCACACATGGTCAATTTAGGAACAAATCCATGAATTGCTAGTACTGCTGAATTTCCACTCAGACTTTCTTATTAACTATTAACTAATAGAAACATAATAATTAAACTGATCCTCATAAACTCCCACAACACATTGTTTTAAGTAAATTAGAGATATTTCCTTCTTAATTCGATCACTGAATAAATTCTTAAGACCAACAACTATGTCCCCATCACTACGCTGGCCCCTGGTGATAGGAACAAGTACATGGCAGACATGACCTTGAGAGGTTCACAGTCGGGAGACATGAACTGCTAAAATGTGCATGTATGATTGCTCAATTAAAAATTCCTCTGGGTGAGGACACTGGTTTGTTCTCTAAGAATCAAAAGTATATAAGTGACCAAATCAAATGCTCGAAGTAAAACTGAGACTGTTTTGACCTCTATCCTGCAAACCAAAAACGAAAACCAAAGAAGGATAAATTTAAAATAAATAAAATAATCAAAGTCAATAAAATAGATAAAAAATAGCCCAAGTATGCTTTTTGCTTTATAGAAACTAAGGGGATAGAAGATAGAAAGTTACCTATTTTTGTACATATGCTTGTACATATGTCCTTACAATGTAATGACTCCATTCTTATACCAAATCCTGAATATTCATAGGATGAGTAATCACAGAAGTAATCCTATAAAATGTAAACTTATCTGACTGGCTAAAAGGTAATTGTAGTCCATTTTAAATACAATTATTTATTAATGCCTTTTGGAAGTAATTGAAAATAAAGCTTGTTTCCATAGAAAGCATATACCCACATATTAAGTCAACCTGCGAATTTAGAACTTAGACCTTTGAATACGTATATCAATATGTAATAAAATTTCCCATTTCTTATTTCCTCAAGTGACCAGAAATATAGTGACTTTGTCCATGAAACCATGTTTTTACTTAAATAAGAGGCTTTTAGTTACGAATGGACCATGAAAAATGATAACTGAAAGGATATCTATTATTTCCTTAATTTGTCAAGGGAGCTTTAAACAAAGAACCACTGTATTCATAACAAAAAATTAGATTCTTATTAAGTTCTGAGTAGGGAGTCTATTCTTATATTTTATAGGGAGTTGACATATTGACTCTAGCAAAACACTGAATCTTCCAGAGGGTGACTTCTCTCTGAGCAAATGTGAGAATTGTAAGACCACTGGGGGATGGATACACTGTTCTCCTGATACACTTATAACTTATCCTGCTCAAGAGCAACAACATTATTCAAAAGCCATGCCATCTAGCCGCCTTAGAGTTTCACAGCAACAAATCCCAAATGGGCATTTGCATTAAGGTCAGCATTAACTTTACAAAGTCACATGTCTAAAATGACAAAAAAGACCATTCAGCCTCTGGCTGCCTCTCTCAGGGAATCCTATGATGTCTGATGGTATAGGTGCCCTGAAGTTTTCCCAAACATGCCTGTCCAGATGCAAATCCCTGTAAGACAGTTGCTACTACCCTTCTGGCTCCAGGGAGTTTTGGTCCCAGATTGATGGGCTCAGGGCAAGGTGGCTGCATCCTGCCTTTTCCTCACGATTTCAAGAGGTGAGATGAAGTAAGCCTACCGTCAGTGGAGGGGTGCAAGGAAAAACTGAAACCTGTCTTTATCTTAGAGTGTGGCTATGGTCACCAAATTCAGATACCAGGCTGTCACTGACCTTTTTATGTTTTGTGAATATTTTCTCTATTGCGAGTGGCATCTTGTAAGTGGTGACATTTTTTGCCCTGCACAGTCTAACTCAGATGCTCTCTTGGTGAAGGGCGTGTCTTGTACATTCGATCTGAGAGGGGAGAGAGTCTGTGGCTCTCAGAGACTATACTCTCTACAGGGTCCCTTAGTTTCTGCTAATTACCAGTGGAAGATAACGGCCTTGTCTTACCTACCTTCCTGTTATATGTATAACTCTTTCCTCAAATGGATAATGCACGAGCTGTTCTCTCTCCCGTGCCCCAGTGGAGCCCCGTCTCTTTATTTTGGGGCCACTCTGTGTAGCATGCAGGGTCTTGGTTCCCCAATCAGATATCGAACCTGTGCCCCTATAGTAGTGAAAACGTGGTGTCTTAACCACTGGACTTCCAGCGAAGTCCCAAGCCAGTCCTTTTCAATAGGGCGTGAATAATGAACACAATATTTAAAACTCTGACGCTGCTTTCCAAATACCAAAATATATAAAATAATTCTTTCTATCCATATTTCTCCTTCCTGTCAGGTTAAGGGCAATGGAGAACACACCATACAATCAACATGTGAAAACAAAACCCAAAAAAACAACCATTAGGACCCAAATCTCTCATTCTTATTCAACTTAATATATGGAAAACTATGTATTTCATTTTCTATTCAACTCAGTATTCAAATAATTGGTTTTCTCTTGACAAACCCACCAGCTCATTTCCATAATTCTTGTACATGTATAACTCTTTCCCAAAATGGATAATGCATGAATCGTTCTCTCTTCTGCTCCCCAGGGAAAATTTCAAGCATACAGCAAGGTGACCTCACTAAAGAAATTATAACCAGTGTCTATTTTCTGTATTCAAACTAACCCTTCTGGGGGCAAAGTACCAGTCTTCAGTATATTTCTCAGATAGGTAAAAATAATTTTCAATACTACTGCTATTATAACTGTTTAAAAAAATCTGCCATTTCACAAGCTTCAAGGCAGGCTCCCCTTCTTTATTTACTGAAAAACCATTTAAAGTGGAAAATGTAGAAAATTCCATAATTTCAAACAATGAAACATCATGTGCTTAATACAGATATTGTCACTCTGTTGGCAAAGAAAAGAGAACATACCAAAATATAAAAGCAGGCTTTATATACATATACACATATATACATATATATACATACACACACAAAATAATGTTAACTTAATATACAAATGGAAAATTTTTTCAGACAATAAATTACATAGTGCAACACAATATGCTCCAATTAAAATCAATTCATCATTACAATTATCTATCCTTGTAACGCAGGAAACATAATAGTCAACAAATATATACAAATGATTCTCACTCCTTAATTTTATAAATATTTGTATGCAAAGCACTCTGCTAGGCACTACGTGTAAAACAAAATTATCGTTGACCATCAAGGCATGGGAGATTAGCAAAGCAGAAGTTATAACTAAAGAATTAACTGGCATATATTTTCAAAGAAGTATATTATTAAAAACACAAGTACACTAAACTGTTATTGCCCCATCTGTTAAAACATCACTCCTAGTATTCCTCTGTTCTCCAAAAATACGAGTTTATCCACAGACCAAAATTCAAGGGAAGTTCAAGGTCAAGAATATCTGGCTGCTCTTTTTAGGAATGTGTTATATACATGGCATCCAACTCTCAGCAAGAGTCCAAAGCCATAGAAGGTATGCCTAATAAATATTTGACATGTATTATCAACAACACAGTGGTTATTTACAAAGAACCTCTGGGTACTGGACCCTGTAAAAAAATGTACAGTATTTATAGTTATTTTTGGAGGACTTAAAGTTCAGACAATATTGATACAGATGCATGAAGTAAGAAGATACATTGGAAAAGTGCTTAGGTTTTGTTAATAATTAAACAAACAAACAAAAAAAAGCGATCATTTAGTTCTTACTCTGTACCCAGCACAATACTCAGCACTATTCCTAGAATAACCACATGAATTATGTCATATTTCCCACAGCGTACACACACAGAAAGTGAGGCTTACGTGCCTGCCACTGTCAGAGTTCACACCACGCAGTCCGAGGACAGAACCAGAGCTTTGCCTTTTAACCACTCCTCTGGCGGACTAAAACCAGCACTTCTCAACCCTGGAGCCACACAGCCATCATTAAGACAGGGCCACCACGCAAGTGCCCCAGAAACCTCTACTCTGGGATGCTCAAGGTCAAATTTTCAGGCTGGTATATTCTGAATCACACTATTCAAACATGATAATTCAATTCTCACTTGGACTATTGGTCAGGGAAGAACAGAGCCAATTTTTTCCCCTCAGTGGTCACATTCATTCAGAAATGGGGTTTTTATTTTTAAGGCGAACAGGCCAGAAAATGTGGGGAAAAGGCAAAATATTGCTCAGTTCTAAAATGCTGCCAAATGTCAAGATATTGCCTATCAGAAGTTGGCTGGATCAAAGGTGTCAGGAGTGGGACCACACCCAGGAGGGCTTAAATCCAGGTATGGGCTTCCTTGGTGGCTCAGTCAGTAAAGAATCCACCTGCAGTGTGGGAGACCTGGGTTTGATCCCCAGGTTGGGAAGATCCCCTGGAGAAGGGAATGGCAACCCACTCCAGTATTCTTTCCTGGAGAATCCCCAAGGACAGAGGAGCCTGGCGGGCTGTAGTCCATGGGGTTGCAAAGAGTCAGACATGACTGAGCAACTAAGCATAGCACAACACACATGGGCTTTTTTTTGCAGGGGTAACGGTTCATCCCATCCCCTGTGGAATATATAGATGTGGATTCCAAATGTCATCCTTCACTGTGTACTTCCTTTACTCCAGTGGGTTTGGAGAGCAGAAAAGACAACCATCAAAATGAGGAATTAAAGCATTCATTTGGGTTATGCTGAACTGCATGAGTACATGTTTTAGACTCAGCTCAGCCCCAACCGAGGTTACAAATGGATAGAATGTTGGCCTCCGTCCAAAGAAGTCTTCCTACCGTATACTCACATATTACATGAATACAGAACACAAATACAAAACAACCCTTTCAGTTAAATGTTCGTAACCATTAATGCAGTATAAACTCGTAACTAAAAAGTCAAGTTTCCAAGTTTGGAGAAGAAAGGGAAAGGAAATTCCACACACACACAAAAATGTTTTCCATATACCAGTTCATGTTAAACATCCCAAATGACCTTTTTGGTCAACCCAACGCAAGTGTTCACATTGCAGACATGACACCACAGTGTGCTGTGTGTCCCAGGAGAAATCTGCAGCCTACTTCATGTCAACATCTACTACAGCAAGTCTCGGATCCTCTTCTGCCCCGCCTCACTTGTCTCTCAATACAACAGAAAGTCCACTGAACACCATGAGGAAAAGGGAGAAGAAACACATCCAGGGAAAACCAGAAACTTTTGTAACTCCCGATAAACTTAAGGACAGAAAGAGCATTCAATTCACAAAATCCACATTTCTAAATAGCAATGCATGCATTTATCTCTAAAAAAGAAAACTCTCTTATCATGGGCATTAGTTTATTTTTAAATACCTATTGACTATCTCCACTTTTTTTCTGCTTTGATTTTTGGATTTATTTCCTACCAGTTCATGTGTAAATATGATTTCCTATTATTATACACCAGTGGAAAATTTCAAATAGATGATGTACTAAACAGTTAATTGGTTGGTATGGAGATGGTTGGGTGGCATCACCGGCTCAATGGACATGAGTTTGAGTAAGCTCCAGGAGTTGGTGATGGACAGGGAAGCCTGGTATGCTGCAGTCCATGGGGTTGCAAAGTCAGACTCAACTGGGTGACTGAACTGAGCTGGAAACAGTTAATTAAGATAAAAAATTCTCTTTAGGGCTTCAATAGAGAATTTTTTTTAATGCATAGTTAATATCCAAACCATGCCTTATCTAGGATTGAAATACATTTTTGAAAAAGTTACAAAATATACAGGAATTTTCACTTTAAATTCTGGAGTCCTTAAATATAAAACTGTCAGTATTCAGAATATTTTGGTAAATGCATAAGACTTATTTGCTCTGAAAAAAAACATTTCCAAGTTAGAATTCAGACATTTCCTTTTAACAACTGGTTTTACATTTAGTGTGGAATAGTTAAGGAGACTGACATATCCTTTAAAAATGGAGTTTGTCTTTACAATTGTGAGCTTATATGTAACAAACAGATGAGTTACAATTGCAAACAGATACATATATACTTTAAAAATCTGGCTTTGTCTAATATTATCCTTCTTTACAAAGTAATAGGGGCCATTCATAATGAACACATTTTCACTTGACAGTAAAATTCTATTAAAACTACTGGAAAAACTGAATTGCTGTAGTACAGGGAAACTGAGTCAAGTTTTTAAAAATATTATTCCATAAAATAAGGCCACGATTGCTCACTAGTCACCAATACTTCTCACTCACATCTCTGTAGAAATATGGTGGGTAAGACAAAGCAAAACAATAGTTTGCTAAAAGGTTCAAAAAAATCTAAGTGATATGTTATGGTAGAAATGTATTGCTTTTCTCTCCAAGGGAACGTGCTCTTTGTCCTGGCACCCTACGTTTATGGTGAATTCATTTTACATGGATATCACATGACCTGGTCTATTTATTGAAGAAAATGCCACTGGTTTAATGACTTCCTAGCCCAGATTTCTTCTATACCATATATTACTTTAACCTCACTTAACTAACAAAACTTCTATGAATTTTTTTCAAAGTTGGCATTCTTCTATTTTCAAAAACACTATGTAAGGCATAAAGTCAAGCTACTAAAGAGAGTCCAAATACAAAACTATAAGACACTGACAATATCCAGTCGTGCATCATTTACAGAATTGACAAGTTCCGATGGTTCAGCCTAATACAGCATTTCCCCGACTCTCTCACATCACTGAAACTAAAACTCAACAGCTGCCCAGAGGACCCAGCTGCCTGCGACTGAAGCTATAAAACAGAAGGCCTGGAACACCAACGCAGAGCAAAGGCTACTTTCCATCAGTGATACCTTACCTAGACCACAACAATGTGAACAATATTGTCCTTTAAAAAGAGAAGGGAGTAACAGACTTGGAGGAACTCACGCTGAAGGTGATCAGCGCAGGGTGGAATAAACCATGAGCAAACACCAGTGCCTCTGTGACAGTGTTATAACATTAGCCCATAGCCAAAAGAATTGGTCATTCCAACCCGTTTTCAAAAATGTGTAGTTTAATCAAAGTAAGGTTCATAAACATTTAGCTAGGGGTTGCGGATACGGTCTGAAGACATGACAATGGACATATCCCTAAAGATCCTTTGTTTAATTTTGATGTGTTCATGTGTAAGTTTCCAATGCTATAGTGAAACTTTTCAATATGACTAAATATCTTTGTAGATACTGCCCGAACTTATGCCAAAGAAACTGCTCTAAAAGGCAACCGAAAGATGCTTATAAGATGCTAGTTCTTTGAGGGAAGTTTCTGGCTGACATATACACACTGCTACATATACAACCGGAGAAGGCAATGGCAAGCCACTCCAGTACTCTTGCCTAGAAAATCCCATGGATGGAGGAGCCTGGTGGGCTACAGTCCATGGGGTTGCTACAAGTCGGTCGCGCCTGAGCGACTTCGCTTTCACTTTTCACTTTCATGCATTGGAGAAGGAAATGGCAACCCACTCCAGTGTTCTTGCCTGGAGAATCCCAGGGACGGCGGAGTCTGGTGGGCTGCCGTCTATGGGGTCGCACAGAGTCGGACACGACTGAAGCAACTTAGCAGCAGCAGCAGCACATATAAAACAGATAAGGAATAAGGACTTACAGTATTGCACAAGGAACTCTACTCAATACTCTGTAATGATCTATAAGGCAAAAGAATCTTAAAAAACAGTTGATACATACATATACATATATATATATATATATATATGCGTATAACTCAATCACTTTGCTGTACACCTGAAACTAACACAACATTATAAATCAACTATATCCCCATAAAATCAAAAGAAAATAAAAGTAAATTTCAGAGATGCGCCCTTGCAAATTGACAACTGCAGAGTCATCATCAGAATAATGTCTTGGAATGTTCTGATTCAGAGTTCTTAGCAAATTTGGTCTATTTTGGTCTAACTGGGAAACAAACTCCAGTTGAGGTAGTAACTCTGAGGAAATCCAGATCCCCTTCTTCCCCAAAGATTGCCCAGAATACCGAAGTCATTTAAGGAAAGAAAAAAGGAGTCATTCTTTGGGGAATCGCAGTGCAATGCTCTTGGAGCACCCTCTGGAGGCCAGAAAAAGGCGACACTGGTGAACCAGAAAGACAAGAATTCTGACCACATCTGACCTTCCAAAGGCAGAGCTCCACAGACCTACTGGAGCTGGACTCAAAAACGCACTTACTCAGTCTTAATAAGGTGACCTAAGAAACATGCACACTTAATTTATAGTTTACAAATGCAAAATAAATCCAAGGTATATGTAACACATTCTCAAATCATTGTTCATTCAGTTTAAAAAAAAAAAAAAAGGAAGGCATTGATGTGTATTTTCAGCCTGCCTCCTAAATTCCTTAAGGAATGAACTGCAGAGACATCTTTTCATATTTAGAAGAGAGGGCTGTGAAAATGTGATATTTTCATTTACGAAATGTAAGAAGTAAGGTTGCTGCTGTTGTTCAGTTGCTCAGTTGTGTCTAACTCTGCAAGCCCATGGACTGCAGCACACCACACCTCCCTGTCCTTCACCATCTCCCAGAGCTTGCTCAAACTCATGTCCACTGAATGCCATCCAACCATCTCATCCTCTGTCATCCCCTTCTACTCCTGTCTTCAATCTTTCCCAGCATCAGGGTCTTTTCTAATGAGTCATCTCTTCACATCGGTGGCCAAAGTACTGGAGCTTCAGCTTCAGCTTCAGAATTGATTTTCTTTAGGACTGACTTAAGTCAATCCTAAAGGAAGTAAGGTAACAAGGTTATAGAGGGTATTACTAATTGTCAACTTTTCAAAAGTAGCCAGCTTTATGTTTATCAAAATTGAGAATAAATGAAGGATGAAACTTTTTTTTAGTTCTAACACCTCACTTTTTCTAAAGCAACAAACACTGACATCTATTGGCATTCTGGTAGCTTGCTTTTAAAAAATCTCTTACAACCCACATAGGACACGTGTGTAAACATGTAGGATTAGGATGAACCCACCAAAGCACATGTTCCTTTAAGGAAATTCATTTTATGTACCTGATAGTATACTTACTATTTCCCTCTCATGAAGAGAAAGAGATTTTAAGCTAATACTGTATATCAGTTTCTATATTTTCTGTTTGTCAAGAGGAGAATTCAAGGGTTAACCAAAATACTAGAAGTCCACTTCTCTGTTTCTTTAAAAAAAATTTAAATCACTCATCCACAATATTGACGTTTGCTCTATTTTCTCCTGTCATATAAAAACAGGATAACTCTTGATACTGTTAGTGTCAAATTTCACCTGTGACTTTGAGAATGCTAATAAAACATTGATGTGCTAAGATTCACACTCCTAGAACTTTTAAGCATTACCTATAGCACTCAAGTACCCATGCCTGGAGAACCCCATCGACAGAGGAGCCTGGTGGGATACAGTCCATGGGGTCACAGAGACTGAGCACAGACATGCAGCCTATAGCCATTCTAGAGAGGGGTAGGGGGATAAAATAATGAAATATATAGATTTTTTAATATTAATTATTTTCTTTATATTTGGAGATACCTGCACTGGATTCTATTAACCTTGCTGGCAATATACGGTTACACTTGATTAAAAGATAACCAAGAGCATGTCGATACACAGTTTCCTTTTCAATTGGTACTAGTCCCCAAAGAGAAGACTACACTTACATTCCATATAAGCATCGACTCTTCAGTGTGATCAGAAAAGGACTCATGTTTCAAACCTTCTCGAGCTTGAAACCTCAACCTTTTTCAGCCAGAGATAAAATGATGTTGCACCTCACTCTACTTTCAATATTTAGACTCCATTCAGGACTGTTTTCATAATACATATATGCAGTGATGGTATTTGACATACTTATCCACTTTTCTCTCTATTTACAGGTAGTAGATATTAATATTTATACTCACTCTCATCTAAGGCCAGCTGTGGATTATTTTTTACCATAAAAGGTGAATTTGGAAAATTTTAATCAAATATCTTGGCAAAGGCATAGATGCTTTGGATATTGATGGGGCACTTACTACTGCTGTTATCTCGTTTAAGCCTCAGAACAACTTTACGATAATATGATTATGATCCCAATTTTACAAATAAGGAAACGGCCATGGAGAGATTAAGTAAGTTGACCATGACTATACAAGTAAAGAGCAGCAGATCTAGGATTTAAACCCAGGCAATCCGGCTGTAGTGCTAAGGACTAGGGATCCTGTAATAGTGAGGCAATTTCATACTAAAGGACAGGAGCATGTGTTACATTGCCTGGAACATGGTAGGGTAGTGAATGAATAGCAGCTCCCTTATTAAGAAGTATAAAAGTGTCCATCCCAGTGCCTGGCATGTAATAACATGTTCACTGCTTTCACATTGGTTCAATATTTTCTAATTACATACATATTTTGTGTTTCTTTTCTCCCCATTTTTCCATCAGTATCCTCTTCTCATTTTGCAGATAGCACAACAGTATCTCAAGTTTCTCCCACTCTTTCTGCTTTAAAACCATTCTCCAAAATAAACCCAACTTCATTCTAAAATGAACATTTAATGCATTTCGTAATTACATAATCTAAGCGGTTACAAGCCAGCAGGCTGAAAACAGATCACGGGGCATTCTTTCTGTTCTGAGAACACATGCTGCCCTAATCGTGACGGCGCACTTTATACCCAAGAATGTTGACAAGCACTTCAGCCTGGGGAGACACCGAGTTAACAAAACAGGTGGGTGATGTCACCGGGGGAGCACCTGGCCAGCTTCTACTCATTTGGTATATTAAGGGTCTTGATGTATCCACCACTTGTACTTACAAATGACCCCTGATGCCAGAGATGAAGGGAGACCTAGTAGTTCTAGAACTAAGCTAGGCTTGATAATGAGTTGGTTCCAGGTCATTTAAGAGGAAAAAAGAATACTTTGCGTGTTTTAAAGAAACAAAAACATCAGCAAGCAGAGGTTCATAAAAGAAGCTTAGGGCCAGACACCAAATTTGGGGAGGAGGGTGAAGCTCTGGGTTTGCAATTCAGGCTTCGAGAGACAAAGTCTGTTGAGCTGAATCAAGATGAAGAGCCTGGACATGGGAAGTCCGTGCAAGAGACGAAGGAAGTTACAGGGCTCTTGGTACATGGATTTGAGTTACAAAGCCCAGGATAATGCTGAGGGTTTTTTTTTTTTTTTTTTTTTTTAGCAAAGAAGAAGAATCAATGACCCCAAGGGCTTGGGACCTATTAGAGCCATTACTGCAGCAGAGATAATGCTGCTGAACATCTGCAGCCCCAATAGTATGCAATTCAATATTCAGTTAATTGTAGAAAAATGTGATGCTATGAAACATAGCTACGTATGTATCACGTATCAGTCACACATGTCGCATGAAAGTTAAAGAAACCTTTTCCCCCCCGAAACGATCCCTCCAACAGATGTGTTTATGCCTCTGCATATAATACGGCACACAGCAGGGCTGAGTGGCTGAGTTCTCTGAATCTTATCTCTCCCTTGACTGTCATGAAGTAATATTATAACATCCAAAGGGAGGCCTGGCTGCTGCATGGGCTTCATAGAGGACAGAAAGTTTCAGCGGCTGTTTAAAGAAAGAGATGAAACTTGGGATTGAAGGACACTGATGGGGGAGCTATTTAAGAGTTGGGTGTCCTCGTAAGTCCTAATTCGAGCTGGTACTACAAGTGGCAATGTTATAATCATGGCCTCTAGAGGTCATTTCCTTTGAGAATGCCTGAGGACTAAAGAGTGCAAAAAACCTTGACAAAGAGGTGTGTTTTTCCTCTCGCAAACCACTGTGGCTCTCAGTTATTTATTCTCCTAAGATAAGGGAAAGTATGCTGACAGCATTACAAGGGAAAGGACAAGAAGCAACAAACAGTGATTTCCAAGCAGTACTACTTAATGCCATGTGCTGTTACCTAAAGCAGGTTTTCAGTTGATGGCTCTTTTTGAGTCCAATGAAGAATAAATATTCTTATCCGGTTTTTAGGGTTTAACAAGCACAAGGGGCCTTGGAGGAGGGGTAAAAAGTTACTCCCCAAAGAAGACAACCCACCCGATGGAAAAGAGACAAACACACCAAAAGCTAATCTAGAGCCAAGTTCACCCCAGATTCTCTGGGAAGATGGTAAAGAAAACATCACTTAACTATCCCTTCCCCTCATTCTTCCCCACCCCCACTGCCCTGGAGCGGGCAACCATAAGTTTCTTCTCTAAGTCCATAAGTTTCTTCTCTAAGTCTGTGAGTCTCTTTCTGTTTTGTAAGTAAGTTCATTTGTTTGGGATGGACAAGTGCAGACTGCTATGTTTAAAATGGATAACCAACAAGGACCTGTGCTACTGTACAGCACAGGGAACTCTGCTCAGTTACTTGGCAGACTGGACGGGAGGGGAGTTCAGGGGAGAATGGATACATGTGTATGTACGGCTGAGTCCCTTCGCTGTTCGCCTGGAACCCTGACAACATTGCTAATTGGCTATACCCCGATACAAAATAAAAAGTTGAAAAAATAAAGAGAAAATGTCACTTAAAGATGCCAATCTATCTGGTTTAAAGGGGATTACAGCGATGGAACTGCATAGCACAGTGAGAGTCACCAAGGAAGCTCTGCGACCCCGTGTCAGGAGACAACATTAGATGGTCCTCACACAGCTGTCGACCTAGTAGAGGAGGTCTGTAGGGCCCAGAAATGCCTGCTGGCTCTTAAAGTATCTCCCACCTCCAGGGGTGCTTATCTGAAATGCCTATGTTAAGTAAGGCACTGCTGCCCTGAAGCCTTGACAAAGTGCAGACTGAAAGAGATGCTACTTCAAACCACCATCCCCTCCTTAATTCATCAGACCACCTCCAGAGGACCCTAGAAACTTCTGAAGGCGGGGTCTTCCCAGGCAGGACAGGACAACACTTAAAGAGCCCCGCAAAAAAACTCTGAACAACTTTACCCTCGTGGTTAGGTCTAAGAGCTCTTTCACTCACTAGGCTGACCTATGAAAGGGCAGTAGAGAATGTCACTTAGGGAGGTTGCTAATCCAGCTCCCCCATTTCAGCCCTGCTTGAATAAACCGCGATGGAGTATCTCCAAAATTGGGGGAGGTAAGGAAAATTTCAATTACACCCTCCTAAGGACTAATGCAAGGTAAGGAAGGTGAAGCGGATCAGCAGTATCTTATCACAGAAACAGGCGCAGGAACGGTCGGTCAGTGGCCAAACAATTACTCTCTGTTCAATTTGTTTTGCTCAAAACCTGCTTAAGGTCTCTGCCAATAAGCCCGGCTCTGAAATGCTCTCAGTGATGCCAACAAGAGGACTAGGCAAACCTTGTTTTCTTCCTTAAAGGAACAGGCAAATACCTCTGTTATCTTTCTCAGTCATGGTACTACCAAGTGCTATTGAATTAATTCCTCACAAGCGCTTTATAAACTGTGCTGGGGGATGTTCTAAGTGACTTACTGGTATTTGGATCAATTAAGAATTGGGAATCGCAGAGGCAGAAAAAAGCCCTGATATTCTTCTCCCTCCCCCCCCCCCGCCTTTTTTTAGCATCTTCACTGAATCACTCATAATCAAGTATCTATATGGAGTGCCTCCTAGGTCCAAGGTAATGTCTACAGCATCAGACCTTCTCAGTGAAACAGACGGTGAAACTGTCACTCACGTCCGTGTTCTGATGACCCAACAGTAGACTTTTCTCTAGAAAGTCTCAACTGCGCTTCCTTTTCTATTACAACCAGCGAGCAACTGGGTTCAAAAGTTCAGGTGAACTTTTGCCTTATGGGCATCTCTTGGGAACATAAATTAACCGTATTGATCAAAGAGGTCACGAGAAATAGAACTGCAAAGCCGAAAGTTTGAGAACCGTTTTGGAGTGGACCTGAGTCCTGGCACTGGGCTGGGTTTGATCTGCTTCGCTGACCTCCAGGAATCTCTCTCCGCTGATCCGAACACCAGTACCGCCCGGCTGACGCAGGGTGAACGTCCGTGCACACCCGGACCCTGCAGTCCCTCCCCGGAGCCCAAAACACCGCTGCGCGAGCGCTCTCGTGGCCTCTCTCTAGAGCACCCCTTCTTCCGAGCCAGGCGCTTGGAAGGGGGGACACCCGTTCCCGCTTTTCTCGCTAGAGGGCAGGCGGGCCCCGTGCAAAGCGCAGCTGGCGCAGAACCAGCGCGCACCCGGCCTCCGCTCCGGCACGCCAGGTCCGGCTCCCGCTGAGGCTCTGCTCTGCGGCGCTGGGCAAAGGCCGTGCCAGGGAGCGCGGCCCGTCCGGATCCTCCCGGGGCGCGGGCCCGGCTGCCGCCCTCACCCGGCGCGCGGGGCGCGGACGCCCGGGTGGGGCTCGGCGCCCAGGTAAGGGGCGGCTCCAGGGAGGAGCGAGCATCGCCCGGCCCTGCGGACGCCCGGGAGCAGAGCCAGGAGCCGGGTGCACAGGGCGCGCGGGCAGGCGAGGGAGAGGCGACGGCATCCGAGAAGGAGGAGGAGGGAAAAAAGGAGGAGCAGGCTCGCGGAGCCCCGGCCGCGCGGCGCACTCACCTGGGCTCGGGCCGCCAGCCGCGGGCACGGGCTTCTTCCCGGAGCCTCGGTCCTTCTTGCCGCCCTTCCCCTTGCCTTTGCCTTCTCTGCGCTCCGACATCTCGCCCGAGAAGTGCACGCTCTGCGCGGACGGCTCCCGGCGAAGGCGACGCGCGACAAGTTTGGGTCCGAGGGCTGGGATCGGCTTCGGGAAAAGTTTGTCCCCGGAGTGGAGGCGGGCCAGCGACCGGGCCGAGGCGCGCGCGGCGCTGGGGGGGAGCGTCTCCTGTCGCCGGCGGGGAGCGCGGGGACGCAACGTGCGGTCCGGGCCACCTGGGACTGGCGGGCGCTCCGTCCCGCGGTCGCGCGCGCTCGCGGGGTGGCTCCTGCTGGCGCGCCGCTGGGGAGTCCTCGGTTCCCGCCGCGGTCCGCTCCTGTCGCTGCCTCGGTCCGGCGCGCTCGCAGCCCGAGGAGGGAGAGGCGATTACCGTCCGGCCCGCGCTCGCATCGCCTGGGCAGCCGCCGCCGCTCCGCTCCTGCCCTGCGCGCGAGCCCAGAGTTCCGACAAGTTGGGGGGGGAAACTCCTCGCCGGCTCTTTTTCAATTGCCCCACCGCCACCCACCCGCAGGTTGGACGCTGGCGCCTCCTTCTCGCCCTCCCCTGGCCTCGCCCCCTCCCTCGTCCCCACCACACCCCCACCCTGAGGCGCGGACACGCCACCGGGAGGAGCCTGGGCTCGGCGCTCCCGGGCGCAGCCCCTTTCCCTCCCCGAGCCCGGCCGGGCGGGGGGCGGCGCGCGGGGCGGCTGCCGGGCACCCCCGACAGAGGTCGCTGGAAGCTGCGCGCAGCCGCCGCGGCGGCGCCCGCGGGAACCGGGGCGCGCGGCCCTGGGAGATCCTGATACCCGGGAAGGGACGCGGGGGCTCCCGTTCCTCGCGCCCCTTCCCCGCCAGGCAGCGCCCCGGAGGGCTGGTCCCTGCCCTGCAAAGCAGAGAAAATTACTGGAGTCAAAAGTTTGCCGCTCTGACACCTGCCCGCCAAATCAAGGCTTGGAACCCGTGGGAAGGAAAGGAACGGTTGCTGTTTTTCCCCTTGGAGTTTGGCTTTCGGTCCTTTCTGACTTTCGTGAAAAACCCTACGCGCACGCAGGGCAAAGAGAAACTCCTAGGTGGAAAGGGGACTGAGTGAGGCAGTTGTGGATAGAGGAAGGGCTCAGGGAACCGTAAGGATGATTAGAGGGCTCCAAGGTCGTTCAACTGCTCCTCGGATGTGTCTGTGCTCCACTTTCCTGTATTTAGCAACGTGCCTGCCAGAATTCTCATCTTCAGCTTTTCCTAAAAGAATAACCTGTTCTCTGCAACGGGTAGGATGGGGGGCCCTCCCAAAGTGTCTCTCACTGTAACTTACTTAAGTTGTAAGTCAACTGATAAAACCCTGGTTGAAAAGCAGTCCGCGATAAAATTACCGAGATAGCTGGAGTCCCTCCGTTCTGCTGTGAAAGAGTACAGGGAGGTGGAGTGGTGAGACAGACCGGAGATCCTTCTAGTTTTTTGGGATTCAAAGTTCCCTCAGAACTGCGGGTGAAACCTGCTTCGCTTCCCTTGTCCTCCCTCTGGTGGAGAATTCTAAAGAGCAGTGAAATCCAGAAAACGTTAGCACCCTGCCGCGAAGGACAACAGGGAAAGGTCAGGGTGATCCGCAGGGCGGAATGATCCAGAATCAAGTAAAGAAAACGTTCTGTTCTAGTTAAGATGACAGCTGTGGCTAAGTTAGAACGGTCATGTGCAGGCTCCCATGGTGTTGTCTGTAAGAGGTGAGTACCAACCATCCCTATGTGAAATTTACTTCCTCCTCTTTAAAAGGGATTTGCTCCTGATTTTCCATCCTCTGGGATGAATGCTAAAGGAACCATTACCTACATACAACCTTCTTAGTGTATTTTTTAAAATGTCACCCTTCAAATAAAGATGAAATCTGGGTGCCTTCTTGCTATGTAAGGCACGGAGGACATTTATTTAAAACCTGTCCTAAATTAAGAATGATTTTTTTTCACCTTTAATTTGCATTGTTTTAAACACCAATTCTACTGGGTGAATTAAGTTAATAAAAGATATTTTAGCAGTAGTGCCATCATTATTTATTGTGAAAAATGTTATGTCCAAATAGCTTCTGATAACGTTCCAACAAACACCACATATAAATTATACTGGGCCATAAAAACAGCAAAGTCTGGGAGATTATGAATATTGAATAGCACTATAATACTCCACAGAGTCTAATGTAAACTGAGAGTGAATGATGGCTGAAATAACTCTGCTTTCCCAGGTGGGGCCACTACTTAACAAACAGGAAACAGCAAAGCTCAGAAAAGGGGAATCCTTTCAAAAAGGAAACTTTTCCTCCAGGATTGGAGACCCTGTAAGTGCTTAGTATTTGATTGCTACAGATTAGCAGATGTAGCATTATTTTAGAATTGAAGGATATAAAGCAGAAATGTATTTTGGAATTAAAAAATGAAGTTTCAGATCTTTCCAGATAAAATAGGAAGCTGTTAGAAAACCCAATGAGATGATTCTTAAATTATTCACCTCTGTGGTCAGGAAGTAGCAGATGAATTTTTTGTTGTTTTACATTTTTATCAAACTTTGGAAATGATCAGAACAGGATGGAGAAAGGAGGGAAATTTTTTTCCTTTCTTGAAAATCAAAATATGAACCTCCCTTTAGAAATAATGACTTTTCTTCATAGTATACGTTTGTTAACTTACTGTGTATTGTTCAGCTCTTAGAGGATATATTATACGGGGTATATCAGTTCTCAGGTAATATATTGTTAGCCTGTCAACATATGTCAACTCCTGAAAAACAGAGTGGAGATTTATAAATAAGCAACTTGAGAAATAAAGACAAAATGAGATGTTATAGTAAGTGACAGCTTAAAATAAATGCTATCATAAGCTTTAACACTTTTCTTTGGCTATGTTTTAGCTATTAGAAGCACTCTTAGAATCTATGAAACTGGTCAAATATACCTTTTCTCTCATTCATTCCCATTTGGAAAACACTTCAAGAAAATTTTGCAAAGAAAAAAGAAAGAAGAATGAAAGTACATTAACATGTGACCATATTTTACATTTTTGCAAAGTATTGTACATATTGACAGTATGGGAATCTCATTTAAAATTCTGCAGACATTTTGAACTTTAAAAACTAACTAACAAGATAATTTATTATTTTTTAAACTTTGCAACAAAATAGTTATTCATAAAGATGCATGGATACAAAAGAAAATCTCCCTTACCACACACATTTTAGTGTTGTTTGAATGTTACCTTTTTAGGATTTTTCTTAGGATTTTAAACTCAAAATTTTGTTATCAGACTGACTCTTCACAGCAGATAGAACATGATGAGTTAATAATTTTGTTAAATGTTTCCAAGTGTAATAGTAAAGGCACATGACTTATTCACTAATTCACATTTACTGAACTAAATGCTAGATAGTAGACAGAAAAAAAAAATTGACCCATTTTCATAAAGCCAAAACGATATAAGAAAAGCATAAAAACAAATTAATTATTACAATACAGATGAAAAGCAGACCCAGATAAGTTTTCTAAGACCTGAAGCTCTTAAGATTTGAGAGATTTTTTTAAAAATTAAAAATACAAATTTAGATCCAACACTATTAAAGGAAATCCAAGGCCCTGAAACTTCCTTAGTTTCATGTGAATGGCAAATTCACTACTAGTGATTCCAAGTATATTCCACTATCTGCACAATTATAGTGACGATCAACAATTATATACTAATTCAGAGATTAGATACTACTTTCACATACTATCACTACAGAAAAGATATTAACAAGCAATCAAAGGGAAACACACAAAACTGAAACAAGCAAAGACTATTGTGTAAGGAGGATGAAATAAAAGTAGCCTTAAGAATTCACTGATTAGCAATTGTCTTCTATGTTTAGTTAGACTCTTAGAATAAACACCCAAGCTGAGTTTGTTAAACAAAAGACTTCTGACCAACAAGATACCCTTGCAAAACTGGCGATGGTGTCCTCCAGTACATCTGGAAAATATTCAACAAAGTTATGAACCAGTCATGTTCGGTCTGCTGTGAAGAGTCGGTCTGCTGTGAAGTCAGTTTGCTAACAAATTGTGAGTTTAGAATCCTAAGAAAAATACTAAATAGGTTAAAAAAAAAGGTTACATTTCAACAACACTAAAATGAAATCTGCATTTACGCTTTTCTGCTGTGTATGATTTGTAAACATCCCACACCAATGATTGTTATTATTATTATTTATCATTATTATTAATGATAGGATTACTCTCATGATTATCGGGATACATCATAGAATAAAAAATGGATTATACATCTGAATACTAGAGTCTAATTCTTTTTGTGGACACTTCGAAAAACAGGGCTAAAGTCATAAATCTGATCTGTAATAAGTTGGAGATGTAAAACTTAATAGTCTTTGAAACATTTTAATTTCTTTTAAGAATACAATCTCACATAATTTTTTGATTTATCTTTCTGAACTCCACACTAATTACTTATTTTTATATTCTTCATCTCCTTTCAATATATACTTAATATCTGTGATACAAATACCTCAAATATATATACACATATATTGCACATGTTGTTGTCATTGTTTAGTCACTAAGTCGTGTCTGACTCTTTTGTGACCCCGTGGACTGTAGCCTACCAGGCTCCTCTGTCCATGTAATTTCTCAGGCAAAAATACTGGAATGGGTTGCCATTTCCTTCTCCAGGGGATCTTCCCCACCCAGGGATCGAACCCATGTCTCCTGCATTGGCAGGCAGATTCTTTACCACTGAGCCACCTGGGAAACCCATATATGCACATATATGCATGTAGACATACATGTGTGTAGACGTGCATTTGTGTATAAACACCTATGTTTGTGGCATATAGTTTTTATTTCGTCTATTAGAAGGGAGAAACACTATTTGATTGTGAATCTATAAAAGGTAGAAATTATATATATCACTTTATCTACTAAAAGGTGGAAATTATATATATCACTTTATCTACTTTTTTTTTCATATCGCTTATCCATGAGAATTCCCAGCACCATACATTGCTCCTAGTAAGGACTAACTGGTTTGCATAGAATGAATTTAAATAGAATAAGGTGAACATAAAAAGCCTGGTTCTCATATTAGCATTTCAATCAGTCAATTACCAATCACCTACCCTGACAATCATCTTTGACACCTCCTTTCCGAAGCCAACCCCTTCCCAAGTCCTGTCATCGTAACTTGTCTCCTTTTATTTTCTTCACTAAGAACCACCCAAGTCCAAGCCTTCATCCTATCTTTGCTTTGATCATCTTAAAGCTTTCCACTCGAACTCGTGCTCCCTCCAATTATTTTGCTACAGACAGCAGTCCATGTCTTTTTGAAATGCAAATCTAACCCAGTCATCCTTTGCTTCCCAGAACCACAGGCAGTGTCCTTGAAGGGCTAGGCACTAAGTCCAGCCTGAACTAACTATGCTTCATCTCTCACTCTCTGTGCCCCATGCATGAAGGCTTCTTGGAAACATGCCTCTGATGCTTGTTGTTCTTTTCGGCCTCAGTGCCTTTGCACTTGCTGTTTCCTCTGCTTGAATTTTCCCACATCTCCCATTTTGGGTCTAATTCCACTTTCTCTCAGGCTCCACCTAAATTTCAATTGTTTAGAAGAGCTTTCCATTCCTTTGAAACCAATTTTAATCTCCCACTCCATTCTTATGTCTCCTCCATAACATTTCTTCTAGCTTGTAATTAATTCTGTGTGTGGTTATTTTTAATTTTTTAAAATTAATTATTAATGCTGTGCTGCACAGCATGTGGGATCTTAGTTCCCCAACCAGAGATTGAACCCATGCCGGGCTGCATTGACAGCACAGAATTTTAACCACTGGACCACCAGGGAAGTCCCATTAGTGTGTGTTTTTTATTTTTACAAGGATCTTTTTGTGACTTTTTGTACAGTGTTTTTGTGATTTTTTTTTTTTTTTTTACAATGACCTGTTCCCACTGGACATTACTTTTTTTGAGGGCAAAGACTATTTTATATTCTATGGTATATCTCTAGCACTGTGCTTATTTCATCATAGACAATTACATATATTTTGTTAATTGGTGAATAAGTGAGGATAAACAGAATTGCTTTCATTTATAGTATATAACACTATATATATATGTATATGTGTGTTTGCTTATGTTTGTGTGTTAGTCACTCAGTCGTGTCTGACTCTTTGCAACCCCATGGACTGTAGCCCACCAGGCTCTTCTGTCCCTGGGATTCTCCTGGCAAGAATACTGGAGTGAGTTGCCATTTCCTTCTCCAGGGGATCTTCCCGACCCAGGGATTGAACCTGGGTCTCCAGCATTGCAGGTGGAAGTTTTACCATCTGAGCTACTAGGGAATCCCATGCTTATGTTTATTTGGTCAAATTTTTAAATAATGATGCTTGTGGTACCAGGCATGACATTTTGGGATAATTTCTATTGAATAAGCCTCCCCAGGAAGAAATGTGCAGAATAAAACCCCTGACTAATTGATCAGATTTTGATAACTTCTCAAAACTTTAAGAGGTGAGGTGATAATTTCTGTGAAATGTTAAAATCCCACAAAAATACTTACCTTTTCTACTAAATTGCCTCTGCAAACTTCACCTGTAGATTACATTTATTGGCTCCATTTCCTCCCTTGCATTTGTATGATGTGACAGAGAGACCAGGTTTTAGCAAGGCTGTTCTAACAAAATGATAATGAAAACCTTTCAACACATTATTGTTAACAGAGAGTTAAAAAGCCCTTTCTAGCCTTGGCATCATATAATCCCATAGGATTATTTTTCACTTTACAGACTAGTGGTAAGTCCATATACAGCCACTTTAGTAAGTTGCTCCAAGTAACCACCTTGCAATTATCTTTGTGTTTAAATTTAACTCCCCTGATATTTTCCTCACTCCCCACTAGGTATGTCCATATAACAATGGATCTGTCCGTACATGCATGGAGTTTGGACTCTGAACATCTAATATACAGCCCAGAGAGAGATTCAGATGCTTCAATGTCTTTTAAGAGTCATCCCACAAGATCATCTCCAAGGTCAACATCTTTCCTTTCAAGAGTCACTTTATTCATTATTGTGGAAAGATTCACCCCTGTTGAATTTATAATGATGTGAAAATACAAATTTAAGGTCGTGAGTGATGAATTAGTACTTCAAATATTTGAACAGTGTGAGTAATTTAACAGATCAACTCCTTGCTTTGGTATGTCCCAGAAGAGACACCTGGTAGAAAGCATTTCCAAAACAGATTATAGTATATAGGAAATTGCTTCACAATGTCATCATGATAACTGGTTTGTATGAAATGAAACTCTGACCCACAATATTATGTACCTGGCCCAGGCATGTAATAACACCACAGTTATTCTTTTTCCTTCTTTCCCACATAATTCCTTCTAACTTCCTTACTAAATCTTTACGAATACTACTCTCCCCGCCTTTTTTTTTTTTTTTCAGTTCCTGTTCAAGTTAGAGCCCCATACTTCATGTTTCTGACTTGATGAGGGATTTTTCGTTTTGAGCTCAGAGCCAAGAGTGAAGCTCTCAGTGGAATGTTATAGTCATCTCCACCCCTGGACCCTGGCCTAGAATTCTGGTTCCTTTGCAACGGACCAACTTTCAACACACTAGATGTTTGGGAAATTTTGTATATGTGTGTGTTAAAAAATATACATCTTTCAATCCTCATTCATTTGGGAGAAGAATTTCACAAGTATTAACAACTCAAGAAAGCAAGTCATCCTGTAAAAATGATTTAGCAGAATAATTAGCTAACTTGACAGAAACTAAATGACCATCCAAAAAATAACTGGGGACCAACCATGCAGAAGATTACATTCTTATGGAAAATGTTGTCTTTTCTGCTTAATCATAAAGACTCAGTTTGTTCCAACTCTTTCCCATAAATACAAGATGGAGATTACCTCTTTCAAATGGTCTTGCCTAGTGTCTTAACTAGCATGTAAGATTCTTTGGTTTTTTGAGAAATTCTGGGGGTGTTCTGGAACCTAGATATTCAACTGAATGTCTAAGAAGTTCATTTGGATGAGCATTTGTGAGTGTTCTTCGTTCAATCCTAAAGCGATTTGAACTCTGTGAGATCCTGTGAAGCAGGTACAAATAATTCTTTCTGTCCATCTGGGACTTACATCTTCAAGACTGACCAAAACCTGCCCTGGTATTGTAGGTATTGTAGGTTGGAAGAGAAACTCTCTTTTACTTAGGTGGTAAGTATCTTGCTTTGGAATTCCACGATCTTTTTTTTTTTTTTCCTGTTGTATCTGTTGTGGTTTCCAAAAGATCATCTAATAGAATGAGGTGGAAATCAGCTGTCAGCTTTATTTTCATAATAGTAAGTAAACCCCTGAGAGCCTGCAACGGGCTAGGATTTACATCTGTGTGTGCTTATTATGGGTACGAAAACTACAGTTCTATCTCAGAAGTGCAAGGTAAAGAATAAATATCTTCTCTCAACTCATTTTCTTTTAAAATGTACTTTTCCCCCCTCTTACCTAAGACCCTGTCATCAAACTATTACTAATTCTTTCCCTTGCTTGTCCTACTGCTGAATCCGCCCACCAATCTCTAATGCCAGGTCACTCCAATTACTCAGTTTTCTCCATGAACACTCTCTTTCTCCATTCTAACAAAGAGCTGGGACAAAAAAAATCCTCTCTTGTCCCTTCCTTTCCCTTTATGACCAAACACTCTCCGTTCTTTTCTATCAGCTCAAGGAATCTATCTGCTCTCCCAATTCACCACCAACCTCATGGCACTACTCAGAATTCACCAGTGCCATCCTAATTGTCATATGAAGCATCATCCTCTTAATCCTCATGCTTGGAACATTGATACAAACATCATCTTAAAACCTTCTCCTAGGACTCATAGTAATATCTTGCATGTGTACATGCTAACTCACTTCAGTCGTGTCTGACTCTTTGTGACCTTATGAACCGTAGCTCACCAGGCTCCTCTGTCCATGAGATTCTCCAGGCAAGAATACTGGAGTGGGTTGCCATGCCCTTCTCCAGGGGATCTTCCCCACCTAGGGATCTTCCCCACCTAGGGATCAAACCCGTGTCTCTTACGTCTCCTGCATTGGCAGGCAGGTTCTTTACCACTAGCGCCGCCTGGGAAGCCCAGAGTAGTATCTTAGTGGCAGAATTTTCTCTGTCTCCTTTTCCTGATTTTTTTTTTCCCCTACTTGTATCATAAATGCTGGTTCATGACCCAATACTTAAAACTTTTTTTCTTTTTTTAAAATTTAAACTTTATTTTCTATTGGGTATAGTGGATTAACAATATTGTGATAGTTTTCGGGTGAACAGCAAAGGGCCTCAGCCATATTATATGTACATGTATCCAGTTGTCCCCCCTCAATCCAGACTGCCATGTAACATTGAGCAGAGTTCCATGTGCTGTACAAAAATCTATTTTTTTTCTTAAATACACAATAGTCTTAGAAAAATGTCACTCACTGCCACAATATCAAATGTTGGTAATTCACAAACGTGTGTGTGTGTGTAATTTTTATCCTAAACTCCAAGCCTCTGTTTCCAGATACCTCAAACTAAACAATCAATTTCCATTCTTCCATTTCCCACTCCCCCAAAAGCAGACATCGTTGAAGATCAGAAACTAGGTGTCATTTTTCTTCTCACATACCCCTTTCTTCTCCTGATTTCACCCATTTGGTGCCCCAGTCCCAGCACTCTTTATCAGAAGCAGTTTTTACCCTCATCGTCTGTCTCCTTTGCTTCTCCCCTGATCTGGGTGCGCAGTCATTCTGTAACAGACCTTTTCCAAATTCCCCTCTTACTGCTTCAGTTTCCATTCTCCCAGGCAGCCATCCTCCTTCCTGCTACTAGAATTAATCTTCTAAAATACAGCTATTATCTTGTCATCCTTTATGTAACATCTCTATTGGCTTCCTGTTGCCATAAAGTTGAAACTTCTCCTTAGAGGGTAGTCAAGTCCTTCCCAATTTAAGTGCTGCATAAATATTCAACCTCTTTTCTCTCTTCTCCTGGTGTTTGGTATACTCTGCTCACACTGAACTATATTTTTCTTACTTTTGTAGCTTTAAGTCTGTTTTTCCTTCTCCCTAGAAATTCTTTAAAGAATCCTCCTGTAGTATGGGAGACCTGGGTTTCATCCCTGGGTTGGGAAGATCCCCTGGAGGAGGGCATGGCAACCCACTCCAGTATTCTGGCCTGGAGAATAACCATGGACAGAAGATCCTGGCGGGCCACAGTCCACGGGGTTGCAAAGAGTTGGACACGACTGAGTGACTAAGCACAGCACAGAAATTCTTTCCCTTTCCTGCCTAGTAGGCAGACCCTACTCAAAACCCACCTTTTCTGTTTTTCTCCGATGCTCCCTCACAGAATTGGTTGCTGCTGTGTGTGCATCTTCCTTATACATCTTCTCAGCTCAGCACCTTTCTGATTGTCATTGTTTGTTTTCAAGCCTGTCTCTCTGCTCCACAGGAATGATGCCTCAGGAATCATCGCGCTATCTGATCAAGTACACATCTGACATACGTTTATTAAAATGAATAGGATGTAAATGTATTCAAAGAATTCCCAATTTACATGAAATTCCATTTCAGAGCGATTGAGCAGCAGTTGCAAGAGTTTGGAATCTTTCCAAATTTACCTTTTTACCCCAATGCAACGGGGGCTTTCACAAAGTAATCAAAACGTTTCCCAGCTCTGCAGCTATATGAACTCAATCTTTTTTAAAAATTTTTATTGGCGTATAGTTGCTTTACAGTGTTGTGTTAGTTTCTGCTGTACAGCAAAGTGAATCAGCCACATGTATACATATATGCCCTCTTCTTTCAATTGCCTTCCCATTTAGGTCACCACAGAACACTTAGAGTTCCCCGTGCTATACAGGAGGTTCTCATTATGAGCTCAATCTTAATTGACTTGTTCAACCAGAGGTATAGTTAGCAGGACTCAAGAACAAGGCAAGTTGGTTTCTGTCACTACATTTTTATGTTCTTATCCATTTGAGCCCCCGCATTTACTTACTCTGTGCCTGATTTGCTCATATTAAAAAGAAGCAAACATATAATAATATCAATAATTTTCTCATTAACCATCATAATAGGTATTATAAAGGTCAACTCATCCCTTATCTGTAAATTCCCCTGTAAAGAAAAACAACTTTACGATGCCAAGCCTTCATCTTGATTTCTGAAAACTTTAATGATAACTCTAGAAGGGAGATGTAGGGTCCCTTTATAGAGTTGATGTTTTACGATTGGTTAAAATAGCCTCTGTCTCAGAGACTGCTGGTTACTCCCCAGCCCCATCTACCATCCTCTACTCTCTGTGTAAGTGTTTGAGAACCTCTGAGAGTCATGGTCTCCACCTTGAACCTTTAGATGGAAGCCTGTCTTCAAGAGAGCACCAGCGAAGCAGACACAACTTTGAATTCTGACTCTGCCCCTTCACATTTGTCTCCTCAACTGTAATAGGGGGACTAGGCCACCCACTGTAACCGATCACTGTGGGGAGGATTAAATGAGCTCATGTGAGTCAACGTCCCGCCTGCAGGAGGCACTAGAAAAACAACACCTCTATTGATCGTCACCGTCCCCTGAATTCTAGCTTCTGCTGCTCCTAACAAACCTCTCTGAATCCAGGCCAACTTTACTAAAAGAAGCATTGTGTCAAGAGAATAGGTGATTTTTTTTTTTTTTTTTTTTTTTTACCATTCAGTTATGACTGAATAGGCAATTTTGATTTATGCTAGGTCATCTTGCCTGGAGAATCCCATGGACAGAGGAGTCTGGCAGGCTACAGTCCATGGGGTTGCAAAGAGTCAGTCACGACTCAGCAACTAACAGTTTATCAGCACTTAAGTCTGCAAAGAATAAGTAAAACTAATAAACAAATCAGATATTTTTATGGACTTGAAGTTTTCATCTCACTGCTCCTAATTCACCTCCTCTTGTCATCCCTTTCTGGGTTTTCAGGGGGACAGATGACTCTTAACTGACTCAATGGGAGGCAGTAAAGGGGAAAAGGAGGTTTAAAAAAAAAAAGGAAAATGAATATTTGAATGATTAGGTTTAGTAAACAGAATCCCAGTTCTAATCACAAGATTCCCATCCCTGTATGATCCTGCACATACCCCGTATGATCCCTTCTTCTTGAGCATGGGTGGGACCTATGGATATTATTGGTTATGGCTCCTGTGATTAGGTTGGGAGATTATCCTGGGTGGGTCTAACCCAATCAGGGAAGTCCTAAAGTGGAGGGCTGAGCCTTCCCTGAAGAGAAAGATCATCCTACTGACTCTGAAGAACTAGCTGCCATGTAGTGAGAGGGTCACGTGCCTAAGAATGGAGGGCAGCCTTTAGGAGCTTAAAGCAACCCTGGCTGACAGCCAGCAAGAGAACAGGGACCTCAGTGCTATAACCACAAGGAACTGAATCCAGCCACCAGCCTTGATGAGCCAGAAAGAGGACCTGAGCTGTAGCTCATAACACAGTCCAGTTGATGGCCTGATTTCAGCCAAGGTCTTTCTTCTAAGACCTGATACAGAGGACCCAGTTATGCCCTGCTTAGACTTCTGGCCAACAGAACTGGGAGCTGATAAATGAGTGTTGTTTTTCTGTGTAAGACTGGAGTGATCTGTTACAGAACAATAGTAAGCTAATGCAGTTATAAAAACATTTTAATTTATACAGTGCTTTAGACAGCAGATATTAAAGAGGATAGATAATGACAAAGAGGAAGAAAGTCTGGAAGCTGCAGTGACTCTCACAGCTCTGCCACTTCCTAGCTTCATGGATTTGGGGAGTCAATTTCCCCAGCCGTAATTTTCCTTGTCAGTAAAATGAGGAGCTGAATGATGGAGAAAATGCGTCCACGGTGCTCTCCAGGCTCTAAAAGTCCTCTCACATGATATTTTACATCCTCAGATGATGAACCTCTCATTTTCTGAGGATAAAACAAGGCACATGGGGAAGTAATGTAGAAACTTTCACAGGTAGAAGATCAAGCCCAACTCAGAAATCCTAGCTCCTCCATCTGTAGACCATCCCATCTCCAGCCCTTTCTCTGAGCTTCAGCCAGACTCACAGGCATTAAATGGACTCCAAGAAAGTTTATAAGCTTCACTCACAGGTCCAGAGGGGATCTGAAGAGTTGTGGCTTTTTTTCTATTTTTGGAGGGTGGAGGTTTGTTTTTATTTCTCACAGGGAGATTTTTGGTATATGTTCTCTGCCAAAATAATCAGTAAGATAAAGCGCCTGCCATGGAGATGAATGCTCTGTAAACTTTGATGTGCATTCATGGTGGACATAAAGAATTTTCCTATAAATAATAACAATTTAACTCAAAAATATATCACAGCCTAAGGATTCTTTAGGGAAATGTGTATATGTTCCTAAGGAAGGTCCATGGTCCTGAAGAAGCGAAATTGTTGGCATGGAAGAGAGGGACATTTAACAGAGCTGTTTCAGCTCTAGTACATAAGGCTTTATCTGTTGATCTGTACAAATAACCCAAACGGAAACTTCTTTATGAGACAGAAAAGCAGAGTGAAATGTTTCAAGTCCACAAAATCAGTTGGAATGAAATTATAGCTGTGTCATTTAGAGAATGGTTCCTCTCAACAAGATTTACTACATTACTGTGACTAGATGAATTTATCTCCTTTTCTCAACCTTATTAAAACATAAAACACTTCCCTAAAGCCACTTTGGCTCAAATATGTTTTTCAAGGAAAGTTGTGGTATGCATTAGCTAATTCCAAGAAACCAGAGTAATTTAAAATTTTCAAATCCTGGAACAATCTCAAAACGCTCAATAATAGAACATGCTTTAACTCAGCCCACAGACTACCTATAAAGGCAAGATGAAATGGATGATGAAAGGCCATAGTGACCCCAATTTTGACAAACTGAACCCCAATTCTGAAGGAAATGTTGGAATTGAGATCTGAGCTAACCAGTTTGGTCAATCAGCATGGGTGAAATTGTGTATACAAACATCAATGATATTGTAGACAAGAGTTTCAGGTAATAAAAGCCACTCATGAACTATCCTTCAGTGTTTTAATGGGATAATAGAACTAATATTTAACTGGACTTATATGTCTTTAATCACACTTCCTGTGTCTTGAAAATATCTGTGAATTCAGGTGGAATTATGGTGAAACCAACAAAACTTTAAGTTTCATGGCTCCACACTTGCAGGAGTCCCTTCCAAGGGCTGTGACTAATTTATATTAATTTTCTATTTTTTAAAAGGCCCTCCAACATTTACTCCTATTTGAAGGATACTATAAATATAGTTTGAAGAATATAGTAAAAAGGCAGAGAAGTTTAACAGGGTTCACTCTGTTGACGTTTGACTAAATAGTTGGGTTTTTTCTTACATGATCAACCCTGAATGGTTGAGATTATCCTTCTCTTCTCAGTGCAGAGAGCATCCTCTGTTTACCACGCTTTGAGCACGTGGGTTTGCACAGCTTCTTCAAGAGTTTTAGGATAAGGGGCACCTGGCTGATAAAGGGAATGTCCTTTTTTGTGTCACAAGTATGGTATCTGTTTGCTGACACCATCACTGACACCATGAATGGAACTGCCCAAAACACAGTTTTGTTCCATATATTTCTTATCAAAATGCTCCAGAGTACAAAAAAAGAATATAATTTTAACCTTCCTCTCTGGCCTTAATCTTTCTTCCTTATGGTGCAAACCCTGGAAAATAAGGACCATGCCTGATTATATTGCTCATGTATCATTGACTAAAGTTCTCTCTACCTTCTTGATGATGAATGTATATTTATGTACATGTAAACAGAGGAAAAAGGTCTTTGAGAGCAGATTCTGTGTTATCGAATTTTATCTTTCATGGTACTTAAAGAGTGATTTATTCCTGTGAGTTATGTTGAAAATAGAGGATTCTGTGGTTTTTTCTAAGGAGGAAAATAACACAAATTAATCATTCAAGTTAAATTGACTAATAAATTAATCTAGTCAAAACATTTAACTTGTTATCCAGTGTAGACCTAGCCTAAAATTAGAATATAGAAGTATTTCATAGCTGCATAACTAATCCAAATCACCTTTATCTTACTTAAAATTCTAGAGTTTCATATCCTTATTACATGCTATTTCCAAACAGAAGTTTAAGGTTATACTTTTAAGGTCAAGTTCTTAATAGCAGTAATGGTTTTTTGTTGTTGTTGGTAATGATGTCTCCAAGTGTTATTATCATGGGAAATTGCGTATGGCTTCTATTGTCTGTATATATGCATATATACACAAGACAGTGTTTGCTATTTCTCCTGATTCTATGGACCTAAACTATGAAAGATCAACAAAAAGAGTGTTCTTATGCGGAAAAAGAAACAGGGTTTTTTTGTTTGTTTGTTTGTTTGTTTTTCAGGTTTTAAGAAAACATCAGCTAGCGATGCCAACATGTAGTAAATTAAGACATAAGTTGTACTTACAAAACACCAAAACATACAAATAAAAATGAAAATAAAAATTAGCAGCTTAGAGAAATGTTTTTTCTAGACTATGGAAATTATCTGCAGTTTTTACTTCGGGGGAATTTTTAAAAATTCATGCAGAAGTGATTTCTATCTTGAGGCATTATAATAATTAAAATTTTAGCATAATCATGAAGAAATCATATCTAGTCAGGAAATGAAAATCTTGTTGGGAGACCTTCCACACACAAGCCTTTAAGAACAACTCTTCACAAAATTCCTATTAATATATGATCAAGTGAACCTGCCATGAGTTATAAAAATAAAGATTCTCTTTGTAACTGAAGAGATATTGGAATGAAAATAACATTATCTACAATGTCAATGATATTTTTTAAAAATTATATATCCTAAAGCAAATGTTTCTAAAAGATAAATTCTTATACCATTATAAGCAGCTTGATAAGTACAGCTGTTTTCATCTTGGTTAGAAAGAAAAAAAAATAAATAAAAACACCTTTTCTCCAAGTTGGTTTAATTGCATTTCAAGTGAAAACATGTTTTGTTCTCATTAAGCATCATTTTAATTTCTGATAGAAATCATGGGCACTTTGAAATGACTGCACCTTCACTGCAAGGATAGCTAAAGAAAGAAAGCAAACATTTTGAAAACATTTGTAACATATATTAGCTTCAATAAGCCAGACAGTAAAACCATAGGGAAATTTCTGTTCTGTAAGAAGAGTGGATATAAGCCAAGTGACCCTGTGGACATATTTGAAGAATCATTGGTGATCTTCAGTAAAGCCAAGCTCTGATTAAACCATAATCCTAATAAATATTGTTTATTGAAATTTTAGGTGAGTTACTGATACATAATTGAATCAAGATTCTGCTTGTATTGCATATATGTGATCTCTGGAAAAGAAATGTTTATTGCTACCTATGATAATTGATTCTAGATAGAGCAACCACACATTCTATTGGGTTGGCCAATAATTTCACTTGATATAATGGAAAAAACCCAAATGAGCTTTTTGGCCAACCCAATTGTATTCCTAGGACTCTCCTGGTTTATACTTGTGGTTCAGGTATAATTACTAATAGCATGTTTGCTTACTCTCAAAAACCTTGTATTGGTCCATAAATTATAGTCATTCTAGTTATAAAGTACTTTTGTTTAAGGAATTTATTTTTTAGCCATCACTAATGTAGCATCAGCTTGTATCTCAGGCATTGTGCTAAATGTTTCATACATCACTACGTCATTTAACATTCAGAATAATTCTATGAGGTAGGTATTATTTTCTACTTTATAATTTTTTAGATGCATAAATTAGAGTTTAGGATTTCAAAATCCCGTACTTTGAAAATTTGCCTAAGACTGTGTCTATGCAATACCCTTAATAATATCAATACAAAATCCATTTCAAAAGTTAAAAACAAAATTTAGGTATTTGAGCATGTAATATCCTTTTACATTGCCCCATAACATTTGAAAATGGATTTTTTAATTCAACTTGCATAGTTTCCCTTTTTTACATTCTTCTTTTACAATGTTGGCTGGAAACCTTTGGCAAAGAAACTTCTCTTTTCTTGACCATATTATCAGAGCAATCTCTCCTCTTAATGTAATTAATGTTTAATTGCTTTTCAGGAAAAAAAGAAAGTAGAAACATAAAAATGGACAGAATACAGTGATTTTCTTGGAAGACTTATAAATGACTGGGGTTTTACTCTCCTTAATTAAGAGCACTTCCTGCAGATGACAGGGTATTATCAATTTCCTTTCTTCTCTCACTCTCTCCTTTTTTATAGATTTGTTTTTCAGAATTTTCACTGAAATATCATGGTTAGTACTTTCCTGGTTTTCTCATTCCACTAAATCCCAGATAGCATTTCCCAAAGATAACTTTTAAGCCCAAATATGTAATTGCTCTTAATATGTAGTTTGGTTTGAGGATATAAAAATAATTACCCACTAGAAGTAAATGCCTAACTTTGACTAGGACAACTTTGCACAATCTCATTTGTTAATCTGGTTACTAAAAAAGATAGACATCAATTTTAACTGAGACACCCAGAAGACTACCTGATTATTGAAGTCATTTTCAGCCTGTAAATTGTGTATCTTAATTTATTATTGAAAATGGTGTTTGGAAGTATAGACTCTGGACTATTCTATAAAGCTGTAGTTGTCACACTAAGTGCCACTCAATTATTTAGTAGACTAGTCTGCCTATGTTTCTATTCAAATTGTAAACTTGGGATTGGAGGCTGGGATTGGAGTGAGCCATGATAGAGTCTCAGGATAGTTCATCGGATTTTTCAAGGTCAAGGTCACTTCTGACCTTGACAAGAACAGTTTTGTTGGTGTTATGGGGGGTGTAATCTTGATGGAATTATGTGTGTTCAGTCGTGTCTAAGTCTTTGCAGGCCCATGAACTATAGCCCAACAGGCTTTCCTGTTCGTGGAATTTTCCAGGCAAATGTAGTTTGGTTTGGGGGTGGGTTGCCCCCAAAGTGGGTTGCCATTTCCTACTTTCCATCTTCCTGACCCAGGGATCGAATCCACGTCTCTTATGTCTCCTGCATTGGCAGGGGGGTTCTTTACCACTAGCACCACCTGGGAATTACAGGCTTGTTGGAAGGGAAAGAATGAGGACTTCCAGTTAGTAATGAGGACTTGGATCCATGTGTTCATCACTGATGCATGCTACGCCAGGCAAATCCTAAGACAACCTCCCATCTACCTCCTGGTATTTACACCCTCCTGTAATAAATACCCTTCCCTTGAGTGAGTGCTTCTAACCAATAAAGTGTGGGAAAAATGATATCACTTCTGTGATTAGCTTACACAAAATAACAATTTCTAATTTACTAGGAAAACTCTTCTCCATTGCTGACATTGATGAAGCATGCTGCCATGTGGGGAGGGGAGGGCCATGTTGCAAGGGACTGAGGGTGACCTCCGGCCAACAGTCACTAAGGAACGTAGGCTCTCAATTCAGTAGTTCACGAGGAACTGAAATGTCAATCATTACCTGAGCATAGAAGAGGATGCTTCCTCCTTTGAACCTTTACATAAAACCTCAGCTCTGGCAAGATCCTTGACTATAGCGTTGACCCTGAAGTAGACCCAGTTAAGCCATGAAGAATAATCCTGATGCACAGAAATACTGAGAGAATTCATGCGTGTTATTTTATTCTGCTAAGTTCATAGTGATTTGTTACTAACCAATAGATAACTTATACACTTTGTGAAATGCCCCTAAAATGAGGGTCAGGAAAGGAATAAAAGGGTATAGAGTTAAGGGCTTCCCTGGTGGCTCAGACCATAAGGAATCTGCCTGCAATGTGGGAGGCCTGGGCTCAGTCCCTGGGTTGGGAAGATCCCCTGGAGGAAGGCATGGCAACCCAGTCCAGTATTCTTGCCTAAGAGAACCCCATGGACAGAGGAGCTTGATGGGCTACAGTCTTGGGATTGCAAAGAGTTGGACACAACTGAACAACTAACACTTTAAGCCACCAGAAAAGGAAAGCAAAGCTAGAAGATAAAAAATAATAAGATATATTCAAATTTTGTAAGATGGGAAGCTGATGGATTTATAATAACTAACTTAGTAAAGCCACAAAAGTTGTTCATATAAAGGTGGAAACCCAACAAGAGGAAAATGTAGCAATGCTAAAGAAACTACAGAAAGGCCCTGGAATGGGAAGCACCAGATACACAGGAAGGTAGGGCCAAAAGAGGCCAGTGTGGTGTGAAAACAGAAGGACCAAATGAAGGAAAGTACGAGTAAGAAATATTTAGATACACAGGTCTGTTCCAATACCTTGAGTAGCAAATAATGGCATAGCCTAGAAGAAGCTTCAAACAAGGCTCACTCAAGTTTTCAGTGGTAAATCTATCTGTGAAAGTGAAGTCACTCAGTCTGTCCGACTCTTTGCGACCCCCTGGACTGTAGCCTACCAGGCTCCTCCATCCATGGGATTTTCCGGGCAAGAGTACTGGAGTGGGGTGCCATTTCCTTCTCCAGAGGATCTTCCCGACTCAGGGATTGAACCTGGGTCTCCCGCATTGTAGGCAGACGCTTTACCGTCTGAGCCGCCAGGGAAATTCGTCTGTAGAACTCAACTGTAGCTAAATGTTAGGATTATTTTGGGGGGTGGTGGAAAAAACTTTTCCTGATTTAAAATAAAAGTTGAAAACTGGTGATTTTGATGGTAATTCTGGTTGAAAGTGTAGGGGAAACTAGGCAAGTGAAAGTCTACGTGGGTAGAAGGGGAAGACAGTTAATAAAAACTATAGATTTCTGATGATAAGCTTGCAAAGATGCACTGTCTCGGAATGGTTGGGAGAAACACAGAACAAGCAGACGTACACGTGAGGTTGTGGGAAAAGGAATAAAAAATTACTCTGGAATTTTAAGATTGGGTAACTAAGAGAATTGAGCCTCTATAATAGAAGAATTTGTTTTTTAGACCCATTGACTGAGATACAGGTTTTCAGCTGGCAACTGGAATGCTTTTGTTTCACACCATGAGAAAGACTTCAGATCCAGAAATGTTAGGAAAAGAGATAGGAAAAAATATCTTTAAGGATAAGCATGTAGAGGCCACAGAGAGGAAAAAAAATGCCAGGGAATAGGACCCAAGAGAGAGAGAAAGAGGGTGTAATCATGAAGGTACTGAGAAAATTAGAGGGGTTTGGTGTCATAGAAGAAAGAATTTTAAGAAAAGAGAGGTAAGCAGTGTTAATCATTGCTGAGAAACAATCAGAAATAAAAAAACTGGAGAAAATTCTTTAATATTGAAATAACTTTGAAAAATCTGATGTAGGGAATCATGGGGCTGAGATAAAAGAAAGAGGGGAGAGTGATGAGAAAAAAGGACACATAATATAGGCCTCCTCTTCTCAAGCCTTTTTTCATCTCAAACTCCTTTTCACTCTTAAAAGTATGCAGGACCCCTAGAGAGTGTTTCATTTTGTGGGTCATCTCTACCAATACTTAGCCTACTTGAAATTAAAAATTAAGGAAGACATTTTCAAATTTATTAATGCATTTAAAAATAAAAATGCTAGGGAATTCCCTGGTGGTCCAGTGATTGGGACTCTGTGCTTCCACTGCAGGGGGCACAAGTTCAATCCCTGGTCAGGGAACTAAGATTCTGCAAACTATGTGGTGTGGCCAAAAAAAGGAAATTAAATAAAAAAGTGTAAAAAATAATGCTAACTCCATTATATGTAAAACATAAATAACATCATTTCATTAATATGAAAAATAACCACACTTTCCCAAGCAAAAATAATTTTAGTGAGAAGAGAGCTTTCGTTTGCTTTTTTGCATATTTTTTAGGTAGGAGCAATATTGGAGGCTTGAGTAAACATTGCTTGCAGAAGGGGAGTTAAAAAGAGAGAAGTAAAATCATGATTCAATGAGCTGCATATGTGGAGATGAGTGTGTTGTATGCTTAACTGCTCAGTCGTGTCCAGCTCTTTGCAACCCCGTGGACTGTACCCCTGCAGGCTCCTCTGTCCATGGGGATTCTCCAGGCAAGAATACTGGAGTGGATAGCCGTTCCCTTCCCCAGGGGATCTTCCCAACTCAGGGATTGAACCCAGGTCTCCTGCATTGCAGGTGGATTCTTTACCAGCTAAGCTACCAGGGAAGCCCTCATATGTGGAGATACATAGCAAGTATCTAGCCCCTAAGGAGTCCCTGTAAAATGTTGTCTTAAACGAAAGGGTGCCGAAGAAGGGTTCACGGCGGAAGACGCTGAGCGAGGAGCAAGCCTCTTTGGTGATCTTGTGTGTGGCTGAGATCCAACACAGCTGGACACACTTCTTCTTTCTTGGGGTGGCTTCACAGACCCACGAGGACTAATGCTTTCACTGACATGGAGTCAGCCCAAATCATATGGGGATTATTTACAAGAGAAAACAACCCCTGGGTATGTCACTAAAATGCGAATCTGTAGTGCTATTCTCATCCTCTTCTTTTGAATATAATTTGAGCAAGCACTCTACTCATCTGTTACTTATTTCAGGGATCTCTTTCCAACTGTCTGTCATGTATTTATTAATGACTTATATTTACCTAGAGAATAAACTAAAATAAAGTAGAAGATAGAGGTGAAACAAAGAAGTTTTTCTAACTACAGCTAAATGGTGCCCACCCAGGATCACTTTGAATTGAAGGGTTAAAGGAGACATTTCATTCCACAGCTTTAGAAAACTATACTTGAATACACTTCTTTTTCTTCAGGAATAGCCGAAGCTCTCATTCTCCTGAGATGTTTTCACTCAATTTAAATCTTTCAAGCTATCATCTTTCTCTTCAATATCAGACTTTGTTTGAGGTCACTAATTCCTAATCTTAAACAGTTTTAAACTTTTTTTTAAGTGTCCCTTTGATTATTTCTCTCATGAAAATGAATGTTATTAAATCTTCTGTTTGATTTTTATTTTCACGATTTATCTCTAGGTAAACAGACTTAAGTTCCTTCTATATTAATTGCTTTCCATGGGGGCAATGAAGAAATAGTCAACTTGGTTTGATTAGCACAGTCATTTTTCTATCATGGACTTGTTCTGTAATCAGGAATAAGGATTTCCAATCTCAGCACCTTAACTTCTACATTTTTAAAATTAAATATTGGTAATCTAAGCACTAAAAAAACAAAATATAATAAATCTATGTAATGCCAAAATCAATCATTTAGATTTTCCTAATTTTTTTAAATTTTAGTTATTAAGATAAATTAATAAATCCAAAGGATATTCTATATCCATTTGCCTTTATTGTCATATAGATATAGCCTGCAATTACATTTTCAGTGTGTATCCACATGACAATATTATATAAGAGAGTAAAAAGAACAAATACCATTTATTGCTCCTTTATTATATTGCTGGCTCTGTGGTAAGAGCTTTATATACATTATCCCATTTTAATTTCACAACAACCCTGTAACATATTCAGTTCAGTTCAGTTCAGTCACTCAGTCATCCGAATCTTTGCGACCCCATGGACTGCAGCAAGCTAGGCCTCCCCGTCCATCACCAGCTCCCTGAGTCTATTCAAACTCATGTTCATTGAGTCGGTGATGCCACCCAACCATCTCATCCTCTGTCGTCCCCTTCTCTTCCTGCCTTCAATCTTTATAACATATTGGGTTGGCCAAAAAGTTCATTTGGGTTTTACATAACATCTTACAGAAAACCCCAAACTTTTTGGCCAACACTGTAAGTACTCTTATCTCCAGTTTAATGAGTGAAGATCTTGACCTGAGTTAGCTGAGTTCAGGCCTGCATTCTAGCCCCTCTGTTATACACTCTGTTACATTGTTTCCAGTTTTACTATTTAGACTGTAACTCCTAAAGATAGAAAAGTTGTGTGCAGCTGCAGAGTATACACATGTGTACTGCAAACACTGACTACAGAGAAAACTTGTGAAAATGTGAGAAATACAGATCAAAGTCTACCCTGCTTGTACTTTGCTTATGTGTCTTCAGCACACAAGAAATCCTGGTTACACAAAGAAGGAAATACAGGTTTGGGGGAACTTCTGACAGTCACTTTGATGAAACAAGGTCACGAGAAAATGCAAGCTTATCTATCACAGATTTCAAATCTCTATGAGTGAAACTGTTCTGCTTGGCTTGAGTTTGATTTGATCTTGGAAGTCTCCTGTGTTATCTGACAGAATGCTTTGGGTGTCCTTTATAACATCAGGTAATTTAGAATTTAGTAAATACAGCAACACAATATGTGTGCTACATTGTTGTCAGTTTTTCTTAGGCTCCCCCACTGGAAATCTGGTTTGTGGAAATCTCCTTCCAGATTTGAAAATGTTCCAAATCCCACATGAAGCTCCATTATTATAATATTCTCATAAATATTATCTGAAGCCATTTGCTTCTACAAGGTAATGCCTCTGTCCTCAAAAAAATGTATAAATGATACATTTAGCTTAAAAACATCCCAGCCTTTAATTTGTGGCAAGGGACATCCATCAGATATACAGTCAGCCTTCTCTATCCACATGGGTTCTGCATCTGAGCATTTGACCAACCAGGGATTGAGAATATTCAGGGGGGAAAAAAAAATCCAGAAATTTCCAAAAAGCAAAACTTAAATTATCCACGCACTGCAACTCATAATTGCATATCCTTTACGTTGTTTTAGATAGTGTAGGTAATGTAGAGATGATTTAAAGTACACAGGGGCATGTCCATAGGTTATTTGCAAATACTACACCATCTTAAAAGGGTTTCTCTGGTGGCTCAGTGGTAAAGAATCTGCCTGCTAATGCAGGAGATGGGGGCTCAATCCCTAGGTCAGGAAGATCCCCTGGAGAAAGAAATGGCCACTCACTCCAGGATTCTTGCCTGAAAAACTCCAAGGACGGAGGAGCCTGGTGGGTTACAGTCCAGGGATCACACAGAGTCAGACACGACTTAGTGACTGGCAAAAACCCCATCTTATGTAAGAGACTTGAGCATCTCTGAATTTAGATATGAGAGGGGAGTGGGTTCTGGAACCAAACACTCCTGATAATGAGGGATGACAGGATACATTTTAAGAGTTAGTGAGTTTTAGTGTTGAAGGTAAGTATTCATTGAATAAACTGGTTCTGATTATTTCAAAGCTATCCCAAGTTTTAAAAACAAACAGCTCATGCTTTCCAAGACTTTGAGAAAGTCCCATTATCTCAAGGAGCTTAGTAATTCTCAGAACTACATTAACTTTAATTAACTCTGAAATAATAGCCACATTGTATGGCAATATTGAAGGGTCTTATAATGCAGGTCTCTCTTATAACTGTAAAAAAATTTCAACGTCTCAAAAAATCTCAAAAAAAGGAAGAAAACAACACATTGTTATTATAATAATAGCTTAATTTTATAATGTTATTCATTAGAATGCCAAATATTAAACTGGCTCATATGAGAGAGATTATTTATAACTTAATAATGCACAGTGTATTTAGTAGTCTGCCAGTTGATACTCCTGAAAATAACTACTCTCAGTGATGTCAGCCAGATTTTTAATTATGTGCAAAATTACTATGGCCATAGAATCCTATTGATATCTTTAGAGTTAACTTTTCTTCTTTTTTTAAAAATATCTTTACACTATATCAGATGTTCTTCTTTTAACAAACAGAGGCACTTTTCCACCTTCTTGCCTTCTTATGAAACTTTTGCCTGGTAATATTTTTCTCTCTGAATTTTCATGGTAGCAGACTCCTTCTTCTGTTCCTTTTTCATCTTTTCCTTATATTTTGACATCTATGCCTTTTCTGTTACATAGTGTTTCCCTGTCCTAAATCCCATTTCTATATATTTATTTTCTTCCCCTGTTTCTCTGTCCTGGATTTGATCTTTGCTAGAGAAGGCAATGGCACCCCACTCCAGTACTCTTGCCTGGAAAATCCCATGGACGGATGAGCCTGGTGGGCCGCAGTCCATGGGGTCGCTAAGAATTGGACATGACTGAGCGACTTCACTTTCACGTTTCACTTTCATGCATTGGAGAAGGAAATGGCAACCCACTCCAATGTTCTTGCTTGGAGAATCCCAGGGACGGGGGAGCCTGATGGGCTGCCGTCTATGGGGTCGCCCAGAATCGGACATGACTGAAGCGACTTAGCAGCAGCAGCAGCAGCAGAGAATATTTAAACCAATTTAAGTTGATAAGGTAATATTTTAATACATTTCTATTTTATTTATCTTATGGACAATTTAGTAACTATATTGGATTAACCCAATGAATCTTGTGTGCAAGTACTACAAGTTAGACACCTTGTCTCAGCTCTCCAATGGCCCCATGGAAGCCACCCCTGTACCTGTCATATGATCTAGCACCTCATTATATCATACCCAATATGAGTCTATGTAGAGTGGCTCTGTGTTATTTCTCCAAATAAACCTCAAGCTTTAAAAAGGCTGTATCCTTAATCTTGTATATTTCACAGAGCTATAGATATGTTAATATCCACACATTAGGAGACTTCCCTGGCAGTGCAATGGTTAAGACTCTGTGCTTCCAATGTAGGGGGTACAGGTTCCATCCCTGGTCAGGGAACTAGGTTCTCATATGTCACACTGTGTGATGAAAAACAATTTTTAAAATTAAAAATATTTTTTAATTAGAAAAATTTCCACACATCAGGTACACAGTGCTCATTAATGCAGTTTTCGCCAGTACATAAATAAATGCCTTTAAGAAATACAGCTAAACACAATCATTGTCTGATAAAGCTTCTTACACTTAATCCTCTTCCTCTTGAATGTGATACCAAATACACAATCACCCTCTTTTAGCCTCAACTGACATGCACAACTTGGAAGTTATATTTTGGATGCTATAAGAGTGTTTAAAAGGAGGACTCAACCTAGTCTTTATTACAAAGAAAGTTTTTCAAGGAAGTGAGCTTAAATGGAGACCTGAAAGATAAGGAGCACCTTCCCACGTGAAGAGAAGGGGGAAGAGCACTCCAGACAAAACACAGCAAGGGGGCTGGTGCATGCAAGGAAAAGACAAGACGGCAACATGGAGGAAGGACAGTGAAGTCACTGCAGACTCCAGCTGCTCGGGGTAACCACGCAAGCAGGCTGCACATCTCCAGTAGTGGGGAGCAGACTGATGGGGTAACAACACAGGTTTCAGCCAACCTCCTGATCTTAGTCAGACTGAAAATCACTCATTTTTACGTATATAATTGCTCAAATATATTCTGGTTGCCACCATCCATGAATAGAGTCTCTTTCTGATCTAGGAGAGAGAAGTGTCAGCTATCACCTGGGTACAGCAGTTACTCACCACACAAAACCATGAACTGCTGTTGATTGATTCTCTAGTCACAACTAATGATAACTGATAACTCTCACCTGAACAATAACCAAAACAGAACAATCAAAAATAGTTTTACTTAAAGCAATAGGCTTATTAGTCACTATGCGTTAACAATAAAATTTTCAGTGTATTGAATTTTTAAGCCTAGTCAAATCTTCAATAGTCATCCACCTGATCCCAAATACTTGGCTTTTTCCTACATATTGGGGAAAAAGCAATCATTAAATGATGCTTTTACCTTAAAAAAAACACCCAGATGCATTTGGTAGTATTTGAAAATCCAGCTCATGTGGCAATAAAAACTGACAATGGCTTACTTTGCCAAATGTGTGTAACCTATGTTTTGGGATATAACACAATTTTCCATATAATAATAATCAGAACATTTGTTGTATGATACATGCACCGTATAAATTTAAGTATCAAATGTTTTTGAACATGAAGTCTATTAGAAACACTGGATCTCAGAAAAGATCAAATGATATTCACATATGCAAGTGCTTTGAAAATGCTAAAGGGCTATAAAACATATCAAGTAAGGTATGAAAGTAATATATACACACAATAGCAGAAACCAAATGTAAGTGCATGCAGCAGATGATGCAATGATTCTTATTTGTCTAATTTGCATTTTCAGAAAAGACTGTTCCTATGTTAGAGCAGCAGCGAAGTTTACAACAAGTTTTCTTTGTTCCTGGCAAACAAAAAAAGGTTAAGAATTTGCAGACAAGTCTTGGCAAAGAGACATTCTGATTCAGCCTTGCCAATCCCTGGGAGCTACAATATACAGCTGGAAAATGTACAGAGATTATGGACTTGTTCAAAAATTTTTCAATTAGTATTGCCAATCAGTACCTCTTTAGGACATCATTGGGTCTTGAGGACTATGAAAATACTTCTAGAGCATTGGAGACCATAGTTGGTTCCTCCCATCCTTATTTCTATGCAAAACTGCTATTTGCGTTGAAATAGGAAAACAGCATAACCAAGAGCACTTTAGTCCACCTAGATAAGGCATCTGATTTGGAATACCACATTTTCGTACTTTTAGAGATTAACTAGACTGTTCCCCATCACAAAGTTTTGTTTTCATTGACATGCAGAAAAAAACTGTTAATTTTATCCTCAAAAAAGATATATATATATATATATATATATATATATATATATTTTGGTATCTGATGATACTTCTGGCTGCTCATGCATATCAGTAGACCAGGCCTTAGAGATTCAAAGGATGGTGTAACCAAAGGGAAGTGATCAGACATGTAATTGATCAATCATGTAATTGATTCCTCTGACCTATTACCCCATTAAACACATAAAGCCTGAACCTCAAAGCTGTATTCGCAGTATACCTTTGTTTCTAGAGCTTTTATTTAAAGTGACAAATCAACTGCTATGGAGAAATAATGGCCACTTTTTTTTTTTTTTTTTCCGAAGAGCTAAATGTTTCAAGAATTTTTCCCTCTCCTTTCTCTTTTTCTTGCTTGCTCAGACAGGATGATACACTTCCTCTTTGTCAGCCTGCCTCATAGCCTCAAATTCTTTGGCCCCTTATATGGAAAGATACCACTTGCTTAAACATGTCAAGAAGCACAAATAAAAAGAAATCACTAAAAAGATTTAAATGTATATCTTATATGTAAATACATAAACTAGGTTCAGTAGACCAGCCAGTACCAAGAATTACCCAAAATAATGTATTACACAAAATAGTCGACCATGACCTGACATTAGACTTATGTTATTAAAATGGTCTTATACACACTTCTTTGTTTCATCTGCTTATTCCAGAATTACAGATTCCTTTACAGATAATCGCCTTTCTGTAAAGGTCATAATTTTACAGTTCCAAGTTTTCACCTCTTATATCTTCACTTGAATCATTTTAAAACTAAAAGAAATAAAATGAAAACCATCTATACCAAAATAGATATCCCAACACTGTTTTTTAAAACTAGCTTTTCTACTTCTTTTTGTTTGAGTTACAAAATAAATGCATGCTGCTTATAAACAAATGCAAACAGCTTATGACTATAAAAAAGGAAAAATGGAAATTCCTCCTTCAAAAGCATCCTCATAATCTCTCTTCCAGAAACATCCATGGTACCTGGGAAGCAATACAGTATTGTGTTAAAGATTTTAAGTGCTGAAATCAACCTACCTGGCTTCACATCTCTTTCACATCTCTTTCACTTAGGGTTTATAAGTAGCTCCTGCATGCGTGCTAAATCGCTTCAGTCATGTCTGACTCTTGCAACCCTTTGGACTGTAGTCCGCCAGGCTCCTCTATGAATGGGATTCTCTAGGCAAGACTACTAGAGTGGGTTGCCCTTTCCTACTCAGGGGATCTTCCTGGCCCAGGGATTGAACCTGCGACTGTTACATCTCCTGCATTGGCAGGCAGGTTCTTTAGCTCCTACCCAATCATAATGTACATGTTTCTCATGAGTGTATGCACAGAATCGTGTGTTTGTATGTGTGTGTGTGTGTGTGTGTGTGTGTATCTTGATGAGAAAGAAGAATGGCGAGGCAGGGTCATATAAGTTTGCTTATTGATATGTTTGTGGATAAAAATCTGTTGCCTGTCATTTCATAATTGTTTGAATGTGCCTGTCTCATTGCTCTGTGAATTGGAACAGTTTCCATCTTATCTGGTCTGGTAGGTAAAAATCTCAGTCCATAATTCAAAAAAGTAAAAAATATACCCTCATTTTCTCAAAGTTGATTTAAATCTATCATCTCTCAGATGGGAGAGAAAAGTAACCTTGGTCTTCCTAGGATCCTCTATGCAGAGATGGTTTTCCCCTGGGTACTGGGTGGAGGGGACAGAACCAGAGCAGAGGAGAGTCCTTGGTCCTGGGATCATCTATCTCCCTAGAGTGCTGAGAAGACACCATGTCTCAGCTTGCACGGCCCTTACGGTGTGGTGGCCCCTGATGCTCTGGCATACAAACTTGAAGCTTTGTTGTGGCTTCCAGTGAAGCCATCAGCCTCAACAGAATACACAGCCTTTTGTTTCTCTGGGGTCACTCTTCTTGTAGCTGTGTGTCTGCCCATCCCGTCCACCCCACCCTTCTTGCCAAGATGAAGGTCCCTATTCATGAACGTGTATTCATGAGGGCCTTCGAACTGTGGGTGCCTTCCTGTCTTCTTAGCAATAAGATCCAAGAAGTGGAGGGCTGATTTTTCATCTCGTCTTCCCAGGTACCTGTAAGCATTTCTCTTTTTTTTCCTCTTTTCCTTCATCTTATTAAAATCTTTTTTTTTTTTTAAAGGTCTAGGATAGCTATGTTCTTTCACCTGTTCTGGCCAAGACATTTCTTTCCCAACAGTTAGGAGTCTTCTCTCTCTTTTGGGACTAAGCTTGAGTGGGAAGTTAAACCGGAAATAGCATCTTGCATGCCATGCTGTGTTCCTTCCTTCCTGTAATAATTTCAGCCTCTGAATGAAAGTAAAAGAATCAATGCAGATAGAAATGTTAATTTCTAAAAATATCAACATCCCCCCCCCATGTACACACAAATTAAAAGACGCTTGCTCCTTGGAAGAAAAGCTATGACAAACCTAGACAGTGTATTAAAAAGCAGAGACATTAGTTTGCCAACAAAGGTCCATCTAGTCAAAGCTATGGTTTTTCCCGTAGTCATGTACGGATGTGAGAGTTGGAGAATAAAGAAGGGTGAGCAACAAAGATTTGATGCTTTCAAACTGTGGTGTTGGAGAACACGCTTGAGAGTTCCTTAAATGCCTCTGTCAGATCTCTATAGTCAACAGAACTCTCATGCAACAGACATTGCAACTAACATTCCATAGACCAGCCTCAGTCTACCATTTTAGTTTTTTTTAGATATGGACTCCCACAAATCTTATGCTTCTACCACCTGAAGAATCTGTTTATGCTTCAAAGATGTGACAAATACTCTACCACTAACCTGCTTCACATTCCACCTCCTGGAATCACCTCCCCTCAATCTAAACTCCTATTCTGCTTCAGAATTCAGCTCTGAATGTAATAGGCTGCATGCTCCTTAATGGGCCCACTCTGAAGGGAATCAGAATACAGATAACCTTGTTTGGGGGCTTCCCTGGTGACTCAGTCGGCTATTGAGCAATATCCACTCATGCCAGATCATCCCGGTACTGACTTTCCATCTTCAGTGAGTCACTTTTTCTGCCTTGGACAGGGCCAGTGGGGTTCAGTGGTAGGTAGCACCTTCCTCAAAGGGAAATTTTTCCCCACTTCTTTCAGGTAGATAAGGGGAAGGCAGAGAATTCTTCCTGTATCTGTAGATTCCTAGCTGCCTTCAGTTCAAAATAATCCTTATTTTATTTCACACTCGTAGGTTTGGAGGTGGCATATGGGTATACCTTAGAGATATTGTGGGTTCAGTTCCCAGCCCATCACCGTAAAGCTAGTCACAATTTTTTTGGTTTCCTACTGCATGTAAACATTAAGTTTACACTATATGGTAGTCTATTAAGTGTGAGAAAGCATTATGTATTTAAAAATGCACATAACTTAATAAAAATATTTTATTGCTAAAAAATGCCAAAACAATTACAACAGTAACATCAAAGATCACTGGTCACAGATCACCATGACAAATACAGTAACAGTTTCAAATCCTCTGAGAATTACTTAAATTTGACAGAGACACAAAGTGAGCCAATGCTATTGGGAAAATGGCAGGAATAGACTTGCTATATGCAGGATTACTACAAACCTTCAATTTGGGGAAAAAAAAATAGTACCCATGAAGGGCAATAAAGCAAAGCACAATAAAACTAGTTTGGTGGTGGTGGTACAGTCACTAAGTCGTGTCTGACTCTTGCAACCCCATCTACTGTAACCCTCCAGGCTCCTCTGTCCATGGAATTTCCCAGGCAAGAATACTGGAGCAGGTTGCCACTTCCTCCTCCAGGGGATCTTCCTGACCCAGAGAGATTGAAGCCAAGTCTCTTGCATCTCCTGTATTGTTAGGTGGATTTTTTTTTTTTTAACCACTGAACTGCCTGGGAAGCCTAAGTACTATTATACCTAGTCTTTAATATATAAAGGCAAGATTCTAGGACTTGCCGGTTCTTTCCCAAGCTTATTGAATTTAACTTGGGAATTAAAATAATAATAATAAAAATGCAAGTGGGTTCTAATATGCATGAGCAGACATAGAAAAAATTGGGAATTCCAGTGACAGACAAGCCCTACTTGAGCCCATGTACTTTGGTCAATCGCCTCGCCACATCTTCACCCTTTCTAATTTTAGATGAAAATTAGCAATTTCTCAAGAGTTCAGGGGCTATCTATGGTGGGGTAATCAGATAAAGTCAGCCCAGACAGAATAACAAAGCAACTGCTTTTCTTTAACATCTTTTTTCTTCATTACCTACTGTTCAAGGCAAGAGCTGAAACAATAGGAACTTGTTAAGACATTTGACCTAGTGTCTGGGGATGTTTGCTAAAATCTTCAGGGCTTTAATGACAAAGCTAAACAGCTACAGTAGAGGATTTCATTCCCTTATTACTTAGAACTATCTGTCCAGCTTAATAGCATAGATTTTTATAAAACTCCTGGAGGAGTAGTTTTTAAATTCTTATAAATGTATTCCATTCAATCAGACCACCACAGAGAGGTGATTCTGTTCAGAAAGAACTGGTCAACTGATGTTGACCACCATAAAAATCCTATTTGACAAATCAAAGGAAGTAATCTGAGAAAAGGATAGACTGGCCCATGAAGGTCCCTTTTCCCTGTGATGCTGTGAAAATACAGAACCACTTGTCATTGTCAGCTATAATTATCAGTATCACCCACTGACTCAGTTTCAGCGTTGAAGCAAAGAACCAAAGGGAAACATATCAGACCCACAGAAGCGATGGGAAATTTTACATTTTCTTCTGTACTGTTTCGTCTCTGACTTTGTCTAGATGTACAATGCCTAAGCAGTATTTCACTTATCTGCATGCTCTTCCCCTGGCTAAGAACTACGTGTATGCAGGACCGGAAGTACATACTTTGTAATTTTACACAAATTATTTGAAGGTTTGGAAATAGGAATTGTACTAAATTTACCACTAATGACAAAATGTATCAAGGTACAGGCGCATGGAAGAGCTAAAGAATTATTCAAATGTATGGAGGCCAAGGGCGGGTAGGGGGATGAACTGTGTGATGGAGACTGACATACACACTACTGCGTATAATACAGATAACTAGTGAGAACCTACTGCATAGCACAGGAGGCAGAAAAAGAAGCTACAATCTGTTTACAGGACATAGATTGTTAACCTTAAAGATGCATTCCAATATACCTTAGGTGCAGACAAATACTGTTTGATTCCACTTATATGAGGTACCTAGAACAGTCAAATTCATAGAGTCAGAAAGTGTACTGGTAGATGCCAGGGGCCGAGTGGAGGGCGTTGGGAGCTGGGGAGGGGGTCGGGGGTCTTAGTGTTTAATGGGGACAGTTTCAGTTCAGGAAAGTGAAAAATCAGGAGATGGATAATGGTGAGAGTTGTACAACAGTGTGAATGTACCTAGTGCTGCTGAGATGTATACTTGCTGCTGCTGCTGCTGCTAAGTTGCTTCAGTCGTGTCCGACTCTGTGTGACCCCATAGACTGCAGCCCACCAGGCTCCCCCGTCCCTGGGATTCTCCAGGCAAAAACACTGGAGCAGGTTGCCATTTCCTTCTCCAATGCATGAAAGTGAAAAGTGAAAGTGAAGTCGTTCAGTCATGTCTGACTCTTAGTGACCCCATGGACTGCAGCCTACCAGGCTCCTCCACCCACGGGATTTTCCAGGCAAGAGTACTGGAGTGGGGTGCCATTGCCTTCTCCGATGTATACTTAAATGTGGTTAAAAGAATATGTTTTATATTATGTGACTTTTACTACAATAAAGACTTTTTAAAAAAGGAATTGAATAATTCTTTAAAAAAAAACTTCCAGGGTAAGAAATCAATCTGAGTAAACCTGGACACTGGTTTTTCTAAGCTCTGATTTTCTTTAAAATCTATTTTTTTCTACCTTTATTTTTTGTTGTCCATCTCCTTTTAGTTTTTCCACATGGCCACTAAAAGAAATTCTTTTCTCCATGGTTGATTTGGTCATTTGGACTTTAAGCCCAAGTACATAACTGACCAAGTGAACAGAGGATAAGTCCCCTCCCCACAGAGATGCGCTCCTTTTTTGTCCAGGTCATCCAGGTAGGGTTTTCAAAATACTAACAAGTGCATCACTTTGGCTCTGTTTTGAGACACAGTTCTGTTTGATGTACAGTTATATTACAAATTGAAAAGACAGGTTAAAATAGGATACATGGTATGGAAACGTAGTGCAAATGTGACTGAATATATATATGGAAGAAATATACCGAAATAGTAGAACTTCTACTATTTGATCTTCTCTAGTGGGACAATTATAGGTTATAGTTCCTGGTAGCTTCCAATGTTCTACAATAAACACATACTACTTTTATAACCAGAAAGATTAATTTTAAAAGAGGAGCTTATAAGTAAGCTTTTTTAAAAGGATAGGATCCCCTCCTTTTATTTTTCATCGTTGAATTCTTCAGAGTGTATTTAATTGGAAAGTGTTTTATTATCGTAAAAGCCACTTGATTATAGCATTGCATTTGCCACAAACAGGCAGTTTAAAATAATTATTACAAAGCGAGGTGACCGCTTACCTGCAACTAAAAACATTTTCTCTGCATTTCCCCTTTCATTATTCTATTACTTCCTTGCGAACATTTAAAAAAATTCTTCTCTTAATACAATGATGGATTTTGTAACCATACTCTCAGGATTAGAAAGAATTTTCATGATCATCTATTCCAACATCACCTGGAATTATCCAACTAAAACTTAACGTCCTCTAACAGAGGCAATTTCATTCTCTTTCCAGAGAGTTCATCAACGTCAGCAAAGTTAACAGCAACATTGTTTGATCTATTTGTATGTATTAACCGTTTTTTTCCTCACAGAGAATAAAGATATTTGAAATGGATTTTCGCTTTTTAATAACAATATACTCCACTATATCAAACCAACTCCACTATGCTAATTACCACATGGGAGATTGCAATTTCTAAATGAAGCATTTACAAGGATGTCATTGTGTCTCTTTGAAATGCATGACCCTTCTATTCCACTTGCTTTTTCAAGGTGTCTCAGAGTTGGACACGACTGAAGTGACTTAGCAGCAGCAGCAGCAGAAGATGGAATCCTCCATTCTGAAGTCACAAAGTCGCTTCTCTTATTAAATTTAAGCAAAGAAGAAATAATTCAGCTATATGGATAAAAGGCAGCTGCTCTTGGCCAGTCATTCTGAGTTTATTTTCTGAGATAGGCAGTGGGAGCCGGAGGCAGCATCGCCCAGTGAGTGGTCTGCTAAACAGAGCTAATCCAGACCCTGCTTTCACTTCTTTGTGGGTCTCAGGACCTTTCATGAAGCCTCTTAGTTCAGCTATTCTAATGGGTTTAGAGTCACCAGTCCAATGTCTTAGGAGATTTTTAGAGCATGATTAACAAGAAAAGAGGCTCTGGCACACAATAAAAATCTGAAGCTTCCTCACTCCTGCAGATACCTAATTTAACACACAGAAGGACTCTTTAATTACCTCCATTTGTGTAGAGATAAACTTACCTTGAATGGAAAGTGAAAGTTGTTCAGTTGTGCGTGATTCTTTGCAACCCCATGGACTATATAGCCCACCAGGCTCCTTTATCTATGGGATTCTCCAGGCACGAGTACTAGAGTGGGTAGCCATTCCCTTCTCCAGGGGATCTTCCCAACCAGGGATCAAACTGGGGTCTCCCACACTGAAGGCGGATTCTTTACCATCTGAGCCACTGGGGAAGCCCTTGAATGGAAAAGCTCTGCTCTAATGAGAACTCTCTTTCCACCTTACTATTACTACTTTTTTTGTTGTTATGCTACCATATGTTTTGAGAAACACTTCCAACACTTCTTGTTAATATTGTTTACTCCAAATTCAATAAATTTACCTCCCCATCACCCCTCCTCTCTCCTGAACCCACACACTCAAAAACGTATTTAATGAAAACTAGTTCAGTGTCACAACAGACTGGACCGAGACAAGCAGATGTAAGAAACTAGAACTGTGAGAGTACAAGGCCTCTGTTGCTGCTGCTGCTAAGTCACTTCAGTCGTGTCCGACTCTGTGCGACCCCATAGACGGCAGCCCACCAGGCTCCCCCGTCCCTGGGATTCCCCAGGCAAGAACACTGGAGTGGGCTGCCATTGCCTTCTCCAATGCATGAAAGTGAAAAGGCAAAGTGAAGTCGCTCAGTCGTGTCCAACTCTTAGTGACCCCATGGACTGCAGCCCACCAGGCTCCTCCGTCCATGGGATTTTCCAGGCAAGAGTACTGGAGTGGGTTGCCATTGCCTTCTCCAACAAGGCATCTAAAGAGTGCAAATAAATGGAAATACTGGGTTGGCTGAAAAGTGCATTCGGGTTTTCCATACCGTCTTATGGAAAAACCCCAAAGGACTTTTTGGCCAACCCAATACAAGGATGTATACACATGTGGGAACACAGGGACAGAAAACAAGATCCATTCAAAGTTTTTCTTGGTTTCATGTACTTTTCTGAATCCTCATATTTTCTTGAAAAATAAGAGATTTGTCCTAGATCCTTAAGGATGTTTGTCCATAGTGAAAGATCAGTCAGCCCTTCGACGTGTTTCAAGGACTAAGTTAAGTGCTGCAAACAGTGCTGGGCTGTACTGGCGGGGATTTTATACGGGGATGTGTTCTTTCTCATAAAAATAAAAAAGAAAGGAAAAGAGGAAAGAGAAAGTTAGAAGCAAAGGACCTATTGTATAGCACAGGGAATGCTACTCAATATTCTGTAATAACCTACATGGGAAAAGAACCTGAAAAAAAATGGATATCTCTATTTATAACTTATTTACTTTGCTGTATCCCTGAAACTAACACAGCATTCAACTCAACTACAATCCAATAAAAATTTTCAAAAAGAGTAGAAACAAAATTCGAGACTATTGGTGGATGGGAAGAAAGCGAATGCAAGATTACAAAACCAAATGTCACCTGGGTCAACTGAAAGTCAGTTTGTCAAGGACTCAAGCTCTTAATTTAATGCTTGGCGCAGTAGTTGACTTCCATATAACTCAATCCCACAGGGGCTGGTTGGACATTCCAGCATGTGCTCAACACTGGGTAGTCCCTAATGAATCAGAAAGACAATTTGGTCGCACTGACTGTTTGAGGAGAAAATTGCTTTTTCATGTCCTGCCTCAAGTTTTCATATCTCAGCTGGATAAATCCCTCTGATGGGTGAAATAATTATGGGGATGACAAACCAAAATGTAGACGTATGCCTAATAAATCATATCTTGTCCTGACTCTTCTTGGTTATTCAGCATATTTGACTTGACATTCCAATATAGACTTGACTCCAGTTTTCCATGTTTTCAGAGAATAAGCTGTAGAGAAACTTTTATAGCATACAAGGGAGAAAGCCACTTCACCGCAGTCCCAGATAATCAGAAGCAAAAGCAGTCCCTGGGTATATCTATTGGATTTCGTGAACCCCAGAGGAAATGGCTCAAGTCCAGGAAGCTGTTATCCATAGACCAAGGATGTTATGGTGGATCTTGTTATGGAAGGCATTCTGAACTGATTTCCATGAATATCATGTAATTCCCAGAGACATTCTTGGAGTCAGTCGAGGTAGCCTTCTCCAGCATCTGTGCAGATAAGCAGGGCCTGGGAAATGCGTCTAAGCCAGGCTACCTGAGGAGCCCATCTCTAGCAAGTGGTACATCTCAAATAATATGGGGTTGATTAAACTGAAGGGAAGAAAAGCTTCTATTTTGTTAGAACAAAAGGACATTCCACCCCAATCTTCTTGGCCTCAAAAGCAAATTAATGTGCTTGTTCCCTGGTCTCCTATTACAGTAATGAAGGAGTAAAAATCTTCTTCCACATGATGGGAGTGATTAGGAAATTTATTTAAATGGTAATTTTTTTTTTTTTATGAGCATGCCAGGATCATAGATTCAAACACTAATGTCCTTGAGCATACTGTATCTTCTTTGTGTAATAACAAAATAAGACAATTTTCTTGTGAATTGGTTCCCTATGACTAATTCCAAAGATACTAATGTGAAAGAGACAGAGAAGTTTCAAAGTATGCAAAATAATTGTGTTGGCATCAAATAATCAGTCATAATTGGGGTCTGTATGGTCAGACTCTGTGGTAAGTATCTTGGGGGTGTTTTTCTCCTCATCTTCCCAAGATTTCCATTGTCAGCCTACTTATAGAAATTACTTAGAAACTATAGGAATTGTAGGAAACATCGTGAGATTAAGAGAGACCTCCCTAGGACTTCCCTGATGGTTCAGTGGTTAAGGCTTTTTCTCCCAATGCAGGGGGTGTGCAATCCCAGGGTCTAAGATCTCACATGCTTCATGGCCAAAAAACCAGAATATAAAAAACAGAAACAACATTGTACCAAATTCAATAAAGACTTTGGAAATAGTTACACACACAAAAAAAAAACTTTAAAAAAAGATGCTTCCCTTGGGATGAGGAAGAAAAAGAAAATATAGTCCCCTCTGCCCAGGTGGCTCAGTGGTAAAGAATCAGACTGCCAGTGCAGGAGACGTGGGTTCCATCCCTGGATCAGGAAGATCCCCTGGAGGAGGAAATGGCAACCCACTGCAGTATTCTTGCCTGGGAAATTCCACGGGCAGAGGAGCCTGGTTGGGCTACAGTCCATGGAGTCTCAAAGAGTCACACACCGCTGAGGGACTGAACGGTTGGAATGTTTGTGAACACTGACCCTGGATTTACTGGAGTCTTCTGATAACATTCACACAAGCATATTAAGAAATACAAGGGATATAAAATGGAAGATTGGGGACGGTAGGGGGAAATCACCATAGTAGTGCTGAACGACTGTGGGCAGATAGAGATCAGAACAAAATGGTCAAGCGCTCCTCCCCCAGGACTGAATGTGTGGTTGCTGTTCTTTGCTTTTCATCCTTGACTTCCTTCTCTTTTTAGAGGTGGGAAATAAAACAAGGAGCTGAGCGGCCAATGTTGGTAAAGAAATGATACAAGTAAACAAATTTTAAGCAAAAGAGATGTTAAAATAGCTCAAGACAAAGGGTCCTGATCTTTGGTGGTTCTTCCAGAACTTGCAGAGACCTTGGGCTCTGACACCCTGATCTCCGTTCATGTGGCCGCGAGTGCGAGTAATGCTGCTTATGCTCTGTATTTAATACGGATGATAACAACAGAATGCTTCACCCCGAGCAGGGACTGAATCAAAGTTGATCAACTATTACCTACTTTATGAATCCCAAAGGCTGCCTCCAGAACGGTCCTTCGAGTCATCATGCCCTAGAACCTGCTCATTCCCACAGAGCAGCAGTTCTAAAACCTGAGTGCACAGCAGAATCACAGGGAAGCCTTGTTAAAAAAAAAAAAAAAAAACAAGCTGGCCACATCCCCAGCTTCCGATTCAGTAGGTCTGTGGTGGCCTTAAAAATCTGCACTTTTAACCAGTTCCCAAGTGCTGCTGATACCGCGGGTCCTGGGGTCTGCACATAGAAAGCTACCGCCCCATAGGTACATACAATTTAAATGTATTTAGAACATCCAAAATCACAAGTTAACAAAGAAGAATGAAGGGAAGCGGAGAAGTTTTTCAATTGGACTCCCAAGTACAATTTTTTGGGGAAGAGTCTTGAAACATTAATCTCTGAAATATTAAAGGGATGGTGATGACAACATTCTGGACGAGCCGAAGGTTGGCTGGATTTTCCACTGACATAATATTTGCCAACTATTGTTAAATGAAAGCCTGTTACCGACATTTGGAGAACGTTTATGAGTTATTAATTTAAATATTTACCTTCTATTAGTTAATGTCTTTGATTTTCGGCAGCCCTAGACTCCCACAGTCTTAGTCCTTCCCCAGGCACACGGCTGGAACCCTCCTTAGAAAAAGTCTACCCTGCTCCCAGCCCTGAAATGGTGTTGCCATTGCTTTCAGCTTTGAAGGGTCATTCTCACCTAGGTGCTACAGATTTCTGTGCCTTCTAAGACTCCACCCCTTGTCTCTCCACTTCTGCCTCTTTCTTCCGTTGATCACACAGTTCAGTCCCAACAACTCGTGGGACTTTTCAGCCATTTCCTTGGGACTGCTTCCCAAATGGTCAGAGGGATAAAGATCTCTCTCTCCAACGGCCTTTCATTTGTCCCTGCATTTCATTTCCTATGTGATGATTACAATTCCAAGAGAACGATTACTTTCCCATTCCCAGTCTTCCATGAATTCCTCTGATGTTGCTTTGGCAATGCACTTGCTTGAATAGAACTTCTAGGCAATAGACAATGCTGCATACTTTGTCATGAAATTGAATTCTTTACTATTTAGTAATGTTCATAGGGGGTGTTGAAATAAATGAAAACCAAATTAATCATGCTGTATGTTCTGACACAGGAGTTGAAAAAAACAGGGTAAAATATATCTTCCAAGGATCACAGAGTTTTGGGATCCTTGAACTGATTTGTGAACAGAGAGCTAAAATTTTCAAAATCATCCCTCTACTTTTTAAAATCGGAGGATAATAGCTTTACGATGCTGTGCTAGTTTCTGCTGTGGAACATGAGTCAGGTATACATATAGCCCCTCCCTCCATCCCCCCACCTATTATCTTGATTCTACCTTCCCTCCATTGTAAGAATGAAATGTAGGATAAAAGCAATGAAATCAGAGTGGTTGATTGAAACTGTTCGTCCTAAAATATTTGGGGGAAATAATAGAAGATGCCATCAGCTCTGCTAAACAGGGTCTGGGATTAAAACAAAAAAATCAGGACACAATAGAGAGGAAAGAGCTGCAAGTTAATTAGCCAGCAGGATGCTTTTCATTTGGGGGTAGACTGTGGAGCTGTAAGAAACCATGGGTCTCTGGAAAGATTCCCTCTAATGGGGCCCAACAATTAGAATCACGACCGCCTTTGTAGCCTGTTACACAACCTCATGGCTTTAAAATAGATCTGTCAGGAATGACTGAAGGCTGCAGGCAATTCACTTCCCTCCACAACCATCTGCTGAGTATTCTCAGTTCAGACTCCGGTTGAAAGGGACCCATAACGAGTCTCCTGAGTAGACCCCCCCCTCTTTAAAAATGCTTTAGACCCTAGTGTTTAGAGAAATGCTTCCAATCCACAAAAACCAGGCTGTGCTCCTCAACAGATGCTCCGGGCCTGGCTTTTTAAGGTTCAGTGGCATCAAATGCTCCACGGGAGAGTCAGGACTCCAGGGGACAGACTCCAGGCGGAAGGAATCCATGGATGAAATGGTGCACATTTCATTTGTTCGGGGATTTCTAAGATCTCATTTGCCTCTTATCTCTGGAATGGCAGACCACAGCGACATCCACCAAGAATCCTAGAATCATACTTGGGAAGGGAAATTAGGAACCTGAAGATATCAAGCCGTCCTTTATAAGAAGTATTAAAAAAAAATCAGTCTCCAAAAATCTATCTTTTCAAAGCAGCTTCTTTCTCAGTCAGACATCAGAAGTCAAATGAATATCCATTTTAAATATAGCAGTGTGTCCCTGTCCATCTAAAGGTCTTGGTGTGTAGCACAGGGAACTCTGCTCAATGTTATGTGGCAGCCTGGATGGGAGGGGAGTTTGGGGGAGAATGGATACATGGATATGTATGGCTGGGTCCCTTTGCTGTCTACCTGAAACTATCACAACACTGTTATTTGGTCATACTCCAATACAAAGTAAAGAGTTAAAAAAAAAAGAAGTCAAGTGGGTCAAAGTTACCTCCTGTGTCCTTTGGGTAGAGTAAAAACTGAGCTATTGGCTGAGTTAAAGTTGCCCCTCCAGCCTCACCTCATTTATGCTTTCAGTGGCAGATTTGAGGCAGTATCACAAGTTTCAGTCAAAACTGATTTTTATTCTTTTTTTCCCCCAAGTTAAAAAATATATAATCCAATAGGTCACCAGGGACATACACATACCGTTCTACATGTTACTATTGGCAAGAGTAGAAACTCCGAAATTTAGAAGAAGAGATTTTGTTTTGCCTATTATGTTCATTTTACAAAAATGTATTCTATATGTTTTTAATTAAAAAGTCATCCTTTCATTCATTCCAAATTTTTCAGTCCCTTCATTAATGTGTATCAGGTACCTACTCTCTACTAGGCCTGGAAAGAAAAGATGATCTAGAGTTGACATTACATTTTTGGCAATTCTTTAGCCTCTTGAGGAAGCCTCTTATGGTACCTTAAAAAGACTGCTTTTACTCTCTTTTGACATGAAAGGCCAAGAGTAAATTTTATCATTTCTGAAAAAGAGAAAAATTAGAATATTTCCCATCATGTTTTATCACACCAGGAAAAAGCAAAATGAGCAACATGGATGGGCTTAGAGAAGATTTACTAAGTCAGACAGAGGAAGATAAATACCATAGGACAGCACTTCTATGCAGAATCTAAAAGAGTGATACATATGAAAATATTTGCAAGACAGAGATAGAGTTAGACACAGTAAAAATAAAGAACAAACAAAAAAAAAGCTTATGGTTACCAAGGGGGAAAAGGCGGGAGAGGAATAAATTAGAGAGTTTGGGATCAACAGATAAACACTACTATATATAAAATAGACAAACAATAGATTTAAAAAAAGCTAAAACAACGGATACACAAACAATAGACAAAAAAAAAATAGATAAACAAATAGATTCCCCAATATATCACAGGGAACTATATTCATATCTTATAATAACCTATAATGGAAAAGAATCTGAAATCCACCTGCAATGCAGGAGACCCAGGTTTGATACCTGGGTGGGGAAGAGCCCCTGGAGATTGAAATGGCAACCCACTCCAGTATTCTTGCCTGGAGAATCCCATGGACAGAGAAGCTTGGCAGGCTACAGGCCATGGAGTTGCAAAGAGTTGGACTTAGCGGCTAAACCACCATATATAAAATTGAATCACTTAGCTGTACACCCGAAACATTGTAAATCAACTACACTTCGATGAAAGAAAGATTCTGTCAAAATAAACACAAACAGCAGTTCCTATTATCTCTTGTAGAGCAAAAACAAAAGAATGTAAGGCATAGGTATCCTATGGTGAGGCACACGTTGGCTTGGCCAAAAAGTCAGTTGAGATGTTACAGAAAAACCCAAACAAACTTTTAGGCCGTATATATGGGGCCGGTGGTGGGGAGGAGAGGAAGCGGGGGTGGAGGATACATAGATTCTATCTCATCTGCCTGCCTGCTGGGTAAGAAACTTGGATTTGGACTTCATTGGTGGTTCAGCGGTTGAGAATCTGCCTGTCAATACCAGGCACATGGGTTCAGTTCCTGGTCCAGGAAGATCCCACATGTTGAGGAGCAACTAAGCCTGTGCACCACAACCACGGGGCCTGCACTCTAGAGCCCATTAGTTGCAAGTCTTACTACTGAAGCCTAGAGTGTGCCTAGAGCCCAACAAGAGGAACCATCGCAATAAGAAGGACCCACACCGCAACTGGAGAGTAGCCCCACTTGCCGCAACTAGAGAAAGCCCACCCACAGCCAAAAATAAAACCGATTTTAAAAAAGGAAATTGGATTTCAAATAGTGATCTTGACCTTAAAGCTGAACTCATCATGTCACCAAGCCCATCTGAACCTCTCTCTTTTCATTAATGTTCAGTTCAGTTCAGTTCAGTCGCTCAGTCATGTCCGACTCTTTGCGACCCCATGAATCACAGCACGCCAGGCCTCCCTGTCCATCACCAACTCCGGGAGTTCACTGAGACTCATGTCCATCGAGTCAGTGATGCCATCCAGCCATCTCATCCTCTGTCGTCCCCTTCTCCTCCTGCCCCCAATCCCTCCCAGCATCAGAGTCTTTTCCAATGAGTCAACTCTTCGCATGAAGTGGCCAAAATACTGGAGTTTCAGCTTTGGCATCATTCCTTCCAAAGAAATCCCAGGGCTGATCTTCAGAATGGACTGGTTGGATCTCCTTGCAGTCCAAGGGACTCTCAAGAGTCTTCTCCAACACCACAGTTCAAAAGCATCAATTCTTCGGCACTCAGCCTTCTTCACAGTCCAACTCTCACATCCCTACATGACCACAGGAAAAACCATAGCCTTGACTAGACGAACCTTTGTTGGCAAAGTAATGTCTCTGCTTTTGAATATGCTATCTAGGTTGGTCATAACTTTCCTTCCAAGGAGTAAGCGTCTTTTAATTTCATGGCTGCAGTCACCATCTGCAGTGATTTTGGAGCCCAAAAAAATAAAGTCTGACACTGTTTCCACTGTTTCCCCATCTATTTCCCAGGAAGTGATGGGACCGGATGCCATGATCTTCGTTTTCTGAATGTTGAGCTTTAAGCCAACTTTTTCACTCTCCACTTTCACTTTCCTCAAGAGGCTTTTTAGTTCTTCACTTTCTGCCGTAAGGGTGGTGTCATCTGCATATCTGAGGTTATTGATATTTCTCCCGGCAATCTTGATTTCAGCTTGTGCTTCTTCCAGTCCAGCATTTCTCATGATGTACTCTGCATATAAGTTAAATAAGCAGGGTGACAATATAGAGCCTTGACGAACTCCTTTTCCTATTTGGAACCAGTCTGTTGTTCCAGGACAGAGGTATGGCAAAACCTCTGCCGATATTGGCTGCCTTTTGTCTTGTTTTCTCTCTGTAAGGCTGTCCCTTGTTGTGCAGCCGCTCAGTCGTGTCTGACGCTTTGCGACCCCCTGGGCTGCAGCACGCCAGGCTTCCCTGTCCTTCACTATCTCACGGAGCTTGCTCACACTCGTGTCCATTGAGTCGGTGATGCCATCCAACTGTCTTTAAGGCTGTCCCTAAAGCATGCTAGTTCCAAATGGATGTTACCACTGTCTATTCGTCCTCCTGCCCAATGACGGCTACACTGCATGGCTGTCTAATACTTTCAGCCTGAGCACCGCAGTAGCCCACCATGGCTTCTTCACCACTTTTTTTGTTTTTTGTTTTTTTCTCATTTGCACAGAAATGAAGTAGTCCCATTGAGACACCATTTATGTTCTATTTACCATCTGAATCAAATCCTTAAATGGCTTCTCTTGAAACTCTGTGGTTCTGCCCAAGCTTTCTTATGGTTAGTGGACAATTGAGGCAGTGATTTAATACTGTGAAAGGGAGGAAGTTATTTCTGGAGGTCCCTTTCCACCTGCTTCTCCCCTTCTCAGTAGTGAAAGGAAAATGATGGGACAGCTGTACCACCCACCTGAGAAGGAGGAGGTCAGACATTCAGTCCTTCCTGTCTATGCTTAAGTAGGAACACACACACAAAAGACTGAGCAGAGTCCCTCAAATAGGATCATTATTAGCTTGGCATTGGAGAGAAAGACCTCTAGGAAAAGATTGTAAGGGGGAGGATGGGGGTCTAAGACATGAGCATCTGTGGTCTGTACTGAGGATAAGTAGAGTCACTTGCTCTGAGTCTAGAGTAGTGACCAAAAGGGACCTGGGAACGTGACATCCATGGTGAGAGAAGAGGCTGAAGATGCAGTAAGAGTCAGATGAGTTGAAATCCTTCCAAGCACTATGATTCTTCCGGTTTACTATGTGAGCATCCCTTGGAAGGCAAGGGAAGTGGAGAATTCCTACAGGTCTTCCTGAAATAGCTTCCATCTCAGATAAGTGACTGGTCCAGCCAGACTATCCCTTGAAAAATGTAGGATTTAGTCAGAGATGTGTGGGTGAGTAAGAAGACAGTGACCTGCAAGAACTGGAAGATCTGGGAGAAAATGCTCTTTCACCATTCAACACACACACATGTATTTAGACAGTAACAGGCTCCTTTGGATCATGCTAACTCAGTGTCATCCAAGCACGGATTGAGTGTGCATCATATGCAAAGCAGGGGACTGTGGGAAGACACCTGGCAGCCTAACTCTCATTCTCCTAACTCCCTCTCCCCCTAGATCAAAGGCTTCTCTCAAATTAGTCATTTTGCACTCTGGTGTAAATGAGTTTTCAAGCCAGGGCTGTTCCCTAACAGCCACTTGGCTTAGAGAACTCCTTATTGAGAAGGAGAGCGTCTCCGGGGCTTTGGTTCAGCCCATCTGTCTGTAGGTTATTCTGCCTCACTGTTCCCCTCTCCCTCCCCCAATCCTTCTGGCTGGACACTCCAGAGAATCTTGGAACCTCAAGCCCTCTGGGTTTGTTCCTTTTCCCTGCTCCAGGCTTCTCCTCCCATGGACCAGCTTCTCATGTGTAGAAGATGAAGGGGCTGGTCTTACCCAGAATGACCCACAGCACTGGAGCAGTCCCTTCCTAATCCCACCAGAACAATGGAGGGAGATCAGGTCAGGCTGGTTCAGGGCAGCGGAGCCCTCAGGACACAGAGGTCTCAGCAGAGATCTGCTCTGAAGGACATGCAAGCTTTTGACTTTGAGCATGTTATCAATGATGTGCAAAGAATAAACTCAAATACTCCTTACAAATACTATTTACAAATACTAAACAGAAAGAAAGCAAACCCATCATTTAAGTTGGTTCTAGAAAGGTGATGAGGGGCTTCCCCAGTAAAGAATCCACCTGCAATGCAGGAGTCGCAGGACACGTGGGTTTGATCCCTGGGTCCATAAAATCCCCTGGAGGAGGGCATGGCAACCCACTCCAATGTTCTTGCCTGGGAAATCTTATGGACAGAGGAGCCTGGCAGGCTACAGTCCACAGGGTCACAAAGAGTCAGAGACAACTGAAGTGACTTAGCATGCATGCATAAAGGCAATGCCAATTACCATCATTTTTTTTCAGATCCATTTACGTGTACCTACTTACCTATAGGCATACAGATGATACACATACACACAGATGATGACTTATCATCTATACACATACATGCTGTTGCTACTGCTGCTAAGTCGCTTCAGTTGTGTCAGACTCTGTGCGACCCCATAGACAGCAGCCCACCAGGCTCTGCTGTCCCTGGGATTCTCCAGGCAAGAACACTGGAGTGGGTTGCCGTTTCCTTCTCCAATGCATGAAAGTGAAAAGTGAAAGTCAAGTCACTCAGTTGTGTCCGACTCTTTGCGACCCCATGGACGGCAGCCTACCAGGCTCCTCAGCCCATGGGATTTTCCAGGCAAGAATACTGGAGTGGGTTGCCATTGCCTTCTCCGATACACATACATCCATATAGTATAACTTAGGTGCCTAGTGTGGGGGATATAGAAGAGGACAAGAAATAGTTGCTGTTTTCAGGGAGCTCATTTTGTGCTCATAGAGACCAAGTAGGAGGCAGTGCTCACACCTGCTCACAAGAGCCATCTGTGCAAGTGTCTTCCTGACTCCCTGCTCAGTGACATCACTTTGATAGTTTCAATTGACCATGATAAGAGTATTTACATAAACTAAGATTTTGTTTTTAATCTGGAGAGGTGGTTACCAGCACACCACTGATTATGCGTATCATTATCTGGTAAACTGATTTTGTTGTGAAATTGTTGTCAGATTATAGGTACTTAATTCTGCTCATAGTTACATACAAGTAACAAGTTAGTTACACACAAGTGTGTTCTATTACGTATACAGCACCATTACTTGTCTTACGAGGAAGAGAGGGGTGGGAAATTGTCTTATAGAATGGAAAAGAAACCCCTTGTCTTAGTGTTCAGGGTTAACAGTCTGATCCCCATGAATCTCACTCTCATGGGAGTATTCTGGTCCAGTTACAGATCTTTTTGCTACATGCCCCAGACAAGCCAGGCATTTCCCCATCCCTGCGTTCCCACCCGTCACTTCATAAAGTGTGGTAGCTTCACTCTCCCTATCCTAAGACAAGACATGCTTCAAGGCAACCGGAAGGTCCGGCTCCTTCACCAAGTCCACCAAACAGGGGTCTAAGCTCTTTCTAACTTATTGAATCCTGAGAGCAACTATGACAGACTACTATCAGCTCTAAGTCAGAGATGAAAAATCAAAGGAGAGAAAGGTTAGGTAACTTCCTTGAGGTCTTATAGTTCTTTGTGGTAGGGCTGAGACGTCAGCCCATGCAGCTTGACTCCAACATCCAGACATTTGACCGCTGTGTCATCTCACCCAAAAACCAGGGCTCAGTGTACCATCTCCAGACCATAACCATGGCTCACTTCTTTTGACACCACGCTTGTATTCTTGATCACTCATTTGGCACATGCTAGCTAGTGGCAGTTCCAGCTATGTTGCCTCGTGTTCTTAATCTTTCCTCCATCTCACTTGGTCACCTTAAACAGTGGGGCCACATGTTCTGCTTCCTCCATGTGTATCCTCCATACACTGGGTACCTAATGAGCACCTGCTCAGTGATTCAGAATTATCTCCTTAAATTCCTTTTCATCCTTCTACATCTCCTCCGTAAGCTTAGCAGAATGTTGAAGTTACATCGGACAAATCCTTGTGTGTCCTTGACTGACCTCAAAGAAGATATGCGTGCATGTTAAGTTGCTTCAGTCATGTCTGACTCTTTGTGACACTGTGGACCATAGCCCGCCAGGCTCCTCTGTCCATGGGATTCTTTAGGCATGAATACTGGAGTGGGTTGCCATGCCCTCCTCCAGGGAATCTTCCCGACCCAGGGATCGAACCCAGGTCTCTTATGTCTCCTGCATTGGCAGGCGGGTTCTTTATCACTAATGCCACTGGGGAAGACCCCAAAGACGATACATATACATATGTATTCAAGTAGATATGTATATGTGATATGTATATGTGTGTACACACATATCTATTTGAACTTTCTTTACTAGAAAACAATAATTCCAAAAAATTATGTAAAGAACTGAAAGGACAGCGATCCTCTAGACTTTCAAGTGTGCTACTCACTTGTATCAAGCCCCTTTGTAATACTCACTCCTTTGAATTTGACAAATAAATTGGATTCAGTCTGTTGGATTTCATGAATTCATATTCCCCATGAGTTACAGGGATGGGGAATCTGACTGAGATTTCCTGGGACCCTGCCAGGATCCATCCCTTAACTTAATTTTCTTTGACATTACATCTTATATGAATTAGCTGTAGGTTTCCAGTTCATTTCTGGACCCTAGGGCAGGTGGGCATAGTCCCTTCTTAGTAAATAGGCGCCATCATGAGAAATCTCCCCAGTGGAACAAAATACAGCTGTTTTCAGGGAGTTGAAATAACAGGTCTGAACAGGTAGCCCTGCAGATAATTTCCAGATTCAATTATATTCTTTGCCGAGGGAAATACACACACCCCAAAGAGGCAGTTTCAGTTGTGGGCGTCAAATGAAACCTGAAGTATATTGAGCGTTACTGATTTCCTTTGACTTGAATTCAGGAAGAGTTTGAATTATTTTAAGGCCAAAGGACACCTTGGATGGTCCAACCCTTGGCTCTCAATTGCCTTCAACTCTGCCTGCATTCAGCCATCACTGTGTGGTTTCTGCACCGGTCTCGTACACCTCCTACTTCTGTGTATAATCTACTTCCATTCTCATCTCATGGCTGATGGTAGATGATTGCTTCTCCTCTCTTCACTGCACTTACAGTCCTGTTGGATTTGAGGAAACAACGATCTTGATTAAGCTCTGAAAAGTGGTTTTGGTCTATTTGCTTTCGGCACCAAATAAATAAGTAAATAATACCTAAAAAACAGCCATCATGATCTCTCGGCAAAGGCGTGTCCTACATAGTCATTTTCATGGCACTGTATTGGTGTCCTAAAACATTCTGAATGCAGCACGGACAGTAAAGCAATCATGGGACAGTTAGCTCATTGCAGAAGGCCTTGGCCTGCAGAGACTGCTCCTGCCAAGTCACCTAAAAGAGCCCCCGGCTGCAAAAAGGCCCCCCACACAGAAGAAGCCCACTGGGCAAATACCTCCTTGCTTCAGGGCTAATCCCAGCCAGGCAGCTCATAAACACCATTAGTAAAGCCTACTGCTGAGTTATTATGCAGCAGAAGGATGCTTGAAATGGCTGGTTGGTATTGTTGTTTTATTTCTCCTTTGCCTGGGTCAAAGTGGCGCATTCACTTGAAAAGATCAGGCAATTTCAACTTCTTGATTGTTGCAGAGAATGAGACATATACAGAAATTTATTATCTGTTGTGTTTTCCCAAATCTCCAGTGTGTTGATAACTCAGCTAGCTAAGCACAAATGAAGACAGTAGAATTAAATTATCTCTAGTAGCACCTTTTCCAAGATTGGAACCAATAACCAAAATGAGGGATTTTATTCACTAAACTGTACAGACAGTGAAGTTACATTTTGTGACAGATTAAGGAACACATGCAATTATTTTGGTCAGGAGACACTAAATTAATTTTTCTTACCACTTAGCTCTACTTTTTAGATTTACCTTTTTTTAAAAAAATTAACATTCTTTCTCTACCACCATCCCAACTTACTATTCTTCAAAGTCATTAAGAGTCGAAATTTTGAAATAGCAATTGAGAGATGCAGGCGGCAAAACTAGGCCAACAGTTGATTTAAAAATATATATTTCATTTTTTTACTGCATTATGGGTATACTCTTCAAACAAGAGAACCTATCCCTTGTTAACATACCCTTCTGTCACCGGAGTCATGGCATGAATCTATGAAGACTTAAAAAGAACATCAAAGATGTGTGTTTCAGCTCTCCTTCACTTTTCAGGTGAGAAAAAGTTTCTGAAGAAGTGAACCACCCAGTAATTTCCAAATTGCTGCATTCACTGGTGCTCCTTGGTGTTGATGACGCTAAACCACTCCTGCTGAACCGCAGTTTGAGCTGTATTCTTTACGAGGTCAGATGGGATGAACTCTCAGTGGTAGTTGCTGACCTCTGATTCAGGCCATCTTGCAGCCGCCTTTCCGGAATGAGAGCATCCTTGATAGCTTTGTTCTTTCCTTGTGTAGAACTTGAAAAGCCAAGGAAACTTCCTAGAGGGATGGGTGCCAGTGAGCCGATGGGGCTTGTTGCTAGAATGAATCTTTAACTCGATTGGCTTTCTGCTTCCATAATCATCAATCCTCCCCTGGAATTGTATTCACATTTTATGAACTCTCTGTCTCTTCAGCTCCTTTGATCTGCAAACATTGTCTTCCAGTTGGGTATTTGCTGGCCTCCCAACTCATCAGCGCCGGAGTCTACTAAATAATGTGCTACATAAGAACTTAGTGTTTCTCCAATAACAAAAGATAGATCTGAATGCTTCAGTGCACCATGAAGGCTGTTGAAAACCATCAATCTTGCTGGCTCTTGTAGAGGTCAAGAGACGGCAGGGCCAGCTGGCCAATCAATTAACCACAAAATTCAGTTTGGAACTTAAGAAAAGCTGTCCTGTGTTATTCTTTCCAGCAGCAAAACTGTCAATATTACAGCAGGTTGTACATAAAAAACAAAGGAAAAAAGGGGAGCTACTATCATGAGCAGCAAATGCTCTAATCAGTGGTAATTCTCATGTGTTAGCAAAAGGAGTCAGCTTCTTGAATCAAAGTGAACATGGAAAATATTTTATTGAACCTTCTGGAAACAAAATTGCATGGTGTCCACCCATACAAGTTTATGCTTAACTTTCAGCACTGTTATCATGATTGTTTCCATTTAAGTCAGAAAGAAACTCCCTGTTTACCCTCCTGGAGTAAAAGTTTTCTATAATTGTATAGGATCAATTGTATCCTGAATGCCTGTGAGTATACCGAGGAGAAAAATAAGTTAATTAACTGACACCTTGTGAAAGGTGATAGTATCAGTGGGGGAGGACCCCTACAGAGTGAATTGTTTCTTTCATATATGACCTTCTGCTCTATTAGTTTCAACCCTAGAATACTCTATACATACCTTGCTCTTATTCTTCAGGTAATTTGTCCTTTTGTCCTCCATTTGTCCTTGAGCATACAGATATAGATATCTTCTCTAACAGATTTTTTTTTTTTTTTTTTTACAATTTCTGTCACATATATCTTTTTTAATTTTTTTAAAATTAAAAAAAAATTTTTTTTTCATTTTTTGGCCACGTCATGAGGCTTGTGGGATGTTAGTTTCCTGACCAGGGATTGAACCTGGGCCTTGGCAGCAAAAGTGCTGAGTTCTGATCCCTGGACCACCAAGGAATTCCCTGTCACATATTTTTTAAAATCAATTTCCCTTTCCCTCACACCTACATAATCAGACACTTAATACTGTTACCACCTTTGATGTTATCGGTCTAATTTTTACTACTCTTCAATGAGATAGGCTTATTTGGCCTTATTTTTTAGAACAGATACAAAAACTAGTGTGCTGAGTTAGTTGAGAAAAAGCACTTAAAGTGCCTAATTTAATGCCTGATCTATAAGGGTTAATAGATGTTCTGTGATATTAATGACTGTTAGTTTTAATAATTTAACTTGCCAAAGATCATGTTACTTGTGAGTGACAGAGCCAAAATTTGAATGTAAATTAATTTAACACCTAAGCCTCATATTTTTGCCCCTTTACCCCACTTCTTAAGTTAGAAATATATCCATTCTTAAGAGAGGACTGATCTCAAAGTGAAAACATGAAAGGAGGGTATGAGAAGGGACTTTCTAAAGAGAGGGTCAAGCAGTGGTACCCAGGAACCCTTGGAATGATGCACGGAGGCAGGGTAGCAGATACCGACCCTTGGGGCTTTTTGACAAGGTGGTGAGTAAGGTCCAGGAAGCAGGCAGGGAAGATCAGTGCCAAAATCTTAAAGATGATGGATTTCTAGAGGAAGAAACATTATTACCTGTAAGTCTTCTTGGCATTAATACTCTGTAATGAAAGAAAGGGAAAGTCGCTCAGTCATGTCAGACTCTTTGCAACCCCATGGACTATATAGTCCATGGAATTCTCCAGGCCAGAATACTGGAGTGGGTAGCCTTTCCCTTCTCCAGGAAACCTTCCCAGCCCAGGGACAGAACCCAGGTTCCCTCATTGCAGGTGGATTCTTTACCAGCTGAGCCACAAGGGAAGCCCAAGAATACTGGAGTGGGTAGCCTATCCCTTCTCCAGCGGACCGTCCCAACCCAGGGATCGAACTGGGGTTCCCTGCATTGCAAGCAGATTCTTTACCACCTGAGCTGTGTTACAGTGGTAGCACTGAGAGTACTTCCTGGGCAGAACTGCAAGTAGCATCATCAGCATCCTGTTGGGAGGGGGTACTCTGGGGGGAATCTTTGTGCCTGTTCCCCAGTGGCTCAAGCAGTAAAGAATCTGCCTGCAGTGCAAGAGACTCAGGAGATGCAAGTTTGATTCCTGGGTCGGGAAGATCTCCTGGAGGAGGATATGGCAACCCACTCCAGTATTCTTGCCTGGAGAATCCCATGGACAGAGAAGCCTGGTGGGCTTACAGTCCATGGGGTTTCAAAGAGTTAGGTATGACTGAGCATGCATACACCTCAACATAGAATAGAAACCTCATGGGAGAGAGTGGAAGCTGAGGTTCCTGGAATCTGCCTTCAAATATAACCAGTCTCCTCAACTTCCAGAAAAAATCTTCCTACCACAGTCATTTCTCAATGCAGAGATTCCAAGAAGTTCCCAGAATGCTTTGAGAAATGGACAATATTGTTAGAATCATTATATAATAGTCAAGATCTCAGGTGGGCACTAGTGGTAAATAACCCACCTATTAATGCAGGACACATAAGAAGCAGGTTCAATCCCTGGGTCGGGAGGATCCCCTGGAGAAGGAAATGGCAACCCACTCCACTATTCTTGCCTGGGAAATCCCATGGACAGAGGAGCTTGGAGAACTATAGTCCATGGGGTTGCAAAGAGACAGACACAACTGAGTGACTGAGTATGCATGCAAGATAACTATGCTAAATGAAACTGCAATTTTAATTTCACATTATTATTCTATCTACAAGTATGGGAAGAACATGTCTGTGTTCATTAAAACATGGGTGCTGTCCTCTGTGCAAATGTGCAGGAATACATTACTATACATACATGTGGTAAGTAAATAAGAAAAGTATTAAGTGAAAAGACATCTCAATAGTATTGTGTGCAGAGGTTGGGACGCCAAGAGAGAACATGTAAGGAGGGGACGTCAGGATGCTGTAAGCCTCAGGAAACCACACAAAAATGGGCCAGGTTTCTCACTGGTCAGCTACTTGGAGATTAAGGGATTGAGTGAATTAGATTGGGTCTAGAACCCAGGATTGCACTAGAACATAAAAGACACGAGCATTAAATTAAATGGGCTTCTCTCATGGCTCACATGGTAAAGAATCTGCCTGCAATGCAGGAGATCTGGGTTTGATCCCTGAGTTGGAGAGATCCCCTGGAGAAGGGAATGGCTATCCTCTCCAGTATTCTTGTCTGGAGAATGCCATGGACAGAGGAACCTGGCGGCTACAGTCCGAGGAGTCATAAAGAGTCAGACTTGACTGAGTGACTAACACTTTCACTTTACATTCAGTTCAGTTCAGTTCAGTCACTCAGTCGTGTCTGACTCTTTGCGACCCCATGAATTGCAGCACGCCAGGCCTCCCTGTCCATCACCAACTCCTGGAGTTCACTTAGACTCATGTCCATCGAGTCAGTGATGCCATCCAGCCATCTCATCCTCTGTCGTCCCCTTCTCCTCCTGTTATTTCCAGCTGGCACTAGTGGTAAAGACCTGCTTGCCAATGCAGGAGACAAAAGAGACGCAGGTCAGGAAGATCCCCTATAGGAGGGCATGGCAACCCACTCTAGTATTCTTGCCTGGAGAATCCAATGGACAGCAGAGCTTGGCAGGCTACAGTCCATGCAGTAGCAAAGAATACTAAGTTCTTCATTAACTTGTATCTTTCAAATGGCAGAAAGTCAAAACAAAGAGAGGGGGCATTATCAGAAATCCAAGTAGAAACTTCATGGTAACAGAACTGTCAGGGGACGTTCATTAAATAAATAAGGACTCAGCCTTCCATCCTTGCTAGATGACTCCCGCCCACTTCCATTCAGGTCAGCAATTCTTTACAGTGTTGGAGTGCGACGGGGAGGATGGGGAATGAAACAAACAACAAAAATACCACTAAGATCCATATTGCAAAGTACAATACACACCTACAGATGTTCCATCTGAGCCTACAGAGTAGGTATTATTATCCCAAACTAAAGGGAGAGAGACTTAGGATCAGAAAAGTCAAGACTTACTCAAGGTCATAAAAATAGGACTACAAAGAATATGGTCTTCCAACTATTCCGGTGTACTTTATATTATTTCAGCAACAGAAAACCATGCAATTAAAAAAGATGAATGTGTACTAAATATATTTCATTAAGGATTAGTATGAGGGCGTATAATTGATTTTCTTTGCTGCACAGCAGAAACTAATCCAACACTATAAAGCGACTATGTATGCATGCATGCTCAGTCTCTCAGTGTCTGATTGCGACCCTATGGACTACAGCCCGCTGGGCTCCTCTGTCCAGACAAGAATGCTGAAGTGAGTTGCCATTTCCTTCTCCTGAGGATCTTCCTATGCAGGGATTGAACCTACATCTTTTGCATCTGCTGCATTGGCAGGCAGATTATTTACCACTGTGTTACCAAAAATTAATTTAAAAATTGTATTATGATTCATGTGAAAACAATTATTAAAAAGTATTGATTTTTGTATTATTGGAATAAGTAGTCAATTTTTATATACATTTTTATGTTCTCCAAAAGGTTAGGTATTTTTTCCTTGTTGGGTTTAGCATTCTTCATATGTTCTTTTAAATATGCTTATTAATTATGTTGTTCAGATTTCCTATATTCTTACTATTTTTTGGTAAGTATATGTGCTGTGTGCTTAGTTGCTTCGGCATGTCCAACTCTGCGATCCCACGGGCTGGGGCCCACCAGGCTCCTCTGTCCATGGGGATTCTCCAGGCAACAATACTGGAGTGGGTTGCCATGCCCTCCTCCAGGGGATCTTCCCAACCCAGGGAATGAACGCAGATCTCCCATATTGCAGGTGGATTCTTTACTGTCTGAGTCACCAGGGAAGCTCAAGGATACTGGAGTGGATAGCCTATCCCTTCTCCAGGGGATCTTCCCAACCTAGGAATCAAGCCGGGGTCTCCTGCATTCCAGGCAGATTCTTTACCAGCTGAGTTCCAGGGAAGCCTGGTAAGTATATAATAATCTAATATAGCAATGGCTAAAAGTGTGTGATAGTTCCATATATAACAAATATTTTATATAATGTATAATTCCTTATATAAAAATTCTTCATATATTGTCAAATATTAAAAAAAAAAAAACAAGATTCATAGGGGAAATAAAGAACGGAGGCCAAGAATTCCATGTCAGGATTTTTAGAAGTAACTTCCTATTCCTCTCTCTCTGCACCACCGTTTATCCCTTGATTAGCCATGTGGAAATTACAAGGGGGTTTTAGATCAGTGGAATCATCCGATGGGAAACCATGGGCACGTTCAGTCCTGTGGCCATAGGGGAGAGAGTGAGTATGCCACCCCTGCTTCCCCTATTGAAATACAGGCAATGCTGACTGTCCTCAGGTGTTCATGGGTGCTTACTGCTAATTTACCCCTGTCCCCATCACTAGCCTTCCTTTCATACTTAGTCTCCACCTGTTTTGAGCATCAGCCCTAAAGTAGGCTAGAAAAGAGTCAAACAACTGTCCAGGAGTTAGAATTATAATTTAAATAACATTTTTTAACCTTATTTGGGGCTTTTGGAGCTGAGAAGGCAAGTAGACTCAAGGAAAGACTTTAAGCAACAAAATCTTTTTCGTCCTTTGTTTTGGTTTGTTTTTTATTTATTTATTGACCACACTGCACAGCATGTGGGATCCTCGTACCCCAGCCAAGGATTGAACCCATGCCCCCTGTAGTGGAAGTATTGACCACTGGACTGCCAGGGAAGCCCCTTGTTTGCTTTTTATTAAATCCAAGTAGCGTCTACCTGGATCATCAGTTGTATGTAAAACAAGCACTTCTAAAGGAAACCTAGAAAGAAGAGTACTTCTCACTTGCTAGGTATAATGACTGATGGTGATTGACCTATCACAATCCTCTTATCAGAAAGTCAATTCAAAATAAGCCACCAAAAATGTAAATGTGATAAATTACAAAATGTAGGGGGAAACACAGACCCACTTAGGTTCGAGGAAAAGTGATTAGAAAATAGATTTTCTGAAATAAAAGAAAGCAGCTGGTCAGGTCAGCGTGCCCTTCCATCTACTAAGCCATAGAGATAGAGAATCCAATTGATGCTGAAAAAGATAACTGGATAGAAGCAGAGATAAGCCCATCGATCTGAGTCAAACTGAAAGAGAATCAGTGCTCCCGTGGAAATGGACAAGTCCTGACGGGAACTAGCTGCTGTGTGCGTCCAGGCAGAAATGGCTCCAAGTGCTGGTGACTTCTAAAGAAGACCCAGTAAGGGCAGGTAGACACTTGAGTTGCCAAAAATTCCTAAAGGATTAGGAGTAATAATAATAATAATAATAATAATAATAATAATATTAGCAGCAATATGGTGAAAAGTTAGTGCATCAATCAAGACAGCAAGAATTCTAAAATAATTAAAACTATACTTCATCTCTTTATGATTCTGCTTATTAAAAATCAACAGACCCATTGTGGAGACGCAGTCATAGAGGACAGATTTGACGACATAGAAGGGAAAGGAGACAGTAGGATGAATTGAGAAAGTAACATGGAAATGTATACATTACCGTATGCAAAATTAGATAGCCGGTAGAAACTTGTTGTATGACTCAGGGAGTTCAAGTCCGGTACTTTGTGACAACCTAGAGGGGTGAGATGGGGTGGGAGGTGGGAGGGAGGTTCAAGAGGGAAGGGACATACGTATACCTATGGCTGATTCATGCTGATGTACGGCAGAAACCCACACAATAGTGTAAAGCAATTATCCTCCAATTAAAAATAAGTTTAAATTAAAAAAATCAATAGACCCATTGTTAGGTACCACAGTTAGTATATCTTTCTAAAGGGTGGTGAGAACTAGTTTTAAGTAGATGAAAGAGCAAATAGCTAAATTCTGACATGGAAATAAAGATGAAAGCAGAATGCAAATGTACTAAAGGTCATATCCCAAAGGGGGCAGTTCTCTGCTTTGTGGTCTGAATGATGGAGCCAAGAGGAATTTTTCTTTGCTTTATTTTTTTTAATTGTTGGATAATTGTTTTTCAATGTTGTGTTGGTTTCTGCTGTACACCAACGTGAATCAGCTATAAGTATACATATATCCCCTCTCTCTGAAGCCTCCCTCCCACCTACCCCCAGCCCACCCCTCAAAGTCATCACAAGGCTGGGCTGCCTGTGTTATACGCAAGTTTCTCGCTGGCTATCTATTTTACACACGGTTGGTCGTGTATATATGTCAATGCTAGTCTCTCAACTTGTCCCACCCTCTGCTTCCCCTGTGGTCAAAAGAATTTCACTGCTGAAACTAATGCTAAGATTTCGTGAATCTGTATATATGGAGATGCTAATTAGTGACAGCTTGGGAAGATAAGTATGAATAGAATAATAGATGGACAACAGAGAAGTTGTTTTTCTGACGTGGCTGGAAGTGGTTGAAAAAGCACAGAAAAGAACTTTTCCTAGAATGAATATATAGATTTTTTTTAATGAAATAAGGGGGATTTAAGTTATTCAGAGAAATGCAAACAGTAATTGAAAAGTTCAGCTAACCTGGATACTTCTGGCAAAATCATGGAAAGCTTTAATTCTGAGTGATGCAACATTGAGAATCCAGCTAAAGTTAAGGAGATTCAAGTAACTGTAGGGATTTTTTTTTCCCCACTAATACCTACATTTATTTTCTTCCTTTCTTTTCAGTCTCTAATCTGTTACCATTCTACTTAGCTTTCAAATGGGGATTTTTTAAAAAGAAACTTGAGTCAAGATTTGGGCCTGGAAATATGGACTGAAAGGATTTTTCTCAAGAACCAAAAGAGTTAACGACAGTTGACCCCGGGTTACAAACAGACAAAAGCGAGGAAGAAAAACAAGATTTATCCCTTAACGGGAGGCGGAGTGGACTCTCTAATTATCTTGTGTCCCTGTAACTTTCTAAGAGTGAGTGTCCCCCCACCACCCCCCTTGCAGGAGGGTCATTTCTTGTGCCCTAATGGTTGGCTAAGTGTGATGCTCCTGAGGAGACAATAAAGAGGAAAAAGACTAGGGTTTAGGAGACAATCCCAGAGCATGACATGCTATTTAATAGGTTGTGTTTATGGCTTGCTTGTAGGTGGATGCCGAAGAGACAGCTTCCTGGAGGCTTCTGTGTCGGGTCCAGATGTTTATCATGGGGATTTTCAAAGTATCCAAGAGGTACTATATGCATCAGGCTACTTCAAGCAGAGGAGGGAGAAGTCAGCCGTCCCGAAAGGCTGCCCTCTGTGAAGAGCTGGGGTTGGGGAAGCCAGACCATAAAATCTTGGGTCCCCTTTCTAATGCCGTTGACCTTTCACACCACGCCATTTCTGGCTTCCATAACCTTCTGACAGTTTGCTCCTGTGACCCTTACTCACTTGTGCTTTAGATTTTCATTATTCCTACGGAGTGTGTAGTTTTCCTCTACACTATATACCCATAAGGACCTAGGTTCGGCTTATCTTTATATCCACTTTAGCACAATACATGGCCTCTACTGGAAACTCAAAAGGTGCTTTTTGAATGAATAAATGATTTCTATGAATTGAGCTCTTTGAAAAAATTTCTCACTCATGGGAAGAAGCTGTCTTAGGCGGCGGCTGTTTGTTGGGCTTGGGGATGCACTGAATCTCTCAGCATCTGTTATCGTAGGATTCAGTCAAGCAGGTGAGGGATGTACACTAGTGGGCTCAGGGCAACGGCCGAGGCCGACAGCACACGTGCATTTGGGTTGTAGGAATAAGAAGGCGATTGTAAAAGGGGCAAGTTTTCTTCCTAATCACTTTGCCAAATAGCTGTTGAAATTCCAAGAACATAGAATCTAGAACCACAGAGGCATATTCACTATCTCTGGATACGGTAAGAGCTCAAGCTTCTTCTCTCCATTCTTTTGTCTTTATGTCAAATTCACTCTAAAAAGATACAGCATATCTTTGTAAATTTTATATCTGAAAGATCTGTCTCTATGTGAAGCAAGGTCAAAATGGGGCTAAGTGAAAAAACAATGAAGGGAGGTGGGAAGTGGGAGGGAGGTTCAGGAGGGAGAGACAAGTATACGTATGGCTGATTCATGTTGATATATGGCAAAAACGAATACAATATTGTAAAGCAATTATCCTCCAACTAAAAAAGAACAACAAAAAGGGATGGAAGTTGAAGGGCCTGGAGATGCGATCCCGAGAGGGCTTGTGTTGCTCTAGGCACTTCTATTATTTAGTATTTAGTTTTATTATCTATTATTAGTTATTGCTTCCGATCCACAGCAAACTAGGTTCCACAAGGAAATGGAGGGGAAAGAAGGTTGGTATTGTCAGGACACCATCCTGAAGGTCTTTAGACCTCATTGTCTAATACTTCTTGCAAAGAATTATAACATCACAGTTGCAAGAGATCTAAGGAACAAACCAGCTTATTTTTACAATCACTTTACTTTTGAAGAAATGAAAGCCCAGAGTATTTAGATGATTTCTTTATGTAATGTGACTGGTGTTTACATTGGAATCAGAACTCAGACATATACTCGGATGTAATTTTCAATGCCACCAAGGGATCATCCAGCCATTGGATTTTTAAAAAGTTGAAGTAACATTTAGTATCATCAGAGAAAATTTGGAATATATAGAAGTATAGAGAAAAGTAGAAGTTTGGGATTGACATGTACACAGCTGTATTTAATACAGATAACCAACAAGGACCTACTGTAGAGCACAGGGGACTCTGCTCAATATTTTGTAATAATCTAAATCAGAAAAGAATTTGAAGAAGAATAGATACATGTATCTACACACACTGTATACACACACTGGTGTATACATATATATATACACACACTGAAATAACTGTGTTGTACACCTGAAACTAACACATTATTAATCAACTATGCTCCCTTTTAAGAGAAATTTTTTTTAATGACATAAAGGTCCATCCCCTTAATTACCATTGATATCAGTTCCTTCTTGTATTGACACACTTTTACATATTTTTCTGTTTTTTCTTATACTTTTTATATTGTGATATATTTCTATCAGTATTTCTCCCACCACAATTTCATGACTGTACAATATCAAGGAAGAGTTTTTGCTATATTTTATATAATCATTTTCTTAATACTGGGTATCGCCTCCATCTTTTTATTTATTTATTTATTTTGACCATACCACACAGCATGTTGGATCTTAGTTCCCCTATCAGGGACTGAACCCACAACCCACACACTGGAAACTCAGAGCCTTAACTACTGATCCGCCAGGGAAGTCCCATCTCCATCTTTCCCTGTTCATAAATAATAGTGCCCCAAAGACCCCTATTTAGAAAATTCTTTGCATGAGAAGATAATAGTCTTATAATTCTTAGTTTTCCAGAATAGTAATTCCTAGATTAGGAAGTACAAACATTTTGAAAAATCAGAATATATTTGTCCAAAAAGCTCACTCACTCTTTCTCTCTCTCTATATATATATTTAAAATTATTGTCTTTGATATAGTCATATCCTCTCAGAAATAAAGCATATTTTTAAAAAGTCCTTCCTTAACTGGCCTGCTCACCAGTTTGGGAAAGTTGACGGTCAACAACGCCAGCTATGTACCCCCAAACTATTTTACTTAAAGAAATAAACTTGGTCAAGGAGCATTCAACTGGCATCTATTAGCCCTGAATCCTGCAGCTACCACACAGGTCTGAGGGCCTCTCTCTCTATCTCAAAAAACAAAGGAAAGAGGCAGGCTTAAGATATGATGGCAGGTGTGACAGCACGAATGGGCCTGTGAGGCAGTGTGATCAATTGCAGAGAAGCTGCTGGTGCTCCAGGTGAGCATTCTTTGCAGTGACACATGATTTTGTGAATGATGGCAGGCTTTTCCTTGTTTTGTTAATGTTGTATAGTTGCTAAATGGCATCTGACTATTTTGCAACCCCAGCAGGACATCCATGGGATTTCCCAGGCAAGAACACTGGAGTGGGTTGCCATTCCCTTCTCCAGGGGATCTTCCCCACCCAGTGACTGAACTTGAGTCTCCTGCTTTGGCAGGTGGATTCTTTGCCACTGAGGCATAAGAGACGCCCTTCCGTTGTTAAGAGAACCACTTTACCTGGGACAAGGTGGTCTGATAAAAAACAAAACAAGGACTGAACATGGAAGAACCTCAGGATTCTAAAATTTTACAGCTGGAAATGCTCTAGATATCAGCAAGTCCTGGTTTATGGACAATATTTAATTTTAAAAATGAAGGCCTGGATGGATTTAATGGTTTGTATAAGTAATGCAACCAGTTAGTCACAGAACCTCTCAAAAAAGGACATCTCAAACATCATCTAAAGGAAAAATGAAACCATCTCCTAGATTTTACCGGAAGCACAGGTTGCAACAGCGTTAATATCTCTGGGTTCAGAAACTGTGTTTTCTGACAAGAACATAATTTTTCTTCTGCAGCATCACTTTAGATGATGTTTAGATCAAGGGTCACTTCAGGACTGCATGAAAGAGCGCTGAACTGGGATTCTTACCAGGATGAAGCCTGCCTATGAACCAGATAAATTCCCCAGCTCCTCAGTTTCCTAATCTATAAAACAGGCCTGCCCTGGCTACATCAGGAGGCCAAAATAAATTTAAATTAGGGAATGTATGTGAAAGTCATTTGAAAACACCAAACTGTACTTGAATGTAAGGGATTCAGCTATTGATAACATTTTCCCCATTCATAATGTACCACTGAGGCTGGTCAATTTCAAGTTAAAAGAACTTGAGTTTGAAGCTCCCTTTTTAGAGGTGGTGGTGACATTTACTTTTCTTGAATTTATTTCAGGGCTCCAGCACCCTGACTTTAGAATTTAATGGTGGAGCACAACTGAAAACTGAGTTCTCCATAATACGCAAGTGAAAGAAAACGTTAAAAAAATCTGCTTCAAGAAGACAAAGTGCCAGGTACACACAGCTTCACTTCCTTTCCTAGATTTTAGGGAATTTAACATTTAAACATTTTCAAGTACAAGCCTCTTATTTGGAAGCCCAGAGACTCAAAGCGTGATTTTACTTAGCTTTTAGAGGTCTGTGGCTATTTTATTTAATTTCTCTGGTAGTTGAGGAGACTAGGCAATTTAAAAATAGTTGGTTAAATAACTAAACATTAAAAAAGCACAGGAGGTGTTCAGGGTGATTGCTACTTGAAGTTAGTTACAGAGGAAGGTAAATAATTAGAGAATAACATGTCTAAGCTCTTCTACTGAATGCAACACACACACACACACACACACACACACACACATCTTTACTTACAGACAAGTGGCTACCCTAGTACACCAGGATATTTTAGAAAGCCCTTGTTTTCATCCCTCTGTGGACTGCGATTGAAACTAGACCAGAAGACAAGTTTTTTTGCTAGCTAATTTTCCATAATAAGGAAATTTCTTGTTTATACCTCAACTTTCTTTTAAAATGAATTTTAAAAAAGTGTTTTTAGCACTGTTAAAACAGGAGACAAGAGGGTCAACTTGAAAGATATGAGCTTCATAGGCATCATCCATGATATTTTTCCATTATCTACCAATCAGAGCCAGCATTTTTGAGAAAGCTGTATTTTAATGAGAAAGGAAAATTTTTAAAAAGTGCCACTGAGCTCATAAAGATTAATCACAGAGCCCTGTATTCAAAAGTCAGCAATTCTTGCTATTATATCTATATATACATATATATTCTCTGTTTTTTTTCCTTCCTTAGCTCTATGAAAATTTACAGTGTGATAGACTATATCATCTATTAACATTTAAACATAGGTTTCATGCTGGGGTGTGTTCTGCCTATATGAATAGAATGATTGGCTTTTCTTTATTTCTTGGATAATCTTAAAGTGGAGACAAAAAAACAAAAAGAAAAGAGGAGGAAAGCAGGCTATATTTGGATGAAGTACTGAGAATAGTATCCCTTATTTTTTATTGTTGTGGGCTTTTGAAAAGTATTTGAAGGCAGCATCAGTGAAAAACAGGTTTTTTACCCCCAAGCCTGCCGTTACCCCCTTATATTCACAAGCTGACAGAGCAAAATGCTGACTGAATTTATAAATGGATTTAGAGAAACTGATGATTCAGGCCCTAAAACTAAAAGATGAGTGGATCTAGCCAGCAACAAAGTGAAAGCGAGGTGATTTCTCAAGCGTCAAATGTCCCAAGTTGAAAGGCATTCAGGTTCACTTACATTTGCTCTCAAATTGTAAACTTCGACAGGTACTTAAAAGTCCATCCCAGAAAGTGTTCCAACAGATCGTCTGCAGTCAGTCATCACGCTCACAGCCTAGAGCAGCTGATGACCCACTGCTTACTTCAAGTTAAATGTTTAGTTACTTTGCTCTGTGAAGACACAACCCATTTGCTCATCAGCTCTGCAAGGAGTGAGACAGCTGTACACAGATAAACAGTTTTCAAACTGCCACTAATCACCATGTGTGGGAAGCCAAATAGATGGTCTGATTCCTTTTAGATCATGTTTTCTGAGATTTTCATTGATGCACTCTGTAGGTTTATTGGGTCCCATCTACGTGACAAGCACTCTTCCCAGGGCTGGAATTACTGCCATGAACAAGCAGATGAAGTCCTTCTCTCATGGAGCTTACCTTCTATTTTGAGAGGGTTTTTCTTTTTTTTTTTTTTTAGCACTATTAAGAAAAGGGGCAGGAGACAGAAAAAAGACAAGTCAGTAAAAGCAGCGACAAAGACTCTGCATAAAATGAACATGAGGTGCTCTGAAGGTCAAGGACTGAGGTCAGAGAAGGGTTAAAAATCCAATAAGTGAAATGTAACCTGAGATCTGAATGACAGACAGCCCTTTCTGCAGACCTGAAGGGAAAGAGTTCTAGTTATAGAAGAACAAGTGCAAAGACCCTCAGGTCTAACAGGAACAGCAACAAATAAAAGCCAGTTATGTTGGAGTACAGCAGACAAGAGAGAGAATGATGGGGGTAAGGCCAAATCCAGGCCAGGATAAGGAGTTTAGATTTTATCCTAAAAGGAGAGAAGAGCCATTAGAGACTTTACATAAGAGAGCAATGGAATTCATGCTTTAAGGAGCTCATTGTGGCTGTTCTATGGAGGATTCATCAGAAAGGGCAAAGTAACATCAAAAAGATGAGTTTGAAACCATTGTGAAACTAGATAAGAGGTGATCATGATTTGGGGTAAGGAGAAGTAAAGATAGAAAAAAAAACTGGAAGGATTCAGGGGAGATTTGGAATTAGATATTACAGGATATGGACAGATTAGATGTGGGCAAGGGAAGATAGTGAGGGAAAGAGGAATAACACCCAGAAACCTAACTTGCTTGTCTACCTAATTCCCTGAGTAACCGGGTAGAGAGTAGGGGTATTTATGAACACGTACAAGACCAGCAATAGAGCTGCTTGGAGGAAAAGTGATTTTTTTTTTTTTTGCTTTATTGTTTATTATTTTTAAATTTATCTTTACTTTTGTTTTTTAATTAACTAGTGTAGGATCTTACTTCCCTGGTCGGGGTTCAAACCTGCACCCCCTGCAGTGGAAGCTCAGAACTGTAACCACTGGATCACCAGAGAAGTCCCCAAAAGTGGTGTTTTGACTGAAACTAGAGATGCCTAGGTGGACATGGACCTGTGAGTCTGGAGTTCTCAGGGACATGAGCTCAATCTATGCACATGGTATCTGCAACCACTGGACTGGGTGTAATAAGTAAAGAGAAAAAGGCCTTGCAACTCTTGGACATTTGGAATTTCAGTAGCAGAGAAAGAATAAAGGACCCAGAGAATGAATAGTCAGTGACTGAGAAAGAAAATCAGGAGAGAGATTTCCTAAGAGAAAGACACAGCCGATCCTTCATTCCCTTTCAGCTGTATTTTGAGGGGACACAAATACAAACTCTAGAATAAATCAAAGTTTTCTAGGAATGCTAATCCGTACAAATAACATTACTTATTGGTTTATCATGGATGATTTTTTTCTGGAAAGAAGGGAGAGGAAGCCCTGACATTAGGAAACAACAAAGATATACAAGATGTGGATGATGAAAACATTCATACATACGATGGAAATTTCACACCAAAATTCACAAAGCCAAACGTACAGGAAAACCAAAGAAAACTGGGCAGAATGATGTTAGTCATAGGAGCCTTCCATTTTTCTCCCTGAGCCTATGAGTGATCAAGCTTTGGCTTTTGACATCTGTCACAATTGGGATGAAGTCTCTTGTGATTTTTCTTCTCCTTTTAGCTTTTGATCCATGTTTTAGAAGTTAAAGGTGTGGAAGGTCAGAGTAAAGATCTCTGAACCTTGATCCAATGCACCTTTAAAATTCCTACATGTTGAGGGCCAAACCTTCTGTAGCTAGGAAGCGTGAGTGTCTGAATAATTTGCATATACCATATTAATTAACCATGAGGCCACACATATATATTCGCTCTGTATATAAATACACTAACTACAAACCAACCTCTCCTGGTCATTATGCCCTGTTTGGTTAAGACAATACCCATTACTTTTCAGCAGTGAGTAACAATAAAGATGCATATTTTTCTCAGGTGCTTTTAGAAAAATAAAACCCATTCTTTTTTGGGAAAAGAAGGGAATATGAGCAAACCACAGTGCAAATTATGAACACTATAGGTGAGAACACATTGCTGGATTTGTGTGAAACAGAAGGATGCAAAAAGCACTGTTTTTCACTTAGAGAATTTTTCTTGTTAGGGAGAATAAAATTCTGTTGAGCCTACAAAGGAAATAATTTTAAAATTAAACAAAATAGCTCTACGAAGAAAAGATTGGAACTATTTTTCCTTTAAGGACTGGCATCTGATGAAACAATTAGTAAAGATCAAGGGACATTAGTCATAAGTAAATCCCCCTATTCAGCTGCGATGTGATCTTTTAAGAGGTTTAAAGCAATACATTGTAATCTGGCTGATTGGGTTCCTCAGCTGTGATTATCAGGCTCGTCTGATTATTAACCTAATTGCTATCTAAATCAAGGAAAGCTATTCAGTGATTGCTTCTTGATTTAAAAAAAAATATTTTGACTGGTTAATGCAGTATCTTTTATTTGCCTTGTATCTTGAGTAGTGCCTGTTCTACTGTTGTTTTGATTCAACTTGGAAATACAATTTATTGGTAAAAACACGAAAATTAGCAGTTTGTTATTATTTAAGGATCAAATTAGGCCATGATGAAATTCACAGAACTCAGAAAATCAACAAATCATCCACAGGGAGTTGATGCAAGGGAAGGGCTCTGTTATAACTGAATTTCAGAGACAGAGAGGTGCTTGAGATAGTATACATCCTTTATTTTATAGGTATAGAAAGAGTGGGTTAGCATCGAATGTGCACTTATTTGGCAGATGTTTTTCTGGCTGTATTATGTATGGTACCTCATTTCATGCTCCCAGTAAATCAAATAAAAATAACTAAAATTCATAAAGGTAGGTGGCTTACTATGCTCAATCATGTTGTCCAGTGAAACTAAATCAAGGCTTGAATTCATTTTCTCTTCCTTGTACTATAGTGTTCTTTCCACTAAGAGCACTGCCAATGGTATTCTTTCTCGAATGGAAACCTGATTGAGGTCAGGGGGTGTTTTTTTTAAAAGGAGTTTAGATCAAGAAAAACCTGAAAATGGTGAAACTTATTCTACAGGAAACTGTTTTCAGAGCAAAGGAGGGGAAAATACATCCAGATACTAAATGAGAAAAAAAAATAAACAAAAATTAACTTTGTGATGGAAAGTGGTTCATGATTATTTGTTCTCTGTCCCCTCCTGAAGTGTGAGCCCCAGAGAATCAGTTGTGGTTCACCGGCTGAAGACAGTCTGTGGTTGATGCATCAGAAGAGAAATGGGGGGAAAGAGTGCAGAATTCAGAGTCCACAAGCTCTGGGTCAATGCTAATTCTTCCCCTTGCTGAGACTGAAGTGTTTGACAAGTTTTAAATTTCTCTTTTAAGTCAGTTTTCTTCTTTTTAAAGTAAGTGCCTATCTTATAGGTCTGGATGGAGATCAAATAAAATAATGATTTTTAAAAAAAATAAAGGCCACACATTAGTGGAGGTGGTGCAGTGGTAAAGAATCCACCTGCTAATGCATGAGACTCGAGTCTTGGGTTTGATCCCTGGATCAGGAAGAGCCCCTGGAGGAGAAAGTGCAACCCACTCCAGTATTCTTGCATGGAGAATTCCACGGACAGAGGAGCCTGGCGGTCCCGAGTCAGTGGGGTCACAAAGAGTCAGACCGGACTGATCAGCTGAGCACACATATATATTGGTGGTTCTTTATTCACTCAGACCCAACATCTCCTTTTAATAATAGCTTGTTAAGCATCTTAACTATCTCAAAACTGAATTTGTAGATGCTATGCTTTACCTACAAAGATACCTTTTAAATAATCAAAATCATGTCTGTCACATAAAAGAAAAAGAGGGAAAATAAATCTGTAATAAACAGTACAATATAGATCAGTAATCCTTCCACAATTCTACCACCCAAATGACTCAGAAATTCAAAAAGATTCTGTCGCTCATTTGACAGTAAACCCTGACATGAACATGTATGAAACTGATGTGGTCTTTATTTTCCCCAGTTAAGGTTAATAGCTAGAAGATTTTTCTGCAGAAAAATGTATGTGTTTGATTATAGGTGCTCTCCTGGTTTCACTAATAAAAGTTACATACTATGTACAGAACATGTACTAGCTTATCTGTAAAAACTCTTCAAAGTATTGAATTCTAAAGTGCAGCCAGTCCCAAGAGTTTTAAAGAAGGAATGTGAGCTTGTTATAATTACTAAAGCTTTATTATGCTTACTATTAGGTTGGCCAAAAAGTTCGTTTGTTCAATGAACACACTGTTCAATACAGTTACTGGTGAAAATAAGAGATGCGTCACTTATTTCTACTTAAACCTGAACAAAACTTTTGGTCAATCCAATATATGCCTGGCATTGATTTTAGATTTCACTTTTTAATATCTACGAGTTAAGTACTAGTTTTATTCCCATTTTGCAGATAAGGAGAATGAGACACAGAGAGAGTAAGTAATCGGCCCAGCGTCACACAGCTCGTGTGTGGTAAGGATGGATGGGAAGGGTATGCAGGCAGTCTGCAGATTCCATGTTTTTGCCACTGTATTCTCCTGTGTTTCAATAAGTACATGCTCAAGCATGCTGGCTCTGAAAACCACAAAGAAGTAGTCAGATGCCCGCATCTCTGCTTAGAAGACTTAAACATTCTCACATCATAGTGATGACTTGACATCAGTTATTAGTGTGATATGATTCCCTGAAATAGTGAAATATGTAGAAAATTTCTTAGTAAAACAAAATACATTTTTAATTGATTTACATGTTAATTGCATGCCAAAAAACTCAATATATACTATGTAATTAAGATGACGTATAAAACAGGCCCTTAGTATAAATGATTATAAATAAGTTTTTCACCGACATGAGTATCTGTTGGAGATCAAGCACTGGCTGGGATGTAGGATGATCCTTCACTGTGTAGTGGCTGTCTTGACCACCCTTGACCCTGCCTACCTAAGGCCAGGAGTCCTCCAATACTTGCCAATAAAATAAACCCAGAAATTGGCAAAGGATACCTCAGCAGTAGACACTTGCCATTTTAGAACCACTACGGTAAACCATAAGCCATTTTATAATGACCAGTTATGATTAAAGTACTGATATTAATCCAACCATTCTGCAATACAACTTTAAAGATTGGCTCAATTAAAATCTACTAGTGGGACAGTAAGACTACAGAGGAAAATGCAGACAGAAATTTTGACCATATAGATTTCCTTATCTCCCATCTTTACACTTTTAAAAGCTTTGTATTTTATATTTGTTTTATGTTGTTTTATAAAAGATTCTGTCTTACTGACAAAGTGAGCTGTAAACAAAATGCAGCATAGTTTGAGTCACGGACAAGGAAGAGACCAAAAAAGGGAAAAAAACAAAAAATAACACCATTACTTTTGGCAGTCAAGTTACACACACACACACACACACACACACACACGCACATGCACACGCACACACATATATGAAAGAAAGAAGGAAGAAAGGAAGACACCCAAGAATAAGAACAAGGTGTTCTCTTGTTTATGAGTTCTCTGGGTTCTTACTTCCCTTCTTTTTATGTCTTGAAATCAAGCTAATCCTACTAAAGACTACTCAAAAGCCACCTCTTCATGAAGCTGTCTTCATTCTGTTGCCCATACCTCTTAGAATCAGTCTTTCTCTGGTTTCTGCACTTCCACGGTACTTTTTCAGTACCTGCGGTGTAAAATGTATCACACTGAGTGTCTGCTATAGTTTCTGTTGACCTTTCTAACATGCATTGTAAATATTTTAAATTTTAAACTTTTCATTCATCTCTTTAACTATCTCATAACACCTTCCAATAAATACAAAAACATAGAAAACAGAGACAAGTGTCTCTGTGTGTGTGTCGTTGGGTGAGGTGGGGGATCTTTTTGAGATAGAAGAGATGGGGCACACAAACCTCGCTTCCTTTAGTTAAGGGAAAATGACAAATGATTTATTTTCCATTGACTGTTCAATAAACTTTGGACAAAAAAATTAATTGAAATGGAGTTATTCTTAAGGGATTATACCATCAACACAATGTATGTAAAAAATATACAAGTCTGAAAGGCGCTCAGAAGAACCTGCCTAAGGTTTTCTTGCCATGGTGACTTTCTGAGGGCTAAACTAAGATAAGTTTTCATCTTGTCAGTGTGAATGAGTCAGAGAACGTGGCAAACAAAGGCCTTGGGACTAGGTCTGCCTCTTCATTTGCTAACCTCATTCACTGCAACTTGAATTTTGAGAAACCAAGAAACCCTGTGTCTAAGCTAATCTGATGGCCACTTAGAAAGAAATGCTGTCTTACTATCCAACTAACACCTTGTTAATGCCCAGGCTATATCTGAGACACTTTTCAAGGCATAACAGGCTATACATATTGGAAATGAAAGCCATACCCAAGCCACTGAATAGAGTTTATTTTCTTGCTCAGTTTGCTCAGTCGTATCCAACTCTATGACTGCATGGACTATAGCCCGCCAGGCTCCTCTGTTCATGGCTTTTCCCAAGCAACAATACTGGATAGTGAAAGAAGTTGTGAAAGTCACCCAGTCGTGATCAACTCTTGGCAACCCCATGAACTGTAGCCCGCCAGGCTCCTCTGTCCATGGAATTCTCCAGGCAAGATACTGGAGTGGGTAGCCATCCCCTTCACCAGGGGATCTTCCCAACCCAGGGATCAGACACAGGTCTCCTGCATTGCAGGCAGATTCTTTCACCATCTGAGTTATCAGGGAAGCCCAAGAACACTGGAGGAGCTTGCCATTTTCTTCTGGGCCCAGGGATCAAACCTGTGTCTCGTATGTCTCCTGCATTGGCAGGCAGCTTCTTTACCACTACACCTGGGAAGTGGCATTTTCCTAGAGAAAATAAAATAAAAATTTGCAAAGCCCCAAGGTGGAAAACCTGAAGGTGGATTCTATCCAGTGTTTGCTTTGAAGGTTAGTGCGCGTTTCTCTGGGGCAGGGGTGCATGGTGTGTAAGAGCCACAGCTGACCAGAGAGGGCGGGTTGCATGGGGGCAGCTGGTTCCCAGTAGCTCTAGAATGAACCTCGTTTCTTAAGTTCTTCTAAATGTTTTAGATTGGTGTTATTTGTTTCAGGAGTTGAATATCAACAACAATGTTTGAAATGACAAATAACTGCGATGGGAGGACCATGTGTTGCCTAAAATTTAACCAAACATTGTATCACAGAAAAGCCTTCTGGGCCATATGGTCCTGCTTGCCTCCTGAAGGACATTTGTAGTTCTCTCTTTGCTATAAACAGTTTAAAGTAACCGTGATAAACATTTTTGCAAAAAGCTAAACTTGCATTTGCTCCTCTCCTGTTGATTATTTGCGATAATAAGAACATGTTTACGCATGCAGAAGCGAAGTTTACGTGGGCAGCCCTAATGCATATAGTCCTTTATGCGGTGACTTACTGCTCGTTTATATTGAGAATGAGAAATGATGAACGTAACTTTCTGGACTGACACAACATTTCAATAGCTTCTGTGTATTGGGCTCTAAGTCTTAGTAAGTCTTCATCAGTAAGACATTAATTCCCAACAGACCATGTTATTAAGGAGAAAGACACATGTCACCTCAGTTATTTCCCTTTTTACTTCCATGGTCGACCACAAAATGTTTTCCAAGGAAAGAAGTATCATGAAAATTTTCTTTCCAGAAGCATTTGGAATTTATAAGGAAAGACCTAGAACCTCAGGAAATTCTCTAAAGTCATGGTGAGGTTTAACTGAGTTATAGGGACTAAATCTGATTCTTAATATCCGAAAAACAGTACACATACAAAGTAGCAGAATTTTCTCAGGACTTTTTAGAAAGTTCTAGTCAATAAGAGTTAGATGCCAATGGAGACTAATATTCCCAAACTGCATATTCCGTGAAGATCCCACCCACCCTGCTCATGTTACTTGCTATGGTGATAGTGTCTATTTGGGATAAATGTCTATCTGGAACAAATATCTACTGGGATAAATTAAAGAGAAAATAGTAGGAATTAGAGTGATTTAACTCTGTATCTGAGAAAACACTATTATTTCTATTCTTAAATGATTCAAAAGGCATAAACAGAATACTGGAAATGGGGCAGACATACTATGTGCTGCTGGACTCAAAGCAGAGCTTTATCTATTGGAACAGCATTATCTATATTTCTGTTCTTTCATCAGATCTTTTGAAACATGTAATGGTTCATAGTTGCCATGAGATTGAACTCAAAGCTTCTCAGTGTGACACATAAAGATTTCTACAACAAAGTCAATCTATCTTTCTAGAATTAGCTATTCCTACTTTCTCTAACCTCCAACATGCACCCCCCCTAGATGCTAAGTAGCTCTGTACTATATATTATCCCTTGGATAAGATGTACCCTTCCATGCCTGTACCTTTATCCATACTGTCTTCTCATCTTAGAATGCCCTTCCTCCTTTTCTATATCAAGAATACCACTTTTCAAAGTCCAACTCCAATATCACCTCTTCAGTAATCTCAAAGTCCCAAGTGTCCCCTCTTCAGCTTACAGCATCATTTTTTACATTTCCATCGTTGCACCAAGCCATAGCCCAATTTTGATCAACACTTCGCTCCCTATGTGTCTTCCCTTCAGCTAGATTCAGAGTTCATTTAAGGCAAACATTGTCTTGTTATCACTGTAGTAGATGCTCAGTTAAATGTTTATTTTCAGAATTCTCTTGACCAGAAAGAAGTCTGTTTGATAGGTGAACATTCAAACTTTTAATTCCCCAAACAAGCAAGTAAAACATAACAAAACACAAAATTGAACTGGAATTTAAGGATATGAAAACTATTTCCCAGTTTCCCTGATCCAGAGTTAAATATACAGCCAAATAAACCTGAAGAATCTTCTCAGGTCAAGAAGTAAAAAGTTGCTATAAACAGCTTGAACTATTTCATCTCTGTCTTAAAGGAGTCAGAACTGCAGTCCTTCCAAATTTCCTAATTCAATTGCTAGAGACATGAAATGTTATTGGAAATACAAAGAACCACTGGATAGAACATGAGTGTGATAAAGGCAACTACTGAAGAGAGAAGGAAGATTCTTCCTCCAAAAAACAGCCCCCCGCCCCTGCTCCTCTGCTGGGAGAGCTCTGCTTTCAGATTTCCCATTTCCTTCTCACTGCTACTCTGACAGAAGTCAATATCTGGAAGCAATTCAGGTTTCTGGATAGAGCCCATGGCATGGTTGCTGCAGTAGCTGGGTATAAAAATGACATCATCAAGCAAGGAACCAGATAACCCTGATGGTGAGATTTAAGGGCAAATTAGACAAGAGATTTCTGCAGCAAGTCCAACAGGGGTTCAAAAGAACATCCTGCATGTCATTTTCTGCAAGGTTCTACTTTGGGGACATCTAGAAAATTATAATTACTATTATATCAAGATATAAAATGGTACTAAAAGATGTCATGCATTGAAAGGTCAAAAAAATCTGTGCATTCCTTTATTTTTTTTTAAAATCTGCTCTTTTTGTTAAAAAGGAATTGAAGGCAAACCCCAGAGATAAGTTTTCCTCCAAATGGTTATGGGAGACCACTTACCTTCTTTGCTTGCCAACTGACTCCTCTTTAGTTCAAAAAGTGGACAGGCACCCAGATAAGTGACTAAACCATGGCAACCAGCTGACCATCACCCCCTCTCTTTCTTAAAGTGCCCCTCACTTTCCTGATATATAGCCCAAGACAGAGATTTCAGACACTCTATGCCCTTCATTGAACACTGCCTTTACTTACATCAACCTTAACTTACAAGGCTGTGGAGAAAATTAAAGAAGGTGAAATACATAAAATAAGTGATGTCCACCCCACATTAGGTGCTCAACAAAATTATTCTATTTCTCTTTAGGTACCTGACAGCCTAAATGATCTCTCTTTGCTCTCAGTCACCTACACATCATGTTGCCAGATTTCTTCCTTTTTTTTTTTGCATGTTTGTATTCTTCTATTTTATTAAAAAATTTTAAACAACTTTATTTTTATTTATTTTTTTATTGGAATAGAGTAGCTTTACAATGTTACCAAGGGGGTAAGGGAGTTGGGATGGCTTTGAGATTCAAATTGATACATATACACTATTGATACTATGTATAAAATAGATAACCAATGAGGACCGGTATAGCACAGGGAACTCACTGCTTTGTGGTGATGTAAATGGGATGAGATGGCTGGATGGCATCACTGACTCGATGGACATGAGTCTGAGTGAACTCTGGGAGTTAGTGATGGACAGGGAGGCCTGGCGTGCTGCAATTCATGGGGTTGCAAACAGTCGGACACGACTGAGCGACTGAACTGAACTGAAATGGGAAGGAAATCCAAGGAAGAGGGGATATATGTAAATATACATGTGGTGGATTATACTTTGCTGCACAGGGGAAGCTAACACATCATTGTCAGATTATAGACCTTATCCTATCTAAAATTCAGTTCAATTACTTTGATTCGAATGATCGCTTTGCATGCCAGTCCATTCCTATTGCAGAAGTTTACATGAGAGCTATGTTGAACTGCCTACCCTTCTGAATATATGGTACTCTGCCGTGACTTCACACTGTTGCATAGGTGGTTTCTTCCCAGAAGTACTAGCTCCCTCTTCTTTTTTTCTGTGTTACATTCCTCCTGAAGACCTAACTGAAATACCCTTACTCAGTCATACTGCTATATCCAAATATTTACTGCCACATATATTTCCACTCTTTGCTTTTATATCCCTTCTGTTAGACGGTGCATTCCAGCACATCTTATTCATCTTTGATGGTACATTGCCTGGTGTACAACAGGTGCTTAATGAATAAATGAACGAGGGAATTTTCTAATGATCTGGTCCAACAAAGTACACTGTCCATGATTACATTATTTTTATTTATTCTTGTGCTTTTAATTTTATTTAATTTTAAAATTTATTTTATTGAAGTATAGTTGATTTACAATGTTGTGTTAATTTTTGCTTTACAGCAAAGTGATTCAGTTATACATATATATTCTTGTCCACTGTGGTTTATTATAAGATATTGAATATAGTTCCCTGAGCTATACAATAGGACTTTGTTGCTTATCTATTCTATATATAATAGCTTGCATTTGCTATATGATTATATTGCTTTTAATATCTTTTTAAAAGCCCCATGCCTAAAAAAATTCAGTGTCAGCCATTTTGGAATCGAATTTTGTTGTTGCTCTAAGGCTAGAGACACAAGCAAGTTCTTGCTGAGCTCTTGGCATATTCATTTCGTCAACAACTAATTTTAATTTTAAAATCACTTTCCTTAATATTCTTCTTTCAACTTGTTATTTACTTGAAATAACAATCCGGCTTACATCCTTCCGAAGCATCATAAGTGCACGCGTGCGCGTGCACGCACGGGCGTGCACACACACACACACACACACACACACACACACACTCTCTCTCTCTCCTGAAGATTCTCCCAAGATAATTCAGTGTGCCGATGACCTTCAAGATGAAGTCAGAGTAAACAAGGAGCACTGTTGGAGAAAACATGTCCTGTTGTCAGCTTACGTGGGGGGATTAAGGGGTGGGGGCGGCAGAAGAGAGCTCTGGGAGGGGGCTGGAGGTACAGAGAACATCTCCCGTAAAAGCTATAACACTGCCACCCCCCACCCCAACTTGTTTACAGAGAGAAAGAAAATAGCTAATTGACGTAGGATGTGGGTGAGCTCGGTTTTCATCTCAGTCTGTTTTTCCTCATCTTGCGGTTGTTTTAGGAGCACATCAGAGCCAACCATTTCCAGCGCTTTAGGGGGTAAAAAGAAATAAAATCAAATAACTCAGAGACTTTGGATCCTTCTCGCAGACTTGGGCCAGCTAAAAGAGCAGCTTCAAATCCCCTGAAGCTACCATTATGTAAAAATTATTAAAGTGTCATATTCAAGATCTTGAGATATTACGCTAATTTAAGCCTTGGCTATTTTATGTCTAGTGATTAAATAAAGAACCTGGTTAGAAATCCCTTTAAAAGCAAAATCTTGAGCCAGTGGCAACACACGTTGCGTATGTGTGTGCTCAGTCGCTCAGTCACAGCCGACTCTGCGAACCCGTGGACTGCAGTCCCCAGACTCCTCTGTCCATGGGATTTCCCAGGCAAGGATACTGGAGTGGGTTGCCATGCCCTTCTCCAGGGGATCTTGCTAGCCCAGGGATCGAACCTGCATCTCTTGCATCTACATGCATTGTCAGGTGGACTTTTTTTTTTTTTTTTTAACACCGGGCCACCTGGGAAGCCCCTGGCAACACACATTAATTGTGTGTTAAAAGCAAAAGAAAATCTTGCATAGGAAAATTTCAAATTCTTTTGCTGGTTTATGTGGTTTTCTTCATTCAGGTGTGTACAACGATATCAATTTGCAGGTAAACATAAATCTATTTTCCTACTTTAGACCCAGGTAATAGTACATTACTAAATATAGCAATGATTTCACAGTTGCCTCTATAATGTTAAACTATGGTGTTAAAATCAGACTTTTTAAAAAATTTTAAAAATATGGCAGAGACTCCAACTGAAGAGAACATACAAGCTCTGGAGAGCCTGTGTCATATCAACTCATTAAATACCTAAACTTCAAAATAATGTTCTACTGAAGTTAATAATCACCCACAAAAATATTAATGCCTGAGATGTACATTTCAGAAAAAAGTCTTCAGAGAAATTCACAATTTCTTTTCTCATGCAATCCATTGTAAACCAACTTTTATCTTAAACTTAACTTTTCAGTTTTAGCGAAAACTAGAACTGGCTGGCTAAGAGAATATGCGAGTCAAACATAAGGTAGATCTGTCTCTTGGTATTCTTATACACTGATGGCCAACGTGAACTCTTTGTACAAGGGTACACGCTTTGTTTCTCCACAGGGACTACTAACACTTTGTGATTTCATGCCAGTAGAAGGAGTGTCAGAAGGTTTTTTTTAAAACTAACTTTGTGATTTTTATTGATGACCAACCCTTTATACTCCTCGCTATCACTAAGTGTGTACAGTCAGACATGTGGCATTTTAGAAGAGCAGACAGCAGAATTAAAAAGATCCTTCTCCTGGGGATCTTCCCAATCCAGGGATCAAACCCGTATCTCTTGCACTGCAAGCAGATTCTTCACTGCTGAGCCATCAAGGAAGCCCCTGAATCAAGAAGAGATACTCGTCAAATCATCGAGGGCAAGTTCAAAGTTTGGAGTTTCACTGATGCTGCCAACATGGACATCTCTTCTGCCAACAAGAACAGCCATAAATGTCAATCACATGCCAGATGATGTCCCTTGCTAGTCTATTCAAATCCTGAGGCCTAGTGAAAAGGGAAACTTGACACTCAGCTGCTTTTAAAGACACACTCTATTCACATCAGGAAAAAACAGAATAGGTCCTTCTGATGCAAGGGTGCAAGTGAACCAAGTGTTATTTCAAATCTGTTTCCATGTGCAGCAATTCTGGTTTAAAAGTTTTGCCTGATACAAACAGTTCCTTGTATGTGGTATGATTTCAATAAATATCTGGCAATATGCAAACAAACAGAAGTGTAGTACAGAATACAACAGATTAGCCTGTTGATTTGAGATCTGATTTCCTTTCAAGTATGGAAATTAGAAAAATAACACATATGGATTTTATGGTTTTTTAATTGCAGTGTAGTTGATGTACAATATTATATTAGTTTCAGGTGTACAGTACAGTCATTTACTCTTTTTACAAATTATACTCCATTAAGAGGAAGCAACACTAGGAAGTGGAGGTGATGGAATTGCGGTTGAGCTATTTCAAATCCTAAAAGATGAAAGTGCTGCACTCAATATGCCAGCAAATTTGGAAAACTCAGCATGGCCACAGGACTGGAAAAGGTTAATTTTCATTCCAACCCCAAAGAAAAGCAATGCCAAAGAATGCTCAAACTACCGCACAATTGCATTCATCTCACATGCTAGTAAAGTAATGCTCAAAATTCTCCAAGCCAGGCTTCAAAAGTACGTGAAACACGAACTTCCAGATGTTCAAGCTGGATTTAGAAAAGGTAGAGGAACCAGAGATCAAATTGCCAACATCTGCTGGATCATCGAAAAGGCAAGAGAGTTCCAGAAAAACATCTATTTCTGCTTCATTGACTATGCCAAAACCTTTGACTGTATGGTTTCCTCACAACAAACTGAGGAAAATTCTTAAAGAGATGATGGGAATACCAGATCACCTCACCTGCCTCTTGAGATATCTATATGCAGGTCAGGAAGCAACAGTTAGAACAGGACATGGAACAACAGACTGGTTCCAAATAGGAAAAGGAGTACGTCAAGGCTGTATATTGTCACCCTGTTTATTTAACTTAAATGCAGAGTACATCATGAGAAATGCTGGGCTGGATGAAGCACAAACTGGAATCAAGATTACAGGGAGAAATATCAATAATCTCAGATACGCAGATGACACCACCCTTATGGCAGAAAGCAAAGAAGAACTAAAAAGCCTCTTGATGAAAGTGAAAGAGGAGAGTGAAAAAGTTGGCTTAAAGCTCAACATTCAGAAAACTAAGATCATGGCATCTGGTCCCATCACTTCATGGCAAATAGATGGGGAATCGGTAGAAACAGTGACAGACTTTATTTTTGGGGGCTCCAAAATCACTGCAAATGGTGACAGAAGCCATGAAATTAAGATGCTTGCTCCTTAGAAGAAAAGTTATGACCAGCCTAGACAGCATATTAAAAAGCAGAGACATTACTTTGCCAACAATGGTCCATCTAGTCAAGGCTATGGTTTTTCCAGTAGTCATGTATGGATGTGAGAGTTGGACTACAAAGAAGGCTGAGTGTTGAAGAATTGATTCTTTTGAACTATGGTATTGAAGAAGACTCTTGAGAGAGTCCCTTGGACTGCAAGGAGATCCAACCAGTCCATCCTAAAGGAAATCAGTCCTGAATATTCATCGGAAGGACTGATGCTGAAGCTGAAACTCCAATACTTTGACCACCTGATGTGAAGAACTGACTCATTTGAAAAGACCCTGATGCTGGGAAAGATTGAAGGTGGGAGAGAAGGGGATGACAGAGGATGAGATGGTTGGATGGTATCACGGACTCGATGGACATGAGTTTGAGTAAGCTCCGGGAGTTGGTGATGGACATGGAGGCCTGGTGTGCTGCAGTCCATGGAGTTGAAAAGGGTCGGACAAGACTGATTGACTGAACTGAACTGAAGAGGAACGGATAATAATAACAACTACATATTTGCCTTGTTTGGCGTTGAGAGGGGTATTTCCTAGACCAAAACAGTATTCCTGAAAAAAAGATTCACCTGAGCTTTTCCTCCTCTTATAACAAAGCCACTGTGGAGTCCTGTGATTTTCAAGTGCTTAGAGCCAAATTTAAAGTAATTAGGAATCCATATGAAATATCCTCAATTTTGATGAATTCTGAGGTGGTTTGTGACAGTCAGCTAGGACTTTCCTAATTGATTTCAATAAATAAAAATCTTGTTCTATACATCTGTGTCTTTTTTGCTATCTCGCATACAGGTTTATTGCAAAGTAATTAGCCTCCAATTAAATAAATTTTAAAAAAATCTTGGACATCATGAGAAGAAAAATGAGCCTAGGTCATTCTAACAGGAATAAATGAATTAATGAAAAGAGAGGAATGAAGACAGAGCAGAAGCAGAGCTGCGGCATAGTTGTCCATCTTTTGGGTTAAGTTCATTTTTAATAAGGACTAATGTTCAGTCCTTCAATCACCCATTTGGAGCACACGTGTCACCCCAAAGAAAAGCAAACAGAGTAAAGCTGTGGAGAAGTTGTAGAATCAAGTGGTTCAATAATCTTGCGAAACGAAGAGATGAACCAGCAGAACTGTTAGGGAGATTCTTCTGTAGACAGGGCACATCAGCAAATGCCCTGATTGCTGGCTATTCCTATGTGGTCCTCGGGTGATGCTCCGACTTGGTAGCGCCTTTCAAGAAACTCCAGGGATGGCTGCCTCCCTCCCCACATTCTCTTTGAATCACCACTATAATTATGGCAGCAGCTAGGAAAGACTTCTTTCTTTGGTCTAACTCCAGAAATCAATTGATTGATTTATTTATCAATTGATTGATTTATTTATCAATTTATTTATTGACTTTTATTTAAAGCTCCCAGGAATCTTTGAGGTGAGTTAGTCCCAGCTCCTACTCTACAGGGGAAGTGGACAAGGCCCAGAGGGGCAAAATGACTTGTTCATTTTTTTGGCTGCATGGAGTAGCATGCGGGATCTTAGTTTTTAAATGGGAGCTAACCTGCACCCCTTGCACTGAAAGCGTGGAGTCTTAACCACTGGATTGCCGGGGAAGTCCCCAAATGATTTTTAAAGGTGGCCTCTTTGGTTAGATATGCTCTTTCTAATTGCTGGATTTCCACTGCTCAGTAGCATCTCTTCTACTTTTGATTTTGAAAAACTGTCACACTTCTAAGGAAAACCATGACGCTCTTCCTCATGGCATTGGGGAGTAGACAGAAAAATACTGTGGAAGTGCATGGGATTACCCAAATATGGGTTCACCCTTTGGGAAATGCTTGAATCACGTCAATCCATTAATAAGTCAACTGGTTTAATGACTTGGCTGATGGTGCCTTGGCACTTTCACAAAGTAGAAAAGTGGAAGACGAAAATGTGTTTCATCTATTCAAAATGCTGTGCAAGTAAAATGATTCATCAGAGGTAAACATAGGGAAGTTATGCTGTGTATCTCAATCTCCAGGCAGTATGAAAGCATTTTGCCATTGATTCAAATCCAAGACAGGAATACATGGAGAGTCCATGATGTCAGAAATTACTAGACTATTTTCTAGAGCCGCACTTTTTTTTTTTCTTATTTTGAATTTAAGAAACTTCGTAAACAAAATACATTCCGGGAAAGCATGACTTCCTAGCAAAGGCAGGACCAGGTTGATGTAAATAACAAACAATCGTATATAGTCCTCTCTCTAGGAAAGTTTAGTATATAATATGTAGATTGCTAGCTGTTATTGTGGGGGAAAAGGTACATAAGCCCACAAGGCAATCTAGAATCCTTACTAGGAATTTGTGTTCATGCAGAGAAATTCTGGTACAATAGGGAAACTGTAAAATCCAGCCTTCAGTTCTTCCCCCAGACCCTGTAACCACCGCTGTCTTGCTGTGTTAGCTGCCGCTTTTTCCAAGTTCCCTCCTAGTTGAGCTCCCAGGTCTATTTCTTTCTCTTGCTTAGCTCTAGTTTTTATTTTTTACTGTATAGATTTCAAGTGTGCACTGTTTTAATTAAATAACCGCATACACTACAAAGTAATTACCACCACCAGTCTAGTTTCCATCCATCACCATACAGTTGACCCCTTTCACTTAGTTTGCCCATTCCCAACTCCTCAATTTGTTTATAATCATCTGTACTTCTTTTCTTTTTAATTGGAATCTAATTGCTTTAAAATGTGTTAGTTTCCGCTGTACAACGAAGTACCAGGTCCATCTTGTTGCATCTGTTTATATGTAACAATTCCCTTATTTATCTCTCTCCCATTATTCCTTTACTTATCTTTCTAGTTGTTTATCCACCATGGTTGTTTGCCCCAGGGGAAGATTTGATACATTATCAACTTAACTGTTTAAAGTAAGGGGAGCAGATAGGTGAATGGCCTGGTTACTTGTTGGGCCCCAGATTTATGAGGATGTAAAAGACAATGGGAAAATGATCATTTAGTATAAAGACAGATGTATGCTTTCCTGCTTTCAAAGATACATTCAGCATCTTCCACAATCCTCCACCAAATATTATTGTACTTTACTGAATACAAAACTCACTTTATTCCCTAGTTTGGAATCCATCACCTACCTTGATTAGACTAGTTTAAATTTAGCTTGGCAACCCTCTGAAAAGAGAGTAGATTCAACAGAACCTGTTTTTCACAGCATGTCCTCAAACAATTTCTAATCTTGATTTTCTCTTAGTCAAGGTACACTATTTTGGGTACACAGTGAAACAAGCCTTTTGGCCCGATCACAAGCGTTTGATCCACTGTCAAGGAGGATTTTGAAATTTCACTGAAAATTTTTCAAAAGGGAAAACAACTGGGATTTTGGAAAATCTCAGGGGCAACTTGGGTTTTACTTCCAAAGCTTTCCTTCCAGGGACTTCCATTGTGCAGCAGCCCTAAGTGAGATGGTTCACCTTTTCCTTCAGTGGAAAGAAGCAACAATAGGACTGCTTTGTAAGGCACAAAACGATGAAGGCTTTCCAAAGGAGGAGGACGTGAAGGTGCCAGAGAGCCGGAGGGCCACTGCAGCGGAAAGTGGATCTGACTTCCTCTAGCTCATAATGAATGCAATTCTTTTGAGTTGAGGTTCAGGTAAACCTGCAGAAGGAACACAGTCTTGGAATTGGTGCAAAGCAGGGGGTGGGCGGTGGGGGTGGACCGGAGGGGTTCAGTGTATAGTGGGGAGAAGTGGACCATCTCCTCCTTTGTGTACCTCTGTCTTTCCTGTGTTACACCAGCTGGGTAACAATTGTGTGTTCTGCAATTGATAGAAATGGCGAAGAATTCACCTTCTGTATGCTTTGGGCGTGGTCAGTGAAATTCATCCTTCTTTGAGCGAAACATGAATGTGATCAGACCTTTCTGACATCTGTGGTAGAGAGGAAGAGTAACTGTCATTCATTAAGAACTGACTTTATCCATGCACTCAACTGAGAGCTTTACATATATTTTATTTCTTTAAACTTTTTATTTTGTATTAGAGTATAACTGATTAGAGCTTCCCTGGTAGCTCAGCTGGTAAAGAATCCGCCTGCAATGCAGGAGACCCCGGTTCGATTCCTGGGTTGGGAAGATCCCCTGGAGAAGGGATAGGCTACCCACTCCATTATTCTTGCCTGGAGAATCCCATGGATGGAGGAGCCTGGTGGGCTTCAGTCCATGGGATCGCAAAGAGTCGGACATGACTGAGCGATTAAGCACAGCACAGCACGTAGCTGATCAACAGTGTTGTGACAGTTTCAGGTGAACAGGGAAGGGACTCAGCCACGCATATACATGCATCCATTCTCCTCCAAATCCCCCTCCCATCCAGGCTGCCACCAAAATGTTTTCTTTTGAAGTTGCAACAATCCTGTGATACAGTTAAAGTTTTTTACAACTCAGTTTTTATGAGAAAATTAAGTATCAGAGGTGAGGGTCCTACACTGGTAAAATGCAGCCTGTAACCCAAGGTCTCTGATGCCTTTTTCTTTTGGGGCCAACTGTCAGCATTATACTTTTAATTTCTGTTTGAAAAACCAGTTGGCTGTTGGAATGTTCTCTCTTAAGCCTCCAAGGGAAAAGCTACTTTCTGAAATCTTCAAGTTCCCTTGAAATCAGAGGAATTGTCTTGATATTGACAGAAAAAGTGAGAGGAAGGTTTGCAAATTCCCAGGTGGATAAGCTAAATGGATTCGGAGAGCCAAGTATGTGCTTCCTGTGTAGCCTGGGTGTTTGCTACCACGGAGATGGTACAAACATCAAGCAGCCCACGGCCACTGCCAATTCATCTACATGTGCTTATGTCATAGAAATCTAGCCTAAAGCGTGTACCAACCATAACTGTCAGGGAAAATGCCTAATTTTAAATCTAAAACTGTTTTATTAATCTCTGAGTATGTGACCACTAAAGATCTCTTCTCTATTGACTCAGTGCCAATATTTTAACCTGAAAAACAAGATCATTAAATAAAAAAAGAGTAAGGATACTGATAAAAAAATTTTTCCTGGCTTTAACTGTGATTAATGAATGAGACAGCTTTTCAGAATGTGAGAAGAAAAGGTCTTTTCTTATGAATACACAATTCTAAGTCAAATTCTCTTTATGAATTTTTGTGTGTGTGTGTTTGAAAAATCTTTCATTTAAAACCAACATAGCCATGTTCAGGCAAGTCTGAATACATGCAATAATATCTTTATATAATCTCACTAGGAGAAATATCCAGCCTTTTATTTTAATTAATAACATCATATAAAGTGAAGATGGCATACATCCTGGTGAACTCCTACCTTTTATCCTCTGTCTTAATGTTCATTGAATCACATTGAATTACTGGGTTTTTGACAGCACAGTCTATCACATGGAAACAACCATGATGACCCATGTTATCCTGTGGCACGTTAGTCCTCATTTGGTTCTCTTTGCTAAGTTCAGCCAAATCAAATTCATTTATCTTCACAAGTTAAAAAATGCTCTCTATAATAATGACCATGACAACCCAAAATGATGATAGTTTTTAAAGTACTCAGACACTAGTAAAATTAAAAACATAGAAACAGCCATTTATAATTCTACCTCTGCACTTTTCAGTGGCTAACTTTAATTATTGTCAAACATGCATTTCATTTTCACATATTTATAAACATGGCACTGTAAAATAGCCTTTAAATTTTAATATTACAAGTAGGTTTCAATAGTGCTTAGTTATGATGACTTTTTCTGTAGTTCTGATGTATTCTGAAAACAACCTTTTATGTCCTAAGAATAGGATGGTTTGCTAAATAGGGTTTAAGGAGTAAAAGTCAAGATTGTGAGAATGTTCTGTTTTAGAGAGGGACATACAAGTGATTTCATTTTATTTCTTTAGGTTCCACAGTTAAAAGCAAAATTAAGGCCTTTTTTTCTCTTTTTCATCATAAATCAGTGAAGATTTAGCAAACAAGACTATCATGAACTTTCTGAATGGAAATTACCAAATAAAAATTTAGATGTAATCAAGCAAACCTAAGTGCCTAAAGCAAATAAACCACAAATTATGAGTTCTGTATCATTATTACTCAACACAGAGTAGGTACTCAACAAATGTTATCGGAAATAACTTTATAGCAAAAGCTTTGAGGAAGTAAAACAATTAGCGAATTTATAAGTTACGATTCTGTTTCCATTATTACTGTGAAGGCTAAATTTGTGTGACATTAGAGGAGAGAGATCTCGTAATACATAAAAACAATTTTACATGATCTTGGACAAGTTTTTCCATAGGTATCTGGTTATTAAGTATAAAAAATTATTTTTATCCAAATTAAAAACTTTTGCTCTGGAAAAGACCTGGTAAAGAGAAAGAAAGGATAAGCTACATACTGGGAGAAAATATGTGTAAACTACATATCCAATGGAGGACGGCTCTCAAGAATACATAAAGAACTCTCAAACCACAACAGTCAAAAGCAATCCAATTAGGAAACAGGCAAAGGCAGGAAGAAACATTTCACGAAAGACAACATACAGATGGCAAATAAGCACATGAAAAGAGGTTCAGCACCAGCAGCCATTGGGGAAATGCAAATTAAACCCAAAATGAAATATCCCTATACACCTACCATAATGGTTAAAATAAAAAGGTGACAACACGAACTTCTGGGGTGGGGAGAATGTAGAAAAACTGGATCGCTTTCACATTGCTATTGGTGATGCAAAATGGTACAGCTATGTTGGAAATATTCTAGCAGTTTCTTAAAAAAAGAAAACTAAATATGCAATGACCCCTCAATTATACTCTTGGGCATTTTCCAAGACAACTGAAATTTTATGTTCATGCAAAAACATTAGTACATGAATATTTATAGCAACTTTATTTGTAACAGTCCCAAATTGGAACTCATCCAGGTGTCCTTCAGTGGCTGAATGGTTCAACAGCCATCCCATGAAATACTATTCAGCCACAAAAAGGAATGAACTATTGAAATACACATAATCTGGATAAACCTCCAGATAATTGTGATAAAAGAAGCTCCAAATATTTATGCTGAATGGCAAGAGTCAATTCCCCAAAGTTATAGACGGGATGATCCCATTTATATAACATTTTTGAACAACAATATTAATGTTTGCCAGGATTTAAGATAGGAATAGGCAAGAGAAAAAAGCACATGTGGCTATAAAATGGCAACAACAAGGGATTCTCACCGTGATGAAAATGTTCTGTGTCATGACTGTATCCTTGTTAATATCCTGCTTGTGATATTGTAAATAGTCCTGCAAGATGTTAACGTTGAAAGAAACTGGGTCAAAAGTACACAGGATCTCTCTGTATTATTTCCTACAACTGCACACGAATCTTAGTATCCCAAGTTTAATTTAAAATGTTATTTCTAAGGTGGATGCTGTTTTAAAATTTACTAAGGGTTTCCACAAACAACAAAACATTTAAAGGAGTTACCTATCAAAAGTGCCTATCATTATCCTGGGTGGGAGGGGAGTCTGGGGGAGAATGGATACATTATAGGTTATGGCTGAGTCCCTTGCTATCCATCTGAAACTAACACAACATTGTATACTCCAATACAAAATAAAAAGTTTTTTTTTTTAAAGTTCCCATCATATTTCCAGAGTGAGATCTGCACATTGAGAAAATGTAGCTCATTAAGTGTAATAAAAATATTCAAAGAAAATGAATTTCAATCAAATATTTCCTTTTGAAAACAGTACTCAAAACCATAGCAATCGCCTAAGAAATGGTGATGTTACAATAGAGAATGAGAGTAGTTAAAATTCTGAAATTTACTTTCAAGGACAATCTTTATTGATAAGAACTCTGAAATGACAGTTTCCTGTTCATCAGGCAGAGCTAAGGTGTTTTATAAGATAATGCTCTTCCGTCCTCTTTCCCTAAATCTTGGCTTTGTTCAAAACCAACCAGATGAAATGGAGACTTCTGGTGCAAATAAAGAAGCCCCTGTGGGATTTTCAAAAAAATATTTTACCATCCAATGGAAGTTTCTTCAGAGTTTATTATATAGGCAGGCCCTGGGCTGGCCATGGGGAGACAAGATAAACATGGCTTAGTTCTTCCTGTTAAGAACTGCGTGCATAAAGGAAGGAGAAATACTTCCCTAATAATAGACTTTTTACAATATAATGTAATAAGTGCCAGGAGAAAAGAAATCACTAAGGGGAGCACACAGGAGGGACACTGTGTTCCAACTAGGAGCTGGGGCAGGCTGGGGAAACCGGGGACTTTCCCAGATGAGTTGGGTCATGAGCAATGCATCAGTGTCAGCCAGGTTAAACAAACACACACCCATGAAGAGTTCTAGAAAGAACCTAGAGCCTCGATTTGGATAAATTCTGCATCTGAGTGAGCTTAAAGGGTAGAAGATACCCTAATATGTCGGAAAAATGAACCCCAAATCTCTCCCATTTACTCCTGAACATTATTATGCTTATTGGAACACATCCATGAATACAGTCCCAAACACTCTGCTACAGCCTGGCTAGGACGCACTGTGACAGAGCTGTGATGAAGGTGTTGGTGCTGAGGCTGCCATAACACAACAGAATTTTCTTTAAGTGTGTGCATTTAATATTTCCAGAGAAGGGAATGACAACCCACTCCAGTACTCTTGCCTGGAGAATTCCATGGACAGAGGAGCCTGGGGGGCTACCGTCCATGGGACCACAGAGTCGGACATGACTGAGTGACTAACACACACTTTCATATTTGGTCATTTGAGGTACAGCTTTGGTACACTGTGACTTTGACCCTTAAACGATTTTTTTTTTCTGTATTATTAAGCACTATTAAGTCATTGGGATCTCCAATCAAGAAAATATACTATCCTTATATCATCATCTATAATGACTCACACAGATCCAATACACATAGCTTCATCCTGACTCAATGATGACAGCTTAATCAATGATGGTTTTACATCCAAACAGACCTTGGCACAACTCTGTCGAAGAAAGAACATCATCTCAGTGATCAGACTCATGCTCACATAAGCAATGAAAGATGAAGATGGAAAAGATAAACTCTGAAATCTAGAGGTTCCTTCATAAATCATTGTTGGGAGAAAGCAAAAGGTACTTGACAACTATCAAGCCAACTTCAGCTTCTCATCCTTGTACCAAGCAAATCATCTGTTGAAAACTTAAGAAATTAAGATTGGGGAACAAAATGAAAGAATACACGTTTAGTGACAGTATTAGGCTTGCATCTATTCCAGAATTCAAAAGATGGTAGATAAATAAACATTATTAAAAGAATCTTTATTTTTGCCAGGGAAAAAAAAACCTATTTTGTCAATAAAAAATATTTTCCTGTAGAAGTAATGGTATGTGTCTATGAAAACAAGCAACAGCTGGATTTTCCTATGTTAGGATATACTAAAACATCCCAAAGTATGTCTAGAATAATTAAAAATGAACTATTCGTGAGTTATCTTGACTATTAGAACTTTGAAGTTGTTTGATTTTATTTTATAGTATTTGATTAAAAAAGTATCTCCTGACAGTGTGTTTGCTGTGGCAAAAGAGCTTTTGATCTGTATGGCAAAGATACAACACTGAGGTGTGTAAACTGTTCATCAAACACATTGACAGAATTACTGATCATTCTAACAGCATGACCAGTGATATAATAGCTCACATTACAACTGCAGAAGGGACCCAAATGAAGTGTCTGGATTATACAAAATGAACTTCTCCAGCTCTGCCAGGAGACAGAGAATTGTTTTGGTCAGTCCACCAGAGCAATGAAAACAACAATCCCCCACAAAGCCACCCACTCATTGACTGGAACTAATACGGTATTTGTGAACTTTATTTTCCTTCAGTTTGGCTAAATAAAGGTGCCTTTAAATGTGTCTTCCTGGCTTCTTGGAAGAAATCCCTTCAGAATACCTTTGTCATGCAGGGCTATCTTTGCCCACCCAACCAAGGAAGAAACTGGTGAGACTCTGGGTTGCCATGATGTCAGCTCCTAGAACTGGGGCCATAGATTAAACTAGAAAGAGTCTGAGTCAATAGGCATGTCCCCACACACCTGGCTCCCATCTTGCCTACCTGCCTCCCATCTTGCCTACCTGCCATCTTTCGTCATCCATCTCCATTTTTAACTTATCAGATTAAAACACCAGCACAGTATCTCCAGAAGGCCACTGTTCAAATGCAGCTGGGAGGGGATGATCACTGGCAGTCTTCTCTAGCCTCATCCCTTTAAATTTTGTTGTCAAATTAGGTCACTGTCACTCTGGGAGGCAGAGAGTATCAGCAACTGAGGCTTTAGCCTAAGTTGCAGTGGTGAAAAGAGAACAGAATGAGACAACAAAGTCTAGGAGCCTGGGCACTGGAAAGTCCTGCTCCAGGACAGGGGATCCAGGAATAGGTCTTGATCTGGGCTTCTGGAGGCATTAAGAGTTCAGTAAGTTAGAGAATTCCTAATAGTTTGATTCCCATCTGTCACATGTTAACTGCACAACTCTGTGAATGTCACTCCTCTGAATCCCGGATTTTTTTCACTTGTAAAATAGGTGGCCATTCTCCTCTTTATTTTCTGGAATTAAGAGACAGCATGGTGCTCTCAGCATTCCAGGGTTGTGCCTGACATACTGTGGTTGCTCAAGACCAGTTGTTCTGAATGAATAACATGTGAATAACTAGCTCAGTGCCTGATTCATAAAAGGTTCTCAGTAGATTAAAACATTGAAAAATGCCCAAGTTTTAACAACAAGAAACATTCTAAAACTGGGATACAGCTATGATGTGTAGGGAAGGTCATCCATCTCTCAACCCCAGGGAGAAAAGGTGTCTATGCTATCGGAAATTCTTCTTACTCTTGACCAAACTTAGGACCCTTCCTGATCCCAGTATCAACCACTGAGACTGAAAATTGGCCGGCTGAAAAGAGGGGTGAGTTCTAACATCCATTCAGAGTTGCATAGGTGAGAACCACTCCTTCCTGTTGCCAGGAACTGGAACAATACAATTTACAAGACAGAACATTTTCCACTTCTCTGCTACACGCATTTAGCCTTTTCTATTTTGGTTCACTATGAATCTCTAATTATTCCCCTTCGTGGAGTTGAGAAATCAGAGCACGAGGCAACACGGCTCAAAGAATGAACCCTTTCCTGAACAAGGACAATTGGAAAAACTACAAGCCCCAAAGGGGAAAAATGCCCTCCATTTCCCGAAGTATGCTGAAAAGGCTGCAATTAGCTCCGTTTCTAATAGTTTCCACAGCTCTGCTACTGGACGTATCTCATCTTTCCGCCACGAGCCTGGTAAGAATTGCCTGCATTTCTAATCTCTCCCCTAACCTTTTGGTCCCTTATCACCTCCTTCCTAACTGCAGGGGTTGGGGAGTCTGTTGGAACCTCCTTTAGAGACTCTCATTCTGACACCTCATCACATGTCCCTTCCAATCGATGCTGGGCTGCTTGGTCCTCAAATAAAGGTGATAGGAAACAGAGCCTTAATATGTCTTTCCCAGCCCACCGGAAGGAATTTTCACTCCCCGCACTCTGGCCGTCCACGTTGACACAGCTCTGTGGGCAGACAGCATACACGATGAGCTACCACCCCGCTCTGGCCTCACCTTCTGACATCCTCTCAGGGATATATACACTGTTGTAGACGATGACCACAAATATAACAAATCTTTCCCCTGAAACACAGTCATCCCATTCTTTCCACTTCCCTTTGGCTTAAGTCCGTAAATTAAATTTAATCATTGTTTAACTGACCACCACTGAAAATGCCTCCTCCCCTAAATGAGATCTGCCAAGAATATCCAGGGTCAGCCCAGGAAGAGTGGACAGCACAATTAATATTAAATATCGTGTGATATCGTGGAAAAGGCAAGGACTGGAAAAATCGGAATCAAATCCTTCAGATGACTCTATGGGCTTCAGCAAATCACGTAAGCCCTCTAAGGTTCTGTTTCCTTATTTGTAAAATGAGGTTAATGAACGGGGCTTACTTAATAGGGTTGTTGAGAGAATTAAGTAAATGAATACATGTAAAACAAGATGAGAACCTGTTTCGTGCATAATCGTCATCTATTTATCAATATATCACTAAATATCAACACATTTAATTGTTATCAATATATGTTATTTGTTTTGATGCCTATCATGTTGTCCTTGAATTTTCTATCTTTAGGGGGCTTGGCCCAGGGCTCCCTAATGATGAGAGGTATACCAGGTGCCTTCCAAGAGGCCCACCTTGCATACATGCATCCTGCCAAAATCTACCTTTCGTGGAAACAGAAGAGGACAATTCCACAACTAGAAATTCACTGCTTTCTTCACTCTGTATAACAGGCTCCAGTTTCATCCACCTCAAAGAGAAACACCAATACAGTGAAGAAGGCTGAGCACCCAAGAATTGATGCTTTTGAACTGTGGTGTTGGAGAAGACTTTTGAGAGTCCCTTGGACTGCAAGGAGATCCAACCAGTCCATTCTGAAGGAGAGCAGCCCTGGGATTTCTTTGGAAGGAATGATGCTGAAGCTGAAACTCCAGTACTTTGGCCACCTCATCCGAAGAGCTGACTCATTGGAAGACTTTGATGCTGGGAGGGATTGGGGGCAGGAGGAGAAGGGGACGACAGAGGATGAGATGGCTGGATGGCATCACTGACTCGATGGATGTGAGTCTGAGTGAACTCCGGGAGTTGGTGATGGACAGGGAGGCCTGGCGTGCTGTGATTCATGGGGTCGCAAAGAGTCAGACACGACTGAGCCACTGAACTGAACTGAACGCATATATATGGAATTTAGAAAGGTGGTAACAATAACCCTGTATGTGAGACAGCAAAAGAGACACAGATGTATAGAACAATCTTTTGGACCCTATGGGAGAGGGAGAGGGTGGGATGATTTGGGAGAATGGCATTGAAACATGTATAATATCATATGTGAAACGAATCGCCAGTCCAGGTTCGATGCAGGATACAGGATGATCGGAGCTGGTGCACTGGGATGACCCAGAGGGATGGTACAGGGAGGGAGGTGGGACGGGGGTTCAGGATTGGGAACATGTGTACACCTGTGGTGGATTCATGTTGATGTATGGCAAAACCAATACAATATTGTAAAGTAATTAGCCTCCAATTAAAATAAATTTATATTTTAAAAATAGAAAAAAAAAAAAAAAGAAATTCACTGCTTTAACCTTGGTTTGGTTACTTGCCTTCCTTTAAAACACAAATGTTTTGGGCAAGGGCAACATACTAAGCTAATAAACAGTAATATTTACCATTTGTGAAGTAATACCTTTTAGGTACTTGTGGCATTTATTTTAGCCTGCTTAATAATCCTGTAAGGTAAACATTATTCCCACTGACAAAGTTCAAACATTTATGTTTGTGAGGATAATCAGAGCAAATATGGTGTCACCTAATCAAGTTTATTTTTCTTTTCTTTTGTAAAATAAGTGATGGAATAAAAACAATCTGAGATAGTGATAGGCTAATAAAATACAAAATAAGTCTAGATTGGGGTATATGGAGACCCCCTTTCCAGGTGGGCTCTGACCTTGGAAATAGGTATTTCTGAGGATCTCTACTTAAACGCCTCTGTAACAGTTTTGCTGTTAACACATTATTTACAGAAAAAAAGAAAAGCATGTCCACATTTTCAGTGATGAACATAATATGACAATGCAAGTTGCCAGATACTACAAAAAAAGTGTGTGTACAGGGGGCTACTGGGAGGCATTTCAGTCCTGAGTTTGAACAGAAATGCTCCTATAGCAGACTTTCTCTACAGCCACCCCTAACCTCACCCAGAACCTTCAAGCTCCCATTACTCACTGAGGCTGTGCCCATGTGTTCTTTAACCATCATCCAGGTTTGTCCTAGGAGAACGCAGAACATATCATTCATTGCCACTCATAGATATGTTACTAGATTTCTCCTTAAGCACAATGAAGTAGATGGAATATTACAACATCCCCTGCTTCGTTGGTAAGAAGAAATAATTCTATATTCAAGAAATTCAGGATTCTTAAGGGCATTGTGAGGACTTCTCTGGTGGTCCAGTGGTTAAGAATCTGCCTTGAAACACAGGGGACGTGGGTTTGATCCCTGGTCCAGCAACTAAGATCCCACATGCCCTGGATAAACGAAGACCATGTGCAGCAACTGTTGGGCCTTTTCGTCACAACTACAGGGAGTGTGCACTGAAACGTTTCAGTTTCATGCATGATGCAGTGAAGGTACTGTGTGCGGCAAGTAAGACCCAGAGCAGCCAAACAAATAAGTACATAACTTTATTTTTAAAGGGCATCTTGAAGAAGACTGTAGCTCATCACTTGAAAGGGAATTCATGTGGCCGCAGGTGATTTAATGTGGTTCATTAAATGAGTCAAAATTAAGTTGCAAAATCTGCCAACAGTAATAGTAGCACTGTCCTAAGGCTGGAGACACGCTGATTTGAAAATGCAAGTTATGGTAGTACAGTCAAGAATGGGACTATGTGATTTCACTAAGCAACTTCCTTGCCCAATGGAACCTACAGAGCATTCAATTTCCATACACACAGGTCACTCTCAGACTTAAGTTATTTGACCTGCAAGAAAAAAAGATTAGGAAAAACAAAAAATTATGCACAGACACCATGTAGATATATACTTGAAATAATAAACTTTAATTAATTTACATTTGTTCTTTTAAAATGTACATGATGACCATAATGAACAATGATAAGGACACAGAATTCTGGACAGACAGGAAGTGGATGGATGGGAATCCAGGAAACAGATGTAGTAGGTCCGATGTCTGAGAAGAAATGGCCACATTGTAAGAACTTCTTCTATTGCAGTTTATGATGTTTCATGCATGGGTATCAAAACAGACAAACAGAGAGAGAAAGGGAAAAAAATGATTAAAATGAAGTTCTCATTTTCTTGCATTGGAAAACAAAGCTTTACTTCTGCCTAGATTATTAATTGTGTATCTCTAGTCCAAGTCATGTACTAACAATTTCCCTATAATTAGACACATACATATCTGCATAAGTTATTGCCCAAGGGTCTAGGTATTTTCTAGCATTAGTAATCAGCACATAGCAGGTGATGTACCGCCAGTGGGCAGAAGGCCTCATTATGTTTGGGCCAACATGGTAAAAGGAGGGCATGGATGTTTATGGTGGGGCTAGAATTCTGGCAAGGAAGCCAGAATCTCAAAACATTTACCGTCTCATTTTGGTCCACTTCACCAAGCATGAAGCCATTGCTACTTCTGGCCAATTTCCCTGTTTGGGCTCCATCATTCTATAACGCAAAGAGAAGAGAAACTCTGGATAAATATTCTGTATATTGCTGATCCCATTCGTGTTGTAAAACATACAACTTTTTCTTTAGTTATTTTTTTGGGGAAAAAAAAATACACACATTTCCTTCCACTTTCATTGTTAGACCACTAAGGTCCAATATCACTTTGCTGACTTGCATAAGGTTATACCCTGGTGTCAACACAGCCAATGATCATTTGGAAAACCTAAACCCACTGAATGGAATAAATGAGCTTCCATATGTAATACTAATCTAAGCTTTCTAAGAGTGGATGAAATATGACTAGGTCCTATGCCCAAAGCCAAACAAAAATAATTAACTTACCTGGTATGAGACAGTCTGTAGACATTTCTCTTGTCTTGAACCAACTGCCCCAGAGACAGGACAGATCCAACCAAGAGACATCTTCAGGTGAGCTGAGGGGTCCAAGAAAACCCATTACTGTTGCTGAAACAAGCTGAGTTTCCATCACGGAGTGATGTGGTCCTTGGGAACTACCAGGGTGCTGTCATACGCACAGGTTCTGTGGACTGGCTGAGTAGTAGTTACTGGGTCCCTGGTTCTGGTAACTTATTAGAGGAATCCAGCAGCTGATAGAGTAGACAGGAGCTCTGGTCCTTTTCGTGAAGAGGGTTCTCCTCTTGTGCGTAAGTGTGGAACCATCAAGCAGAAAATCCTGTAGTTCTGTGGATGGTGCCTGTCCTAAAACCAGGTTATTCATTTAAGTCTCAGGTTGATATCTGCTAACAAGGTCACACTACACATTCCAACAGTGAAACCCTTGCTTTAGAACCAGTGAAGCTGATGTCCATAAGCACTGTTTCCTGATTGATGTTTTAAGAGGGATCTATAAAGGTTAAAAAAAAAAAGAGAAGAAATTGCTCAAATGAAGAAAAGATATTGGGATTGAGGGAGTGGTGGATTTTACTGTGATTCACTCCTACCTGCTTCCCTTCATGGGGGGTTAATTATATTTTCCCAAGACACTAACATCAGACTTGGATTGGCCTTCACTTCTGCGGAAATAGACAGGAGAGTGGAAGTGATTCCCAGGTAGAAGTTTAAGTCATAACTTGTATTGATAGTCCACCAATGTGTTTGATGTAATACACGTTGGTATTAAGAGATTCCTCCACCACTGTGGGCCTTTCAGACAAAATACCATGGAGCAGAACTCCCTGCTAACTACTGGGCATGTAGTATAATTGGAAAATAAACTTTGGTTGTTTGCAAACTGCCAAATTTTGGAGTACTTTGTTGCCATGGAACAATCTAACCTGCTCCAGCTGAGAAAGATAACTTGGAGGAAAACAGCAGTGTGGTTGAATCTGTCTCCATTCCTATTTTGTATATAAGCTCATCAATATAAGTAAACACTGTTTAGTTCCTTTGCTGTTGAGCATCTTTCTCCAACAGATGACTGAAAGAGACATTATCCTGCCTCACACATTTGAAGTATCTCAGAGTCAGTTGATAAATTGGGATTCATCAAAACCTCATTGCTCATTTTTTCATCACTGCTGAAGGAGCTATCAAATTGAAGGTAATCAAATGGATTGAAAACAGGTCTACCAATGTGCTGTTACCCCCAAAATGCTCATGTAAGAAAATCTAACCATCTATATGTATGTAATGACATCTAAAAGGATGGCAGATGGACAAGGTCGTTGGGCTAACCAGCCTTTGTCTCTTTGCCCCACTCACAGCTCCTCTGCTACAGAGATTTGCCCATGAGGCCCTGGAAAGGCATCTTTAAAGGTTTCTCTGAGTTGGTAAAAAGAAGCTCTGAGTGGCTGTGCTCCCAGGGGAAAATAATCAGGGCTATAGAAAACCAGAAAGAGCAGTAAGTGAAGAGAGAGAAGCCATCACATTTAATGCTATTTATAAAGAAACAGAAATATTTAATGACTTCCTTGAGTTTTTTCTTTTTTTTTTAATGGAAAATGATACACTGGAAAACAGTGTGGTAGGAAAAAGTAACTAACATCACAATGGCTTTCCTAGATTTTCCATCATCTGAAAGAGTTAAACCTACCCCAGATGGGAGGCACAGCAGATGGGGGCATTCCGATGACTTATAACCTTGGATAATAAAATGACCTAAGACTCTATTTAGAGAAATAGAACAGCTATACTTGGGCTGTTTATAGACTCAGAAATATCATGATAAGCAAACGCAGGCAGTTCAAAGGAATGATGAAAAAAAAAAAGATAAGTGGATAAATAATGATCCGATGTTGTTGCGAAAAGGCAGCGTAGCTGTTGCATTGTTAATATAAACACAGATGACCTTTCATTTGCTCAACTTTCGTCTTCAAGACAGGAAACAGCAACTGATTTTTATCGGGCAAGTAGAATCTTCCACTTGCTTCTGCTGGGCTGACTTTATGGTGTATGTCAGAGCCCAGTCATGTCACTATCTCTTCAAAGCCCATGCTGAAAGCCTGATAGGAGCTTGAAAGGGAAGCTTATCCCAGGCATAGGCTTTGCGGGCCCCAGAGATGTTGCAGCTCGCGTCACAGGTCATAGGGTGGGAAGGCAGGGTGCACGTGTGCGGGGGCATGGGGAGTGGAAGGTGGTGATCAGACAGAAAAGGGCCTCGATTGCATTTCCGTGTACGTATTTGACGAATTCATCTTTTTCACAAACTTAAACATCCTCTAGGATAATGTTTATTACTTAACAACAGATAAACACACCCTGGAGCAATTGTTTTGTACATGAAGGGAGCTAGTGAATCCTATATTCTAGACATATGATGAACTAAAACACTCACAAAGAATTGTTTATGGATTACACAATATTTTTGCGTCAGAAGGGTTTCAAACATCTGAACGACATTTTCTGTTTCTGATCACGAGTCAGGTCTTTTTCCTTTTATGGGGTACACATAAGCCTGCACTCATCCATCCTGGACACAACACTTTAAAAATCCATGCAGGTAGTTCACGGCAACCCATGGTGATGGATGAACATTTTTTCCTATCTCTTCACTGGAAATCTGTCACGTTGTGATTTCATAAACTTTCCCCCTAAATGAAATCACCTAAACTGATCTTTAATTTTTTGAGGTACAGTCTACTTGGTCTGGGCTCCAAAACAGATCCTCTCAATACAAAATACACTCTTATTGTTCTTACTAATTAAATATTTCTCACCTAGCATAACACTTGTAGAAAATGCTTTTATATTTCTCTATAGCCATTACGTAGTCATAATCCTGTTTCCTTAGACACATGATGGACTGATTTTGATCAGGCTGTACCCACTCTGGGGCTTCGTAAGTGGCTCAGTAGTAAAGAATCTGCCTGCCAATGTAGGAGCCAGGGGTTTGATCCCTGGGTCAGGAAGATACCCTGGAGGAGGAAATGGCAACCCATTCCAGTAGGCTTGTCTGGAAAGTCCAATGGACAGAGGAGATTGGTGTGCTCCAGTCCACGGGGCTGGACACAACTTAGCAACTAAACAACAATAACAACCCACTGTGACCTGGCCAGAGACAGACAGTATTTCTCGTGGAAAGGACTTCAGTCACATCTTCTAGCTTCCAATCCTACCTCTGTATGTATCCACATAAGAATCATTGCTAATCAATATATTTCCACATAGTTTTTCCCAGGCCTTAAGTAGTAGGAACTTTACATGCCAGTACTAGTCACTACTTATTTAATCAGAAACAATGCTACTATCATCTAAATTAAGGGTTGACTAAATCAGTTGTTTTCCGTAAAAGGACAGATACACATTTTCAGCTTTGTGGGCAATATAGTCTCTGGGCCTCTGCTGCAATTGAACAACTCTGCCATGATAGTATGAAAGCAGCCATAGATGTAAATAAATGATTGTGTTTCAATAAAACTTTATTTACAACAGATGGAAGCAGGTGGTTTTGGCCTGTGGGCTGTAGGGTGTTAACCTCTGATCTAAATCAGACAACTTTAGCCATACTAACAATTGCAAATCAGATTGTCATCCTGGTAATATCACACTCACTAATGGCCTACACATCTCCCCTTAGATTTATGTAAGAAATGTAGAAATTTAATACAGTATAGTTGCAAGTTGCTAAGAGAATAAATCTTGAGTTCTCTTCACAGGTTAAAAAAACACCACAATTCTCCCCTTGCTTTTTTTTTTTTTCCCTTGTATCAGTATAAGATGGTGGATCTCAGCTAAGTTTAATTGTGGTAATCATTTTGCAATGCAGGTTAAGTTATGCTATACACTTTAAACTTATACAGTATGTATGTCAGTTACATCTCAATAAAACTGAAAAAAAAATCAATATGGATATAGAACTATTATTTTCTAAATAGGTCCCAACCAAAACTATAATTCAAAAAGATGCATGCACCCCAGTGTCCACAGGAGCTTGGCTATTTATAATAGCCAAGACATGGCAACAATCTAAATGTTCGTCAACAGACAGATGAATAAAGAGGATGTGAATTACACAATGGAATACTACTCAGTCATGAAAAAGAAATAATGCCATTTGCAGTAACATGGATGGACCTAGAGAATATCATACTAAGTGAAGTAAGTCAGAAAGAGAGACAAACACTATGTGATGTCACTTGTGTCTTGAATCTAAAATATGACACAAATGAACTTACCTATAAAGCAGAGACAGACTCACAGCCAGAAAACAGACTTGTGGTTGTGGAGGCACATGGGAAGAAAGGGCTAGGAGTGTGTCCTAGTTTGTCCTGGGATTAGCAGATGCCGACTATTACACACAGAACAGATAAACAACAAGGTCTAACTGTATAGCACAGGGAACTCCATTCAATATATTGTGATAAACCATAATGGAAAAGAATTTTATAAAGAATATATACATGCATACATATATATACATATATATAACTGAATCACTTTGCTGTACACCAGAAATAAATACAACATTGTAAATCAACTATACTTCAATAAATGAATACTACAGCTGTTAAGAAAACTGACGTTCCATCTTCTGCCCCAAAACACTTATTTTGTGGCTGTTGGCTACTGATGCAAATGCCACCCAAAAGAGATGCATTTAGATGTTTTCTTTTAGACTTTTCTTTGCAGCTAAGATAGGATCATTTCATTTGATGTCTTTTACATTTAGTAGTACCTGGCTAGTCAAGATGGGTTAGAGAAATGCTACTGGTAGTCAATCACATAAATGTAAAGCTGTGAAGGGATAAATCATGACAACAGCTACTTCTTAATAAATATCTACTGCTGCTGTTGCTAAGTCGCTTCAGTTGTGTCCGACTCTGTGTGACCCATAGACGGCAGCCCACCAGGCTCCCCCGTCCCTGGGATTCTCCAGGCAAGAACACTGGCGTGGGTTGCCATTTCCTTCTCCAATGCATAAAAGTGAAAAGTGAAAGTGAAGTCTCTCAGTCGTGTCTGACTCTAGCGACCCCATGGACTGCAGCCTACCAGGCTCCTCTGTCCATGGGATTTTCTAGGCAAAAGTACTGGAGTGGGGTGCCATTGCCCAAATATTATGCCAGGCCAGGCACAGCCATATAGGACCTCATTTATCTTCACTACAGCTTACAGATGAAAAAACTAACACTCAAATATGTGAATTGAATCACCCAAGATTCTAAAACTAGTAAGAGGCAAAGCTAGGACTTAAACCAAGTCCCTTGATCCACTCAACATGCTCTTTGCATTAAAAGGTCTCATCTTGATCTTCATGTCAATGATTTTCTTGATGCCTAACCACAAAATTGATGATCAGTGTTTCTGATCTAACTGAACCTTAAGAAAAGTACCTTTTGTTAACTCTCAAGGAAGGATGTTTGAGAAACTGAGAGCGAAGTGTATTGGGCCAGCAGGACTAGGGAGGAATATGGCATCTTTCAAATGGTAATGATGACCCATCTCCTGGCTGGTGTGGGACTTCTCAGCTCTAGAAGCTAGTGTGCCCTACTCACACTGCCCTTCAATGTCAAGTTTGTGTAATGGATTGTGGAAGTCACAAATACTGGAAGGAAACAAAGGACATAGAAGCTTAAGGAATAGATGGCAGCAGACAGTGTGCACTCTCAAGCACGGTAAGTAATTAGAAACACACAGTAGGGCGTATGGACATCCGGCCCAAGTCAGCTGTGTGATCAGGGTCAGTCACTGCTGGATGGCTATCTAGAAAGAGGGCTGAGGAACTGAGCAGAAATCATACACTTGCAGACGTCCAGATACCAGGCGTCCCAATACTGGCTCAAGATAATTTCTTATTCCTCATTATGCTACTCTCTTAAAGGGATTTGAGGAAAATATGTTATGGCAGGGTTTAATGGCAGGGTTTAAAACTGATTAGTTGACATCCAATCAAAAAACTCCGGGGTGATGAACTTGCCAGAAGGTAATTCAGCGTAAACTAATCACAGGTGTCTTCATAAAAAAACAAAACTGAATCCAATATTTGAAAACAATATTTTTAAACAAAGAAAAATGAAAAACGCTGGGGTGTGTGTGTGTGTGTGTGTGTGTGTGTGTGTGTGTATTGAGGACTTGGCCTCTTGGGCAGTCAGAAGAGGGGAAAGTCCTAACTTTTGTATTAGAATAACGCTGACCCTATGGCTTTGAATTATTTGAATCTTTGCCCAAACATGTGTTTGCTTTCATGTTGACCAGGCCTAGTAAATTTCAGCATAATCTGTCAGTGAAAAGAGAAATATGTTGCCTTGTGTGTGGCTGTGTGAGAAAGATGAAATGCTTCTGATGAAGTGTGAGGGCTCCTCAATTACCTGTCCTGGTCCTGAAGACAATAAGCTTTAAAACATGTCAAAACTGTGAAATTATTACTGCTGAAGGCAAAGGCCACCCAATGGAGCAATCTCAGTTGTAGAGCAGGGCTCCTTCCAAGATGGTTCTCTTGAGGGTGGTCTTTGGGTCAGAACAATCTCTCCTTTGTAGAGAAGTGCAGCTAACCACTTGCACTGGGTCACTGGGGGCATCTCCAAAGGGCTTCCCTGATGATCTAGTACATTGGGAGTGTGAATGAGTAAGTAATTTAAACCACGTGAAAGTTTGGCTGCTTTTTCAAAACGACAGGAAAGCCTCATTATATCATCGTCAGTTATTACACAGATGCAAACAGTGTGCTATGAGTTAAACCAGGTCCCCGCCACATAACAACTGTATTCAGTTATAGTCTGATACACCATGCCTAGAATGTAATGTAAAATCATCAGACATTCCATTCCCCTATCAGTCCTGCAAAGATCAAAGACACTGACAATACCCCGTGTTGGCAAGGCTGAGGGCAAGCCGGCAGGCTATTACAGCATAGGTGGGAAGGAATCTGGTGTGAACCTTTTGGTGGGTAGATGGGTGAAATGTTTAAAAATACATCATCTCCAAGTCTTTTCACTGACTAAGTCCACACCCAGGGGTTTATCACAGTGGGAAAATTGGTCAAGAGCTCAAAGATGTGTGCATGAGATTCATCAGAACACTGTTAAGAGGGCAAAAATGCTGTAAACACCCACAGCATCCATCCACAGGAGATTAAATGGTTTAGCAAATAGTATATACCATCTATAGGGCTTTCCAGGTGGCTCAGTAGTAAAGAAACCACCTGCCAAAGCAGATGATGTGGGTTCAATCCCTGGGTTGGGAAGATCCCCTGGAGGAAGAACAGGCAACCCACTCCAGTATTCTTGCCTGAGAAATCACGGACAGAGGAACCTGGCGGGTTACAGTCCATGGGCTTGCAGAGTCGGACACGACTTAGCAACTAAACAATAACATACCACCTATGAAATATTTTGCAGATGAAAACAATATTGATATCTAACTGACAGGAGAAATCACCCATGATATTGTTATTTGTGAGGAGTAGAGCAGGAAAGTTATAAAACAACATGGTTAATATGTAAGTGGATCATGTGCATGGCATACAAACACTAGCTACTTCAGAGTAAACGAATCTGGAATGATGTCTTACTTTTATCCTTCTACTTTTTATGTCTTGATTCTTCCACGTATCTGTATTAATCTTTGTAAATCAGAAAAAAAAAAACAAAAGAAACACACAATCAATTTAGTTGTATTTTTCTTTCCTCTCTCTAAGCACCTGCAAGATGAAGATGCCCCACTGTGTATGTTAAATGATTTGCTTTTTCCCAAGGAAAGCATCATCACAGGGCACAGACACACAGGAAGAAGGAAAGCTTATTTTGGGGTCTGTGGCCTGTTGATATGCACTGCATTAGCTACTCTAAAGACAGAAGAATCAATAACTTGGCCCTAATAGCTTGTTAATCATCGTGCAGAACTCAAGGTGGTTCACTTTTATAAAATAATCTTGGAACGGTAATAGCCCTGCTCTTTCACGTTGCTTTTCTTTCCAAGGGCTTTATTAACATGACCTCACTCATCACGGGGTGTAACTGTGAGTTCCAACCGCCCCTGGGCAATTACCTTCCATTTTAAAGACAGAAGCTCCAGGTTCAGGGAGGGGCAGAGTTTGGCCAGAACCCACAAAAGCTATGCTAGAAGTGGACAAGTAAACTATTTTTCTGCACTTCAGCCACTGTTCTATGGTCAGTGTTTTCTATTTGTTTGATCCACTGACCAGGGAATCAATGTTTGAGCATTTCACATTTGTCGCTTTCCCTATATGACTATTCAAAACCAGTAATTTTGATTCAGATAGAATTTTCTCTTTCTCTCTCAATTCTGGGCTGGGGGGAGGCCTGTGGTAAAGGATTTAGACAGTTTGGTTGGGAAAACTATTGTATTTCACATCACCTACGGATTTAGAAAAGGCAGAGGAATCAGAGATCAAATTGCCACACCTGTTGGATCACAGAAAAAGCAAGAGAGTTCCAGAAAAACATCTACTTCCTTTGACTGTGTGGATCACAACAAACTGGAAAATTCTTCAAGAGATGGGAATACCTGACCACCTTACCTGCCTCCTGAGAAATCTGTACGCAAGTCAAGAAGTAACAGTTATAACTGGACATTGAACAACAGACTGGTTCCAAATTGGAAAAGGAGTACGTCAAGGCTGTATATTGTCATCCTGCTTATTTAAGTTATATGCAGAGTACATCATGTGAAATGCCAGCCTGAATAAAGCACAAGCTGGTATAAAGATTGCTGGGAGAAATACCAATAATCTCAGATATGCAGATGACACCACCCTTATGGCAGAAAGCGAAGAGCAACTAAAAAGCCTCTTGATGAGAGTGAAAGTGGAGAGTGAAAAAGCTAGCTTAAAACTCAACATTCAAAAAACGAAGATTATGGCATCTGACCCCATCACTTCATGGCAAATAGATGGGGGAACAATACAAACAGTGACAAACTTTATTTTCTTGGGCTCCAAAGTCACTGAGGACAGGGACTGCAATCACGAAATTAAAAGATGCTTGCCCCCTGGAAGAAAAGCTATGACCAACCTAGACAGCATATTAAAAAGCAGAGACATTACCTTGCCGACAAAGGTCTGTCTAGTCAAAGCTGTGGTTTTTCCAGTAGGCGTGTATGGATGTGAGAGTTGGGCCATAATGAAAGCTAAGAAATGAAGAATTGATGCTTTTGAACTGTGGTGTTGGAGCAGACTCTTGAGAGTCCCTTGGACAGCAAGGATTTCAAACCAGTCTATCCTAAAGGAAATCAGTCTTAAATATTCATTGGAAGGATTGATGCTGAAGCTGAAGCTCTAATACTTTGGCTACCTTATGCGAAGAACTGACTCATTGGAAAAGTCCCTGATGTTGGGAAAGATTGAAGGCAAAAGGCAAAGGGGATGACAGAGGATGAGATGGTTGGATGGCATCACTGACTCAATGGACACGAGTTTGAGCAAGCTCCAGGAGTTGGTGATGGATAGGGAAGCCTGGTATACTGCAGTACCTGGGGTCGCAAAGAGTTGGACACAACTGAGCAACTGTACTGAACTGAAAGATGAGCAAAGGCATCTGATGGTATATTAATATCAGAAGGCCCTATGTGGGTTAAAACGTCACACATTCCTTGTTGTTCAGTCACAAAGTCATATCTGATTCCTTGCGACCCCATGGACTGCAGCACACCAGGCTTCCCTGTCCTTCACAATCTCCTAGAGTTTGCTCAGACAAATTCCTACATGTCTGTAATTCCATTTTTAGCTGACAAGTGTGACCAAATATCCATCAAGCAGCAGAAACTAAAGGATGGGGGGTGGGATCCATCTAGAGAGCTCTCTAATATCGAAGCCACAGCTAAGGATATCAACTCTTTGCCATCAATTCTGGGTGAGCCCCCTGGAAAAGGCTGGTTGTAGAAATTGTGTTGGATCTTCACGAGGAAATAAGCAAAAGGAAGTGTTTGCAGTGTCTTCTTCTCTTGCAATGTCAAAATAAAATGAACAATAACCAAAAACAACCCCTTTCTCCCCACCACAACCATTAAACACAAGACAGCATAACTCTCCCTGCAGGGAGGCATATACTCCTTCTTGACTCCTCCAGAGGAGTCTTCCTTCACACCAGAAGTTCTCTGCTTGCATCCTGTTAGCTGGACATAAACACAGGGAGCATGAGGCAATCATGTGGACTCTGGGCCCTGACCCTTATAAGAGGATCGCCTTCAAACAGAAGAATTCTTAATCAGAGTCAGGCACCCTGAGTTCTCTGATGCCATTGACATCAGAGAGATGTCACAAGAGACAAGAGAATAAATAGACACTAGGGTTATGATATTTATTTATTCTCTTCTGTATGTGCAGACTGAACCTGGTCTCTCTGTCCACTCTCTAACAAATCTGTGGAGTAAATTCTCATTGTGTCCTCACGCCCTGTTAATCTTGAGCTTCTTCTGTTGTACCAGTTCCAATAAAGAGATGGAAACATGAAAGGACTCAGTTCATGGTGTCAGTCATTGGACACGACTGAACGACTTCACTTTCACTTTTCACTTTCATGCATTGGAGAAGGAAATGGCAACCCACTCCAGTATTCTTGCCTGGAGAATCCCAGGGATGGGGGAACCTGGTGGGCTGCCGTCTCTGGGGTTGCACAGAGTTGGACATGACTGAAGTGACTTAGCAGCAGCAGCAGCAGCAGCAGGGTTATGATAATGTATTTTCACCAAGCTTGATGTTGTAATGATTCTAATTGCTTATTTACCTTTGCATGCAATATTATTGGAATTGATCTTTTTTAAAATGTTTTGAATTCTCCAAAAGACAAATGTGAGATTATAAAAACTAATAAGAGTTGAACTATTACCAAAAAAGATGAATAATTTTAAGTAATTCAAATAGACTTAGAATGAACTGTAAATTTGGCTCTGTGTCCTGACCATCTTTTCCTTGGCTTCTTTATCTCTCTTGCCTAAAGGGATTTAGAGCTTGGTCTAATAGAACAAGTTCACTGAGGGTCTAGTTTTGCTTTTATGTGAATGTAGGCCAGCCACTCTCAATGACTCCTGGAGGAAGGCAGTGGTGCAGCAAACACACTGCACGCATGATAAGTCGCCTCAGTCGTGTCCAACTCTTTGCGACTCTATGGACTGTAGCCCACCAGGCTCCTCTGTCCATGGGATTCTCCAGGCAAGAATACTGGAGTGGGTTGCCATGCCCTCCTCCAGGGGATCTTCCTGACCCAGAGATTGAACCCACATCTCCTGCAATGGCAAGCAGATTCTTTACCACCGAATACCACCTGGGAAGCCGCAGAAAATACACAAGATGAGCTGTTATTATGGTGTCTTTTTAGAGAATACATTCATCATCCAGACATTGCTAGCTCTTCTACCATAAAAACGGGAAATTTCAGTCCAGCAGCCTCTGCAGAACAGTATGTAGATATTAACAAGGTCAAGTACCATAAGATCTTACTCACTTATATTCCCTGAGACTGAAGTGGAGCTGGAATTAAAAGCTGTCTTGTATCTCCTTCACCTTTGCTTACCAAGTTAATTCCCCTGTTTATTTGCCTGTTTCCACCTTTTAGTTCTGATCGTCCATAAAAACTCTAAGAAATGCATCTCTCAAGTGCTGAAACATATTCTCATAAACACAACCACACAATGTCCAACAACACCTTCTGAGTTAAGAAGGACATAAAGTTTAAGAAAAAAGTACAACTATAATAATGTACACATTCATTGTGTAAGATGTGTTCTGTGTTCATAAATGTTGATATATGAAGAGCGTATCTCAAAATCAAGGGAATATAATGCTTAGGAAAGCTCCTCGAATTTCAACATGGATGGCATGAAAACATTTCACCTCCAAATATGTATATTTATTTGTCAACTGAATTACAATGCTGTCCTTTAAGGATAGTTTGGAGTCAAAGGAAAAACTGTTTCTTAACACATAGAATTACTGACAAATCAAGAGCTTTATATTCAACACACTTCTGTCTTGGCAACAATTATTTGTAGGTGTATGTATTTCCATCTGATGACCTATTATATTTGGGGGTACTTTATTTAAGATAGCATCTTACAGGCTTAACCTTTTAATGTCCAAAACTGCCCTGTTTGTGGCCACAGGTGGCTATTGAAAAATTGAAATGTGGCCTGCTGAAATTCAGATGTGCTGTAAGCAAAAAATGCATACTAGATTTCAAAGACTTAGTGTGAAGAAAGAATGTAAAGTACCTCATTGATATTTTTTAGATTGATTATGTGTTGAAATACAATATTTTGGGTACACTGAGCTAAGTAGTTTGTATTATTAAAATTAAGTCCATCCATTTCTCTTTCCTTTTGTAATTTGGCTGTCAAATTTTTTAAATTATATATGTAACTTACATTATACCTTTATTGAACAACACTAGGCTAGAAGAATTCAATTTGCCTTGAAGTACTTGCCGATGAGATGGGAATACCAGACCACCTGACCTGCGTCTTGAGAAACCTATATGCAGGTCAGGAAGCAACAGTTAGTACTGGACATGGAACAACAGACTGGTTCCAAATAGGAAAAGGAGTCTGTCAAGACTGTTTATTGTCACCCTGCTTATTTAACTTATATGCAGAGTACATCATGAGAAACGCTGGGCTGGAAGAAGCACAAGCTGGAATCAAGATTGCCAGGAGAAATATCAATAACCTCAGATATGCAGATGACACCACCCTTATGGCAGAAAGTGAAGAGGAACTCAAAAGCCTCTTGATGAAAGTGAAAGAGGAGAGTGAAAAAATTGGCTTAAAGCTCAACATTCAGAAAACGAAGATCATGGCATCTGGTCCCATCACTTCCTGGGAAATAGATGGGGAAACAGTGGAAACAGTGTCAGACTTGATTTTTCTGGGCTCCAAAATCACTGCAGATGGTGATTGCAGGCATGAAATTAAAAGACGCTTACTCCTTGGAAGGAAAGTTATGACCAAGATAGCATATTAAAAAGCAGAGACATTACTTTGCCAACAAAGGTCCGTCTAGCCAAGGCTATGGTTTTTCCTGTGGTCATGTATGGATGTGAGAGTTGGACTGTAAAGAAGGCTGAGCGCCGAAGAATTGATTCTTTTGAACTGTGGTGTTGGAGAAGACTCTTGAGAGTCCCTTGGACTGCAAGGAGATCCAACCTGTCCATTCTGAAGGAGATCAGCCCTGGGATTTCTTTGGAAGGAATGATGCTAAAGCTGAAACTCCAGTACTCTGGCCACCTCATGCGAAGAATTGATTCATTGGAAAAGATCCTGATGCTGGGAGGGATTGGGGGCGGGAGGAGAAGGGGACGACAGAGGATGAGATGGCTGGATGGCATCATTGACTCGATGGACGTGAGTCTGGGTGAACTCCGGGAGTTGGTGATGGACAGGGAGGCCTGGCGTGCTGCGATTCATGGGGTCGCAAAGAGTCGGACACGACTGAGCGACTGAACTGAACTGAACTTGCAGATGAACGAATTTATCATTCTGATTCAGTATTGTTGAGCACTGTAAACAAATACTGCAGTTATTTTTGAGTGCTTAAAGAACTTTATATGAGGATCTTAACTTTCAAAAATGATGTATTTCTCTCATTTTTCTCTATTTCTTCTATTGATTTTGGTGACTCTGAACTTATCACTAGGATTTATCTTAAAGCTATTATTTCAGTTTTTCAAGATAAGTGCAATAGAGTTGATTTGGAAAAGGTGACCAGAAAAACACATCAGTGACTAACAACAAATACAAATATACTTTCCAAAGCATCAAAGGAAAAAATATCCCAAAGAGGAATGGCATTAGAACTTCATCATAAAATATTTTAGCAGAAAATTAAGTCTTTAGATAAAGGGCGTGTAGCTTCTTCCATTTTCTTTGCTGTGGCCAGTACAAATCTTGAGAATATGCTAACAGGTTGTTCTCTCCAAGAGCAAGAAAGGAAGTCCACTTAAAAAGAATAAAGTTCACAGGGAGCCCAGCCTGGCACTCTGTGATGACCTAGATGGGTGGGATAGGATTGGGGGAAGGAGGTTTAAAAGGGAGGACAGAAATATATATTTATGACTGATTTGTGCTGCTGTATGGCAGATACCAAAACAACATTGTAAAACAATTTTCCTCCAATTAAAAAATTAATTAAAAATTACCATAAAGAATTATATCTCAATTAAAAAAAAATTAACTGGTAGAGGCAGTTTTCAAACCCAGAGAGTTTGGTATCAGATTTATGTTATTGACCACTATTCTATGCAGTCTCCTGAAGGCTGATGCATAAACATTTCTGAATTATTGACCCCATTCTCATTTCTCGGGTTTGACACCGTCTTTTAGCTCTTTGGTTCTGTATCAACATACAGCAGTTTTATTCATTTCTGTTTGTGTGTATATGTGTGTGTGTAGGTTAATTAAAATTATTTTCAGGCAGAAAAAAAGAAAAAGAATAATGTTCATGTATCAGATGAGACATGTGTGAGGGATTGTAGTCAACAGAAAATGTATATTTAATGATTGAACATGAAGGTTCCATGGAGTCTTTCTGTGTATCTGAATGTACGCTAATATTGTCATGGTCGCTATGGTACCAGACAGGTCTCCTCTTGGGTCTCACCCTCTGAGAACATTTTGTTTTACAATACTATCCAGAAAACCAAGAAATACATCCCTCAAGGAAGACAACGAAAGATTGGGCATTTAGTTGCTCTCTGTTACTCACCAGTTCTTGCTGTCGTATTCTAATACTTATTAAACTGGGGAGAGTTCACAGCTCCCATTGCCAGTTACCCAGGAACATGTTTGATCAGCACTCCCAGGCTGTCTAGTTACCTGAGAGTGACTAAATAATTACAGAGCAGCTGGTACGAGTGCTGTTTTTCCATCTCATTTACATCTTGAGTAGAAGGCACACCCCCGACAGACTGAGCTGCTCAAGACCAAGCTTTTCTAGTAATTCTAACAGGGTTTCCACGTCCTGTCATGTTGCCCAAAGGCAGCGTAAGCCAAGGCCTTTCCCTTTTTACCTTAACTGGAGGCAGAGATTCATTTGCATGACTTAAAACCTCACACCAGAATCTTCATATTCAAGATCATCTGGCAGGCTGGCTAAAACACAGAGAGCTGGGCTCCAACCCCAGGGTTTCTGATTCAGGCGGTCTGGGGTAAGGCTGGAGGACCTGCTTTCCTAACAAGTTCCCAGCGATGCTGCCCGTGGTGGTGAAGAGACCACACTTCCGAACCACTGCCTTAGACATCCATTCTGTTAGTGTTCCCAAGTATGTCCTTAGGAAATGGGCTGGGAAGGAAGGAAGGGAAGGAAGAAGGGAGGAAGGAAGGGAAGAAAGAGAAAGAAAGGAAGGAAGGAAGAAGAAACAAGTGACCAAGAAGCAGGGAAAGAAAGAAGGATGAGAAAAAGAAAGGAATGCAGGAGGAAGGGAAGGAGGTGGGGAGGAGGGAAGGAAGGAGGAAGAAGGTACCTATCCAAATGTCAGTAGAGTCTGTAACACCTAACACTTTTATTATCTCAAGGTCATTTAATACTTCAGATAACATGAAGTATTATTATACACTTTTCCAGGTGATGGATATGAAACTTTAAGTGGATAAATAACTACCCAAGCAGTTATATAGTCAGTGGCACAATCATCATGTGAACCCAAGCAGGCTGGTTTCAAAGCCTTCACCACGATGCTATGCTGATTGTTCGGCAACTTGCTCAGCAAAGTGTCTAGAGTCTGAACTGTCACCCTGGTCATTGTCCTATTAGAGTTCACAGAGTAATCTCTCTGCTATCAGGCTAATTACACAGCAATCGGCAGAAGCAGAAACTAAATAATGAGGAGATGTGCAAGGGTCTGTCTATAATTCTGCTAATTTGTACTTGGCCAGCCATAGTTTTCAACAGGGTGAGTAATTTTAACACATAGGATGTGAAAACTATAGACTGTGATGTAGGGATCAAATGGAATGAGAATGAAGGTTGCAGGAACTGGGGGGGGGGTGATGCAAGGAAAATTAAAAGAAAAAAAGTGTAGGATATATTGGAATAAACATGGAAACCTGGGAATATGTATAAAGGTAAAGACTAGAGAATTTGTAGCTATTTCTATGAACTTTATATGGTTTTAAGTATCTACGTTCATAATATTGTTTTCCTGTTAGAGATACTGACAAGTCTATCAGGGAATAAACTGGGGCTAAACTGTTTCCTTCAGGATTCTCTGGTGGCTGGAAATAAAGAAACTGCCCGCCAATGCAGGAGACATGGGTTCAATCCCAGAGTTGGGAAGATCCCCTGCAGGAGGAAATGGCAACCCACTCCATTATTCTTGCCTGGGAAATCCCATGGACAGAGGATGCTGGCGGCCCTACAGTCCCTACATGGGATCCCTACTCACAAACGAGTCAGATACAACTTAGCGACTAAACAACAATTGTTTCCTTCACATAATAAACACAATGATTCAGATATAAGAAAGAAGCAAGGAAAGAACTGAAGAGAATGTCAAATTCAAAACATTCAGCTAAACATAAATTGACTGTGCATGTTGCAAATTCCATCGCTTCACACGTCCTTTTGTAAAGTAAAATCTGCCATTTATAGACCATATTCCCTGTAGAAATACACTGCAGAAAATTGACCCAATATAGTAGAGTTTTGTCAAATACTTTCCTTCAACAGATGCTTTAATTTGCTGAGAATATATCATTGATCTTAGTTTATCTGTTTCGGGAACCCACCAAGACTTTTGGCAAGGGCGTTTCCTCTTACCCTTCTTCTGCTATTGATATATAGCTGTCCTTTCTAATAATTGTCTTGGGGTTCAGGAGAAAAGAGAGGGATTATTTATACAAGTGAAGGTTTTAGAGACTTGAGCCCAGCCCAGTTTGGATCAAGAGGGCCTGTGAGGTGACACATGGTCTGTTCTCACTGGCCGAAGTCCTGAGAACTTCTATCAGGCTCCTGGGCTTCATTGCCTTGAGGGGCTCAGAGTGGCTGAATTAGTTTCAGGATCGTTGGAAGCGCTACCATGGCTGGCTCTGTCCACTGGTCCTCCAGCCTTGGCTCATCTGCATTAGGGTTAGATCTGAAATGTCAGGAAAAACACAAGACCCATCTGTTCCGCTGCAAGTGGTTCAGACCACCTCCATTCAAAATGAGAGTAACCAGGGGGTCTCCTTAACTTGTAAGGGCAATAAATCTCCCCAGTGTATTTTTCCTGCTTGTTGCCTTTTTTTTCTTTGCCATTCTAAATACCGATTCCTCAATACAAGGTTGCAAAAAGTTTTGGATTGTCACTCACTTAAGTTATCCTTCCAGTTTGTGAAGCAGAAGGATCAGGTTGAAGGCTTTCACAGGCAACATGAGTCATAACAGAATAGCCTGAAAAAAATGCCCTCCCACATCACCTCTGACAGAGAGAGAAAGGAATGCTTCAGAGACTCTCTTGGCAGAATATCTTATTTTTGAAACCACCTCAATCTGATTTTGCTCCTTTGGGTCGCCATTGTCTCTCTTCTGATTGTATGGAGAATGGGTCTGAAAAAAATTGATTTTTAACTTGGATTTCCCTTTAAGCCATTTTTCACAATCTGAGGGTCACCAGATGTTTGAGTTTAACACAACCCCCTGATCTCAAACAGAATTGCATACAGAAGCCTGAGACGTAGCTCATGTAAGTGTTAAAGTACTTTGGTTGAATTCAGGTAAATTGTCCAAGACTCTAATCCAAATCTGGCCCCTTGAGGACTTCGAAGGAGCTTTTAGGACTCCCTAAGACACAGTGTGAAAACACGTGATCTTCTTCAGGTTCTTCATTTTAGTGATGAGATACCTACGGTTGGGAAGATCTCCTGGAGCAGGAAATGGCAACCCACTCCCATTCTTGCCTGGGAAATCCACGGACAGAGGAGCCTGGTCAGCTACAGTTCATAGTGTCACAAAGAGTTGGACATCAACAACATAAGCTTGGAGGATTTTGTTCCATGGTCACATGTTAAATTAGTGGCAGGTTTAAATCAGAAACTAAGCTTTGTATTCCCTTTTAGCCCTCTCTACAACACAGTGAGTCCAGTGAAGGTATGTTTTCAGATCTAAGAATTGTCTGCATTAAGAGAATTATTCTGGTTAAACAAACAAACAAAAAAAACCAGCACTTCTTGTCTTGAATCAAACTATGGGAAAACATTCCCCCTAAGCAGAAATCACACTGTATACACCTTGATCACCTGTGCACGGGTAAAGGAGCCCTGCCCTCTGGGATCACTGTAGTCTCTAGCTGACACCGGGACTGACAAGGCTAGCTCCTGGCATGGTCCTCCCTCTCCTCTGCTCCCGGTGTTCTGCCCCACAAACTCTCTGAAGACACTTTTGTCTGTTTTCCCAAATCAGTTTATTTGCCCAGCTAATCCATGCAAATGCAATAATATGGAATAAAGTGTTAAAGGGTTACTCTTCAGGGAATATATTTTCTAATTATCTTTAAATTAAAGGAGCATTTTAATGGCCAGAGTTTCAGACACTGTGGAAGGAAATGGGAGTAATCAATTTAAAGCTGCATTTATTGTTTTCTTTAAATGAGATAAAAATGCACATTCAACACTGAAAACTTGGAAAACAGGAAAACAAAAAATATCACATTCACCAATCCAAAATAATTCCTGTTAACATTGTGATTTCTTCCCTCTCATTATTGCAATGCACTTATATATGAATTCTTTTTCTCTATAAAGAGGATATCCTCCTGAATATAATGCCTTGTAACTGTCTGAAAATAATTTTAAAATTTTAGAATAGTTTCAGATATACAAAAAAATGTGATGATAGTAGAATTACCATATACCTTAAGCCCATTTCCCCTTATTTTAGCATCTCATTAATAATTAATATACTTATATTAATTAATAATCTAATCATTATAATATAATTGATATGATCAATTACTATATAACATAATAATATAATTAATACACTATTAGTATACAGTATATTTGTCACCATTAATGAACCAATTTTGACACATTATCCCTAACTAAAGTCTAGAATTTGTTCAGTTTTCTTCAGTTTTTACTACTTTAGTTTTCCTATTCCAGCTTAAAAGCATGTTATAAACATGATAAGGAAATGATAAGGAAACATGATAAGTAAATGAAATTCCAGGATTCCATCCAAAATATCACATTATATTTAGTCATCATGTTTCTTTAGGCTTATAACATGCTTTTAATAGTCATATCTTGTGAATGATTACCCATGTAAATAAATAGTCTTTGAAAGCACAGTTTGTAATGAATGTAGTATTTCACTGAGTAACTCTATCATAGATCATGTAACCAATCACCTACTTTTTAGTATTTAGGTTGTTCAAAAGTTTTTACTGTTAGAAATGTTTAGAGATACATCATTATAATTACACACTCATGCGTAATCCTTAGGGTAAATTCTTAGAATTAGAAAGCTACGTCAAAGGACACTCATATGCTGAAGACTTTGAAGACACATTAGGAGAGTGTGTCATGAGCATGGAACATCAGGATTCTGGGGAAATTCAGGCTCCTTCCAGACACAGGGTGCAGCTCTGGGCAAGTGACTTAACCAGTCTGAGTGTAACTTTCTCATGTTTAAGATACAGTAACAATAATAATGATAGCAACAACAACAGTATCTATTTCAGAGGTTCTCTATGAGGATTAAGTATAAAAACATACTTGTATTAATCAGAGTTCTTCAGGTCAATAGAACCAATAGGATGTGTGTGGGTAAACATATTTTTAAATAGCTAAACATTTAAATATATACTTTATATTTAAATGTGGATTTAAAATATATATTTAAAAAATATATATCTATGAAGAGATTCACTATAAGACATTGCTTCATGTGATTATGAAAAATTCCCCAGGTGTGCCATCAGCAAGCTGGGGACCCAGGAGAGAAGACGGTGTAGTTCTATCTAGTCTGAGTGCAAAGACCTGAGAAGCAAGAAAAGTGATGGCATAAGTTCCATTTCAAAACCCAACTAGCTCAAGATCCAAAAAGAGCCTCTGCCTTAGTCTGAGTGTGAAGGTTAGAAAGGATGGATGCCCCAGTCAAAAGCTGTCAGGCAGCAGGAATTCCCTCTTACACACCCCTTTTGTTCTAGTTAAGCCTTCAACTGGTTAGATGAGACCACCCACACCAGGAAGGACAATCTGCTTTCCTCAGTCAGTCCCCCCATTCAAATGTTAATCTCATCAGAATCACTCTACCAGAGATGCCAGAATAATGCTTATCTCAATGTCTGGGCACCCTGTGGCCCAGTCCAGTTGACACATAAAATTAACCATTACAGCATGTATCAATAAACAGCTTAGCCTTTAGTTACCACTTGTCCATGCTGCCCTAGTGAATATCAACTATAGAGGCCCACAGTACATTAAGGCTTCATTGAGTGACTAATATTGTTCCTTCCTTTTATTTTAGAACTTGCACTCCTTGGACACAAAATTGGACTGAATTGAGGTACATGGCCCCACCCTCTATATTATGCAGAATAAGCTGTTGATATTTCAACTGTGGATTCTGGAGTACTACGATACTTGGAACAAACATGATTTCTTTTTCTACCTTATAAAGGTTCACCCTACAATGACTTCTCGCTACTTGTTGCTGCTGCTGCTGCCAAGTCACTTCAGTCGTGTCCGACTCTGTGCGACCCCATAGATGGCGGCCCACCAGGCTCCCCCGTCCGTGGGATTCTCCAGGCAAGAACACTGGAGTGGGTTGTCATTTCCTTCTCCAGTGCATGAAAGGGAAAAGTGAAAGTGAAATCGCTCAGTCGTGTCCGACTCTTCGCGACCCCATGGTCTGTGCCATGGGGTGCTACCAGGCTCCTCCGTCCATGGGATTTTCCAGGCAAGAGTACTGGAGTGGGGTGCCATTGCCTTCTCCATCGCTACTTGTTAAGCTTCCATAACTAGAGAAAAGCCCAGATGAGAGTTATAGGCCCTGGGTTCTCATTCCTTCTGTGGCCTTGAATAGGTATGAACAAGTGGGTAAGACACTTGTATTCTTGGAGTCTCAGATTCCTCATCTACAAATAGAAAGTGTGGACGATGATCATGCAAGCTTTTCTACATCTCCATGATTCTGGGCAAATACGTAGATTTCCACGAACACACCCACAACCAGAGAATAAGCACACTGTGGAAGGTCAGTGGCCCATTGTGAGGCTGACTCCTCAGCCCGGTGGCACTCAGGTGGACAGACGGGGCAAGCAACTGGTTCATTCAAAGTCCAAAAGGAGTTAAATTCTCTCTTGAAGGCATATACTCTAGAGCGCAGAAAGGTAAACGAGAAGACATGGTGATGTGCTGAACATAGAATTCCTCAGGCAAGAGACATGCACATTTCTAAGAATTTTGAATGCATCTCTTACTAAATTGTCCTCCAGAAAGTCTGTAAAAGGTATATTCAGGAAAGAATATTTTTTGAAAAGCTGTTCTTCTCAGGATGGGAATGGTAGGCATTATTGGTAACTTGGCCAACATTCCTGTCTCCTGGATGTCTTTCCGCAGACAGAGGAAAATGAGACATGCTGTTCCTGCCTATCATGAGCAGAACCAAAGAATCATTTCAGAGAACAGTTAAAAGCTGCTTAGAGGTAAGGGTTCAGAGGGCTAAGGCTTGAGGAGCCCATAGAGTTAGTGGTGTTACACCGTGCTGGTAAGACCCAGTTAAAAGGGTCAGTGGAGGGTCCCTCTCCCTGGCAGTCGTCCATCAGCGGTTTTATTGAGCGTTCCCATCACCCCCGCAGTTTGCTCTCATTACTCAGTTAATCCTCACTTAGTGCTTTCCTGTGAAGAGAGTCAATGTCATCACCCAGGTTACACAAGAAGGAAACAGAGACAGAAAGAAGTTGATTCGAAAGCTCATCTCTTAGGAAAAAGCTAAGGGGGAAGGGGGGAAGCAAGGGGGTTACCTGAGACCTGCTTGGTCTGCATCCCCTTTGCATTCTGGGAGCAGCTCAAGTCCTCAGATTGGTCTAAAGAAATAGCCTACAGCTCAGGGAGTTTATGCTTTCTTAGCCTGAGTTAAGGATGGACACTCCTATTTTTCATGGAAGCATTAACTGAATCTCCTTCCCATCTTAGAGACCCTTTCCCCTCTCCCCACCCCCATACACACACTTTCCCAAGACTCTGGAGAATCCCTGCTCCTGCACCGACCTCCAGACCACGGAAGCTAATTTAAGGTGATCAGCTCAGCAGGGATCTAAGGGCTGTCTCTCAGTGCTTCCTCAACGAGCCAGAGAGCTCCACAGTGTTAAGTAACAGCTCACAGATGCTAAGGGTCACTGCCTCCATGCAGAACCAGTGAGCCTGACTCTGTCTCACAGTTTCAAACTGTTTCTGAACCTCCGAAGCAAACTCCACAAGCAAGCCAGCTGCCTCACACTCCCCGACCACTGGGCTTGAAAGGAATGAGGCAAAGATGGCAAACGGTTCAGCACAAGGTCACCGGCCATGAGTTCAATGAAAAACACTCATCACCCTGAGAATGAGTCAGGGGTAGCATCATTTTTCTATTAATAAAGGGACACATCACCATCACCCTCTCATCATAAGAACCCCCCATTGCTCCTGTCCACTCTAAGTATGTTCAGGGACCCAGAAGTCACATCATCTCAGAGATGACCTAAGTCCATGGTGAGTTATGGTGAAAGATCTTTGGGTTTCTGAGTCTAGGGAGCACTGACTGAGTTCCAATAAACAGTTTGTTTTCAGAGGAAATGTACAGAGGAAATGTACCAAGATGACTCCTTGTACTAAAATGAAGGGTTTGAACTGAGCGACTCTTTACAACTTCTGCAAGAGAATTTTATCAGCTACACTTCTCCTAGCAATAAGCTGAATCCCTTACAGTCGCATTCTTCTTGGGGCTACTGGACTATTTTGTTTAAAAAAAAAATCATGTAGCATTTTGTATTCCCAAATGATCAGAATTTAGAAGAATGTACTTCATGTTTGTTACAAAGGCTGGAGGTCAGAATGAATGCTCACCACTTCTCCCCTTGACCTATGCTTTGGACAAGGCTGTAGTTGGAGATATGGTTGGAGATATTAAATGGAAGGGGTAGAGAGGCAGGCAAAGAAGAGATTGGGTACATCAGCCTCTAATCTGAGAATTAGGGTGACTGCATGAGAGTGTAGGACAGGACTAACCCTTCCTCTCTGTTTAGCCTTCAGCTCTACTGACGACACATACTCCCCCTTACTCTAAGGATAAGATTTTGGAATCAATTATTCACTCACTTAATAGAAGGCTTCCCAGGTGGCTCCCAGTAAAGAATCCACCTGCCAATGCAGGAGATGCAAGTTCAATCCCTGGGTCAGGAAGATCCCCTGAAGGAGGAAATGGCAATCCACTCCAGTATTCTTGCCTGGGAAATCCTGTGGACAGAGAAGCCTTGTGGGCCACAGTCCATGGGGTTGCAAAGAGTCAGACGTGACTGAGCACACACTTGATAGATCCTCTGTTCTAAAGGACTAATCTAAAGCATTCTATCCTGTATTTTTCATAATGAATTCAATAGATAAGATTAAGACCCATCCAGCTTAACAATGAACATGAATATATGGTTGGCAAGAAAAGCATTTAGTATCTTACTTGGAATCTTTGGCTTGCTTCTCAGAATACCCATAACTCTAATATCTGTATATTAATTTTATGGCTTACAAAGCATTTTCCTATATATTACCTCTGTTAACAGGTTTAAGTATCCCTGTGAAATAGGAAGAGGGGATATATGGTCCTCAAATTACAGACGGGGAAGCAGAGATGCTATGCCGTTACTTGCCTGAGATCAAACCCAAGGTGATGAAATTCCAAGGCTGAAGATGAATCCCATGCCCTCTCAGTTATATCATGGCACCTTTGGATTTCAAAATTTGACTTTATGTGGAACACCATCTCTCTCCACAAATTCCCATTCAGTTCAGTTCAGTTGCTCAGTCGTGTCTGACTCTTTGTGACACCATGGGCTGCAGCACTCCAGGCTTCCCTGTCCATCATCAACTCCCGGAATTTACTCAAGCTCACGTCCTTTGAGTCAGTGATGCCATCCAATCATCCCATCTTCTGCTGTCCCCTTCTCCTCCCACATTCAATCTTTACCAGCATCAGGGTCTTTTCCAATGAGTTAGTTCTTTGCATCAGGTGGCCAAAGTATTGGAGCTTCAGCATCAGTCCTTCCAATAATATTCAGAACATTTTGAGTAACTTTTGAGTAAGATCCTATAATTATCCCTATTTTGCAGAGGACACAAGAGAGGCATAGGTGTGTTAGTCTCTTGCCCAAATAGCACAGTTCAAACCAACACAGTCTGGCTCCTGAGACTGTGCTCTTAAACATACAAGGTGCATTATCCAATTTAATTCTTGTAACCGACCATAGGGGAGAGGCATTATTATGCCCTTAATTTTGTAATGAAGGACACTGAAGTTTAGAGGAGTTAGGGTTCCTGACCAAGAAAGAACACAGAGTCAGTAAGTTGAAGAACTGGAATCCAGGGTTTCCTTCTCTAAATCCTGTCCCTTAGTGCAGAGCATCTCAACCCAAAGAGACACGGTCCAACTACCCTGGCTGCAAAAGGACTATGTTATGATGACCTGAAATCACTCTTTCTAAGTCTCTTCTTTCACTCTCGACAATGACAAATTCACATTGTACATACTATCTTTTGTATTATTCTTAGGAAGAATTAGTGAGGATATTCTTCCCACTCAGAAACCAGATTCTCACATAAAAGTACATTTTAAAAAGTCTACTGGGACTTCTATGGCCAGTCCAGAGATTAGGACTCCACGCTTCCACTGCAAGAGACGTGGGTTCAATCTCTGGTTAGGGAGCTAGGACCCTGAGTGCTGCACAGCACAGCCAAAAAAAAAAAAAAGGAAAAAAAAAAGGAAGAAGAAAAGCCTACTAATGAAATAAGAACTATGAAATGTTTAACCTAAATGCCAGTACATTGAAACGCACATCCAGCAAATATAATCAAGAAGGCATTATGCAGATTAGTGCACAAAACTCATCACTGTTAAGTGAGATTAGAAAATTGTACAGTAAGAGCTTCATAAAGATTGCCTGGTTACCACAGGCAATAATTACACAGGGCATGTGGCATTACAAGCAACCGTTTTGTCTTTATGTGAAGCTGAGTGTGAGCTTTGGGGAAGTAATTGGCTGATGCGTGAAAAAGAGAAAAGGATATCCAGCATCTGTGTTAAAATATTCCTAAATAGGACATTTGCCACATACCCATCAGAACAACCAAATGCTCACTACTTATATTGCTGTTTAGTTAGTAAGTCCTGCCTGACTCTGCGACCCTGTGGACTGTAGCCCGCTAGGCCCCTCTGTCTGTGGGATTCTTCCCAGCAAGAATACTGCAGTGGCTTGCCATTTCCTTCTCCAGGGGATCTTCCTGACCCAGGGATGGAACTCACATTGCCTGCATGTAGGCTGATTCTTTACCGCTGAGCCAACAAGGAGGCCCAAACTAACTATATATCAGACACAAAATCATTGAGTAACCTTTAGGGGGCTTTTCTTGTTTACACTTTGGTACTTTTTGAATCATGTACCATGTGTAGACAAAATAAGTTTAAAAAAGTCCCCTCTCATTATGAACACCAAAGCTCCCTTTCTTCTTTCCTCCATGGACTCTTACATGCTGAGATTAAAATAATTGCTGGTTATGTGTAAATGATCCACAAACGAAGATGTTTTCTGGGTGAGTAGGATCCATATCTCAAAAAAAAAAAAAATTGAAATCTGTGGAATGTGAGAGTATAAGAGAATTTTTGATCAAGGAGTGACATAAATACTCTATTTGAGAGGAAGCTCTCCTTATCAGTGAGTCAGACCTGGATTTGAAACCTAGTTCTTTCATTTTGCTAGATGGTGTGAGTATGAACAAGTTTCTTCAGTTTTTTTTTTCTTTTTTGGGACCACTTTTAAAGTCTTTATTGAGTCTGTTAGAATGTTACTTCTGCTTTATGTTTTGGTTCTCTGGACTCAAGGCATTTGGGATTTCAGCTCCCTGACCAGCAACCGAACCCGCAGTCCCTGCGTTGGAAGGAGAAGTCTTAACCAGTGGGCTGGTCAGGGGAGTTCCCTTCTTAAATTTTCTGAGACTTGAATTTATCTGGATCAGCAGGGATTATAATAACTATCACATGGGATTGTGAGGAGGAGTAAATGACATGATGGATACAAAACCCTCTGCAGAATGACTTGTACATTGTGTTCAGTACATACCCGTCTCCTTTCTTTCCAGGCCATTATTTTCCTCAATGAGACAAAGGAGAAGTGATATGGGTAGCATCAGAAGTATATGGAAATGCAAAGGCATGCTTTTCCTTCATTTCTGTGAACGGCTTTGCAAGAGATTCACAGTTGATGGGAGAGACTAAGCACTTAGATAAGCAACAGCCTACAAATGGCAGGGCGCAGTGTTTTCCTGTTAGTTAATTCAACACATTTTATTGAGTATCCATAGTATGCTAAGCATTGTAAGGCAGGGGTGTAGCAGTGAACAGATCATATGAAAATCCTTGCCCTCATGAAGCTTATACTCTAGTGGAGGGAAAGTGATCAGAAATAAACAAATCAGAGGCAGTAGTTTAATGCTGATAAGTGCCAAAGAGAATGCTAAAGCAGTGAAGGGACACAGTTTATTCCAACATAGGGAGAGCATTGCAGTTTTAAATGAGGTGATCAGTTAAGGCCTCGCTGGTAAAGAGACATTTAGCAAAGACCTGAAGGAAGTTAAGAGAAATGAGCCATTGCACTTGACCTTGGAAAGGCACAGTTTTCATGATTCATCAGTAATTCTTTGAATCATCTTTGTAATATAGACACACAAAAAGATACTAACCACAAGCTCCTAATTTCACATCATGTGGTGATTTAGTCAGACACGAGCATTTGAATGCAATGTCTCAAACGTTCCAATTTAACATGTTCCCTGGCTCCAAGCACATGTGCCAAAGGTCTCAATGTGTTTCTTCTTCTCATCTCCATTGGCTTGGAGCTTCTCCAGGAGTAGCTTAAACAGTATCACTGTTCCTGGAATTCTCCCAAGCTCCTAAGTTTTAGCCTGAAACTTTTTTGTTATAGACCTCTAAAATTATGGAGGTGGGGGTGGGGGGGGTGGGAATCCCCGTGGTACTGTGAGAAAACCCTTCAGTATCTGAGACAGTGTTATAGTCATCAGTAGTATATTCATGAGAGTTAGTCAACTTCAGTTTCAACATTTGTCCCGATGGGGGAGATTGCTACTGCTGATGGCAGCTCATTCTGCTCTCTGACTGCTTTACTTATAAGAAATAATCAACTATTTGAATAAAAGTCTGACTCACTCTACCCCTAAAGCTTGACTCTTGCTAGTTAGGTAATGTATGAGCAGTTAAACTTACAAAAATATTTATCATATCGAGTGTCCACAACATAGAGGGTTGAGGGCATATTTTGTTAACTTTAAGGTGATTTATTATGGAGGAGACTGACCTCACATCAGGAACATATGTCTGCCTCCTCCTCTCCACATAGTTGTTCAGAAACTACTGAAGACGATGATCCCGTTTCTTCCAAGTCTCCTCTTTTCTTTTTCTCTTGTTTTGCTATAAATATCTCCAAAGTCCTCAACCTTTCTGATGATGATCAACATTTTACTTATATAAGGACTTCCCTGGTGACTCAAAGATAAAGAAGCCATATGCAATGCAGGAGATGCCGGAGACGTGGGTTCGATCCCTGGGTTGGCAAGATCCCCTGAAGGAGGAAATGGCAACCCACTCCAGTATTCTTGCTGGGAAAATCCCATGGATAGAGGAGCCTGGTGGGCTATAGTCCATGGGGTTGCAAAAGAATCATACCCAGCTGACCGCACACACACATGTACATAAAAGAAACTCTCAGAGAATAGACAAAATAAAACACAAAACATCAGAAATTCAGAAATGATCCTTTGTGTATTATTAATTTTCCACAGATGTTCAGTTTAATCTGTTATGCTTTCTATATAGATATTTGAAGCAATACTACATATTTACACTAAAACTAATATCCAGCTTTCCCTTATTCACGGAATGGCGCTTTGGATATTTATGCCCTTTAGTAAGAAGGTGCCGGAAAGGTTGGCATTAATGCATTACACAGTTTGTAGGCTAGTGCACTCCTATAAAGCTCACATACATGATTTCAGTGTGTTAGAATGGCAGCAGGAGGTGATTTGAGGAGGAGATAAGAAGGCTTCCTACAAAGTAAGGTCGCAATGTATGTGGATGTCCTTAATTTACAGAATCAATAATAGCTATTCTCTTTCCAAACCTCATACTTTCAAATGCGTAAGAGACAGAAAATGTAACACTCCTGGAAATGATATGAAGAAAGAATATTTACTTATAGCTTATAACACATGATGCCCAATAATAACATGAATTGCAGGACGGAAGAAGCTCTACAAGGTCTTATGCCCTTTTTTCTCCTTTAAGTGGCTCCAAAAATGTTTTAAGAAATCACCCCAGGACCAAAATCAAAATAACAGATGACTAATTAAATTGTGGAGAATTTTAACTACCTGTCTCATCAATGACAAATAAGAGGTTCTAATTACATTTTTAGGGACACTTTTTATTTATTTGGGCTTCTCTGGTGGCTCAGCTGGTAAAGAATCCACCCGTAATGTGGGAGACCTGGGTTCAATCCCTGGGTTGGGAAGATCCTCTGGAGAAGGGGATGGTTACCCACTCCAGTATTCTGGCCTGGAGAATTCCATAGACTCTATAGTCCATGGGGTTGCAGAGAGTCAGACACGACTCAGCGACTTTCACTTCACTTCACTTTATTTATTTATTTAATTATTAAGATGTACTTTACATATAATTTCATGAAAGTTTAAGATGTACAATATGCTGGTTTGAAGAAGATACATATAATTAGCCTTTATCGTCACTTTACATCAGAGGTTTTAAATCCTTTTACATTTTCTCATTAAATCCCCCCAATACATTTCTTCACATGCAAACACACCTCCCACAACACACGAGTCTAATGTACAAATAATCAGGGCAAGATAAATAAGATTTGTCTGTTTCTGTTATTGTTTTCAGATTTCTGGCTTTACCTTCTTGAAGTCTCAACTTCAGTCCACAAAAAGAACTACTCTGTTTTACTTTACGACATTTGTATTTTAGTAAGTGAGGATAGAAATTAAAAAAAAAAAAAGACTCTAGTAACACAGAAAATATATTGCCACTATAATGCAATCTATGTAACTAAAAAAACTTCATTTTCTGCAAAATCACACTATAAAATCACACTGTAAAAACAGAACTTGTGAGAAAAACCATAGTAAGCATAGATCACTTCAGACCTATGAAACTTTATAACCAGAGTACAAACAAAAAATAGTAATTGGTAGCTAGGGAGATAATTTGGACCTCCCAGGCAAATGGCTCAGCATGGCTGGAGGCAGCCACAGTGGGAGTTATTTAAAAAATAGTAGAGTGGAAATGTGGGCTTCCCAGATGACTCAGTGGTAAAGAATCAGCCTGCCAATGCAGGAGACTCGGGTTCAATTCCTGGGTCAGGAAGATCCCCTGGAGAAGGAAATGGCAACCCACTCTGGTATTCTTGCCTGGGAAATCCCATGAGCAGAGGAGCATGGCAGGTTACAGTCCATAGGGTAGCAAAAGAGTAGACACGACTTAGCGACTAAACAACAGCAACAGAAGAATGGAAATGCAGATTACATGTTAAACAGAGCTGCATAGTGGGAGCTGAGATATGAGACAGATACGGAGTTTTCAGCCTGTGTGCCTGCTATGAAGGTGGGCACAGGAGAGAGCAAGATCTGCTAAGACTTCTATTGGCTTGGCCAAAACATTTGTTCGGATTTTTCTGTAAGATGTTATGGAAAAACTCAAAGAACTTTTTGGCCAACCCAACACAAGCCGCAAATTACACAAAGCTGAGCATTACTGCTCTGTACAGAGGGCATTGAACTGAGGGATTTTAAATTTCTTTTTGGCTAAAGATTATAATTCTGCTCTAGTAATCTGGCTTCTCTAGCCAAGAATAATTCATAAATAAGCCAAAGTAAATCACCTAGTTTACTAATATTTTCCTGCTTGTCAATCCCACACCAACTAATTCCCATTGTAGAATCAGGTGTTTGTATGTTACAGCAGAATAAAATAATTAACGTATTTTATTGAAAACAATGTAAAGAAGGAACAATGATAAAGCTAAAAATAACATAACCAGTGTGGAATTTGTAAGGCACTTTGCTTTAATAAATTCATGCTTTTATTTCTAAACATAATGGCATGGATGGCACTTTAGTTAAACTTGTCAAATAATAGTATGTAAGGCTAATACCAAAAAAGTGCAAATTTCAAAACAAGTGGAAGATAGGAAATAATAAATATTACAGCAGAAATAAATAGATACAGAAAAACAATAGAAAAGACCAACAAAACCAGAAATTGGTTCATTGAAAGAATCAATCTTTAGCTATACTGATCAAAAAGGAAAAGAGAAGACAGACGCTAAAAATCAAGAAAGAAAGAGGGAGTATTATTACTAATCTTACAAAGAAAAAAAAGGAGGGATTATAAGGCAATACTCTAAAAATTCTATGTCAACAAGATAGACAACCTAGATGAACCAGGTAAAGTTCTAGAAAGACACAAATCAATGAAATTAACCCAAGAATAAAAAAAAAATCTGAATACACCTACAAGTAAATCAGAAAATTCCCCAAAGAAACCCAGTCCCCAAATGCTTTGTTGATGAATTCTACCCAAACTTTAAAGTAGAATTAATATAAATTCTTGCCAAAAATACAAAAAAGGAAACACTTCCCAATTCAAGATACGAGGTCAGTATTACATTGCTACCAAAATCAAAGACATCACAAGAAAGAAAACTACCAAATAATATCCCTTTTTGAAATGGATGCAAAAAGTCTCAACAAAATACTAGCAAACCAAATCCAGCAAAACATAGAAAAGATTAGACACTATGACCAAGTAAGGTTTATCCCCCAAATATAAGATTGGTTCAGCTTACAAACTTACTGTATTAGTACACAATACACCATACTAATGTAATATACCATATTAATAAAATTAAGGCCAGAAACCACATGATCATCTCACTATATGCAGAGCATTTGTCAAAAATACTATTTCCTTTCATAAGAAAAAGACTCAACAAGAATAGAATACGTTCAGATTGGAAAGGAAGAACTAAAATTATATCTATTCACAGATGCTGCTGCTGCTGCTAAGTCACTTCAGTCGTGTCCGACTCTGTGCGACCCCATAAACAGCAGCCTACCAGGTTTCTCTGTCCATGGGATTCTCCAGGCAAGAACACTGGAGTGGGTTGCCATTTCCTTCTCCAATGCATGAAAGTGGAAAGTGAAAGTGAAGTCGCTCAGTCGTGTCTGACTCTTAGCGACCCATGGACTGCAGCCTACCAGGCTCTTCCATCCATGGGATTTTCCAGATGACATGGTATTAAAAATAGAAAATCCTATAGAAGGCACAAAAGTACTATTAGAACTAATATTTGAGTTCAATTAGGTTAGAGGATATAAAATCAATATACAAAAACTAACTGTATGTCTGTACACTTGTAACTAACAATCCAAAAATGAAATTAAATAAATAATTCCATTTACAATAGCATCAAAAGAAAGAAACATTTAGGAATATATTTTATAAAGGAAGTGTCTTATGCATGGAGCACTATAAAACACTGTTGTAAGAAATTAAAGAACACCTAAATAAATGGAAAGACATTTCGTTTTCATGGATTGGTCAGTTGATTTTAAAATACTGTCAAAACAATAAAATGGGGAAAGAATTGTGTTTTCATACATGGTGCTATGACAAGATGTCTACATACTAAATAACACAGTTTGACCTTTACCTCACAGCATATACAAAAAGATTATCTCAAAGTGGATCCAAGATCTAAATACATGAGCAAAAATTGTGTAACTCAGAAGAAAACAGAGCAATAAATCATCATGATCTGTGAATAGGCATTTTTTTTCAATTATACCAAAAGTATCACAAAACAGATATATGTGACAAAATAGAAATAAATTAAACTTCAGCAAAAATTAAAAGACTTTGTGGCTTCAAAATGTACCATCAGCAAAGTGAGAGACATCTCACAGAATGAGAGAAAATATTCACAAATCATATATGTGATAAGGTACTTGTAACCAGAATCTCTAAATCAAAATCAAAATCCCAGAAAATGGTTTTTTGTAGAAATTGACAAGCTGATTCTAAATAAACATCTTCTGAAAATACTTGGGAACTAGAAGAGCCAAAACAAGTTTTATAAAGAACAATGCTGGAGGAATTACTTTACCAGACTGCAAGATTTATAAAGCTAAGGCAATCATGTCAGTGTGGTTATTGGCATAAAGATAAGTCAACAGATTTGTGGAACAGAAAAGAGGTACCAAAAATAGACCCACACATAAAGAGTCAATTGAGTTTTAACAAATTCAAAGGCAATTTAGTGGAGAAAAGACCATTTTTTCATAATAGATGCTGGAACAGTTCAAGACCTGTGTGCAGAAAAAAAAGAACTTTGACCTATATTTTGTATCATATGTAAAAATTAACCTAAAATGGATCATACACATTCAAGTTAATCTGAAAACCATAATCCGTCTAGGAAGTAGGAGACAATTCTTATTATCTTGGTAAAGCCAAGTTTTCTTAGATATAACACCAAAAACAAAATCCAAAGGTTGGGAGTCGGGGGGAAACCTGGGAAACTCGGTTTCATCAAATTTAACATATTTTCTAAAAAAAAAAAAAAATTGTTAAGGAAATGAAAAAGTAAGCCTGACCTGACACTAGAAGAAAATGTATGTAAATCACATATCTGATGAAAAAAACCTTGTATATAGAACATATTAAAAATCTTTCCCGACTCAATAATAAGAAAACAAATCAATAAATGAGCAAAATAACTGCATAGTCACTTTACCAAAGAAGATAAACAAGTAAGAGTCTCAATATCACTAGTCACAGGAAAATGAAAATTTAAACTGCAATGAGATTCTATACCACACACGTACATTAAAATGTCAAAAATTTAAAAGACTGACCACACCAAAAGTTGGCAACGATGTGGATTTACTGGAATTTCTATCCACCGCTGCTGGAAATGTCAAATAATTCAGTACCTTGGAAAATAGTTTGGCAATACCTTAAAACATTATACGTATGGCTCAATCTCAGCTGCATCACTTACTAGTTGATCTTTGACAAGTAAGCAGTTGGCCTATGTTCCCTATCATTATGGCTAATAATAAAATGCCCTGTCCTTTTCCAGAAGCTCCCCTTGCCTGTGTTACCCACATAACCTGGTACAGAAGCGTATACTTACAGGTGGGAAAAATGGATGAATGTCAGTAGTAGGAAGTTATGTTATGTTTGGAAGAGAGAACAATCATAGCGTGAAATAAATATTCCTTAAACTCTCTATTGTTGAGAGTGACAGCAACTAGCAATTACAGACCCCATACTTTTTAATTAAAGTTTAGACCATTTTTTGCTTTTTATTTTTTTTAAGTCACAAGACGTGGCAATGTGGGATCTTAGTTCCCTGACCAGGTATCAAACCCGTGTCCCCTGCCGTGGAAGGGTGGAATCTTAACCACTGGACTACAAGGGAAGTCCCTGTACAGCCATGTTTTGCAGCCATTCTGTTCATCTCTGATTGCATACAGTCTTAAACATCTTCTTAGCCTGACAGTATTTCCTCTTGTGTAAGGAGCCACTCCCCATAACAAAGCACAGCCGGACAGAAACAAGTCTCTTTTCATTGTTATGCCATCCAGTCAGATAGCACTTGTGTGTGTGTGTTTGGTGCCAAATTGAATGGTCTAAATCACTCAAGCTCACATGAAAGCTAAACTAAAGTCAGATTTTATGAAGGAGAAGGGGTGGGGGGCAGGTAGGAGAGAAAAAAAGAGGCGAGGAGTGGGGAGAGAGAAGAAATAAGTTCAAAATGTTCCATTAAGCTTGGTCTCTGGGAATTGACCATAAGGCAAAGTATATGTGCTCCTTGGGGATTTGGAATGTTTTCTTGGTCAATCACTCTGTGAAAACATCCCCAAATTCCAAAGAAGGAAAAGACTGAAACAGGAGAATATTCCACAGTCCCGGGTGTACTTTTTAGGTTGCTGTCAAGGATGAGGCAAGATCTCGTGGGACCTGCAAAAGGTGGTTTATGTCAGAGTCCTATTTTTCTGTGCCTGTCTCAAGTAACTAAAGGTGAGAGATGCAGACGACACAGATAAAATAGGGCTTAAATGATACAAAGGGGGAGGTGGATCTGGGAAGGGAGGTGGGGAAGGTGAATGACAAGAAAGAATCGGATGGAACTGGGTGAGAAGAAAACCATGACAAGTTTCAAGCATAAAAAAAAAAAAAGAAGAAAGCAAAATAACCTCCTGAGCTGTAAGGTGTGTGGTCAGGGGAAATTATACCACGTTTCCCAGAAATCTCTAAAAAGAGTCTCAGTAAAAAAAATAAAATAAAATAAAATCAGAAATTAAATAGAGTGAAAGGAGAGCCTTGCTCGGCCAGTGTAAGAAGGCACCTACCTTATAATCTCCCCATCCCTGGGGCTCTCTTTCTCTCTACACACAACCATCCTTCTGGACTTAAACCACAAGCACTTGCTGATAGACTGGTTTCTCATAAATGCTGATCCTTTGCTTTAATTAACAGATTTTTACTCAAGACTCACTTTATCACTCTCAAATTACTGAGAACATGATGAGGTTGAGAACAACATAACTCAACAACACGAAAACATTAACAGGGAAAAACTGTTAGTAAGTCTATACTACCAAGTAGATCCTAGGAAATATCTGCTCTGCTAGGAAATTTCCAAATTTCCTCTGCTAGGAAATATCCAAAAGCAAAGAAATAACTGGAATAAAGATACACGAATCTTTTATACAAAACAGGGCTTGATGCGTAAGGCAATGAAAAGGTGCTACTTCCATAAATATATTGATGATGATTAACCGGGCATATTAAAATAAATCAACAAGAACTTCCTTTATGCAAAGTAAGCAGAGGCCCAAGAATAGAGAAACGTTAGATTTGTCAAATTGAACAGAGCATTCCAAAAGCACCGCTACTTTGTACTGTGTACATGTTGGTGAACTCATGTCACCAGCCTTGCTTTTATGGAATGTAAGAATCTTTCAAAGTTCATATTTGCTTGTAAATGTTTCAAAAAAGGCCCTAACTAAATGAAAACTATTTAGAATAAGACTGTGTTTCCAGTTTCAAGCTGTCAGGAGATGGCTTTACAAAGACTTGTGAAGTCATCATTCCATTATATATGGTTGCCTGGTATTCAGTACCTAGTAATGATTCAATCTGGAGCTTTCCTGGTGGCTCAGTGATAAAGAATCGGCCTGCCAATGCAAGCAATGCAGGTTCGATTCCTGGGTTGGGAAGATCCCCTGGAGGAGGAAATGGCAACCCACTCCAGTATTCTTGCCTGGGAAATCTCACAGATAGCGGAGCCTGGTGGGCTACAGTACATGAGGTCTCAAAAGAATCAGACATGACTCAACAATAGAAGTGCTGTAGACTGCCACCTTTCTCAAGGCCACCACCAGACTCCCAGCTTTCCTGTTACAATTTTTTTAAATGATCATCTCACTTCTATCATTAGCAACATGTTTTATTTAAATGACTCTTGTCAAACAGGACCCAACTGGTTCTTCTCTTTTGTAGACTGTGGCTATTTTTCAAGTCTTAATACTTTCTAATGACCTGTGATCTGTGTTCTGACATCCACATATTAGGTCCACATTTTTAAATGACCATCTCAAATTATCCTTTGAACTTAAGAAACTTATGTCTCAAATATTAGCAACTGAATCTCTCTGTTTCTTCATCATTTTTCAGGCTATTGTTTTATTTTTGTCAAGTAAAACAAATATGCACACACACAGATACACCAGCCTAATGTATTTAACATGGGGTTTATTTAGAGTTTTAGTAAAGAGAGATAAAATGAATATGGGTCTGTGCATGTGTGTACGAAATCTATAGTATTGAAAAAAACCTAACCAAAGGTCCAGTTTTAGGTCACATATTTGACATTTTGTAATAGGTATCAGAACATCTTGGCAATTTATTTATTTACAGTTGATTAAGGGAGTGTTGACTTCTAAATTTTAAAAATTCAACAAATATTTATTTAGTGCCAAGTGCCAGACACTGTGTGTGATACTGGTGATACAAATGAGCACTCTGCTTCTTAGGAGCTTCTAGAATAGAGAAGGGAGTGGAGAGATAAACAGACAAGAACCACAGCAGCATGACCATCAGAGCCTTGGTAGAGGAAGTGGGCATTGTGGGAAGAGACAGGTGGGTGCCTGATCCAAACACAGATGGTCGAGAAGGTTCTGTGAAAAAATGGCTGCCACTTAAAATGAAATCTCAAGGATATTCCTTTCTTTCTATCTTTGAGTTGATTTACAACATTGAGTCAATCTGCTTTACAGCGAAGTGACTCACTTATACACCATAGACATTCATGTTTAATATTCTTTTCCATTATGGTTTATCAAAGGATATTGAATACAGCTCCCTGTGCTATACCATATAACCTCATTGCTTACGTATTCTAAATGTATTGGTTTGCATCTACTAACCCTAAACTCTCAGTCCCTCCCATTCCCTCCTCCCTTCCGCTTGGCAACCACAAGTCTGTTTTCCATGTCTGTGACTTGGGTTCTGTTTTGTAGATAAGTTCATTTGCGTCATGTTTTAGATTCCACATATAAGTGATATCACATGTATTTGTCTTTCTGACTTATTCCACTTAGTATGATAATCTCTAGGGCCACCCATATTGCTGCAAACGGCATTACTTTGTCCTTTTTTATGGCTGAGTAGTTGGAGAAGACTCTTGAGAGTCCCTTGGACTGCAAGGAGATACAACCAGTCCATCCTAAAGGAAATCAGTCTTGAATATTCATTGGAAGGACTGATGCTGAAGCTGAAACTCCAATACTTTGGCCACCCGATGCTAAGAACTGACTCACTGAAAAAGACCCGGATGCTGGGAAAGAATGAAGGCAGAAGGAGAAGGGGGTGACAGAGGATGAGATGGTTGGATGGCATCACCAACTCTATGGACATGAGTCTGAGTAAGCTCCAGGAGTTGGTGATAGACAGGGAAGTCTGGCATGCTGCAGTCTATGGGGTTGCAAAGTTGGACACGACTGAGTGACTGAACTGAACTGAGTGTGAAATTTCAAGGATGAATAGGAATCTGAAGGATGTGGGACAGAAAGGAGAGGCAGGAAAGTACTTTTAAAATCAGGGATGTCAGGGACCTTCAGGGGGCATAGCATCTTTAAGGATGTTGTCAGGAGTCGGCTTCCCTGGTGGCTCAGCAGCAAAGAATCTGTCTGCAATGGAGGACACACAGGAGACATGGGTTTGATCCCTTGGTTGGGAAGATCTTTTGGAGGAGAGCACGGAAACCCCCTCCAGTATTCTTGCCTGGAAAATTCCATGGACAGAGGAGCCTGGTGGGCTATAGTCCATAAGGTCACAAAAGAGTCAGACATGACTGAAAGGACTGAGAGAGAGAGAGAGATAAGAGGGGGAATGGTGGGAAGGATCAGGGGAGGAAAGAGCAGTGAACAATAAGACTGGCCGAGAAGCAGCAGCTGTATCGGGAGGACTTGTAAGAAGTGTCCATGACACATTTGAAGCAATATCACTACACTTTCAGAGAAAAGGTTGAAAAGGCATAGACCAGAAAGAGGGAGACCAATTACGCAGAAGGTTTAGAAAGCCAGGTGATAAATGACAAAGACCTGCATTGCAGTAATGTAGCAAACATACAAAGAAATACTACAAGTTATTAGGAAATTCGGCAAATGTCAATATTAAGTCTGATCTTTACAGCGTAAAAATCTCTTATCTCAACTGACAGTGTTCTTTGCAGAACAACACGAAAGCAAAGCATGACAAATATTACAAAAGAATCCTGTCTCCTAGAGGTGTATTTTCTTTTTTTAAACTGGAGAATAGTTGCCTTACAATGTCATGTTGGTTTCTGCTGTAAAACAAAGTGCATCAGCTATACATGTACACATATCCTCTTCCCCTTGGACCTTCCCACCCCCTCACCAAATCCCACTCATCTAGGTCATCACAGAGTGCTGAGCTCTCTGTGCAGCAGAGTTTGTTGAAATGGCATTTGGTCTGTGTTTTCTTGCATCTCTCCTTGGGATTTTGACTCTTCAGCACACAATGGGAGGAGAAGTCAAGGCTATAAGGATGAGCTGGGTGGACACTGTAAGACCAGTTTGCCATAGAAAGACCTTATTGATTTCAACAATAACAAATAAAATCCCCTTTGAACTCTTGATTGCTAAATGAACATTGAGTTCGACAGGCCCAACACATGGCTAATTCTTAATATAAATTTTAAAGTGTATAGGATTCAGTTGCTTTCCCATGAGGGGAAGCCCATAAACATTTGTGATTTCCCAGAGGCTAGAGAAGCACATTTAAAATGAGAGAAAATCCCATCTGCAATGTTCCCTTTTCCCTAGCATAAACCTCACTTCTATGTTCCAAAAATAGAACTTTGTTTTTTTTAATTGATTTTTATATTACTAATTTATCATCTAAAGATCACAATGAGAAAAGTCAGAGAGCTGAAAATAGAATTGCTGAGAGAAAAACCAGCAACCCTGAAATAGTATTCTGAGAAATGAAGCATTTTGGTTGGGGGAGAGAGATACTCTTGTGATCAGCAGCCAAATGGATAAGGAGAAAGTTTCAAAATCATAAGGGGTATCCCCTTCCCACTGGGTGGTCTCCAAGTTCCTCTGCCTGGAGCCAGAGTCTGAGGAGACAACTCTATCTGTGACCCTATCCCTTCTTCATGATACGATAGCCACTGAGAAGATGCTTATTGGTACATTCATTAATTCAACCAGCATTTATTAAACACCTCCTGAGGGAGAGGCATAGTCCCAGGCTACAGGAACGTGATAAATGATGGAGGGCAAATCCCTACATCAGACCTTCTGCTTAATAATCATCAGTGACATGAGCGTAATTACTGAGAAAGTGATTAGATCAGTTGTTCAGTCGCAAGTCATGTCTGACTTTTGTGACCCCATGGACTGTAGCCCGCCAGGCTTCTCTGTCCATGAGGTTTTCCAGGCAAGAGACAGGGTTGCCATTTCCTTTTTCCGGGGATTTTTCTGACCCAGGGATCCAACCCACATCTCATGAATTGCAGGCAGACTCTTTACCACTGAGACACAGAGGAAGCTCGCTTAGATCAGATCTTGGTCTAATAACCTAACTATGTATGTCAAGAGAGAGGCTTTTCAAATATATTTTATTCATTTATACAGGTAACATTTATATTCCTTAAAAGTTCTGCAACTTATTCTAAGGAATATGATTTGCAATATTTAAGTAACTGAAGCCACCATGGCAAAAATGTCAAAAGGAACATTGAGGTGGGTCCTGCTGATTAAGGCTGATAAGAACTCTGATTGGAAATTTCGCTTCATATTTCTCATTCACTGAGTTGTACCTGTCTTCCCAGGTCTACTGGGCATTAAAATCATCCTCTAGAGGTCTTTTTTTCCCCCAAAGTGACTAAATAACACCAAGCCTGGAGAGACAGGTGGCTTGCTCATGCCAGCTCAGTGTAGATCTATTTAATATATAACAATGAATGTCACCAGGCTAACAGCTGCTGTTTTAACACAAGTGGCAAATTCAGTCTCCCACTCTTCCCTTTTATTTCAATTTACATAGACCTGTGAGGAAACATGTTGAGACTCAGAAAGCCCCCAGGATCTTTTTCTTGGGAACTTTCCAAAGTCAACCATGACATCCAACCCTTTTTTCTTTTCCTTTTAAACATGCCTTTCATCATGTGACCACAGAAAGAACTGGCAAAAGGAAAACCAACTTAACTGTTGTAGGAACAGGGTATGGGTTGGGGCATGAATGTTTTTAGGGTTAAGAACCTACAGGGACAGTCTTCAGAAGAGGCCAAGTAGGTAAACATCACTTAATCTGAGGGACATTTCCCAAAAGGATCCCTGGGAATCAACCATGGTGATCAGCATGAGCCTTACTGTGGCTCAGAATATATTCAACCACCACAGCGATTCAAAGAGCTTCTCTTTGAGGTCAGATGGGCTAAGGTCCAAGGCACAGAGGTACACCTTTTCAAACTTTCATCATTTTTTTTTTTTTTTGTCAGCTGGACATTATTCAATAATACATTAGCAGACCAATCATTGTTCTTAAATTGCAGCTCTCAAGTCAGTCTCTCCGATTAGTTCTTTCTCATGTTCTGCACTTCAAAGCCCTAGTTGATGACATCACAATAGCCTCATCAATAAATCTTATCAATAAAGCTATGCTGTGTATACTTGATAGACAGAATAAGAAACTCATAGAGGGGAAGAAGAGGGGGAAGGTATATTTTGGGAGTTTGGGATTGACATGCACACACTACTATATTTTAAATGGGTAACCGACAAGGTGCTGTTGTATAGCTCAGGGAACTCTGCTCAATGTTGCACGGCAGCTCAGATGAGAGGGGAGTATGGGGGAGAATGGATAAATGTATATGTATGGCTGAATTCCTTTGCTGTCCACCTGAAACTCTCACAACATTGCTAATCAGCTATATTCCAATATAAAATTAAAAGTCTGGTGGTGGGGGAGGAAACTCGTTTTGCTACCCTCATCGTATTTTGTGCACCTTATCTTTTCTTCCATTTAGAGATCATTGATTTCTTAAATTTAGAAACTACTTGTACTACTCAGATTAAGTTCTTATACACACACTGAAAAGTATTCCTAAAGTTCACCAACACTTAGTGAGATGTCAGTTTTCTAACTCATAAGGCATGCCAATGTCTGTACCACTTCCCTGGCTCTTAGCTGGAACATTTTCTTTCTTTTTGTTTCTACAATTAAATGGCCAGTTTCTTGAGGGCAGGTACTACATCTTGATTTCCTTCACGTCTTCTGCTCACCTGCCTGCCTGCTAAGTCACTTCAGTCATGTCCAACTCTGTGCGACCCCATAGACGGCAGCCCATCAAGCTCCACCATCCCTGGGATTCTCCAGGCAAGAACACTGGAGTGGGTTGCCATTTTCTTCTCCAATGCTTTAAAGTGAAAAGTGAAAGTGAAGTCGCTCAGTCGTGTCCGACTCCTATCGACCCCATGGACTGCAGCCTACCAGGCTCCTCCATCCATGGGATTTTCCAGGCAAGACTACTGGAGTGGGGTGCCATTGCCTTCTCCGCTTCTGCTCACAGTACAGTTTAATCACAGGGAAGAAAACTATTTGCTGGCAACAAAAATTGTAAAATTTTGAATCTGTGCTGTTCTAGGTCTAGGTCAAGAGAGGGGAGTAAAGAGAGATGGAAAGGAAAGAACAAAATTATAAAGTGCCATGAATTCCACTGGCTTCATTCTACCCTATTTCTCTCAGGTCCTGCAGAAGTCCTGGGTCTGTGAAAACTGGGAGAACACATTTTAAGTGTTTAAGCAGACACATTAATTTTATAGCAGTGGGTAGCCATTTCCTTCTCCAGGGGAATCTTCCTGACTCAGCGATCGAACCCAGGTCTCCAACATTGCAAGCAGATTCTTTACCCACTGAGCCACTGGGGAAGCCCCATTTTTTAAATATATTTTTTAATTTTATTGGCAGAGGAGTGTGAACTCCATGAGAGCAGGAGTTTGGTCCATTTTGTTCCTTATTGTACCCACAATGCCTAGAACAGTGCCTGGCACATAGTAAATAGTGAATAGTCACTGAACAAATACAAAGGATTGAAATAAAAATCTTTCACTGAAACCACCAGAGAATCACTCAAGGTAATATTATCACCAGAGAACAGCTGAGCACGTAGAGGCAGCAAAGACAATCTTGTCTTCCTTGTTTCATTATGCTACACAGGCAGGAACTGAGGTAACAGAGGAAGGAGACTCCAGATTTCTTAGCTCTTCATTTAGTTGGCTGATTTAGTTTCCCTTTTACATAAAATGTTAATAAAGAAACAGGTTTATTATACCATTGTCTCCCAGCGGGAACTATTACAATTGCCTGTGAAGACATATGGGCTTCCCTGGCGGCTCAGTGGTAAAGAATCCGCCTGCAATGTAGGAGATGCCAGTTTGATCCCTGGGTTGGGAAGACCCCCTGGAGAAGGGAATGGCACCCCACTCCAGTATTCTTGCCTGGGAAATCCCATGGACAGAGGAGACTGGTGGGCTACAGTCTACAGGGTTGCAAAGAGTCAGATACAACTTAGTGACTAAGAAGACATATGCCAGGGACAGGTACAGAAAGGTACTAGGCACAGTGAAAAAGAAAAGAAGGAAAGTAAGGTTCTTTTGAAGACAGAATTCAAACTTCTTATTAGGTAATCTGAATCAGTGATGTTTTACTGTTCTCAATTAGCGACATTTTGATCTATTATTTTCTTGCTTGACAACAGGGCAGTGGAAAAGACTGGTGTCAAGTAGCTGATTTCATTTGTAAACAGAAAGGCTACTTTCCCTGAAGGAGAACATGATAAGGCAGTTTACTCTTGGTTGTTTTGCCTCTTGGTATCTTGCTCAAAAAGAGATGATAAAAGCTATAGATAGATAGGCACCAAACAGTTTCCCCTACGATGAGAGGTATGTTCAGAAAGCATTACTGTCTAGGCTTGGAATAACTATTGGAATTACCCTCTAGAACTGGGTAATGTTCACAACCCATCAAGATGAAAAGGTTGGCAGAACAAAATAATCTAGATTCATAACAAGCCTAAGGCAAAACTGACTTTGAAAAAAGATGTGGTCTTCTTGGGTTTTGAGATTGAGTGTCCATTGCACCTTTCAAAACTGTAATTTTGCATCCCCCTCAAAAAAAAGACATCTTCATATTTGACCCATTGGTTTGGGAAAGAGTATCAAAAGGTTATAATGTATCTGCTTTAATCTCCATTCTCTCAAGCTACCATAGAGATTTCAGCTACTGGACATTGATGATAATCAGTATCACAAAGCCTGGCTCAAGAGCAAACTAAAATGGCAAATCTTCAGACCAGACTTTGGACCTTGCATTAGCTTTGCTATTGATCAGTTAATAAGTTGTGTCTGATGCTTTGTGACCCCGTGGACTGCAGCATACCAAGCTTCCCTGTTCTTCATTATCTCCTGGAGTTTGCTCAAACACATGTCCATTGAGTCAGTGATGTCATCAAGGATGCAATAGCCTTACCAGGAGAGAAATCCCTGTGAGGTCTAGACTGAACCTGGGCTGATTAGTTCTTATCTTGAAGCTGAAGAATCCCTTCCAACTTTCACTATTATGACCAGTGCATTAGTTGTGTTGATTGTCATTGGTGATACTCTTTTATACTAGTAGCATCACTTCCAGTTTACATGCACTTCATGTACATCTCATCTTGTCAGCAAAAACGGAACAGGAATCATTATCCCAATTTTCCAGATGAAGAAAATCATCCTCATATGAGGCTATGCATTCATGTCACACATGCAGCTCACCTGGTTAGTAAAGAGCTGACTTCTGATCTAGAAGTCTCTCCACCCCTCACTGTCCCCACATACCATGGTTGATTCTGCAGGCTGATGCCCTATGATAGACCAATCCATTACCAGATGGTGGCTAAAGCCATAAAGAGTGGTGTAGTGAAAAAACACTGAGTCTAAGTTCTGACTTTGCAATTTACTTTCTGTCACCTTGGACAAATCGCTCAACTTCTGCTTCCTCATTTATAAAAAGGAAAGATTTCTGCCAGCCATGGATCCCTAGCCTGACTGTGCACCTCGAGGGATTTTTGTAAAACATAGATTCCTGGGTTCTGTGTGAGTCTCTCGAATCTGGGGCTGGGACCTAGAAATCCATATATTTGAACATTTTCAAAGGTTTCTGATGAAGCCGGTTGGGCAGCTGCAAGTCTGCTAGAATCCTTTTAGCTTTAACAGTCTGTTATTGTGGGTTTATTATCCATTAGGTAGGACTGGTATGAGACGGCTATCAGTCACAGACCAGGCAGCAATTCACCAGTCTGGGAAGAGTAAGGAGTCAGGAAGGAACATTAAAGCTAAAATTAAAGACAAGGCTTTTGTCAGATATGCAAGGAGGGGAGGGATAGACGTCATGGCAAGTCGGGGGGGAAATGAAGGTGTACAGTTTGACTAAAGCATGTGTTTTATCCAAGAAAAAGACTGTGGTGAAAAAGAACACTGATACATGTAAGATTACAACTTGATGAATTTCAGGTCAAACCAGGAAGTCCTTTGTGCACATCTTTATTGCTAGCTATCTTCTTCACCATGTCCATTTCTAGTTGGAAAGCAAAAACAAACAATAAAATTTTAAAGGTCACCACCATTCACCAGAAAAACAGAAACACATCCTGTTTGATTCAGCCTGTGGGCAAAAAAGGTGGAGATTTCATATAAGACAATGGCCAGATTTCTTTTCATCAAATTGTTTTAGAGAACATTGAATACAATCTTCAGAGCAACATACCACTTTCCTTGGCAAAACTCAAAAGGAAAAAGAAAAGGAAAAAGCTGGCATTTACATCCATCTGACTCGGATTGATGGCTCCAGAGATAGTCTCAATTCCCATCTTAAAAGGTGGAACCTCTTGTTTTCCTTGTAGAGGCTCAGGGGCAAAAATTATAAGTTTTATCTCCATTTGGATATATCCATTTAGATCACCTCGATGCTACATCTCAGTGTGTTAAATTCACAGGTGGGAAGACAGAAAGGGAAAGGTAGTATCCCGTTACCTCTACCAGGTATGACTAGGAAGCCCTCTGGTGGCTACCCTCAGCGACAAATCCAGGAGCAGTAGAACATGCTGACCTGGTCCTTGTCCCCTTCCCCACTCTGATTTTATTTTTTCTTTTCAATACATAAACTCTTTCATTCCACCACCATAAGCTTCCTGAGGGCCAGGTGTTCGTTAGCTGCTCATTTATTGTTGAATATCCAGTGTTGAGAATAGTGTATGGGCTAGATCCCAGAGGTACTTGTTGAATAAATCAATTTAAGTCACAACTTGGAGCTCTTCTCACCATGGTCAGGAAAGCTCTGCTGGTTTACAGAACTAGGTTTTCAGGTCCTGCTGTGAACATTCTGTAACCAAAATCTACTCCTTGGTGGTTGGTCGGCGAGTTGAGATTCTACACGCCTTGTGGCCAAAAAAAAAAACAAACATAAAACAGAAGCAATACTGTAACACATTCAGTAAAGATATTAAAAATGGTCCACATCAAAAAAAAATCTTAATAAAACAGATAAATAAAACTTCGGTGGCAAATATTTACAAAGAAGTCAGTTAAAATCTTGAGAAGTACTTTCTTGGGTGGGTGTGCAAATGTTAATCTTATCTCCAGAGAGATATGTCCTCTCCAGGGTGGGAGTTGTGAGAATTGTTGAGCAATTAAATCAGTCTGGCAGGATATCCTAGATAAAGAATCTCTACTTTTTCAGCCCAATATCTTTCTCTAGACAAGCTCTATTGTTACACAAGGCATTGTCTTCTGAACCCACTTTCAAGTAAGCATAAAGGTATTTTGGCTTTGCATAATCTATTCACTTGTATAGTTTATTCAGTTATAAAGTGAACTGTTTTACAAAAGTTAATTGTTATAATTATCTGCTTCCCAGCTGAGGATCCAATCTTCCTCTTCTGTATCTTGTAACAGACCTGGATTCTGTCACCTACTAACCTGGTCACCTTGGCAAGTGATCGGTCCTCTTTGAACTCTAGTTTTCATGAGTAAAAATGGAAATGATGATGATTCATACTTCATAGGGCTGCTGTGAGGATGGAGGGACATAATTCATGTAAAGCTTCTAGAATGTCTTTTGAATTATAAGAACATACAGAGTTAATTTATTGTTATTCTCATTATTGTCATCTCATCCATATCATTCCTAATTTAAAAGTGAAAACACTATATAATAGTTTGAACTCTCTATGGCTTTTAAAAAATTTTTTTAAACACTTTCCACTTTTAGATGTTTATATTTAATCAAATATGATCAAGTGCTTTGTATAAATTTACTTTGGGGTATTAAATGACTATTTCTACACTAATTTTTAATGATAAGGTACATTTCAATAATGATTGAGAAATTGTTCTTTATGAACTTTTTGTATAAGTCAACTAAAGTTATAATTTGAGAGGCTAAATCCATAGTGATTTCTTGGTTATTTTTGGCTATTTATTGGTGTTGTTTTAACCATAGCTAATTTATAATCATATCATGTTCATCTTTATTTGTCTTGTTATTGGTAACTTGGAAGATACTATTTAAAGGACTACATGTCATTTTAAAGATTAATTTATTCCCAAGTGTTTATTACCAGTCTCCTGGATACAGCGAATGTGTAACTAAGAATACAAGAATTATTCCAAAGGCAATGTAAGTTATTCATTTTTTTTATCAAGGATGTACTGAGGACTACTCTGTGCCAGGCCCTGTGTCGAGGATGTTCCAGGAACAAGATGCTTAGCTGCCTGCATGGAGATTTTATTCCAGACAATAAACCAACATACAAACAAACCAAGGAACACAATCAGATGGTGAGCAGCACTCTGGAGAGTGGACGTCATAGCGGCTCTGAGGATACTTTAGATTAGGGACTTGGCACTTTAGATTAGGGACTTGGCCAAGACCTTTTTCTAAGTAGAAGATATATACTTGGGATGATAAGGAAGAGCTAATCTTGCAAGGGTCAAGAGAAGAGTTCCAGGAAGAGAAACAGTTAATGTGAAGGCCCCATGCTGAAAACCTCTTAGTATCTTTAAGGAATAGAAAGAGGCCAATGAGGTTGGAGTCAGATGACCACTGTGTAGCCCAGATGAATACGACAGTAGCTTTAACTTGGCTGATGGAATTGAAAGTGAATAAAAATGAACAGACTTGAGATGTTTTAAAGGTAGAAGCAACAGGGCACGCTGGTCAACTAATAAGATGATGAGAGAGTGAAAAGAAGTAACTTTCAAACTTTGGGCTTGAGGTTCTTGAGTGGATGGTGATGAGGTTTACTAAAACATAGGAGGCTGGGAATGGGAATGGTGACCAGGACTGGAGGAGAGAGACCAAGGACTCTGTTTTGTTAATGAAAAGTTTTAGAGATCTCTGGACATCTACTTGGAGACATCAAGATGGCAGTTAGGTAGTCGAGTATGATGTCCAGGGGAGAGGTCAATTTTGAGAGTCACAGATGCAAAGATCACACAGATCACCAAGGGTGGGTCACCTAGAAAGAATAGAGAAAAAGATTTCCAGAAACACTCCATCCACATTTATTGGTCAAGCAAAGAAGGTAAAACCAGCAAAAGTCCTTCAAAAGAAGGATCTAATACAAGATGATAAGGTCAAAAAGAATAGTAAGAGAAAAACCAAGGGGCATGATGTTCCAAATGGCAAACTAAAAAAGCACCTCAAGCAGGAAAGACTGGTCAACAAGGTTGAATACTGCAGAAACACAATAAAACAAGAGCAGAGAAATGACTGGATTTGGCAACATGGAAAGTGAGGTGAACAGGTAACGATGGCATGGCCCAGGGATGGATGAGAGTGGGGAAATGGAAATGACGGCAACTTTTTCAAGAAGTTTGACAGTGAAAGGGAGCAGAGCAGCTTAGTAGCAGTGCATCAAGAGAGGGTGTTGTGGTCTGAATGCTTATGTCTTCCCCTCTGCAATTCACATATTGAAAGTTAATGCCCAACATCATAGCATTGGAAGGCCGGGCCTTGGGGTGATTAGGTCACGAGGATGAAGACCTCATGAACAGGACTAGTGCTTTTATTAAAGAGGCCCTAGAATGCCTCTTGAAAGGAATCTGAAAAGCCATTATGGACATAATTGTGATAATCTCTGGTCTGCAAATCTTGCCTGAATTGAATGGTAATTAGCTTCCAGGTTAAGTGGAAACTTAGATTTAAAACAGAATGACAGTATTAGTTGCTATTGGTATGTAACACTGCCAGGGCAACACATTTTCTTAACCTAACAATTAAAAACATATAGAATGATATGTATATAAATGAGGGTGAGTAGCCAAAGAGTAGGACTTCCCAGGTACCTCAGTGGTAAAGAATCCACCAGACAAGCAGCAGATGCGGGTTTGATCCCTGGGTCAAGAAGGTCCCCTGGAGAAGGAAATGGCAATGCACTCTGGTATTCTTGTGTGGGAAATCCATGGACAGAGGAGCTTAGCAGGCTACAGTCTATGCAGTCCCAAAAGAGTCCAACAGGACTTGGAGACTAAACCACCATCGCCAGTGACACACTCTCAGCTATTAATTCTCTTTAAAATCTATATTCCTTCAAGAATCAGGAAGGAAAAACAGGAACAATCTCCTACATGTAGAAACACTCTGGGGTAGTATGAAAGGGAGCTCTGCTTTGATCCTTCTTTACTGGAGCTTTTATCCTAATGTATGGCTTTTAGGTAATATTCAGTGGCTGCCACAGTGCCCAACACAGGGTAGGCATTTCATGCATAAATGTAAGTGCCATGCCATAGTGAACAGAGGCTGTTTCATTCTGAGCTGGCTTTATGAGTAGGATTCCTGTAGAAATTTAAAGGGCTCTGTGCTGATTTTAAAGGTCTATCTCCATCTTGAAATTCTTAATAATTTTTAAACAAGGGACCTGACCTCTTCATTTTGCCCCTGGCACCTTATTTAGCTGTCCTATTCATCCACGCTCTCCCCTATCTCTCCATGTGATCAATCGACCTCCTAAATATCTCTCAAATCAGCACCACTGTTTCAGTTTTCATTGCTGCTGCTATCACTTGAGCCACAGGGGACCCTCATCTGGACGAGTATGAGACCTTCCAGTTGTGGTATTGTCCAGTACAATTTCCAGCATATATTCAGAGTACAAGTTTTAAAACATCAATCTGGGGACTTCCTGGTGAGCCGATGGTTAAGAATCCGCCTTCCAAATGCAGGGGACATGGGTTTGATCCCTCATAGGGGAACTAAGATCCCACATGCCATGGAGCAACTAAGCCCACACGATGCAACTAAGACCCAATGCAGCCAAATAAACAGACAAATATTAAAATATAAATCTGAATCTATCAGTTGAATTGATTCATTAGTTTATTAGTCCAGCAAATATTTAAAGTTTGTTCTAGGTATCATGCCAGGCATGGGAAGCATAATGATAATCAAAATGAGATACAATCAGAGGCAACTTCAAGGAAGGATTATTACTAATTTCTCACAGAAAGAATGGCTTCATATTAGCCATGATTAACAAAAATGCATTTCTCTTTGATTGCTGCTACTGCTAAGTCACTTCAGTCGTGTCTGACTCTGTGAGACCCCATAGACGGCAGCCCACCAGGCTCCCCCGTCCCTGGGATTCTCCAGGCAAGAACATTGGAGTGGGCTGCCATTTCCTTTTCCAATGCATGAAAGTGAAAAGTGAAAGTGAAGTCGCTCAGTCGTGTCCAACTCTTAGCAACCCCATGGACTGCAGCCCACCAGGCTCCTCCGTCCATGGGATTTTCCAGGCAAGAGGACTGGAGTGGGGTGCCATCGCCTTCTCCGTCTCTTTGATTACATCCCTTTGATAAATACGTTGGTTCAGACACTAGGTGGAATTGGGGAGAAGGGAAGAAGAGAAATAAACATTAAAAACTACTTCACTCTGAAGACCACACTGGGGAGCTAAGTCCCTCTGTGCCTTTTCTGTATCACTGTGGATAACTACAAATTCCTACTTTGGAAAAAAAAATTCCAGGTCAAAACCATTTTTCTCTGACTGTAGGTCTCATCAGTGACTTGATGACTCACTTTAGAGCTGCAAATCCAAACCTTATGCCTCAAGGAAAAAATCTGGAGCTCTTATAGGTATTCCCAAGGGCAACATGGATCACTTCTGTGAAGAGGCAAGATGGTTTTCTGTTCAGATTAGAAAGTAGAATCTCAGTATATATGTTAGGCATTCCTTATCAGAAGCTTGAGTAAATGGGGGGAAAAAAGGCCACATGGAGAAGACTATCAAAAAGTATTCCTATACTTTATTATTATTATTGTTGATAATATTCTCTATTTATTTATTTATTTAGGCCAGGCCATGCAGCATGTGGGATCTTAGTTCCCCAACCAGGGATGGAACCCAAGCCCCCTGCATTGGGAGCCTGGAGTCTTAACCACTGGACCACCAGCAAAGTCCCCCCTCTAATTCTTGAAACTCTGTCCTTGGGTGTAGTTAGACCACTGGAATATTGAACACACTGTGTATACTGGGCAAGTCCTTACAGAACTGCTTTAGCTCAGTTTTGCTTTAATGTTATGCCCTTGGCTTCTGTTCAAGGTTTATACTAGAAACCATCACATGAAATTCACTCCTGCACTTACTGTAAACGTGTGGCTGAGGGCATTGTCCATTACCCACTCGATACGTGCTATTAAGTCCCCTATGAGAAAACGCTTTCAAAATTAATTTTAGAAAATAAAACGGGCTCCTTGTTAAATTGATACTCCAATTCCTTTCCAATAATAAAAGATGTGTTAATTAGGATTTTTTTTTTTTTTTTCTATTTTAAATGTCAGAGCGGTACTCGGACTTACTCATCAAAGAAGGGAATTTGCTCACTCTCATTGCCGGGAAGGACTCTTGGGTCATGGACAGAATCTAAGAGCTGCAGCCACCAGGCCTCAGGGCTCAGGGACAAGAGCCAGCTCTCAGGACACAGGACTTGCTCTCTCTCCATTGGCCCATCTTCTCGGCTTCATTTTATTTCCTCTCATTGGAGAGAGGCCTGTTCCTTGGGGCAGGGAAGATGGCCAATAGCTTATCCTGATTCATATTTTTCCAACTTAGTATCTTTGGTAGGAAATAAACTTTCCCCCATCAAAGTCTGTGCATGAACCCCTGAGAAGATTCTCATTGATGCCAACTCTCAAGAGATGGCCTGATTCCCACTGCTGGATAATCATAGTGTCAGGAGGATGGGGTACCACGCAGAAGAGTAGGTGATGTGCAGGCTGACAGCCCCAGATGGAAGGTAAAGAAGAACCCACACCATCAGCACCAAAAGGAAAGAGAGCACTGTTAACAGAAGAAGAGCGTGAGAAAAAAACACAGGGCGGATAAAAGACAAGGGCTAGAGCCATCCATGAAAAGAGCTGGAACATATTAATAGAATGTGTTTTCCTTTTTTCTCTGAGTACTAGGAAGCCTGCAGGCAAATACGAAGCCCAAACCAACAATTACATTGAGTTTTCAGCTGAGATCAGTTTTACCTCTGATTTTCTATTTCATTGTACAGCTTTATTGTCCTGTTTTCACAAGCTTTTAAATGTCCTTTGGAAAAGAAATGACATATTTCAACAAATCACCGAGATTATTGCACACAACAGTATCATGGGTTAGTTTGCTGAATCTTACGATGCAAACTGGAAAGCAGAAGTAGCTTATTCTTGAAAATAAAGCCAAGAATAAGGTTCATAGTAGAGTAGCATGTCTGTTAAAAAGAGAAGAGAAAGAATGCCCACGGGTTCAGTATTAGGGCACGATGCTTCCACTCCCAGGGCCCTGGGTTCAGTCCCTGGTTGGGGAGCTAAGATCCTACAGGCCATGCAGGCAGCCAAAAATTTAAAAAAAAGGAAGGGAAAAATAAATAGTAAAGCCTTGTCATTAAGGACTGATTAGACAACCGTTGTATCCCCAGGCCATGAAGGTACTTGGGGTGGAAACTTCTTTACTCTGAAAGGAGAAGCTATTCCTTGATAGAGTGTAAGGTACTTCGTGAAAGAAGATGACAAAAATGTGAGAGGAAATTTAACTATAAGGTCTAAAGAGCTTTGTTTTGTTTCTTTTTTTTTTAATTAATGAAGTCCCATTGCAGAGCTGCCTGAGGAGTTTAAGAATTCCCGAAAGTTCAGAGACAGTAAATGGGGTCACCTATACTGGCCACTGGAGGTCTTCCCTTTCTGGGGGACCCGCCACCACTGTCTCCAATCCAAGGGTTTCCCCTGCTGAACTCTGGCCCTCACATGGGCAAAACCATCTCTCCTGATCCCAGCTGAGACAGACTTGAATTTCTAGAAAACTGTAATAATAACAGTGCAATAAAGAACATTATTAAATATTATCCAACATTGAACTAACTGAAGTTTCTCAAGAACAGGTTTTCAGCATGCTATCATTGAAAAAATGACATCGGCCCAGAGCCACCTGTCCTTCCTTCCAGCTTCCTTCCTAAACCCAAGCTTGTCTCTTAAATTCTGTTCTCACCAGTGGGGATCAGCTGTCTGGAAATTCGGTGCCATTCCTACGCCTAAGTCAAACCACTCTTTCCCCTCACCCTGCCTCACACCCAGGGTTCTGCTTGAGCTTCTAGGTTCTGTCTCACTGAAGGACTTGGGGTGCTTATTCCTTCCACAATATGCCCCCTTCTCCTCTCTCCTGATGTTACAGAGACCTGGCCTGATCACCTACTAGCTCTGTCTTATAGCCTGAGATAATATAAAATCTCAGTCATGTGATACACATCATTCATTCCTATCCTCCAAGAATTCTATCCATCCCCTTTGTAAGGTTATTTTCTCATTTGTTGTTCACTCAGGCGTGTCCAGCTCTTTGTGACCCCATGGGCTGCAGCACATCAGGCTTCCCTGTCCATCACCAACTCCCGGAGTTTACTCAAACTCATGTCCATTGACTCGGTGATGCCATCCAACCATCTCATCCTCTGTCATCCCCTTCTCCCCCTGTCTTCAATCTTTCCCAGCATCAGGGTCTTTTCTAATGAGTTGGCTCTTCAGATCAGGTGGCCAAAGTACTGGAGTTTCAGCTTCAGCCTCAGTCCTTCCAATGAATATTCAGGACTGATTTCCTTTAATATGGACTGGTTTGATCTCCATGCACTCCAAGGGACTCTTAAGAGTCTTCTTCAACATCACAGTTCAAAAGCATCAGTTCTCTGGCAGTCAAGCCTTCTTTATGGTCCTACTCTCACATCTGAACATGACTAGTGGAAAAACTGTAGCTTTGCCTAGACCGACCTTTGTTGGCAAAGTGGTGCCTCTGCTTTTTAATACACTGTTTAATATGCTGTTTCTTATTAGGACAGTGAAATTAGAGGAAACATGCCAAGTGTAAAGAATGCCCTCTAGGTGGGATGGTGGGAAGCAGAAGTGGGGAATCATTTATTTTATTTATCTTGATTTTGTTTTCCAAAGACTCGATGATCATTTATTTATTTAGTCATTTTTTTAAGAGTTTATTTGGCTGTCATTCAAGTCAGCTGGTTTTTATATTTTTTGAAAATTTTTATTGGCGTATAGGTGCTTTACAATGTTGTGTTAGTTTCTGTTGTATAACAAAGTGAATCAGCTATACATACACATATATCCCCTCATTTTTGGATTTGCTTCCTATTTAGGTGACCACAGAGCACTGAGTCCCCTGTGCTATACAGTAAATTCTCATTAGTTATCTATTTCACACATAGTATCAACGTATGCATATATGTCAACCCCAGTCTCCCAATTCATCCCACCCGACCTCCCTTTATACCCCTCGGTGTCCATATGTTTCTTCTCTACATCTGTGTCTCTTATTTCTGCCTCATAAATAAGATCGTCTATGTCAATTTTCTCAGATTCCACATATATGTGTTCATATCTAGTATTTGTTTTTCTCTTTCTGACTTACTTCACTTTGTATGATAGTCTCTAGGTCCATCCATGTCTCTAATTGGTTCATGTGTACAGACTACATTATCATTTATATGCTCTTTGTCCAACAACAGCGGGGACTAAATTGTCCCCATTTTCCTTGTATAACCTAAATTGTGAGTGGGAGATGGGTTCTAGAGAATGATGCTTCTGCAACAACTAGGTGGTCTGAAAATCATGTCTCCCCTCCCTCTCCTTAGGGTGTCAATAGGTGTTAGCCATTAGGTGTTATGGTTAACATAGAGGAACACTGTGCTGGAAGTTGAGAGTAAGCAAGCTGGGGAGTTTGAGAGCAACAGCTCAGATCAGGCTAGCATGACTTTTTTTTTTAATGTTATTTACTATTGGCCCCTGGAAAGTAACAGTACATCTAATAGGCGCTTGGGAAAAGAACTATTTCTTTCCAATGAAATGAGCCTGCTCTCTCCCACAAAAGGTTTGTAGTCAACCTATTATCCGTAAAAAAAGAGAAGTTCAGACTGATTGATTTCCACTTTCTTCCTTTTAGGCTCTTGTTCTATTTCACTTAAACAATGTGTGCTTATTTTAGCAACCGTTAAGAGAATTTTAAAGTGAGGAAAAAATACTGCCCCAATCTCACAATATCAAAAGTATTTCTCCCTAAAGGTTTTTTTGCTCTTCTCCACATGCAATAATAATAATTACATATTTGATGTCATGTAATTGATTTTGTTATGTATTCTTTATCTTATATTTTCCATGCTTCTCTATCTTAAATATTATAATTTTTAGTATTGCATAGCTTCCCAGGAAATTAGCATATTGAATTACTTAATGTTCTCTGAATGTCAGACACTTGGCTCTCATTTCTCCCTACTATAGAAACAGGAAAACACCTTAGGCATACAACTTAATTGAATATAATTTTTGAGTTATAGCCTTCAGATACATTTCTAAGAGCTGGGTCACTAGATAAATGCATGTGCCTGCATTATGGCTCTTAAATCATATTGCCCAACTGCTCTTCAAACAGGATGAACAAATTTATAGTGCCCGCATCAAGAGGTGAAAACTCCAGTTTCATCACGAATTTGTCACACGGGTGTATTTTAATGTTTTGTTCTCAGGCCCTATACACAGCCTTTCAGAAACAATCAGCTGCCTTGTGAAGATGATTCTGATTTTTGTTTTTGTTCTTTTCTGCCATCTACCCCTCCTCCACCCTGCTCCCCACTTCTCTTGAAACGAGTCATAGTTCTCACACTAACATCTGTGCCACGCTGACATGCACCCTGAGGGCTTATCACGGCTTGTCACCTATTCACAGGGATTAATTTCTCCTTCAGATGTCTGTCCTTCGGTTTCCTTTTTGCAAAAAAAAAAAAAAAAAGCCCCAGGATGTAGTAGTCTGCTACCCTGAAAAGGGTCCAGCACGAGACAGGCTGTCACCAGCTCCCCTCCTCTTCACACTGCTGGTTCCAGGGCATGGGTTTTTCTTTGCTTACGGTCCCTGCTGACACCTGACCTGTCCCAGTAGAAACAGGGTAAATGACACCAGGATTTGAGCTACTGACGCTGCAGTTCTCGTGGCAGAATAACCCACACTTGCCAGGAGGCAATCTGTCTTGTTCTAGTAGGAAGTGAAAGTAGGAAGAATTTGCATTTTGTCTGAATTCAAATGTAGATGATGTCGAAGAATTCTGAGCTCTGTTCTCTGTGTGTGTGTTAGTCGCTCAATCGTGTTCGACCCTTTGCGACCCCACGGACTGTAGCCCACCGGGCCCCTCTGTCCATGGAATTCTTCAGGCAAGCAAACTGGAGTGGGTTGCCATGCTCTCCTCCGAGGATCTTCCTGACCCAGGGATTGAACTGGGTCTCTGGCATTGCAGCCATATTCCTTACTGTTTGAGCTACCTGGGAAGCTCTATTCTACTTACAGTCAATTATGGAAAAAAAAATTTTTTAATAAGTTTATTTAATTATTTTTAGCTATGCTGGGTCTTTGTTGCTGCCTGGGCTTTCTTCTAGTTACAGCGGGTGGGAGCTACTCTCTAGCTGTGGTGTGCAAGCTTCTCATTGCGATGACTTCTCTTGCTGCTGAGCACAGGCTCCAGGGCACAGGGGCTTCAGTAGTTGTGTGCGAGGGCTCCGTTGCTCTGCAGCATCTGGATTCTTCCCAGACCAGGGATCGAACCCATGTCCCAAGCATTGGCAGATGGATTCCTATCCATGTACCACCAGGGACATCCCTCAGTCTTCTCAACTTGAAGAAGTTAGGAAGTCAAAGTGTATCTTTAAACCTGCTTCATGGTCCCAGCATGGGATCTTAGTCCAGGTGAGTGAAAGGAGAATGAGAGGAGGAGAAGGGATAATATTTACACCAATATATTCAACCCTCTATTGTCAGGATTCCCAGATATTCCTCTAAACTCCCACTTTATATCTCTGGCTAGAACCTAGTCCCCGATCATCCTGATCTGCAGCATAAGTTGAGATATGTTTATAATCTGAGTATGATGTTACCTCTATAAAGCCAAGTTTTGGTTAGTAATGTTAGGTAGTTGGAATAAGAAACAGGAGTCCAAAATAGTGGTGGTTAAAAGACAAGGAAGGGAAAAGCCCACGAAAACAGAACAAAGAAAGGTCAAAGGAAGGTCCGAGGACCAGAGTAAGGACCTCAGGTAGAACAAACAGCACTCCTGGTTAGCCCAATTTACATAGGGCAGGCCCGGGGGGAGGAAAAAACATATAAAAAGAGGAACCAAACGGCCGGGGCTCACTCCCTCTCTTCCCCTCTCCTGCGTGCTGGGGTGCTCTTCTCTTTGCATTTTTGGGTCGGCATGCCCTCATGCCTCAAGGATGGATTCTCCTGCTATTTTCTAAGTAAAATAGAGCTGTAACACGGAGCTGTAACACTGATTTGTCTAAGAGCTATAACACGGTCTGTTCAAGACCTGAGAGCTATAACACGGTCTGTCCAAGACCCAAGAGCTGTGACGTGCGGAGGGCTTTAATGTCCGTCACTCCAAATCTTTGTTGGATGAGACAGAACCAAGCCTGACAGTAAGAAAGCTGTGGGGAATAGAGATTGGGTATACAAATACTAGTCTCTATCAAAACTGGTGATATAACTTGTTAAGCCTTTCTTTTTTATAATATTTTTGGCTGCATGAGTGCATGCTGAGTCATGTTTGACTCTCAGTGACCCACAGATGGTAGCCTGTCAGGCTCCTCTGTCCCTAGGATTTTTCAGGCAAGAATATTGGAGTGGGTTGCCATTTCTTCCTCTAGGGGATCTTCCTGACTCAGGGATCAAACCTGGGTCTCCTGCGGCTCCTGCATTGCAGGCAGATTCTCTACCACTGAGCCACCGCAGAAGCTCTCATTTTCAGCTGCATTAGGTCTTAGTTGCAGCACACTAGCTTCTCTCTATTCATGATGTGTGGGCTCAGTAGCTATAGCTCTCAGGCTTAGTTACCCTGAGGTAGATGGGATCTTAGTTCCCCGACCAGGGATCAAACCTGCGTCCCCTGCATTGCAAGGCGGATTTTTAACTACTGGACTACCAGGGCAGCCCCTGAGACCATCTTTTAAAAAATGATCTTACTGAGGTAAGAATTCCTTAATGTATAGAACTCAGCCCAAAGATCACCCAACCACAGAACGCTGGCACTGGAAGGAACCTCGAGAAGGCCAAGTGTCCCAGGGCAGGGACTCTGTTACAGCACCCCTGTCTGAGGTTCATCCAAACTTTGCCTGAACAGTCCAGTGTGAGGAATCTTCCCTTTCACTGTTGGCAGTGTTAATTATTTAAGATAATAATAGCAATGAGAGTGTGTAATAACACATTGTTAATACTAGCTTCTATTGAACAATATTCTATGTGGCACACCTATGGGTTCCAGATCTTCCTTTTCCAGTTCTTTTGTTGAAGAGCCACTCAAACTATTGAAGACAAGTGTCAAGCTCTCAGCTCTGCAGAATATCATTTGCTCTTGTGACATTTCATTTGCTACCAATATGGCTTCCATATATTATCTGACACAATTTTTTTTTTCCATTTTCAAATGTCTGCCATTATTTGCATAGAACCTATGATTTAAACCTATGTGTATTCTTCTCTGAACTTGTTCTAAAAATATTTTTGCTAGGTCTTTGGTTTCCTTCCTTTTCATCACTCACTGATTTTCAAGCTCACTTAAAAAAAAAAAAAAACATACTAACATCAATAAAAACACCTAAAAATATTTCCACTCATTTGAGCAAGGTGATGTTTTTATCTGTTGTTATTTGCTGAGCCATGTCAGTCTTGGACCTAACAGAAGCAGGATATTACGAAGAGGTGACAAGAATACACAGAAGAATTATACAAAAAAAAAATTTTAGTGATCCAGATAACCATGATGGTGTGACCACTTACCAAGAGCCAGACATCCTGGAATGCGAACTCAAGTGGGCCTTAGGAAGCATCACTACCAACAAAGCTAGTGGATGTGATGGAATTCCAGTTGATCTATTTCAAATCCTAAAGGATGATGCTATGAAAGTGCTACATTCAATATGCCAGCAATTTAGAAAACTCAGCAGTGGCCACAGGACTGGAAAAGGTCAGTTTTCATTCCAATCCCAAAGAAAGGCAATGCCAAAGAATGTTCAAACTACCACAAAACTGCACTCATTTCACACGCTAACAAAGTAATGCTTAAAATTCTCCAAGTTACACTTCAACAGTATGTGAACTGGGAACTTTCAGATGCTCAAGCTGGATTTAGAAAAACCAGAGGAACCAGAGATCAAATTGTAACATCCGCTGGATCATAGAAAAGGCAAGAGAATGTCAAAAAAACATCGACTTCTACTTCATTGACTATGCTAAAGCCTTTGACTGTGTGGATCACAACAAACTGTGGAAAATTCTGAAAGAAATGGGAATGCTAGACCACCTGACCTGCCTCCTGAGAAATCTGTATGCAGGTCAAGAAGAAAGTTAGAACCAGACATGGAACAAGAGACTTGGTTTTCACTCTGATATTCTGATATTCAAATATTTGTGATATTTGAATATCACAAATATTTGAATATTGAAATATTCACTCTGATATTCAACTTATGTGCAGAATATATCATGGGAAATGCTGGACTGGATGAAGCAGAAGCTGGAATCAAGATTACAGGGAGAAATATCAATAATCTCAGATATGCAGATGACACCACTCTTATGGCAGTAAGAGAAGAGAAACTAAAGAGCCTCTTGATGAAAGTGAAAGAGGAGAATGAAAAAGCTGGCTTAAAGCTCAACATTCAGAAAACAAAGATCATGGCATCCAGTCCCATCACTTCATGGCAAATAGGTGGGGAAACAGTGGAAACAGTGACATACTTTATTTTCTTGGGCTCCAAAATCACCGCAGATGGTGACTGCAGCCATGAAATTAAAAGACGCTTGCTTCTTGGAAGAAAAGCTATGACCAACCTAGACAGCATATTAAGAAGCATATTACTTCTCCAACAAAGGTCCATCTAGTCAAAGCTATGGTTTTTCCAGTAGTCATGTACGGATGTGAGAAAGGAAAGTTGAGTGTTAAAGAGCTGATGCTTTTGAACTGTGGTGTTGGAGAAGACTCTTGAGGATCTCTTGGACTGCAAGGAAATCAAACCAGTCAATCTGAAAGGAAATCAGTCCTGAATATTCATTCAGAAAGACTGATGCTGAAGCTTCAATAGTTTGGCCACCTGATGCAAAGAATTGACTCACTGGAAAAGACCTTGATGCTGGGAAAGATTGAAGGCGGGAGGAGAAGGGGATGATACAGGATGAGATGATTGGATGGCATCACTGACTCAATGGACATGAGTTTGAGCAAGCTCCGGGAGTTGGTGATAGACAGGGAAGCCTGGCATGCTGCAATCCATGGACTTGACTGTGGGGCTGAATTGAACTGAACTGATGTCAGTCTTTCTCCTCTTCCCTGATCCATGTCTTTTTGTCGTTCTTTCCTCTGACTCGGAACTCTTCAGTCTCCCTCATCTTTAACTTCATTTTGCCTCTTGATCTTCACTGTTGGTCATTTGTCTTCTGCTTTGGCATCAAAGCTCTTCAGCTCTGTTCCAGTGCATATTTTAATCTTTACTTGTTTCTTAAGTTTTAAAAGATGTAAAACTTCTTCATAGTCCCATTCTGATACGTTACAAGACATGCTTTTTCTTTTACACCAGAAAACCACTGCTGGGTGGGAGTCTAAAATTCCCTCTGACAACAATTAAGTACAATGGGTTTTACCAGTGCTACTATAGCAGCTGTGGTGAAACAGAAAGTTATTTCGAAGCTTGAAAATATGGCAGACCACCTGTGACTTAAAGAAATTAGATTTCACATCATCTTCCCTCCAAAAAGGACAGATGTGAGCACTTCTTTCTCAAGATGCCCTCAAGACCTCTGGTGGTGCCATGAGTTTGCAAGAGAGAGCAGAGACCTAGAGAAAATAGCACTTCAGCAACCCAGCCACTTGATCAGGTTTCAAAAGAGAACATCCTTCTTCTAAATACTTATTCTCAGAAATCAGTATCACAGTGACTTTCTAAAGTAGGATTGTTCTTCATAAAGGTTGGCAAAGGCACAGGAAGATGCTGAGAGAAATGCCTGGGGGTATATCTGGCAAAAAATTGATAATAATAGGAGACCTTGAGTGCTGGCAAGATGCTTTCTTTCTCATTTGGGTTTGGCCTCCCCCTCACTTCACCGTCAACAACAGAGGAGGGATGGGTGCCCCACAGCAAGGGGAAAAGAGAGAATGTAGCTCCTCAAAAAGAAACACCAAACCAAAGCCTGAAGAAATAATCAGTGAAGAGGGCACTCATGTCCATGAAAACTCTAAAAGTTCACTTTTTAAGGACAAAGGGATGGATCCATCTCTTCCTGGGAACCCAGGCAGTCTTTCAAAACAGTAACTGACACAGTAGAGTAACACATGGAGAAAGCAGCATGGGAAATTTCACTATGCATTGTTTGCACGTGTCTCAAACACTTGCGTTTTCTCACTTGTATACAAGTGTACATAAAAGAGAATGAGAAACAGGAATCCTAACAGGAGTTATCTCTGAAGCCCATATTAAGGGGTGATTCTAACCATCTCTTTCATGCCTTTGTATATACATTTCCAGCTCTCTATAGTTTTCAAATTTGCTAAAGTAAGCTCATGTCATGTATGCACTGCTGCTGCTGCTGCTAAGTCGCTTCAGTTGTGTCCGACTCTGTGCGACCCCATAGACGGCAGCCCACCAGGCTCCCCAGTCCCTGGGATTCTTCAGGCAAGAACACTGGAGTGGGTTGCCATTTCCTTCTCCAATGCATGAAAGTGAAAAGTGAAAGTGAAGTCTCAGTTGTGTCAGACTCTTAGCGACCCCACAGACAGCAGCCTACCAGGCTCCTCTGTCCATGGGATTTTCCAGGCAAGAGTACTGGAGTGGGGTACCATCACCTTCTCTGCATGTATGCACACACACACACAAACACACACACACGGGAATATTACTGAATCATAAATAAGAAATGAAATAATACCATTTGCAACAATAAAAATAGATCTAGAGATTATACTAAGTTAAGTAAAACAGACAGTGGAAAACAAAAAATCATATGATATTGATTATGTGAGCAATCTTAAAAAAAAAAAGGCACAAATGAGCTTACTTACGAAACACAAATAAACCCACAGACATTGAAAACAAACTTATGGTTACCAAAGGGGAAAGAGTGGGGAGGAGGAATAAGCTAGTAGTGTGGGATTAACAGATATGCACTACTATATATAAAATAGCTGATCAACAAAGACCTGCTGTATAGCACAGGGAAATATAACCAATATTCTGTAATAAACTATAAGGGAAAAGAATCTGAATATTATTTGAATATATATATATATATATATGAATCACTTTGCTATACAACTGAAACTAATACAACATTGTAAATCAACCATCAGATCAGATCAGATCAGATCAGTCGCTATACTTCAATATAAAAATAAAGTCAGTTTATGTTACTTTTCAAGTTAAAATTATTTTTTGACAAGGTAGGAGGGGGTGAATGAAACCTATAGTATACAAGGAAACAAACCTTGATTTACTATCTATTGAGCCAGAAAGAGTGAGAGAAAGAAGAAATCAAAAATTACAAAACTGACGACTCTTGTACAATTAGGCGGCACTTTCTGGCTCATCCGCTTAATACCCTATAGTAACTAGAGGGTGAAGAAATGAATAGAGGTACTTTTAATGGAGAGGAAATTAAGTCCAATCTCTCTCTTCCCTATTCAGAAGTTGTTAATGTTCACCTGAGAAAATGATTGTGAACTAACTGAAATAAGCTTTTCCATTTTTTCCCCATTGAAAGGTTTTTTTTAAAAAATGACTCTTAGTCTTGAAGTTGTTTTCTGACATCCAAATCCATTGAATAGTAATCAAATGCATAAAATTCTGAAAAGTAAGAGTTTTGAGAGGTAGCTGACCTCTTATGATGTTGAAAACATATGTAAACTATAGTGCCCAAAACAGTGTGGTATGAGCCTATAGGTAGAAAGACAGAACGATGAGATTAAATGAAGAGTCTTGTAAAAGTTTCACCTGGGTAAAAGCATAAAAGTATATGATAAATATGCCATGGCATATCAGTGGGAGAAAGTTATTCATTTAATACATGTTGTTGAAATAATGAAGCAGTCTTCCATACTGGTAAGCACACAAGAGCTTGTTGGGCAAATCCTGCCAGCTTCCTGTTATATACAAGCTTTATTGAAATTCAGCTGAACCCATATGTTTAATGAGTTATTTGTGGCTACTTTTTCACTACAATGGAAAGTAGCTACCTGAGGCCATATTATCCAAAAGGGCAAAATATGTAGTCTTTAGCCATTTATGAAAGAGTTTGCTGACTCATGATCTAGAGGAATAAAAGTGTTGAAAATCTACCTCAATTTTATAATCAAACAAACTCCAGATGGGTCAAATATCAGATAACAAAGAAATCATAAAAGTACAAGAATTCATTATTTCAGAGATTTTTTTTCTAAATAGTATTGGAGTGGAAAAGGCCATATGTGAAGGACGATAAATCCAACCACATAAATACTAAGTAAAAGATGGAAGTCAAGAAAAAAGTCCACAAAAAGACAAGAGGCAAGTGGCAAACAAACAAAAAATACGTAACTCATCACAGTGAAAAGGACTAATTTTTCTAATCTATACAAAAACATTCTCTAATCTATAAAAAAGAAGCTATCTATCGAATAGAAAATGAACCAAGGATATGAAAAGACAGTTCAGATCTCACTGTTAAACATATGAAAAGAAGCTCAAAATTAGTCACAATAAGAAGAATACAAATTGAAAGGACTGAGAGCCCCATTTTCATTTATCAGTTGGTCAAATATTAAAAGTTTAAAAACGCAATGCAGGAACAATAATTCTCAAACATTATCAATTGGAATAAAACTTGGTACAACTCTAAAGAGGGCAGATTAGCCTTATCTATTAAAATTTAAAATACAGACTTAGACCTCACAATTTCAATTCTGAGTTCTTCCATAATAATCCATGTTGAAAAAATTTACAAGGATATTCATCATACTATTGTTTGTACTAGCAGAAGAAATGAAACCATCCAGATAGCTAGCAATACAATAAATCACAACATATCCAAACATGGAAATACTGCACAGTACTAAAAACAATTTTAAAAAGTTATGTATATACATGGTTTGGAACAATCTGCAAAATATTTTGATAAGTTAAAATGAAAAAGCAGGATGCAGAAGTATGGATTCTGCATCTTAATGTTGGTATTAGAAAAGAAGTACATGCAAGTAGTAACTCATGAAAAATAAAAAAACTGGACAGGAATAAGAATAATTATATATATATATATATATATATATATATATACACACACACACACACACAGGGACTTCCCAGGTGGCACGAGTAATTAAGAACTTGCCTGATAATTCAGGAGTTGTAAATTGATGCAGGTTGGACCTCTGGCTTGGGAAGATCCCCTGGAGGAGGATACAGCAACCCACTCCAGTATTCTTGCCTGGAGAATCTCATAGACAGAAGATCTCGGTGGGCTTTTGTCCGTAGGGTTGCAAAGAGACAGACAAGACTGAAGCAATTTAGCAAGCGTGCACATATATGTACACACATATGCGATGGAATATTATTTAGCTTTCAAAAGGAAGGGAATCCTGATACATGCTACAATCTGGAGAAATCTTGAGGACATTATACTAAGTAAAATAAGCTAGTCATAAAAACACAAATAATGTATGAATATGACTTCACTTATATAAGATATACAGAGAAGTCAAAAATCATTTAGACAGAAAGCAGAATGGTGGTTACAGGGGTTTGGATTTGGAGACGGAAATGGGTAGTTTTTGCTTAATGGGGATAGAGTTTTAGTTTTATAAGATGAAAGACTTATGAAGATAGTGGGGATGCTTGCAAAATATTATGAATATATCTTTACTATTTTTACAGCAAAAATATGAATATATCCAATATCACTGAACTGTACTGAAAAGAGTTAAGATAGTAAATTTCAAGCTGTCTTACTACCACAATAAAAAGCTACCAAAAAACAGAAAAAAACCTGGAAAGGCACCAGATGCTTAAGGAAAGGATGAGAAGAGACTTCATAGTACATTTTCTTGCACTTTTGGATTTTGTATAAGTTGCATGAATTAACTATTTTATGTTTGAACGTTTATTACTTTTAATCAATCAATCTACACATACATATATGTACATGTGTGTATTGTATGATCATTACTAGTGTATTGGCCATACAGTTCATTGTTTTTCCATAGGATGTAAAGGAAAAATTCAGTGAGATGGTTAGGTAGCATCACTGACTCAATGGACATGAATCTGAGCAAACTAAGGGGGACAGTGAAGGACAAGAAAGCCTGCGTGCTGCAGTCTGTGGGGTCACAAACAGTAGGACTCCACATAGCAATTAAACAACAGTTCAGTTCAGTTCAGTCACTCAGTCACGACCGACTCTTTGTGATCCCAAGGACTGCAGCATGACAGGCTTCCCTGTCCATCACAAACTACCAGAGCTTGCTCAAACTCATGTTCATCAAGTCAGTGATGCCATCCAAGCATCTCATCCTGTGTCATCCCCTTCTCCTCCCACCTTCAATCTTTCCCAGCATCAGGGCCTTTTCCATTGAGTCAGTTCTTTGCATCAGGTGGCTAAAGTATTGGTGTTTCAGCTTCAGCACCAGTCCTTCCAATGAATATTCAGGACTGATTCCCTTTAGGATGGATTGGTTGGATCTCCTTGCAGTCCAAGGGACCCTCAAGAGTCTTCTCCAACACCACAGTTCAAAAACATCAACTCTTCAGCGCTCAGCTTTCTTTATAGTCCAACTCTCACATCCATACATGACCACAGGAAAAACCATAGCTTTAACTAGATGGACTTTTGTTGGCAAAGTAATGTCTCTGCTTTTTAATACGTTGTCTAGGTTGGTCATGGCTTTTCTTTCAAGGAGCAAGCGTCTTTTAATTTCATGGCTGCAGTCACCATCTGCAGTGATTTTGGAGCCCAAGAAAATAAAGTATGTCACTGTTTCCACTGTTCCCCATCTATTTGCCATGAAGTGATGGGACCGGATGCCATGATCTTTGTTTTCTGAATGTTGAGCTTTAAGCCAAATTTTTCACTCTCTTCTTTCACTTTGATCAAGAGGCTCTTTAGTTCTTCACTTTCTGCCATAAGGGTGGTGTCATCTGCATATCTGAGGTTGTTGATATTTCTCCCTGTAATCTTGATTCAGGCTTGTGCTTCATTCAGCCTGGCATTTCACATGATGCATTCTGTATACAAGTTAAATAAGCAGGGTGACAATATACAGCCTTGACTTACTCATTTCCCAATGTGGAACCAGTATGTTGTTCCATGTCTGGTTCTAACTGTTGCTTCTTGACCTGTATACAGATTTCTCAGGAGGCAGGGCAGGTGGTCTGGTATTCCCATCTGTTGAAGAATTTTCCACAATCTATTGTGATCCAAATAGTCAAAGGTTTTGACGTAGTCAATAAAGCAGAAGTAGATGTTTTTCTGGAACTCTCTTGCTTTTTCCATGATCCAATGAACGTTGGTAATTTTATCACTACTTCCTCTGCCTTTTCTAAATTCAGCTTGAACATTTGAAAGTTCACAGTCCACATACTGTTGAAGCCTGGCTTGGAGAATTTTGAGCATTACTTTACTAGTGTGTGAGATGAGTGCAATTATGCAGTAGTTTGAACATTCTTTGGCATTGCCTTTCTTTGACATTGGAATGAAAACTGACCTTTTCCAGTCCTGTGACCACTGCTGAGTTTTTCAAATTTTCTGGCATATTGAGTGTAGCACGTCCACAGCATTATCTTCCAGGATTTGAAATAGCTCAACTGGAAATCCATCACCTCCACTAGCTTTGTTCATAGTGATGCTTCGTAAGGCCCACTCGACTTCGCACTCCAGGAATGTCTGGCTTAGGTGAATGATCACACCACTGTGGTTATCTGGGTCATGAAGATCTTTTTTGTATAGTTCTTTTGTGTATTCTTGCCACCTCTTCTTAATGTCTTCTGCTTCTGTTAGGTCCATACCACTTCTGTCCATTATTGTGCCCATGTTTGCATGAAATGTTCCCTTGGTATCTCTAATTTACTTGAAGAGATCTCTAGTCTTTCCCATTCTATTATTTTCCTCTATTTCTCTGCACTGATCACTGAGGAAGGTTTTCTTATCTTTCCTTGCTATTCTTTGGAACTCTGCATTCAGATGGCTGTATCTTTGCTTTTCTCCTGTGCCTTTCTTTGTTCTCTTCTTTTCTTTTCTCAGCTATTTGTAAGGCCTCCTCAGACAACCATTTTGCCTTTTTTGCATTTCTTTTTCTTTGGGATGGTCCTGATCACTGTACGATCATTGATCGTACAATGTCACAAACCTCCGTCCATAGTTCATCAGGTACTCTGTCTATCAGATCTAGTCCCTTAAATCTATTTCTCACTACCACTGCATAATCGTAAGGGATTTGATTTAGGTCATAGCTGAATGGTCTAATGATTTCCCTACTTTCTTCAATTTAAGTCTGAATTTTTCAATAAGGAGTTTATGATCTGAGCCACAGTCAGCTCCTAGTCTTGTTTTTCCTGACTGTATAGAGCTTCTCTATCTTTGGCTAGAAAGAATATAATCAATCTGATTTACGTATTGACCATCTGGTGATGTCCATGTGTAGAGTCTTCTCTTGTGTTGTTGGAAGAGGGTGTTGGCTATCACCAGTGCATTCTCTTGGCAAAACTCTGTTAGCCTTTGCCATACTTCATTTGGTACTCCAAGGCCAAACTTGCCTGTTACTCCAGGTATCTCTTGACTTCCTACTTTTGCATTCCATTCCCCTATGATGAAAAGAGCATCTTTTTCTGGTGTTAGTTCTAGAAGGTCTTGTAGGTCGTCATAGAACCATTTAACTTCAGCTTCTTCGGCATTAGTGGTTGGGGCATAGACTTGGATTACCATGATATTGAATGGTTTGCCTTGGATACAAACAGAGATCATTCTGTCATTTTTGAGATTGCACCCAAGTATTGCATTTCAGACTGTCTTGTTGACTTTGAGGACTACTCCCTTCTTCTAAGGGTTTCTTGCCCACAGTAGTAGATATAATGGTCATCTGCGTTAAATTCACCCATTCCAGTCCATTTTAGTTCTCTGATTCCTAAAATGTTGATGCTCACTCTTGCCATCTCCTGTTTGACCACTTCCAATTTGCCTTGACTCATGGACATGACATTCCAGGTTCCTATGCAATATTGCTCTTTAGAGGATTGGACTTTATTTCCATCACCAGTCACAACCACAATTGGGTGTTCCTTTTGCTTTGGCTCAGTCTCTTCATTCTTTCTGGAGTTATTTCTCCATTGTTCTCCAGTAGCATATTGGGCACCTATGGACCTGTGGAGTTCATCTTTCAGTGACCTATCTTTTTGCCTTTCATACTGTTCATGGGGTTCTTCAGGCAAGAATACTGAAGTGGTTTAAAAACACCATCATCAACATAAAAGACCAGTCAGAAGTATACCAACATAATAATAGCCCTTATCTTTGGCTGGTGGGACTATTGGTGCTTCTTTTTTTCCTATGTTTAAAATTTTACATTTACAGTAAAATTCACCCTTTTCAGTGTAAAGTTCTGCAAGATTAACATGTACAGTTGTGTAATTTTCAAAATCAATATATAGAAAATTTCCATAACTTGCTATGATTTCCTCATTCCCTTTTTTGCACACCCCACCCCAGACCCTGGCAATCACCAATCTGTGTTCTGCTTAATTTATCTTTTTTATAACTAAATTCTATATTTAGGACTCATTTGAAGGGCTTGGGGAAAGAGCAGCAAAGATGAACAGAGACAGAAATAAAGAAAGAGATCTTTTTTATCATTTGCCAAAATGCTCTTTGCTAATCTTGTTCCAATAGAGACCTAGGGACTTGGAGCCTAGAGTTCCCATTAGAAAAATTTCACCAGTTTTCTAGTTTTATAACCATATGTAAGTAAGTAAATCTCTTCAGAGTGGAAGGAAATTCTTCAGTGATGAGTTACAAGAAGCCCTTGTATTTGTGTGCTGACTGATGTATCATTTTGGTGCATTTACATAGCCATCATTTCAAAGGATGCCCACAACAACTCAGGGAGGAGGCGGGAAAGCAGATACTGTTCTTCCCATTTGAGAGATGCAGGAAGGGGGGCCAGAAGCTAGTTGTTGATTTGAATATCACCTCCATTGTTCTTTAAAGAAAAAAACTTTTTATTTTATATTGAAATATAGTTGAAGTATAACCGTGTTGTGTTAGCTTCAGGTGTACAGCAAAGGGATACAGTTATACATATACATGTATCTATTCTTTTTCAAATTCTTTTCCCACTTAGATTGTTACATAATATTGAATGAAGTTAACTCAGACAGAGAAAGAAATATTGTCTAATATTGCTTACATGTAGAATATAAAAAGAAATGTTACAAATGAAGGTATTTGCAAAATAGAAACACACAAACTTGGAGAAAAGAACTCATGGTTCAGGTGGGGTGCCGGGGGAAAGGTTGAGGGAAAGAGATAGTTAGGGAGTATGGGACTGACACATACACAGTGCTATATTTAAAATGGATAACCTGCTATAAAGCACAGGAAGCTCAGCTCTGTGTTCTATGATGACCTAGATGGGTAGGCTAGGTGAGGTGGAGTATGGGGTAGGTTGAAGAGGGAAGGTATATATATGTAGCCGATTCATTTCATTGTACAGCAGAAACTAACACAACATTGTAAAGCAATTATACTCCAATCAAATATAAATAAATCAATAAAATTAGATGAGCAACAAAAATCAAATGCATAGCACAGGGAACTCTACGCAGCATCATCCCCACTGCTCTTGACCAGGCATCGCTTGTCAACTTGTAATGAGACTTGGAGAAAAGACATTTTTACAATATGAAAAAAGTGTGAAGATTCAGACAACAAGGCATATGTTTACGAGGGGCCGAGGAGCACACAATCAATCAGGATTCACTCAGACTAATGGACTGCAGCCTCGGCAGCGTGGGCAGAGTTAATTGTGCAACCCCATGTGTGCGAGGCCTGGCGGGGGCTCGGGGGGACCCTTGATTGGGCTAATGAGGGCCCCTCTGATGCGCTCGAAGACCTGCCCTGCTTTCTCCTCTGGAAAGCAGGGCTGTGAGGGTTCCCAATGTTCTCATGAGCCTCTGTTACATGTGAACTGCCTTTGCTGTCTGAGAAAGTGGTGATATTTGTTCTACCACCATTTCTGGTTTTTCACTAGGTCTTGCATGACATCTGCGCCACTTCTGCTTCATAAACTGCATCCTTTCAAGTAGTTTGCAACATCTCTTGCTTTGTAATCTGAGACTGTTTACTTAGCAGGAGATTTTGAAAAATTCCACTCTTCTTACAGAGAGAACCTTGAGATGTCTCTTCAGAGAAAAGGAAACTTAAAAGATCAGGCTTGTCTCAAGAACCTCATGGTACACCTAGGATGTATTTCACAGACACAAGGCAATGTCATAACCAAAGAACACAACAGTCAAAGTACCACAAAGAGCATTGCGAAGCATTAAGTAATGACATCTCATGACTGAAGCCTGAAAAAGATTAAGCAACACAAACCTACTTGACCGAATAACACTTTTCTTCACGACACTGCATATTCCATGTATATCACGAATGCAGAAAATGTAAAAAGTGTATCTGTGTGGTTGAATAAATAATATTCAGTAAGTATTTATTATTTTCTGAATAGCAACAGACACACAGGCAGGATGTCTATTTTCCCAGAGTTTATAATCCATCAGGGAGTCAGATACTAATCAAATATTCAAGTAATGACTTAATAACAATTGTGATGAGGGCTATGATGTACAGGGAGCAGTAAGAACCATAGGCTAGTGATGGTTTTGTAGGTCAAAATGATAATACCAGCAATTTGATATAGTTCGATCTATAGTGGGTTAGGATAGGGTGCTGCTGTGCTTAGTCACTCAGTCATGTCTGACTCTTTGCAAGCCCATGGACTGTCCATGGCGTTCTCCAGGCAAGAATACTGGAGTGGGTTGTCATGTCCTTCTCCAGGGGGTCTTCCCAACCCAGGGATTGAATCCAGGTCTCCCACATTGCAGGTGGATTCTTTACCATCTGAGCCACCAGGGGGACTCCAGCCAAATCTGGAGGGAGTATCATCAGGGCAGACATCCCCAGGGAAGTGATATTTGACCTGGTTGATATCTGGAGGGGGAGTGGGAGGTAGCTTTGTGGAGGGGGTGGGATACCTCTTGGGCACCGAAAGCAGCCTGAGCGAAGTGAGGGAAGCAGGTTGGGAGGAACGGAGCACAGAGTGAGCGGAAGGGCAGCGCGTGACAAAGCTGGAGAATTAGGTGCTGGGGAGACCATGCAGGGCTTTGAAGTTACGTTAAGATTTTGATTTTGATTTTAAATCTGCCTGCCAACTCAGGTGATGTGGGTTCGATCCCTGAGCTGGGAAGATCCCACGTGCTGCGGAGCAACTGGGCCGTGGGCCACAGCTACTAAGCCTGGGCTCCGGAGCCCAAGTGCCACAGCTACTGAGCACATTGCTGGGACGGAAGCCCACGCGCCTAGAGCCTCTGCAACAAGAGAAGCCACCTCGGTGATAAGTCCACGCACCGCAACCAGAGAGTAGCCCTGACTCACCACAACCAGAGAAAAAGCTGGTACAGCAATGAAGACCCAGCACAGCCAAAAATAAATAGAAATTTTTTAAAAGGATTTTGATTTTGGATTTTACTCCAAGACCGGTGGAAACTCATTCAAGGATCGTGAGCCCTGAAAGAGGAGCAATGTAGCAACTAGCTCAGGGTCCCTAAGGTTATTTAAGGAAGAGTCCTGACTCAGCTGAAACAGCCAAGTAAGTCAAGATGATTCTGGCGGACCAAAAGAAGAAACAGACAACCAGATAGTTTTTAAGGATGGCCATTGTTAAAAGATGTATCCATATCACTGGGCAAACAACGCGATAATAAAACTCACATTACCAGGAGACTTCATGGTATACGTGGCCAGGAAGAGTGAAGGCTTGGTACTGCCACACCAGGCATGACCACAATTAACACAGGTGTTGCTTACTCACAGCCTATTAAGTAAGTGGCTTCTGGGTACAGGCAGCCCTTATGTTTGGTTCAATAGGGCATTCAAGTTCAAGGTCAGAGAAGACTGGTCACCAGTGGTCCTCTTGCACCTCCTCTCTCATGACACTAGGCCCCTCTGCCTGAGAAATGCCAAATGCATTTCAGTAAAGCATTCTGAAATGGCCCTGCAATGCTTGTTCAGAGCATGCATCAGTCTCTCCAAAATAAGAGTGCATGAGTGGGATTAAATCCTTGATTCCTTGGCGATGGCGGAGAAGGGAAGGATCACGTGGACTTTACATCTGAAGAGCCCCTTACAACAGGGTGTTCTTTTTTTTTTTTTTTTTTTAATGTGCACAAGCTTTGCCCTCACCATATGTATGAAATAGTCTACGGAACCCATAAGCACATTGACACTCTGGGTAGCTGAACTTGTTTTTCAAAGCCATACACCTAGGGGCAGAGCTAGAACCAAATATGGGACTCTCTGAAATGAGGTTTGGTGCCTTTAGTTCTCGCATAAGTCACGGAGGTGTCAAGAGCCAGCGTTACTCCCCAGGCACCAGTCAAATGCTCCTGTTTTTGGCATTTAGGCTTTGTTTTCCCTTCCAACCATCTGGACCTGGAGGCAGGCTCATCATATCATTAACTGCTGTGTCCTTGGGGATGGGTGAGGGGACCTGGGGCCACTGTTAGGAGGGGCCCTGGGTCTCGCTGCAGGCAGACAGCACAGAGGGACCCGCTGGTGGTTCAGGTTCTATAGGGCGTGAGCTGCGTATCATTTCAAGGAATAGGAGGAAGAATGCAAAACAGTCAATACAAATTATGAGGGACAAAATTACATCCATATTTAAAACCCAATCATCACAAAATGTAAAATCTGACAAAACTACACACATGATAAAATGATAAAACTCATAAAAACAACAATTAACTGCCTGACATGCATTTATGATATTTTTCTCCCTGGATATTTTTTGATTGCCTCTTTAACTGACATTAGTTTTGTAATTTTTTTATAAAAAGAAAATGGAAAGGGAATCAGTCTTTCATCTGATTGATTGAAATTGTTATTATTAATAATTGAACAAGCTTGTTTCAACATCACAACTTATTTTGACAATGTCCTATAAATCTTTGAAAGTGAAAGTGTTAACCACTCAGTCGTGTCCAACTCTGTGTGACCCCAGGGACTGTAGCCCGCCAGGCTCCTCTGTCCACAGGGATTCTTCAGGGAAGAACACTGGAGTGGGCTGCCACGCCCCACTCCAGGGGATCTTCCTGATCCAGGGATCGAACCCAGGTCTCTTGCATTGCAGGCAGATCCTTTACCATCCTTTACCATTTGACCAGGGAGGTCAAATTTCAGAAAACCTTTATTATATTGTCTTCCTATATAAATTGTTGTTACAGACACGCTCACAGTTTGTGGCACTATGGCAAGTTTGTGCCCTACAAGCATAAAAATTCTGACGAATTTAACTCCTTGCCATTTCCATTGCCAAAGAACAACAATTTGGTGAATATATATTGCATATGTTGAATTATTATGGATATTCTTGAAGCAAGAGAATTTGAGCTTTGCCTAGACGTCATGGATGTGAATCCTCTGGTTGTAATGCCACAGGATGTATGCCTGGTAGAATTTTCCACAGGTTAGCTCTGGCTCCATGCATTTCAGGCTTGTCTTGTCATGGCTCACATCCCACTGGTCCTTGGCACACGAGAACACATTCATTCACAATACAATCTCTGGCCCTGCATCTTCTTGACATGATGCCACGTGAGTCAGCACAGTGGGTTTAGCATATTTGTGGAAGCATTTCCCACTCTGGGACACCTTGAAATAGCAGACATCCCACTGAACACCAAGTAAATGTACCTCCAACTCAATTTTCCCTTCACTGGATTCCAAAATGCCCAGGGCCCTTCCAATTCCACCTACACAAGGAGAATATCTTGGGAGGGAAAATCAGAGTGGAAAGAGACCGTGGTCTTAATGAATTGTAATTTAACGGCCTTCTCTTGCAAATTTTATATAAACATGTAAGCAAGTGGACACATGGCTAGGACTCCTTGCCTTGGATTCCTGGAAAAGGCCATGTAAGGAGGAATACTGCAGTGGAGACCTCACTGGTTTCATGCTGAATCATCAGGGCACAAACACCTCTGCCCTTCTAGGTTTATCTGTGATAGGGCAATACTAATCTATGTGCAGAAATATAAAAATTCTTGAACGTTAAAAAATATGTATACTACTAACTGTCAAGAAGCTGACAAACTAAGATCCCTCATGTGACAATTTTCCATGTAAGTTTCCATCAGTCTTGAAGGGTGAATGAACCACAACAGCATGGTTTCCTTATCTAGTTCTACACCCATTCCCCTCTCTTATTTAATCTTCATCCTGCACTACAAGGTAAGTGTTACTATCCCCATCTTACAAATAATGAAACTGAGGATCTTAAAGACTTATTACGTAAGCTCATCCTGTTTGTAAATATTAGCTTAATTCAACCTCCACCCACCAGTCTCTCCAGCAGGGCAACTGCAAAGAAAGCTGTTTACCCTCCTTGAAATCTTCCATCAGTTGTCCCTTCAGGCTAGAAACAAAACCAAAGGAAACCTATCTTACCTCTGCCCTCTGCCCTCTGCCCTCTGCCCCAGGTGATTTCTTAGATTTTGTGACCCTGAATTATGCTGATATTCTTTATTTCTCTCTTTTTTTTTTTAAACAGAAGATGGGGAGGGTCTCCTTTACTTGGTCTTTAATTGTTTGGTATCAGGGTTCTGTCCTTGGCGCTCTTCTGCCTTTATTTCTACAATATTTCAATATTTCTATGTTGAAGTATAGTTGATTTACAGTATATTAATTTTGGGTAGACAGCATAGTGATTCAGTGTTTTTACAGATTATACTCCATTAAATGTTATTACAAGATAACGGGAATAATTTATTGTGCTATAAAGTATATCCTTGTTGCTTGTCTATTTTGTACATAGTATTTATGTCTCTTAATCCTGTACCCCCAATTTTCCCCTCTCCACTTCCCTCTCCTCTTTGGTAACAACTAGGTTTGTTCACTATATCTGTGAGTCTCTTTCTGTTTTGCATATATATTCGTTTGTATTATTTCTTAGATTCTACATATAAGTGATATCATAGAGTATTTGTCTTTCTCTGACATTTCACTAAGCAAAATATTCTCCAGGTCTATGCATGTTGCTGCTAATAGCAGAACATTCTTTTTTATGGCTGAGTAGTACATATCCATGGAGAAGGCAATGGCACCACACTCCAGTACTCTTGCCTGGAAAATCCCATGGACAGAGGAGCCTGGTGGGCTGAAGTCCATGGTGTCTCGAAGAGTCAGACACGACTGAGCGACTTCACTTTCACTTTTCACTTTCATGCATTGGAGAAGGCAATGGCAACCCACTCCAGTGTTCTTGCCTGGAGAATCCCAGGGACCGGGGAGCCTGGTGGGCTGCCGTCTATGGGGTCACACAGAGTCGGACATGACTGAAGTGACTTAGCAGCAGCAGCAGCAGCAGTATATATCCGTATATACCACATCTTTATCCATTCATCTGCGATGGACATTTAAGTTGCTTCCATCTCTTGGCTACTGTAAATAGTGCTTCAGTGAACACTGGGGTACATGTTTCTTTTTGAATTACTCTTTTTGCTTTTGTGGTTTTTCAGATATATACCCAGGAGTGGAATTATTGCTGGATTATATGGGCTTCCCAGGTGGTGCTAGTGGTAAATAATCTGCCCGCCAATGCAGGAGACATAAGAGATGCAGGTTAGATCCCTGGGTCAGAAAGATCCCCTGAAGAAGGGAATGGCACCCCAGTCCAGTATTCTTGACTGGAAAATTCCATGGGCAGAGGAGCCTGGTGGGCTACAGTCCATGAGGCCGCAAAGAGTCAGACACAACTGAGCGACTGAGCACACATGGTGGTTCTGTTTTTATTTTTGAGGAACTCCACTATGCTTTCCATAGTGGCTACAGTAATGTATTGGTACAGTCTCACCAGCTGTGAAGGGTTCCCTTTTCTCCACATCCTCGCCAACATTTGTTATTTGTAGACTTTTTGATGATACCCGTTCTATCTGGTGTGAAGTGATATCTCTTTGTTTTGAGGCCCTCTTCTAACTTTAGACACTCTTCCTGGGTGACCTCGTTAATTCCCAAGACTTTAGAAACCATCTGTGTGTTAATATCTCCCACATTTATGCCTCTACTTTTAGACCTCTGCTCTGCAGCTACCTATTAATATCTTTACAGCACTCTCTGCAAAATGGAGCATCTATGAAATTTTCCAGATTTTTCTCCTGCCTGGTTCTTCCTAATCCACTCTACTCCTGTTAGGTTTACCTTTTATAGTATCTCGTAGATAGTTCCTTTCCAATTCAGAACTTCACATGGTATTCCTTCTTCCTTAAAAAATTTTCTACACCTTCTGCATTCATTTAGGCCTTAAGTCTCAGATCAAATGTGACTTCTATAGGAACACTGTTTCTGACTTCTCTCCCCAAGACTGCTGCTATAATTTCTCCTAAGTTTTGCATCCATCAGTTAGTATTATGTGGGGCTGCAATGGTCATAGGCCTAACTATAGGACTTAAATGGACAATGGTTTATTCTCCCACATAAAAGAAGTCAGATGGAGGCTGCATGGGGCTGATATCCTGATTGTACAGTCACTAGAATCTTGATCACCTCATATATTCAAGTTTACCTAATAGTCCAGAATTGCAGCTGTGGCTCCAACTGTTTCATTAGATTTCTTGGAAGGCAGGAAAACTAAAAGAATCCTTATTTTGGCTTAATCATTTCCTTTTAAGGAGCCTTCTTGGAAATTTCTCTGAATACTTACTATGCTTGCATCTCCTTGGCCAGAACTTAGTCATAGAGCCTCATCTAGTTACAGAAGAGGCTGGAAGTTTTGGTTTTCTACTTGGGTTCAATTAAAGCATTCTGTTTCTAATGAAAATTGGGGAAATGTTACGCTGGGGTAGTCAGATGACAGTCTGTTGCACCTTTCTGTGTGCCTGTCACATCTGTTTTTAAATTATCTTTTTAACTGTCTGAATCCCCCACTCAGCTGAAAGCTCCAAAGACGAGAAAGTGTTTTATTCCTTTTTCTATTTCCAACACCTGGCACAGTGGCTGCCAACTAATAGGTTCTTGATAACAATTTAGTAAATAAATAAATTAGTTGTTGTGAGAAGACTATTACTGCTATTAAGTGAAGTAACATATTCTATAAGGCTCTGGAGAGAAAGACACTCTCTACCTTGAAAGGAAAAAGTGGTAGAAGGGCACAGGTGGTCACACAATTACGTAATCATGTCAAATTAGATCTTGGTTTATAAAAGCAGGACATGATGGGGAAAAAAAACCCTAAAAACCTTTTGTTGAGTGAGCTCAATAAAAGGGAAATGAATCTTCAAACATACGTTAACTCATGTCTATTTATGGTGAAGACGGAAAGTAAATGGAAGGCGATATATTATGGACATTTCTTGAATGTTCATCACTGTTTTAAGACATTAGTGTTTCATTTTCAGCTGAGGTTATCTGCTCTCTTGCTGCTGCTGCTTACTTGCTTCAGCTGTGTCTGCCTCTGTGCAATCCTATGGACTGTAGCCCACCAGGCTCCTCTGTCCATGGAATTCTCCAGGCAAGAATACTGGAGTGGGTTGCCTATCCCTTCTCCAGCCCCACTCTCCTATCTAGTTTTAAATATTGTGTTGTGCTTATAGTTTGGGACTATGCATTCTGAGGAATTTTAGAAATTATTTTCTTTCTCACTTATTTCTTCTCTTCTGACAAGTTGTAACGAATGCTCTGGTCCAAGGCACCGAACTATGCAATTTCCATCCTGTGGCTTCGAGCAAGCAAGTTTACAAGGCTTGGGCTAGAGTTCAGTTGCTCCAATGAGCACCATCAACATCTTGCTCCTCTTCTCCAAAGGAAGCTTCAGGTTTTTAAACCAGAGTCATAAAAACCAGCCTTTACAGTTCCTGTGAGAGCACGGCAGACTCCAAGAATACATTATTTACATGTTGACTTAATCCACGGGATGTTAGCTCTTGTCACCAACAGAACTCTCCTTGCTGAGCGACTGAACTGAACTGAACTGACTGAATATAGCAATTGTTCCCTCTTCAAAACATTGTTTTTCTTAGATACTGAAAGTGTGTGCTCCTGTGAAAGTTATAATCTCTTCATTTTAGAATGAGTTCTGCCCCACAATGAAACAGAGGAAACAGCTTTATTATCTAATTATTTCCTGTGTGGTATATTTTCCCAGCTAGATTCCAAATTCCTTGAATTTCAGGATAATGTTTTCATACTTTTATATAGCCTGATAATAATGTTGACTACATAGTCAATGTCCAATTGCAACCTGTGTTTTGAGCCAACGGTTGAAAAAATGAGGAAATGTAGCTTATGATGCCCATGGAATCATTTTTCTTCATATATTTGAATGTGATATGCAACCTTCCCCTTAATATCTTTCAGCAATTGATGCGGCAAGCATTTCTGAAGTGCCCACCAGTCCTGGCATTGTACTTGAATAGCCTGGATTCACTGGTTTTCCTGGTGGCTCAGATGGTAAAGAATCCACCTGCAGGATCGACCTGAGTTCGATTCCTGGGTTGGGAAGATCCCCTAGAGGAGGGCATGGCAACCCACTCCAGTATTCTTGCCTGGCAAATACCCATGGACAGAGGAGCCTGGTGGGCTACAGTCCATGGGGTCGCAAAGGATCAGACACGACTGAGCGACTAAGCACAGCACAGCACGGCCTGGATTCACACAGAAGTGAGGCCCGGCCTGGGAGTCAAGGTCCAGGGCAGGGACTGTGTCCCACTTCTAAGGCCCTGTTTCTTCCTGCTAATCATAAGCTGAGCATCTCTCCCTCTCTCTCTCACACACACACCCCTAGGTTCTGTTTTCCTTTGAATAGACACCTGCTATGCCTCCTTCATTTGGAAGGCTGTGAACACTGCTGAGTTCACTGAACTTCTCTCTGGAGACTATTTTGTGATTACCCAAGTCCACTGGAGGAACTATGAACATATGGAAAAACACCAAGACTGAAACGAAACAACCAACAAAGATACAACCAAGAGGGAGAAAATCTCATTTTTGCTGGGAGTTTTGTGAATCTGTTTCTTTCTTTGTCCCCTTTCTTCCCTCCTTCTTCCTTCCCCCTCTCTCTTCCTTCCTTCTTTTCTTCCTCCCTCCCTATTTTTTTGTTTTTTGATGAAACACTGGTTTATATGATTTGCTCTTTTACAATAGGGATGTCCTGTTAAGTCATTATTGTTTTATAACTATTTATATCTAAAGGATATAATTTTTTATGTTTATGGCAAATATCACCTCCTTTGCTATCTTCTGAGAAATTTGTATGCAGGTCAGGAAGCAACAGTTAGAACTGGACATGGAACAACAGACTGGTTCCAAATAGGAAAAGGAGTTCATCAAGGCTGTATACTGTCACCCTGTTTATTTAACTTATATGCAGAGTACATCATGAGAAACGCTGGACTGGAAGAAACACAAGCTGGAATCAAGATTGCCAGGAGAAATATCAATAACCTCAGATATGCAGATGACACCACCCTTAAGGCAGAAAGTGAAGAGGAACTCAAAAGCCTGTTGATGAAAGTGAAAGTGGAGAGTGAAAAAGTTGGCTTAAAGCTCAACATTCAGAAAACGAAGATCATGGCATCCGGTCCCACCACTTCATTGGAGATAGATGGGGAAACAGTGGAAACAGTGTCAGACTTGATTTTTCTGGGCTCCAAAATCACTGCAGATGGTGATTGCAGGCATGAAATTAAAAGACGCTTACTCCTTGGAAGGAAAGTTATGACCAACCTAGATAGCATATTCAAAAGCAGAGACATTACTTTGTCAACAAAGGTTCGTCTAGTCAAGGCTATGGTTTTTCCTGTGGTCATGTATGGATGTGAGAGTTGGACTGTGAAGAAGGCTGAGCGCTGAAGAATTGATGCTTTTGAACTGTGGTGTTGGAGAAGACTCTTGAGAGTCCCTTGGACTGCAAAGAGATCCAACCAGTCCATTCTGAAGGAGATCAGCCCTGGGATTTCTTTGGAAGGAATGATGCTAAAGCTGAAACTCCAGTACTTTGGCCACCTCATGTAAAGAGTTGACTCATTGGAAAAGACCCTGATGCTGGGAGGGACTAGGGGCAGGAGGAGAAGGGGACGACAGAGGATGAGATGGCTGGATGGCATCACTGACTTGATGGACATGAGTCTGAGTGAACTTCGAGAGTTGGTGATGGACAGGGAGGCCTGGCGTGCTGCGATTCATGGGGTTGCAAAGAGTCGGACGCGACTGAGCGACTGATCTGATCTGAAATTTATAATTATTTTATGTAAACCTTTAAATTTTAAAAATAAATTAAGTCAATCCTCCTTTTATTTAAAAATGTTGTCTTTATGCTTAGGTTTTTTCTATTCAAGATCAGATAAATAATTGCATCTTTTTTATAGTTTCTTTTTTCTTTTAGACTGCTAGATCAAATTCATCTCCCCACCCTCTGTCTCCAGGCAACAACTGAGTGGGCTTTTGTATAGACTAGTGTGCCTTCTTTGGAATTTTGTGGAAATGAACTATGGTGTGTGCAGCCTTATTTTGGTCTGTCTTCTTTCACTCAGCATTTTGTGTCACCCATGTTGTGGCATATGTCGACAGTTCATTCCATTTTATTCCTGAGTAGTATTCTATTTGTTCATCCAATTTTAAACAATTTGTTTATCATCGGTTGATGGACATTTGGAATGTTTCCAGTGTGCGGCCATTATATATATAAAGCCGTTCTTAATATTTGTGTACAACTCTTTGTGCAGACATATGCTTTTATTTCTCCTAAAATATTTAGTAATGAACTGGTTGAGTTATATGGGAAGTATATCTTTAACCTATTATGAAGGCTACCAAAATGTTTTCCAAAGTGATTGTACCATTTTATGTTTCTACCAGCAGTGTACGAGAATTTCATCTTCTCTGTACTCTTAACACTTGCTATTGTCAGTCTTTTAAATTTTAGACTTTCTCATTGGTGTTCAGGCCTCCCAAAGAGTTGGACATGACTTAGCGACCAAACAACAACGAGAAGTTAGGCATTTAGCAAGCTCTCATTTTGATTTTTAATTTTCATTTCCCTAATCACAAGTGCTGTTTGGCATATTTTAAAAGTTTTTGGTTATTCATATCTTTGGTGAAGTGTATATATTCAAATATTTTACCAATTTTTATTGGGCTTTTTGTTTCTTTGTAGTGATTAATGTAATAAGTAAATTATTACTTTATTATTGTTCTAATAAATTATAATCATCAAATAATATCACTATAATTATAGATTTATTATAGTTTTATTGCATATACAATTATTTTAAATTTAAAATCATTATTTTATGTAATTTTTCTTAATTATTTATTTTAATTATAAGTACAAATTTAGAATAACTTTATCATTATGATGATTATTATTGATTGGTAGTTTGGACTTCTGAAACTATTTCATTAATCTATGTTTTGGTCTATCATGCTGCTTTACTTTGTGTAGCTTTATATATATTTTTTTCATATAGCACTGTGAGTTTTTATTCTTAACTATGGTTTTTGGTGATAGGAGGAGCAGGCTATCTTCATCTGTTTATTTCAGAAATTTGTAAAATTTTAGGAAACTCATTTTTTAAAAAAATCAGAATATATTTTTTATAATTTTGGAAGAAATGAGATCTTTTCAATATTAGGTATTCTTTCTCATTAAAATGGCTCCTTTCTTCACTCATTCAATATTTTGGACTTGTTGAATTTCTGGTAAGCTAGAAAACTTTGGATCTCTAAGGCTTTAGGACTTCCTATTAGCTTGTCCAATGTCAGCCAACCAGAATCCCACAACTAGGGAGACTGAAGATGGAGAACACTGCAGATAACTGTGTCCAATCTCCATATTGGTCTAAAAGAAAATAAAGCCCAAAGAGCTGAAGCACTTCCTTTATGTCTAGAGTATAATATGTCTCAAGACTGGTCCCTGACTCTTCCTTTGGTGTCCCTTTTATTCTATTACAATATCTCCATTTCTTACTGTTCCCCTAAATGGGCCTCTATTTTGCTAAAGCTGGTGACCCTGACATGAACTGTATACCCCAAGTTCACTGTGGTAAAAATACCACCTTCCCACAAGTCACGGTATATGTGAGGGCAATTCACTTGTTTGGTGTCAGAGGAGCAAGACAGGGTCCGTCACGGAAATACAAAGAGGATGTTGCCTTGTGATATGAGTCATGGGCTTCCTGGCTTGAGTGGGTTGGGGGTGAGGACCCCTCAGATGGAAAGATGGAAGATTTAAGGCATTTCTGTAAGCAGATCTTGTTGCAGGGTGGAATTATAAGATGCAAAATGGGTTTCTTTTTATCTTGCAAATTTTTTTTAAAGAAATTGAGGCAACCACAGACAGGAGAGTGCAGGATTTTCTAAATGACTAGACCTAACTCATGTACTAGAGTGGATTTTTCACCTTTCATGGGTCCCAAAGTGCCCTTAGAGAATCTAGTAAAAAAAAAAAAAGATTCAATCCTCTTCCCATAATAAGGCACACACATTACATACGATATCAAGGTTTATGAATCCTTTGAAACCCTCAATGGGTTTCACAAGCTCTGTTGCACTCTTCCCAAAGGTTTCATGTTCTCTTAGTTAAGAATTCCTGGAGAAACAAGTAGTCGGTTAGCTATTTTAACATCGCCAGGTAAGGAAAGAGAGAAGAAACAAATTACATGTATGTGTGAATGGAGGAAGGGGAGTCTAACCTGGGATGCATTAATCAATATAAAATGATTTTTCTAAAAATCTGAGTTAACATGGCCTAGGATCAAAATAAAAGCTTGTTTTTTGAACTCCTGGAAGAAGAGCCCAGAGGATGTAAATTTACTAAGAGTGGATGTGAAGGCCTGAAAGAGGAGGAGGGAATTGAGACAGTAAGAGGTTAAACATTCTCTTGGAATACAAACAACACTGACTCAGTAAATATTTACTGAGCATCTGCTAAGGAAGAGGCACAGTGTTGAGCAGCAGGGACACAGTGCTTATCTAGGGAGATGTGGTCACTGCCCCCAAGCCACACATGATAAAAGCTAAGGGGTTCTGTGTGTATGCTCAGTCATTCAGTCATGTCTGACTCTTTGTGATCCCATGGACTAGAGCACACCAGGCTCTGCTGGTCATGGAATTTTCCAAGCAAGAATACTGGAGCAGGTTGTCATTTCCTACTCCAGGGCATCTTCCCAATTCAGGATAAAACCCACATATCTTGTGTCTCCAGCACTGGCAGGTAAGATTCTTTACCACTGTACCACTTGAAGGCCCAAAAGGAGTTCGAGTAGTTATTTACTATAATACAGTGTCATATCAGTTATATTACTATATATCACGCTAAGACACAACTTAAAAGTCATTGAAAGAAAGAAGTTGCTCAGTCGTGTCTGACTCTTTGCAGCCGCATGGACTGCAGCCCACCAGGCTACTCTGTCCCTGGAATTCTCCAGGCAAGAAAACTGGAGTGGGAAGCCATTCCCTTCTCCAGGGGATCTTTCCAACCCAGGGGTCGAACCCAAGTCTCTTGTATTGCAGGCAGTGTCTTTAAGGATGGAGCCACCATGGAAGCCCTAGTGTTTCTTATTTTACAAATGAGGAAACAGTGGCCTAGAAATGGTAAATATTCTTACATCCAGGATTAGAACCTAAGCAACCTTATCAGACTTTTAATGAGCCCCAGCTGTGTGCCAGGCCCAGTGCCAGATGTCATTCAACAACCTTCCATCCTGTTAGAGAAACCCGACGTCTTCACTAACTAAAGGTAAACTGATGTTCATCCACCTTTATGTTTTTCTAACCGCAAACAGGCCTTTGTTACCTATAAACTCACAAAAATAAGCCGCCACTTACTGGGATAAGAAGGGAAGAAATTTTTTCTAAACTTTCCCATCAGGAATTACAAACTTTGAGAGGAAAGAGGTGTACCCAACTCATGATTCCAGAAAACAAAAACTTTCAATACTCTGGAGCTTTCTGGAAGTAGAGGAGCATGCTCAGATCTAAAGAGTCAACGTTCAAGTAAAAACATATTCTGTTGCCTTCTTACAATTTATTATCCTCTGTTTATGGCAATGCTTAGTTTCCATGTCCTCTGTAACCACACAGCAGGATTAGAAAGGATGATAGGATGGTGTGCAGGGACCACTTAGGGTGTGTTTTGAAATCTTTCCAAGTTGATGTCCCCCAAAGAAGGGAAGATATCTATGAAAGTTAGCATCCACATCCGTCTATGTTTTCTCTGCTGAAATGCATCATCCCGTTTCCTCTAAACCCTGAGGAAGATTTGTTCATTCAATACATTCAAGCAAAACAGGGAATCTATCAACAGACAACTGGATAAATAAGCTGTGGTATAGGGGATTTCCCTGATGGTCTAGTGGCTAAGACTCTGAGTTCCCCTTGCAGGGGGCCCAGGTTCGATCCCTGGTCAGAGAACTAGATCCCACATGCTGCAACTAAGAATTTGCTGAAGCAAAACATCCTGCATGCCTGGATGCAACTAAGACCTGGTACAGCCAAATAAACAAGTTAATTAATTCTAGAAAAGATTTGAAAGGAAAAGAAGCTGTGGTATTTATCAATACATAAATGGAATACTGCTGCTGCTGCTGCTAAGTCGCTTCAGTCGTGTCCGACTCTGTGTGACCCCATAGACGGCAGCCCACCAGGCTCCCCCGTCCCTGGGATTCTCCAGGCAAAAACACTGGAGTGGGTTGCCATTTCCTTCTCCAATGCATGAAAGTGAAAAGTGAAAGTAAAGCTGCTCAGTGGTGTCCGACTCGCAGCGACCCCATGGACTGCAGCCCACCAGGCTCCTCCGTCCATGGGATTTTCCAGGCAAGAGTACTGGAGTGGGGTGCCATTGCCTTCTCCAACAATGGAATACTACTCAGCCATAAAAAGGGTAAAAATTGTAGCAACATGGATGGACTTGGAGGGCATTATGCTAACTGAAAACAGTCAGACACAGGAAGACATGCTATGTAATATCACTTATATGTGGAATCTAAAAAACACAACAAACTAGCGAATAAAACAAAAAGAAGCATACACAGATATAGAGAATAAATTAGTGGTTACCAGAGGGGCGAGAGAAGTGGGGGAGGGGCAACACAGGGATGGGAGAATTAAAAAAAAAAAAACTATGAGATTATATGTGTGTGAAAATTCTGAAAATTGTTAAGTACTATAGAATTTAAAGAATCTTTCATTCAGATTTTTTTTTTTTTAAAAGGAAGACATCTATACTTCCCTTGTGACTCAGAGGGTAAAGCGTCTGGCTACAGTGCGGGGGACCTGGGTTTGATCCCTGGGTCTGGAAGATCCCCTGGAGAAGGAAATGGCACCCCACTCACGTACTCTTGCCTGGAAAATCCCATGGACGAAGGAGCCGGGTGGGCTACAGTCCATGGGGTTGAAAAGAGTTGGACACGATTGAGCAACTTCACTACACTTCATTTAGAATCTTTCATTCACTTTTTTTTTTAAGGAAGCCACCTATTTATCACATCCATCTTGAAATCCAATATGCATCTTGAGAGCCTCAATCCTGTCACTGCAAGGAGATGAGCTGCAGGAAGGTGGAGAGTCAGAAGGGAGATGGCTCAGGAGGAGAGGCAACACGGACCAGCAACGCAGGCAGAACTGGTGACCAGCAGCTCCCATGCGGTCCATTCAGGGGTCACCAAAGACCACCAGGTAGGGCTTCATGTGAGACTGGCAACTGAACACCTCCAGGGCCACCCTGTCTCTTCCTCTGCTGCCTCCAAACGCTGCCTATTTCACAGAGAATGAGAGCTTTTCAGATACAACCACCTCCTATGTATCCTATGGGGAATCTAGGACTTCTCATAGTTTTGAATACCATGTCCTATACCACACTTCTAGCCCTGGCCATCTAGAAATATTGTGTGAAATTTCCAAAACAAGTGCACGTGAATGTGAAGTCGCTCAGTCGTGTCTGACTCTTTGCGACCCCATGGACTGTAGCCTACCAGGCTCCTCTGTCCATGGGATTTTCCAGGCAAGAGTACCGGAGTGGATTGCCATTTCCTTCTCCAAGGGATCTTCCCAACCCAGGGATCGAACCCGGGTCTCCTGCATTGTAGACAGACACTTTACCGTCTGAGCCACCAGGCAAGGAGACATTATAAAGATAAGGAGGACTTCCCTGGTGGTCCAGTGGTTAAGAATCTGCCTACCAATGCAGGGGACACGGGTTCGATCCCTGGTCGAGGAAGATCCCACATGCCTCAGGGCAACGAGGCCTGAGCACCATAACTACTGAAGCCAGTGCCCCGGAGCCCACGTTCTGCAACAAGAGAAGCCAGTGCACCGCAACCAGAGAGTAGCCCCTGCTCACCGCAACTGGAGAAAACCTGCCTGCAGCAATGCAGATCCAGTGCAGCCAAAAGTAAATAAATGTATTTTTAAAAGATTAAGGAATTATCCTTTTTTGCTTCCCATGTGTGTGGTACCTCAAAGAAACCTCAGAGTGAACCAGTTCTCCTATTTGTTCTTTTCTTTTCAGTCTGTACAAACAGTCCTCTATTATAAATTTGGAATGTGTGGTATCATAATCTGGAGAATAGATTGTTTAGAAAAACACAGTCATAAGTTCAATGATTTTCCATAAAGATAGATTATTAAGGGGCAGATGAGAAATTTGCATATCCATGTAGGCTGCCAAGATATGTCCTGTCCCTAGAAAGGCACAGCCATTTAAAGATGAAACATAGAAGTAGATCAACAGGATTCTGATTCACCACGTATCTTTAAAATAGAATGCCTAAAAGTATCTTGATGGTATCTTATCAGTTCAGTTCAGTTCAGTCGCTCAGTCATGTCTGACTCTTTGCCACCCCATGAATCGAAGCACGCCAGGCCTCCCTGTCCATCACCAACTCCCGGAGTTCACTCAGACTCACATCCATCGAATCGGTGATGCCATCCAGCCATCTCATCCTCTGTCGTCCCCTTCTCTTCCTGCCCCCAATCCCTCCCAGCATCAGGGTCTTTTCCAATGAGTCAACTCTTCGCATGAGGTGGCCAAAGTATTGGAGTTTCAGCTTTAGCATCATTCCTTCCAAAGAACACCCAGGGCTGATCTCCTTTAGAAAGGACTGGTTGGATCTCCTTGCAGTCCAAGGGACTCTCAAAAAAAAAAAAAGAAAAAAAGCCTTTGACTGTGTGGTACCTTATAAATAGCATCAATATAAAATGGAACTAATGGGTAATTTTCAACTGGGGGAATTCAGAGCAGGGGATATCAATATCTGTGATGCTTACTGGGTTCACTTACTAACTCATGTGTCCTACACAGAATTATTTAACACCTACTAAATGCAGTACTAAATGCACTCTGGTAGGATACAAAGATGCAAAAGATTTGGACCTTACTCTAAAAGTCTGGTGGCCTGTTTTTGAACTATAATTTTTCCTTTCCCAATCCTCCCACCTTTGGAAAACAGAAGTAATGCAGCGGATGAACTGGATTTGTTTAAAATGTGATTTTTATAATAGTTGCTTTACCTTGGAATGCAATGTGACTTTAGTTGTTTTACTGAGTGCATATTCCCATAAAAGGTATGCTTTAGATAGCGATTGGGTCTCAGTCTAGATTAACACAGAAACCTAGCTCATCTATTATATGCCCCAAATCTATACATATGCTCTACAATGTTATACAATCTGGTGTATATGTGTGTGTGTGTCAGTTACTCAGTCGCATCTGACTCTTTGTGACCCCGTGGACTGTAGCCTGCCAGACTTCCCTGTCCATGGTATTCTCTAGGCAGAAACACTGGACTGGGTAACATTTCCCTTCTCCAGGTGATCTTCCTGACCCAGGGATCAAACCCTGGTCTCCTGCATTGCAGGTGGATTCTTTAGTGTCTGAGCCACCAGGGAAGCTCAAAATACACTATAAAACTTAAGAAACTAGCTGGTCTTTTTTAGTATAAATTGCAATTCATTGTGATTTTAGAGTATAAGATTATTTTCAAAAACAGAAGAAAAGAAAAGAGAGAGACTTCCCTGGTGGTCCAGTGGCTAAGACTCCATGCTTCCAGTGCAGAGGGCCTGGGTTCTATCTCTGGTCAGGGATGAGATCCCACTTGCTGCAAGTAAAGCTCTTGCATGCTGCAACTAAAAATCTCACATGCCACAACTAAGTCCAAGCGCTGCCAAATAAATAACTAATTTTTTAAAAAGCAGAAAAAAATAATTCATCATGAACAATGCAGAAAATCTACTAATATTTTGACTGAAAAACAGATCTAAGATATGAGGGAAATTTCACCCTAATGGGATGGAAAGGGAGTCGCTCAGTCGTGTCTGATTCTTTGTGACCCCGTGGCCTATACAGTCCATGGAATTCTCCAGGCCAGAATACTGGAGTGGGTAGCCATCCCCTTCTCCAGGGGATCGTGCCAACCCCGCCATCGAACCCAGGTCTCCCACATTGCAGGTAGATTCTTCACCAGCTGAGGCACAAGGGATGGAAAGGTAAAGGGAAATATTTGAGTTTAACCCTAAAGCAAGTTCAAAAGAATGATTGCATTGGTTTCTTCACATTATTTTAAAATATTTCTAGGGATATCTAGACACTCACTTTTGTTCCTGAAAAACTTCATTTTACAGTCAAGAAAGAGAGAAGATGGAAAAAACCAGACATGATATGAGAAGAGCTTTTCGTGAAATAAACAGGAAATAGATGAAAAAAAAAAAAAAAAAACCAACAACAACAGAAGGGGCTTAGAGAGGACTTCTAGGCAGGTATATGAAGGAAATTGATTCTTGGAGCCAGGGTTATCTGTGTAGTGATAATTAAAGGGGAAAAAGAAAGTAGATGTGGGAACCACTCAAATAACCTTCTCAAGTAATTGGCAAAAAATGAGACCACAGGATTCCAGTTACTAGGTAGTACCTTGGATGTCAAAAAACTTGGTAAAAGGCTGATGAGAGGAAGAGGAGCACACGAAAATGCAGTCCATAGCTTAGGCATGATCTTAAATAGCCACGTGTGTATCTGTGACAGTGGTCACGGCCTCTCTGAAGAAGCCTTCCTATATTCATGCTTGCTGAATTTCAAGTTTGTGTTCTTTCAGAAAGTGACCCTTTAAAAACAACTTTGTCGTCATGACCATCCCAGACTCATTAACTTCCCCCATCATCCTCATCACTCTCACAGCATGAAATCTTGCAAGTACTGTTTTGTCTAGCCTTCTTCAATCTATTTAATGCAGAACATTACAGCCATTTCTTGTGTATTAAAAATCTTGGTCGCGGATCTTTATCTTTTAAAAGCACATGGAAAAGCAATAAGTACACCAATCCAAGAGAAGATTTCAGTTAGATAAATTTCCCATAATTTCATTATTATATGAGGTGTCAATGAAGAGAGCTTATGAATCTGGGCTACCTGAAGCCTCTTGTTACATGAGGTGCATGTGAGCTGACAATGAACTTCTATTAATATGCACTGAAAATTTTGGGCACCTGATGATCATAGTCAGGAACTTGAAGGATTCTTATTCTTAATGAGCCTATGATTAAAATAGGGACTTCCATAAAGAGACATGAGTACATGTGAAATAACACTACTGATCAATAGATAACTAATTTGTTTAAAGGGGAAAACATCTGCCATGGATTATGTTAATTAATTTAACTACTTGGAGAACAGATTAAACTAAATGTGTTTTTGTTTTTTCCAGTGATGCTCCCTAATGTTTGCTTAAAGAAGACATGCCTTTTGAAGAACTATCCTATTTCCATTCAAGAACTCTAGACAGCCAGCTATCTAGCTATGGCTACCCATCGGCATATATACCTCTGCTTGTTTCTGCCCAAGATGTTATTGGACACCCACATAGCAAATGTTAACAGTTCTTCCTTCAGGACAATTAAATAGAATTAAAGGGAAGGAATAAAGTGTGAGATGAGGAGAGAGATTTTAGTTTTTCATGTCATATATAGACTTCCATGATTCCCAGGTGGGACAGAGGTAAAGAGTCTGCCTCCCAATGCCAGAAATGCAAGAGACATGGGTTTGATCCCTGAGTTGGGAAGAGATTCTGGAGAAGGAAATGGCAACCCACTCCAGTATTCCTGCCTGGAAAACCCCATGGACAGAGAAGCCTCATAGGCTACAGTCAATGGGGTTGCAAAGAGTCAGACACTACTTAGCAACTCAAAAACAACAACACAGACTTCTGTTTGACTTTGCTGTGTGAATATGTAAACAAACAAACAAAAAACATTTAAATGTAAAAACACTCATATATTGTGTTTCAGTGAAAACACAAAATATTTGGGCCCCTGTGCTTGAGAAAACACCGGGAGGAAGAGTCCCTTTAGGGCTTTGACTCCAGGTACCCATGTAGGAAACAACTGAGCTCTCAAACTAACCAATAGCTTTAAGCAGTAGCCATGCCAGTCTGAATTTTCCTCATGCTTCTGGAATTCGGAAATGACAGACACAGGATAACTATGCGGCCACCACTAATACATGACGAGCTCAGTATCAAGCCAAAAAAGACGGAGGCCTTTGTGGATGCTTTTGGATGGTTAGCTTTGACTATGAGAGACACGCCTGTCTTTAACTGGCACTTCCAGCCAATGGAGAGAATATGATCTAACTCTTTTCTCAAAGTGTAAAGTGCTTGCACTGTCCCAGAGCAAGGAAGCATTCACACCTGCAACTAAATGGTTATAATTTTGATTTAGTGTAGTTGGGATGTACATGGCTCCAGACTGTCAGACTTCCTGCATTCATTCATTCATGGAGCATAAGCTTTGAATTGCCAGAGAGCAATAGGCCTGGTTATTCTCAGGCTTATTTTCAGTGACTAAATATGAAATTTCATCCTTCCTCTCCCTTATTTTCCTCATATAAAGCCAACTAACGAACCTTGGCTAAAAGATCAAGCTAATTTACCATCAGAGAGTGAAATCTAACATCTGCTTTCTTTTGGCATTATGGAAAAACACGCTAATTTTTTTAAAAGGGGATGCTATGTAAAATGCATAATTTAAATCATTTTCAGGTATAAGTATGTTATGTAATCACTGCAGATGGTGACTGCAGCCATGGAATTAAAAGATGCTTACTCCTTGGGAGGAAAGTTATGACCAACCTGCTGCTAAGTCACTTCAGTCATGTCTGATTCTGTGCAACCTCATAGAGGGCAGCCCACCAGGCTCCCTGGTCCCGGGGATTCTCCAGGCAAGAACACTGGAGTGGGTTGCCATTTCCTTCTCCAATGCATGAAAGTGAAAAGTGAAAGTGAAGTCGCTCAGTTGTGTCCAACCCTCAGCGACCCCATGGACCACAGCCTACCAGGCTCCTCCGTCCATGGGATTTTCCAGGCAAGAGTACTGGAGTGGGGTGCCATTGCCTTCTCCATGACCAACCTAGACAGCATATTAAAAAGCAGAGACATTACTTTGCTGACAAAGTTCCTTCTAGTCAAAGCTATGGTTTTTCCAGTAGTCATTTATGGATGTGAGAGTTGGACTATAAAGAAAGCTGAGCACTGAAGAATTGATGCTTTTGAACTGTGGTATTGGAGAACACTCTTGACAGTCCCTTGGACTGCGAGGAGATCCAACCAGTCCATCCTAAAGGAGATCAGTCCTGAGTGTTCATTGGAAGGACTGATACTGAAGCTGAAACTCCAACACTTTGGCCACCTGATGTGAAGAACTGACTCATTAGAAAAGACCCTGATGCTGGGAAAGATTGAAGGCGGGAGGAGAAGGGGGTGACAGGATGAGACGGTTGGATGGCATCACTGACTCAATGGACAAGAGTTTGGATAAACTCCAGGAGTTGGTGATGGACAGGGAAGCCTGGCATGCTGTGGTCCATGGGGTCGCTAAGACTCGGACATGACTGAACTGAACTGAACAGATGTTATGTAATAGCAAGTAAGGGTTTGGCGTTAAAAATAAATCTTCCAAAATGTAAAACAAACAAACAAACAAAAAACCCACAGACCTCAGTAGAGTTAATGTCTGTGTCACCAGAGAGGAAATGATGGAGAGGCCGAAACTTAAGCCGGGATAATTAAATACACGAGTACTAGCACAGTTGTTGCTGCTATTTAGTCACTAAGTAGCATGCGACGCTTTTGCGACCCTATGGGCTATAGCCTGCAAATCTGCTCTGTCCATGGGATTTCCCAGGCAAGAATACTGAGATGGGTTGCCATTTTGTTTTCCAGAGGATCTTCCTGACCCAGGGATCAAACTTGCCTAACCCTCACCCTTCATTGCAAGTAGATTCTTTACCACTGTGCTGCCAGGGAAGCCCACTAACATAGTAAGTACTGATATTTTTTTTGTGAGCTAATTCTTTGTATAAAAAAAAAAAAATCAAGCTAGAAAGGTATTGTCTGGTAGACCTCAGGCAGAAACAGGGTCGGAGAAAATTCCTTTTTCTAGATTCTCAGGTCTTACACTTTCCTGAGCAGCAGAAGATACTTGTAGAATAATTGTAGAATAAATGTTAATGTTTACTACATTAACATCTGGCAATAAATGAAGCGGCTTTTGTATTTTGAATTGCCAGAGGAACGCTGTAGAGTTTTCTGCAGAGCTCCGATGGGCCTCTTATTATCATTTTGAAGTGCATGAACCTGGGATACATGATATGAGGGAGGCACATAAAGCCCTTGCCATGGGACTTGCCTTGTGGTCCAGTGGCTAAGTCTCTACATTTCCAGTGCAGGGTGTCTGGGTTCGATCCTTGGTCAGGGAACTAGATCCCACATGTGGCAACTAAGATGGAGTGCAGCCAAATAAATAAATACATAAATAAAAATAAAACATTTATCACTTCTACGAGCCCAGGTGGTTGCAGTGAAAATGGAGTAATTCCATCTGCATGAGCTCCACCTTCTCATATTTTGAGGAGACCTGACCTATATTTTTTAAGTTCCTTTAGTAATCTTGATGTGTTTTCAGGTTTTAGATACTAAGCTACCTTACCTTACAGGAATTTCTTTGTGTTACAGTGACTCCTCTAAAGGTCATCACCGTCAGGCTGTTATTTTCCTGGGGAGACTAAGTATGTTTTGAGCTACAATTTTATATAGTACAATTTTCTTCTAATGGACTTCTTCTGAGCAGGATTGAATTTTTTAAATCACATTTTATAGGATCTGATGACATCAGAAAAGTGACCTCGGAACAGTGTAATGTCTGATGTAGCATAACTGTTAAATTTTTCAACAATTTCTTACATATGCATGATTAGGGCTTAAATAATTTTCCAAATAAAGCAAAAATCTGCACATCTTTGGTGAACAAATCTGTCATGGGATGGTTAAAGATTTCTCATAAAAGCTTCTGATTCATGATGATTAAGCAGCAAGTAATAAAAACAGATTCACCACTACCACCTTCCCTCTTACTTCTGGCTGACATAAGCTGGCAAGGTTATTGCTCTGCAAATCTGCCTGTTAGGTCATCGAGGCCATGTATATGTCAGGACTAAGTGGACATTTAACGTTTCTGAAGTTAATAGCAGGAAGGACCGTTAGAAAACACATAAACAAACCAGAGTACTCTTTAAATTTCTTTTATGAAAGGTAAACATTTGCTAATCTACGTAAGACTGTATACTAGGTTTCTCAATTGAAGAGTAACCCTGAACCTCACATAGAATTGGAAAATCAAATATGATATTGTTCCCTGGGAAGAGTATTGATATGATATGGTTATTCATGTTCATAAGAAGATTTAACAAGTTGGATTAAATACATACAATAAAAGCTGACAAGAAATGAAACCAAATAGGAATTACATACTATTTTTTGAAACATTTTCTGAGGTTTGCGTTTGGAAGATTATATATATTTACAGACAGCCAAAACAAGCTGTTCAAATAGTTTCAAAGTCCTATATCACTGACTTCAGTATAAGGCCATCTAAATGGTTAAATTAACTTTTTCTTCTTCGGAACAGATTATTTTGGCATTGTAAAACCATCACGTCTATCCACAACTTCAAAATGAGGTGAGGAGGGGGAGGTTCCAAGAACACTTTCAGAAGACAATTTATTTTTCTTATTCTTAAAGATCTCATCACCATCAATTAGTATTCATTAATCATCCCAGACTGCTCTGCAGAACTGAAATGGCTCCTGCCTGAATCTAAGTTCATCTACCTCTGACGTACATAAGAGTAACACCCCATTTGTTCTGCATTGCTAGGGAATGAAGTGATGCATGTCAGAGAATTCTAGAAAACAGATGATTGTTTATTTTTAAGAAAGAAACCTCTACTTCCATTCACCTTGTTTAAGTTAAATCTTTATAACATGCACCAATATTCATCCGTTGGTACAGGAAACTTAAACTAAACATTTCTAAACTTGTTTAAAAGTGAAAGTTGCTCAGTTGTGTCCAACTCTTTGTGACCCCGTGGACTATAGAGTCCATGGAATTCTCCAGGCCAGAATACTGGAGTGGGTAGCCTTTCCCTTCCCTGGGGGATCTTCCCAACCCAGGGACCAAACCCAGGTCTCCTGCATTGCAGGCGGATTCTTTACCAGCTGAGTCACAAGGGAAGCCCAAGACTTGCTGTGAGGAGACAGCCACTAATGCTGACCCTGAACTTCACATAGAATTAGAAAGGTAAATATGACATTCAGTTCAGTTCAGTCGCTCAGTTGTGTCCAACTCTCTGCAATCCCATAGACTGCAGCCCGCCAGGCCTCCCTGTCTATCACCAACTCCTGGAGTTGACTCAAACTCATGTCCATTGAGTTGGTGATGCCATCCAACCATCTCATCCTCTGTCATCCCCTTCTCTTCCCTCTTTCAATCTCATAACTTAACAAAATTATCAAGAAGCAGCTGAGAGGTGGGAGTGGAATTTTCTGGGGAGGCAATCAAGCCCTGGAATTAAGAATCTAGATTATTGTGGACCTGGGCCCTGCCTCTGACCAGCCGTGCAAACGTCATCAGTTATCAAAGCTTTCTGCATGTTAGTTTCTGCATTAAAATACTAACAATAGTACTCACTTATTGAATTGTTGGAAAGATGAAACTCTTGCAAAAGACTTAGCCCAGTGCCAAGCACAGCGTGAACAAACCTTAGCTCTTGTGAGGGTTAGTCCCGCTTTCATTTTTTAATGTTCGATATTCAATCTGTTCTATTGTGGGAAACCGGGCGCACCCTGTTTAAAACTGCACATAACAGAGCATGAGCTGAGCTTAAAACAGGAAACTTAGGAGCTATTTTGGCTGCTTCATAATGTTTTTTATTTAGCTTCGAGATTTTTAAAAAATTAGAGTAAGAACATTTTACATTGGATCTACGCTCATAAGAAGTTTATAAGTGTACAATGCAGTACTGTTAACCATGGGCACGATGGATCTCTACACGTTATTCATCTTACATAACTGAAACTTTACATCGATTGAGCAGCAGTTCTCCATTTTCACCTGCTCCCAGCCCTGGCAACCACCGTTCTACTCTCTGCTAAGTGTTTGGCTACTTGAAATACTTCTATAAGTGGAATCATACTGTATTTGTCCTTCTGTGACTGGCTTATTTCACTTAGCATAATGTCCTCAAGATTCATCTATGTTGTTAGATCTAGTAGGATTTCCTTCTTTTTAAAGGCTGAATACAATTTCACTGTATGTATATATGTACCACATCTTTATTCATCTACTGATAGACATTTAAGTGGCCTTCATATCTTGGCTATTTCAAATGATGCTGCAATGAATATGGGAGTACAAATACCTCTTCAAGATCCCTACTGCAAATTTTGAGGCTAAATACTCAGATTTTGGAATTGCTGAATTATATGGCAGTTCTATTTTAAATTTTTTTCCGTAGTATTTTCCATAACGGCAGCACAAATTTACATTCCTACCTACCCCTTACATTCCCATCAAGTGTGAGAATTTCTCTTTATTCTTGCCAACTTCTGTTGTTTGGATAATAATAGTAGCCATTATAACACATGTGAGGTGATATCTCCTTGTAGCTTTGATTTTCATTTCCCTAATGATTAGTGATATTGACCGTCTTTCCACGTACCTGCTGCCCATCTGTATTTGTTCTTTGCAGAAATTTCTATTAAAATCCCTTGCCCACTTTAAAACCTGGCTGCTATTATTTTTCATTTCTGATTTGTTTTGCTACTGATCTGTAGGAGTTCCTTTTAGATTTTGGATATTAACTCATCAGACACAGGGTTTAAAGTATTTTCTCTCACTCTGTTAACTTAGAGATTTTTGACTCTGCCCGAAGTGTGCAAATTTCTGAATACTTAACCCATAAAAAAAAAAATCCACACATGAACATGAACTCAAGTAACACAGAGATGGACTTGGCTGAAATAATCTTTTAAATGTATTTTTTATGAATGATATCATTAATTAAAAAAACAAATGGGAGGATTATGACAAAAAATGGCATTAAAAATTACAAAGCAGATGCTCACATAGGACACATTGCTTTCAAGTATTTTTAATATTAAATACTTTAAATTGATATATAGGGCTGGCCAAAAAGTTCATGTTGGTTTTTCCATACAATGGTATGAAGAAGTCTAAATGAACTTTTTGTTCAACCCAATACTAATTAGTGCTTTATATATGCACTCATGGAGAAGGCAATGGCAACCCACTCTAGTACTATTGCCTGGAAAATCCCACGGACGGAGGAGCCTGGTAGGCTGCAGTCCATGAGGTTGCTAAGAGTCGGACATGACTGAGAGACTTCACTTTCACTTTTCACTTTCATGCATTGGAGAAGGAAATGGCAACCCACTCCAGTGTTCTTGCCTGGAGAATCCCAGGGACGGGGGAGCCTGGTGGGCTGCTGTCTATGGGGTTGCACAGAGTCAGACACGACTGAAGCAACTTAGCATATGCACTCAAATAGGCCTTTCTTTACCTTTACACAGTATAAATTACTTTAATTGGAATTACATGGGTTACTGTGACTACAATGGCACTTAGAAAGTAGTTTGTAATAGTTTGTTCACTAATTCAGAAATACTTCTGTATTTACGCTTTAGAAGTCACAAGATTTCTTTTAAAATGTCTGTGCCTTTCCTTTATCTATTTTCAAACATTGCAAAATGGTTTTCTTTAAAAACGTCAATGTATGGCAAAACCAATACAATATTGTAAAGTAAAATAAATAAATTAATTAAGAAAAGAATAACTGGGAAAAAGATAAGTCGGTCTGAAAGTGAATAAATCAATTAGAAAAGAAAAAAATAATAAATAAAAACTGAGAATATAGCACATCCATCAACACCTGAGAGAGGACACAGATAATAAACAAATGAAATCAGCCAACTCACTCTGCCCATACCTGTGTGTTTTGGGCAACAGGCAGGAATTAAGGCAGCTCTAATTGAACTGCTACTCTTTTGGTTTTATCCTCTGGCCTCACAATCCACAGACTCTGCAGAACCTCAAATGTGCCTCAAATATCTAAGAGTTTAAAAACCCTGATGGCCAAATACTTCATTCCGATGACCTTACCCTCTTAGCATAGAGCCGGCAGATGACATAATGTGGGTTTCACCCATGAGCTAACTCATGTCTCACTTCTTTCCCCCTGAGTGAATAACTCCTCTCTCCTCTCTACTAAAGGATGCTAGTTTTTCATCTGCCTGCTAAACAAACAGATTTAGGAAGCACTTCTATTTCTATGAGAGTAACATGTTCTAGAAATACAAGATACATAGACCCCTCTTAAACGTGACTCATGACTGGGGATTTGTCTGGAATTTAGGTTTCTTCATGCCTCCTACCTGGAACAAAACACATGTACACAGATAAAGCTAAGCTTAAAGTAGGAATTCTATAGACCTATACCCACCGGGTTTTGGAAATACATGTAAAAATGTAGACACACTGCGATGAATGATTTGAGCTGATTCTGTAGTGTTCTGGCATTGTTCAGGGTTGGCAAAGCTTTTCTGTAAAGAGCTAAACGTTGATACATTTTACATTTTATGGGCTATATGATCTCTGTTGCAACTATTCAACCAGGCTGTGGTCCTGTGGAAGTAGCCATAGACAATACAGAAACAAATGGGCAGGCTCTGTTCCAATAAAACTTTATTGACAAAACCAGGCATCATGTCAGTTTGGTCTACTGCTGTATTTTCTTGACTTCTATGATAGCAAAAGATGATAGGGTGTACGATCTAAGAAATGAGTTAGAATCCCAGCTCTGACAGTTATTCTCAGAATGACTCTGGAAAGTTCTTAAACTTTTCTGAGCCTTCATTCTTTGTGGTAAGGAGATAACAAAACCTAATTTGGAGGCCTGTGATGAGGGTTATATGAGACAGTAATTATAAAGTGCTGAGCTTGTCGGCTGGCACATCCAGCCAATGTATGTGGTACATATCAGTTCCTTTATGTAATTCCATTTCTGTTTCCTCAAGACATCCTCTACCAGAAGGAAGTGTTATTACATCCTCACAGCAGTTTCAAAGTGCTCTGGCAACACCAACCTCAAGTCTGGCTACCAAAGGGATCTTGGCAGACACGGTGCTCCTATCAAGCAGCTATGAGGGGATGAGGCACAGAATGAGGTTTTTCTCTCTCCAGGAGCTGACAGATGCTGTACCAACCCCTATGGGCAGAGGAGCCTGGTGGGCTGCAGTCCATGGGGTTGCAAAGAGTCAGACACCATGAGCAGCTAAGCACGCATGTACCATCCTAAAACTTTTCAATTTCAGAATGATTGAGGTGGGCCAGAATTACCCCTGTCATGAAGCCTGCCTCTGCAGATGGCAGCCCAAAATAGGATAAAAGGTGTGTGTGTGTGTGTGTGTGTGTGTGTGTGTGTGTGTGTGTCTGCATGCGTGTGCACATGCCTGTGTACTGTCACACACTATGAAATATGCCATGAATATAATATCACATGGCTAATCCATCTCTGGGCACTGTGCAGCAGGGCCATGTTTCTCATTTCCTGTGCCCATATATCTAGTTCTGTGACAGAAGTCCTACAGCCATTCCCATCTCACCCTCCAGCAACGGAGGGGAAGGAGAAAATCAAGTTCTCTTGAAATCATTCCTGCCTGACTTCTAAAGGTCCTTGCCTCCAACCTTGCTAAGCACATTTTTTAGATAGCACACTTGTTTTGAGATTATGATCTATTTTTTAAAAATATAAATGATAAAGAAAAACCTTTGTTACTGAGAATATTTTTCATTCCCATGCTGACAAACAGTATTTCATTCAACCTCCAGGTGAGGCTGACAGGGGAACAAACTTCAGAGTCCTGCTGCCTGGGTTGGAATCTTTCCTCTGCTCTTGAATGGCTCTGACCAAGGCCAATTATTAAACCCCATTTTCCTTGCCTGAGAAATTCCTATTTCATAAATTGGTTGTGAAAGTTAAATTAGATAATGCATGGAATGCTCTTAACAGGACATCTAACATGAAAACTCCTCATTAAGCGTGAGTTATTGTAATTGTTATCACCCCCACTTAATAGACATATGCAACAAGGCACTAGGAGTCACGTGGTTTCTGGAAGTTCACCTGGCGAGGTCCTGCTCGGGCCAAAACTCGGCCAAACCTCAGTTTTCCATCCCACACGGGGACTACTTTCATATGCTGTCTATCAAATTTCATGACCTTTTAAAGTCAACGCTACCATATTAAAGTATTTCACTGATGAAGATACTTAGTCTCATTAGTTTTAAACTCTTCTTCAAGAAGTCAGAGAGAGAAAGGGAGTTGCTGGGATATAGGGACACAGGAAAGGAAATGATGAATTCCTTTTTATGGTTACTCTTAGATTACCATTTGAATCGTCTCTGCCCTTTTTATTAACGATATACATCCAGGATACACATTCAACTTCTTTTTTTGTTTTTTTGTTTTTTTTTGCTTTCAAACTTGTCACAGCCAGGTAGGCTGCCGAGGGCAGAAGTGCCAGAGCACAGAAAGATAATGGCAAGAAGAAAAAAGATGCTTCCAGAGTGTTCTCCTCTTTGAAACACCATGACTCCACAAAATGACAGTGATCTGGCTCCCACCTCTCAGTGCCAGTCACTCAAACCAACAGCAGATTTGACTTTTTCATCTACTTTATCAGGGATTTATTCCTTATCTTGTTTCTCCCTTCTTCAGTTGGATCTGAGCTCTGAACTTCCCTTGAAGCTCCTTTGACAGGACTGAGCTCCCAAGGGCTTAACTAGGGACTTGAAGACAGACGAAACCATTGCGGTGAGATGCTTACTACTTGAGATGCTAATAAGCTTCAATAGAAACATCCTCCCTATTACAGAACGGGCACCTTGGCACATTTGTACTTATCAAAGTACCATTTCACCAGCTGATAAGGATTTCACTGAAGAATGCCAGCAACTATATGTTTATAAGATGTCCCTGCATTTAAGGATGTAAAAACATCCCATAAACTACAGGTCATTTTTCTCTTACTGGGGCCTGGGCTCACTGAGAATGAAATTTTTCCAAGGTTTCATAAAACCAGCACTAGATTTGTGAAGATAAGTTCAAGTTGTCTGAGAAAAGAATCCAGTTTCATCTACCTGACTGCTTGATTTCCCATCATCCTTTTCGTGTCCACACAAATGTTTCAAGGCTATCTTTCACGATGAGCATGAATGCCGAGTGCTTATCAAACACACTGGATAGTTGTAGGACAGAGGCCCCTAGCCTTTTTGACACCAGGAATCAGTTCTGTGGAAGATAATTATTCCAAGGACCAGGGCAGGAGGGATGGTTTGGGGATGACTCAAACACATTACATTTATTGGGCAGCTGTTGTTGCTGTTTAGTTGCTAAGTTGTCTACAACTCTTGTGACCCTGCGGCTGTAGCCCTCCAGGCTCTTCTGCCCATGGGATTTCCCAGGCAAGAATACTGCAGTGGGTTGTCATTTCCTTCTCTGGGGATCTTCCTGACCTAAGGATCAAACTTGTGTCTCCTGCTTGGCAGGCAGATTCTTTATTACTGAGCCACCAGAGAAGCCTCCATATATTGTGCCCTTTATTTCTATTATTATTATTACATCAACTTCATCTCAGATCATCTAGCATTAGATCCTGGAGGACTGGGGGGCCTTGTTGTAGAATATTATATGATGGTATGCCATGTACCAAGTTAAGACTATACAGCAACTCATCTGAACCAAAATCGAGAGGGTAAACTTCATCTCATGGCTGTATGCATGCATGCAAAGTTGCTTCAGTCATGTCTGACTCTTTGAAACCCTATAGACTGTAGCCTTTCGGGTTCCTCTGTCCATGGGATTTTTTAGGCAAGAACACTGGAGTGGGTTGCCATGCTCTCCTCCAGGGATCTTCCCAATCCAGGGATTGAACCCACGTCTCTTATGTCTCCTGCATTGGCAGGTGGATTCTTTACCACTAGTGCCCCCATCTCAGGGTTACTCTTGTTAATGAGAGAAAACAAGTGGGAATAATTCTAATGATGTGTTACATTTGTCCTAAAATTCCAAATGCCGCCGTGGATGACTTAAGGCAAACAGTGAATAATCTTTAAATTTGGGGCTTGTGTATTGCAAGACTATTAGGAACAAATTAGGTTAGGTATGAAAAAGTTCTAATGAAGCATAGTACGGGGAGCCAGGAGACAAAAGCTCTAAATTTGGTAACACCAAGAACTAGATCTGTGAACTCAGTTAAGCCTCTTCAATCACTTTTCATAACTATTTGCAATACTGAAATGATGACTAGCTTAGATGACACCCATAGATCTTTCCAGCTCTGCCATTGTCACAAGAAAATAGACCTCGCAGAACATCAGGTTTGGTGCTCAGGGGAAAGTGAAAGTGAAGTTGCTTAGTCATGTCTGACTCTTTGTGACCCTATGGACTGTAGCCCGCCAGGCTCCTCTGGCCATGGGATTTTCCAGGCAAGAATACTGGAGTGTTCTTGGAGAAGGAAGGGGATCTTCCTGACTCGGAGACTGAGCTCGTATCTCCCGCAGTGCAGGCAGACTCTTTACTGTGTGAGCCACCAGAGAATCCCTGGTGCTCAGGAGTGCTGTTTAATAGGTGATACGCCTTTTTGATGTGCCTTCTTTTACTGTCTCAACTCCCCCCTCCCCGCCACAATAACTCCCTTTGTTTATTCAATTACTCAGAGTTCTACTCTCAATCAGAATTTGATGTTGAGGAAGGGATAGAACTAATCACTCACATGTTCGTATGAAGTAGTCCTTGGAAGGAAAGTTATGCTACACAGCATATTAAAAGCAGAGACATTACTTTGCCACAAAGGTCCATCTAGTCAAGGCTATGGTTTTTCCAGTGGTCATGTATGGATGTGAGAGTTGGACTGTGAAGAAAGCTGAGTGCCGAAGAATTGATGCTTTTGAACTGTGATGTTGGAAAAGACTATTGAGAGTCCCTTGGACTGCAAGGGGATCCAACCAGTCCATCCTAAAGGAGATCAGTCCTGAATATTCATTGGAAGGACAGATGTTGAAGCTGAAACTCCAATACTTTGGTCACCTGATGTGAAGAACTGACTCCTTGGAAAAGACCCCAATTCTGGAAAAGATTGAAGGCAGGAGGAGAAGGGGATAACAGAGGATGAGATGGTTGGATGGCATCACCGACTCGATGGACATGAGTCTGAGCAAGCTCCGGGAGCTGGTGGTGGACAGGAAAGCCTGGTGTGCTGCAGTCCATGGGGTCACAAAGAGTCAGACACGACTGAGCGACTGAACTGAACTGAACTGAATGAAGCAAAGACCATGTGGTCCCTATTTAAAGGCATGAGAAACACCACTGATCTCATGCAGCCTCCACCTCAAACGTGGATCATAAATCCAGCAACGTCTGCATCTTTACTGAAACCACCATGGTTTGGCCACCATCCTGCTTCGCCTGGACACAGCCGCAGACTCACGATAGTGCCCTTGGCTGCCACGCCCGCTGGTCACCCAGCAGCCTCAGTGCTCTTCACAAGGTCCACTCACATCAGGTGAGCCCCTGGCTGAGATTCCTAAAATACTCCACATTGTATTCAGAATAAAATCTCAACCCTACCCTGGCCTACAAATTTCTTTGTAACATGACCTTGGCCAGTCTCTTCCCTTCATTCCTCGGGTCACAAGGACTTTAAAATATATTTTTGAGGGAATTCCCTGGGGGTCCAGTGGTTAGGACTCTGTGCTTTTACTGGGAGGGAATCTGGTAACTGAGATCCCACAAGCCTCACAACGAAAACTAATTAACTAAGAAAGAAAGCAAGTAGTTACTGCAAACAGAGAAACAGACTGATGGGATTATTACATCCTTGAAAAAAATTTTTTTTGGAGACACAGTAGGCTCATCTCTGCCTTGGGGCCTTGTCACTTCTTATCCTCTCTGCCTAAGCCCCGCAGTTCCATTTAGTTCAGTCGCTCAGTTGTGTCAGACTCTTCGCAACCCCGTGAACTGCAGCACACCAGGCTTCCCTGTCCATCACCAACTCCCAGAGCTTGCTCAAATTCATGTCCATCAAGTCAGTGATGCCATCCAACCAACTCATCCCCTTCTAGTCCCGCCTTCAATCTTTCCCAGCACAGGGTCTTTTCCAATGAATCAGCTCTTCGCATCAGGTGACCAAAGTATTGGAGTTTCAGCTTCAGCATCAGTCCTTCCAATGAATATTCAGGACTGATTTCCTTTAGGATTGACTGATTTGATCTCCTTGCAGTCCCAGGGACTCTCAAGAAACTTATTCAACACCACAGTTCAAAAGCATCAATTCTTTGGCACTCAGCTTTCCTTATGGTCCAGCTCTCACATCCATACATGACTACTGGAAAAACTATACCTTTGACTAGATGGACCTTTGTTGGTAAAGTCATGTCTCTGCTTTTTAATATGCTGTCTAGGTTGGTTATAGCTTTCTTCCAAGGAGCAAGCACCATTTAATTTCATGGCTGCAGTCAACATCTGCAGTGATTTTGGAGCCCCAAAAAACAAAGTCTCTCACTGTTTCCATTGTTTCCCATCTATTTGCCATGAAGTGATGGGACCAGATGCCATGATCTTAGTTTTCTGATAGGGGCCTAAGCTCCTATCCCCCTAGTTTTGGAAAATCTTTCAGTGTAAGGGGTTTCAGAAGAGTCTCCTCAGTAGTTTTTAGGCTCTCAAACATTACCCGTATTATTAAATATGAGCAACTATATCCTTCTGGCCTACAGAGTGACAACGGTTTGGTAAAGAATTGTCAGAGAGAGCTTTCTGGGCACTGCGTGTATGAAGACAGGGCAGGATAACAGGGAACTGTTTCTTCTTCTTCATAAGAATTCTTTTCTAGGAAGAATTTGATAAGCTCACCCACACTGAGTAGTAAATGGATTGTAAATTTTGTGGAGACTTATGTTAGTGACATAGAAAGACTCCATTGCCTTAAACCAGAAAAATAAAGCTATAAAGGGACGTTTTCAGGCAATAAGGAAATAGGTTTATGGGTCCAGAGGCAGACATTTCTACACAGCACTTCTGAAATTCTCTACAGACTGCCACGTTCTTTACCACCTGAGTTCAAATGCTGACTGGAGCAACTAAATTGAGTTGGCCAAAAAGTTTGTTTGGGGTGGTTTTTAAAAAAGCCCGAACAAACTTTTTGGCCAACCCCAAACTTTTCCTAACATCTATTTTCTATCTTTCTTATCTGGGAAATGGAGATAATAACACTGAACACTTGGGGCTGTTGTGAGAGAAATTCATTTAAATTGCCCACCAAGGGGAGTGGAGCTGACACTGAGCTCCACAAAGGACCCAGATTGGTGGTGTCTATGGACTATGAGCTCAGCCCACTGTGGGGTTTGGGAAAACAATTTCTTTGTATTTTTCCCTTCTTTATTCATAACATTTACCATGCTCCATCATCTTTCCAGCTGATGGCAGAGAACAGAAAACAGAAATATCAAAGTATCAAAACAGTAATTATCAATTTTAAGCATTCGTCTGTTGGCCTGGCTACATGCTGAATTCCGAGGAGATATCTGATGTACTTCCTCTCCATTTCCCATGTCTTGCTTTTATAAAACAAGACCTCCTTGGTTACCAGATTGCAAGGAGAAATAATTGGGAAAGTCCCTAGACGGTACATGCTTAAAGGTTCTGGAATGCCATGGCTTTTATTTTTCTTAGCCAGAGGACATGCAAATATTTAACTATGAATCATCTGAGCTGGGACTTCCTTATAGTAATAGTGGCAGGACTTGGAGAGCCTTTCTTTTGTCAACGTCTGAATAATCAAGGGGCCTCAAAGGATATTTACTCAAGGACTGATCAGAGCCCTCACGCCTCCTTTTCAGAGGAAGTGCCCTCTGGAAAGCCTCAGAGCTCACAGATTATTTTTTTCTAAGATGCCACTGAGCTTTTTAATATTAGAGATTACTGGGAAGTTCTCATGATTCTGATCCAGAACATTTCTATTTTGTCTATACTCACTCATTCAACAAATATATTTGAACACCTTGTAGACACTGAGAAGACTACTAGAGAAAAAGATGAAAACCACATCCTAAATTTAATATATGATGTGTGCTTGCTCAGCCGTGTCCAGCTCTTTGTGACCCCATGGACTGTCGCCCACCAGGCTTCGCTGTCCATGGCATTTTCCAGGCAAGAACACTGGAGTGGGTTGCCATTTCCTTCTCTGGAGGATCTTCCTGATGACGGGATTGAACCTGCATCTCTAGAGTCTCCTAATCCTAAATTAAAAAAAAACAAACACAGTCTTATAGGTGATATAGATGAATTAAAATAGAAGATGTAAGTGCTGTGCTTTAGTACAGGATAGATTCAAGGGGATCAAATGAATGAAAGTCATGAACTGTGCAGAAGAGTGATCAGGAGAGAAGATTCGAGAAAGTTTTGCAGAGAAAGAAGCACTTCAGCATAGGAAAAGATGAGCAGAAATTAACAGTGGGAATTGTGGGAATAAAAAATGTTACTCCAAGCTGAGGGATAACAAAGACCTAGTTGTATGAAAGAACCTATGTGTTTATGGGGCTGGCAATGGCCTGGTGTGGGCAGAGCTGAAACCCAGAAGGACTTTGTGGGGCTCTTGGGCACAGAAGTCTTTTTGTGTCCCCCTCCCCCACCCCATTTCTTGTAGGCAAGTCTCTAGCTTCCGTGGCCTTCCCTGAGTTCCAAAGGGTGGATTTGAACAGCTGCTAATCAAGGGAATAGCAGCCAAGAAACTACCTGAGGCAGGACTCAGGGACCAGAGAAAGTTATTAAGATTAGGAGGCACACCAATTGAGACCCTGCATAGGGTCTCGGCAGCAACCCCACCCTTGATCTCTTGCTAGAAAACCCTCCTGGGTTGGAACACAGTTTTCCAATGCAGAAGTCTGCTGTGTGCCCCTCTGCCTGGAAAAGTAACAAAGCTATTCTTTTCTACTTCACCCAAAACTCTGTTTACGAGATTCAATTCTGCTCATCTGATACAGAGAGGCTGAGCTTTCAGCAGAACATGTACACAGTCATAGTAGGCTTCCCTGGTGGCTCAGATGGTAAAGAATCTCCCTGCAATGTGGGAGACCATGGTTCAATCCATGGGTTGGGAAGATCCCCTGGAGAAGGAACTGGTTACCCACTCCAGTATTCTTGCCTGGGGAATCCCATAGACAGGGGAGCCTGGCCGGCTACAGTCCATGGGGTCACAACAGTCTGATACGACTGAGCGACTAAACCTACCTACCTGTAGTAGGAAAGCAAACTGGAAAACCAGGAACCAGATCCCAAAGCACAAGGTATCTGAGGAATGAACTGTCTGTCGATAGAGGTGTTTTAATACTGGTTCACAGTATATGACTTTAAGCAAACATTCCATATTAAAATCTGATTTTAATATCAGTCAAAAAAATGACACTTGTTTAACTTTGGAAACATGTATTATATGAAACTTTTTAACTGCAAGTTCTTCTCTTATATTTAAATTATCATTTCCTTACTGAAATTGTATGTATTCAGTATTCAGGATCTCACTTATAAGTTAAGGAAAACTAAGCTTATTCTTTCTAAAAATCTGACTTCAATGGATAGGAATTCATTTTTAAAAAATGAAATAAATATTTATTCAGGAGGATCTCACTGTGCTCAGTACAGTGTCTGAAATACATAGCCGTTGTATTATTTTCAAGAGTCCAGACCCTAAAACCAAGCCATAGAATAGGAGTTGAATGCACCATGGGGTCAATGTCATGTCCCTGGTTAAAAGAATGAATTAGGACTTTGCCAAATGACTTGGAGGGACTGTGGAGGGAGAAAAGCAACACACACAAAAATAGCCTTGAAATGATCCCATTTTTGAAAAACCAACAATTTTCATGAACGTAAATGAGACATGAGGCCATGAGAGAAGAAAATAAATGGACTTTTCCCACACATCCATTTTTAAAGAATATTACCAGGACAGGCAACTCTGGGAGAAGGAAGGCCGATAAGATCCCAGATTAAAAAACAAAATGATAATGATATGGTCCCATTTAATTATCTGTGTGGGTGTGGGTAGGTGGTACATTAAACAAATGCACAAACTGATAAAAATCAACATTTTAATGATTTTTTTCAGGTTCAGGGTAAAAGGACTCTAGGTGATGTTTGCTTTCTTCAATATATTTTAGACCTTGAGTAGGTTTGACAATCGACAAGTACCATTACATAATAAAAAAAGCTATTTTTACCATGAGAAGAAGAGAGTTCACAGATCAGCTAACAGAGGACAGAGAACTGCGTGGCATAGTGGATAACTGCAAGCACCGTGGGACCAGACCCCGGGCTTGAATCCTAGCCCTTCTTCTTCTTAGTTATGAGACCATAGGAAATGTAGTCAATTCCCTATGCCTCTGTTTTCTGACTCATAAATTGGTCAAAATAACAGTACCTATCTTCATGGAGTCTGATGAAGATCAGATAGATTATCATCTGCAAAATAACTTCAATTAGTGTCTGGCATATACGAGACACTAAACAGGTATCTTTGACACGAAACAAATAATTGTAGTAGAATGTCCTACGTGTCAAGATTCCAAGGAAGCCTATGGGAGGACACAGAAAACTGACTATTGAACCTGGGGCTGTCTAGAAGTGGGTCACGGAACCTTCTCAAAATAGAATAAATGTGGATCAATGGACAAGTCATTCAATGTTCTACTTGGACTTAGAAAGAAAACAGAAGGCATCTCAGAAAGAAAAGAGGACAAAGCAATGCCTCAGATGAAAGAGATGCTCTTGTTCTTCTTCTTCTTCTTCTTTTTTTTTTAATATTTAGTTGCCAGCTGAGTAGCTGCCTGAATGAAACTGAGTGGTAAATAGAAGCGGAGGCGGTAGTCACTGTTGCTTGAAGCATGAATGGTGGGTTGGTGGTGGGTTAAGGGATGTGTGATTGAACCAGAGATAAGGCAAATGATACAGTAAATATATGAGATTGTTTTTGTTTTGTTTTGCCACAAAGCATGCAGGATCTTAGTTCCCTGACCAGGGATCGAACCTGTGTCCCCTGCAATGGAAGTAAAGAGTCTTAACACTTGGACCACCAGGGAAGTCCCTCTTGTTTGTTATTTGTATGTTTGTTTTATCAATAGAGTAAAATATAGTTGTTTGCATCTAAAAAATGGGATCGGGATCAGAACGTGAAATGTGTTGGCTGCCTCATCGGTGGGTTCAAGAACTGCCATCCTTATTTTTCCTTTCCTGTATCTTTTTTTACTTCCGTCATCACCCTCTTGCCTAATGTCTTTCAGTCCTGTTTGATATCGTCATCATTCATTGAATAAGTTGATCTAAGACACTGATCAATGGCATGCACACTTTTTGAAAAGCCCAGACACCTATGTAATTTCCTAAGTCAGATATTCAAGGTTGGGTCATCAAGTTTCCGTAAGCACACATCATACACTAGTGTGCAATGATCATCTCTTAATCATATTCTGCTCTCCTTAACCAGCTCCTGTCTATTCATCAACTCACTACTCACACTTCCTTCCGTTAACTCCACACTCATTCTCTTTTGATCAAAAGGTCCCTGGGGCATATGATTTTGAATGCAGATAAAAGGTAACTTTCTCTTTATAAAGAGTTGTATTTTCTAAATACTAATAATAGAGGGGTAAATTATTGGCTGTAAGTTGACTGGAAGAATGGAGAATAATGGCCAGGAGGTAGGAAGAAGAAATATTTTCTAATGAAGAAATGGAAATTGGGAACAGTTAAATAGTAATAATAATAAATTGGGCAATAGCTTAAAAGAGAAATGAACTCACAGAAACTTCTTTAATGAGTATTTTATGGAATTTTTTTTGGCTGTGCTGCAAGACTTGCAGGATCTTAGTTCCCCAGCCCAGATTGAACCTGGGTTCTTGCAGTGAAAGCACCAAGTTCTAACCACTGGACCACCAGGGAATTACCTGGATTTTTTTTTTATATGTCACAAAAATGCAAATGAAATTGTCACATAGTGCTTATCTGTCTGAAAGGAGGACTAATAGAAGCTATAAAAGTAGAGCAATAAAATTCTTTTTCCTCAGTGGACATGAAAGTGCTAGAACTGGAAAGTTCTAGAACTCTAGATGTGGGGAGAAAATATATACACAGAAGAGAACAAATTTCATCAGCAGTCAGATATTTAAAAAACTCTGATTTCAGAGCCTGCACAATACTTTAACACCACAGAATTTAATACTGAAAATAATGCTGGGACCATCATAGCGATGCTGTGGTACTCATTCTAGATGGAGCCTTCAGAGACACTTACTCACTAAACTACAGGAAATGCTGCCTGATGACAACTCAAAGCTTACTCCTCCTCACAGAACTCCCCTCGGCCTAAAGGAGCCTTCCCGCCTGAAGCCACAACTTTCCCGGGGGAAGTCTTTTTTTTAATATAAATTTATTTTAATTGGAGATTAATTACTTTACAATATTGTATTGGTTTTGCCATACATCAACATGAATCTGCCACAGGTATACACGTGTTCGTGACACATGAAAGCCTGGAGGCTGACCCCCATGAAATTCATTTCTAGGGTAAGGGGATTCAGCTGAGGATCCCATGGTAAATAAAGCTCAGTCCATCTTCCTCTGTAGCCCTCCCTCCCTCAAGGGCGGTCCTAAAAGCCCTCCCCAGCAAGCTCGCTGAACTCAGATCTCTCTCTGAATCTGTTTCCTAAGGTACTTGATCTGAGGCAACTCTCTAGACCCATCCTATCATTTTATACCTGAGAAAACTCAAGTCTCTGAAAGGTGAAGTGATTTGTTCAAGAGAGCACAGCTCATAAGCAATGGATTTGGGAAGAATATTTTGATTCCTGATCCAATTAAGTGCTCTGTCCTGTGCTGTGCTTAGTCGCTCAGCTGTGTCCAAATCTTCTCGACCCCATGGACTACAGCCTTCCAGGCTCCTCTGTCCATGGGATTCTCCAGGCAAGAATACTGGAGTGGGTTGCTATGCCTTTCTCCAAGAGGGTCTTCCCAACCCAGGGATCGAACCCAGGTCTCCCATAATGCAGGTGGATTCTTTACCATCTGAGCCAACAGGGAAGCCCATTAAGTGCTCTATGGACCTCGAATACTGGCCCTGACAGCAAGGACCCAAAAAACAATTCCTAAAGGCTGTAGCTTTGTTTCAGAACACACAAAACATAGCTCCAAATCAAGCCTGAAATATTTTTGTGTCCTTAATATTATTTACCCAAAAGGGATTTTTGTTGCTATTGGTTTTAATAGAAGGATGATAGAAAGGTATGTAATCAAGCCACCCAAGATGGCTGTTCTCTTGTTGTCTGTGCCCCCTGCTCCGCCAGTTCCTACTTCATCTACACCCTACTCACCTGACTGGCCCTCCTTCTAAGGCATAGAGACATACTTGGCCCCAGCTCCAGCTGGTGAGTATTCAAATCTTTAGAATGTCTCTACAATGATAGCATGGGGCATTCCGGGTGGCTGAGACAGTAAAGAATCTACCTGGCAATGCAGGAGATCTGAGTTCAATTCCCTGGAGAAGGAAATGGCAACCCACTCCAGTATTCTTGACTGGGAAGTCCCATGGACAGAGGAGCCTGGCGGGCTACAGTCCACGGGGTCACAAAAGAGTCAGACGTGCCTTAGCGACTAAAGGGTAACAACTGTGATAGCTTATCAAAGGCGGGTGAGGAGAACGCCCCTCTTCTGGTTTCCCTGGTAACTAATGAGCCAGCCTGCTATCAATTTCCCCAGAACTGGTAACCCCCCAGGAGTAAAGCCTTGCTGCCCTGTCCTGCCTGCTCCGTGTGCATACAGCGGGATGTCGATCCAGGAGTTGGCTTCAGACATGTAAGATCGCCTATCCATTAAACCACTGAGGTCACTGTTGCTGCCTCCGGGCTCCTTCTTCAGTCTTGAGGCTGGGCAAGTACAGGGTGAGCAGGCCTGCACGGAGCAGCCCAACCAAGGGGAAGGTCATCTAAGCAGGTTTCCCACTCAGTGTATTCCTAAGACTATAATTTCCAGGAGAGACAGCTTGTGAAGTTCTACAACTGGAATGACAAACTGGACCTGACAGCCATCGACATACGACTTGTTTTTTTTTTTACTATGTGGACCTCTCAATGACTTATTCATCAATTGGTTTTCTATTTTTAACATATTATTGAGTGTGCTCAGATCATTAGTGTCAACATACTTTTTGAAGCAATCTTAAACTTTTTTTTTAAACTTTTCTGCTGGGAAAATGTATACCTAAACCTGTGGAAAGAAGTATTATATAGATATGATTCACATATTAGAAATCTAGTTATCCTTGGAGGTTTGCGTTGTATTACAAAATCATGTTGATATCGAGGTTGAGAAACCCAAGAATCATTGGTAATGATTTCTAGATGTCCAGGGTGTGACCAGGTCAGAATTTGCTTTCTTCTACCCATAGGAAAGCATGGGTGCTCTGTCCATATTCAACCTTGCTCAGTGCTCAGGTAGAGATGGAGAATCCAAAGTCAAGGAGCAAAGCGTGCCTGTGTGCTGTCGCTTCAGTCGTGTTTGACCACGTGTGACGCTATGGACGGTAGCCCGCCAGCTGACGTTGTTTAGTGTGCTTTTGTTGATGCTGTTTAGCTGTTTAGTCATGTCTGACTCTTTTGCAACCCCATGGACACGTCTCTTATATCTCCTACGTTGGCAGGCAGGTTCTTTACCACCAGCGGCACCCGGGAAGCCCCAGGGAGCAAAGAGGAATTTGTAATTGGATATGATGGGCTTCTCCCATCACTTGATCCTTGACTGCATTTAGTGCACTGAGTAGACTGCGTTTGACTCTCCTGCAGAATGCAACCCAGAATTCATTCTCGGGACTCTGCTGACACTTCTCCAGGAAACCACCTTAGGCTACAAAGCACAGGTCATTTTGATACATCCAGCTTCAGTGATGGTTCTGCTTTTGCTACTCATACTTCCCAGAGACGGGGGCTTTTTTCCAAATGAATTTAAAATGAAATAAACTGATATAATTTTAACTGGCTTGGCTGGATGCCACAGATACATTTGGAAATTTAAAAAGTCAAGACATTGGACCTCAGTATAGGCAGTGTTTTCTTTTCTCCAGAAAACAAAATGATTTTAAAGTAGGATATAAAACTAAGTATCTTATTAATTACATATTATTTTTTAGTGTTTATGAAGATATAACAAATTTGAACTATGTCACCCTCCCCAAGTGATTCACAGGACAACCTACTGATTCTGAGTGACATTCTGATCAAAATAATTGCCTTTGAAAGGCATTTGCTGTGACTCACTCACCACGGCAGCCTTTCAAATCTCTTTGAGAACACTGAGTCATGCATTTTCACAATATGTCTTGAGGTAAATGGGAAGCCAATATTATTATTCCTACTCTACCTAAGGGGACAACCATGCTCTCCAAAGATGCTGTCTCTATTTGGGATATTCTGTCTCTACAGAATACTTCTTTGTGCTGACTTCTTAAGGTCATTCTGTCGTCATGTTTTATCCTTTTCACATCATAGATTTGAAGAGTGGTAACTGGTTCCCAAAAATCCGAGGTATTTCATCCTCAGGTTAGTTTTCTAATCAAGACCAATTTGGTGGCTTTTTTCTCTCTTCCAAAAAAAGTAGTATATATAGTATTATGCATTTGTTATTGTTTGGTCGCTAAGTCATATCCGACTCTTTTGTGACTCCATGGACTGTAGCCCGCCAGGCTCCTCTGTCTATAGGATTTCCCAGGCAAGAATACTGGAGTGGGTTGCCATTTCCTCCTCCAGGAGATCTTGCTGACCCAGGGATAAAACCACATCGCCTGTGTTGCAGGTGGATTCTTTACTGCTGAGCTGCCAAGGAAACCAAGCATTATGCTTACATATTACACTATATTGACATTAATGACAGGAAACCCATGGCCTCTTACTTGCCCCATTTCTACTGTGTTTTAACTGTTACAAAGGGCTTCAAGATGATGGCCTGAAATCTGCTTTTCAGCTTTCATTTTACCTTCCAGGAAAGCAAAGAACAAGACTCTCTTCACCTATTTGAAGGCATTTGCCATTCCTCTACTTTAGCCAAGTTAAACTTTCTCAGAGGATTCAACCATAACTCACAGGGATGGTTTCCAGACTCTCAATAAACCAGTTATCCTTTCTGATCAGGATACCAAGTGTCAGAGTCTCCTTAAAACATGTTATCTAATATTGAAACCAGTCTTTAAGACACAGTCTAAGCATAAAAGAGCAGAAAGAGTCTATAACTTTCCCTAGCAGAGACACTCTAAGACCCAAGATACTAAAGCAATATGACTGTTTTTTTCCCCCTCTGTTATCTTTTTTACAAAACATGCTATTTTACACAGGTCAGATATCTCTGCCGCCCCATCACTAGAACATCTGAGCATAATCATGCCAGACACGTCAATATTGCTAGCACATGGATGAAAACTTGGATCACGGCACTGCTTCTCCTAGGCTGCATCACTTTTCTTTGCTGCTTCTCTACTCTGACTCAGGTTCAGAGAAGCAGAAACCAGGGAGCAACCCTTCGTCTTTCATCTGTTTTGCCAGCACCACACTGCTCTCAAGAGCTCAGTCCTACAAAAACAGGACAGACAGACATGCTTTGGCCCAGTGCACGGCTGGAGGATTTCTATCTGATTTGATCCCGTTGACTGATAGAATGTTCTCAACTTTGGTGACGAGGTTCTATCTATAGATCTGAGAAAAATCTCAGCACAGTTTAGGGTTGTTGAGATTTCAGGTATTCATCTCATGGCCAGAGTTGTCTTGCCATCAGAGATATTGCTGAGGCAGTCTCCCTGATGACTCAGTGGTAAAGAATCTGCTTGCCAGTGCAGGAAGACACAGGTTCAATCCCTGATCTGGGAAGATCTCACATGCCATAAAGAAACTAGGCATGTGGGCCACAACTATTAAGCCTGTGCTCTCAAGCCGGGGAGCTGCAGCTACTGAAGCTCGTGTCCTCTGGAGCCTGCAACAAGAGAAGCCACCTCTATGAGAAGCCCGTGCAAAGCACCTAGAGAGTGGCCTGCTCTCCCCACACAGAGCAAGACCCTGCACAGCAGCAAAGACCCAACACAGCCAAAGTAAATCAATACAATTGTAAAAGATATGCCTGAGCATGACTGTCTTTTTATTAAGTAATCTCTTATTTATAAAATTCCTTCGAGTGTCTAAAATAAAAGAGTTTGGAGATATAATTTTAGCACTTATCTCTGTAGAACTTCAAGAGCGTAATCTTTTTTTTTCTTTTTTTAACTTTTTAATTCTGTATTGGAGTGTAGCCGATTAACAATGTTGTGATAGTTTCAGGGGAGCAGCGAAGGGACTCAGCCATACATATACATGTATCCATTTGCCCCCAAACCCACCTCCCATCCAGCCTGCTCCATAGCATTGAGCAGAGTTCCACGTGCTACACAACAGGTCCTTGTTGCTCACCAATTTAAATACAGAAGTGTGTACATGTTCATCCCAAACTCCTTAACTATCCCTTCCCCCCAGGCAACCATAAGTTTGTTTTTTAAGTCTGTGAGTTCAAGAGTGTAATCTTCATTCTCACTCTATGTTTCTAATACACTTTAAAATTTTTTTTAATTTTTTAATTTTTTTAATATAAATTTATTTATTTTAATTGGAGGCTAATTACTTTACAATATTGTATTGGTTTTGCCATACATCAACATGAACCCGCCACAGGTGTACACGTGTTCCCAATCCTGAACCTCCCTCCCTCCTCCCTTCCCGTACCATCCCTCTGGGTCATCCCAGTGCACCAGCCCTAAGCACCTTGTATCATGCATCGAACCTGGACTGGCGATTCGTTTCATACATGATATTATACATGTTTCAATGCCATTCTCCCAAATCATCCCACCCCTTCCCTCTCCCACAGAGTACAAAAGCCTGTTATATACATCTGTGTCTCTTTTGCTGCCTCGCATACAGGGTTATCGTTACCATCTTTCTAAATTCCATATATATGCATTGGTATACTGTATTGATGTTTTTCTTTCTGGCTTACTTCACTCTGTATAATGGGCTCCAGTTTCATCCACCTCATTAGAACTGATTCAAATGTATTCTTTTTAATGGCTGAGTAATACTCCATTGTGTATATGTACCACAGCGTTCTTATCCATTCTTCTGCTCATGGACATCTAGGTTGCTTCCATGTCCTGGCTATTATAAACAGTGCTGCGATGAACACTGGGGTACATGTGTCTCTTTCAATTCTGGTTTCCTTGGTGTGTATGCCCAGCAGTAGAATTGCTGGGTTGTATGGCAGTTCTATTTCCAGTTTTTAAAGGAATCTCCACACTGTTCTCCATAGTGGCTGTACTAGTTTGCATTCCCACCAACAGTGTAAGAAGGTTCCCTTTTCTCCACACCCTCTATAGCATTTATTGTTTGTAGACTTTTGGATCGTAGCCATTCTGACTAGCATAAAATGGTACCTCATAGTGGTTTTGATTTGCATTTCTCTGATAATGAGCATAATACACTTTTAAAAATCCAATTTTAGGACTCACTGGCTCCACTTTGAGTATATTTGCTATAGTAAATGCATAAGTCAGTATAAGTAGTTCCTTGTTGTTTTCTCTAAAAATCTACTGACTGAAAGAAAGGAAACATATCAGTTGGACAAAATAATTTCTGGACATAATAAAGGCTGAATTATGTGCAAGTTGACCAGCAACTAAGTTCTCAGCTGCCCCATTATAAAATAGGAATATGACCACAGCCTTGAACTGCCAGCAATAACTTGTAGAAGTAAGATGCTCTGGACACAGTAGGCATTGAGTAATGTTTACGATCACAGAGGTGAAAGAAACCCTTGATATCACCTAATTCAACCTCTTTAATTAACAGAGGAGCCTGGTGAGCTACAGTCCATGGGATTGCCAAGAGCTGGAAACAAGTGTGCAATTCACTTTCACTTTCAATCATTATTATGACTTTAAATTTTTAATTTTTTCTTTAAATTGAGGCCCAGTGAAATTAAATGATTTATTCACAGTTATACAGATATGATAGATGATTCAAGACTGATCAATATGTCCTAATAGCTCCATCATCATCCCTCTCCTAGAACAGCTTCTGCTAGTGATGACTTTATTCACATGACTCTCAGCAAGTGCTAAAATAGCCTAATAAAATTTTGTATTAATGATTCAGTCCTGCTGGGACACCTAGAAGATGATTAAAAACTTTAATACGATATTTTTTTCAAGTCTCCTTCTTAAGTCTTAAGTTTCTTTCTTTGTAGAATCAAACTGGTTTATGGCTCCTTATATCACAACATAAATAATAATAGGAAGTGATCTAATGATGACAATAAAAATAATACTCATAAAATACTTAGGACAATTAAGTATGATAATCTAACTGAAACATTAAAACAACCTCATGACATATATAATATTCCAGACTTTAGACTTGATAATACTGAGGCACAGACAGATTTGTATATTTTTCTCAAGGGCCCACAGCTCAAAAGTGGCAGATTTCACCCTGTATTCCTAGCTGTTACATGAACACTATCAAAAAACAAGATGATATCCTGAAAAGTTTAATGAATAATGACTAGGAAGAAATGAGGGCTCCCCAAGTGGCTCAGTGGGTTAAGAATCCAACTGCAATGCAGGAGACACAGGTTCAATCCCCAGGTAGGGAAGCTCCCTGGAGGAGGGCATGGCAACCCACTCTAGCATTCTTGCCTGGAGAATCCCATGGACAGAGGAGCCTGGCAGGCTATAGTCCATGGGGTTGCCAAGAGTCAGACACGACTGAAGTGACTGAGTGCATACACACAGGAAGAAATGAATGTTCTTGGGAGTTCTGAAACTACTGAGAAGTATTTCAAGATAATTTTTCAGATTTTTTTTATTTGCCTTTTCTGGTCTCTTTAACTGCAGTGAAGAATCCCCAGAGTGAATCATATTTATTCCTCAACCACAGATATCAAAGCATCCTCCCATCAAAGTTCAGTGCTGGGAAAAATGTTTGCTTCCCAGAATCCCAGACCCACATCTCAGCTTGCTTCAAAGATGCCTTCCCTATTAGTTAGGAGCCTCCACCCATTCCTTTGCTATACACACCTACATCCCAACTGAGGCTCCCAAAGCTGAATTCCCGGTACTGAAAAGCAAGCCCAAGCAAGACACCTCTCTACTCAACACCTAAAATTCTCTAACAAGCAGGATGGTTTCAAGGAAGAGACAAAGCAAATCTCCAATCAGTGACTAGCTTCCTGCACCATTTGGTGTTCACCAGGCTCACAGGGCAGAGCCTGCTTTCTGCAGTAAGGATCAACAGAGGTGAGGCAGCTGGTGCTTCTACAGCCATAAATCACAGAGGTGTAAAGACAACTTGACATAAAATCTGTACAAGCTTTGCATATGGCGTGCCTGCAGATACCAGAGGCCTGGCTGAATAACACCAGGAACAGTTTAGGTTGGAAAATTCTTTAGAGGGCTTTGACAAAAGCTCTTAAAGACTGATGTTTCAGTGAACTCATCCTGTCATTTCCCATCACTTAGCCAAGTTACATTTTTATAAGTGTTCCTTTACACCGTTTCTGCAAGAGGGATAGGGAGGAGATGGGTGGTAAAGACCAGCCGTGGAAACGACTTCAGAATCAGCAGTCAGTGAAGTCATGATGACAGTATTCAGAGATGGACTGCATCTCTGGATCCCACACTGGGCTTCTCCAAGCCCCATCACATAAGCTCAATGGGAAGCATCTCTCTATGGACTATCGTCCACCAACCATCTGCTTGTGTCTCTAACACAGCAACCTAAGGCTCCTCGGGACCAGCCGGATCTCAACCCCTCCTATAGATAAACTCAGAATTCTAGATCTGAGAGCCAAAGGTGGGGGTGGGGAGAGGAAATGAATCAAATTCCAACAAGTGAAAAAAAAAATGGCTTGTATGCCCTTGAGGCAGAGGCATAGGAGGCCTCTGCACATTGATAACCTATGACTCAGTCTTTTATCACTCAGAGCTCAGTGTTTTCAAATTCCATGGATGGATGCTGCTCCTGTTCCAAAGGGATGTCCTCCCAGAGAGGTGGCTTCTAGAAGTGAAGAGTGGGTAAGCCCTGTCTCTGCACTGCCGCGTGCTATGGCTGCCTTTTCACGACAATGACTTTTCACCCTATAGACTCTAGATTCACCTCTGTTAGGGAAGTTAAAATGAAGGAAGTCTCAGTCAGGTTTCAGAAGCTGAAGAGCAGGCCTCTGACCTTGCTTCTGACCTTCTTGGACATCACCTGGATTTCGTGCCTGCCCGCAAGCATGGCTAGTCTGGTGGCAGGTTAGATAAGAGAGTAGGTCTTGGAATTCTTCAGCCCGTGGAGGTCTGGCCAACCCCCTAGGGTCTAACAAAATCCTATGATTCACAAGATAAAAACAAACTGCATCGTAAAAAAGTTCAAGTAAACTCAGAGATGTATTTTTGAACACAAACTGATGATAACATCATGATATTGGTTTGTGGCCTAGGACTATAAGCGGGAGCCCCCAAAACTGCAATTTGAAGTCTCACCCGTGGAGTGGATGGACTACCTGGGAGCTTTTCTCAACCTTTTCCCAACAGATTGTTGTTAACCAGGGACTTCCCAGCACTGTTTAAGTCTGGGTGCTGGTCAGCCCAGTTAGGTGATGTATGTGCTGTTACATGGTGCTCATGGTAAAGAACCCGCCTCCCAGTGTAGAAGACTTATGGATGAGGGTTCGATCCCTGAGTCAGGATGGTCCTCTGGAGGAAATGGCAACCCACTGCAGTATTCTTGCCTGGAGAATCCCATGGACAGAGGTGCCTGGCAGGATGCTGTCCATGGGGTTGCAAAGAGTCAGACACAACTAAAGTGACTTATCATGCACACACACACATGCATGTGCTGTTACTATTTTCTGTTTCTCTTCTTTTAATGACTGTATATTGGAATTAAGTAAAATAATCCTCTTTTAAATACTGAAATTGTTTATTGTCTGTAACGAGTGGTTTTTTTGGTTAATAAATCCTCCAAACCTGAAATAAAGGTAAAACTTTCCACTAAACAGTCATTTTTCAATATTTTTTTCCCCAAAAGAAACAAAGGGAAGTCCTTGACACTCATGTAGGTATCAACAGAAAACCTGAGGGAAAAAAGAAACTCAAAGCACGAACCAGAATACACATGACTAAGAATAGGAATGTCAAGAACATGGCTTATGGAAAGGAAAACTGAGTTTTGATCTGTTAGTTGTATTGAAGCTGAGGCAAGGTGCAGAGCAGGGTGTGGAGTAGAATGAGTTAGGGAAGGGAGGAGGGATCTTCTTTACATAAGAATTAGAGATGATCTATTTTATTTTATGTGGCTTTTTCAAAAGCATCTGTCAAAACCCAACATATTTCATAATTACCTTATTCTCACAAAAGGTTCTTAAGTGAAATGGTTGTGCCAAAAGGCCATGCTTAGTTAAGGCTTGATATGACACTCATTCTCAACTTTCTTGTCTCCAGATTTTGGTCCTGCTTGGACACCAAGGAGGTGGCCTTAAAGCCAGCAGCATCTTTGATGTCCGAGGACAGTATATATTTCTGCAAAGTACTTCATCCACTGTTGATATGTACAAAGATGAACAAAGTGAGGACTGCTATTATAGAGCAAAAGTCTCAGTGTCAGAGAAAGTCACTCTTTGAAAACATCAAATGGGGCTCTTGTTGACTATTTGCACAGTCTTCTACAGTCAGAACCAGAAAGGGTCTACTAAAGGAAAGAGAGCATTCCGGATATTCTTCCTTTCATAAGCTGCCCCAGGGTCACATTCAGTAACAAGAACTTAGGGAAAACAAGGACCGGAAGCAAAGGTGATGCCCAGGACTCCACTGGAGAGGGGCCAGGGACCACATCTCTCATACCTGAAGCCAGCTGTTTGCAGAAAGTAACTTTAGGAGTAGACCCTAAGACAATATATGGAATGAATGGATGAAAGAAATGGAGAATACTTAAAAACATTTTTCCCTATTAATACAATTGTTCTATTTAAAACAGTCAGAGATTATAATTTATGAACTACTCATGTCAATAGCTGCATTTAAAAAATCAAAGTGAGGACTTCCCTGAGGGTCTAGTGGTTAAGACTTCACCTTCCAATGCAGGGGGTGTGGGTTTGACATGCTCTCAGGGCCAAAAAACAAAAACAATATTGTAACGAATTCAATAAAGCCTTTAAAAATAGTTCACATCAAAAAAGTCTTTAAGAAAACATATACTTAAATGAAGATTACACTTGTTTAGTACCAACAAAACTAACATGTTCTATTTTTAAAAGTCTATTATTTATTATAATAATGTGCCTGTTGTATTCAGAAAACCTCTACAAAAAAGGAAATATGTTAATCCTTATTTTAGAAATAGAAAAGAGATATTCATTCAGTAATTTAATTAAATAAAAATCTTTGGTTACTTATACCACAGCTACAGTCATGGCAGCATCTTACTTCTACATATAATAAAACGTCTTAGAAAGTGAGGCCTAAGTTACAACATTGGAAAAAAAAAATCAAACATACAAAACAAAGACAGAACCAAACTCAATACCTCCATCAAGAAATCCATGATTTTAAAAGGCACATCAAAAGTAAAGCTACTTAGTGGTAGAATAAGATTTAAATATGGATTTATTTGTGAAGGTTTTAAACACTGCATTTACTATCTTTAGCATCCTCAACGATTACACAGTTTGTAAAGTGCTTTGAGGTTATGAGATCACTAGTGAAGCTCTCGGTTTCATTTAAAATAAATTCAATTAAATATGTCTTTCTTTACAGTGCTTCCAGCCCATGAAAATCATTATCAGAGGATGTGGCAGAAAGGGGGGGAAAAAACCCAAATAACAAAATACTACTGCCGTCAGATTTTTTTCACAGGTGGTAAACGTGATTCTAATGTTTGTAACCTTACAAGGTTAGAAAGATGGTGGTGAGAACTAGGATAATCAGCTCATTTGCTAGAGGGACACATAAAGAGTTGACTGTTCCATTCTGGCATTTACAGAAACATGGATGGTATTACGCTAAGTGAAAGAAGACAGACAAAGACAAATACTATATTATATCTCTTATACGTGGAATCTAACAAATACAGCTAACTAGTCAATATAACAAAATGAAGAAGACTCACAGATGTAAACAAGCTAGTGGCTACCAGTGGGAAGAGGGAAGGGAGAAGGAAATATAGAAGTAGGGGATTAAGACGTATCATACTGTGACATACTGTTAGGTATAAAATAAACTACAGGGATATATTGTACAACATAGGGAACATAGCCAATGTTTTATAATAACTGTAAGTGGGGTAAAACTTAAAAACTGTGAATGACTATATTGTACACCTGTTAACATATAAAAATGTACAGCAATTATACTTCAATTAAAAAAAAAGAAGAGTTGACACATCTCCCATTTCATCGTATGGAACTACTTTTGATTTCCTCAAAATAACATTACCAATGAGCTACAAAAAATATTGCCAAATATGGGGAAAAGGTAAGCCACAGTGAGCCTTCTCTTCCTATTGTCTTGGTGGTTTATGAGGTAATTTTGAAACTGGCTAGTGGTTTGATCTCAACCAGTCAAGGAATCATTTCATTGACAATAGATGTGGGAGTTGTATTTTCTGTGGGAATCATGGAGTGCCAAAGTGCTTAGCTCATATGGTTACATGGCACATTCTTGAGAAGAATCATCTGCCCAAGAAGCAATATTATATTAATGATTCTTCCACTACAATCGCTACCTCCCCTCCAAAAAATAATTAGGCTTGTTTCCTAAAAAAACTTTTAGGAAGGAAATTGCTTTTCTTAAACACTGTAGCAAAATATCACTTATCCAGCCTGCCTTTAAGTTGATGTCACTGATAGCCAATATGTGAATCAACCAACCAGATTACCCAAGACATTTAAAAACAAGGCTATACATGTATGCCAGAGATGTGTAATGATGACATGTTTTCTGAAGTCTAGGTGAGCAGCCTATTTCTCCACCAACATATTCAGGGCATAACTGACCTCCATACAAGAAATTGAGAGGATGAGTCTTAAACTATTTTAGCAGATAGGAAAAAATACCTAATAATTATAATAATGTGATGCTAGAATTCTTTTTGCATGAGGATGGAAAAGGCAAAGACTGGTGGAGTGTCTACAAAATGACAATCATTGACTAGTTTCATTCATACATATTTTTAATTGAAAATAAAATAAACTGTGGAAAATTCTAAAAGAGATGGGAATACCAGACCACCTGACCTGCCTCTTGAGAAACCTATATGCAGGTCAGGAAGCAACAGTTAGAACTGGACATGGAACAACAGACTGGTTCCAAATAGGAAAAGGAGTACGTCAAGGCTGTATATTGACACCCTGCTTATTTAACTTATATGCAGAGTACATCATGAGAAATGCTGGGCTGGAAGAAGCACAAGCTGGAATCAAGATTGCTGAGAGAAATATCAATAACCTCAGATATGCAGATGACACCACCCTTATGGCAGAAAGTGAAGAAGAACTAAAAAGCCTCTTGATGAAAATCAAAGAGGAGAGTGAAAAAGTTGGCTTAAAGCTCAACATTCAGAAAATGAAGATCATGGCATCTGGTCCCATCACTTCATGGGAAATAGATGGGGAAACAGTGAAAACAGTGTCAGACTTTATTTTTGGTGGGGCTCCAAAATCACTGCAGATGGTGACTGCAGCCATGAAATTAAAAGATGCTTACTCCTTGGAAGGAGAGTTATGACCAACCTAGATAGCATATTGAAAAGCAGAGACATTACTTTGCCAACAAAGGTCATGTATGGATGTGAGAGTTGGACTGTGAAGAAAGCTGAGCGCTGAAGAATTGATGCTTTTGAACTGTGGTATTGGAGAAGACTCTTGAGAGTCCCTTGGACTTCAAGGAGATCCAACCAGTCCATTCTAAAGGAGATCAGCCCTGGGTGTTCTTTGGAAGGAATGATGCTAAAACTGAAACTCCAGTACTTTGGCCACCTCATGAGAAGAGTTGACTCATTGGAAAAGACTCTGATGCTGGGAGGGATTGAGGGCAGGAGGAGAAGGGGACAACAGAGGATGAGATGGCTGGATGTTATCACCGACTCGATGGACGTGAGTTTGAGTGAACTCCAGGAGTTGGTGATGGACAGGGAAGCCTGGCGTGCTGCAATTCATAGGGTTGCAAAGAGTTGGACATGACTGAGCAACTGAACTGAACTGAAACAATAACATGAGGTGGATATTAGTGTTTTTATTTTATAAATGAGGGAAACAAGATCTAGAAGTTTAAAAAACTTGTTCAAAGTCATACAGCTCTTAAGTAGCAGAGGTGGAATTAGGTCAGATCTGTCTGGCTCTATTTACCATTAGATTCTTTACACACTTGCCATTCTCCATCCTGAGGCAGTGGAAGGTACTATATTCTGTAACCAACATGTACATTGATGGGTGATTTGTGAGAATATACTACTTTATACGGACTTCCCTGGTGGCTCAGATGGTAAAGAATCTGCCTGCAATGCAGGAGACCTGGGTTTGATCCCTGGGTTGGGAATACCCTCTGGAGAAGGGAATGGAAACCCACTCAAGAATTCTTGCCTGGAGAATCACATGGATAGAGGAGCATGGTGCGCTATATATTACATGGGGTCACAAAGAGTTGGACACGACCGAGGGACTAACAGTTTCACATTCATCACTTTATATTAATATTACATTCATATTTACACTGATAATGTGCATATTATAGAGAAAGCTTGATAGCTCAGTTGGTAAAGAATCCACCTGCAATGCAGGAGATCCCGCTTTGATTCCTGAGTTGGGAAGATCCACTAGAGAAAGGATAGGCTACCCACTCCAATGTTCTTGGGCTTCCCTTGTGGCTCAGCTGGTAAAGAATCTGCCTGTAATGCAGGAGACCTGGGTTAAATCCCTAGGTTGGGAAGATCCCCTGGAGAAAGGAAAGGCTACCCACTCCACTATTCTGGCCTAAAGAATTCCATGGACTGTATAGTCCACAGGGTCACAAAAGAGTCAGAGATGACTGAGTGACTTTCACACACTACAAGTCCAAGGGTAAAGAATACAGAAATAATATCAAAATTAATTCAATGTTATTCACTAATCTATTAAAGGTATATAATTTGAAAACTCCTTTTTCCACAAAATTCTAAATAATTTTGTTTTATTAAATAAATGCATGAAATATTGGGAGATGGAAAAGTCTCATATTTGATAGTACAGTATAATTTATTTATTAGCAAATAATTTATGAACACTGGTATTTATGGTGTTTAAAAACCTTATTTAAAAGTATCTATTATATTAAAATTTAGGTTCCTGAAGACTGATAAAGAATTAAAGAACAATTTTAGTAAAATGTACTTTATAATCATTGAATAAAAAATAAATACATAGTGTTTATTCATTTTTCAAAAACAGAACTTAATGCATGTAAAAACCAATTTTAAATAGTATTCAAATGATATAGTTACATCCATTTGGGTGGCTTTAGTGGTGGGTGATTTTATCTTAATTTTGCTTATGAGAAATAAACTCCTTCTTAAGCTTATTTATGTCCTGATGCTTATTCCCGTAGGTTCTTTTTCAGTATAATATATATTGTTTATTAGTATTATATGACATAATAAAAATTCCTTATGCTTGCAACCTATTAAGTAAAGTGGTACTTCTTTTAATTAAAACAAACAAACAAACAAAAAAAAAACCTTTGATATCATGAGTGTCTCCTGAAAGGATAAAATAGGGGACAAGGGCATATCCCCCATCAATTTTCTCAACATTTAATAAGCACTGATGATCTTGTTTAGTTCCTGGATTCTGGGGGAGTGTACACTTAGGGCATTTCCTGTGCATAGGAGCCACCTTTCCTGCCGATCCCTGCATGTTTTCTTCTCTCATCTCTCTCCTCTTCTGAGGGAGTTCTCCAGTTCCCTCTGAAGCTTCGGCCCCGACTCCCTCCTGCATCTCAGGAATGGTTTCCAAATTCAGCCACATTGTGCAAACTTCAGGTGACAGGCATTTTCGACGGACGCATAGCGCAGTGCGGGTAAACCCTGATAAACAGAATATTTTATCTGTATTGTTGGGTGGTGCTACATAGCACGCAGGATCTCAGTTCCCCGACCAGGGATCAAACCCGTGCCCCCTGCAGTAGAAGCATGGAGTCTTAACTTCCTTGGGACCAGGGAAGTCCCAGGTGACCATTCTCCTCCCTCAAGTCATCTAGGAAAGGCAGAGCAGAAATTCAAAGCCTACACTTTCCTGGCATGACCCTCGGCATGGCTGGTTCTGTTTCCATCAACATCCCCACAAACAGGTGCCCAGACTTTATTAACGGATGGCCCTGCCTCTCTGTCTTCCCATTCTACTGCGTCAGGGAATGTATGTTAAGAAAGCTGCAAAGATGCTCTGCAGACGCCCTCAGATAACCTGCATGTGTTCCTCAGGGCACAGGCTTAAGAAGAACACTTAACAGACTTCTTGGGCCGCTGAACTTTCCACCTTCATGTGAAGCATCAGTGGTACCGGCAACCCTTTTGATCATCTTGCATCACACTTAGCTGGGCCTCAAGTGAGGAAGGCATTACACAGCCCTGTTTATCTGGCCAAGGCTCCCTACTCTGAGTCAGTTGAACTTTACTCCACTATTCACACAAAATAGCAAAATTACACACTAAGAAGGGAGTTCACAGGTAGGAAGAAGTGGGCTGGAAAAAAGGACACTTGACTGAGTAGGTGTAAAAGTGGTTCATACAGCTTCTCCATTAGCCCATCATAAAACCGGGCAGGTCTTGCTCTGAGCAAATCATTGAAGAATATATTTTCAAAAGATATTTTGGCACTCAAGTGTGAGATTAAAGCATGTAAACTGCTTTGGAAACTAAAGTCATCTCTGATTATAGATAGTAGGATATTATGACTATGTACCATCAGCATAGAAAATGCTGACGTGTGAAGCAGGCAGCAAAATAGAGCTTTGAACGAGGGGTAAGAGCTCTAGGTTCCAGTCCTGGTCTTGCCACTGACATACAGCTAACTTGCTGGTGCTCAGTCGTGTTGGACTCTCCCACTCCACGGACGTAACCTATCAGGCTCCTCTGTCCCTGGGATTTCCCAGGCGAGACTACTGGAGTGGGTTGTCATTCCTCCTCCAGGGGATCTTCCCAACCCAGGGATCGAACCCTTGTCTCTAGCATCTCCAGCACTGGCAGGTGGATTCTTTACCACTGTACCACCTGGAAAGACCCAACACACTGCTAGATTTGGACGAGTCACTCAACCACTCGGTGCCATGTCTCCGTACGTTGAAACATTAACAGTATTGTATTTAATGGAGCTGACCAGCTCTAAAATGTTTAATTCCGAAAGAAGCATAGGGTAGTCTTACAATATAGTTCAAATCTCTATTGGTCACATTTTGACTGCCATCAATATACAAAGAGCAAGAACAAACAGTAATGAGATTTTAGGAATTACTTCACCATTTGTCAAAAGTCTCCTCTAATTGTAGAAACCCTGCTCCAAAATACTGCCATCTGTTTCCAGAAAAAGTCTCAGCCACCTTATAATTTCTTTTTATTTATGTATTTGGCTGTGCTGTGTCTTAGTCGCAGCATGTGAGATCTAGTTCCTTGACCAGGGATTGAACCCGGCTCCTCTGCTTTGACAGCATGGGATCTTAGCCACCAGACTACCAGGCAAGTGCCACCATATAATTTCTTAAACTTGCCATACTTTGGGCTCTTCCAAAGACTTCAAAACAGTATACTTTTAGAAGAGTTTTAGAGGGATCGGATCATTTGCCATGTTCCCTTAAAATTTGTTGCCTATCCTCTGTAGCATGGCTTTTGGACTCATTTTATTTTTCCTCTTCCTAGTTCTTTTGGGAAGAAAAATTGACTTGAAAAGAGAGGGCAGCCCAAAGTCCCAGCCTTGTATAGAAAACTCAGCACCTCTTGAATCATGTCAGCACAGCACCCTCTACTGCTTCAGGGGGAAAGAAATGTTCGCAACTTAAAACACCAGAACATAACTGAGACATGTCACTCTGCCTAGCTACACAACGACGGGTAATAATTTCCCTCATTTGTCACCTGATTAACATTCCTTACAAAGGTACATAGTTATGGTAGAGGAAAACTTTATCTTTTTGATCTTTGCATTTGGCTTGTTTTCTTTGTTCTACTGGATTGGCCAAAAAGTTCATTTGGATATTTCCATACCATCTTAGAGAAAAACTTGAACAAACTTTTGGGCCAACCCAATAAGTTTTGTGATGTCAGGCTAAGAGATCTCATGATTTTCCATTTAAAGCCAAAACAAATACAGGCCATCTAGGGAGTAAAAGGATAGTGTGAATAAATATATCTGCAGTAAGTCTCAATGGGAGCTTCCTAGTGGTCTAGTGATTAGGATTTGGCTCTGTCATTGCTATGGCCCAAAGCTTCCCTGGTGGCTCAATTGGTAAAAGAGTCTGCCTGCAATGTGGGAGACCCAGGTTTGATCCCTGGTTGGGGAAGATCCCCTGGAGAAGGAAATGGCAACCCACTCCAGTATTCTTGCCTGAAGAGTCCCATGGACAGAGGAGCTTGATTAGGCTATAATCCATGGGATTACAAAGAGTCAGATATGACTGAGTAACTAACACTTCACTGCTATGGCCCAGGTTTGATCTCTGGTCATGGGCTTCCCTGATGGCTCAGCAGTAAAGAACTGGCCTGCCAATGCAGAGACATGGGTTCAATCTCTGGGTCGGGAAGATCCCTGAAGAAGGAAATGACAACCCACTCCAGTATTCGTACCTGGGAAATCCCAAGGACAAAGGAGCCTGGTGGGCTACAGTCCATGGGGTCACAAAAAGTCACACACGACTTCACAACAACAACTACAATGAAATCTGAATGGAAGACTCCAAGAGGGAATGTTAGAGCTCTCAGTGTGTAAAGCTTCTGATACATTTAAAGGAAAACGCCTGCAGACCACAAAAAGGTGCTTTTTCCTTGGCTTTAGTTAAATTATATTCATGTTTGGATTGTGAGCCCAAAAGAAAGAAACAGATTTTTTTTTTTTAATGTAGATCTGTCTATTTGCATGTACTTTCTCCTGAGTGTCTTGTTTTATACAGTCACTAAGTCATTAAAAATCAAATCAGAACCCTGGGAAAGGTAATGTATTTCCTATGGACTCTTAAGGAGAGATGCTTCAAACCAAGATATTCCCTCCACCACTCTGGACCTCTTAATTCCTCCACTGAGAAAATACATTTATAGTGTTCTGTGTGGAGAAGCATTCTAATCAGTCCCAGGAAAGTCTGCTAAGTAGCAGAGAGAAAAATCTATGGATAATATTATAAAATAATTTCTAGTTTGGAGTTTTCCTTCAGACGGAGTTTATGACTTTGGATGAACACTACATGATTTCCCTAACCCGGAAGTCTGCTAAGTACACATCTCACCACTCCATTCATTCCAGGAAAGGAGAAAACACTCCCTCAGAACCTGCCCCTGGCAAAGCCAATCTTTGGTGTCTTAGGATTTCTCTCTTTGAGCCATTTTCCACCTTCTAGAAGTTTGATTCCCAGGGCACCTGTTCTACCACAAGCCTCCATAGACCTGTTCAGTGCTAGCTCTCTCAGCTGATTCCACGAATGCTCTTTGAGTTCCTAATGTGTTTTAAAAGAAAAGACCTTATAATTCAGAAGAATTGGTGGTGAGGTAAGTTTCAAACTGAGGAATGAAGGCAGGTTAAGAAAGGATACTGTCAGAACATGACCTTCTGTCATGTCCCTGGCTATAGAAAGAGGGGAAAGGAACTTGCAGCCCCCTCCAAGTCCAAAACAGAGAGTGGAGATTTGCCTTCCTTCCACCACCATCTTTCAAGGAATGGGCATCTGTTAAGATCCGGGAATCTTCAGGGTCCTTCAAGCTCCAGGACTAGCATCCTTCATGGAACTTCCAGAATGCATTGAACTTTCCAGAACTTTCATAGTCTTCATAGTTAACCAAACATATCTTATCATGTACGTGTACTCTAACCATTCCATTGGGTTAACCGGCTCCCTTTAACTGTCCTCAAGACAAGATGCCTGATTTCTATTCTTTTCTATATTCTACATGCTTATGCCTAGTTGCTCAGTTGTGTCCAATTCTTTGCAACCCCATGGACTACAGACCACTAGGGTCCTCTGTCCATGGGGGTTCTCCAGGCAAAAATACTGGAGTGGGTTGCCGTGCCCTCCTCCAAGGGATCATCCCAACCCAGGGATCGAACCCAGGTCTCTCATGTCTCCTGCATTGCAGGCAGATTCTTTACCATCTGAACCACAATGTCTAGCAAAATGCAGGGTACATCCATGATACCTGGCAAATACACACGTGAAATAACACCTACTGTCATTCACTCTGTAGAGATGAGGAGACAGACAGCATGCAGAGTCACACTACTTAACAAATATTGGTTGGGGGCTGTCAGGTGCCAAGGACCACGCTAGATGGCAGGGATTCAACGGTAAACAAGATAAGTGAGTCTTTTTGAGGCATTTATATTCTAGGAATGGAACCTGACCAGAAGACAGGCATTTTCAGTGGATATACAGCAGAATGTGGGTAAACCCAAGTGTTGTGACAGCTCAAAAGAGGATCACTGAACCTCATCTGGAGGAGATGACGCATAAAGAGAGACCAGGACAAAGAGTCAGAATTAGCCGGGTGGTGGTGGGGATGGAATCCCTGCAGAGGCTCAGGAAGGAGAGGGTGCATCATTTGGGCATTGAAGGAGGAGGGCAATTATGGAGGAGCAGAGGTGGAAAGGCATGTGGGACCAAGGCTGCAAGCGCCAGACCCATTCAGGAGCCGCCTCTCCGTGCTGATGAAGAAATAGGCCCATTCTTCCATGGCATGTGGGCAAAAAATATCCTCCTTTCTAGTTTTTTTTTTTTTTTTTCTTTTTGGCCATATGCTGCAGCATATGGGATCTTAGTCCCCCAGTCAGGGATCGAACCTAAGCCCTCTACAGTGGAGCGTGAAGTTTTAACCACTGGACCCCAGGGATGTCCCAAGGACTGCATCTGGAAGGGGGCCCTGGACCTAGTATTTTACTGTTTATTGTCACACAAGCCACCTGCACGTGGCATGGCCACCACTGTCAGTGGGTTTCAGTCTGTGCCAAAAGGTCTGTTTCCTTGTGAGTGCAGATTTGAAACAATCTCTTCAAAAGATAATACAACTTAGCATTTTTCAGAGGACCAGGCTATTCACAAAGTCCCTAATTTCTACCTGGGAATGAGAAGGTGGGTGGATTCAAATTATTCCAAAACTGCCCAGATCAGATCGAGGGCTTGCTGCTAGTGAGCTAGGGAGGGGCTCTCAGGTTACAGGTAACAGGTTAGTGCTGTTTCCTAAAAAGGTTACAGCTGTTTCCTAGAAAGGTTACTCTTAGGATTCTATTTCAATTACCCTGTAATTCTGGAGTACTGCTGCTGCTGCTGCTGCTAAGTCGCTTTAGTCGTGTCCGACTCTGTGCGACCCCATAGATGGCAGCCCACCAGGCTCCCCCGTCCCTGGGATTCTCCAGGCAAGAACACTGGAGTGGGTTGCCATTTCCTTCTCCAATGCATGAAAGTGAAAAGTGAAAGTGAAGACGCTCAGAGTCTCTTAAATTATGTAACTATATTTTAAAAATGATAGTATAATCCAAAAACTAATAATAATAAACAGATTCCATCCCCAGAGGGTTGATAAGTCTCTGAAACAAATTTATCCATGATCACTCCATCGTGGATTCAAGGCACTGCAAGCAGACCTAAGAGTGACCTCAAAGCGCCGGTCGTTCTCTGGTGCTCAGGGCCACCGCCCCCAAGGATGTGAAACAGGTTGCACGAACGTCAACTCCCAGGTGGCAGTCTGTATGCCTTTCTGCACTGCTTCTTTTTTTAAATATTTATTTTTATTTATGTGGCTGTTCCAGGTCTTAGTTCTAAAGATCCTTAGTAGCACACAGGATCTTTAGTCACGGCATGTGACCTCTTAGTGTTCAGCATGTGGGATCTAGTTCCCTGACCAGGGATTGAACCCAGGCCCCCTGCATTGGCAATATGGAGTCTTAGCCAAGGGGCCACCAGGGAAGTCCCTGTGCACCGCTTCTTGAATTTCATTTTTAATAATATGGGTCACTGCAGGTATACTGAGGTTGACTCACCGGTTAGAAGTCTTAGAAAAGTCACAGAGTGAACAGAAGCCTTGATTCCTGCCTTCAGCATCTTCTAGAAAGTAATGCTTCAACTTGAGAAGGTACCCCGGTTCCTCATTATGGCCCCACCTTGTGGCCTTGCCTGGAGGCAATTCCTTGAACATCCGAGGTGGTCTAGCTAGGTCTAAACGGGATGAACAAACATTGAAGGGATTATCTCTGAAACTGAGAAACAAATCTCTGCTGCAATGTCAACTTCAGGAAGTTTTTAAAAGCTGGGTGGAGGCCAGCAGATAGCCGAGGCCAGAGCAGGAAGTCAGCTCTGCACCGTGTGTTGAATTGAAACGATGCTCAACTTGCCTTTTCGCTGGACAGCACATGCCTTGGAAAAGGCAATTTTCATGTGCAGAAAAGCAGCATGGCCTTGGGTGTCAGGGTGTGAAACAGAAGCAGGCATTAAGCTAGGCTCTGGGGACGCAAAGCAAAATCCATTCACATCACACACAGCCAAGGTGGTTTCTGCGAAATGAAAAGCTCATCCGACAACTCCGTGCTTAGAGCTGTCGCAGCGTTTCCCACCACACAGATAAAAGATCACCGCTTTCTCTATGACTCTCAGGCCCCGAGGGAGCTGACCCTGACTGCTGCTGGGATTTGCTAGTCCATCAGCCGCAAAGCCCTCTCTAGGTTTTTTTGCTTACTATGCTTGCTCAATCCTCCTCTGGGTTCTTATACTTGGGTTCCCTGACTCATATCTTCACATAGTTGGCTCTTTCTTGCCTTGGAAGTCTCAGCTGAGAGCTCTCTGTTTAGTGAAGACTTGCCTGCCGAAAACAGCAGGCACTCTCGCACACATCAACTCGTGCCCATTTTCTCTGCGGTTCTGGACGTACTGCGTTGCTTGTTTTCCCTTTTTCTGTCTCCTCTGCTAGAAGGTACACACATCTGGGGAATCAGAATTTTACGTTTTGTTCACTACTTTCTCTCTAGTCTCTAAGGCAGAGTCTGGCATATAATAGGAATCTAATAAATCTTTGTTGAATGAATGAATGAGCGGATGAACAAATGGCACTGTATTTTCCCCTTGAGGACCTGAGGATTTGGTCAATGGAAGTGAGGAAGATGCTGCCATACAGTTACATCCAGGGATCTGGGAACGTGGAGAGAGGATGCTTAGCCCAGAAAAGGGTGTGGAAAGACCACGCAGGAAAGACAATGCCTGGGCTAAACCTTGCTGCCTAGATTCATTGATGGGAACTGAGAAGTTCCAGGTAGAATGACCAGCATGAGCTGAGAATGGAAAACACAAAACTACAAGGACAAGAGAAGGACAAGGTTGGGAAGGGCAGGAAGTCAAGAGGTCAAGAGGGTGCATGCCATGGAGTGTATCAGTCTCAGAAGCCTGGACCCAATATCAAGGTTAAATGATGGACAGGGGCCAAAGATAGCCAGTGCCTGAAATCAGAAGTAAACATTATTATTATTATTGTCATTTACTTTTATCCCAGTGCTTCTTTTCTTGACCTTGTTGCTTCTTATTCCTGGGTTAGGGAAGACTCTCTCTGAGTGGATTCTACAAAACTCAAGTCGTCAGTGAAAAAGAAATTCAATATGCTTTGCAATAAATTGCCCAGCCACAGAAGCAACATAAATGTTCACTGATAGATGAATGGATAAAGAAGATGAGGTACACACATATAATGAGATATAGACTATGAAAAAGAATAAAATATTGCTATTTATTATAGCCACATGGATGGACCTAGAGACTATTATACTAAGTGAATTAAGTCAGACAGGAAAAGACAAATATTAAATTGATATCACTTATACACAGAATCTAAAACATCAGTAGAAATGGAATTATTTACAAAACAGACTCACGGACATAGAAAACAAACTTTTGGTTTACCAAAGGGGAGAGGGGGAGAAAGAATAAATTAGAAGTATGGAATTAACACAAACTACCATATATAAATTTGGGTGAATAACAAGGATTTACCTTGTTAAATAGCACAAGGAACTATAGGTAATATCTTACAATAACCTATAATGGAAAAGAATGAAAAATGTCATGTATATATAAAACAAACCATTTACCATACATCAGAAACTAATATATTATAAGTCAATTATACTTTGATTTGAAAAATACACCTGGCATCTATGTTAGCCTTTTCTGGCTTTTCACTTTGGCTTCTGCTAAAGGCACTGCATCTGTAGCAACATATATCCCAGCTCTAATCTTCCTCAGAAATGAGGTAGGTATACATCCTGGCCAGACTTTTCCTTGTCTATATGGTGGGATCAACCGTCTCTTTAAGTGAGTTTCAAGCCAGGGTTCATACAACACTTGAAAGCAACATGATTCAACCCTGTGCCTTCTCTGTACCCTAGAAAAGCTGCCAAACATTCTACAAAGAATGGGCATATGAATAGGATATCAGATAAAACTTGTGTTGAAACAAGTTCTTTTTTCTCTGCGTTCCATTCACAACAACAGAACCCAAAAGTCAACCCGTCATATATTATCTGAAAATTATTCACAAAAATGTTTGCCTTGTTTGAGGCCATGAGCAACAAGCTCCTTGTCTTTTCTTCCCGCCTCCTCTTCTCATTCATGAAAACGATGATTCACTCTGGCGCCCCGCGGAGAGTGGGGCAGCGCCTGCTTCCGAGGCAGCCCACCTCCCCTGCTCAATGGGCAAAGGGCCCTCCAGTGAATCCAGTTCATTGAGCAAAACCAGGGGAAAATATTTGTCTGGCAATCCAACACGCCTCTCTCTGTGCTTGTCTGGACAGAACTAGGGTGGACTTCACATTTTTTTCCTTTTTGTCAGAAACAAGTGTATAAAATGGCATATTTTCATAAAAGAGTGTCACCCGATGGGGATTTTTCAAGCTACAGGATCAGCGTTATCACTTTTGGAACCGAGACACAGAGGGAATTACAATCACAATCACAATTACAATCACAATCACAAGGGAATTACAATCACAAATAGTTGATCATGTGTTCTGAACTTAGCAGCTGTCTACTAGTTCTCTGGAAAACAGAAGTGGTCCAATAATATTTGTATGTTGTAAGGTCGGAGGTGGGGTGGAGTTCACCATGCTGAATTGCATGTTTGCTGAATTGCATGTTTGTTGAATTGCATGTTTGTGGTTGTTAGGTCGCTCAGTCATGTCCAATTCTTTGTGACCCCATGGACTGTAGCCTCCCAGGCTCCTCTGTCCATGGGGATTCTCCAGACAAGAGTACTGGAGTGGGTTGCCATGCCCTTCTCCAGATATTTCTGATCCAGGGATCGAACCCGTGTCTCTCGAGTCTCCTGCACTGCAGGAGGATTCTTTACTATTGAGACAGCTGCATGAAAAAGAATTTATAAAAAAGACAGGAAGTAGCCTACACCTCAGCAAAGAGGCAGCCATCAGAAATGGAAGCCTTTGAAACACAAAGCTCAACAGACAAATGCATCAAAGCTATCTTTGGTGAGATGTGATGGAGCAAATTGACCATAGGCCATCGAAAGTGGAACGATCATCTAGTATATTCATCTCAAAGCACTGGTACCTGGCTAGACACTGATTCTCATATTCCACACATCATTCTCCTCCAAGGAGACATCACAGCACCATAGAGTCCAATTTTTTAAAAAAATTTCTTTCATATTGTTTTTTATGGCCCTGCCACAAAAGAGTGGCTCGTCCCTGAACACCTCATTTGTTTGTGGTGGGGACTACATAGGGAAGACCCTACACAACGGTGCGTGTGTACTAAGTTGCTTCAGTCGTGTCCAAATCTATGGAGTTGTAGCCCGCCAGGCTCCTCTGTCCATGGGACTCTCCAGGCAAGAATACCAGAATGGGTTGCCGTGCCCTCCTCCAGGGGATCTTCCTGACCCAGGGATCAAACTTGAGTCTCTTACATCTCCTGCATTGGCAGGCAAGTTCTTTACCACTAGCGCCATCTGGGAAGCTACACAAAGGTGGCAGTGGGTAAAGCAGCTAAAAAGAGAACGAAAGGACTTGTGGAAGAGAAGCACCAAACCCAGGACAATGCTCTGATGCTCCCCTGGGCTTTGGAAATATAACAGACGCAGGAGACAGGGTAATTGTGAAGACAATAGGTTGCCCTTGTATTTAAGGGAAAGAAGAGCTACAAAGACATAACAATGAGTAAAGCTGAAGTGGTTGGGATCAGCGAATGTATGAATAATCAATATCTGGCAGAGGAGAGGATGAGATAGTGTCTAAGGTAGAACAAATTTTGGAGAAAACAATAAGCGAATTCAGATCTATTAAAGAGTGTGCTTAAACAATACACCACAGTGCATACAGATGCCATAACAGAGAAGACGGAATGACGAAAGTCTATATTTTAAAAATCACTGCTGCCACAAAGAAGTTAGGGCTTCGGAAAGTAAAGGAGTCTGAATTTATTGATGTTTATTAAGGTGGAGAGGAAGACAATCTAAAGAGACACAATCAAGTTTCCTCTTTCAGGCTGCCCACTGGAAAAGTCTAACCCAAAGTTAAAAGCAGAAAAAACAGAGAACCCCTCCAGAGATGTGGGATTGGGTGGGTGCAGGTTGAAATTGGAGAACAGATTACAAAGGCAACCGTGCCCAGTGTTGTTAGGTTTGGCCAGCTGAGCAGGGCTGATAACCTTCCTATCTCTAAGAAGAGTTCTGGGGCTGGGGAGGATTCACAATACATGTCAGAAAGGTTACACAGTTTCTGCTAGTAGATCCTGATACTAACAGAGAGAGAGAATCTAAGGAGCCATGACTGGTAGAGGCAGAGAGATGCATCCCGGGAGGTTTAAAACATGAGTGCCAAGGACACACAAGGGTCATACTCACGTCTCTTGCCCCGTCTCCTGTTCTGCACCCCCGTGTGTACAGTCAAGCTACCCTCAGAGCAACTGAACACCCACAGAAATCCTGGCTGCCCTTCCCAGCCTACAGCTTCCAAGTCACCTTGTCAAACATCCTTAGTTCCTGGGGAAAGAAACCAAGACATCAAGAGGGTGATGACAGGGTCATTTTCCTACAGTAGGAAATGGCATGGCCAGCATTGGTGATTCCTAGCCCAATGTCTTCACACCTTATAACGTTGCCATTTGTGCTGAAAATCAGTTGGTTGGAAGATGCAGCGCTCCAAGACAAACACTCCTGACCCACAGGCGAAGGATGACTGCTTGCTCTGGAGAGAGGTGCCCCGGCTTGCCTTCTCTCTGCTGACTCACTTGCACAGTCTGACTGTACACATTCCAGAAAATGCCCAAGGCCCCAGATTTTCAGTTGAACCACCCTCTTCCTATTTCTAATTGGCTGCATTGACACTTTTGATTTGAATCCAGGAGTAGGCCTTTTGACATTAGCCAGGTTGAGCCCTGTTCTCTGAGTTTCCTCTCTGGGATAAAGAGGGTCTCCTTTAGACATTGTTTCCATGCGTGGTTTCCTTTTGCCATGATTTATCAATAGATTCCAGAAGGGGAAGTTGACCACATATGGGCAAGTTAAGATACATTTAAAGAAACCAGAAACATGTCCTGGGCAGGGCATGACTTTGTAAATGTTCCCCCAAAGCATTATGACATCTGCATTATCTTTTCTTTGGGGAAATGAGAATAAGGATTTTTAATTTCTCAAAAGCTGCCCCTTATTAAAAACCTAGTAGGGATTGGGCTTGCCTGATGGCTCAGCAGTAAAGAATTCGCCTACAATGCAGGAGACTCAGGAGATGCGGTTTCGATCCCTGGATCGGGAAGATCCCCTGAAGAAGGAAATGGCAACATACTCCAGTATTCTTGCCTGGAGAATCCCATGGACAGAGGAGCTTGGCAGGCTATGATCCATAGGGTCACAAACAGTCAGACACGACTGAGCATTCACTCACATCAGAGGTGGGCTAATAAAGCAAATCAATCAAGGGATTAAAATTTCAACTACATTTAAGCCCAACAAGAATAAGAATGCTCTAGGAATAGAACTGATAAAACCCAGACCACAAATCATTTGAATGAGTTCCTTTAACTAATGACCACCTTTCTCTTGGCATTTTTAATTGACTAATTAATTGATCAATTGATTAATATTTGACCCTGCAAAAATACTCTGCTGATAATTAATAAGGTAATAAAATTAGGATCAACTTCACTCCTTTCTTCTCTATCACTGTAAAAAACATCCTTAAGCTACTTCTTGCTTCAAATTGAGGAAGAGATATAGAATCAAATGGAGAAAGGAGAAAAAAGCATTAAATGTATTTGCAGGGATATTCTTTAATAAACCGTGGTGTGGCGTCACTTTCCCAGTACTCTGTTATCCAGGCTCAACATTGAGCCTCAAACCTATTGATTTCAGTGACACCTTCTTGGGAAGGCCAACTGATGCCCAGCTGGTAGCAAACTTAAAAAGGGAGTTCTGATTTAATTAACTTGCATGCTTCCTTAGGGCCCATTCGAATGCTAACAAGTAGTTAAATTCTTTGCCTACACAACAAATTCATTATTGTTATTTTCTTCTTAAAGGACATTTTACCCAGGGTTGATACAAGAAAGAAATTGGCCCGATCTTTTCATTTACCAGCCAAACGCACCTTTTCCAGTATAGAATGGGATCTGAGTCATCCTCAGTAAATTCCCAGTGGCAACACACGTTTATAAATGCACACTCTCATTACTAATTGTGCCCGCGTTTCAAAAGAATCAGAAATGAAATGGTAAAACAGAAATTTCCTTCCTTAAAACCTGCTGGGAAGAGCTAAGGGTCACACAAAATCCCAGGCCATCTATTAGTTTATATTAAGAAATCCAATAAATTATCCAATAAGTATTGGATAACTATTAGTTATAGTTATCCTAGACTATTAAACATATCCTATAACTATTAGTTATAACTATAACTAAATATTGGATAACTGCTGCTGCTGCTGCTGAGTCATTTCAGTCGTGTCCGACTCTGTGCGACCCCACAGACGGCAGCCCACGAGGCTCCCCCGTCCCTGGGATTCTCCAGGCAAGAACACTGGAGTGGGTTGCCATTTCCTTCTCCAATGCATGAAAGGGAAAAGTGAAAGTGAAGTCGCTCAGTCGTGTCCAACTTTAGCGACCCCATGGACTGCAGCCTACCAGGCTCCTCCGTCCATGGGATTTTCCAGGCAAAAGTACTGGGGTGGGGTGCCATTGCCTTCTCCGAATATTGGATAACTAATAATCTATTAATCATTGGATTTTTCTAAATAAAGAACTCATGACATTTGCAATGTTTTCAAAAATGTCACTTCATGTATTATGTTGTGATCGGGAAGAATGCAGATACAGTGTACAGAAAGGGCCACTTCTGGGGCTTCCCTGGTGGCTTAGTGGTAAAGAATCGCCTGCCAATGCAGGAGACAGGGGTTTGATCCCTGATCTAGGAAGATCCCACATGCTGCACAGCAACTAAGCCCCTGAGCCACAGCTATTGAGCCTGTGCTCTTGAACCCGCGAGCCACAACTACTGAAGCCCGTGTACCCTAGAGCCTGTGTTCAGTAACAAGAGAAGCCACTGCAGTGAGACACCCAGGTACCTCAACGAAGAGGGGCCCCCGGTCACCACCACTAGAGAAAAGCCCACACAGCAACGAAGACCCAGCACAGCCAAACATAAATAAATAAATAAAGGTGCGTTTTTTTTTTTTTTTTTTAAAGGAAAGGACCACTTTCTACAAATAAGTTTCCCTTTTGTATAAATGGCTTGGTCTAGCACCTGTGTGCATGACCAAGCAGAGTTTACAACAATGTCATTTCCTTTGTGACTCAAAAATGACATACGTTGCTTGTCGGCCTCCAAATAACTGGTGAATTACTTTCCTCCAGGAACTCATCTCTAAGGCATTAGACGTGTCTCTAAGCGTGTAATTCTAGCTATTCAAATCTAACACCATAACAAAATGATGGTTTTCAGAAACCTACAACAGTTATTCCTGACAGCTGGATGGCACTCTTTAATCAACTGTATCTACCACTGTGTTCTAAATTTATAGCTCATAATTTCATTTTTCACCTGTCCCTTAAGCTTATATTTCCTTGTGTTATTTACTAACTCTGCAATATAAAGTATCTTCAGGGATGTGCATGCATAGGAAATTTTCTTTTAAAGTTGCTGATAATATCAAGATCAATCTGTTTCAGACAGTTGCAGAAGACAACCTATGTTTTTCTCTTGATGGAGTCTAACAATTATGAAGATAAAATTTGGTGAGGCCATCCCTTCCAGATACAGCTCCTTTTAATAATTTTTAAATGTTTATTTATTTGGCTGCATTGGGTCTTAGTTGCTGCACGTGGGGTCTTCCTTGCATTGTCTGGGCTCTCTAGCTGTGGCATGTGGGTTCAGGAGTTACCATGAATGGGCTTAGCTGCTCTGGGGCATGTGGGATCTTAGTTCCCTGACCAGGGATTGAACCCATGTCCCCTGCTCGGAGTCTTAACCACTGAACCACCAGGGAAGGCCCTATAATGTTTAATTTTTCTATTTATCATCCTGGCTGGCTGACTGTATTGAAAAGTGTGCTAACAATTGTACAGTGATCAATCTCAGATCACGGTCTTTTTCAGCTTTTAATTAGTTTTCCAGGGACTGGTTCTAGCTTGAAGTCCTATGAAATATGTGGCTTGAGTAGAATCTGTTGGAAGAGAGGGTGCGAGTGAGGCTTATGAAGTCAGACGAGGTATATGTCCATGACAGATTCTGTCCAAACTAGCTGTTCCATTATTTCTATTTTCTTCCTCATTCAAAATGATTCAGTCTGAACTCTGCTGTTTCTCTCCTCACCTAACTGATGAAATGTCAGTGCCTTTGGGAGCTAAATTAATTTTTTTCCTTCCTCCTGTGTCTCTGCATCTCGTGTCCAGTAACTGTTCCGCCGTCTTGAATTTTAACTTTATTTATTTTATTTATGGCTGTGCTGGGTCTTCATTGCCTTGAGCGCACTTTCTCTAGTTGTGGCGAGTGGGCTTCTCATCATCGTGGTTTCTCTCATTGTAGAGCATGGGCTCTGGAGTGCCAGCTCGGTAGTTGTGGTGCTTGGGCTTTAGACTCTGAGGCATGTGGGATCTTCCTGGACCAGGGATTGAACCCGTAGGCAGGCAGATTCTTAACCACTGGACCACCAGGAAAGTCCTTGATTTTTTAAATAAGGTGATTTACCTATAGGTTACTTTCAAGAGTGGTTGTCTTCACTGAGCAATTAAGTGAATATACAAATAAATTAGATAGAAAGCTTATTTTTAGAGTTTTTTTTTCTCCATGGGAGTCAAATATATCTCCGGTCTTCAACACTGATCCATGTTCCTAGACAGGGTAAACAGGTGTGTGTTTGTTTTGGTTTTTGTAATTCTTAGGGAAACAATAGCGCCAGGGACTAGTTATCAATTGAGGAAACACACTGAAAGCATCTCCAGCTGATCTATTCATACGAAAGGTTAATTTGTATAGAAAGGAAATATAATTCCTGAGTGATCAATGTATAATTTCTTCTTAAAATGTTAAGGGCTAGTGTCTCTAGTAGATAACCTCTGCTGCTGCTGCTGCTGCTAAGTCGCTTCAGTCGCATCCGACTCTGTGCGACCCCATAGACGGCAGCCCACCAGGCTCCCCCGTCCCTGGGATTCTCCAGGCAAGAACACTGGAGTGGGTTGTCATTTCCTCCTCCAATGCATGAAAGGGAAAAGTGAAAGTGAAGTCGCTCAGTCGTGTCCGACTCTTAGCGACCCCATGGACTGCAGCCTACCAGGCTCCTCCGTCCCTGGGATTTTCCAGGCAAGAGTACTGGAGTGGGGTGCCTTTAGTGGATGAAAATTTGCTAAACTTCTCTACACAGTTGAAATGGTATCATTGCCATGGTATAGATTAGATACACATGGTTTAGAAGAGGAAAAGTTTTACTAGGTTGGTCTGAATGGAGAAGGAGGAGTTAAGAACGATAAATAAACTTCTGACTCTGGAATCAATTCTGCTAGACTTTGATTGAGTACCATCCCAACTTTAAGTTGAAAGGTCTTGGCTTAATAGGTTTTCCAAAGTGGAGATGTCTTCCAGCTTCATTTAATGCCAGGGTAATTTTTGAGAAGAGTGCTGTGTAAATCAGCAAATGAATAATAATTGCAGAAATAAATACATGTGGAAACACCAATTAGCCAATAAATCCACTTAATTAGTCTTAATAGTTTCTTTCACTCTTTAAGATGCTATTTAATACTTGGATGCTGTTGAACATGCATTGCATATTTTAAAAGTTCTAATTTAAGTGATATCCTTATAGGTTAACTAAGGGTCCTAATCATTCAAAAATAAATCATGAATGAGTGCACTTTCCAGTAATACTGTTGGCAAAATATTCTTTCAATTACATTGCCTATGATGACCTATGGCATGAATGTTTTTCACTGCAAAAACAATACATAATGGGATTAATCCTAAATGGAAAGAATTCTATGGGTCTACTAGGCCTTGTCCTTTCAGATATTTCTGCAGTCATGATTTTGAATGGACTACGCTTATACTACCCATGCTATTAAAAGAAATGTGGCTTGAAATAGTCTTGGAGAGACTCTAGCTATGGAACAATGCAGAGATAGTGGTGCCCAACAGGAAGTCAAGATGTGACTTTACTCCGGTTTGTACCTGGCTGTACTCAACTAAGATAAACAGCCCTGAGCAATGACTTCTTCCTGAGAGATGGGTCCTTCATGTTTCGAATCCCTGGGAAGAGTCCAAAGAAAGCAGCAACTGAAGGGTAAGCCATCTAGTAGGCAGCCAAGTATTTTCTTTTCAACCCAACATCTTTTTGCTGCTTATTCATATGCTTCCCTGGCATTCTGACTTAGATAACTAATTACATATTATCCCCAGATACCATGGCTAGCCTCTGCTTAGAATAAACTATATTGATAGATGTACTATTAAATAGCTGTACTATTGATTGATGTACTATTAAATGATCCTAATATCAACAGGCAAATTCCTTTTATGATATAACTCAAATATGAAGGAAAGTGTTCATTTACTGTCAAGATGTTTCACTGGGTAGAAGATCTAAAAATAGATCACCATGAACTTGCCTTGGTTTTCCCAGAATTTTACAAGACAGCCTAGAAATTTTAAAATTAAAATTTTGATAATTAGGAAAAGGCAGAATTTGAATACTAAGTATGATTACAAATATTTAAAATATGCATAAACATAAGTCTAGTTGTAAATATTACAAGATGTTTGTTTTTGGATGGCAGAATTTTTAACTGCTTTATTTTTTTTCCTTTGTGTATTTTCCAAGGTTATATACTAAACATGTATATCATTTCACTAGGAAAAAAACGCATAGCCCAAATAATGGCAACATAGATGTTTCTTTGTGTTCAGGAAGCTCTGAATGCTCCTTCTTTATTCTTTTTTTCTTATTACCCTCCCCTTTCACCACAGAAATTAAAAAGTGCACACATCTGCATATAGATACACATGGTTTCAACATGTTATGTTCCGGCTTACAGACTTTCAATGACTGCATGCCACAGCCAGGAAACCTGCACATGTTCTGGCCAGGAGTTCTTTAATGTGATGGAGATGTACACTGAATCTTATTTACATGTCTTGCCAATGATAAAATTGGTATGACTAATTTCATTGTATATGTACTAATGGCAGTAAAAATCGTTACAGGGTTATACTCACAAAAGAAAGCAATCAAACCTCTTTAAAATCCTTTCTAATTACTGGGTTGTGCTGTGCTTAGTCACTCAGTCGTGTTTGACTCTTTGCGACCCCATGGGCTGTAGCCTGCTAGGCTCCTCTGTCCATGGGATTCTTCAGGTGAGAATACTGGAGTGAGTTGCCATGCCTTCCTCCAGGGGATCTTCCCAAGCCAGGGATCTAATCCAGGTCTCCTACATCACAGGTGGATTCTTCACCATCTGAGCCACCAGGGAAGCCCAAAAATAATGGAGTGGGTACCCTATCCCTTCTCCAGGGGATCTTCCCGACTGAGGAGTCCAACTGGGGTCTCCTGCATTGCAGGCAGATTCTTCACCAGCTGAAGTACCAGGGAATCTCCTCAAATCACTGACTTCCCTGGAAATAGAAGGACCAGAGTGTCATCATAATATATCTTTCATCAAAACATAAAGACAGCATGATTCAAATAATTTGTACCATGATGATTCTACCAGAAGGTATGATCTTACTATAAGATGCTGGGTCTTGTCATTTGTTAAGTAGGAGGTTGTAGGAATAAAAGAGAGTCTTTCCCATAATCCTGCCCTAAGAACAAGTGGTAGAAACCAGTGTAAAGCAGGTTTCTCCTCACCCCATTTTCAGCTTTACCAGAGCCTCTTAAGCATATTTACTCTGCCAGCACCCCGAATTTCCTAGATGTGTCATGATGCAACAAAATTCAGAGCCATTAAAAGTCTTCCTTTATTGTAACATGTTTTATTCTGGAAATTTTTGTGTATATAAGAAAGAAACTGTTGAAAGAAAATCTCTGCTCAGCAAAGGAAACCATCAACAAAATGAGAAGGCAGGCTACTCAATGGAAGAAGATATGTGCAAGTCATATATCTGATAAAGGGTTAATACCCAAAGGAAATTAGAAACTTAGACACTTAATATCAAAAAAGCAAACAGCCAGATTAAGAAGATGCTCACTATCACTAATCATCAGGAAACACAATTCAAAGCCACAGTGAGATAGCACCCCTTACCTGTCAGAATTGGTAAGGGTGTGGAGAAAAGGGAACCTTCATGGACTGTTGGCGGGAATGTACGTTGGTACAGCCACTATGGGCATCGGTATGGAAGTTCCTCAAAAAACTAAAAATAGAACTACCATATGATCCAGTGATTCTACTTTTGGGTATTTATCCAATGAAAAGGAAAACACTAACTTGAGAAGAGATATGCATCTGCATATTCATTGAAGCATGACTTACAATAGCCAAGATATGGAAACAACCTCATCGCCTGAGAGATGAATCAATAAAGAAGATGCAGCACACGCACGCACGCACGCACACACACACACAGGAATATTCAGTTCAGTTCAGTCACTCAGTCATGTCCGACTCTTTGCAACCCCATGAATCACAGCACGCCAGGCCTCCCTGTCCATCACCAACTCCCGGAGTTCACTCAGACTCACGTCCATCAAGTCAGTGATGCCATCCAGCCATCTCATCCTCTGTCGTCCCCTTCTCCTCCTGCCCCCAATCCCTCCCAGCATCAGAGTCTTTTCCAATGAGTCAACTCTTCGCATGAGGTGGCCAAAGTACTGGAGTTTCAGCTTTACTATCATTCCTTCCAAAGAAATCCCAGGGCTGATCTCCCTTAGAATGGACTGGTTGGATCTCCTTGCAGTCCAAGGGACTCTCAGCCTGAGAAATGAATCAATAAAGAAGATGCAGCACGCGTGCACACACACACACACACACACACACAGAGGAATATTACTCAGCCATAAAAAGAATGAAATCTTGACATTAGAGCAAACACAGATAGAGCTAGAGGGCATTATGCCAAGTGAAATAAGTCAGACAAAGACAAATACCATATGATTTCACTTATAATGTGGAATTTAAAAAACAAACAAATGAACAAACATAATAAAATAGAAACAGACTCATAGATACAAAGAACAAACTGATGTTTGCCAGAAGGAAGGGGTTAGGGAGGCAGACAAAATATAGATAATGGGGATTAAGAGGTACAAAATTCTAGTTATAAGAAAGTCACGGGGATGTAATGTACAGCATAGAAACTTTATTCAAAAATATTGCAATAACTTTATATAGTGACAGATGATAACTAAGCTTACCATAGTGACCCTCTCAAAATGTATTTAAATACTAAATTGCTGATGTACATCTGAAGCCAAGTGACACTGCATGTCAATTATACTTCAATTAAAAATAGAAACCAATGCATGCTTTGGAAAAAAATCACAAACAACATGAAATATCAAACTAACTATCTTTGCTGAGAATTTTGTCTTAAATTAGGAACCGTATGATCCCTAAGTAATAATATTGAATACTGTCTCACTACCATGATCAAAGTCAAGAAACACTTGAGTTTCAACACAACTGGAAATTAAAACGATGTTTAACAATAGTAACATCGAAGTGAGATGCAAAAAATCTGTTGCCCTCTGAATTGTTAAAAGAGTTCTTCTAAGTATACTTAAATAATTTTAGCATTTAAGCTATGTTTTGAGGCATTATATGACCTCAAACATAAATAAGGTTTCAGTGCCTAGCCTTTTGATTTTGGATACAAGCACAGATTCAGAAAAATAACTTCAAAATGCATTTATCATTAAAAAACAAAACAGCTATGAGAAAAACAAAGAAGGATCTACAAAGAAATGGAAGTCATTCTCAAATGATACGAGTCTACCCTGAGCCTCTCCCGACAATAATTGGATTTGGTTGAATAGAAATAAGAGCCAAGTGAACAGATGTTAGGTGATGGAGCAGAACCTGCTCTTTTCGAATTAAACAACCAATTATGAGTGGATAATGATGTGTGCAACTGGTAGTCACTGGAAATGTTTCCAATTCAGACCAAGTAATCAAACTAAGATGCCGATATATTTGATTCTGCACAGGGTTGGAATCTAACTGTTTAAAAGCACTATTTTTAAAACAATGCATAACGTGTGGGTTGACGAATTCAGTGTTTAGGACTTTTGGAGATAATATAATGGCAAGCTTTCCCCCCTTATATAAATTATGACCAAACTCTAGTTTTCTATTTTATTTATTGATGTATAGTTGAATTTACAATGTTGTGTTAATTTTTGCTATATAGCAAAGTGATTCAGTCATACACATACATACATTCTTTTAAAAATTCTTTTCCATTATGGTTTATCACGAGATATTGAATATAGTTCCCTGTGCTATACGTCAGGCCCTTGTTGTTTATCCATCCTATATATAATAGTCTGCATCTGCTAACCAGGGGTTTCCAACCTCTGGGAGCTAATGCCTGAAGATCTGAGGTGGGGAGCTGATGCAACAGTAATAGAAATAAAGTGCCCAATGAATGTAATGTGGTTTGAATCATCCCCAAACCATCCCGTCCAACCCCGGGTCGTGGAAAAATTGTCCTCCATGAAACTGGCCTCTGGTGCTAAAAAGGGTGGGGACCACTGTCTAACCCTGAACTCCTGATTCATCCCTCTTCAACCCCTATTCCCTTGGCAACACTAATTAACTAAGATTGACAGGTATTTGTGATCTGACTACCATGATCAGCCAGGACAGGTTTTTAAAATCTTAATTACTAATTTAGAATATTCATACAATTGACTAAAATGCCTTCTCTTAGAAACCTATAAATAAAGTGTCAAAGTCTTTATTATACCTTAATTTTTAATTTTCACAACATCACTGTCTGAACTAATATTTTGTGGCAACTGTAACAAATGGTCACTAACTGGGTGGCTAAAAACAACAGAAATATATCCTCTCACAGCTCTAGGGACCCAAAGTCTGAAGTCCAGGTGTTAGCAGAGCCACACACCCTCTGGAGGCTCCAAAGAGAATCTGTTCCTTGTCTCTTCCAGATTCTGATGGCTGCCGACATTCCTTTGCTTGTGGCCACGTCATCCTCTGTATTTACACTGTCTTATCTGTTGTGTGTCTGTCTCAAACTCTCCTGTGTCTCCCATGTAAGTAGACATGTGACTGCATTTAGGGCCTGTTTGACTAAACCAGGACAAGCACCCACTTTCAGGACCTGTAACTCTTTGTAACCCCATGGACTGTAGCCCACCAGGCTCCTCTGTCCATAAGATTTCCCAGGCAAGAATACTGGAGTGGGTTGCCATTACCTCCTCCAGGGGATCTTCCCAACCAAGGGATGGAGCCCAGGTCTCCTGCATTGGTAGGCAGATTATCACTGCACCAAAGGGAAGCCCAACTCAATCACATCAGAGGTTGCAGGGATGTGACATGACTATCTCTGGGGAAATCATTTCTTGGCTTGTCTTTATTTCACTCTTCCTGAATGGCAGTTAGGGTCATGCCTGGGTTAGAACCCAGTCCTTATTCAGGACAGATCACCCCCTGAGTCTCAAGAAATCTCAGTGTGCCAAGGAGGCAAGTGCAATAACTATAAGGGAAGAGAACTCCATGCATGGAATGGTCTCATTGATTCCTTAATGGGTCAGCATGCTTTAGCCCTGGGAAGACATAAAATTAAGAAAAAAAATATATATATATAAGGAAAAAACCCCATAGTATCAAATAATTTTGCATTAGAGTCTGTATTGGATATTGCATACACTTGTGATAGTAAGATATTTTGCCCAATTAGCATACCAGTAACTTGCAATTGTGACTCCAATTTAAACTGTGAAATTGAGTCAACGATTTAGACTTGTGGTTTTCAGTTGAAATCTTACTTTTAGAAATTTAAGAACTTAAAAATAATATTTCATATTTATAAGTACTTAATTGATGAGTTATTCAAGTATTCACAAATATCTCATTTGTTAAGTCAGACAAGTTAAAGTACTTAAAAGGAAATTAAACATATTAAATTAATGCACAAGGCTTTAAGTGTTGAAAAACATTTAACTACATTTGAAAATGAAACAAAATCATTAATCAAAGTTCCCTTAAGAATGGTTGTTAAAACTAGCCTGATTTATAAATAGGCTAATGAGGTTTGTAAGCCAAACTTAGACCTAAGTACAATTATGATTTTGATTACGTAACTCCGATAGTGCACAATCTCATTTTAAAATCAGAGTAACCTCTGACTAGTCTTTTCTGGGAGTAAATGTTGTCCTCATTTGTTTTTGATAAAAAGTGATGTCTCATTTTGGAGTTGGTGAACAAGAATGCTATTTTGGAGGAGCAGAACAGGCCGGGACCCAGCCAGCTCTCCAGGGCCAGCAGCAAGGCAGGCTTGGTGAGAAGTTGACGGTTCTTTTCCTGTCTAGGGTCTGAGCCCACAGAGGTCAGGAATCTATTCCTAAGGATTAAAGAGTATAAAAGTGAAGAATCAGGGGGCCATTAACTTCTTGAGTACCTAGGAAGGGTCACTGATGAATAAGAAATCACCAAGTTAAGAAAATATCCATTTTGTTATCTGAAGTGTCATCAAGAGACAGAAAAATAAAAATTTTAAAAAAATAGAAAAAAAAGAGAAAAGTACAGGTATCCCCTACTTTTTTAAAGTTTGCTTTAGCAGCAGCAGCAACACCACTTGACTTTACAAAAGACCTACATGACTACCTGCTTTCACTAACCGAAAGAAATCGGAAGACAATTTTTGCTTTTACGAAAAAAAACTAAAATAGAAAGTAGGGTTCAGCAATTTTTTTTTTTTTGGTCCAGTGAGCCATTATAAAAGCAATATGCACACTGAACAGAGCAGTGAATGTGCCCACCAAACTTCCCCGGAAGTAACACTCAGCACTCAGTATCCAGCCTCCATAGCTCTGAATATTGTCTGTGAGCATCTGTGCTTTATATCAGTTTATTTTTGCCCTGTTAGCAAGAGTGAATTGTTCATTCACTCTACCCCCATTCGACTTAGGAAAGGTTTCATGGGACCACTTTACTTTCTGAGAGTGGGAGAAACCAGTAAAGGAAAATAACCTGTTTCTTGTCTTACTATCAGGAATTCAGAGAATTCTAAGAGTTCCTCAAAGGAAGAATGAGGGTAAATGAACTTAGTCTGTCCACATCATTAAATCTGCATTAAAGTGAAAATTAAAGGTAATCATCAAAAGTCATTATGAAGGATCCCAACCTAATGTGGAGAGAGACATTTCCCTTTTTCTGTAGCTCTTCAAGGAAACAGTAAAGAACCCGCCTGCAGTGCAGGAGACGCCAGTTCGATTCCTGGGTCATGAAGAGCCCCTGGAGAAGGGCTAGGCTACCCACTCCAGTGTTCTTGGGCTTCCCTTATGGCTCAGCTGGTAAAGAATCCTCCTGCAATGTGGGAGACCTGGGATTGATCTCTGGGTTAGGAAGATCTCCTGGAGAAGGGAAAGGCTACCCACTCCAGCATTCTGGCCTGGAGAATTCCATGGACCATATAATCCACCGGGTCACAAAGAGTCGGACACAACTGAGCGACTTTCACTTTCACTTTCAAGGAAACAAACGAAAACTAAAAGAGAGAAGAGAAGCAGAGAGACATATTTTTCTTTGGCTAGTGGGTTATTTGCAGAGAAGGCAACGGCACCCCACTCCAGTACTCTTGCCTGGAAAATCCCATGGATGGAGGAGGCTGGTAGGCTGCAGTCCATGGGGTCACTGAGAGTCGGATACAACTGAGCGACTTCACTTTCACTTTTCACTTTCATGCACTGGAGAAGGAAATGGCAACCCACTCCAGTGTTCTTGCCTGGAAAATCCCATGGATGGAGGAGCCTGGTAGGCTGCAGACCATGGGGTGGCGAAGAGTCGGACACGACTGAGCGATTTCACTTTCACTTTTCCCTTTCATGCATTGGAGAAGGAAATGGCAACCCACTCCAGTGTTCTTGCCTGGAGAATCCCAGGGACGGGGGAGCCTGGTGGGCTGCTGTCTATGGGGTCTCACAGAGTCGGACACAACTGAAGAGACTTAGCAGTGGGTTATTTGAGCTGTCACTGGGTATTTCCATCTTATGATCCTTCTACTTCCTCAAGCTAACAATTCCAAAGGAAAGGGGAAAATTGTGGTTTTTGAGGACTGGGCTGTAATTCAAGGATGGTAAGTGTTCGACAAAGTAGCTCTGCCTGGTAAAGAGTGAATGTCAGAAGAAAGATGTAACAAAGTGGATGAGAAGAAATTATGAGATCTAGAATCAGATTTCTCTCACCAATGCCATAAAAATCTCATTATCAATTGGCTAAGGAAACTTGTGTTTCAAATTTAAAAAAAAAAAAAAAAAAACCAAGGAAACTTTGTGAGATGTTCTTTTTAAGTCAAAGCTTAAGTCCTTATTCTTTATGGATTCATTCAATTTTACTTTTCCTTGACAACATAGCTATCTCAATTACAAAATTTTATTGCTCAACATTTTTCTCAAAAAAATAAATATTCTGAGAATTAAAGAACTTACTGGAAATCAGTAGTGTTGGTATAGACATTGCAGGCCATTACTCCACCCCCCAAATTGCTAATCACTCTTACTCTTGACACTATAAATAATCTTCTCTAAATGGCAGTTTGGGGGTTAGAATAATTTCTGTCTCTATATTTATTTACTTGGCCATATGCAAAAAATAACCATTTTGGAAGCAATCATTCAGTGCCATCCACATTGACTGGAAATAGCAATGTATTTTTTCCCTTTAGTCTTGGTTTCAATCACTGGTAGACTGGCATGAACAAGCTGGCAATGTGAACCACAAATGTGTTTACTTACAAATGTGTACTGAAAATCTATGTTTATATCTATATTATATGTTCCCATATGGTGAGATGCATGTAATCAAGACATGCAAATATATGTATTTATATATTTCTATATATTGAATATATGTTCAGTTCAGTCGGTCAGTTGTGTCTGACTCTTTGCGACCCCATGGACTGCAGTATACCAGGCTTCCCTGTCTGTCACCAACTCTGGAGTTTGCTCAAACTCATGTCCATCAATTTGGTGATGCTATCCAACCATCTCATCTCTGTCATCCCCTTCTCCTCCTGCCTTCAATCTTTCCCAGCATCAGGGTCTTTTCCAATGAGTCAGTTCTTTGCATAAGGTGGCCAAAGTATTGCAGCTTTAGCTTCAGCATCAGTCCTTCCAATGAACATTCAGGACTGATTTCCTTTAGGATTGATTGATTTGATCTCCTTGCAGTCCAAGGGACTCTCAAGAGTCTTCTCCAACACCACAATTCAAAAGCATCAGTTCTTTGGTGCTCAGCTTCCTTTATGGTCCAACATGTTACATGTAAATAATCAGGCAAACTTATGTGTTTACATATTACATATTGCATATATCATATGTATATAATATATGCAAATATATATTTCCCTATATAATGAGTGTGTAGTTAATTTGGAACAGATTGTTTTTACTTCCCAGGTTGTTTGATCTTAGACATGATAAATGGTGTGATATCTGGATCCCAGAATCAAGGAACTGATTTAAAGCAAACAACTTAAGTAACATGAAGAATCTACTAATCTCTAAATTAAAAGGGGAATGGCACTTGACAAAAAGCCTCTTCTCTGATGGACACACCTTCTCCTCTACATCCAGAGGACTACTGTGTGTTGGGACCTCTCCCAGGCACACAGAACCAGGAACTGGTAAATGGTCAACAAATACATCCAGGTGCTTGGATCTCAAGCAAATGTGGGTTTTGCAAAATAGTTCAAGAGCCCTTGGGGACAGCTGAGAGTGGAACAATATTTCAGCCCTTTGGAGGACAGTGGATTCATGAAAGATGTCTGACCTTTCAGAAGCATTCTTTAAGTCACGTGATTGACACCAGTTAGAGTAGAAAGCAATCCTAAAGTCCTCCGTAAGTTGGTAGTAGATTAATTGTAAGAATGTCTTCAATTGTATCCCACCCTCTATTCATGCCCCTTGTTATATGACTTTAGAGGTCTCCACCATCGAGTGGAGCCCACTTCCCGTCCTCTTCAGTGTGGGATCCCCTTGTGACCTGGCCAAAACCACAGCCGATAGCCAATGGCAGAAATGACAGTGTTCTAGCTTGCAGCCCGTGCTCCAAATCTGTGCCTGCTTCAGCTCTCTTTCTCAGAACCTCCACCATATGAACAAACCTCAGCTACTCTGCTGGACGATGGGGGACATGGGGGCCAGTCATCCGTTCAGTCCTAGCTGATGGCCGGCCAGTAGCCAAACGTGAGTCAAGCATCCTAGCCCCCAACTGACTGCAGAGGCATGAAAGGGCTTGTCCAAGTTCAGCCAAGCCGGATCCAGATCAGCAGAACCACTCTGCTGATCCCTGGGCTTGTGAGCAATAATAAATGCTCATTAGTTCAAGCCACTGAGTGCTCCCATGGCATGTAACGCAACAATATCTAACTGATAGAAACCAACAAATCACTGCAAATGTCAAGATGGCATCACCTGTTTACCCACATGTATCTCATCTCTGGGTTTCCCTGGTGGCTCAGCGGTAAAGAATCTGCCTGCCAATGCAGGAGATGCAGGTTAGATCCCTGGTCTGGGAAGATTCCCTGCAGAAACAAATAGCAACCCACTCTAATATTCCTCGGAGAAGGCAATGGCACCCCACTCCAGTACTCTTGCCTGGAAAATCCCATGGGCAGAGGAGCCTGGTGGGCTGCAGTCCATGCGGTCGCTAAGAGTTGGACATGACTGAGCGACTTCACTTTCACTTTTCACTTTCCTGCATTGGAGAAGGAAATGGCAACCCACTCCAGTGTTCTTGCCTGGAGAATCCCAGGGACAGGGGAGCCTGGTGGGCTGCTGTCTATGGGGTCGCACAGAGTTGGACACGACTGAAGCGACTTAGCAGCAGCAGCTAATATTCCTGATGGGAAATCCCATGGACAGAGGAGCCTGGCAGGCTACAGTTCCACGGGGTTGCAAAAGAGTTGGACATGACTGAGCGACTAAGAGATAACAATAGCAATCCCATCTCTAAAAGTACTGATGGCCTGACACGGTATCCCTAGGAAGCAAGCCACGGGAGCTTCATTCTGGTGAAGGTCCATGAGTCCACTGATGCAGTGCCTACACGAGTGTTTCTGCCCATCTTGTAAGCATGCACATTCCAAACCAACCTATGGCCTGGCTGAGAGCTCGCCCGCATATGTCTGTAGTCCATTAACTTGCCTCTTTTTCACTTCATTGAACTTAAAGAGCAGCCAGCGTCTGTTCAGAAGCCACACCATGATTCCTCCTGCCTACAACCATCGCAATAAACCAGACAGATTTCTGGTTCATGGTAACGGCTCCCTTTACAGGAAGACGACATGGTAACAATACAACGGCCTAGAGGGAGGCTTATAGAACCTCATCATCAAGTCTCCAGTACACCCATGAAATAAAAATCAGCATGCACCACCCCAAGCAGGCATGAAACTAAAAATAACATTTGAATGGCCCAACCTCTGCCAGTCCTGGAGGTAACAGGCTTTTTCATGCTGTGCAGTGCAGTGTAGGGAGAACACTGCATTGGAAGTCAAGAGAGATGCCCTTCTCCCGTTGCTCTGTCTTCCATAGTTGCAAGGCCAAGGTCCCCTGGACACTTGGACTCTCAGGTAACTGCTGAGCATGCTTCTAGTCCTGTGATTTCAGGCTCTCATCCTGCTCTCTGGGTCTTCTACTTGACAGCTATGAATGAGTGTACAGAAATCAGAACGATGAAGTGGAAAGACCTCCAAACCAAGAGTACTTAGTTCAGTCTCTGCCACCAAGTTATCAGGTGACCTTGGGCAAGTTCCACCTCTCGGCACCTCAGTTTGCTCATCTATAAAATGGGCGTTTCCTTTGTGCTACGTGATCTCGAAGGGCCTTTCTAGCTCAGGATGGGTGACTTCACAATGTCTTAAGGTCATCAGGTTTTTTCGCTTTATATATATGCGTGGAATCTAGAAGGATGGTACTGATGAACCTGTTCGCAGAGCAGGAATGGAGACACAGATATAGACAGACTTACGGACAAGGGTGGGGGGAAGAGAGAGGGGGTGAGATGAATGGAGAGAGCAGCATGGGTGCAGATACACTAATATACGCAAATAGATAGCCGATGGGAATTTGCATCTGACTCGGAACTCAAACAGGGCTCTGAAATAACCTAGAGGGTTGGGAATGGGTAGGAAGTGGGAGGGAGATTCAAGAGGGAGGGGACATATGTACACCAATGGTTAATTCATAGTGTTGTATGATAGAAATCAAACCAATACTGTAAATCAATCATCAATCAATGAAAAATAAATATTTAAAAAACAAACACACAAAAAAGTGTCATAAGGTTTGTAATGGCTTTCTAAACAGAGAGTGTGACTTAGACTGAGGCACAGAGACCGAGGCGTATTTAGGCAGTCACTTCACCCAGCCAGAGGTAAGTCACACAGAGCCTGGAGTTAGCGTGTCTGATTTCTGACAAGCAGGAGTAAGGGCCTGTCATTTGCAGAAGCGCTTCAAGGAAAATGTCATCCACTATCAAAACCAAGTGTCTTGGAGATTTTCTTGGAGGTCCAGTGGTTAAGACACTGGGCTTCCAATGCAGGGGGTGCGGGTTCAATCCCTGGGTGGGGAACTAGGATCCCACATTCTCCATGGCCTGACCCCCACCAGAAAAAAAAAGACCAAGTATTTTCTCTACCATGCCCATTATGTAACATTTCAGTGTGCCCCGGGGGTGCTGGACAGCTCAGCATACATCCTGGACGCAATGTGGCCGATGGGATGTCCATGAACTACTGCCTTTATGTCCAATTGAAACTCTCAAGCTTAAGGTCCTCCATGCAGGCTTTGTCACACAGGGACCAAGCAGACTAATTACGGGGCTTCCCCACCTACAAGGAGACAAGACACAGACACTCTGTGATGGAGGCTTTTCCAAGCACGGCCTGGGAGAACCTCTGCTGGATGCGCCACAACAAGACCTAGTTGCATTCACTGGAGCTCACAGTATTTCAAAAAGTAGAGTGGAGACCAGGTCACTGGAAAGCCACGACATGACGCTTATCAGCAGGGCCAGACTCGGGAAACTAATAGACAAACGTAAGTTGTTGCTAGAGTCCTCCCCACCCCTGTTCATGTGCCACATCCCTTCTTTCTTTCAAAACACCCTCGATCTTCTAGCACCTCATACTGCCTCTGACCACTAATAGGCTTGGCCCCCAGATCTATTTTACCATATGATAGGGCTTCGTTCCATCTGGCTGTGGAAACCTTCTACTCCTGTTCTCCTTTAAATAAACAAAAAGCTTACTGTCCTTTACCCTCATGAATTTAATCTCTACCTTGCCCTAGGTGACAACTAGAATAACTAATTAATCCCCTCAATGTAAACCAGTTTACATGTTTGACACAGTATATAAACGTCCCTACAGAAGGTATTCATAAAATATGAAGAAATAAGGAAAAAGTCTAAACATCTTTAAGATCACCAGTCATCAAAGCAATGCAAATTAAAACAACAAAATGCCACTTTTCACTTATCATATTAACCAAGAGGATAATCCTCATTGCAAGTAAGGGTGTCATGTGGCACATTTAAAATTTGTATAATAAGTTTTACTAATCTTCCAGGAAAATTAAAAGGTCACAGACCCTTTAGTCCAGTATTTTTTCTAGGACTCAAACCTAAAATCATATCAGAAATAAAGACAGAAATTGGTATAGGATGTCATGATACATTATTTATGATAAAAACTACATGTACTCCAAAACATGTACCTAGGGAATGGTATTTTAGACAGCTTTCAAAAATTAGGTTTTTTGATTTTATGTTAAAAAGAGTTAAGTAACATACAAATCTGTATATATGATATTTTCTCAACTGACAGTTTAAAAGTAACATAGGGAGGTACAAAATTTTTAATAGGATTCTTTCTAGATTAATAGGTTGGAGGGTAGTTTCAATTTCCTTTTGTAACCTTTTCTGCATTTTTTCATCTTTTGAAATAATGAGTATAAATTATTCTTATCATCAGAAAGAAAATTCCTTAAAAACTCATAATAAAGGGACTTCCCTGGTGGTTCGGTGGTTAAGACTTTGTCTTCCAGTGCAGAGGGTGTGGTTCAATCCCTGGTTGGGGAGCGAAGATTCCACATGTCTCATGGCCAAAAAACCAAAACATAAAACAGAAGCAATATTGTAATGAATTCAATAAAGACTTTAAAAATGGTCCATATAAAAAAAATCTTAAGAAAAACTAAAGTTTGCCTAAGTTGCTTTCCTGGTGGCTCAGATGGTAAAGAATCTGCCAGCAATGCAGGAGACCCAGGTTTTATCCCTGGGACAGGAAGATACCCTGGTGAAGGGAATGGCTACTTACTCCAGTTTTCTCGCCTGGGAAATCCCATGAACAGAGGAGGCTGGCAGGCTACAGTCTATGGAGTCCCAAAGAGCTGGACACAAGTAAGCGACTAACACTTTCAAACTTTAACTTGCCTAATTTGGGCAAATTAAAAAAAAAAAAACTCAAAACAAAAACAAAGGAAGGAGGTCAGATCTTTAGGGATCAAGCCACCTTTTGAGGATCCTTGAATCGCAGAATGTGTGACCTGACTTTCTCCCCCAAATACCATGTTGAGCATGAAGGCTGCTTCTAGGGATGGTCAGGCTGATGGGGAGACCAGCAGCCCTGAGCGAGGCACCCACCCTCCTGCCTCCCACCTCTCATTGGAAGCAATTAGAGGAAATGAGTGGTCTGCATAGGGAAACCCATCGCAGATTTGCCAGCAGGAACCATTACAGGAAGGAAACCATGTCACACAGGCACGCCGAACCACTTATTGAAGGTGGACGGTAAATCTGGCCTAAAGAAGATCGTGTGTACCCTTTCTGTTGACTCCCGGCCGGTCAACTGGCTTAGTCTCCATCTGAGGTGGGAAATATCATGCTTGCTCTTCAGATTCAGAGAGGAAGGTATTGAGTCGCTAAGAGTAACTGGCTTTTTTTTTTTAAAGATCTTTTTTTGATGTGAACCTTCTTGAACGTCTTTATTGAATTTGTTACAATATGGCTTCTGCTTTGTGTTTTGGTTTTTTGGGCTGCAAGGCATGTGGGATCTCAGCTCCCCGACCAGGGATCGAACCGGCACCCCCTGCATTAGGAAGCGAAGTCTTAACCACTGGGCCACCAGGGAAGTCCCAGTAAACGGCTTCTTTTGAAACTCAAAGAGAGAATGACTGCCTAGTCTTCTTCACCGTGCACGTGGTGCTCTGTCCACCAGGGGCACACATGCACCATGGGAGTGGCACCCTGTGTCCATTTATATCCCATCTTGAACTTTCCAAGACTTAAAATTCCTATAGCCTGGATCCCCATGCCACCAAGTTAAAAGCGGTGTCATCAAATCCATAGTCCACCAGCCTCATAGAGAAGGGTAAGTTTCCACAAAGGGAACTTGTTTTCCTTAACTTCTTCCTAAAAGCCTCAGAACATCCAATTCTCATTTACCTGCATACCAGAAACTGATGAATTAAACACTTCTTGGTCAGGTTTATACGTACTTGTCTTGAAACCTTTTGAGGGGGTCGGGGTGGGGGGGTGCATATTGTGCTGCACGTGGGATCTTAGTTTCCTAACTAGGGATTGAAACTGCGCCCCCTGCATTGGGAACATGGAGTCCTAACCACTGGACCACCAGGGAAGTCCCTCAAACTCATTTTTCTTCTCATTGTGATAAAATGTGTGTGCACGCCTACTCAGTTGTGTGTGACTCTTTGGGACCCAATGGACTGTAGCCTGTCAGGCTCCTTTGTCCATGGAATTTTCCAGGCAAGACTACTGGAGTGGGTTGCCATCTGCTCCTCCAGGGCATCTTCCAGACACAGGGATCGAACTCATGTCTCTTGTATCTCCCGCATTGGTAGGCAGGTTCTTTACCAGCTGAGCCACCATTAGCCATGTGTAAGTGTGCAGTTCAGTGCATTCACATTGCTGGGCAACCATCATTACTGTCCATTCTCAGGATTTTTTCATCATCCCAAATTGAATCTTCCACCCATTAAACAATAACTCTCTGTTCTCCCTGGCCCCAGCCCCTGGGAACAATCATTCGACCTTCTGTCCCTGTGACTTGGCCCATTCTGTGTATCCAGACAAAGTGGAATGTCACACCATCTGTGTTTCTGTGTCTGGCTTATCTCACTCAGCGTAACATTTTCAAGTTGAACCAAGATTTGTGAAGTAACAGAATCTCTAAGTGGATAAGCCAGCCTGTAAAGTCCTTCCTTCTTATTTCCAGTCCCTTGACTTTTCCTTTTCAAAGGTCTTATTTGACCAGTGCTCCCTTTTTGAACAGCCAGAGTCCTACGACGTTGGACAGACTCCCTCAGGAAGTGTGCGAATTCCCTGCCAACCCAGGAGCCAGGCAGGACTGAGATAACCACTTGGTGGGGATGTTGCAGAATTTTGAATTAGATGAGCTTCAAACTCTGGTTCTATTCGAAGGCCTTGTGACTTATACAGATGAAGGCTCCTGTTTGTTCCTTCATTTATTCACGTAGGAATCTGTCAGCCTTTCCTGAGTGCCTGTTGCATATAAATGAGGGATCTTGATGCAACGTGGTGACAGGTCATTTTGACTTGGCTCCCAACCCCTGGGGTGGAATCAGAAGCTTGGGCCCTGCCCTAGGAGAGTTGCCTTTGCTCTCAGTCAGCTGGCACTGGCGAGTACACCCAGGGAGGACTGCCAGTTACCTACATGCTTGAGTGGAGACGCTGGCTTGTGGTAGAGGCTCCCTTAGTTGTGCTGCTCTATCTATCAGCCAGAAAAACATAAACAGACTCAAAGGGCAGCCCCGGGTCCTGAGACTGCTATTCCCCAGACTCTAATGTAAAAGCACAGCCCAGTGACTCCTCTGCTGCTTACTAACACTGTGATCCGCGGCAAGTCACTTAAAACTTTGTGAGCCTCAGTGTTCTCATCAGTAAAATGGGGATAAAACATACCCATGCCAGGATTCTGGTAGGAATGAAACAAGTTGGTGCCTGAAAAGTGACTTGCAAAAGGCTTGGCACATTGAAGGCATTAAGAAAATGCCAGGCCCTCCGGCAGGGTTTTTTCCAAAGACACCCATCCTTGCAATACCCATGCAGCCCTACAATAAGCCAGCCCTAGACCTGTAGGCACCAGAATGAAGAATCAGCATCTCCTGGGCTTCTTTCAGATTGCTAGCTGGGGACAGGGAAAGTCTGCTTCAGAAAAACCAGCATGCTGGTTTGAGAGGGAGAATACCCCTTTAGGTATCAGCAGAGTAAATCTTGAGAGGCATAAAGAGAGGTTCAATCCAAAGAAAACCTAGTGTCCTATGAGTCAGGAATAAGATCTGAGTGGTTCTCCCGCTGGAGCTCATAACACAGCACGGATCAGGATCTGTGAGTCTCAGGACCATTGTCTCCAGTGGCCGCCTGCATGGAGGTGAATGCCATCTCATCAGGGACAGTCTTATCCAGGAGGGACTCACTGACCGGCTGGCAATCCACAGAGAGCAACTGTTGCCTGGTGGGGAATCTACCCCAAGAGATGAGCGTCTGGAAGCCAGTGGAAGGGAGGTGCATGTTTGGTGAAGGTGAGGGTGTGGCTCGGAGTGGCTTGTGGTGATGCGTTCACACCGGGACCCTGACTGACCAGAGGCTGTGAGGAGCTCACACGTGGAGCAGGCAGAGCTACAAATACTGCCAGGCTTTCTGAGGGTGGAGGCATGTTCATCTTAGACATTCAAGAATAGAAATCGTTCCTCTAATTAGGAACGATGACCTCATGTTCATGTCTGGAACCAGTTCCCATTCTCAAAAGTGCACAGGAGCTGGGGGGAGTGAATGCTGGTTCCTTGTTTTAGTTGCTTCAGATGAGGTCTTAGTTGGGTTTTAAACATGAAAAATAGCCAATTCTCTCTCTCTTTTTTTAATAATTGGGTTCTCTTAAGGGGACGACAGAGGATGAGATGGCTGGATGGCATCACCGCCTCGATGGATATGAGTTTGAGTGAAGTCCGGGAGTTGGTGATGGACAGGGAGGCCTGGTGTGCTGCAATTCATGGGGTTGCAAAGAGTCGGACATGACTGAGCGACTGAACTGACCTGAATATCATACTAAATATTTCTGTCTTTTGCTTATTTACTTACTCTGTTGCTCTAACAATTTAGTTGTTGATGTTGTTTACACACTAAGTTGTGTCCAGCTCTTTTGCGACCCCGTGGACTGTGGCCTGCCAGGCTCCACTGTCCATGGGATTTCTCAGGCAAGAATACTGGAGTGGAGAGCCATTTCCTTCCTCAGGAGATCTTCCCAACTAGGGATTGAACCCATTTCTCCTGCACTGGCAGGCAGATTCTTTACCACTGAGCCACCTGGGAAATCCAACAATTTAGTAGTAAAGTTCTTATTTCTGAGCCATTTCTGTGTTTTAGAACACTTGCTTCCGTTATCCCTACAGTGGGGAAGGTTCATAAATTCATTATTGTCAATTATTTAATGCCATGACATATCAACCCGGACCCTCTGAAAAGCAGACCCTACAACAGAATACACTGTGCAAGGATTTTATTTGGGAAAAAGTCTTGGGAGAAAATTGGGAGGGAAAACGCTGGGAGGGTCTTCTACTGAGATGCTAGTCTGACTTGGGCAGGAGAGAAGGAAAGCGGAAAGTGAGATGAAGTGTCTGAGACTGCTGTGCTGTCTAAGCAAGGTTTGGCAAGGGTGCTGGGGAGTCTGGAAGCTGAAGGTGACCTTCAGGGAACCCTCAGTATCCTGCCACATGTGGTCATTGGCTCAGGGCATCCCGTGTGAAGGGCTGACTGGGTGCAAAAACCATGATGGAGTTCGGAGCCCAGCAGCTGGGGACTTTGATGGATGCCATTTTCTGCAGTTTGAGGTCACACAGTCACCATAGTGGCAGAGTTTCTCAAACTCAACTGTTGACATTTTTGGCCAAATAATCCTATGTTGTGGGGTCTCTCCTGTTCATGGAGGATGTTTATCAGCACCCCTTGAGACTCAGCTGGTAAAGAATTTGCCAGCAATGTAGGAGACCTGGGTTCAATCCCTGAACTGGGAATGTCCCCTGGAGAAGGGAAAGGCTACCCACTCCAGTATTCTGGCCTGGAGAATTCCAAGGACTGTATAGCCCATGGGGTCGCAAAGAGTCTGACACGACTGAGTGACTTTCACTTCACTTCACTTGACCTCTACCCACTAGGTACCAGTAGCCTCTTCCTTCTGCAGTCATCAAAAATGTCTGCAATTTATATTGCCAAATGTCCTGGGTGAGGGAGAGGGGGAATCACTTGCAGTTGAGAAACATTAGAACAGAGAAGTTTAAAGAAATTTGGGAAGGTTTCTCAGGAAAATTATAAAATCAGAGTGAAAGAAGATCCCTCTGAATATATCATGAACTATGATCATTTATAACTGTTGGAGAAGACTCCAACAAATGTTGGAGGAGACTCTTGAGAGTCCCTTGGACTATAAGGAGATCCAACCAGTCCATCCTAAAGAAAATCAGTCCTGAATATTCATTGGTAGGACTGATACTGAAGCTGAAACTCCAATACTTTGGTCACCTGACGTGTAGAACTGACTCATTGAAATAGACCCTGATGCTGGAAAAGACTGAAGGTGGGAGAAGAAGGGGACAACAGAGGATGAGATGGTTGGATGGCATCACTGACTCAATGGACATGAGTTTGAGTAAACTCCAGGAGTTGGTGATGGACAGGGAGGCCTGGCGTGCTGCAGTCCATGGGGTCACAAAGAGTCGGACACGACTGAGTAACTGAACTGAACTGATATATCATTAATATTGAATTATAGATTCAGAGCTATTAAAAAAGAAGTAACTCAGGTGACGAATTCTAAGTAAACAAGATGATCCCACTATAGCAATGTGCACTGCATGCGTGCAGGCATGTGTGATATGTTGCTTCACTTCTGTCCAACTCTTTGCAACCCCATGGCCTATAGCCCACCAGGTTCCTCTGTCCATGGAATTCTCCAGAGAAGAATACTGGAGTGGGTTGCCATGCCCTCCTTCAGGGGATCTTCAGGACCCAAGGATCGAATCCCAGTCTCTTCAGTCTCCTGCAGTGGCAGGTGGGGTTCTCTACCCTACCTGGGAAGCCCCAATATGCCACTGACTGGATATTAATTTCCATTCCAAGTAAAATTTCCCGCCTTGAGATGAACTTACAGTCAGATATCTTATATAAGGATACAAAAATAAAGTCTAAAAAATGAAATAGACCTCATGTGTCTGTGGGCCTCACGTGTCCCATCGTAGTGCAAACACAAGACAAGCTCACTTATTCTGGAGATGGATGAGAATCCCTCCCCTGCAGTAGGATACATCCATTACAGTGACAGGACACACTGAGTTCACATTTAACTCAACAGAAACACGTGCATCGGGAATGGAAATGAAATCAAGGTATGAGGCATATGAGGTTCTAGGAATCAAGCGTCTCAGATTTTCTTTTCACCAAATCATTAAAGAGCTTTTGACTTGCCCAATTCCGCGAGGCCACAGGTTAACACCACCAGGTACATTCCCACCAGGACTGCGGAGCATACCCGCACATTGACTTGAATGGCTCTGGGTGTGATGCTGGTGTGAGCACAGCTACATCTCGCCTCGATGGTGCCTATTGTCTCCTAATAGGTCTTTTGCTTCCTTCCTTGCTCTTTTCCACAGGGCAGCCAGGTTGCCTTCTTTGAAACAAATCAGATGCCACGTTCCCTCTTAACTCGAAAGCCTCCCAGCCTTCCTATTCCACATATAGGAGTAGTCGTGCTCTGGCACCCAGATCCTGGCTACGCAGAGATGGCCTGGGGACCAGTGGTGGCGAGGGCTTCCCAGGTGTGTCTGAGGGACACAGACTCTGGGTCTGCCCAGATCTCCTGAATCAGGGTCGGCACACACACTGGAGCTTGTGGGGCTCAGTCCTCATGGTCTGACCTGCAGTTGCTTCTTTCCCTTCATCTCCCTCTGCCCTCCCCTCGCTCCTCTTCTGTAGCCAGTTGGGGCTCTGCAGTCATTCAATCTACCATGTCCCAGCCCAGCTTTCTGACCTTCTACTCACCCCCTGCAGGTGCCTCTAATGTCATCTCAACTCCGGAGGCTTCCTGATCACTGTAACTAAAGCCCTTCTGAGACCCCAACCCTGTTGGCCCAGGTCACTCTTCATCCTTATTTTAAATCAGAGTGCTCACCTCCACCTGCCCTGTGATACACTACTACACATTCCTGTTGTCTGTCTCCAGGTTCATGGGAGTAGGGACTTTGTACTTTTTTCACTGATGAATCCCTGGACCCTAGAACAAAGCCTAGCCCACAGTATGCTGTTAGTAAATAATTGTTGACTCAATGGATAACTGAATCGGGCATCCTTATGGGGCTCAGTCCCTGGAGAGGGAGGAGGCTCTGAAAGAACACAGAAGAGGCTGGGGTCCTCCCGATCACCCGGCGAGTCTGGCTGTCTTGTCTGACGTTCTGTGATGCTCCCTTCAAAGCTGCCCAGAAATGAATCTCAGCCAAAGCCAAGTATCTGACTGCGGGGCAGATTCTCTGCTCAGTCAGAGAATAAGCCCGGATCAAGCTGAGGCTCTGGGAACAAAACACCGAGCTGCCTCTCCTCTTCTGGCAAACAGCAAACAGGAGGATCAAGCTGTGCATTTCCTTTAGATGAGGTGTTTTCTTTTAAAGGAAAAATGGCCAAAGTTTCCAAAATGCATGGGATTTTCCTTTTTTTCCAGAAGAAAGATTTACTTCTTAAAAAGCAACCTGTTTATACATTGCTGGAAGATTTATCTGGAACAGAATTAAAATAGGAGAACTTGATTGGACACATCTGGAGCAGATGGGCGTGTTGTGCTTGGCTTCCTGTGGATGTTTAAACTGGGGTTAAGATGGGGGAGATGGTAACACTGTCTGAGGACAGGTGTCTGGAAAAGACGAGCATGGAGGATGCGCAGAGGTGCAGCATGCAAAACAGCAGGCTGAATCATAACAAACCTTTCACTCTCTTGCCCCATCAAAGCTATGCTTAAATGTTAATGCATGGAAAGACGATGAAGGCTCAAGAACAGCCTCTGAGACCGTAGAGTTGAAGAACACTTCGTATATAAGGATAGAGCTAGTCCCTCAGTCGTGTTCGATTCCGTGATTCCATGGACTGTAACCCGCCAGGCTCCTCTGTCATGGAATTCTCCAAGCCAGGGTACTAGAGTGGGTTGCCATTTCCTTGTCCAGAGGATATTCCCTGCCCAGGGATCGAACCTTGGCCTCCTGCATTGCAGACAGATTCTTCACCATCTGAGCCACCAGGCAAGCTACCTAAGAATATCTTTTTAAAAGAGTCTTTACTGAATTTGGTACAATATTGCTTCTGTTTTATGGTTTGGTCTTTTGGCCATGAGGCATGGCACCCCAACCAGGGATTGAATCTGCATCTCCAGCACTGGAAGGTGAAGTCTAGACCACTGGACCGCCAGGGAAGTCCCCAGAACGCCTTGCTTAAATCTATGCCTGGGTCGTCTGAAGGCTAAAACATCATCTGGAGAATTGTTAGAAGAAAAGCTTCTCTTGCCAAACCCCCAGTCATCCCAAACTCTCAAAACCTGAATGAAAACTTTCACACGAACTGTGGGTATGTTGAGGATCAAGTCAGCTCTATAAGGAAGTTGCAACTAGGGTGGAGATACAACACCAGGAAAGGTTTTGAAATATATGAAATATTCAGCAAATTGCGCTTGGATGTTGACGTTAATATTTTTAGTTACTGAAGCACAAAGGGATCATTAAGTGACCTGCTGCCACCGTCTTTACTCAGATTTTCTGCTTGGAATTAATTTCTTTTCTTTTTTTTTTCCAGCCATATAAACAAATTTGTTGTAGGCTTTTGGTATTCAAAGGGATATTTACAAGAAAGAATATAAAGATAATAATCCCCGTGGTTCTGGAGGAGAAATGCTGAATTTCATACACAGAGCTATCACTTAGGACTAGACAATGCTCTGTGGACAGAAGATGGTCTAACATTCACATATTAGAAAAATGTCAGTGTCTACAAATGTATTTTTATTATCAGCAAAAAAATCCAACATAGTTCTTAGTAACTCTGAAAAACATCCATCTTTAAAGGTTCTTTTTCTCTCATTTCAGGTTCCCAAACTACCACAAATGATCCAAAATACCATATTCTCATAATCACTCAATGTTAGAAATAAAGTGCAATGATAACCGATTCCAAATCAATTTATATTATGTCTCAATATGCTTCTTTAAAAATAATGTCTCCATTATTGGAATTGACATATATATACTAGTATAAAATAGATAAACTAATAAGGACCTACTATATAGCACAGGGAACTCTACTCAATGCTCTATAATGTCCTTTACGGGAAAGGACTCTAAAAAGAGTGGATATGTGGATAACTGATTCACTTTGCTGTACACCAGAAACTAACACAACATTGTAACCAACTATACTATAAAAATTTTAAAAATAGGGACTTCCCTGGTGGTCCAGTGGTTAAGACTTCGTCTTCTAATGCAGGGCGTGTGGGTTCGATCTCTCAGGCTTCGAGGCCAAAAAATCAAAACATAAAACAGAAACAATGTTGTAATAAACTCAATAAAGATTTTTAAAAATGGTCTACATCTAAAAAAATTTAAATATAATTTAAAAATTAAAAAAAAAAAAGTCTCCAGTAATTCAAAGGTACCATCTCATTCTCAAACCTCTCAAACCTAACTTTAATTAAGCCCTGGCCAAACAAAATCAACCATTGTCTGCAATTATAAAGCAGGACTTCTGCAATTGAGGGACCCAAACTCCACCCTCCCCCAAATATATGACTTTCATTATTCTTTTAGAGCTTAAATGACTTTTCTGGTAACAGCAGGTAAGAATAAGCAAGTCACGGTGGTTTACAAATAATATAGGCAGTACTTTTATGTCTCTCTTTGGAAGCTATCCTGGCATTTGTATTCTTTTCTGATTGTTTTTGTGCCAGAAAAAAAAAAAAAAACAAACCTGCAAGTATTCCAGAAGTTGAGAGGGGGTGGGGAGTCTCATAGCATCTCTAAATTGCTTCCAAAAACTTTAAATGATGCTTTTGGGGACTGGGAAAGACAGAAAGAAAAACAAACCTAAATCTGTCCTATAACCACAAAGCACATATGCAAGTCATAGGAAAGAATGTGCGCCTGCATATATGAGGGGAGAATTTGGCCCCGACCAGGCTGATAACATGCTAATCACACGGTTCATCATTGTATCTGTGGATTTTCTCTTCTGACTTGGGCAAATTTATGGAGAAACGAACACAGATTCAGCCAATTCATTCTGGACTCACTCAACGGGTCATTATTTTGTCAATCAAAACACAGTTCTCCAGCCCTCTGAACTTGAAGAAATATGCCTCCTTTCAATTGAAAGTGTGCTTACCAATCTTTTTTCTCACCAAATAACTTGATAAAAGTTCCAAGAGGTGTTTCCAGTTTGGACAAGGGAAATACTGATTTATTTTACTGAGAACCACTAATATTTTGGTACAGATCTCTAAGATAACAGAAGTACCCTTTGAAACACAGTCCAAAGATAGAATGACAGTTTGATCAATAATGCATGATCCTTTGGGACACAGAGGCAGGAGGAGTTAGAGGCAAATCTATGAGGTAGGAGTTCGCCTTCAGTGAACTCTCTGAGCCCCTTCTCTGAGCCTCTGGCCTCCAACCAAGCACCCTTTCAGCTGTCTCTCTGCTCTCACCTCAAATGTACCTGTGTGCATCGCTTCCTCGGGGTCTGGTGTTCTGAGACTGGCCAGTGACAGATCCTAACAAAGATACTATCAACTAGTATTTAGTTACTAGGTCCCCATGCCAGGAAAAACGGAAGTGTAATACTGGAAACTTGAAAAAGCAATGCTCTGACCTGAATGGATGAGTGAATGGTGTTTTTTGCTGATTTTTTCTCATGAAGGCAAGCTAATGGGAAAAAAGCCACCAATAATGCCATTGCCTCGACCGTCGCTGTGCCCCGCTGGTATTCTAGAAGGCGGTCATGCTGTGTGACTGTATCCTGTTCTGAAAATGCATGCTGGCTCTGGTCTCACACTTCTAGAGCTCAGGTTGGTTTCAGGAAGTTCCACTGGCCTCAGGAACAGGAATGTAGTCCAGAACACATACAAAGAGACCCATCCTGACCAAACCTAATGTGCCTTGGGTCCACCCTCAGGAGCAGACCCAAAGGCGAGTCCACCCAGAGATTCACGGTGCAGGAGATGTGTCTGCAAGTGCACTGGTGTGGGAACCCACCAGGCTGTCCCCACGGTTCCCTGACAGTGACATTCCGGCAAACTAAGGACATTTGTCCACAGTTAAACTTAAAAAGACTTGCAATGGATGTAACAACAGGCTTTATAGGACTTTTTACATAGAAGCAAAAGCAAAGTCTTCCCATAATAAAGGATTTACCCCACTTTGGAGATTCATTAATGCCCAGACTCTTCTCTCCTTCATTTGCCTCTAATCTATGAATTCCGGTATCATTGAGTCAAGACCCTGATTCTAATACTTCTATTTCTTTCTTTAAAAAAAATTATCTATTTATTTAGCTGCACTGGGTCCTGTGGCATGTGGGATCCAGTTCCTGGACCAGGGTTCAAACCCAGGCCCCCTGCATTGGGAGCATGACGTCTTAACCACTGGACCACTGGGGAAGCCTCTCATACTTCCATTTCTTAAATTGTGCTTAAAGAATTTGTTAATTGTGTTCAAAAGCTCTTGACCAAGCTACCCCTAACTAGACAGGGTTTGATACAAAGCTTCAATTTCTTCTTCTTCTTTAGCTCTACTTCTCTGATTAGTTTCTGGGAAGAATGTTTCAGACTATGGAAAATATAGTCTCACTGTTTCTGGAAACTTCTCTGATTTAGGAAGACCTAGAACTGGGAAGGAAATGGCAACCCACTCCAGTGTTCTTGCCTGGAGAATCCCAGGGACGGGGGAGCCTGGTGGGCTGCCGTCTATGGGGTCGCACAGAGTTGGACACGACTGAAGTGACTTAGCAGTAGTAGCAGCAGCAGTAGAACTGGGAAAGGATCAAAAAGGAAAAAAAAAAGTGAAAGAATGTATATGTATGTATAACTGAATCACATTGCTGTATAGCAGAAATTAACACAATGTTGTAAATAAAAGAACACAAGATTCTGAGAGAGAAAAGTTTAGGAAAAAAGGCTTTCCTGGTGGCTCAAATGGTAAAGAATTCACCTGCAGTGCAGGACATCTGGGTTCGATCCCTGGGTTAAGAAGGCAAAGAAGCCCCAAAATACATTTCACCTATTTTCTATATTGCTACAACTGCTGTAACCCTTAAATACAAAGGCCTGCAATTAGCTTTAATTTAGAAGCACCAGAAGGAGAGCAGAAGGAAAATAAAATCAAAAGTGGTGATGAGAGCAATATTGAAAATATTTGACAAGTGCTTGATCAGTATAATCAATGTTTAACTGGATCATGATTTTAACTTAAAGCAGGGTGGGGGTGGAGAGAAAATGAGTCTGCAGCATTTGTAGCTTGATCGCTAGCATTTGCCAATTTTTTGTGGTGTAAATGCTCCCAACACGACCAATTTCAAGCTACCAAGAGGATGTCACTGGATGTATTATGTAAGGAATGCATTACATACATTACTGAATGTATTACATAATACATATGTAATACATAAGGAAGAGCTGCATACAATTGGCTTTTGTGAGCCAGTCAAGTCTGTCTTAGTCTACTGCTGAAGACCAAATTTAGTGTGGTTCGTCACGCTGAAATTGGTAAGCTCAAAGGAGTAGTAGCAGGCATTTCAAGGCAACATGTTGAAGTGTCTCTGGAACATTTATTAAAATATCTTTTCCAATAATGCCCACTTTTTGAAAATTAAAATTTATATTTCCCTACTTCTGTCTTGTAAGTATTCCTATGAGTTTGTGTCATCTTCTGGTATGGTCATGTTCAAATGTTAAATAGTTCATTTCTTTCAAGTAAGTGAAAAAACAATTCCTGTGATGTAAGAATGAGAAGTTGCAAATTCAATATGTAAACTGAGGACCCAATAGTGATGCTGTTTGTATTTCACATAATTCATGATTCCACAGGATCTCTAATCAGAGGCTGGGACAGCCCCTCCTAATGGTTTAGACGATTATTCATTTATTTCTGGACCTTCATGACTCCACATGCCACAAGGTTAATAGATGAATTTGATGAAGTGTCTTATTACCTTTCAGTACACTTGCCATGCAAAGCAGACCACTTAACATTCCTATTTACACACAACCTTGCCTTTATTCTGCTCTGATAACTTTATATTAAAACGTCCAGCTTCACAGCAGCACTTAAGGTAATGAAGGATTTTGTGTTTAATATGGGTGTTCATAAAATATTTACAGATTGTTGTGTGTGTGTATGGATGGATGAAAAATAGATGCTATATTTCTTTACAAACCCCAAGTGCTAATCATGTATGAGGGACAGAGGACGAGCACTCTTGGATATAAATTACATTCTAATCACTTTTAGTTCACATACCACTGGAGCAACAGTCATTCCACTGCTCTTCACGTGAAAGATGCATTTTGTTGGTTAAAACGTCACTATGAAAGGGACTTTCCTGGCCACCTCGTAGTTGAAACTCCACCTTCCAAGGCAGGGGGTGTAGGTTCCAGGCCTAGTCATGGAACTAAGATCTCACATGCCTCAAGACCAAAAAACCAAAAACATAAAACAGAAGCAATATCATAACAAATTCAATAAAGACTTTAAACATAGTCCACATAAAAAAAACCAAACAAACAAACTTGATAAAACTTCACAACAGGAGAAAAATAATAGTAAGTTCTCCACAAATATTTGTTTTCTGCCCATCTGTGTGAATTGAAGAAATCAATAAATTATTTGATGTCTTGGTAGGAAATTTCCTTTTGTCTCCCATTGGCATGGTCCAAAATGCATTATGATCCCACAAAGTGAAACGTTTGCTTTTTTTTTTTTTTTTCTCTAATTTTATTTTATTTTTAAACTTTACATAATTGTATTAGTTTTGCCAAATATCAAAATGAATCCGCCACAGGTATACATGTGCTCCCCATCCCGAACCCTCCTCCCTCCTCCCTCCCCATACCATCCCTCTGGGCCGTCCCAGTGCACCAGCCCCAAGCATCCAGCATCATACATCGAACCTGGACTGGCAACTCGTTTCCTACATGATATTTTACATGTTTCATTGCCATTCTCCCAAATCTTCCCACCCTCTCCCTTTCCCACAGAGTCCATAAGACTGTTCTATACATCAGTGTCTCTTTTGCTGTCTCGTACACCGGGTTATTGTTACCATCTTTCTAAATTCCATATATATGCGTTAGTATACTGTATTTATGTTTTTCCTTCTGGCTTACTTCACTCTGTATAATAGGCTCCAGTTTCATCCACCTAATTAGAACTGATTCAAATGTATTATTTTTAATGGCTGAGTAATACTCCATTGTGTATATGTACCACAGCTTTCTTATCCATTCATCTGCTGATGGACATCTAGGTTGCTTTTTATCACTAGAGTTTCACTTTAAAAATTTAGACTGGCTTTACCCAGAGAGCTTGTCTGTCTTCCCAGGTTTAAGCGAAAAAGTGAAGTCGCTCAGTCGTCTCTGACTCTTTGCGACCCCATGGACTGTAGCCTACCTGGCTCCTCCATCCATAGGATTTTCCAGGCAAGAGTACTGGAGTGGGTTGCCATTTCCTTCTCCAGGAGATCTTCCCGACCCAGGGATTGAACCCGGGTGTTTTGCTTTGCAGGCAGACTCTTTACTGTCTGAGCCACCCTGTTCCTAGAAATTTGAGCACCAGAGCTATTTTTCCCACTGGGTCCTGGCTCTAGGAGGCAGGTAGGAGGCTCTAGGTAGACAGGCAGGAGGCTCTAGGAGGCAGGCAGGAGGCTCTAGGTAGACAGCCAAGCCTCCCTGTCATGGTTCCATGGGGACCTGGAGGCTTTATGCTCTAGTGACAGGGACTATGAGACCACAAGCAAGTCAGAGGCATGAAAAGTGAAGTGAAAGTGTTCGTCAATCAGTCACGTCCGACTCTTTAGGACACCACGGACTGCAGTCCGCCATGCTCCTCTGTCCCTACTGGAGTGGGTAGCCATTCGCTTTTCCAGGGGATCTCCCCAATGGAGGGATCAAAACCAGATGTCTTGCATTGCAGGCAGATTCTTTCTTCTCTGAGCCACTAGAGAAGTATGCTCTAGTGACAGGGAATGTGAGACCACAAGCAGATCAGAGGCTCTGGGAAAAGAGCCCCCATCTGGCAGCACTGGCAGGAAGTCATGGAAAGTGCTCCGATTTCTCAAGTGTCCACGGACTTTTTAGAAATAGCATATGGAGCCCTGATCAAGAGTTGCTAGGATTTAGAACTATTCTAGGCTCTCTAGGACTGCTGAGTTGCTTCAGTTGTCTCCGACTCTGTGTGACCCCATAGATGGCAGCCCACCAGGCTCCCCCATCCCTGGGATTCTCCAGGCAAGAACACTGGAGTGGGTTGCCATTTCCTTCTCCAATGCATGAAAGTGAAAAGTGAAAGTGAAGTCTCTCAGTAGTGTCCGACTCTTAGCGACCCCATGGACTGCAGCCCACCAGGCTCCTCCATCCATGGGATTTTCCAGGCAAGAGTACTGGAGTGGGGTGCCATCGCCTTCTCCGAATATTTAAAAACAAAACTTGGCTCTCCTCTTCTTTATCACCACAAAGACTCTTTTAAGATTCTTTTGATAAGATATTTTATACAAGAGACTAAAGGAGTATTTTACGGAGAAGGCGATGGCACCCCACTCCAGTACTCTTGCCTGGAAAACCCCATGGACGGAGGAGCCTGGTTTGACACTTTATTTTACAGCCATTGGTATCTATGATTCTATGCTAATAAAGGCCACAATTTATAAGTATTTGGAGGGTAAGAAAGAAGGGAGGGGAGGAGGGAGGAATAAAAAAGAGAGGGAGAGAGAGAAGAAACAATGTGATTTTTTTTAAGTTTCTGAAGTATCTAACTTGGATACTTTTCTGAAGTATCTAACTTGGATAATGACTATGGTTTTGTGAGCCAAGTCAGTCTCCAAATATTGTAGTCTCTAAACATGTAGTTTAGACCTGTCCTTTGAATGATATTCTAATACTGTCATACGCTGATGGATGAGGCTGTCTTACTCCTCCTCAGCTTGAAAACTTGAGAGTCCTGCAGGGAACTGGTCAAATCATACACCTCAGAAAGACCTGTTGGATGGATGGTGGACTCCTAATACATGAACTAAAATCCAAAGCAGAATGTGGAGATGTTACAGAAGAAAATATTTTGGAAAAAACTGAGGCAGCCTTTAAGAAACTATCTCAGAGAAATAAGATTTTTCTTTTCTAAAAAACTTTTTAACCATCTCCTGTACCATGATTAAACTTACACACACACACAAATACAAGGAGAAGAAAGACTGAGGTTATCAGCATGTTGAAAATTTGAATTTATCTTTAATATCCTAAATCTGAAGAAATAAAAGAATAAAGCAAATCAGCAAAATCATTATCCACACAGTATTCATGGAAATTACTGGGAAATAAATCCCTTTACCAGGACTGATGACTGTTCCCTGTTTTAGTAAGCGCATCTGCTTTTTATCACTGTATAACAAATTACCACAAACTTCAGTTCAGTTCAGTCACTCAGTTGTGTCCAACTCATTGTGACCCCATGGTCTGCAGCACACCAGGCCTCCCTGTCCATCACCAACTCCCGGAGTTTACTCAAACTCATGTCCATTGACGTGGTGATGCCATCCAACCGTCTCATCCTCTGTCATCCCCTTCTCCCCCTGCCTTCAATCTTTCCCAGCATCAGGGTCTTTTCTAAGAGGCTGGCTCTTCACATCAGGTGGCCAAAGTATTGCAGCTTCAGCTTCAGCCTCAGTCGTTCCAATGAATATTCAGGACTGATTTCCTTTAGGATTGACTGGGTGGATCTCCCTGCAGTCCAAGGGACTCTCAAGAGTCTTCTTCAACACCATAGTTCAAAAGCATCAATTCTTCAGCACTCAGCTTTCCTTATGGTCCAACTCTCACATCCATACATGACTCCTGGAAAAACCATAGCTTTGACTAGTCAAACCTTTGTCAGCAAAGTAATGTTTCTGTTTTTTAATATGTTGTCTATGTTTTTCATAGCTTTTCTTCTAGGAGCAAGAATCTTAATTTCATGGCTGCAGTCACCATCTGCAGTGATTTTGGAGCCCAAGAAAATAAAGTCTCTCACTGTTTCCATTGTTTCCCCATCTATTTGCCATAAAGTGATGGGACCAGATGCCATGATCTTAGTTTTTTGAATGTTGAGTTTTAAGTCAGCTTTTTTACTCTGCTCTTTCACTTTCATCAAGAGGGTCTTCAATTCCTCTTCGCTTTCTGCCATAAGGGTGGTGTCACCTGCATATCTGAGGTTATTGGTATTTCTCCCAGCAATCTTGATTCCAGCTTGTGCTTCATCCAGTCCAGCATTTCACATGATGTCCTCTGCATATAAGTTAAATAAGGAGGGTGACAACATACAGCCTTGACGTACTCCTTTCCCAATTTGGAACAAGTCCATAGTTCCATGTTTGGTTCTAACTGTTGCTTCTTGACCTGCATACATATTTCTCAGGAGGCAGATAAGGTGGTCTGGTATTTCCATGTCTTTCAGAATTTTCCACAGTTTGTTGTGATCCACACAGTTGAAGGCTTTAGCATAGTCAATGAGTAGAAGTATCTGTTTTTTTGGAATTCTCTTGCTTTTATGATCCAACGGACATTGGCAATTTGGTCTCTAGTTCCTCTGCCTTTTCTAAATTCAACTTGAACATCTGGAAGTTCTCAGTTCATGTACTGTTGAAGCCTAGCTTGGAAAATTTTGAACATTACTTTGCTAGTGTGTGAAATCAGTGCAATTGTGCAGAAATTTGAACATTGTTTGACATTGCCTTTCTTTGAGATTCCCTGGTGGCTCAGAGATAAAGCCTCTGTCTGCAATGCGGGAGACCTGGGTTTGATCCCTGTGTCAGGAAGATCCCCTGGAGAAGGAAATGGCAACCCACTCTAGTACTCTTGCATGGAAAATTTCATGGGCTACAATCCATGGGTTGCAGAGTCAGACACGACTGAGCTTTCACTTTTCTTTGGAATTGGAATGAAAACTGATCTTTACCATACAATGAAAGTTTTCCACAAACTTAGCTGCTTCGAACAACACACACTGATTATCCCACAGTTTCTCTGGATTAGGAGTCTGGACACGGTGTAACTGGGTGCCTTACTTAGGGACTCATGGGTGTTGGCCAGGGCTGTAGTCACATTTGAGGGTCAACGAGGGTAGAATCTGCTTCCAAGGTCATTCATAATGCTGACAGAATCTACTTCACTGGCTCTTAGCTGGAGGACACCCTCAGTTCCTGAGGTCACCCACAGTTCTGAGTGGGGTTCCCCAACGTGGCCATTTGTTTCCTCAAAGGCAGTAAGAAAAGAAGAAACTCCAGCAAGACATATAACCATCTGTAATGTAATCAGGTAATACACACACACACACACACACACACACACAGAGAGGTAATTACATATATCTGGTCAACCTTGCTGAATTTTATCAGTAAAAAACAAGTCAAAGGCCCTGCTGCCTTCATGGAGAGGCAGCAAGAGACTGACCTGAGGTCAGGGGACTGTTTTCAGAGTCTGTTCATCACAGTAAGAAATCATCTTGAAATGAGCCCCTCCCCCAAAAAAATTACACAGGAATATTCTTAATGTTTTTCTGTGAAATTGTTGCGAAAGGGCAGTGTGACATAAATAGAGAATGGACATCAATCTCATTGGGAAATTAGGAAAAATATGCCTAGAACTGAACTTATCTAAATTATCTGTAAACAACAGCCAAATAGAACCCCAAACAGCAAGTATCACATATTTCTCCCATAATATTATGGACCTAGGTGCCATGAAAGCTGTATTTTCCATTCATTTAGAACAAGAAGTTTGGACTAATTTTCTTCTACATTCAAAGGGAGTCTTGCTTTTATTCTTAATTGTGTTTGATATTCTGTGTTCCCTGCAAAAGCAGCCTCCTCTGTGAGTTGGGTAAACGAGAGCTCATTTTGAAAGCACAACTACATCTAAGGCAGGGGAAAGGTCACTTGTTCCAACTGCCTTATCTTCAGTGGAAATAAATGGCACACTTCTCCAAAGAGTGGTGGATTTTGAGTTATTCTAGCTGTGCTGACACCACGTTACCCTTTTCAGTGGGATCACAAAATGGGGTTTACAGAAGACTGCCTGGGATACTTCTTTTACATCACAATGCAGAGAATGTCTTTTAAGAATTACCATTTCTCTCCCTAATTTGTGGTTAGAATATCATGCTTTGATATCTTCAGAGCAATGGATAAACTAGCTTTTTAAAACAAGATCTTACTGAGCTAAAACACTATCATCGTTGTACCTCTTAGATAGCACTTAATCCTAGTGCTTCTTACTGTACCAGCTGACGGGTCTCTCTGTTCTGGTTAATACACTTCTTTATTTTCTTTACTATATATTTTTTTTACCTTTTAAAAAATTGAAGTATAGTTGATTTACAATATTGTGTTAATTTCAGGTGTACAGAAAGATGACTCTGTTCTATAAATGAGTGTGTGTGTATATATATGCTTTTCAGACTATTTTCCATTACAGGTTGTTACAAGATGTTGAATATAGTTTCCTGTGCTATAGAGTTAAATGCTTGTTATCTATTTTATATATAATAGTATATATCATTTAATACAGTACTCCTAATTTATCCCTCTCCTCCTCTCTCCCCACTCTGGTAACCATAAGCTTGTTTTCTATGTGTGTAAGTTGAGTTTGTTTATGTTTTATAAATAGATTCATCTCTATTATTTTTTAGGCTCCACATATAAGTGATATCATAAGATATTGTTTGTCTCTGAGTTAATCATACCTCACTTAGTTGATGACCTCTAGGTCCATCCATGTTGCTGCAAGTGGCAATTCCATCGCTTTTTATGGTTGAGTAGGGCAGGAAGTGAAGAAGAACTCAAAAGCCTCTTGATGAAAGTGAAAGTGGAGAGTGAAAAAGTTGGCTTAAAGCTCAACATTCAGAAAACGAAGATCATGGCATCTGCTCCCATCACTTCATGGGAAATAGATGGACAAACAGTGGAAACAGTGTCAGAGTTTATTTTTGGGGGCTCTAGAATCACTGCAGATGGTGACTGCAGCCATGAAATTAAAAGACCGCTTACTCCTTGGAAGGAAAGTTATGACCAACCTAGATAGCATATTCAAAAGCAGAGACATTACTTAGCCAACAAAGGTCCATCTAGTCAAGGCTATGGTTTTTCCAGTGGTCATGTATGGATGTGAGAGTTGGACTGTGAAGAAAGCTGGGCACTGAAGAATTGATACTTTTGAACTGTGGTGTTGGAGAAGACTCTTGAGAGTCCCTTGGACTGCAAGGGGATCCAACCAGTCCATTCTGAAGAAGATCAGTCCTGGGTGTTCCTTGGAAAGACTTATGCTGAAGCTGAAACTCCAATACTTTGGCCACGTCATGCAAAGAGTTAACTCATTTGAAAGGACCCTGATTCTGGGAGGGATTGGGGGCAGGAGGAGAAGGGGACGACAGAGGAGGAGATGGCTGGATGGCATCACCAAATCGATGGACATGAGTTTGAGTGAACTCCGGGAGTTGGTGATGGACAGGGAGGCCTGGCATGCTGCGATTCATGGGGTTGCAAAGAGTCGGACGCGACTGAGCGACTGAACTGAATATTCCATTATATATATGTGTGTGTGTGTGACATACACACATCATCTGTATATATAGATACATACATACTTACACACATCATCTTTATCCATACATTTCTTGATGGACACTTAGGTTGCTTCCCCGTCTTAACAATTATAAACAGAAAGCACATTTCAGTGTTCTTTCTCGCAAAGTAGGGAAGCCATATTTCGTAAATAATCCAAACTATGTCTACTGATCTTTTCGGAGAATCAAAAGTCAGGATAAATCACAGTGGCTTGGTCCTTTTGACAAACTGAGACTAACCTGTTAGATACTGTTCATTAACAGGAATCTGAGCAAACTCTGGGAGATAGTGAAGGACAGGGAGGCCTGGCGTGCTGCAGTCCACGGAGTCACAGAGTTGGACATGACTGAACAAATGAACATCAACAACAACAGCATTACCTCTTCTTGGATCTGGTTTAGTAAAGTATTACTGCAGGAATATATGTGCTACCTCAGGGACGAGGAAGTTACTTCACTTCCAAAATGTAAGCATTCCCTCATGCCTGGCTGGCTGGATTAATCATGTCAGTTGTTAGTTTCACATTTCATAAGAGGGTTTTCAAATCAAGACCCAAAGCTCCTTTTCTCCTCCTACACAGCAGTATGTGCCATTGCTGTTGTGAAACCATCATTTACACATTGTTCAGACTTCTCATCCAAAAGGTCACAGACTTATACAGATGAGATGTTAATGCTTCCTTTATGCTGAGACCTTTCTAACGTACCTTACTTTTTATTTTAAAAGATCACTGCAGTTACTAAGTGTGGCTTTGATAAATATCACACAGATTAGTCAATGTTCATTGACAACAATTCTAGATGACAGAGGAAATAAAAATCTGTCATTGTCACATGATACTGAAGAATTACACTTTTCTACAATTGATTAGCAAAAGAAGAAAGCTGTTTTGTTTCCTTTGCAAAGCTGGGCAGCTTTCAAGGCCCTGTCGATAGGACACTTCTTCCAGGAAGTATTCTCAAATCCCACCATTCAGAATCCTTCCTCCTTCTGTAATCTCATAATATTATTTTGGAACCACTACAACAGCACTCATTTCATGCTCATTCATATCATAGTTTGTTTTCAATGTCTTTTCCAAGTGAATCACAAGTCCAGTTACAACAGCATTCAGCCGATTTTGTGTGTGTGTGCATGCATGGCAAATTGTAGACACTCATTATTAAAACAAGAAACACTTCTCAGATTTTTTTTAAATCTTGGAATGTTGTATAGTATCCTGACAAATAGTTTGCTTGATTATTACAGCAACTATGAATCTTGGAGTTAATCAGCTTTTCTCTCTGTGTTTATTAGGGACTTGGTTTTCTTTTAGGTATGTGTCCAGAGTTTGATAGCATAGATTTTCTTTTTAAACTGAAGTATAGTTGATTTATAATAGTGTATTAGTTTCATATATATAGCACAGTAATTTAGTATGTTGCAGATTATATTCCATTATAGATGATTGTAAGATAATGGGTATAATTCCCTGTGCTATAGAGTATATCCTTGTTGCTTATCTATTTTATACACAGAAGTTTATACCTCTTAATCCCATACCCCTAATTTGTCTGTCCGCCCTTCTTTTTCCCTTTGGCAACCACAAGTTTCCTTTTCCTTTTTTCCTAAATCTGTGAGTCTGTTTCTGTTTTGGATATGCATTCCTTTATGTATTTTTTTTTTTGGTTCCACATATAAGTGATATCACACAGTATTTGTCTTTGACTTATTTCACTAAGCACAATATTCTCTACGTCCATCCACACTGCCGCAAATGGCAGAATTTCATTCTTTTTAATGGCTGAGTAACATGCCAGTGTGTGTGTGTGTGTGTGTGTGTGTGTGTGTGTGCCTATACACAAGGGCATAGCCATTGTAAATAATGCTGCTATGAACACTGGGGTATGCGTATCTTTTCAAATTAATGTTTTCACTTTTCCCGGATATATACCAAAGGAGTGGAATTGCTGGATGACATGGTAGTTTTATTTATTTTTTGGCTGCCCCATGAGGCATGTGGGATCTTAGTTTTCCTGACCAGGGATCAAGCCTGTACCCCCTGCATTGGAAGCACAGAGTCTTAATCATTGGATCACCAGGGACGTTCCTATTTTTAGTTTTTTTACATGTTTATCTTAATTTTGGCTTTACTATTTTCTTTACATTAAAAACATTTTAACTCTTCTCTCAAAAAATTCAGTTAGTTAAATTAACTCTTTACATTTATGTATTTTTGTGGCTATCTTAACTGTGGGATGACCCAGAATGTTTAAACATAACCCAATAAACAAACACTCAACAACTGATTACTGAACTGAATTGATTTTATGATATTTATGAAATTCTTCGTATGTAGGAGTTACTCATTGGCTGTGTTAATTTCAGAAAAATGGTAATTAGTTAAAGATGCCAATCTTTGGGGAAAAAATCAAACACCTTTATTTTTTCTCCACAATAGTCCATCATTATCAGAAGCACCCAGATAGCAGGTAGGCAGTTACAGTTCTACTATTGGTTTTTTATTTCATTTCTTACATTTAAAATGGAGGAGGATGGTTAAAAGATCTCCAAGGCCTTCACTTCTCACACTGTGGGATTCTTAAATACCCTTGGCTCTTTACTTCTCTCTGCCTATGTTGACACAGCCCCAGAACATTGGGGAGGAGGTTTAAAAGCTGATATAAATCTTTCAGGCCCTTGGTTTTCAGTGTTGGTTTAAATTTCTAGACTGATGATGAATTTAAAAAGAGCTCTTGGAGGATTTGACAGAGTGAGAATGTCTTTGTGGCCCACCCAGGAAAATCTCAGGATTTTTATGAAGCTTCACAGTCATGTGAGTATATAGATGGGGAAATCAATAAAAAAAAAAAAAAGTGAATCCACATTTAGGTAATAGAACATAAAACAGCTAAATGAAATTTCAAAGCTAATTTCTCTGTTAATGGTTAGGCATATATTTTGAAAGCCTAGAAAAACTATTGACGAGAAAGATAAAGCAAGAGGAAGGGACTTCCCTTGTGGTCCAGTGGTTAAGACTCTGTGCTTCCAATGTAGGGGACACAGGTTCGATTCCTGGTCAGGGAACTAAGATCTCATCTGCTATGCAGTACAGCCAAAACAATATATAAAATTATTTTTGAAAAAAGACAGGTGGAGAAGAAACTATAAAAAGTGAACACTGGACAATGGGAACAGGATGTGGGCTCATGGGATGAGAGTGAAACTAAACCATTACTTCTCCCAGTGCCCGACTTTCCAGAGCCTGCAAGGCATGCCCACACATCTCTGGAGCACCAGACAGGAAGGCAATATTCCATGATGTTTAGGACATACACTATACATGGCTTCTATCCACGTATCAGCTATGCTATCTTGGTGGTTTCCTGATCTATTCAGATTACTGTCCGCAACATGAAGATAATAACAGCACATCAACAAAATAAAACGTATTACCTCAAAATAGGAAAGTCTCTTCATTGAGAACTTGTAATCCACCATGACAAGCATTTTTTATCCATTTTTCAAGGTTGTTTCTATGAAATTTAATGTAATATATTTTTGTCATGGGCTTTATAGTCAAGGGCATATACCTATATACAAATTTGATAACATTTACTACCACTTTGCAGAGTGAATTAAAAAAAAAGAAACCCAGACATTTTCAACTGGGAACATATCTGGCAGAAAAGATAGAAAATGAGGTGTCTGCCAGGTGTTTGTAAGTTCCAAAGCTGCAATTCAGCCACAAAACTGCTAGTACTTAATGCAGAATCCTGATCATTTCTGCTTCTGATACTTGCTTTCACAAGTTCAGCATTTTGGGCAAGTTTTGTTTGTCTCCTTTATAACTGCCAATAAGTCAGTTTTCCTTTACACACTATATATGAAAGAACTATTGAACTGGAGCTTGTGTTGGAAATTCTTAGAAGGAGGCATTTCTGAGTGTATAAGAAACTAAGACAGATGCAGGATTTAATACTGTTCATTCCCAATTTTGTGATTTTTATAAATCTTCTCACTTTCCAGGTGGTGTAGATTTTTAGGATTATCACTATTTGGTAAAGAATACTGTATCCTAAGCCTTCCATATGTTAGGTGGTTTCTGCTCACAGCAATTTTGCAGGTTAGTAACAACAATTCGCCTCCATCACACAGAAAACAATTACAAGAAAGTTACGAACTTTCTCAAGTTTGTAAAGGTCAGAGCCAGGTTCACAGAGAATAATTTATCAAGTAAGACTTCCCAGGTGGCACTAGTGGTAAAGAATGTGCCTGCCAAAGCAGGAGACATAAGAGACGTGGGTTTGACCAACCGAGGTCAGGAAGATCCCCTGGAGGAAGGCATAGCAACCCACTCCAGAATTCCTGCCTGCAGAATCCCATGGACTGAGGAGCCTGGGGCACTACAGTCTGCAGGGTCACACAGAGTCGGACTTAACACATATGCACAAGACTGAAAGTGGTACGGGTCTAGGGCCTGAAGTCCACTTTAGTCAAGACAGGCTTGAAAATATGAGCAGGGAAAAGAATATTCTGCAAGGGAGAGCTATTAAACACATTTGACATTCATCATAAATTATTACATGTACATATTTACACTCAGTCATATCTCCTATATTAGAGGATATAAAATTGGGAGTCTGTTTTAGCTTTTGTAATGGGAAGGTCTAAGGTGATCTTTTCTGGCCATGACCACTCAATGCTGAGGTTACACCAGCACAGATTTTGGTCTTTACTCTGCAGAGACTACTGTTCAATAAATCTTGGGTAGGAAATGACTATGCATATTTTACAAACATTCCTTGGATAAAGCTGGTGTGTAGTCGTAGTTGAAGAGCAAATGCTTCAAGATATTTAATATTTGATGATAATTTAACCCCTGACCACTTCATCAGTAGTGCCTGATCTAAGAGGCTACAAAGAAAAACGTCATGTTTAATTAACAGCCTTTCTACTTGCATGACTTGATAAAGACACACACATACACACATGTGCCTTCAGTGACTGGAGCATTGGAAGACGTTTTGTTTTTAACCACCATTTAAAACAATGATGTAGTGAATGCATCGTGGATTAGATCCAAGAACAGAAAAAAAGTGATACTGGTAGAAAACCTAGTGAGAGCCAAATAAAGTATGAAGTTTAGTTAATATAGTAAGCCCTGTACATACAAAGCTTCAAGTTGAGGACCTTTAAAGATGTGAAGGTGCCCGCAGATGCCAGCTGTAGTGCTATATTATTGTACTTTTCAAGGTACTGTATGGCAAGATTAAAGATGTTTATTCTCTGAGTTTGTTTTTTATATATTATTTTTTGAAAAGCATTATAAACCTATTATAGTACAGTAAAGTCTCTACAGCTGACTGTGTTAGTTGGGTACCTAGGCTAATTTTGTTGGACAAATTGGACTTAATGAACATGCTCTCGGTATATATAGGGGGCTTTCTATAGTATTATACTGATGTTAATTTCCTAGCTTTACCAAATTACTGTGTTTATGCAAACTTCCAACCTTTGGGGAAGCTAGGTGAAGAGTGGATGGGAACTCTGTACTTTCTCTGCAACTTTGATGCCAACCTAAGATCATTCTAAAATAAAAAGTAAAGTTTTCAAAACATCATCAAATCCAGATAGAAAATGGAAGTGTCACTTCCGTTTTCCAAGTTATGAAGCAGATCGTAAGGTAGACCACAGCTTTTAAGTTTCTCTCTTCCGTAACTGTAGCTGTAAGTGATAATGGGGAAGGCAGAGAGAAGGTAGGAAGTGAAAGGTCAGGAGGGGCAAAGAGATCAAGAGAACACTGAGGAGAAACAGAATCCAGGAGAACCCAGCCCAGGGAAGGTGCTGGAGGCTGCATAAAGCTTCTCTGAATCACAGAGATTACACTGATCCTTTGAGAAATTTCTCTCTGCTGCTGTATGGGATCAAACGGTTGAATGCTTTTGGCATTTAGCAAAAGCTATGGGGGCAGGGCCCTGGTAGGAGACAGGGAATCAAGTTCTAAAGGGTTATTGAAAAGAAGGTACTAAATGAATAAAATAGGGAGTTAATGTTGATGCAAATTAACTTCAGAAACGAAGAGAGGCTCATCACAGAGCACTGAAAAAGGAGAACTGGGCAGGAGGGAAAAATGAAGACTCTCAGGAACAAAAGAACAGATGATTGAGACCTTTGGTGTCTATGTTCTACAGGTTGCTCCTGATCGGAGGTGAAGTGTGGAATGGCTGGTACAGCCAGATACTTTCTCCAAAGTTGCATATTTCATCGATGACCCCTTCTTAAGTGAAATAAACTTATGTTACTATACACAGGGTCCAAACTAAGTAGCCTGTGACCTTTGGTTTTCCCAAAGGATTCCTGCCTTTGGGGGACCTCTTTCTTCCCTCTCCAGACTTTCCCCTCTGTGAGCTTCTCTTCTGACGTACCTTTCAAAATAAACCAGCACAGGAAGGATATCGAGGTGTTTGAGCAATCCCATTTCCATCCAAACAAGTTCAGGCAGTTGAAGGCTACACACCCAGGTTTGGGGGTGTGCATGACAATGGTGTCCCAGGATCACTCATCTTATCAAGTTGGGGCAGATAAGTACACAGGGGTACGACATGCGTTACAACATGTTGGGAGCTTATGAACCATCTAATTACCCACTGCAGGATGCAGTTGACAGCCAAGTCCCAGAACTTATAAAAGAGGACAAAGACAAAGAAATGAATGAAATATAACTCCTGTATAAAGTTGATTACAAGAGGTTGATAAGAGGAGAGATGTGTGTGGGGGGAAACTTTCCCGTAAGTAGTTTGGAATGTGATTATATAAACTGGAACAAGAGTAAAAACCCACAGGCTTTCGCATTTGACAGAAATGAGAGTTTAGGGAAAAGAAAAGTTAGTGTATCTTTCCTATTTATATTTCCCTTTCCTATTTATATTTCTACTGTAGCTATTCTACAGAATAGCTACTGTTCAGATAGCTATTATTTGGTAGTCCTGTACTGGTTGGAAAAAAAAAAATCCTATATATCTGTTTTTCTTAAGGGAGGTAATTACGTGCCTCTTTTTTTAACTGCAAAAAGTCAAAACTTTTTTCTCTTTTTGGTGGTTTCTACCTGGAAGGTGAGTCCCAGGTCAGAGTATCTCTGCGACCCATATTAGGGTTTGGGATTGGAATCAGAGGGATCTATCAAAACTGTAGTCCTGAGCCCTGTGTTTGTTTATTTTTATTGTTTATTGTTTACTCTTATTGATCTCAAGTAAACAATAAGCTGCTGAGCTAACTTACATTTCATTTTGCACTCCTATACTAAAATTGTTCGTTCTGAGCTTTCTTCATTGAAGAGGTGGTCTGTTGGCAGTAGTTATGAGGCTGGAGTCTGAGGCTAGATGGCCTGGGATTGGTTGTTAGCCCTGCTACTCAATAGCTGTGTGTGATCTCACTTTATAACTGTTTGCACTCAGGTTTCTTCTCTGCAAAAGGGGGATGACAGTACTTATCTCATGGGACTGAAGGGACTAAATGAGTTCAGAGATGTAGACTGTCTGAAACTTTCCCTGACACATAGCATACAAGGACTGGCTATTATCATCATTATCATTCATTGTGTGTTCAGTCACTAAGTGATCTCTCTTTGCAACTCTATGGACTGCAGTCCACCAGACTTCTCTGTCCATGGGATTCTCCAGGCAAGAACCCTGGAGTGGGTTGCCGTTTTCTTCTCCAGGGGAATCTTTCTGACCTGGGGATTGAACCCGAGTCTCCTGCTTGGTGGCAGATTCTTTACCTTTGCATCACCCAGGAAGCCCTATCATTCATTCATTCATTCATTCACTCACCTGGGAAGCCCTACAGTCATTCACTGTAGGAGGGTCAAATCCCTTACTTTTCCCCCAGCTTTGAAATGGTACTTTAGAGGGGGAGTGGAGGAGCACAAGATGGACAGAGAGACTAAGCTAAATCCTCCTCTTCACACACAAGACACCCAAGGAAAACTGTAGGAGGCGAGTGTGCAGAAAAGAAGGAAAAAATTTGGCTTGGTGTCTTAAAATGAAATTTCTCCAGAGCTCAACATAGCCATCAGTTTGATTCTTGGATTTCTCATCCTGTTTGTGTGTGTCCTAGATTCGGAATCATAAAGTGGGCCAGAGTTTTCAACACTTCTTAGATTACAGCTATTAAATCACTCTTTTGAATCACACACGGCTCAAAATATGGTTGTACTTAGCACATGGTCATGGTTTTCTGCCTTAAACAGCGTGCCAAAATTCATTAGACTAATCTTTCTTCTAAATGACCCTCAACATTACTATTTCTTACACAGTGAATTTCAGAACTTGCTATTGATTTTCAAATCACTTTGAGAGACACTGGTATCCAAGTTAATGCGGTCTTACTGCCCTCTTTTGTGTAGTTAGAGCTGGCTGTCAATCATCACCTCATGATGGGGGGTGGGGTGGAAATGAGCAGTTACCTGTCTTCTCTAGACTTTGAGGTTTTATAAGCTAGTAAGATAATTTAAAAAAAAATAAGGATTGATATCAAGTTGCCAAATTTATTTTTGAAGGAAAACAAACATAATTATCATCTACTGTCACCGTTCAAAAAAAGAACTCTTTAATACTTTGATAGTATAAGTGATATTTGCACATACACACATTTTCAGAAGGAGCCTGTTAAGTGGAATATGAGAAGGAAAATGTCTATTTTTCAATAAATTTCAACATTTTTTTCTCAGTTAGAATGTAAGAGCCATTCTCCTCTTGGTCTCTATTACCCAGAGCCATTTTTAGAATTTAAAAGGTACTTAATATTTGTTGAATAAATGAATGACTAGACATGTCTATAGTGACTATACATGCAAACTACACAGTCATCCTTTCTTTCAATTTTTCATTACAGACTATCTCTAATAAAATATCATCAGAGTCCAAACAGTACTGGAAACTTCTAATCTATTAAAATAGACTTTGAAATTTGCCACAAATTATGTGGAAAAAGACTAGAGGGCAATATAATTGTATATTTAAAAGTCCACAAAAATGATAGTAAGATTTTTGAAAAGGTTGCTAAATATTTTTATAATTAACAAATGTAATTTAAAAAGATATTCTAGCCAGTGTACTTCAAACTGTGTTTTGCAGTGTGTTATGAGAATCAATTCTTAATGAGTCACAATCCCCTTTAAAATATGAGATAGAGGAGCAGAGAATAGAATAGAAGTATCACTGTGCATCACATAGGTGATGTTTGTGTTATAAAAATCTTTCTACTATTTCTGGAATTAAATAAATACATATGAAAATATCAGTGAACACATTGTGGACTGTGGGTCTCAGTGGCAAAAAGCTTGTGATCCACTTACATAGACCTCTTTCTTGCCTCTAGTCAAATACAAAGCCACCTGTAACATTTCTTACTTCATTGCTTTCTTGGAAAGAGCGCCTCAAATCTTCCTTGAGGTAGTAATGCATAATAAACAACCAAACTAGAGTGTAACTTTGCTAGATGTTTTATGTCAATTGTTTTGACGGGATCAGTTAAAGAGTAGAATAGCAAATATTGCAGTATATGTGTGCTCGGTCATTTCTGACTCTCTGTGACCCCATGGACTGTAGGCCGCCAGGCTCCTCTGTCCATGGCATTTTCAGGCAAGAATACTGGAGTGGGTTGCCATTTCCTTCTTCAGGGGATTTCCCCAGGAAGATTGTTTGAAAGAGATGAGAAAGAGAAGATAAAAGGCACTGAAAATGTTGAACTTTACCTGAATCTTGTGCTCTTGGGAAATAAAGATTAAGAGATCTCGCCACTCTTTTGTGTTCTGGCCAACAACTAACCGCAAAGAACCAGTCTTTGTACACACTGAAATAAGACCTGTGGCCACCCTTCCTCATGATCCCCATAAGACTTGTAGATGAATCCCCTGTTTATCTGTCTCTGTATAACCCCAGACCCCTTTCCTTTGCTTCAGCATCTTCATCATTAATATTATTGCAGTATCATTTGCAATATTTTGAATCAAATACTCTCTTTAATTGTCTCATGCATCTTGTCTTGACAGTTTGGTATCATGACTCGAACAGATTGGCTCTTGCATTCAAATCCTTATTTACTCCAGACAAGTAATGAGGCCTCTTAGGGACCACAGAGCTCCATTCCTAGTCCAGGGATTCAGTGATGAATCCCTGGTTCTAACTGGTCCTGTAATGTCAACTCTGGTTCACTGACAGCATGGCAAGGGTCTGATTGGCATTCCTGTCAAGTATTCACTTGTTTTATGGTGAACTTCTTTGGGTTTTGTGGCCTGACCATTTGGTGATCTCTATAAGTAGATTAATGATTTGTGGAGATCTTGTCTCTCTTGGGTGAAGATGACAGAGAGTTTGGCTTGTTACTGTTTTTCTGTTTCTCTATTTTAAGGTCAAATCAATGAAAATTCATATCTACTGGGAAGGGAACAGCTTTTTGCTAGGGACCAGTAACTTCTGTAGTTCTGTGTTTACTCTTCACCCATAGCTTAAATTTTAAAATTGAAGCTAAACTCTGTCTGCATTTCTGTGTGTCTGTAATTCAGAAAGGACTTTACCTCTCACTGTATGAGCAACCAACATTTTCCTACCTAGGAAAGAATTACCAGATTAGACTGTAAAATCTCTTACAGGAGCTTGATTTTACTTGGCTTAGAGATAAAATATCATTTGTATAAACTGAATTATTTCTAAAATTCCCACAAATTAAGGAAACTGATACTAAATTGAGTTATTTACTCAAAACTGGATTGTTATGAAGCTGAATTACTGGATATCTAAATCCAATGGGGGGAAAATGGAAAAAAAATGGGGAAAAAGTAAGACAGACTATTGAAATGATGATCATTAAACATAATTTTGAGGTTATTTACATTTTCCCTTTTATTTTTACGTATTAAGTTGGCCAAAAAGTTGGTTTGGGTTTTTCCGTAAAATAGTACAGAAAAATCAGAATGAACTTTTTGGCCAACTCGATATTAGAGCGAGGCTAGACATTTTGGGGTCTGTTAACAAATGTATTCCTTTTTGCCATTTTGCAATGTTGTACATAAGGGATATGAATGGGTACTAAAAGTTGTGAAATGTGTTCAAGTGTGAGTTCTGCTAGTCTGCTATAAAATGCTGGTGTATAACAGACAGTTCACAATCACTCATCTCCCTTCTTCCTCTGGAAAATAAAAGTTACTGTGGTTAAATTTATAATGATGTATGTGGATGAGACTCTGTGAGGATTAATGGTGGCAGAGAGGTACAACTTTGGAAGCAAGATTTGCAGGATATGTTTTTGTTAAGAAAAAAAATATCTTAATCCTAAAATCAAATGGCTAGTTGCTAATGTGTAGGACAGAATCCAAGTGGATTCAGAGAGTTGTAGAGGCTTCTGAAAAGAGAGTCAAAGCTGTAGTCAAACCTGGCTAAAGCTTGAGGAGTTCATTTATAAGATTTTTCAAAATGACATTCAGTATCAAACACTATACGGACGCAAAGTAGAACTAGCTTTTCTCTCCATTAAAAAGACAAACTTTTATGGGATTACTGGTCCAGTTTTAATAAAAGCTGTAAATGTTTTGCTTCTCCTTCTGAGTAATCTGCCTAGAAGGCAAAGATTCTGTGTCTTAGAACAATTTCCTGTATTTTATGTTGACTTTACTATCTTCTTGATTATCTAAGAAAACAAAATCTTTTTACTTTTGAAAAAGTTAAGATTCTTTACAATCACATTACCATCTGTGTTTACTTTTAAAACCTTCTACTGTCCCTTTAGTTAAGCAGGTAGTGAAGTAGTGTTTCAAACAACCCTTGGTCTTATCTTAATCAGGTGTTTAAATCTGCTGACTTTTGGTATTTTTCCTTCCCGAAACTGAGCCCTACGTGATATCTTTTGCATCTAAAACTGTCTTTGATATTTCCCAAAGAGTTCCTGGAAATCACAAGAATGTGTTATTTCACCTTGTAAAAAGCGAGATACTAAAAACAATTAGGTTTATTTGATATGTTACTTCTAATGAGTTGCATGGGAATCACTGTCAAATTAGAAGCAATGCTTAGCCTTCCCTAGGATAAATTAAGGTAAAACATCATTACTATAAATATTTCAGAAACTGTGTGCTGTACAGGAAATTCCTAGAGGATTGTCAATACCTTTCCTACCCCTAATATGTTTCTTTTTGAGCCCTGGTACTGCCTTGCCTAATATTAAGACAATAACAGCACACTGTCATCATAGTTTGTTAGTTTGAAAATGTTAACTCAGCACCATATGGCCCAGAAATTCCACTCCTGGGTATACACCCAAGAGAAATTAAAATATATGTTACATATAAATGTATACACAAATGTTTATAGTAGCCGTATTCACAGTAGAAAAAATAAAGTGTAACTATACATCAGAATACCATTTAGCAATAAAAAGAAATGGG